>NC_133579.1:69763911-70963911 GCF_964106895.1 Numenius arquata | reverse complement strand
ACAGTGTGCATTAAATGTTATATTGTGAAAAGATAATAATTATTATCTCTGATCACATGAAAGAAAATTGGAGGAGAAAGTTGTCAGATGCTGTCTGCCATCACGTGTCAATAAGTCTACCAATAATTTAATTTTATGTCAGAAACTAAAAAGAAAGGCCCAAAGTATACATTCCTAACATGCTATTCATACCATTAAACAAAGAAGCAGCTAGAGAATAACGCTCCATATTTGTGCATCGTATTTATGTATCAAAGCTTTAAACAAAACTACACTTAATTATTTTAAATGTTTACTGCAAATCTATCTTAAGGGATGCATCCGTGACGTAAAGGCTAACCATCTTTATTTAAAATTTGCTCAGTTTGATCCTCAAACATATCAAAAGAGCCCCATTGTCCTTTATGTTCTCAAAGTTACCAAAATTAACCAACAAGGTCTGCTGCTAAAAGATCTGTAACATCTGTCATAATTGTAACAGAACCTCGATAAATGGTACATAAGTTCACACTGAGGCAGCTGAACTATTTCACCTACTTATGTTTACTTGGGAACACCTTTTTAGCAGTGTAAGAATCAGGCTAGAAAACCTCTTACACTCACCAATAGAAACAGCACAATATATTAATTTGTAGCTTTTTCCTTAGTGCTTTTAGGGACATAAATTATATTTGCAATTCAGAAGGAGACAAGATATTGTTGCACATCATTTCTATAACCCACACGGCAACTCTAATCGAAGTGTCTGTGTGTATTTCACTATCACTCTACAGCATCCAAGTGACAATGGCTCAGAAAAACATCATGCCTTTTATTACAAGACCTGCCTGATCTAAAACCAAACAGACATTTCACTATCCTCAAATTAAAAGTCTGGGGTTTTTTTTGTTTTGTATATGCCTTGCTATATTTAATAGATGCACCCTAAACATTTGAGCACATAAAATACATAAACACAGCTGAAGATATTTATACGACTCTAGACAACTAACAGCCCTCTGAATTTTAGACATTACAGTTCTTTCCTGGATGAAATGGACTAAAACAATTATTATATGCTTTTTGAACATTCAAACTACTAATGGAAATTATGCTTTCCATGGAAACAAAGATTACTAAGAGGGTGCTTAAAAATGGATGTGATATTCAGTAATGGTCATTACTGTAATCCAGAAATTAAATTTTAGGATTTTTAAACTATTATTTTCCCATCTCTGTAGGAAGTTGTTTAGTAAAACATTTTGTGCTATATCTTTTAGTAAGGGGTAAAGATCTTTTAAAAAGAAAATCGCATGTATTCTTTTGTTTGAAAAAAAAAATCTTGCAGCTCTTACTATAGCTGGAATACTGAAATCTGAACACTGCTGCAGATTTCCTTACAGATTATGAAATCAAAACTTGAATCTTAGAAAATGGGCTCTTACTCTCTCTCCCTTAAAGCTGCATTGCCATTAAACAAAATATTTTTCCCTTCAACTTCCACCTCCAGGATCATGTAAAATAAAGAAATGGAAACAGAGCATTAAGATTTGTCTGAAGTCACAAATGGAAATAATTAAAAGGAACTCCTTGAGGAGAGCAGTCCCTCTAAACCCCAAATGTCACTCTGTACCATACAGTGCTGCTCCAGCTCAGACATCTATCAGCATCTATCACTCAAGCACGCGCCTCAACAACTCCGCTCCCTTTTCTGATTAGAGATCAGAGTTGCTTGAGTTGGCTTACAGGGTGTCATCCGTTTGAATGACAGATGTCTGTGTTGGAGTGCCACTCTGGCTGCTATTGTTTTGCTTGTGAAAGGTTACACTTATCTGGCACAATTTAGACTATTTAAAAATAACCAAAGATTCATAAAGTAGTTTCTCTTGGCATAGGCTTTAGAAGAAATATTTCATTTCTAATTTAAATTCCAAAACCATTAGCTCCATGTGCAGTACCCTTGGTAGCCTTTGTTTATTCACTACAGAGTGTTTCCTATGGGAATGTTTCGGGTCTCTTCAGCAGCTTTATCTTTACCATATAAAATGACAACTTTTCAGTTTAATCCAGCTTTAGAAAAAGCTGGTAGCATGAGACACATCAGCACCTAACGCAATAAACATTAACGAACTACTTCAAGAAAATTACCCCCCCCCATTTTTTTTTTTTTTTATATATTAGAGACCAGGGATGGAAAGAAAACATAAAATGTCTGCAACGTGCATAAAATAAGTTCACTGTTGACAAAAGTTTTCAGGGCTGACGCTGTCATTCTGGTAACCAGTTGCAATGGAAGCAGAGGGCTGTACAGCTGCACGCTCCAACCTACTCTTTCGTACTTACAAGAAAATTGAGCGAACCACAAAAAAAAAAAAAAAAAAAAAGAACGGAGGGAGATTGCTCTTCCGGACAACATGGTAGCAGTGAAATGAAATACCTAGACAGACTTACCGAAGAGCTTGCTGGGAGTGTCCTCGCTGTCATTTGATTCCACAGGCGCAAGCAGGGGCTCATTCAGCTCGTTGTCTGAAGTAGCTGCCTTGTCCTCACCTCTCAACTCTGCATTCATTTCACTCCGCAGTGACAGCAAGGGCTTACTGACTTGTCCAGCTATCATTGGATCCTAGGATGGGGGGGGAGGAAAAAAAAAAAAAGTGAGGGGAAAAAAAAAAAGTGGCAGCTTTGGTGTGCGTATACTCTCTCTTCCACTCCCTCTCTCTCACACACACACATACACACACACTCTCTCTCTCTCTCTTATCTCTGGCTGCTCCTGCTGTTATTGCTGGCTGCAGTCAAGTGAAGAGCTATTACAGATCCAATGAGTTTTCCATTACTCCCCACCCTATTAAAGCTCAACTAGCATGTGAGAGATTCAGGATGCTTTGGAGAAAAACTTCTATGAAAGCAACATAACCAACACAGCTTTAATTGTGGGATGTGCTTCTTTTTTTTTTGTGTGTGTGTGTCTGTGTATGTTTTTACACCTCACCCTGCCCTTAACGTAGTAAGAAATTCCTGTATGCTCCAACGCCATGGAAGAGGAGCGCCCTGTGAGCACTCTGTAGTGATTTAAAGAGGCATCCTCAGCTGTACAACATTAACAAAATCAAATACACAGTTTCTACCATTCCAGCCTTTCTATGAAAATACACAGCAGCAAATAGCTTTTTCACCACATACATTCAACAGAGATACAGATTTCTTGTAACTGTTCCTGTCTTTGGGATACTATGCTCCTAAAAGTCCATAAACACACACAAACACACATTTTTTTCTTTTGAAAATAAAAACACAGAAACCATTTTTTAAAAGATAAAATTAGGGAAGATACTTACACAAACAGTTTGCAATTATTCTTGTGTTTGCGACATTATATCCCCCGTAAAGCATTACATATATATATATATATATATACACACACATTTAAATTTTTTTCTTGACGATTTGGATCTGTTCTATCTTCTGCTCATTGAGGACATTTGGGGGTCAGGCATTATTTCCAAGCACACACTATTATTCCGTTTGCAAACTAATAGGCATAATATCATGACAGCACCGAAACCAGAGTTAAAAAAAAAAACCAAAAAAAAAAAGGAAAGGAACAAGTGACCTTGTTGCGCTCTCTGGCAGCTATTTATTGCAAAGTTCATGCCTAAATGGTTCTTATGCAGAGAACAGGTGACCAGCGAGCGAGTAGGTTGGTTAGCATGTTCCCTCTGTCCCGTCCTCACATTGGTCGATGTTTGCCTATGGGTTTTTTAATGTATTCATGTCTGAAAAGTGAATTTGATATGACACATGATAATCTATGAAAATGTTAATCAATACAAATAGTTTAAGCTGTCATCAAATGCACTTCTTTAGTCAATACTCATATCGCTGAAAACAATGTCACTGTCACCAGGGCTTAATTTGCACAGCACTTAAATATTGGACTCTGTGCATCAATGCACTCCTCTTCAAATACTGTAGGTAAACACATTTTCTCCCTATTTAAGGCTGAAGCACTCAGCACGCATTTAGCTGAGCTGAATCCTCCCTTTTGAATACCTTGATAGGTCCACTGGAGGGCAAAATTAATACTTAATTGAATCTCACAGTCATCAAAATAATCAATACTTTTTTATTATTTATTCTTTACAGTCTGTTGACTGTTTCAAACCTCTGAGGGAATGGTGGAAAGGATTCATGGCTTTGAAACACTGTCATTTAACAAGGTAATTTTCAGTGGGGCATTAGGGGTTGTGAAACATATAATAAAACAAAAATGGTGGCTTATAATAGGAAGAAAGAAAAGAATTATATTTCTGCCATCTAACAAAACAGGATAAATAAAAAAGCAAGTGCGAGAGGGAGAGGGAGAAAGGAGGGGGGAGAGGGATAGAAAGACTGGCTTTTGAAGGGTTTTATCATATCAAGAGCAGAGCTGAGCTTTCATAATGCTGACATTTCTCATCCTGACAATCCTAAACAAGTGGAAAGGATGAGATCGCAGATATCATCTTTCATCACATTCCCCAGCTTAAGAACCAACATGACAGCTTCTCTCCCCTTTACACTGTTAATTACTAAATAAAATACTGCTCTCTGTCAGCATTAGATTATTGCAGATAGCAACCACAAACATTACTCCATTGTTTTGGTTTGCCTTTTTTTTTTTTTAAACCAGTGATACCTACCTTGAACCCTTCAGAAAATAAATTAGGCTTGTGTCTACATATTGTAAATATATGAAACATAATCAATTTAATCAATGTGGTCAATCCATGTTATTGTCAGGCTAAATTGCTGGTGATTTATTAACATTTCATTTACTGTATTTATTAGCCAGCAACAATCTGAACATTTCTTAGATGTTTCTGGGGAGGAAGCAGAAGTTAACAGATTTCTTTTGCAGATGCTGTAAAAAAAAAAAAATAAAAAACCCTCTGACTTGTTTTGCCTCATATTCAGATTACATTGTGGAACAGTCATTTACCACAGGAAAAATTTTGTTTGTTTGCTTTCATATACTAAAAAATGTATTTTAGCAGATTTTGCAGCTAAAGGTCACCGTGAACACAAACAGCATTGTTTCAAAGTCTGGGCTGTTGCCCTCAGTTTCAGCTGTTCAAAATTAACATCAAGAGTGGTTCCATAACTGGTTTGAATCAGGACAAATTTGACCCTTTTCATCAAAGTATTCTGGGGAGGGAACTAATCCTGCCCGCAGAGCTACACTGCTAATCTAAGGACCAACAGCAATTTAATGGAGGATGCTGAATCAGTAGGATCCTAGATTAAAGTCTCAGCTGCCAAATTTTGAAGTTGAATATGTGAAAAATGGGAGGAAGAATAATGTAGGAAATGTGACAGCACGAGGAGAAATCCTCAGTCCTTAGATGTTAGTGAATTCCCAGCAACTCAACAGGGCCAGGATTTTATCTGTTATGTACATCAATAATTCGGCCTCATCTGGAGTACTTTGTTCATTTCTGGTTAGCCCATCTAAGAAAGATACATCAGAAAGAGATGTGTCGTAAGAATAATAAAGAGATAGAAAGAATTGGGAATGTTTACAGAAAAAAGTGAGTAAGAACGAGCATGATCAAAGCATACAAAATAATAAGTGGCAGGGAGAAAATGTAGAACAGGAACTATTCACCCTACCTCATCTGAGGAGAAAAAGAGCCTCCACTGAAACAGTAAATTCATAAATCTAATAATAATAAGAGATACTTTTCCAAACAGTAAGTGGTGAAAAACTGTGGAACTCATTGCTGCAAGCTATCACTGAGACCTGCCCTGCAGTAAGCATCAACATAGGCAGACTCCTAGCAGTGAATTTAAAACAGCTTTGTGAACACACAGCCAAGGAGTATAAAATCTGAAATAATACAAACTTCTGCCCCTTCCCTCAGACAGCACCAGAACTTGCAGTTAACCCCCAGGGTAGCTCTCTCTGTCAGGTGGTGAACGAATGACAACTTTCTCTATAAGCAGATGGATTAGATACTGTCTAAAATTCTAGTCTACATGAAGACTAAATAAATCACTTAAATGATAGGTTGAGGGAAGGTTTATTTCCTTCAAAAACATACTTTTAAAAAATGGCCATTTTTTAACTTCAGGTTGTTTCCAGACATTCAATTGCCTTCCATACTTAATAATGTGTCTCTTCTGCAGTGGGTTATGTGTGACTAAAAACTATTATTTTAATGAAAAGCATAATAAATTCTAATTCCAGTGTACAGCAAGTGTCCTAGTCTCCAAAATCCCTTGGGGACCGGAGGGGTTGCTCCTATATTTCCCAACGGCCTCCCTAAAAAAAACCCTCTAGAGTAGTTGCTATGCCAGCTGCAAGCCCAGCAGCTACCTACTCCTCCTCCTCTGCCCACCTACCAAGTCCAGCCCAGAGAGGACCCACAGCATTGGAGAGGATGCATCGAGGCAAGGAATTGCATGCACATCTTTTGCAGATAGTCCCATGAGGATCTGTTCTCCTCCCTGGCCCGGAATTGCTCTGGGCTTAACGCTCAGCATTTGCTTTTTGGGAAGGTGTTAAAGGTCAGGTGACACTTTGCAGTGTAACACTGGATCTTCCATTGGCTGACACCCACACAGAAGTTTTAGCTTTTCATATACAAAATTGAAAAGTCGAAGAATGCATAGAAAACAGCACGATGGAACTTATTAAAAAGGGTTAATATGCTTTAACTAAGAAGCAAGGGCACATACAAGGGATATAACGCTTCAGAATTTCAGATGGCATTATAACCATAAGAGCAAAGTTCTAGTTATGTGAGAACTGAAGAATTACAATCTGCTCATTCAAAATATACCTGTATATACCACACAGGTAGTGACAAATTTATCACGCATCTCTTGCAGATACTCCTAAAACTTGTCATCTATTTCTTGTCCGACTAACACTACTATTTCCAGATTTGCCTGTTTTCTACGAGATTTTGCTGACAGTTTTGTGCAGCGAGTGGTCCTCCCTGCTGTGTGTCTCCCTTAAGGGTGGCTTATAGCTCCTGTAATTCAGCTGCAATACCTGCTACACCTCTGTTCAGCTCTGTCACTCCCTGATGACTTAAATTAAGCCCCAAAGCTTGTTTAACAGTAAAAAATCATGTGGATTTGCAAATGCAAATTACAGTTCTGGTTACACACCCTCTTTTAAAAGCCAAAACCTTAACCTTCTTAACTGCAGCACTGTATGAAGTACAGGAGGACATTTATCAATGTGTTAAAAGCTTTGCCTCTGCATCTTAAGGGAAAAGGTGCAGTTTGTAAGCAAAACTATTTAGTAATCAAAGGCAGCTTTTAAAGGAAACTATGGGGTTTTTTGTGTGAAACATGCCCTAGGCAGAAGTCTAAAAATAGGAGAACAAACTACTTTTATCCTTAATGCAGGACTTGGGTGATGATAAGGCTTTATAAAGGCTTCATGCACTGGTTTAGCCAATGGTCTAAATTTTGTACTTACTGCACCATAAACATCATTGGTCTGAATTTAATTACTTTAAGAGAAAATTTAAGATCCTTTGCTTTTTATTTTGCCCTTAGTTTGAAGCCAGAGAAATAAATTTCAAAGTACTTAAAATTAATTTTCTGGTTTTTACCCAAATAAGTAGTAAATTGTGCCTCCCCTCTAGGATCCTGATCTTGCACAGAGTTCTGTTCGGGACATACACAGTGCATATGTTTGAGCAAACACTCCAATTATACTACCAACAAACATAAAATTTACCCTGTTCATACATCACTCTAATGACTACACCAGCTTTTTGAAATTTTTAATTAAGACAGAGCACCACCATAACCTTGGATAAAGCTACATAACTTACCGTATAGTTTTTAAGTGAGGAATACATTAGAAAGACTCGGGGGGGGGGGGGGGGGGGGGGGGGGGGAACACACCGATTTGATTCATTTTGTGTCAAGTACAGTGAAATTTAGGAACACGTTCCTCTTAGGAACTAGTCCTTCTTCCTTCAACTTTTTGTTTCTAGAGGTATTCAATTCTTTTTCCATAAATAATGATTTCTCATGGACAACATTCTTCATTTCTTTTTTCTTTAAACTTTATCTGCTCTCACTAAGGTGCTGATATGCCCACTCCACTCCAATCTGGTTTATGCAAACTACCCCAAATCAACCTTTTTCCCCTGCCAGCCTCTGCTGCTGGCTGCCACTTCTCCAGAAAAAGTTACAGAGCAAAAACTTATTTTCTTCATAGCCACCTTGTACCGCCATCCTTAGATGGATGTTTCTATAAGCAAAACAAACAGGACTGCTGAAGGCTGCTGATACACGATCATTGATCTCCCTTGACTACTTTGATATTATAGTTCTATTTACTGCATTACATATTTACTTATATTACTCATATTTAACTTACTGAAATCTTCAGTATTGCCTCTCCTTCCTCTTACAGCAAAAAGCTGATATATCCCCAGCTCTTCTCACTCAACATGAATACTATCACCCAAAAGTCTCCACTTTTCTTCACCTAGAATGGTATTTATTTGCCTCCTGAAAAACTCTGTAACAGAAAAGATAGTTCTTTTCTTCTCCCTTTTCTCAATACCAGTGTGACTTTTGACATTGTATTTTTCCAGTAATATTCATCTTCACATCTAGCGTCCATGTTGCAGTTAAAAAGGTGCATTTTCTAGGTAAAAATAATATAAGAATAATTAGGCACTGGTTAGCTAGCTATGTTATTAATAGTACTGAACTTTAATTAACAATTTAATTTGGAAAGTTAGAGAGACTATCACTGCCCATGGTGCTTGCTTTCATTTAAATATTCTTCTCAGATTAGGCAGTAATGCTAGGATGGTCTCCATCTATTTACTTAAGTGCTCTAGAAATTGAAATGGTTAGTGCTGGTTAGTATAACATGGCTTCTGACAGAAAAAGAGGGGTTTAGAAACTCATGGAGGTTTAATTGTAGCTTTAGGAATCTTAAAGTTGATTGAAACAGGTTTTTTTTTTAAACTAAGGTTTTATGTGGCAATGTCCCTCAAATTTTTGTGTCTTGAGATTGAGATATTACATGTTTTCAAATCATATAAAAAAACCCCAACCCTCACTAAACATATTTTCTCCCCAACCGAACTATTTTCCCTAATGAAAACGTTTCATATATTCCTTACACCTACTGAGAGTAAGCTGAAAAGGTTCACAAGAGAAGTCCTAATCAATTTGCTAGTCAGGTTGCTCTGCAACACACTGACTAGAGGCTGGAGGATGGGAATATGCACACAGCAGCCGCACTAAGTGGCTGGGTCACCATTTATTGTATAATCAGATTGGTTTTATTGCTCTATATGTACCCAGATGTACCCCAGCAGTCATGCTGCATGCTTCAAATAGGAAAGAAAGGCAAAGGATGTTGGTTTCACCGCCGAAAGTGAGGAACAACTACATTGTAGGGAACTGCTGCATCTCTGGTCCAGAAAAGCTATTTCTGGAACTTCCTGAGAAAGACTCACATATATGAATCCAGACTTTGAGGTTTTCCTGACCCACGTGACACTTAGGAATCACTAATGCCAGAGTACACACAGCATAGCAGCTTTATTCTAAACGTTGCTTTCAACTCTTGGAGTTGACCTTAATGCTTCTGATCCAATTATTAATCTGATTTAAGAATCATTCTGCTCTTCTTATTGTAAGCCATTTAATCTTTACAAGTTTTCTACCACATACAGGGTGAAGCTATATAAAACTTTCCTCTATTAATTAGGATAACAGTAGTTATCCTAATTTTGTAGTTTTGGCCTTAGCCCAATTATAATTATTACCCATATAATTGACATTTTGGCATACTGGAAAGGAGCTTGTTCATCAGCAGACGCATAGCAGAAGTTTGTATGCATACAGAGGTCAAGAGTCAGAGAAGCAACTATTCTGGAAACTACCATGCTCCTCAAAACACATAATAGAAAACAGCACGCAGCCACCAAGAAAAAAATAACAAGTCTTGAGAGTGGTGAGAGAGAGCAGCCTTCTAGTTAGTGTTTCTTGCAGCCACACATAACAGGCAACGCCATTTTTGAGAAACCAGAAAGTCAGGCCCTACACATCATGACAGGACAAAAGTGGAGCAGGCAGGAATAGTTTTGACTGCTGCCAACATGGTAGAAAGAGCCTTCAAGAGACTTTCCCACTTATCGCATAAAATCATTTAGGTTGCAAAAGACCTTTAAGTCCATCGAATCGAGAGATTTCCTACTCTTCTGTCATCTGGTCTCCCGAAAGGAGGAGGTGACGTAGGAGAGCAATTAAATCTGAAATTAGAAGATGGTTCCTACCAGGAGTAAGACTTTGACACATTTCCTTCATAGGAGTAGTGGATGATTCCCACTGCTCTGTCAGTTTTCTTCTGCAGGGAGCCATGTCAAACATAAGAAACCATCCAGAAAATTATAAGCCTGTAAGAATAACTAGGATTTTCTAAAACTTGTATACTGTAGGGCCAACTTACCAGAAGCCTTGAAAAAAATTTCCATTATGACGAGGAAGACATTGTCCTCCATTAAAGAAAATGATTAACCATTTCTATAAAGGTATTCTTCACTCTTAGGGGAAAAAAAGCCATTCTACCCTAATGTAATAAACACATTGTAGCTGTCTTTGCTATCAAAACCTTCTCATTCACCCTGAAAATGATTTCACATGGGGTTTAGTCTTCACACTGACCACCTAAAGGAGATGTGATCCTGTTTACCAAATCATTGCACTATCTTCACAAGGGCTCTTTCATGAGCCTACCAGTTCCATAAATAGATATTAAAGAAAAAAAAAAAAGGCAAGTTTTACTTTGAAGAGACTTTAAGCACAAGGCTTCTTTTTCCAGATGATCTTGCTACATACGTTAAAAGATCCTCCTAGAACATACAGTGTCCTCTTATCAATGTAATACTTCTGCTCTCCATGACAAAGAATAGGCCATAAATGGCCTCCTTGAACTAAGAAATGTAATTAAATACTCCACAGAATACTCTGAGTTAGTCTTTCCTTGGTGAAAGATTGCTAATCAGGATCTCCACCACAAAGCATTTCAATGCTACTAATTTGGCCTAACCAGAATTTAAATATGATATTATATACGATTTCTTTTTATTTTCATTCGCCAGGTTTTGTCGACCATGTACACACCGTGTAAACTACTTTGAGGGAAAAAATATCAAAGCCAGAACTCAGTTAAAATTGCTTTCTTTTGGAAATCAGCACATCCAGAACCACACTGACACCAAACATACAGTAACTTTCAAACACTGACCACGTGTGAGAGAGAAACTTGACTCGGCAGCATAGAAGGGACTCACAGCAATTGAAAGAGACTTCTCTTGGTTAAAGAAAAACTTGATTTTACATAACGTGTCAGGATTTGCAAGTTGTAAAAGAAAGAAACCATTAACTTGAATTTCTGACAATCAGAGCATGGGTTAAACAGGAAGTTTAAGCTCAGCAAGTTAATTGCAGCTCAGGAGTTAATTCAATTACTTGCATTTGATCTAGGAAAAGCCAAATCAAGATCTGTCTGTAGGCCACCACGGACTTGGTCACATCAGGAAAGTCACTTCCTGTTTCAGGATGGGTCTTTCCCTGGCTCTCACCAGAAATTCCAAAGGCACATAAAGTAACACCTTCAAAAGAAAATTTGTTGAAACAGGGGACATACCAGTTTTAGTGCAAAGCAACCTTTTCTAGTGAAAACTTTTTTTGCTGAAGATTAAGGTAGTTCTACTCTAATTCCAGTTTCATCCAACTCTCGGTTTGAACACCACTTTTAAAAACAGTTACAATCTATAATACAATACACAGTCACAACCTAGACCAGTTTGGAAATCTGGTATATATTTTTTGCGAACCTTTCAAAATCCTTTATAAATAAGGGTACAATACTTAAACAACATACCAGGCAAATCAAGATTTCACCGGAGTATCACAATCAAAAATCGCTGGAAAATTTTCATTTCAGTAGCAAACTGTTCTTTGTCAGCTTCAAGCAAGTGAGGAAGTCTGCCTTGAGTTCTTCTTCCTGAACAAGACTGAAGGCTTCCAAAATCTGAATCCAAACTTAGGACAGCTCAGCCTTGAATTTATATGTTATGGAATCAACAACATAGTCACCTCTTACGGGGGCTTTTCATGGTCCTTGCCTTAATACTGCGTATGGGAAATCGCTTCTCTCACGGCATTTTTACTGACACCGTATCTTCTAGGGGTGGACCCTCAGATTTCATTTTACCTACTCTATACAGAGTCATCATTGCTATTTTATTCTATGTATTGAAGAAACTGAAAGCTTCACCTGAACTGAGCCTCACAGACTAAAACGTTGTTTTGTTTTTTTCAGATACTAGAAGATGCACTGCTGTAAAATATGAAGCTCCCAGGTTGAGAGTAAGAATCCCAAATAATTTTGAGCTCATCTGGCAACAAAACCTGCTGTTGTAACTGCTAAGCCTACTTAATAATGCCACAAATACTGCAGATCAATAATGTTATGCTTTTTATATTTACCAAGCCTTTCCCACTGATAAATGAGTGCAATTTTTTTTTAATCTTTAAAGAGGATCTTCGGGGTTGCTTTTCTTCACACCAGGTCTTCATCAACACCTGGGTATCACATCTTTCTTTTCACATTGTAGATCACAAATACTAATTCCTAATTAAATGTATTCCAAATTCAGCATGCCTTTACCTATATCACGGTTTCACACTTCTAATGTAGTTCGCGTAAGGAGCTGGTTTTCTTTAAGATCTTGAATGCCCAAGGATGCTTCGCCTTTTTGTCAGTGGCCTTAATCTGCTGGAAGCTGCAGGTACACTTACAAACTCCCAATGTTTCACTCATTATGCTGGGGGAGGATATATCACACAGCACACACCGTAACAGTATTATACATTGGACATATAGGAGGATCACTTCAATTCAGAGCAGTGTAACAGCAGCTTTTCTGTTTAATGCCTTACAGTAGGAAAACAGCGTAACACTGAGCATTTTAGCAGCAATTACAGTAACCAGATTACCAATAAACAATGAATGAAGCATTTCTCAGATCTGCTAGTATTTTCCTACATGGAATTCTATTCTTTATTAGATACTGTTTGGTTTGGGTTTGTGTTTTGCTTGGGGGTTTTGTTTGGTTTTTTTTTTTACCCCCAAAAAAAGTTGCCACGCAATGATGTGCCGTTGGCTCCCTATTGTTTTTTAAGGAAACTCCTTCTAAACAAACAATATTTTAAGGCAGAAAACCTGATCAGAGCGTAAAAAAAAGAACAAACCCATGCAACTAGAGCAACACTTTGTTGCTTGTGCCTGTTATTTGCAACTGGCCAACATCACTGGACTTCTCAGCTTCACCTGTGAAGTGTAACTATCACTGCTCTGAGCAGAGAGCACAGTCACAAGTGCCATTGATTCCATTTTGCTTCAACAGCAGAAAATGAATCAACAGAATCACAGAATCACAGAATCACAGAATCACAGAATCACAGAATCACAGAATCACAGAATCACAGAATCACAGAATCACAGAATCACAGAATCACAGAATCACAGAATCACAGAATCACAGAATCACAGAATCACAGAATCGTTAGAGTTGGAAGGGAACTTAAAGATCATCGAGTTCCAACCCCCCTGCCATGGGCAGGGACACCTCCCACCAGACCAGGTTGCTCAAAGCCCCATCCAGTCTGGCCTTGAACACCTCCAGGGATGGGGCATCCACAGCTTCTCTGGGCAACCTGTTCCAGTGCTTCACCACCCTCACAGTCAAGAACATAATCCTGATATCTAATCTAAATCTCCCATCTTCCAATTTAAAACCATTACCAATCTTTCCAAAGATCCTGCTATTGTTTATCGCATACATATATAATGCCTGTACATATGTATGTGTATGTATTACATATGTAAAGAAGTTCTTAGCACTCCTGATTCTCTTCCCAGTGAAACCATTGGATTGCTGCCATCTACTTCAACAGGGACAAACACATACTCAATCATCTGCACAAAAAAAAAAAAATCACTGAGATCTATTCATGGGCCCTGATCTTCTTGTCACTGATAAAAAGACTTCAATAAGAAAACCTAAATGTAGTTTAGTTGTTTCAAAAAAGCGTAGGTCAACATAATCGATCTCTTAATATTAAAATTAATCTAAAAATAGCCATTAATAACTTCAGTGATAAAAAAATTACAAACAAAGCAACAAAATGCAGAATATAATGTGAGATTGTGATCAAAAACGTGTTCATTGTAAGTTATTTTTATGTGTCATTCTAAATGGAAATTAATATTGTGTGTTTGGCATATATGTATTTGAAAAGAGCATCTTTGCATTATACTTTGAAGAAAAAGCTAGTTCCTATGTCCATATTTATAATTAGCTTTCTGAACCTAGAAGCTACATATATTTACGGTTTGTATATACGAAGGCAAAGAGCCATTTGGGTTTCCAGCAGCCAGTTTGCGTATTCTAGTACAGCTGTGAGAGCATAACAGTATTCAAACCACCTTTGCCCTCCCGTTAGTCCTCTTTTAATGCAAAATAGCCTTTTCTTTGTAGGAGAGGAAGTTTGCCACCAGGTGGTTATAATAGGAGAGCTGGCACCTTGGAAACTCAGTTTTGTCACTGAGCCTCTAGGTGTTGCTGGCCAAATCATCTAATCTTCGTAGTCTGTTTCACCGATTTACAAAACAGAGAGCAGGGCAGAAGTGTCTATTTTGACTTTTAAGCATTTCTGTGAAAATGTGCAAAGTAATCTATTCCCACAGAGCCTTTCCTGAACTCTTTCTTGCTTTTCTAGGGCCTAACAGTTTTCATAAAAACCCACTTTCTCCAACAATACTTATCAAAGTCTAATGATATTTACTTTTAGGACACTTTCCACTGTATTTAAATGTCCCATTATTATTTTTATCCCGTTACTTCCATTTATTCTTTTTCTTAACCTACTCCCTTCACCATTTACCTGCCTCCAATATCCACAGATATCCATTCATGTGTTGAGCAAATAATCAAGCTATGCATACTTAACCAATTTAATCCTTGTATCTCCCATTTTTAAATCAGGTGGCACTTCTGATCCATTTCACTGCTCTTAAAAAGAAAGAAAAAAAAAAAGATAGTAGGATGGATCAAGCAGCATAAAAAGACCACAGAGCTGCTGCAGGTCTTGGTTTTGCTGGGGAAACCCAACACTGGCACAACTTTAGAGGGTCTTCTAGGAGCAAAAGATGCTTTTTCATTGCTCTCTTGCTACTCACTGACACAATGTGTGTCCTCTATCCTCCCAGCCTGAGATCTCAAGAATAATTAGGAAAGAAGATCTTCATTACAGAGAAGGAAGACAGGAAAGTAAAGCCCTGTAAACCAGTAGTGGAGCAGAGCTCATCTCTGCTGCTATCAGTCCCTATCCTTATTCCTTTTCTTTTTCTTCCGTAGCCAAACTAGCACTGCTGTTTCCTCAGTAATATTCCCTTTCCAAGCAGTTATTAATGTGACCTTCAAAACAACTCTCCTTAAAATCTAAGTAGACAGTTCTTAGTCCTTAACCTATTGAGATTTTCTTCTAGCACATTTATTCCTAGTTTAAGTGGCTACAGCAGTTGCTCCATCCCTCACCACCTGTTCTGGTGAGTTGACCCCAGCCAGCAGCCAAGCACCCACACAGCTGCTTCCTTATCCCCCTCTCCCACAGGATGGGGAGAAAACAGAAGGAAGGAGAGAAGACTTCCGGATCAATATAAAGACAATTTGATAGGGGAAGTGTAAGATGCACCTGCAAGCGAAAGAAAATAAGGAAATTTTTCCACTTCCCATTGGCAGGCAGATATCCAGCCAATTCCAGGGCAGCAGGGCCTCAGTATGCATAACAGCTCCATAGGAAGACAAACACCATAACCACAAATATCCCCATTTCCTCCTTCATTCCCCTAGCTTTTAATGCTGAACATTACACCATATGGCATGGAATAACCCTTCGGTCAGTTGGGGTCAGCCATCCCAACTCTGTCCTCTCCCAACTTCTTGCCCACCTCTAGGATAGACACTGTGCAAGAACTGCTGCCCGATAGCCAAAACACTGGTGTGTTATCAGCACAATTTTAGTCACAAATCCAAAACGCAGCACCATATGGGCTGCTATGAAGCAAGTTACCTCCAGCCAGCCCCAGTGCAATGATTCAGGTCTACAATTTAGGAAACTGAGTGGAGCACCCACATGTCTGTGGCATTCCTGGCTCACAGGCCTGACAGTCCCAGCTCGTGTGCTTCCTCTGGAGCCAAACATGGGCTCCTTCCTATCACCTGGCTCTGAACTAACACACTAGAATGCTGAACAGAATTTTTGGCAAAATGAAAGCATAGGCAAAGAGATTTAGACAAACACAAAAAAAGTAAAACTGGCTACATATGAGGTGAGTAAAACCAGTGACTTAAATAATCCCCTTTTTTCACTTGTCTGCATTTTAGACCAAATTATTATTCAGTTGATTTAAATCAACTTTCTTATTTACTCTTACCCACATTTACTTCATTCATTTATTTCTTGGGTTATTTAAGTATTTCTCAGCGCTATAGCATTTGAATGCTTAATTACATCCTTTGATCTCTGTGTTTCCATGCAGGCTCAAGAGTCCTTAAATTTTGTCTGGATATTAAAATATTCTCCTTGGCCATAAAATCAAGTTGGTGGGCAATTACTTCAATGTGACACCTTATGTAAGCTTACCATCATGCCTTCACTTTAAACATTGTAAGTCAATGAAATTATATTGTAGTCATTGACAACACATACAATTTTGCCTGTTTGATACCCCATTACTGCAATAGCAGCCACAATGGTTTTGGAAAAAGCTCTTTTTCCATCAGAACGTGCTACCATTTTTGCACTCACAAGTAGGGCACATTCGTAGGGAGCAAAATAACGCCACTTAAGTGACTATTACAAAGTATTTGCTTGTTTCCAAGAGAATGTAAAGCAATGCACCCACATGTCTATATATAGAATCATTAGTAAAAGATGACCAACAGCTCCTACACAGAATCAAATCACTTGCACAAACAATTGATTCACCTGCACAGTCAAAATAGCAAAAGCATTAAATAGACTTCGCTAGGACATGGGATCAGTTGTGTACCACCAGTATATGCACACAGATCTTCCCTATAAAGTATGCAAAACTCTAGCAGAAAAGAGAAACCGTAACCTCTACATAAGTAATAATACTATTTGTACAGTTCTACGAGCAGTTCCCAAACTTTCCTCTTCTGCTCATCTCTCAGCTTCAAATCCCAACACACACAACCAAATTTCTATTGGGCTCAAAACTACCTCTTCATGTGGGAAGCCTAGAAACTCACCAGTTTCTAACAGAACTCACAAGTTTCACAAGAACTATGAAGAGAATACACTTCAAGGAAAAATAAAATTAAAAAAAAAAAAGAAAAAAGTTATGCCAGTTTTAGAGGACTAAGCACAGAATATTACTGTCATTATATTCTAAGGCCAAGTGTTGTATGGAATAGAAGTTAATAAAATAAGGAGAAAATCTTAATCCACAATGATCAAAAAAAGCTGGACTGCTTTTCAGTTTTCTAGGATCATATATTAAATGAGAGGAAACATTGAATTCTGTTCCATGTATCAGTTAAAGCCAAGCTACTGAGGGGCTATGCTATAACCCACTTAATCAGCAACTCACCAGGGACCGGGGAGCATTAACATGAATTGCATGCTTAAGTAGCAATTCCCTGGCCTTTATCACATCAAAATCTACCTTATCTAGTAGTTTAAAGCCTTTATGATCTTAGAAGTCTCACATGGCCACATGCACAATCCTTTACTCAGGGAACTGTTCCCAACTCTACATCACTCCCCAGCCTGATTCCAGCACAGCAAGTGAGAGTAAGTAGTAACAGGAGGAGAGGGACAGACGATTAACAGTACAGTTCATCCTATTACTGAGCTTATTTTCTGAAGAAGACTTCTAGCTTTCAGACTTCCACTATTTTTTATTCTGTTTTTACAGACAGCAGGAAAAAAGAAAAAGTGAATGAACGCGCACTATTGATGAAAAACTGTTAACTGAAAATTCTTTAATTTCCACCTCTCTCCCTCACAACTAAGATAAGGTAATGCTTTCAAAAGTACCTAGACACACATGATATCAAAGTGATCTGGAAGACCACAAACAAAAGATGCATGACACAGACGTGACAACACAAATGAACACTTATATTTGGCTTCAAAAACCAGTTTTTAGGGTTCTCATCATGTTACAACCCTGTGCAGCCACTCCATCTATAGGATTTTTCTCCTAGATGACCTACTGTCTGTACACAGCTTTAAGGGTCTTTAATGAACAGATGACAACATACTGAAAAGCAGTACAAGAAGCCCAAGCAGGTATGTTAAATTTATTGTGACAGAGGAACTGAACTGCTGTGCTGAAAACAAAGCCATGTTTATGCTGTGGTGAAATTATGGCTTTAAGATATTATAGTCATTTATCTCTATCTGAAGGGTATAAACTAGTCCTTCAAGCACGTAACCCTCCACTAAGTATACATACTGGAATCAATGGGACCACTTACATGATCAGATTTTGTAAGGCTGGAGCGCAGCAGACGGGGGCAAATTGCTCAAAGGTAACCACAGAGCTAAGTGGGAGGAAAAGGATGAAAATGACATCAAAACACGTATAACGGGCATTATGAGTGAGGGGAAGAAAAAACAAACACACAACCCAAACCAAATAAAAAAAACCCCAACCATCAAAAAAAAAGCCCCAGACAAGCAAGTGCTTAGACTACAACCCTGACCTGAAAAGACAAGTAGAAAAAACTCTTCTGCTTGACATATTTGAAGTTCTATAGGACAGAAAAATGCATAACACGGGAATGCACTATCATGCACAGTTATGGTGTCTTCTAAACTAAAATCACCAAAGGTCTTCCACCTCAAAACTGCTGCGAGTCAAAGAAATACTTTTGGCACTATTACACAGTGAAAAAAATTAAAACACTGCACTGAAAGTAAAAATGAGAAAACATATGGCTTTGTGTTTGTTTTCTCTCCCAAAGTCTTTCCCAAGTTTGCTGGGATTCCCTCTAAATGCTGTCTCTACAGACTCAGCCTAGGATCTCAAAGTGGGTGCCCTCCTGCCTCGTATACCATATTAACATCATTAATGAGTTATGATCTTGGTAACACCTATTCTAATCCTGTTGCCTTCACTAGGGTTCTGCGAGTGTAATTTAGCACTTCATTTCAGGCAATGAGATTGCAAAGGCAGTCTAGAAAGTAGAGCTGAGTTTATAACATTGCTGATGACAACGCACAGCATATTCTCCCAGTTGGTGTCACAGATACAACAGCAATAAAATCTGACTTTGCTTAGTATGCCTGCTCCCCATACATGTTTACACTGATATGATACTTTTAACAAAGAAATGTAACATGCACGGATATTATTTACAAAACAATCTCAGTTTAACTATGAGCATGACAAATATGTAATTTCACAGCAAAGTCCTATTTTTAGCTCCCTGTACTGCTTCAAATCCCATTACTTTAGCTTGCAACATTTACTTGCAAGGCAAAAAAAAAGCCAAACTTGCACCAAACTTGGGTAAATTTGTCAGACAACTGTTTGCAACTCACAGGGGCAGAGGAGAAAGGTATATGCTCTGAAAGTTTTCACTTATGACTGTGACTCCAGTTTCCTTGTAGCTCAAAAAAAACCCAACCAACTTATTACCAACCCTGAATATCTTTGTATAATGTGAAAACATTTAAAATATTAGAGCTTAAGTCTACTGAAATAACTAAGCTGTGAGCAAATCTGACTGAGTACGGCTAGTTTGTGTGAGAAAAGTTCCTACTTCTCAACAACTTTTGGAGAGCATTCAGATCAGGTACTGTAATAACACCCAATTAAAAAAAAAACAAACCAAACAGTCCCTCAAAATGCTGATCAGTCGTAACTGATGACTCTTTGGAGGAAGAGACAGAAAACCTTGAAAACAGTGCTGCTGAAATGGAAGCTTTCTGTAGGTCTTCATCTGTGCATGAAGACTCCAGCCTTGAGGCTTCACTTCTTGTGTCGAATTTTGATAGCTCTAGGTAAAGACAAACCATACCAGGGGTGTGAGTAAATTTCCCAAATATATTCTTCCTAAGAGAAAGCTGGAGGAGCTCTGGCCAGCTCACAGTGACCGTACTGCCATCCAGAGGTAGGCTGCAGCTCAAGAGCAAGTAAAGTCTTCTTATATCAGCACGGAGCAAAGACCTCCCTACAGCCCATACAGCAGACTCCAGTTTTCAGCAAGCCATACAACTGATGGGGCAGTGTAGTTCTTCAAGGGCATGAGGTTTATCTACTGTTCGGCCACTGCCCAGCGTGGCTCTGTTGCAGAATAGCCTTCAAGCAGGTTTTTCTAGTTTAGGTTGTCAGAGGAGATGATTAACTCTTGTGAGAAACTGGACGTGAGAACTCTGTACCAGCAGTCTCATTTTTCAGGACAGTTAAATACATGCACACAATGCTTTGTGGGGGCAAAGTATTGTTGGTCTAAAAAAAACCCACCAACCAACAGCATAGGAATAAGAGGGTTCAGGGGTGAGCTTCTATAAAATTGTCAGAACAGCCCGAGATTTATTTTGGGACAGTAACCTGAAGAGATACGGAGGTCCTATTGAGTCTAACCAAGAGGAGTGGTTGATGGAGAACTCCGTAGTTCTTCTCCAATGTGTCACTGGCATTGACACATTTTCTTTCCAGGCTTCCGTGGTGAACATTTCAGTTTACAAAGGGAAGGCAAAAGGTGGAGGACAGACTCCCTTTCTTTTTACTTCATTCAACAAGTCGAAGGAACTCGGAGATAAAATGTGAGAGATCATTTAGAGCATAGGAAGAGGTAGGAATAAGGCAGGATAAGTAAAGCAAGCTGCTTATCAGTTGGTGACTGTGATCCAAAACCTGACCTGTTAAATACTGGTGCCAGGTGCAACCACAGAATGTAAGTGAGGGGTGACTAAGTAGCTTATTTATCTAAATGCAAGCACATTCTTACCTCTTGACCTAGACTGAGAATAAACTGTCATTGCAATACTGCATATTTCAACACCAAGTATTTAAGGTATCTTACAGTATAATATTTAAGATCAAAAAAATGCAAACTTATTTAAGTATTTTCCTAGCTTCTTAATTTGGAATTTTGCATGCTTGGAATTCTTAAAACTAAAATATTGATGCTGGGTTTAATTTAGAAAGTAAAAGGGGAATAAGATTTGTCTGATGAAACAAACAGCACAAGTCATAAAAGACATTCCCGCTCCATGCATCGCATTAAGTTGTAATCATTTTATTCTGTAAAATGGAGGCTTGACATAAGGTATCTGTACTCCTACCAACAGTTTATAGACTCTTAGCATAAGAGGTGTATCAAATTGCTCAGATAGATACAGCAAAGGGCATCAAAATGATTACTTGGAATTCAAACACTATTATACACATATACAATTACATCCTTTCCTCGGAAAGGAATCTTTTGTCTCCACACTATCCGCAGCCAATGCCACTGAAGACTCTGGAGAGATGGAGAAAGAACTTGCTCTGGATGAGGACAATCAATCAAAATCTTCTCTGGAACTAGAACTGCTGTTATAACAGATCAATAAAAGCTACCTGTTGATCTACAATAGTAGAATCATGAAGGTGTCTACTCAAAAATCATACATATATACGTATTAACCACTATGTGTGTGTTTATTTTAAATAAACTTTATATGTTTGTTTTTATTAATGCATGCACATACATAAGTTGACATTGACCAAGACCCTCTTACTGCTCTATCAGCCCGAAATTCTGCAAGAGGAAGAAACGCAGAAGTCAAATATTAATGGAAAGCGGGATTTTCCTTGCAATAGCCTCAATAAATATGTCGGTTGGGGGAAAAAATAGGTCAAAAATAGAAAGCTTATATCTCCGATATCAAAGAAAAGAATGTTTGTGTCAAATCTGTTGGAGAAATTGCCATGAATGGTTCATCTGTGTGGAAATATGATCCCTGTAATGCTGCTAAGATCAGCGAGACCTAGGATGGTATGTTGAATAAGAGTTGGTTGCAGAAGTTAAAAATCTCCATGGGAAGTTTAATTTACACACCTGTTTTCCCAGTATTTTAAAATGGGTAGGAGAGGGAAGCATAAAACATTGCTTTTCAGGATGGTTCAATAAGTAGTATAAAATGATAATATCTTAAATGTGAATATTGTGAAATCCTTATAAATGACATTCAACATTTTTCCCAGTGTACAAAAATTTTCATTTGAACTCATCTGTTTCCTCAGTTTTGCATCATATGTACGTCTTTTCCCTGTGGCCCATACGCTCCTGATGTTGTATATGCAGTTCCTCTTCTGGCCTTTCCTGAAGCACTCAGGAAGATAAAAGACAATGAAATATACAGTACCTTTAAACCAGAGAATCAGAAAAACACCTTTTTATTAGCCTTAGATGCGAGGTCTGCTCAGGGAAGTGAGCACTAAATTCAGCACCTAATTCTGCAGCAATCCTCTCACAGGAACCCAGTTGCCTCTGCTCTGGATTCTGTAAGCAGATATTTCCCCATCAATCTCCAAAAACTTTTTCATGATTGGAGACGTGGGAACTTGACCCTATCGGGGTTGGCTGTAACAACCAGCAGTTCTCTCTGGGGAGGCCAAAAGAGGCTGCATATGCTTAACTCAAAGAATGTACCTTAACGAGCAGCAGTCATCGCATCTACAACAAAACATGTTTTAACTCTTGGTGAGTCTTCAGTGAGAATCACGCCAGGCCTGCTGCCCGCAAAAGACAGACACCTCAATATTGGCTTTAAAAAAGTTAGTTGTGCTACAAATTGACAAGAATTGAATTTGTATGTGGCATGGTTTATCACCTTCCTATGTTTGCAGCCAAAGAGAAGGAAAGAGAAATAGGGATAACCAAGGTGTGTCCAGAGACAAGTGCTACAGATGTTGCAGTATTTTCTTCCCCTGCCTTTTCTGTATCACCTTCTGATTTAGTTTAGATGTCACAGAGAATCTGGTGGCTCATTGTGCTATTGTTTGAGTTTCATATAATCTACCTGCAATTGCTTACTCTTTCCATTATCTGCCAGAAACCTGTTTTACAATGGCATGTGGTTACTGCAATGGGCTTTTATTGCCGGCATCTTAATATACAAAATTCAACTAATACCTTTCCTTCTATGCTTTATCAAAAAGGCTTAGCTGGAAAATGTTTAACACATCCTAAGAATCCAACACTAAGGACCATTAAGAGAGGATGTTGAGGCGGAGAATGTTTTTCTTTTTTCTTTTTAATGAGAGTAATATAAACTGAAGTGTTCTTACTCAGGGCATACATGAAAACACAAATAAATCATTTCAGGTGAGCATAAATTCTGCTTGAATTGTAAATGACCCTGCTAACAGAAATTAGATTGAGGCAGAAGCTTAAGTTCTCTTCTGCACACCTACTCTTCTTTGGGGCATTTTTCAGATTCTGGCAAACAAATATAGACTTGAGCTGCAGAAAATCCGATTTCTAATGCTCTTCTCACAAGTCTTCAATTACTCTATTTTTAAGATGTTTAAATGAAACTGACTGTCAAGGCCTTGGCTTTTTTCTTTATTTTGGGATTGTACCCGTGTTGAGGGAATAATTTTATTTGACTTACTGTCATCAAAAAGCCCATTTTTAATAACAGACTGAAAAATACAGCGGGCTGGGTTTGCTGCTTCCCCTTTTCCTCCCTCGTAGCCTCTGGTGGACATTTACTTATGCAGTGATGTAGGATAAACAGTCATTCAGACTGAATACCTAAATTTGTGAAATGGAAGCTCAGAAAATGCAGGATGCAGTCTACTGAAAGAGGATTGTTCGGGGGGGAGAGTGTTCGCTATTTTCTTTTTACTTTTTAAAAACAACCAATCAGATCATTTAAATCCCAGATTTAAGTGGCTTTCTCATTCACAAAGTACAGTCCAACAGCTGACTTGCTTTGAAATTGAAAACGGTGTCAAGACCTATGCCTGTTAGGGCAGTGTAAATTTGGAACAACTCCATCGACTGCAAAGCAGTTAAAATCATATATATTGGCGATTAGAAATTGGCCTATAACACGCTTTAATTTCTTAACCATTTCACAGCGGAGATAAATCTTCTCTATATCAGTCAATTATTTGCTGTTGCCAGTGTTACAGCTATGTCAGACTCACTGATCACATTCTTCCTGATTGCTTCCCTCATCCTAGAGAGATAACTGTACACAATAAATGCAAAACAACAGATGATCTTTCAGCTGCCTGAAAACTTTAAGGAGAAAATTATCAAAGCAATTCTGTCCCAAGTACCCACTTGCTACTCAAAAGAAAGAGGCTTCTTAACCAAAGGCACGTAAGAATTTCTTTTTATCTGTGGAAACGTGAATAATTTCCAAAGAAATTAAGAAATTGGCTATAATGAGTACAGAAGACTAAGAAATTAATAGTAGAAAGTATATTTTATGTAACAGCTAAATCCCACGTGATTTTTAACCAAATGATGCAGTAATTCTCTAACCATATTTTAAGGGTTATCTAAATGCCAGGCAATTACAACTCTACAGAAACAGAATAAAAACTCAGTTTAATTAACATTCAAATTAACTGCTAATTTGTCCATTTATTTGCAGTTCATGCAACTTCATAATAGAGTTTGCCAGACTAACCTTAGATATACACTCCTTATGCCAGCAGAGTTATTAAAACAAACAATACATACACAGTGCATCTTTCTCTCAATCTGCTAAAGCTGAGCAAAACCACATTTGAAGCTCTGAGACTCGCACCCAGCAGTGTCCACTTTAAATAGAAAAATCTCATTGATTGCATGAAACTCAGGTCTCATTTTTGTCCATCGATTCCCCTGGTGACCTTCTGCAGCATCAAAGCCCAGAGCGAACCCAATCTGACCCCGACTTTATGTGCATTATTATATTGAGAGACAGGAGCTACTTACAGTCCATGCCATTGTCTCCGTAGATATGTAATAAAGTATTCTAGAACTGCTCCTGCAGAGAACACTTCATGCACTCGGCATTTCCTTTTCTCTGTCTCTCTCTCTCTCCCCTCCAATCTTAAAATTCTTCTCTTTGCTGTGCCGAATGCTTTTTTTCCCCCTACAGTGGACAGCTCAAATGAGCAACTTCAGACTTTGACTAATACTCACATAACTCTCAGTAAACAACATCCTTCACGCAGATCTATAACTAATAATAATGCTCTTTATTAAGCTCTCCTGTGAAACAATATGTCTAATAAAAGCTGCTCTCCATGCCGTTTTAATTATAATAAATCACCTTCATTATGATGCATACTTCAATATAACATGCCTAATGCTTAGCTACCTAGGATACTACAATAATGAGGACAGAGAGTAGACACATCTTGAAGAAAGTTATTTACACGCACTGAAAAATTCTACAGTACCCTACTGCTTTGCAACATGAATTTCAACAACTTTTATCTTACCTTACTGTTCATAACATCACAGCTGAGAAGAAAAAACCCCCCTGAAAAATGCTGTTTACACAAATAACAGGACCCTGAATACATCCACTAGCATGGAAAAATAAGTCCTTGCAGTGCAATCATTTCTCTATAAATGTATAAAAGTATTTTACCACCCTGTGCAACAAATCAGTGATGAGACTATAGGCTGTTGTGCGCCGGTACCTAGGGATTTCATGTCAAAGTCAACTTCCTTGGCAATCCCTAGGGAACTGCGCTGTGCACATTCTCATGAAAGGTGTGAAAATCTGATTTTCTAAAATGGATCAGTAATTCTCTATGAAGGGGAAAAGGATCGATAAATCTTTGCTAAGTAGATTGTAAAGGAAAAATTATTCTTTCAGTGACAGTACATTAGGATCCTCCAAACAATCTCAATAAACTAAAGACATAGCATTTCTCCACCAGCTACTTTTGACTTCTGATATATTTTCGTAATCTCAGATCATTCTGCAATGCACATACATTTATATTTGCTAAGCAATGTTCCATGTTGATGTTGATTTATGAGTATATGCCATTATAATGCTTTGCTGTGAGTAGAAAAAGAAAATTATTAGCTGCTTGTAACCTGATAGATGTGATATGAGGAAATGTCCTTACACCCATGCACACACATATGTTTGTTACTATATCATTCTCTGTACCTACAGAAATATGCCGTAGTCTCTCTCATTCTATAGATATACACACACAAATATTTACTACACTGTGCATATTTATGATTTTTTTGTACATACAGATGTATAGCTATATTTTCAGGCACTGAGAGTTAATTATAACATATATAGCAACTAACTCTACTAGGTGCTTCGCAGACCTGAAAGGTGCTCAGCCAGTTACTGGAGTAGCACAGGCCATTTGGCATTTACACTTTGAAATCAGATAGCCACATTGTACTTCAACATGCCATTTTTACATACAAGCAAAAGCAGCATCTGCCTGAAGACAGCATGATAACACGGCCTACAGCGAGCAGTCCAGATGTATTGCCAAGTCAGAAGTGGGCTACGCACGCAAGCAGAGGAATTCATTTGTCCTTTTTACACAATCTCTTTCTCCTGCTGCAGAGAGTAAGAGGATCCTGCCAGAAACGTCTGTAGTGTTGTTTCTGCGGCGGTGGTAATATGCACAGTGTGGGCACTTAAATGTCCATTCCAATTCTAAATGCCAGTGCCGGTATGAAACTTAACATGCTGGGTTGCATTTCTATTCCTGGCGCTCCCACCACAGAAGTATTCTGGGTGGTAATCTTTGAGGGGATGCATGCTGAGGAAAGGAAAAAAAGAGCTTTGTCCCTCTCCCTAATGCTGAGAAACCAGAGAGGAGAGGAGGCAGCCTCTGCTGCCCAGAGAAATCTACAGTCTGGAGACCAGGCTCTCTCCTGCAAGTAGGTTTTGGAACAAACACAGAAAATCAAGTCTAAGGAAGCCCAGAATAACATGAGAAACCAAGTAGGACGAGAAGGCAGAGGCAGCAAAAATTTTGAATTGAGCACTCTGAAACTACTTCATGTTTAACTGCACCCCCCCAAAAGGCATGGGGTTTGAACCCTATGGTGCAGTTCTGAATACTAGGATGCAGAACTCTAATGGAGCTAGTGACATCCTGAAAACCAAACTGTGTACCTGAATAAGTTTCTCCGGCAGTTTCCAAATGGTGAAAGGATGGTAGGAGCCATCATTATTTATATTCAGAAGATCCAATACCTTGTATGCTTCCACAGTTCAAGGTACCCACTTACACAAGTTCCTTAATTCTTTCAGCTTGTCTTTTGTGGATTTAGGGGGGAGAGGGGGGTTGCTTGTTTGTTTGGGGTGGGTTTTTTTTGTTTGGGTTTTTTTTTTGTTGGGTTTTTTTTATTATAAACAGGACAATACTAACGAGTGTTCAAGAACAGATGCTGCCGTAGGTCCTAGTTGAGCGGAAGGTATCAGAATGTACCCGAACAGGCTGGGCCACTGCACTGTTTCACACTTGAGGGAGCACGTAGTTAAAATTATTTCTTTTTTGCCCTATTATCACAACCATTCTCGTGTCCACCAGAACAAGTGAGACTAGAGCAAGTGGACCTCCAGTGGACAAAATATGTAAAGGAGAGTAACAAATGTGGTATATCAATTCCCGATAAAGTCATTTCATATCATTGTCACAAGGGACAAAAGGGTAAAATCAGGTTCTCTTGGACTGACAAATCTCATTTTTACCCAAGGTAAGGGATCCTCAGGAGCCCACTGCAGCTTCTCCTCAGCCCTGTGTATTTTGAGCCCTTTCACTGGAGTTTCTCAAAGCACTTCATACATTTCAGGTAATGAAGCTTCACAACACCTCCTGAAGGTATGGCAGGGAACAGAAATAAGGCCCACACATGCACATATGCACACACACTGAGGGTACCACAAGGAGGCACAGACGACATTTTAAAGCTGGATGCTTAATCTACTCTAGTCTGAAATTTTGACCTAGGTGACTAGGTAAAAACCACACAGGAAACCAATGCCAGACTAGTCCTTCCCTCTTATCCTGAATTCATGGAAACACTCGAAAATCAGAAAGATGTAGCTAGTCAGCGGCAGCCCATGGCCAGTACCCATCAAATGGGAACTCTGACCCATACAGGTGCAATACTACACACACACAATAATACACATGCTCACATCCATCACACATACCCCAAACATTTGGATATCCCAGAAAAATATGAAATTGTCTTAATTTACCATAGGTTTGGGAAAAGGATATCTTCATTGAAACCAAACAATGGAAGCATCTGATCTCCTTGCAGCATGACAAAACAGAACCAAAAAATGGAAAGGGCCCAATACTACTTGCCAAGAAGCACTCCAGTGCCTCATCTGTTAAAAAGGAACATGCCTTGCTAAGGTAGGAGTTCATGATCCACCACACCAGCAGGCTTCGGACTATGTCATACTGAATAAATCCCATTTTCTCTTATATCAGTATGTATCTCACACTACACTTAGGAGGATAGCCCCCTCCTGAAGTTGTAGTCCAGACCCATGTCCACTGTTCCAGCTGTGACCAACTGACCCAGAGCAGCATGAATCACCTGTCTTAGTCTGTAAGCATTTATTCAGACCATTCTTGAACCTCCACAGCCAGCACCTCTAGGTATTTGGTTTCCTCTATTATTCACAGAAAGGTTGTGGTTTTTTGTTGTGTTCAGTGACACGATTTTCTGGAATGCAGGTAATATCATTTGCTTAAAAAAAAAAAAAACCCTCACAACTTTTTATTCTTTCTTCATTTTTTCTAGTATCACAGATAGAACGGTGAATGTAAGATTAAATACTTCTCCTATATCTGAAATTTGTTAAAAGCTTCCTCACAGAGGGGAACACCACTTACAGCTTCCCGTCTGCCTACCAATGTGGGCCTGTTGCTACTGGACAAGAGCTATTTGGGTAAGGAAAGGGATGAACAATTTTCTTTATTTGTTTTTTCATCTCCTTTAGTATTCTCATATTCAGACATTACATAGATTTTGAATTAACACTACTGTAATTGTTCAAACCTGTTTTAACTCAGCTTATTTTATTTAGCCATTTTTGCTTTTGGCACTATGCCCTTTTACAAACCATACAATGGAAGTGGATTCAGAATCCATGTGGAATTCCTGCCTGGAATAACATGCAGTAGAGGCCAATCCCAGTTGTGGGGTGCTGCCTAGCTGGAAGCACTTGCATGAGGAAGAGGAGGCTGAGGGGAGACCTCATCACTCTCTACAACTACTTGAAAGGACACTGTAGAGAGGTTGGTGCTGGTCTCTTCGCACAGGTAATTAATGACAGAACGAGAGGGAATGGCTTCAAGCTCCAACAGGGTAGGTTTAGAATGAACATTAGGAAAGAACTTTTCACAGAAAGAGTGGTCGGGCATTGGAATGGGCTGCCCAGGGAGGTGGTTGAGTCACCATCCCTGGATGTGTTTAAGAGACATTTAGATGTGGTGTTGGGGGATATGGTGTAGGGGAGAACTCTGTAGAGTAGGGTAGATGGTTGGACTCAATGATCCCAAGGGTCTCTTCCAACCTAGACAATTCTATGATTCTATGATTACAGCCAAAACAAGTCATGGTTGTCTATATTCACCCCTCTGAGACTACTTATCTACTCCTCATCTGCACTAAGGAAATCAGACACTAAATACTATGGATCTTTGTTTAGAGATAACAGCTAAAATGCCTAAACACCAAAGGACACATACACCTTCAAAGACCAATGTTTGTAACTTGCACAAAGGGCCAAATCCTGCCCCCACCAAAAAACAAAATTCCCATTGCTTTCAAAATGGGGAGATTCCACCCAGGAAATCCAGATAGGCATTCACCAAGGGAAGGCCCATAGAAACATTGCACCTGAGGACCAGGCTCTTTTCATGTCATCAAATGCCCACAACAAATTACACCAGTGGTGCACCACAACAAAATGAGCCTTGCACTAGGCTCCTCAAGTTGTGTTTTCCAGAACACTGAAAAGTTTCTTCCAACTACATTTTAAAGCAATACTTTTGATTCATTTTCCCAAACAAGGAGATTCAATAACTGCATATGTTCTCTGAAGCCTTATGTCGAAGTTACACAGGATAGCACACACACACGTACAAAATTCCAGGATATAATCTTATAATAAACTCCTAGAAAGTTTGAAAAAGGAGCTCTTCTATGTCACGAGCTAAAAATTGCATTTGTATTCAAAGGCATGTTACACTCATGCTAATACAACCAGACAATGTGAATTCTCAAATTCAATTATGGAGCAACCGTGTAGTAAAGGCTGAAACTTAGTTCCCCTCTTAATGCCAGAAAATTTCACCTGATTTCTCAAAGAAACACAAAAGTTTGTACATCATAGCTCATCACAGAGTAAAGCTTTTCCTGAGAAGTTTAAAAAAACATAGTAAAAAGGAGATTTGGGGTTTTGAAAATGAACCTATTCTAACCTGTTTTATCTACCCTGTAGAAGAACAATTATCAGAGTGACCTTGACAGTCTGGAGAAATGAGCTGACAGGAACCTCATTAAGTTCAAGAAGAAGCGCAAAGTCCTGCGCCTGAGGAGTAACAACCCTGTGCACCAGTACATGCTGGTGGCCAATCAGCTGGAAAGTAGCTTGGTAGAAAAGGACTTGGGGTTCTGGTGGACACCAAGTTGAACAGGAACCAGCGATGTGCCCTTGCAGCAAAAAAGGAAAAAGGTGAATGGTATCCTGAACTGCATTAGACAAAGTATTGCCAGCATGTTGAGGGAGGTCCTCCCTCCCTCCTCCTTCCCCTCTTCTCTGCACTGGTGATGCCACACCTGGAGTACTGTGCCCAGTTCTGGGCTCCCCAGTACAAGAGAGAGATGGGCATACTGGAAGGAGTCAAACAAAGGATCACCGAGATGGATATGGGATGGGAGAACCTCAGGTATGAAGAAGGGTTGAGAGAGTTGGGACTGTGCAGCCTGGAGAAGAGAAGGCTCAGGGCAATCTCATCAGTGTATATAAATACCTGAAGGAAGAGTACAAAGAAGACAGAGCCAGGCTCTTTTCAGTGGTGCCCAGCGACAGGGCAAAGGGCACACACTGAAACACAGGAGGTTCCTTCTGAACATCAGGAAACATTTTTTCACTGTGAGGGTGACCAAGCACTGGCACAATTTGCCCAAAGAGGTTGCAGGGTCTTCTTCCTTGGAGATATTCAAAAGCCATCTGGACATGGTCCTGGGCAACCAGCTCTAGGTGGCTAAGATTTAGCAGGAGGTATGAACTAACAAAAGACCTCCAGAGGTCCCTTCCAACCTCAACCATGCTGATTCTGTGAATTTTAAATATTTTTCTTCCCCTTTGGACAGAAACAAGAGAAGGAAAGAACAGTAAAAACTATTACCTTTAACTTCAAAAGGACTAATAAAGAAAGTTTAACTTATTTTCTTGGGCTTCAGGTTTTCCTACATCATATCTAACAGAAGAGGGAACTAAAAATGCTGCAGGGGGAACTAAAAAGGGAGACAGATGGGGAAAATAAGCCCCACAGAGTGGCTGAGTTTGGGAGGGCACAGGAAGAACAGCAGAGGAAAACTGAGGACCTGGAATGACATCCTGCCTTGAAGTGAACTCATTTCAGCTGCGATCACAGTGAAGCAGAGTAAGAAATGAAAGAATGTCATTTCCATTTTCTTCCGTTATCCACTTTGCAAATGGACACCCTGGAATCTGCATGACAAAGTCCACTTCAAATAGGCCTGGTAAGGCCTTGTAAGCCTTCCACTCTTTCATTCATATTAAAAAAAAAAATTAGAATTACCGAAGTAGTTGAGTTCAATCATCTTCCCAGTGCAGTGCTACTGTCACCCTGAAACACCGCAGTAATTTCTGTAAATTTTTAAACAACTTTAAGGTCAACAGTTTTGGAAAGAGACTTAAAGGTTTCCATCAATTTCTGGCAATTCTGCACTGTTAACCGCTACTATTACTTGTACATCCACCTTCTGTAGTCACCCTTAGGTTTGGCTAACTAACCATTAAAATGCTAACTCAGTAAACATAGCAAGAAAATGTACTAATCACTGAAGCCCATATATGTTTACAAAACCATATACCTAGGCCTCTTTTAAGTGGATGCACTTGACCCATCTCTCAGTTGCTTACATAGGTGATCTGGTTTAGAAATGCCAGAAATTTAAAAATTTAGGAAATAGCATAGCAGACAGGTCCTCTAGAAAAACACCTTTAAAAATTCCTAGGAGCTACAGATTGCAGAGCATTTTTGCAGAACACGCCACACCTCTAAAGCACATGTACTACTTATATTAACTTCAGTAAACTTCTGCATGAACACGTTTAGATCTGTAGAGCACTGATTAATGCAGATGAACATCAAGAACCTGATCCAGGTCACCGACATCAGTTGAAGTAGGTTTACTGTACCCCATGTGCAGATTTGGGCAGCATTCTTAAGACTTTCACAAGAAGTAATTATTATTTTAATAAATTAATTTTAATAATAGTATTATTAAATATAAATAATATTAATAAATTAATAATTTTAATAAATTATTATTCTAATAAAAATACTGTCAGAACTTCCACAACACTTCACAATGAGCAAACTCACTAGCCATATTTGTGAAAGGCTTCAATGATGGTTAACGAATGCCAAATTCACAAGCATTTGAGACTGGAAGTAACCATCTTTGTCTTGTTCAGTGGATCGTCAAAATTATCTTCAAAACACAGGAGTTACCGAGGCCCTTCTTTCCTCCTCTCCATTCATTCCTTCCCTAACCATCTAGCATTATAACCAAAAAGTTCAAGAATTGTTTGCAATTATGTCACCAGCTCTACCCTTCTTGCTGAAAAGGTACCTAAGACCTCCTTTGTGAGCACTAGCAGTCATTCCTGGGTGAAGATGAATTTCGAGAGCCATGACTGAGGAAGATCAGGAGGTTGGGTGGAGAGAGAAAAAAAAAAAAAAAGTCTTTCTTTCTGGGAAAATAGAGAAAGCAGCTTTGCAGCTGCCTCTCTAAGTACAAAGTTCTGCCCTACTGAGGTCCTCCATGACAATTTGGTAGCCCTACTGAGATGCAGCCCTAGTTCTAACAAAATAAGCAGGGTATGCATTTGAAATAGGAATGGGACTGGTGGTGAACTTTTTTTTTGGTAACATAAATAATTTAAGTTTCTTTAGCTACCTAGCATACCACCCCTGTGTCAGAGACAGGTACAACATGAGAACAAGCATAGAATCAAAGTTGGTAGAGTGTGAAAGATTAGACATTTTGTTCAAACACTAGAAAGAACATAAAGGCCATTGGAAATGGCTTCTCTGCTAAGATTTCTCTCTCCTCCTCTTCCTCTATAGAGGAGCAGCATGAACAAATCGGAAAACAAGCCTGTTTATAAACCAGACTGAAACAGCTCAAATATATTTTATTGACCAAGCAAGGCAGGCAGATGGCACAAAAATGGAATGGTATGTTTTTAAATACTTTTACAAGGGGAAAAAGTTAAGTAATGCTCTTGCTAGCAGCCATTCAGTTCATGCAAGAAGTGTCTTTAAAAGGCAGGGGATGTCTAAGGAGAATGGCCTCTGCAGAGCAAAGCAGCATCACAACACACCTCCAGATTACTTCATGCACAAGGTTGACAAGTCTTTTAAATATTAAGGGCTGCGTTCTACTCTAATTCCACACATGGGACTCCCATTAATGTCAGTGGGTGTTTCACACAAAGCACAAGAATAGAAAACAGCCCTTGGCATCTTTCAGTATTAGAGGAAAAAAGATTTCAATAAGTTTACTTAATCCATCAAACTGGCAGACTCTAGCATTAGCTCCTGTGATAGTGCTGTCAATGCTTGGTCAAGCCTAAAAAACCTTCAAGCTTAAGCAAGTCTTGACGCAGCAGAGAAGCAGAGGCTCAAGATGGCCAACTGTAGGAAGTAAATAAACTTTTAAAAGCAAAGAGAATAAAGGATTAAAGGATAAAGAAAATTATTTTCCCCCTTTATATCAACTTTTTTCAGAGAAGAAGTATATGTTTCTGAAAAAGAAACCCTGAGCTTGGCATGCTGGGTGGAAAAAGAAAAGCAGAGACAAGTTTGTGGGGAAGCAGGAAGTAGAGTATAGCTGCTAATCCTGCTAAGGGAGTTTTACATTGACTTTAGTATATGGGGGACGTACAAACTCTTTGACCTAGTTCCCCTGATAGCCTCGAGTAGCTAGAGTTAAAGGTATCAGTATATATATTAAGCCCATGGGAAGAGTGGATTTGTGCTCGAGAGACTATTTTGCTCTCAGATGCCTAAGTAAAGCTTTATCATATGGTGTCGGCAAGGGGGGCAAGCAAAAGACAACTCTGCTAATGCTTTTCCCCCATTGCTGTCCTACCCCCACATTCCCAATAGGAATAGTCTCTTGATCACCAGTCCCTGTTGTGTTTTTCTTTTTAATTTTTTGTTTAGAGATCACAGAAGGCCCACGCATTTGTTAGCCTAGTTTTTGTTGGCTTGGTAGCTACCATTTTGGGTGGAGCATCCTGGCTCTGAGGTACTAGGCCTTGCGCTAGTTGCAAGCGACCTAGTTATTCTAAAAGATCGTAGAGCCAAATCTGAACTATTAAGTCCCACTCTCATTGCCATATTTAGTATCCATCTGGTTCAATTATCACTCAGGGCTGCACTGTAGGATTTCTGTAGCAGAGAAACTGCCACAGGTATATGGCCTGACTGACAATTTAGCTAGACATGCCCTGTTGAAATTGTGTAAGACTTATAGGATACATGGCATTAGTAGTCTGACCTTGGTAGGTAAAAGATTTGAGGCGATTTAAACCGTTATTACCGTCACGCAAAGGAGACAATTTGAAAAAAGCAACAGGGTAGAGGTAGTTGTTGGACAGTGTTATGCAAGCTTTTTCTCTCCCCCTGGATATATTGTTATACTTTATTTATAGCAGTAAAAGCATCTGAGCACAAACAGCATATGAAGACAAAGTTAAAAATATTACAGAAAGACGAGCCCTACAGCCAACTGTATCTAACAAGTCTGTTCTCCCTTTATTTCTTCTAATTCAGTATATGGCTGACTTATTTGCACCCATCAGTTCAGCACATGAGCAGTAACAAAGCATAGAATCATAGAATGGTTAGAGTTGGAAGGGACCTTAAAGATCATCGAGTTCCAACCCCCCTGCCATGGGCAGGGACACCTCCCACCAGACCAGGTTGCTCAAAGCCCCATCCAGCCTGACCTTGAACACTGCCAGCGATGGGGCATCCACAACTTCCCTGGGCAACCTGTTCCAGTGTTTCACCCCCCTCACAGGAAAGAATTTCCTCCTAATATCTAATCTGAATGTCCCCTCTTCCAATTTAAAACCATTACCCCTTGTCCTGTCACTACATCTCCTGACAAAGAGTCCCTCTCCGGCTCTCCTGTAGGCTCCCTTCAGATCATCATGTTCTATCCCCTTCTTGTTTAGTTGCTCTTTGGGATGAGCTCCCTCTTACTCACCACTGTCTGTCTTCCCTGTGTAGTTACATCAATCTCTCCTTGTATTGCTATTGAGGAAAAGCAGTTGTCCAGAAGTAGAAGTTACATGTAGCTCTGAATGGGGCAGCTTCCCAGTGTTCATTATAATCAATGGAATGTCTTTCATTGACCTCTGTAAGAGATGGATCAAAGCAAGACCCTTTCTTTAAGGTCCTTCTGAACAAATTTCACCTGAAAATACCAAGATGCTTCCTGCCAGGAAATCTACAGAGAATCCAGGCAGAACTCTGTTTTCAGTTTCACAACAAACTCAGATTAAGTGAATTGCCTTCTGTGGTTTTCCAGTGTCGATTCCAATTATAGCTAATGCTGTCTAAACCCTAGGCTTAAAAATCTACATGAAGAAAAGTAGGGTGAGGGTCAGCATGCACCTGGGAAGCACCATGATTTTTGTGTGAATTCCTTTTGGTGTAATGATTCTCAAACCTACTTTGTTTACAAGTCACAGAAGGTGGAAAGGTTACACGGAAAGTGGTTTGAAGAAGTCTTTGTAAGAGGCAGAGGCACAGCAGAACATAGATTTTCTGCACATATCATTAGAATGATTTTAAAGTCACCCTTAACTACTTACTCAGTAATCCTCCGAAAAGACTAACACAAGCACATGCTAATTCATGCCCTCTGAATTCAATGGAGGAACTGAGCGCTTCAGCATCAAAGGCCTCTGCTCAAACAGGCCTTCTATTTCCAAAAAGACACTGTTAGGAATTCCCAACCAGTTCCAACACTATATGAACCACTGCAACTTAAAAATATAAATCCACACTATTAGAGGGTAACTCATTTGGACCACTGAGGTCTCGATACTGAAACAACTCTCCTCCCTCCCCTGCTTTAACATATGTAGCCCTGTTGAATCCAATGGAGCAATTCCCATGAGGAGAGCCTATTTTTGGAAATAAAGTTTTCACCATTTCTCAACAGACACACTAGATCATGGCAGAAGAGTTTGATCTAGCTAAATCCCAACAAGCATAAGCTTCTTAAACAACATCAAAATTTCTCCTTCTCTAGACTCTACCCACTGCTCTGGGAAAAAAAAAAAAAAATTAAAACCATCAAGTATCTAAGTAAACCATCAACTTCAGTACATAAATTAAGTATATACATTCTTTATAAACAGGACTCCTAATAGCACATTTAAATTATAACTTGCACTTTTGCAGCATCCCCACAGAGTCAATTTTAGAAATGAATGAATGAAATAATGCCACTAAAACTACAGAATTTCTCACACACTCCCCTACACTGGCTTATCTAGTTTTAATGTCTAGGACTTACAGTTACAAACTACAGCTGTTCAAATGACAACTATTGTTCGCTGCATGATATTTGGTGAAAGAAGTGCTGAAGTATGAAATCCATTAGTGCCGCATATACCATATACCGCATTTGCAAAGGCTTAGTTCAGGGGGGAGGGAAATTCCTGTCCCCAGATAAATACAGCTTTTTAAAGTTTTTTTTATTATTATTATATTTTCTTCCAACAAAATACTTATTTTTTTGGGAACATCTCTATCTGCTGGTATCCTAAAACTCAAGGAAATACCTCAAGGCAAGTATTTGTTTGCTATTTCCTGTTGGAACAGTGCAGGAATGTTTTTTGTGTTACTTGAAGTAAGCAGCAAAGATGGCAACAACACATGGGTGACTTCACTTCCTTAGTGAAAGAGAAATTCCAACATATATTTATTATGTATTTATATGCCGTATAATTAAATAGGCAGCCCAAAGAGAAAAACAGGCACCGATAAGCACTTGTTATTGAAAAGGGCACATGAAACAAGAGCAGTAGGCACCAGAGTGCACTGGAGCAGAATCAGAGGTGAGGTCCTACCTATCGGCTCCTACGGAGACCACTGAACAGCTAGCTCCAAACTAGGAGAGCAGTCCCGTCATTTTTGCCCAGTTTAGCTTCCTATGGACTCTAGTGACTACAGAGCATGTGCAAACCAAACCAAACAGTAAGAGAAACCATCGCAAATTCTGCTTCTCTGTGGTCTTTTCCAAGCAGTTCGGAAACCAATTGTGCTACCACCTGCCATAGAAAAATGTTGTCCTGGGTTCCTGCCGCTCCTGGAAACTGAATAAACACTAATTTGGATGAGGATAGCTTCCTTTTGCAATGCTTCATTTGCTCTGTGGTCCCAAGCTGAGAGAGAATCAGGCCAATTATATTGAGTGCAAACGCATTACAAAGAAGCATCATGAGCTTGAAAGAAAATAAAATATTCTTCATGTATTTATGAATGATCTAGCCTGCCTTTGAATGAGAACTCAAACACAGGGAACAAAAGCAGTTTAAGTAAAGCTATACTCTCATTCACACTCAGTAGAACTGTGATTACCTCTTTTTCCCTTCATGAACTACTACTCCTCTAAAGTCAATTTACAAGAGCCTCAGCTTACAAAAAACCCTCCCCCTCACACAAAAACATTCAAAAACAAACCTATCTAGACAAAAGGCCCAGTTTCCCTACTGCTTTGTGCTAGGGTGGAAAAAAACAGTTGTCTGCTACATTAGTGAGAAATAACAACTTCAGAGAGTCAGACACATGCTGAAATGTTTCAGCTGAAATCAAACTCTGAGAAATTTTTTAAATGTTTTCAACACATCAGCATGAAGCATCGACCTAGTTGGAATCACTTAGATCTAAAGCAAATGCACTGATTGTTTTCACAGCATGCTTTTCTTCTTCAAGCTGCAACAGGCAGACTGGCAACTGCTGTTCGGAAAGGTTTTCAGCCCCCTGCCTTGGTCTACTGTAGCCTATGACACGATCAATACCAGGGTTAGAAGGCAGAGGAAGCTAAGGAAAGATTATGAAGATGAGGTGAGTGACAGAATTGCCTTACAGGATTTGTTCTCTCTCTCTCACCTTGAGTCTTTTCTGCTGCAAACAAAGATGGAGAACCATCCCAATTCTTTCTCTGAAAGGGGACATAGATGGCGGGGAGACCATGTGGCATGAGTGCAGATAGCACTTGGTGCACTTAGGAACATTCTCCTCAATTGACAGAACAACAAAGAAGATCCTGCCAGCAGATGTCTTTTTATTTGTCAGGGTGGGAGGGAGATACTGCTAAAGAAAGCTTTTCTGTCATTAATCAGTATAATTAGTATGCATGGTGAGAAAAAGTTCACAGTGAAATAAAACTCAAGCATTCTCCTTTAAATCATTTCACCTCAACCCAGCCTGTGCTGTCTGCAGCTACCTCTGCTCCAGGCCCATCCGGTAGGGACATTTGTCTTTCAAACAATCCCCCTCCCTTTGCACTGGTGCATAATGGGAGAGCAATTCAGAACCCAGTCTTGCTTAATATGCCACCGCACAGGATGCTTTTGCTGCCATGTTACAAAGATCTTAACGGCTTTCAGTTTTTCAGGTACCACATTGTTAAAGAATTCTTACAGTAACCCTAACAATTGTAATACAGTGCAGTTCTTGTTAGAGTCTTCATGATGGAAAATGTCATTTTAAGCCCCTTACTGGAGATACCACGCTGTTCTGCTGCTCTAGCCCACCACCAGTTTACGGAGATGGGTGACTTAGCTTGAACTTACTGCAGTACTGTGAGAATGGATGGAAAGAAACTGTTCAAGGGGAATTACAGAGAAAGAAGGCCCAGTTTATGCCACTGTCTGCTTATTCTCTTAAGTTTAGCGTAGAAGAATCCCAAGAGAAAAGCATATTTGGACATTAATAGCATGCAGCAGCCAGAATACTGCTGGGATTCAGTCAATCCACATTTATTTTTTAATATGATAAAAGACAGGAAATGGAACAGAGAATAGAAAAATCCAGCTTTTTTTCTCCCTTTAGTGACATGACTTTTATATTGTTAAGTGGTGTTCAGCACAAGCAAACTATTTATTGTGGATTACATAGACTTAAGTTCAGTATATCACTCCGGCCATGCTAGGGCTTCCTAGACTTGTGGCATGGGCTTGTGAACACACCACTCATAGCAATAATGGAAGTAACTGGTTATAGCACCATTATTTATGCTGTGCTTACAGTTATGACTGTGTAATTCTTCATGTCCAAACAGATAGAAAACTCTCCCAGTTCAGGTGCAGAGGAAAACACAAGTTAGCAGTCAATAAAGGATGAATATGCCTCATTGTGTTTCAGTCCAGCTCCATCATCTTGAACATATTAGCAGGAGCTACAAAAGTTGGACACTTTGCTCTCCTGGAGAGCAGGACAGCAGAAGGAAACAGCAGAAAGATTGATGAGGGCTTTTATTTTTTTGTTTAAAACCTTTTAATAAAGTGACAGTAGAAGAGATGACAGGTAGAGCAGTAAGGGGCTGCAGCAAGGAGCCCACCAGCATTGGGGAGGCACAGCCCCAGGATGAGCACCCTGCCAGCACCAGAGCTGGTCAGGCCAGGTATCAAAGGTGAACACATGCCATCCCAGCACTGGACAGGCAAACACAAGGCCTCCTGCAGCAGCCACACAACTACAGCAAGGGCTGGTGGGCCTCCCCATCCTGCAGCACTCAATCCTATCCCTCCTTTTCTTCTGCAGTAAGCCAGCAAAGATAATTTCACCTCCCCAACAGTACCTCTTGGATTCACTTCCCAATAGGCTTGCTGGGGAACACACCCAAGCGACCCCCTTCCCACACTTGGCCACCATCCCTAGGTCTGCTCCCACACCCTGGGGCCACAACTGCCCCAGCCCACAGGGCTGACTCAGGGTATCACCCCAGGGCCACACTACACAGTACTATACAGGCTGCCAGTTCACAAAATCAGTTAGGGGAAAAAACTACCCAAATCTTGCTTTGGTTTTGGTTTGTTGGTGGTTTTTTTTTTTCTAAATATGAGCCAGAAATCATCAACTGACTGCAAAAGGTACATTGTCAAGCTGCCATCCACACTTCAAGAAGTTCCTGACATTAGAGTGGAGACAAAAAAAATATTTTTATTCAGCCCCATGAAGTAGAAGGCTTCTCTCTTGGGGAGGGAGCTCCCTACAGAGGAGTCTGTCTCTTGACAGCATTGTTCATGATCAGGCAATATGTTTAGTAATTGTGTTATGTTGACATCTGAGGTTTCAATTAATCCCACCTCAGTGTAAAAGAGGAGTCTCACACCAGAGGATTTCCTCCCTTACATTGCACCGAGGTGTTTGGGTTTAGGGCAGAACTCTGTCTTGGTTTTGTGTTCACCTTTACAGTGACTATCTTTTAAACCTATAACGTAACATGCAGGTGATAGAGGTTAACCGAACCTCTTGGCTGGACGGATTTTTACCAAGGTTTGAAGACCTTTGGGAACCAATATATAGGGTCAATACTGTAAAAATCACTGAGAACTTGTAATTGCTGTCATTTGATGGTAAAACATATTTGCTTCCACTTTATCCGGCTAAGTATCAGACTCTAAACACATCCTCCACTGAAAGGCATGGAATTTAACTCTATCTCATGTGAAGGATAACTACAAAGTCTCGATGGACTGGGGTCTCCCACTTTGCCCCTCAAAGTGACACATACTGGTACTTAATTAACAAGAAGGCTTTTCTGCACAGAAATTAATTTCAACATCAAAAACTAAACCCACCAATTTTCAGTTACAATTCAGCTGCTTCCTACCAGATGCAAACTGGATCCTAACTTTTGCTTGCAGCTACGCAATCAGAAACAAGGTGGCAGAACAGCAGATCTGCAACAAAACTCCCATTAGGTCCTGAGGAGATAGACAGCATAGACCTACACCAAAACATAGCACCAGCGTGAGTAGCATTGAGGGGATTGAACGAAGGGAGGAGGAAGCTGGCAAAGCATCTTGCTCCACACAGCAGAAACACCACCTACTCCTGTGGGACCTGGGTCAGAGGTGTGCTTCCACATGGGGTCACTTACACAGGTGCAATTTTACAGTGTGTAACTCGTGGTGACGATAGGATCATTGCTCAGAGCCTCAGCTGGAGACACCTTGCCTTTCTTAAGAGTTTTCATCTTCAACTCCTCTGGCATAGCACCAGCACCACATTTTTTCCCTTCAAAATTCACAGCTTCTCTAGAGATTTTGTGTGTGGTACTGGACAACCAGAGGAGAGCAAAGAGGCTACCTTTAAGTGACTAGGGATGCCTACAAGCCTATCGGCACTTCCAGACCTTCCTTCCCCCAGTAATCTTTGCCTGGACAATATCTGGAAGCATAAAGAACAAGAAATGGAGAACTTAAACTTTTTTTCTGTGAAGAAATTCAGCAAACTATTGCCTACAAAAAGCTGTTTAAGGTTATTCACTTTTACCTTAGACTTTTTTTTTTTTTACATCTGGTATTTACTATTACTACATCATTACACACCCTACCAAGCCAAGCATCAGAAAAATCAACACCTTCAATTCCACATTATAACTTGCTTAAAAGAAGAGTAAAACACATTACAACAGCCATTGCTGATAACTGATAAAAATAACCAACAAGCCTACTCTAGATATCACTATGCATATATATTAAAGAAGTTCTTGCTGTTAAGAACCACATAACCAGAACTTCAGACAGACCAGTAATTCTCAATTCACGAGCACGTAGTTCCAGGCTCTACAAAGGGATGCAAGTTTCAGACACAGGACACTTGGCAAGTTCTGAAAATAACCATCAAAGGGAGGTTGAGATAACATGGCCAAACCAGAGGTCTCAATTCACTAATAATTTCTTTGCATTTTCCAGCACTAATCACTATGAAGTGATTATATATTATTATGAAATAACACTTGAGGGGACAAAGCTCTTTTGTAAAAGTGGACCTTTTTTTCAAGGTGCTTTTTCCTTCCCAAGTACTATCCAACTCACACAGTAATTACATGACAGTACTTGTTCTGTGAGAATAGAATATAATGGTGTTTTAAAAACTTTTTTTGGAGGGAAACATATTTCCATAGCAGATGATTCAGAAAAAAAATGAAGATAATACTTCACATAATAAAAAACTATCTTTTGGCTATTTAATAGTCAACTGCACTATGTAACACATCTCCTCCTCCAATGGAAAAAAGCTGGAGCACTTCCAACCCTCAACTTTGGTACACTGCTTTGGATACTCTTTATCAAGTCAAGATTTCAGGCTTTGGAAATTGATTTGTGAGAATTAACCTGCCAGCTAGAATTTCAAAGATAGCTTTTTTAACAATTATTTGTTTATAACTGCTATATAATCAAAGGCACAGTTCATATCTCCTAACTTAAGAGTTACTTACAAAAGTTCAAGACGACTTACCAGTGTAGCTCACAGTCCTTGCCTTCCCTTATAGTACTTAGAGAGAAAACAGGCTTTAGAGTGACTGGCTCAGACTTCGACGTATGATTTTTAAGATGCCTAAGTCAGAGCAGATGAATGCCATATGAGAAGTTAACAATCAGAAGACAGACACACATTAAAAAAGTCTAACCATAATTATAGGTTGGAGGAGGAAACCTACTGACTGACAATTACAAGATTCATAAAACATGCAAGTACCTCTGGAAAATTGAAAATTCTTTAAAAGTTTCCCTAAGTTATGTAGATGGAGGTGTGCCAGGCAGTTCTTCCATTAAAATATATAATTGTACAAAGTGCAACATCCCTCCAGGTACCAGAAACACGCTGCAGTTTCATGTTGGTCTCCAAATCTAAGAATTTAAAAATAAATTGTCTCATTTATGAGATACTTGTAATGATTTAAACTTAGGAAATATTTGTAACGATTTAAAATCCTTTTAGATAATATTAACTCCACACTAATCCCTATAAATTGGGCTAAGTGCTAATTCCCATTTGTGCAGCAACAATCTTTTTATCAGATGAAAATTACAAACTTCTGAAGGGAAAGGAAGAAATACCAAAAAATGTTTAAATCTGATCTTGAAAGGAAGTATCTTTCCCTTCAGAGGAACTGAATAAACATACTAAGGTCTAATTATATTATACTTAGGCAAGGATTCTAAGCATCCTGAACTCTGCGTATCTGTCTGGAGGCTTATATACAGCCGGCATCTTATATGAATACACATCTTTTAATTGAATAGGCTGTATAACAGAAACAGAAGGAATAAATCTTTCCGATGTTCTGTAGAAGTCAATGCATCACTTACGCATATTCCTATATGCCATTTCTGTTGAAGCAGATCAGGTGACATTTTAACAACTCAACATTGATCCCAAAGGTATACTGAAGTTGATAAGGGCAATTATATACCTATAGTCCAGGAAGCAGGGAGAGAAGACTACTGCATGAAGCCTTCTGTGGAGATCCCCACACTGACCTCACTTGCCCATTCAGAGGTTAGGCCGTAACCCAGCAAAGAACTGCAGCATACCCTGAACTTTAAGGGTATGAGGAGCATCACCAACTTCAGCAGGGCTTCTCCCATACAAGCAGAGCTCAAAAACATTGAGGCTAGAAGAACATTATTGAAGCAGATCCATTTGAGCCTGACAGCATATCATTTGAAGTTTACTGCCATAGTAACTTTTAAGTATCACATGGTCCTATTGTACACATTCCAAGAAAAAATGTGTATCAGTACTAAAATATTACATAAAACATTAAAAAGCTGTATTGAATATTGCCATAAGTGGGATATTTAATTAACAGGGATTTTGTGTTGAATATTCTTGTCATTCCTGAAGCAGGGAATGGTTACAGTAAAACATATGTACTGCCAAAAAGCAAGAAGGAGCAATAAAAAAAAAAAATTCATTGTTGGAAGATGAGTTCTTTAGACCATTAACAATTAACATACCCTCAGGTTTTAGAGCAGTTATTTTTGAACTTCCTTCAGGGTACTTTGAGTATTAGTCAATACATAGCTTTTGGAAGGCAGAAATTTCTCCATAACTTAAGTTCATCAAGATCCTTCAGTGCAGATTTGGAATTGTCCTGTCCCCAGCACAGGATTTCTGTGCCCATAACTACCACAAAATCCCCAGGTGATATCAGTTAATGAATAAATCCCTGTTGACTTCAGTAAAGCCAGAATTTTCACCCTTTTTCCACAGACTTTTTTTTTTTTTTTTTTTTAAACAAGCTTAACAGAGTTTGTAGCTTGACAATAAAGTTGAATAACTGCCCTGTGTTTTATTTATACAGCTAAGTTTCCATTATGGCATTCTTCATGCAGCAAGGTAATGTTTTCTGCTGCTCCTTCTCTGTAGTCAGTTCATACTTGTTAAGAGCTTACACATTTCTACCAAAAGAAAAACAGGAGAGCTTTGGATCATGGGAGGACTCAGGTAAACAAAATAGTCCCTCGGCAGCAAGGTAATTTTCTCAACTGCACAGGCAGAACCCTGCTAAAATAGTGATTAATTCTTTACCTTGGGACATGTCCAACACACACTCAATCTTGCCACAGACTCGATAGATTTTTGGATTAGGCCCTAATTAGTGTTCACACTCGGTCTGACTGTGCTGATGATAAAGGTGTGTTTAGCAATATTGATATGGGCATGTTTAGCAACATTATCAGAACCATGTCCATGTGTACAGCCTGTGTCTTGAACAAGGTTCTGTATTGAAGTCATTAAGAGTAAATTTGCCTGCCATTTTATACTCTAGCTCTGTCTCCTTTAGTACAGGAAGGAAGTGGGCTATTTTATCAAGTTTTGCTAGGAACCAGCAAAGACAAAATGAGTGAATGCCTACTGTGAACTCTAGAAAGAAGGGATACAAAGTGAGCCCAGCACACCTGAGCTCCATCAACTGATGCCTTTACCAACCCAAAGTGGAGCTGCAATACTGGGAAAGCACCTGGGGGAGAATAATCTCCTGTAAAGAGCAACTGGTAGAAACACAGGCATAAAGAGGAGAACATTTCTAAGCACACATTAACATCTGATCTATTCTCTAAACGAGAAACATAGAAAAAAAAGCAGTCTGCATAAGTGCAGCTGCAGAGCTACTTCTCCCCATTTTCACCTGTCAGAGGGCAACGGAAATCTCTTACAGTGTACTGCTGATATCCTGCCCAAGCTCCACACTGGAATTGGTGCACTCCTTTAAATTCCACTGGTAACACGTTCTCTACTTCCATTTACACACCGCCATGTAAAATTGCTAGACTCAACTATATATCTTTCTATTTCATCTTACAGGTCGCTGAAGGGCTCAGAAGCAGGAGAATGTTGCATTTGTAAAACACTTTGGAATATATAAGTACACTAAAAGATTCTTTAAGAAAGATGCAGACACACTGACATAATATTATCTAAGAATAAAACTCTTTGATGTAGAAGTCCCCTACAAGTAGAGAGCAAAAAGCAGTCATATTGAATGCTAATTGCAGTAAGCACAACACACTTTCTGTTGAGAAAGCTTGTTAGCAATACTTTAATGCAACACTTGATGCAGCACAGTAAAGTACAGATTCTCAAAATAATTCAAATTTTGCCTGACAGTGATTCTGTTTAGCCTAACAGGAATTTCACAAGTGGTAGTATGAAAGTTGAGGCATGAGGTTGCATCTGTTAGCCTTGGTTTCCCATCTTCGCTGCTTAAGTCCCAAAACCTTCATCAGGCTGTTGCGAAAAAGAACCCAATATAAAAAAAAAAAAAAAAATGAAACCCATACCCCTGTATGTACTGGCAAAATATTGTTTTGTTCCTCCTTTCAAAGCTCTCCATTAACCTTCTACTTTTTCACCTGTGATAACTCCTTCCTCTTTGAAGACAATATTTCCACCTATCCAAAATTCAGTCTTGACACTTTTTTTCCCAGCCTTTAAACAATAATCCATGGGAAAGTCAGACACTACCAAAACAAAGAAAAATAAACCAAACACTTTTTCCAAAATTGAACTACATGTTAGAGAACAGACTGCATTTTTATCATGGATCTCTGCTCTGTATTTTATAACTCTGATTTAGATAACTCTGATAACTCTGCCACTCAGTAAGAAGATATCATCTTTTAACAATGGTTGCCCAAATACTTCCTGACCAACAACTTTTTGCAACAGTCTGCAGCTGCTCATAGATTGCCTACAGTCCACATGCAGTTAGCTTCCCCCCTAGGTAACACAGATGAATTAAGCCACCACCTTTCCTCCAGCACTCCCCATGCCTCTTAGTACAGACAGCCTGCAAAATTAAAGCTCAGCAATGCCATGATCGTGCTTAATCCGCTTTTACCACCTTTCAACTTTGAAGAAAACTGCAAAGAATTCCAATCATTTTACCTTACTTTTGAGGCCAACGAAAGGGCTCATTGATCACTTGTTGCAGCTGGCAAACAAATACACCAAACTGAGTACAGCACATCAAAGAACTACTATGAATTTTTGGAAAGACTGGCCAAATAACTTTTCCCCTTAATTTCTTACTGTTATTTGTAACTTCCTTGGACAGTCTCTAGGTAAGTGGATCCCTGGACCTACCTGAGTCTATTCCTGCACCACTTTAATTCCTGCACCTGGGCCTCAGCACAGGGTTGGTTATGACAAGATGGAAACCCTTGGCTGAAACTCAGCAGCACTCCTCCTGTTGCACTTAGCCACTTTTTAAACAATTCCAACACGAGACTACAGATGAACATACAGTGCGAACTCAACCCTATTGCAATCAACAGGATCTTTGCTGGTTATTTCATGCATTCGAGGAGACAACCCACACTCCAACACTATTAACGTTAACCCAAAAATACATAAACAACGCTATCACCACAGTAGCAATGATACTTACCTGAACTGGGAAGCACAAGAAGTTGCAGGCCCCTGAAGCACCCTCCAAATATAGGGTTAAAACTGAACCTGTGTTTGTGTGCCTGTAGATCCCTTCAGCTGCACGGCCAACAGCCTCAGTGTTTTGTTGGGCCTGGCATCACCTCACCGGCCTGGCACCAGTCATCCAGGAGAACAAGGACTGGAGACCATACTCAGGCCCTCCTGAGAGCTCTCACATGCAGAATACATTTATGTACCTCTTCTGCTCCCTCAGCTCACATTCCTTCACTCCATATAGACTTCCCCCCTCAGAAAAAAAATTGATCTTAAATCTAGACCCAATGTGAATCAGGATTTGGGGTTTAAAAATCCCAGAAGGCAGAGGCACCACATCACACAGCAAATCCTACCTCAGCCCACCCAGCTCTTTCTTTATAGAGTAGGACCACAGCCCAAAGACTGGTTTAGTATCCAACTGCCCACAGCTTCCTCCTAGGGAAATACCAGGCCTTAACTGCCCTAAACGGTCCCACCTGGGACCTCCCCCACCCTACCCACGGCCCCATTTAGCCCAGTAATGCCACAGCTGTGAGGGCCTCTAGCTCCCCACAGCCCTGCCACAGGCCCCACGGCCTGGCATGGCCTCTTACCTGTTGGCTGCCTTGTGTGGTGGCCTGGACTCTGCCATCGCCAGCTGCCATCCTGGGCCTGTCCTGCTGGGGGACAGGCCACTGCCTGGTGGGGCCTGGCCCGGCTCCCCAAACCTCATGGAGCCGAGGCTCCCTCACACCTCCCTGTGGAAAGCTGCTGCTCGTTTGCCACCACAGCTGATGTAAATCACATGTGCTTGAGTAATTAAGACCCACCCAGTGTCCTCTACATTTTTTGTATCTTCTATATAAATTGAAAAAGGTTATTCATGTGACTAAGGTTACTCTTGACCAAGAAGTTGTAGTGGATATTTTCACTTTCACTGAACTTTTAGAGTTGGAAGGTACCATAAAGATCATCTAGTCCAACTCCCCTGCCGAAGCAGGATTGCCCAGAGCATGTTACTCAGGACTGCATCCGGGGGGGCTTGAAGATCTCCAGAGAAGGGGACTCCACAACCTCCCTGGGCAGCCTCTTCCAGGGCTCTGGCACCCTCACTGTGAAGAAGTTTTTTCTCATATTTGAGTGGAACCTCCTATGTCCCAACTTGTGCCCCTTGCCCCGCGTCCTCTCACTGGCAACCACTGAAAAGAGTCTGGCTCCCTCCTCCTTCAACCCACCTTTCAGATACTTATAAGCCTTGATAAGGTCTCCCCTCAGCCTTCTCTTCTCCAGGCTAAAGAGTCCCAGCTCTCTCAGCCTTTCTTCATAAGGGAGATGCTCCAATCCTTGAATCATCCTCGTTGCCCTTCGCTGGACTCTTTCCAGTAGTTCCCTGGGGAACTACTTGAACTGGGGATCCCAGAACTGGATGCAGTATTCCAGTTGTGGCCTCACCAGTGCAGAGTAGAGGGGGAGAATGACTTCCCTCGACCTACTGGCCACACTCTTCCCTAGGCAGCCCAGGATTCCATTGGGCCTTCCTGGCCACAAGAGCACACTGCTTGCTCATTGCCTTTTTGCTGTCTACCAGGACCCCCAGATCTTTCTCTTCAGAACTTGTCTCCAGCAGGTCCACACCTAACCTGTATTGGTGCCTGACATTCTTCTTCCCCAGGTGCAGGACCCTACACTTTTCCCTGTTGAACCTCATGAGGTTCTTCCTTGCCCAGCTCTCCAGCCTGTCCAGTCAAAACTCTGGGCCTAAAATTTTACAGCACAAGAATTAAAGAAGCCAATGTCAGTGCACAGACTGGCAAAACTGAAAGTTATGCAAAAAAATAACCTTCACTAGGTGTGTTTCTTGGCTCGTTCCCCACCGTATTGCATGATACTACTGCAATTACACGTCTTATGTACGCCACCCTTGAGCTAAAGAACCGAATTTTGAGTGTCCCTACGGAGCATTTGCTGCCTGTGAGGCCTGGGGTGGCTGGCCCTGAGCACAGGGGTGCCCGTGGGGGGCCGCAGCATAAAAGGGTTCCATGGTACAAATACACCCCCCAGATACCAGTGTGAGCCTGCATATGAAACTTGCTTACCAGATTATTTCTGAAGGGAAAAAAAAAAAAAAAATTATTTTAGTAAAACTTAATTGAATTAATAGTTTTTCTCTTTCTCTAGCCCGAAGGGGAAACTGTTACTGGATGAAAGCATGAAAGGGGGGCTAAAATACATACTTTATCCTCCTAACCAGCTGCAGATGCAGCGAGTGTCCAAGGTGGCGTTTGCCAAGCAGAGGCCGATCCAAAGCAGAAGGATACTGACCAAAAGGAAAAAAAAAAAAGGTGTCTTTCAGAAAAGCCATTTCAAAAGAATCATTAAGTCACGTTGAGCGAGGGGATCGGTACCACAGCCAGGAACGCCTCAGCTAACAGTCACTTTTAAGGACAGCTTAAAAGGTTTTGTAACCTTTATCTGAAACATTGTAGGCCCCAATTTGCCACCAGACAATTCCTATGCCAATCTACCTTCAGTAAAGGCATAAAAATGGAATTTAAGAGATGAACATTAAGAGCTAAAAGTTTTGCAAGGCGTAGATTAAGAAGAGGAAGGTGATGGGACCAAGCCCTGGTTTTACACTTGTCCTGGTTTTTACTGCCCCACTACCACAAGCATGCTTTGCTGATGCTTGGGAAGATGGATCCCTGAACTTGCATCTGAGCAGATGCTGAGTGGATAAAGGTGAAGAGAAAGGATATAACATGGATGTAGCTTTATTATCCTCAGTATTCCTGTACACAACTGCTTCACACAGCTCTCTGCCACAGCCTAATCCTGGCTACTAGTCCCAATCTTTCAACCTTTGTGAGTCCTTATTACCACTAGTTCAATATATAAAACTGTAACGAACCTTTTAAAAAATAACTCTGAAATTTTCAGCCTTACTGAAACACTTTTTCTCTAGCTGCCATGCCCTCCTTCCACCCTGCATCTCCCCCTTTCTTTTAATCCTGCCTTTTTCACACCCCCATGTTGGCAATTACTCCTCTCCCTTTGCGTGTCTCTCTGCCCCACGTAAGTGCTTTGTACCAGCTACCTATTCCCAGTTCTCCTTCAGTATGATGGCATGCTCTTACTAAATCATACATTAGATTATAGTTGCAATTGTAAATAATGCTGAAGAAAAGCTAAATAAGTTTCAGAAAATTATCCCCTCCCATCAGAGATAAAATTGGCGTAGTATAGGAATTAAAGTGACTTCAAGCTGCTGAAAGTAGCAATTATATCTGTTTAAATGATAATCCAATGTTGTTTCTCCTTAGTAACGTGAAGCTTTTACTTTACAGTAAAGGAACTGTATTAGACACTTGAAGTGAAGAAGCACTTGGCTTTGCAATGCTTCCATTTTTAACATTGTAAATAACTAATTGAGGCTGTGGAGAATTAGGAGCCAAGTATCACCTATTGTAAGGGTTTCATGTGTCTACTTTGTACAAAGACCAGTGTCTATATATATCCAGAAATCTAGATGTCAGTCACTATTCTAGAAAAATCACAGGATAAATTGATAGCTTTTGTCTGCTTGAAAGAGTAATGGCAAGATCTCTGGGAAATTTTTCATTGAAAACAAAAATTCAGCTATGCTAGAATCTTTAATCCTACCATTGATAGGAAAAAGAGAGAAAAAAAGTCCATATGTTATTTTTGTAAGCAGAAGATTATGAGTGCTTAATTCAAAGTTACTTTTTCTTTAAAAATTATCTTTTTTTTTTAATCTTTAATAATTATGTAAATCCAATCCCCCTCAAACATTTAAAATCAAGTAAGACTTTTCTGGAACTTGGCCCAGAAGATATATATACCCACATGTGTGTATATATATGTGTGTGTGTGTACACAAATGTGTATATGTATGTGTATATACATGTGTGCATATGTATACATACATACATAAACTTTCTGAAATTTCTAGGAAGCCAAAAACCATTATATATTAAATATAATATCAAGAGAGAAGTATAATAAAATATTATCTATATTGTCAAATACTATTATGGAAACGTAAGTGGAGGTGTGGAAGTATAGAAATCACACTAAAGGAACCTAATCTGTGCAGCATATGTAGTTCTTCACATAATTCAAGGTCTATTATTATACATATTTACAAGGAAAACAAATTATGACTGTACAAATACTTCATTTGAATTATGTGGCTTAACAATACAAATAATGTTTTTCACATTTTGTGTGCGTAGCTTCATATTTTATAAAGGAAAACTGAAATACTTTGCTAGTGGGATTTGACAGCAGAAATTTCCGAGCAGTGAGGAAAGCTGCCCCACAGAATTTCTGTTCCTGTCTTTATCCCTAGCCAGGTCCAGTCCCCTCTCCACTATTCCTCTCATCTCAGCTTTCCCACCGATGGGGAAAGTCCTCTACTGTCTCTCACAGTTCCCAGCCCCTCTTGGACCCACTCTTTCCTCAAGCTGCCTCTTTTCCTCTCCATTCCTCACTACTCTCTAGTCCTGATTAACTACTTGTGCACTCGTCATTTCAATCTATACCTGTATCTTCCCTGGCTCTTGTCCTGTCTTCATTTGAATCACACCTCTTCCTCCTTGGTCTCCCCCAGAGGCTGGTCACTGAGTACAAAGAAGAGCGAGGGTCCCTGGTGCCACCTCTGCCATTTCCCAAGATGGAAAATGGAGGGGGGGAGGGACACACAACAGAAATAATCTGATATCCCTAAAAGAGGGAAGAAGTTTTCTTGCTTAAACTGGAGCAAGAAAGATTCTTTTGCTGCAAGGAAAACTTTCTAATAGTGCGTGCTAAGGCAGGGATAGTTAAACTCAACCAATAGCACAGAGATACCATGGAATTGGTGCTGCTGGAGTTTTTCAGGAAGCACTTGGACAAATACCCGTCGGATGTGACTCAGATAAGCTGATCCTGTCTATGCGCAGATGACTTTCTGAGGTTCCTTTCACACCTTTGTTTTCTGTGAATCTTTAGGGGATGTAGCCATTTAGAGCTGGCAAGTAAACATGTGCCAACTACATTTCTCAAAGGCTTGGAACATAATCAAACATGGGTGGATCATCACAGGTACCAGAAGAGGTATCTCAGACTCAATGCTCCTACTCCTCACCAAATTCAGAGTTTTGCTCTGAAATACGGGGTGTCTTTAAAATGGGCAAAACTATCCCCTATTTCCCTATCCTTCTTGGGAACTGCTGAAGTATTTTAGCTGAAACTGTATTCAAAAATATTCAGGAAGAGGTAGCCAACCAGGTGGAAGCACTAACAGCAGCAGCAGCAAAGGTCTTGAGATAGGAAATACTGGGCTACTTCAATTACAGAAGGTTCTACAAGCCCTGCCAATATTTTTCCCTTGGGCTCTCACAAAACGGGGTAGCAAAGGGAGAAATATCTCACGACTTTCACAGAATCCCTTAAGCCTCCTATGTGCCTGTTTAAAAGGGATTATGAAATAAAAGGGAGCAAGAAGCTTCTCAAAATTTCAAAGAAAACTCTTGCGTCAACCCCGAAATTGCTATTTTAATACTTCTTTTCCGTGTCTGGCTAAATTTTAAGATGTTTCCCATTAGCATAACTGTCATTCTTTGTTTTGCCGCTTCTGTCTTTGTTTGCTCTTTTTATTCACCCTTTGACTTGGATTTGAAGAATTCAGCTGACAGTATAAAGTATAGAAGGAGGGAATTTACCTGACATTAATTCCTATGAATTTCATTTGTTTTCTTTTCCACTAATCCAGGTGTACTAACTGAATAATGCTCTGGAAACATAGATCTTTGTCAAATGTCACAGCGAGCAATTTTGCAGTTCATGGCGTTAAAAAAAAAAAAAAGAAAGAAAAAAATAATAATAAAAAAAAAAGACAGAGAATTGTAAAACCTTAATGTGCTTGATTGATTCAGAAAGCGGCCTTTATTTTGTTTTGGTTGTGGTGTCGAGTACCGACTGCTATGGTCTGACTGGTGCTCGCTTCCTTCCCTTTTATGTTTTCGTTACTGCCAGCAAAGGTATGGATGGTGGCTGGGGAAACAGCATTTGGCCCTTTTACCTTGTCTGGTTTTCAATTCAGAATGGATGTAAACGAATGCCTATTTGTAGCTAAATAAGGCTTGGTCCTTCCTCTCCTCCCCCAGTCTGATTTCTGCCTATCCCTTTTTCATTTGGGCCCGATCCCCATCCACACTATGGTGGTTTTCTACCATTCTGGAAATACAGAAGACCTGTGAAATACGCATAAATAAATTACTCTTACATCTACTATACAGCTGGTTTATACTAACAGATGGTATAAAGAGGTCTCAGTATAAAGTAGAATCAGGCTACTATCTCCAGGGGCTGAGCTTCTCAAAAAAGAAAAATAACCAAACACAAGCATTAAAAAATGAAACACTAATATCTATTTTTAATAAGACTTCTCTTTTCAGGTGCCAATTTCAGTCTTATTTTCTCCAAAATTAAGGGAAATTACATGAGAATTTTTACAGTTTGCCTTGCAGGATGATTGGGGAAATAAAAATCTTAAAAAAAGACCAGTTTGTATACAGTATCATTAATATCAGTCAGGATGGGGCACACTGGGCTCAATTTTAGTGTCTTTCTCTTTTGCTTTCTGTGCCTTCTTGCTGGTTAGCTTGGGAGTCACATCACACAGTTCATAATTAATCAAGCATTGTAGACTGCACTGGTAAATTTGCTCGTGTAAGGGCTTCTGAATCTGATGGAACAAGCTTAAGAGCTGCTGGTGATCACGTTTACCCAAATGTAACTCTGTTTAGCTCCACAGAGTTACTTGCGATGAACCCTGGTAAACATCAGATCAAAAAGAAATCCCAAGAACACATCCTGAACATAGTCATTTTTAACATCTGTTTGAGGTTTACTGTGCTTTTATTTTCTTAGGGCTATTATGAGGCTATTTTGCAGGGTTTTTAATTTAGAGAGTAACAGAAATTCACCTACATACATTAATAAACGTCTGTTGTATCAGAAATAAATGACATCATGATACCAACGTGGTAAAAAAAAAATAAATCTCCACACACTGGCCAGATTAAAAGCACAGATCCTTGTGTAGTTCCTAATTCAATAAAACGCTGTGGTGCTTCATGGTCAGAAGGAAATACTCCTTTGGCAGCATGTGTTTCTACTGTGTCCTTCATGAAAGAGTCAAAGGGTACTTTACAATCCAATCCAATGCTGGATATAACCTTTTAAATAAATAAACTGTGGTTTAAGGATTTAGAAAGCACTAGATCAAAGAATGTAATCTTTGAGATCTAATAACTACGGTGATGGGACTAGCATAAGGACATGAGCAGAATAGAACAAAGGTTTGCTGAATATCCACAGTGCCTCTTGGGTTCAAATTCATTACAGAGTCACCCTAAATCCCTAGTTAGGGGGCAACCCTCAATTTCTCCTCTTGCTAAGAGTCCAGCATAAACTTAAAAAATAAACAGAAACCAATATATTCAGGGGAAGAAACTCCAGTCATCACCCCTTTTTTGTTGTTGTTTGACTACTCAAAATCCAGGTCTTATTTTTCGCACACCTGCCAATGAGTCCATTGCTCACTCCTCCAAGATTTCAGATGCAGCCTCCTGGTTTTTGCCTACACCCCCTGCCAAGGCTCCTGCTCTCCAGGATTAACTGAGTGGAGATAGAGAACTGGCTTGTTTAGGTTTTTTTTCAGCTGTACGTGTCTGTATCCTGTTGAAGCCAGGTGAGATCCAAGCCTGAAGTGTCACACATAGTCTAACGCACAATGTGAGCTTTCCCGGTAAGTCTGTGGGGATACTTGTGGATGTGCTTAAAGGGTTTCATGATCACCCTTCAAATAAGCAACAGCACTAAAACAAACAAACAAAAAGGTAAAGGTGTTCAGAGCCATTGCAGACCCTCACGCTGTTTTAGAGCGGTACAGTTTGTCTTCTGTCAGGCTTCGAAATCGTGAGCTTTTCTCACCAACTTGCACACGCAGGTTTTCTTGCCTACTTCGGTGAGAAGCTAGAGCAGGTGGTGACAACTGCATCCAAACTCCTGGAAAAATCTCCTTATCTTTCTTTATTTCCCACCATGGGCATTACAACGCGCAAACCATCACTTCTTCCTACTGTTCAACCAGCATCTTGTCAAATCTGGCTGTAAGATTAAGCTTCCCCAATTCTGAATTCAATATTGCAACCCTAAGGATATAAGAACCAAGCTGGAACATTCTGTTTTTTGGGTTTTTTTTTTCCTCTTAATGGCCAAAATTGTTTCAGCTCTGAGATCACAGTTTGCCCTGACTATAATGATAAATCATCATGAATGACACTAAGTGAAATGAGTTTGATGTCCTCTGCTTTATTCTTCCACATTAGAAGCCACTGTTACATTTGCCACAACTTTCAACCTTTCCTCCAAAAGACCGGGAGCTTCTTGTTTGCAGATATTATTTCTGCTTTGTATAATCCATTTGAAGAATGTGAAGCACGTTTTGTACACAGGAAGGGATGAGCACAGTGAAGGGAAGGTAAGACTCACGGCCAGGAGTCCTGGGATAGCAGTTTGTTTCCTAGAGCAGCATAATTCTCTTTTTTTTCAGATTATTTTCTTTAACTCTAAACAGAACAATTTTCACAGGAAAACCTTTCAATTTTTCCTTCATTAACAATGTCTGAGGACAGAAAAAAAAAAAAAAAATCAAATGAAAAATTTCCCCTTGTGTGCTTCAGGGCCTAATCCTGCCTTCAAAGAAGACTGAAAACATTCAGGCCTTGCTGGAACAGAGTCCTGCCTAACAAAGCCAGTGGGAAGTCCAGGACTCTGGAAGCATTTAGCACTTGGCAGCATCTGGTTCCAGTAGCAACAGCTAGACCCATCACAACAACATCTCAGAACTGCCAGACTTAAAAGAGTATCAGTTATTTGCATCTTTAGCCCGTTTTTATTTTTAAAGCTGGATTTGGTAACAATCACACGCAGTTCTCTATTGTTATTAATTGAAAAAAAATAATTATAATCACAGCGTTTAGTGCGTTATACTATGACTAAATGGAAGATGATGCGAGTTTGCCATTGATGGCAGATAACATGGTTTTAAGTCATAAGCTTGAGATAAGGATTTGGATGTTTTCATCTTTAATATCGTTGATTCAGTCTTAGTTTATGCTGCAAATTTATTCCCCCCCCCCAAGAAAAGAAAAAAAAAAAAAAAAGATGACTTCCAGAAATGGGCTAAAGCCTCCAGCTTCTAAAAATCAGAGCTTTTCTTCTGCTAAAAATCCTCCATACTTCATTGCACACGAAACATGAGCAAAGCTCAAGTAAAAGCTGAGTTAGAGCTTCACAAGTTGGCTCAGTAAGTGGAAAAGCAGTTACAGATGTAAACAGTTTAGTGAAAAGGACAACGTTCTGATACAGAATTATCTCTTATGTCTAACAGCAGCTATTCTGTAATTCTATTAACATGACTTTCACTAATCTGCTCGTAAAAACCTCATGCTCTGTTATTTTCTATTGCTTGAAAGTCTCGTTTCCATAGCAGGGGGTGACTAAAAAGCCACTTTTGTCTTTTACCGGTGCCCTTATAATATTTCCTTTTTGGAAGTGCCATTACACAGCTGGATTGTGTCTTCCAAACACACGTGAGTCCAAGGTCCTTGAAAAACCTAGAAACTTGTAAAATCAAATTTACTTGATGGAATCAGTGACTGAAGCAGCATGAAGTTCCCTTCTAACACTTTTTTTTTTTTCCTTTTGCTTACAGACCTGTTCTTCTCTATAATGTCCTCCCCCATCTGTGGGTTCAGAGCCCCATCCCTGAAAGAGTTAGCTATGGGAATAGATCATATTTAGCAAGTAGTTTAGGTAACGCTCACTGGAAATACCACAGGATCAAAAAATTACCCTCACAAGTAAGATTTTGCAGCAGTGCTTATCAAATTATTGGATTTCTTTTACAGTAAGGTGTTAGAGGAAAGCCCATCAAGACAAGTCCCATCTGTTTTGGCAAAGAACAGCTAAGAGCGTCCTACCCTGTAAATCCTCATTCACATGAGCAAAGGGGCACAGGACAGCCCTATGAGAGAGCCCTCAAAGAGCGAGAGCTTTTTCCGAGGCTCTCATCTCTGAAACACACTTCCTCACCTTTAAGTACATGCACCAGCGTTAGTAACATCGATTGCTGTTACTCACGCGAGGAAAAGGAAGACTATGCATAAAAGTTTGTTGGACGTAGTTTTGCTAAAATATAGTATGGCATATACAAATTGTACCACTCAGACAGAAAAGACAGGCTTATTAGTAACTGCAAAATGTATTCTAAACAGCTTAAGAAAATTTAATTGCCATCATTCACCATGTAAGGATGGCCTGAAAAAGATTTTTTGGGTCATGTCCTCCTCTCCCTCTTTATTTTTTTAATACACTTTCTCCCACTACCACTTTTAAAAATGGCTAGAAATTTAGAACAGTCTCTTGATCTTCAAATTTTTCTTTTGATCTAACAGTTAGATAAAGCTCTCCTATGGCACAGCACTACCAGTCAACAGAGAATCAGCAGCAAATATCAACAACTAATCTTTCCCTTTTGAAGAAATAGTCCTACATATCACAGAGGTTTCAAAGCCAACGATAAAACAAAAAGCCTGAAGCTATAGTCCATTTACCTGTAGCCCTGACATCCTCAAAAAAATAAGTGTTCAAGAGCCTTAAGTTACTATCTTTAATCCTAATAGTCAGTTCTAATTATAAACAACTTTGCATTGTAATTATTTAGCTAGTATTTAAACCAGAGTTTGTTGTACTTATTAGCAATGACAGTTACTCGATAGGCAAGTTGGACCAGATCCTGCAAAGCGTTATTTACGTGAGGAGCCCCGCTGAGTTCAGTATTGTACCCTGCACCTGAAGATTTAGCAGCTGCAGACTGCTCATACAGGCTGAAGTGATTTGCTGATCAACTTTTAAGTCCACTTTTGAGTCCTGTTCACTTTAATGAGAGACAGACTTATATCCAGAACTGACTGATGCCAGGTTCTTCCTGCCATTTTTTCCAAATTCCGAGGAAGAAGCAGCATTACAAGCAAACGTCACCGAGAGATGTAAATCACGGGTCAAAAAAAAAAAAAAAAAAAAAAAAAAGAGTATTTTGCCACATCCTCACCTAATGCTCAAAATGCTATATACAATTTGTCTTCGATTGTCCTTTTATTTTCTTCCGTTTGAGTTGCAGTTCAGATCAGAGCAGAATTAAATACAAGTCTTGTTACAGCTATAGGTCAGTGTAAGATAAGAGGCTCAGCAGAGTCACTCCTATGTACCGTACATACAAAAGTGTCCCGGATTGGTATTTAGTTTATCGGTCCGGAATCTAGGAAACACAGCAGAGGTACTCGAATGTAAATGCATTGCCACAAGATAAAAACCTACATCACCGGATGAGTGTCACTTGCCCAGCAATTTAAAGGTCATCTGACATACTTTATTTTTCTCTTACAATAATAGTGAATATACACAGAGTGTAAATCACAGCTTTTTAAAGATTCAACCTCTTAATTGGCCCAACCCACAAACTAACACGAGACAGCAAAGTAGCACAGAACAGAAAAGAATAAAAGAATTCAATGAGAAAAAAATGACTGAAGATGCTTTCAGGGGGCTGATTTCAATTAAAACCTGATTTTGGTGTGAAAACAAGAAAAAAAATTTATTAAGCATGAATAAAAATGATAAAAATCCATCTTTTCTGCTGTAAAAACAAAAGTCAACAGAGAAATGCATTCTTTTGCTGGAATCCAGGCCTAGGACCAAAGAATTTACATATATTAAATTAACAAGATCCAAACTCCTCTACAACAAATATTTACACTGTAAAATATTACAGCCACATTCCTGCATCTCCTTACAATAATAATTCTTAAGGACACAGTATACTAGGGAGCATATAAAACAGTGCGTTTCTGTGGAGATGGAATGCTTCATTATCAGAGTACCAGCCTGTTCATAAATATTAAAAAATATGTTTTTGAAGTTTTTTCAAACACGATTCTTATGGTTTACATTGTCTCTCCACTACAGAAAACAACAGTCAGCGTGTACCTGTCCATAAGTCTCTCTCTCTCTCTCTCTCTCACAGTCTCCAACTGTGGAAAACAACTGCTGGTGACTGTAAAGGACAACAACGTCTGTGCTGGACGAACACTAAGCAGACAAGGGGACAAGTAGTCTGACCTTACTTATGCAAGTAGTCATGCTTACAGCGATGGGTCTAATTCTTGCTCGAGAGAACAGGATTTGTCCCAAACTGTAGAGAAAAGGGCGCAATTCTTCACTGTATTATAGAAGTGGGTCTTAAATTTATGCGTAAGATGGTTCTTCTCTGTTTCTCTATGTTCTAGGGCACTTCTGTGTATTAGATTAGAGATGGGAACGGGTATTCAAAGAGAAAAGGACCTTCCCGACTACTACAAGAAGAATCACTTAAAGATTACCCAAGACAAACTAACATTATGGATCCGATAGATCTGATCTTCGTTTGGTAAAAAACTGAACTCCTGGATACGTGTTCATCTGCATTACAAAACAACACCGACAACAGATCAAACTTCTGAAAAGTGACCCGTGAGTTACCGAAATGAATGGCTTCCCCCCAAAAAAATTTACCCCCCTGCTCTTTTGTTGTTAATTGTGCGGGTGAAAAAAAAAAAAAAAAACCAACCCCCGAAACAAAATTTAAAAAAGCAACAAGCTAAAATACAGCACAGGAAGACCCACCTTGGCTGCGGCAATGTACCAATCTCATAAATTGGGCTTCCGAGCGGAACTCTCTATGGGAAAAGAGGCGCATGTTTACCCTTGCATAAATAGCTTTCACTAGATGATGAGATCACATGGAGGATACCATTGAAATATGGAAAATAAACACGGCTAACACGTAGAAAGAGAACTCAAACATAGCAATAATAACTGCAAACGCCTGCTCATTTGAAGAAAAGCGTTACCTTATTTACTTCCTCTCAGTTTACAGAGATCTAATTTAAGCTGCGCCCCCCCCCCCCCCCCCCCGCCTCCCACCCCCTCCCTTTCCCGTTTTAGTATATTTGCAAGAACCAGTGAACGCAGAAATGTGCAGCCAGCCCGGGCCCTCAGGCCGGTGGATCAAGATGGCAGGCTGGCCCGGGCTCCCCCGGGGATAGCAGAGCCAGAAGGGTGATTGGACACAGTGACCTGTCTGCATGAGATGAGACAAAAACAGGAGGGCTGTAATGCTGATGAACTAACCTGTCACTCACAAGCTCAGGTCTGAAAAAAAAAAAAAAAAAGAAAAGAAAAAGAAAAGAAAAAAAAAATAAAAGGAAAGAAAAAAGATGGGGAAAAAAAGGAAAAAGAAAAAAACCAAGAGAAAGGTACAGTACAGATTTTAGACAGCATACAGGGTAGAGAAAATACAGCATAATTGGAATAATTAGATGACGCATTTAATTACCTGTTCGTTTAGATGGGCTCAGGATATATAAGGAATATGGCATAAAAATTCCAGCTAATAGTTTCTATAAAAGCAAAACCCATTTGAAGAAATAACGGGTATTATGGTTCAGCGTGCAAGGAAGGATGCTACAGACTATTGCTGACAGGGATCGGGGTTTCATTCCAAACGCTCCAGTTATGAATCAAAATCACAATGAGCAATGAGCTTCTAGATCTTGACACACTGGGCAAGGAGGTTGTTCTTCAGAGTACTTGCCTGTTTAATTGCTTGCTTGGGGGGAGGAAAAATCCAGAGGGAAGGTATACAAGTAATTCCGCACCTTGGAGCCTGTATATCCAGGTGCTAGGTAATGGTCAGGATTGTAGCACTCTGCCTACCACCACCATCAGTGGGTGCCACTGTGGACACTGGTACTTGGAGACAGAGGAAATCAAGAATATTTAAAAGAAAAAAAAAAAACAAGTGGAAAATGCATTTAATGATGAACAAGTACTTGGTGTTGAAAATGCCTTTAAATCAGCATGCTCCTGCTATTACTTTCGTGTCATACACAGACTGGTGTTTGAACTACAAATAACTGCTAGTGTTTCTGATCTCCATTGGAGCAGAGATATACATGTATAGTTTGGATTTTTAATTAGGCCAGTTCACACTCCATTAGCAGCAAACAAGACTGAATTTAAAGCTACATCTGCAGGATTAGTCAAAACAAAATTTAGTTCTCACAGCTGGAGAAAAATACCATTCTGAAGCAAAAAGGCCAAATGATAAACATTTATTTAAAGTTTTTGCTTTTGGAGGTTTGAAAGTTAACAAGGACTCTTAAGAACTTTTTCTAAAACAATAGTGTCGGGTAAGGAACGTATCTTCTAAAAATAAACACATAGTGTATATGCAAATCTTTATTATTTATCAATACTAAATATAGACTTACAGTGTGGAAAGATTTTATGGCATGGAGTTTGTCTTTTGATAGTTATTTTCTCTTGTCAGCTGAGTGTTAGAGTCCACAGAGAAAGTCTATTTCTATTTTCAGCAATGTATGGTAATTATACTGATTGCTCTGTGCTTCCCAAGTTTTAAGTAACTCTTATTATACAGCTAGAAAATACATCATTTCTATCCGGAAAAAAAAAAAAACCCAAGCCCATTTTGTTCTATCTTCCCATGTAGCTAATAATAACCAAACACTGGACGATTCATCAAAACCAAAACATACTTGAATATTTTGTGGATTTATGAACGCATTTGGATGTGCCCACTTACACATACAATATGTAAATATGCACTCGTACAGAGCTAAGAAAAATGTTTGAAACACCTAACGTAGTAAGTTCCACTATAATAATATCCATAAATATTGACACAAAAAACCCCAAAGAAGTTAGTCACCTAAAATAGTGAAATGTATTTTTCTCTGAAGTGCATGCCCTTGTTATTGATTTTTAGGAAATGAAATACTCTAAGACACAATATAAACATTTTTCCAGACATTCACCGAACTTTTTTTTTTTTAATTGATGAAATATGGAATGTTACACACAGAAAAAAACATGCTCCTACCCTTTCCAGCCTCAAACCACTTTCCGAGAGGTAGCGAGCTTTAAACATAAAATAGCTCACTTTTACAGTTTCTTACATGCCAAAGCAAAAGTTATATTAAAGAGATATTACAAGCTTTGAGATTTATCCAGGTTTCAGGGTACGTTTTCTGTCTAGGGTACTTGCTCAAAATCTTGCCATTGTATCTGCCTCAGAATTACTAAATGTATTTCTTTAAGACTGAACAAGTTTACACAAAAAGGTAATTAACCCGCTCTAAAATACATATTTCCACACAACGTAATACTAGCAAACATGCCCCACTTTTTAGGTATAAGCCAGCCTAATAGAAAGCTGTTAATGTTTGGGGGATTTTTAATAAAAAATGTATCTTCTATTTTTAAAATATTTAAAGCAATAAAAGTCTGTGGTAAACATGGTATTACATATTTGACATTTTCCGCCCAGAAATGCATTACTGTGTACGATGGTATTAATAAACCATGTGCTTTGAGGGACTTCTCTGCTTTGCCATAATTTAGTTGAAAACAGCGTGTAGGATGCATATTTTTCCACCATTGTATCAACATATAGGAAACACAAATACTATGTCATCACCTCAGCAGCATGCGTTCACTACACTGGAAACATATGCAAAAAACCACAAACTTTTGAGAGTTCAAAAAATAGCCTTTGCCAGAGACTGATTTACAAGTCAGTAGTTAATGAGAAAGTGCTGAGCACTTAAAATTTTGTTAGAAAAAGAAAAAACAGACACCCTCATCTGACTCCGGCTGCATTCATAGGAAAACAGCCCTCCCTGTACTACAGGACAGAATAATTTAATTTCTTTCCCCACTTCAGGTTATTATTTGAAGCAAATGAAAAGACAATGATTCTTCTCTCTCCTGGCTAAAGCTAGAAACAGCACGGTTAAAACACACACATAAAAACTACAGACTTATCAGAAATCACAAAACAGAAAGAGAAGGACTCACTGACCCATTTGGAAGACAAAGACGACAAAACGGAAAAGCTCTAAAAATCAGCTTGTGAGGCCTTTGAGAGATATTCTTCTGGCATTTCATCACAGCAGCCCCAGACCAGTTCACTTCCCTGGATACAGGGAGGGAGAACTAAATAGAGCTGTTTATTAAAGCTGTTGTGCTGGATTGCATTAGGAAGCACGAGCAGACCACCTGGACCTTTCAGATTGTGGCAGTGTTTAATTTGCAGGCTGCCCCTCTGCAGCAGCAAAGACTACTACATTTACCAAGCTCAATCACACATTATCTGGGTTAGGAGTAAAAGAAGAAAAAAAGAAAAATGAAAATAAATAAATAAATAAATAAATAAATAAATAAAAACCCCCACAGCCTGTAGTACAGGAACACAGTCAATATAGAAATAATGAACAGCATTAGAAATAGAAAGCAACTCCCCAGCAAACGTAACACTTTCACTCCTTAGTTCTTCTACTTCAGCACATTTAAACAAAATACAACGGTAGATTAATAAATAGATTGATTTGGCAAAGCTCAGACTAAATTATAAACCGGGTTTATTAGCAGAAAAGCATGGTATTTTAGGTTTAACTAGTGATTCCCTGGCCAGATTATTGTGATTCTTTTGCCTTTCTCACTTTCAGTACTACACTCACTGGTAGCTGAAGATACAGATAGAAAGATGGTACTGTAAATATGAATTATGTGAATCATATGGTTAGACCCTTGTGGAAAAAAAAAAAAAATAAAAGGGGAGTTGAGAAATGGCTGACTCCATACCTGACCAATTACAGCTTGCATGGTCCCTGTGTCCTGCTGAGCTGAAAGATCGCAATCCATCATATGTAGTCTTTGAAAAGGAGAATGGGGGTTTCTGGCATGCATCTGTCAATCAACTTCTGCACTCACAACCATCACCAAAAGCAAGGGAAAAAAAGTCAAGCTGCTCCACCAAATAGGATGAAACAGTCATGTGACCTTCAGCACACTCACACACATACATACTTCCATACAACGTATGAATTTTCTGCAGATATGAAATGACATTGACAAATACCCAATACCAAGTAAATAAAGTGAGACAAACAGCTACTCACCAAAGACAAAACACTTGCTGTAATCTTCAGCCTAAAGATTTAATAAACCTAAAAGGCGTTTTTAAAAGCGAGGCTTTTCTTTTGAGCCTAAACTTTTCAGATAAGGTGATATAATTTTATATATGCAGACAGTGGTCAGAACTTTAACCCCTCGCGTGCTCTTGCAGCCTCTATTTTTTTATTCTCCCCTTTGTACTTTTACTTCATGGCTGTTTTGAGTTCCTGGTTTTATTTTTTTTTTCCCTTTAAGTTTCTTTTGTGTCAAAAGGAAGAGGCTTGCATTGCTGCCTTTGGACATGCACAAATTATAAGAACTTGATAGAAGAAAATTGCTAACAGGAAAAAAAAAAAAGGAGCAGGGGCTGAGAAACCTGTGCCGGTACTCGCAACGTGTCTCACTGCTTTACTCCACCAGAAGTCAAATGTTTTCTTTATTGGAAATATATATTTAAGTATTAGTTTATGCGAGCTGCGATGAGCACTCAAAATATAAAATATTCAGACTATGTAAATCCTACTTACGGAATCCTTTCCATTTTGAAGGTTAGCAGAGTTTTGGTTCATTCACTGCTCCACTGAACTGACATAAAATGTTGTTACTTATGAAGGCAAACATTACCATTTTTTCTAATGGAAGCAGTTTGTTTCATATATCTTCCCCTCTGAGTTAAGATTTGCAAGAATTTCCAAGACTATTTTTCCTTCTTGTCAAAATATATCAGCCACTTGTCTCCAAAAACTGAGTGTCGGGAACAACACGCTGCAGCATTGATTGCTGATATGTTATTGGCCAGTGATTGCTGAAGGGTGACATTAATGTAACCCGGTAGCACTTTAACCCTTCGAAGATCAATAGAGTCCTCTGGCAATACAGTAGAATAACAGCCCGTATCATTTTTGCTGTATTACAGCTTCATATAAATATTGGTACATCTTTCTGCCCACTTAAAATTGCGTTTCTGTTACTAGTGCAACCAACCTGCTTTTCAAAGACTGTCAGAAGAAAAAATCCGGAAAAAAAAAGCAGTCCAGTCTCTAATCTTAATATAATGCACCCTTTCCATTTTTAGTACGTTTCTGGCAATATTTTGAAGTTATTATCTCATTTTTAACGGTATTGACATTATTGATCTTAGCATGTGATAGCCAAAGTAATGTGAGAATATCAACAATATTCCAGCCGTAGGCACAGAACTTGCCAGTCTAATATTTCCTACGATACAGTTTTAAGATCCAACATCCAGGAGTGTTTGGAATCTGATGGAGCACGTGTATGTGTATGTATATGTGTATACATATGTATATATTCATGAATGTATAGAGAGAATTTATGTTGAGGGGAGTGAGACAGGCAGGGAATATCAAGTTTGTTTTGTATTCTTCGAGATTTTATAATACAATTTATTTAATTTTTTAATTACTAAGAAAAAAAGTTAACACAGCAAGTTTTGGTATGTATTTCAAAAATCAGAAATAAGAAAAAAATTCACATGTAGATGCACAGGCACCCAGAAGTGTTCCTAGGCCCATGAGATATTTTATCTTTAAAAGTTTTTCAAATTAAGCATTTTTGAGAGATACAAAATATTAACACTGAAACGCTGCCTCTAGGATGAGGAAGGAAGAAAACGGGAAAATGGTGCTTCCAACATCTGCTCTGCATTTCACTTATAATTAAAATGCACCATTTGTGCTGAAATTTTATCTCCTCCTTACTCATGAAAGAAAATACCCTGAACTAATACCTCGGGCTGCCTTTTGGTCAGCTGAGAATTTGCTGCGGTCTCATCCCTCAGGATGATTCTATGGATAAACCAAGGAGTGTTGTGAAGGCCATAATCAACATCCAGATCATCGCCAGCAATCCAAAACACCACTGGTGAACGGGGGAGCGAGTAGAGGGGATTGCCTGGGCTGCCTCCAGGAAAGCAGACGCACCGAAGGCAAATACTATACATGAATATGAAAGGAAAGTTAGGGATGTTTATTTTATAGATTGTCTTCAGGAGGAGCCTTTTTGCAGTGGATATGCACAAACTACCTTTCCAATTCCCTTAACTTACCTAAGCGACTAAACCTGACAATTACTACTGTGGGGTTTTTATGAGCAAAGACACTGACCAAGACGTACGTTGCAGCACAGGAACGAGCACAGCGCTGTATCCACACAAATCTGCTGCACCCTAACGCAGCGACAAACCAACCAGACGCTTGTGCACACTCGGGCAGAGCTGCAAGAGCTCCTTCCTCCCAAAGTGAGATATATGCTGCCTCTCCTTTTACTGTGATTAACCTACTCTTCCAGGAAATGCCAATCTACTCTGTAAAATGTAACACAACGTCCCTGCAGCTAACGCCTCTCCATAAGCTACAGCATCACAGAATCACAGAATGATACGGGGTTGGAAGGGACCTCTGGAGATCATCTAGTCCAAGCCCCCTGCCAAAGCAGGTCCACCAAGTGCAGGTTGCACAGGAACGTGTCCAGGTGGGTTTTGACTGTCTACAGAGAAGGAGACTCCACCACCTCTCTGGGCAGCCTGTTCCAGGGCTCTGCCACCCTCAAAGGAAAGTTCATCCTCGTGTTTAGATGGAACTTCTTATGTTCCAGTTTGTGCCCACTTCCTCTTGTCCTGTCCCTGGGCACCACGGAAAAAAGACTGGCCCCATCCTCCTGACACCCTCCCTTTAAGTATTTATACACATTGATCAGTATTTATAGGTGTTGATCAAGTCACAGCATCACTGTGACTTGTGCAAACCCAGAGATGAAGAGCCTGCTCTGCTACCCCTGGAGCTGCCCTTACCCCTGTGGAGCCGGAGACCTTTTCCCTCAGCCAAATCTACCTGGTCCTACAGGGTCTGCACAGCTGGTCCCTGGGCTCTGTCCCAACTTAACCGCTCATCCTTTGGGCCTTCCACCGGCCATCCCCCAAGAGGTGCCAGTCTAATATCTCTATTTACTTGCTGTGAAGAATTGTCTCCCTAACCCACCCACCCCCAACACCTCCTTGCTTTGCTGCTTGGAAGGTGATTCAGCTCTCCCGGCAGCAGTCAAAAAGGTGAGGGAGGAAGGTAGCTCCTAATCTGCCACAGGGCAGACTCGGGTGGAGAGCAGGGTGAAAAAGGGGAATTCAGCAGGCCAGGTTCGCTTGAACGCTGCCGACTTCAAGGAAAAACCTTGAAGGACAGAATGAGAAATATTGCTTCCCAATATTGCTTCCCAACACACCTGTGCTGTATCCCCAGCAGAGACCTCCTGGTCTCCTTCGAAATTTATTATCCCTGGCTCGCCTTCAGCATATGTATGGCAGCTATGCCTTCCTATATGCCACCACAGCACCCGGCACAACGGGCCAGTGTTGCGTTGGTGTACCTAAAATTCTGGAGAGGGGGGCAGCGATCAGGGCTTACACATGGAGGAGGCTCCGTTATCCCTTAATCTGTGAGAGCGCAAATTCGCAGTGGTGCAAAGCCTGTGTTTTGAGGGGTACACTGGATCTCTGGCATCCAGGAAAAGTGGTAGTCCCTGGTGACACCGAATGCTTTCTCCCTTTCAGACTCAACTTTTTTCTCTGATCACTTATCTGCGGTATACTTCCCCTCTTTAATTGAAACAATAAAAAATTAAAGTGGTACTTTTGAGTAGAATAATGCGCTTGAATTTACCTCTCAGCTTCAAAGCTAAGAACTTGTGAAAATATTATTACTGCATATAATACTTTCTCTTCTTTCTTCCCGGAGAATATATATTTCCTGGGTGAGAAACGCCAGATTTAGAATTATACAGCAATGCAAAACCCAATTACCGCATAGTTAAAATGTCTTAAAAAACACATTTATATTTTAATGCTCATCATTAATGATTGTTTATGGCTTCTTGACTCAAAAACTACAAGCCTTGTGATAACAGAGCCCGGGGTTTTACTATAATATCTTTGCGCAGTTGCTCACATGCCGGAGCAGAACTCGCGGCAGATTTAGTGAGCGGAGCGAGAGATGCTCCTGCTTCTTACAGCGTCGGTACACTAGGGGGACTATTTTTCCTCTTTTCTGGAGTTGATGGATGCAGGGCACTGTCAGAGCAAGCTGCTGTACCTCACGCTACGGGCCCTTTACTCACCGGTGCTGAACAGGTTAAACACGCAAGGCTGGGTCTTGCGCTCTTCCAAGATAAACAAGCCTAATTCTAAGCTGTCAGTGGCTCTTCCTCCCTCTCTCCCTCTCTCTATCCATCTCTGCCAACCAGACTCTATATGGCATTTTGCATCTTGATTTTCATGGATATGTGAGTGGGTTTTCTCTGCTCTCGTTTATGCTAATTCCAAAAGAATTGTTTTGTATTAAAAAGCACTAATGGATTACAGTCTCTCTCTGTGCAAGTCCATTCTGGTCAATCATTTTTGCTTTTCAAAGGGAATTTTGCTATTAAAAAAACCCCACCCTGCTGCTTCTAATTTCTGCTCCTCCAGATTTTATTGCTGCATGATTTCTGGGTCCCTTCTACTCCCCCAGAGCTCCACTTTTCAAAACCTGAACTACTAGGACATACTCACTTCAAGGACTGCACGTCTTTCCCTTCATAAGCGCTTAGCTATATCATGGAAAGGAAATTCGGGGGGAAAAAAAGATGATTCCGTGACTAAATTGCTGGAACGAGGCCGAAGCATAATCTACATTTTAGTCACTGCTGTGCAGCCACTGGGAGGGCTCCCTTTCCCACAGCACTATCCTACACTGTCTAAAGAAAATTTCTGCAAAAGAACTTTCTTTCTCTTTGTTATTTTAGAGAAAAGAGGCTTGCTGTCGTGCTTTGTATCTTTGGGAAGGGGGGAATAAATTCCCCCCCTTTCCTGCTAAATCTAACAAGTTGGTTTGGTTGAAAACTTATTTTTCAGTCTCAGGGAGGATGTTCAAAAGATCTTCCAGGTTCCCAATTAAATGAGAATTTATATAAAATGGAGGGCACTCCCTTAAAAAACTCTAGGAAATGGGACTGTGTTTCCTCCTATCTACATAGTGAAGAGACAGCACCTTCCTCTTCTACTCTGATGTAAAGTGATGGGAAGTGATTACAGCAATGATGCTGGAACCTAGTTAGTCAGATGACAAGATGGACTTCTCCCAGGTGAAATGGAATTGTGGAGGAAAAACATGCCAAGAGCCAAGATGGATTAGCAAGAAAGCGTGATATTGACTGGGTAAGGTTCAGGGCTCCCCAATTCAAGGAGGACAGGGAACTGCTGGAGAGGGTACAGCAGAGGACCACAAAGATGATGAGGGGCCTGGAGCATCTCTCTTGTGAGGTAAGGTTGAGGGACTTGGGTCTTTATAGTCAGGAGAAGAGAAGACTGAGGGGGGATCTGATCAATGCCCATAAATACTTAAAGGGTGGGTGTCAAGAGGATGGGGCTGGTCTTTTTTCAGTGGCACCCAGTGACAGGACAAGAGGAAATGGGCACAAACTTGAACAGAAGAAGTTCCATCTAAATATGAAGAGGAACTTCTTCACTTTGAGGGTGGCAGAGCCCTGGAACAGGCTGCCCAGAGAGGTGGTGGAGTCTCCATCTCTGGACATGTTCCTGTGCAACCTGCTCTGGGTGAACCTGCTTTGGCAGGGGTGTTGGACTAGATGATCTCCAGAGGTCCCTTCCAACCCCGTATCATTCTGTGATTCTGTAATATACTTCCCAGCTGCATTAATAACTACAGCAGTCTAATAAAACCAAATTCCTCATGTCTTACGGTTTCTTCTGCACTATCTGGCACTATGGGCTTTTAAAGTCATCTCCTTACTGGATATAGTGTGGACAATAATGGACATTTACATCATGTGAAGAAAAGACTATATTTGGGTGAACTAGCATCATTCAAGCAAGGCAGCCAAGAAATATGAATGAGCAAAAAGATCATTCTTACAGTGAAGGGAATTGACTTTTTCCAAAATTTTTGCAAAATCTTTGGTAGGATTTAGAGCATGTCATTGACAAGGACAGCAGAAACATCAAAAAATAAGGCATATTTTTCTCTTCATTGAATAATAGGAATTTATTAATGAGTCACAACATTAGCTGTATAATTCTTTAGAGCAGTAATGCTCTTACCATACCAATAGGGAAAAGCAGATAGTGGCCAGTAGGTCGAGGGAGGTCATTCTCCCCCTCTACTCTGCACTGGTGAGGCCACAACTGGAATACTGCATCCAGTTCTGGGCTGCCCAGTTCAAGAGAGACAGGGAACTACTGGAGAGAGTCCAACGTAGGGCAACAAAGATGATGGAGGGATTGGAGCATCTCCCTGATGAGGAAAGGCTGAGAGAGCTGGGACTCTTAGCCTGGAGAAGAGAAGGCTGAGGGGAGACCTTATTAATGCTTACAAGTATCTAAAGGGTGGGTTGAAGGAGGATGGAGCCAGACTCTTTTCAGTGGTTCCCAGTGACAGGACAAGGGGCAACGGGCACAAGCTGGAACATAGGAAGTTCCATTCAAATATGAGGAGAAACTTCTTTCTGGTGAGGGTGCCAGAGCCCTGGAAGAGGCTGCCCAGGGAGGTTGTGAAGTCCCCTTCTCTGGAGATCTTCAAGACCCACCTGGATGCAGTCCTGAGTGATGTGCTCTGGGCAACCCTGCTTTATCAGGGGAGTTGGACTAGATGATCCCTAGAGGTCCCTTCCAACTCTGACAATTCCCTGATTCTGTGATTCACAGTGTGTGTGATGATGATTAACTTCTTGTTCACTGATATCTTTGCTTTCAGTTTTTTGAACTGTAAACAGCTCATCTTGCATAGCTGCTACTCCCACTTCAACACAACACAATGGAGTGACAGCATCATTGAGACAAAAAAAAAAAAAAGAGCGGATGTGGATGCGGACGTGGCAGGAGGGGTGTGTAGTGCCACTGAAAGTACACCTTTCCTACACACTACATATCCCTTAGATCCCCAACTTCTAAGTAGATGCCACTCTCCCATGAAGAAAAAAAAAGAAGCCCGAGTAAACTTATGTACCCATATACCTGTTCTTCTTTTGCTCCAAGCACTTCAGATGAAGTTTGAATATTTCATGTGCCAAAGAAAGGTGTGCTATATACGGAGACGTAGTTCCTGGCATTACATTAGGACATCTCGCAGTGAGAAATGTTTGATCTTCTGATAGTCAGTTCACATGGTTTGGTTACACACTTTATATCCTGCTGTGTATTGCACGGGATCAGGAGTGAAAATGTGATAGGTTTGAACTACTGAAAGAGCCACCTTGTACTAATTGTTCTGTGTTTGTTTCATCTATCAGTAAACTGTGTTAATTGCTTATGCATATGGGAAAGTCATTAAGAGATGACAATTATGATAATGCAGTTAATAGCAAAACCTATATTTAAGTTTGTCTAATATTTTCTTGCTTTAAGATGTTTATGACTCTTTGCCAGCCTTTAATGCTCACACAGCTGCTGAGGAGCAGTTTTATGTCTACAATTTGGCCACATACAAACCAGAAGCTTACAAGGTGAGGCAGGATAGGTTAATGGAAGGCAATCCACTGACGGGTTGCTGAATACTTTGACATCCTTTGGCTTAGGAAGTGCCTGAGCTGCAAAAATGTTGGAGGATGAGGCTATGCAAGGCGGTTGTCAGGGAGCAGCAAGGCCAGGAGAATGAATAACTGCACACTGTAGAAGACCAGGTTCGAGACCATCTAAGGAATCTGAAGGTGCACAAGTCATGGGACCTGATGAGTTTCATCCGTGGGTCCTGGGGCATCTGGTGGATGAAGTTGCTAAGCCACAATCCATTGTATTTGAGAAGTCATGGCAGTCTGGTGAAGTTCCTGCTCACTGGAAAAGGAGAAACATAATCCCCATTTTTAAAATCGGAAAAAAGGAAGACCCAAGGAACTATAGGCCGGTCAGTCTCACCTCTGTACTCAGCAAGATCATGGAGCAGATCCTGCTGGAAACTATGCTAAGGTACATGGAAAATAAGGAGATGATCAGTGACAGCCAACGTAACTTCAGTAAGGGCAAATCATTCCTGACAAATTTTGTGGTCTTCTACAACAGGGTTACAGTGTTGGTGGATAAGGGAAGAGCAACTGACATCATCTACCTGGACTTGTGCAAAGCATTTGACACCGTCCTGCACAACAAGCTTGTCTCCAAATTGGAGAGACACATTTGATGGATGCACCACTCGGTGGATAAGGAATTGGCTGGATGGCCACACTCAAAAGAGTTGCAGTCAATGGCTTGATGTTCAACTGGTGACCAGTGATGAGTGCCATTCCTCAGGGGTCGTTACTGGGACCAGTGCTGTATAATATCTTTGTCAGTGCCATGGACAGCGGGATTGAGTGCACCCTCAGCAAGTTTGCCGACGACACCAAGCTGTATGGTGTGGTTGACATGCTGGAGGGAAGGGATGCCATCCAGAGGGACCTTGACAGGCTTGAGAGGTGGGCCCAGGCAAACCTCATGAAGTTCGGCCAGGCCAAGTACAAGGTCCTGCACATGGTTCGGGGCAACCCCAAGTACAAATACAAGCTGGGCAGAGAGTGGCTTGAGAGCAGCCCTGGGGAGAAGGACTTGGGGGTGTTGGCTGATGAGAAGCTCAACATGAGCCAGCAATGTGCGCTCACACCCCAGAAAGCCTTTCCTATAGGAGAGATGGGGATGGACTCTTTATCAGGGAGTGTAACGATAGGATGAGGGGTAACGGTTTTAAACTAAAAGAGGGTAGAGTTAGATTAGATATTAGGAAGAAATTCTTTACTGTGAGGGTGCTGAGGCACTGGAACAGGTTGCCCAGAGAAGTTGTGGATGCCCCATCCCCGGAGGTGCTCAAGGATGGGGCTTTGAGCAACCTGGTCTAGTGAGAGGCATCCCTGCCCACGGCAGCGGGTTTGGAACCGATGATTTTTAAGGTCCCTTCCAACTCTTAACTATTCTATGATTCTATGGCCTTTCTTGTGCAAAGCAGCCTGTGCTTGGAAGGGCTCCAGGCCTGCTGCACCATCAGGAGATGCCACTTTCCAGCTCTCCCTGTGTGCAATACAAGTGCAGGGCAGGCATGAGAGCACTTTTCATCCATCAATGGCCAAGAAGTGCAGTGGCAGAGCAAGTTTTGGAATGCAGAAAGTCTGCTTGTCACTGATGCATGTCATATGGTACCACGCACCTCTTCTACTTCGTCTTTTGTGTGTGGTCGGTCCTGATCCTCATTCTTCACCTTCTCACTCTTCAGGAGACAGGGGCTGCTTGGCCTGTATTCCTGCTGCTACTTTCTGCAGCTCTGTGGCTTCCCTTTGCCAGGTGGCAAGGGATGTATTTTCAAGCTAAACTGAGGAGTACATCAGCCTGCTCCTGGCTACACACGCGCATTGTGTTAGTGCTTGTGAGCATCAGCTCTGAAACAAGATTCAGAAAAATAAAATAAAATCCTCTTTCCATTTGTAACCTTTGTGTTATGTGTCCTTGAAAGAGTTTTTGGAGCTGAAAAACCCCTGGCATTTCTGGCAAATAACAGTCTCATTGTTATTTGACTCACGGTGAGAGATGAGAAGAGAAGAGAAGAGAAGAGAAGAGAAGAGAAGAGAAGAGAAGAGAAGAGAAGAGAAGAGAAGAGAAGAGAAGAGAAGAGAAGAGAAGAGAAGAGAAGAGAAGAGAAGAGAAGTTACGCTGTGTTTTACCTAGTGTTATGCATGACCAGCTCTGACCTAGGGCTGAGGGCTCCATCCAGGAGAGCAGGTCTCTGCAGTGCAGGTCCCAGGCCCGTCCAGGAGACAGGGGCAGAGACAGGCACATCTACACCATCCCTCTGGCAGGGACTGAAGGCCCCAGGCTCAGCTGACACCCAGCCCCTGGGCCCTTGCCAGGAGACGGTGGCCTTGGGGGTCCCAGGGGAGGCCATTGAGGCCTATAAGCACCCCCAGGACCCTGACAGAAGTAGAGTTGCAGTGCTCATATGGTCTCCTGTAGACATAACTGGCCACTCTGGAGACAGAGTATTGGGTCAGATGGACCTTCTCTCTGATGGAGTACTGTTGGTCTCAGGCTCTTTTGTTTCAGCATGCTTTCAAGGGAAACAGATCAAGCGTTTCTACAAATGAGTACAAGGAGAAAAACAAAATCCATAGGTAAATGAGCAGGTATTGCTCACCTCAAAAAGATTAGCAACCATTTAGCTGAGGAGCACATCCTGCTTCAGACTGAGGGCTTGATCTTTGAGCCTCGCTTGTGTCTGAGGTGTGGGGTTTTGCCCTTCTGTGGAAACCCAGATAAACTGGATGAACACAGAAGACTTTCAAAAACCGCACTTCATACGTGCTTTTTGCAAATTTGTGCAGATGGTCCAATTATCTTGAGACGATCCACAGCTCCCACCCCCATCAGAAGGTACATGCCTCCTTCCCACAGCGTGACAGAGCCAGTGCCTAGGCTGGAACATGGTTATGGGTATTCAATGCCTTTTGCTAGTTCAGAGCTGGAAATGGCATCAGAGATTTCCTCAGCATGTACTGGTAGGGAAAGGAAGAGGTCAGCCCTGAAGCGGTCAAGCAGTTGGATTAGATCATCATACTAGGTCCTATCCAGCTGATCTATTCTATTTATTCTATTCTATCCTATCCTATTCTATTCTATTCTATTCTATTCTATTCTAAACATTCAACTGATACAACTGGTCCCTTACAATTTCAGTGTCCACAAATGGAAAATCACTCTTCCCATAGTTGTGGTCCTTCAACTCAAAGGAATGGGCAGCCGAAATGATATAAGAGATGGTGAATAAAACCAGGAGCTAGAAAGAGGATGAAGAGTGGGAACAGTGTTGTTAGCAACTGAGGATAACTGAGACAGGTGGTGGTCCTGGGAATAGCACAGAGTAGAGCAATAAAGCTGTGTTTCTGCTGTAGAGGTCTCCCATGGAGGACTGACCCTGAACTGTCACAAACCGGAGGAGTGAGCAGCAGGCGAATGACAGGACCCCTATGGAGGAGAGCCCTTGGGAGTCTTTGTCCCAAGGAAGCTATTCCTAGTTTTGAAATTCCAAAACTGTTATCTGAAATGACAACTATTTTTAATTGATTATGACATGCTCAAAGCACACTTAATAGGATGTGAATAATCAGGACAGCTGCTTTGGTGACACAGAATGCAGAGAAACCATTTTGATCCTATTTCACAGAATGTGTTTTGTGTCACTTACACAACATGATCGCAGCTACCCAGGCTGCTTTCTTGGGATATCTTTGGGTTTTAATTACCCTGTCAATTAGAGTTAGAGGTATTAATGTGGCAGTGAAATGATACAGATTGCTCATGGGTTCTGTTCCCCACTTGTTTGCATTCATCAGTCTTGAAAGAGGAGGACTTTACACATTGTCTTGACATGGATGCTAATAAGCCTACAATGAGAGACACACTGCATCAAATAAATAGGTGCCAGCAGCCATGAAGAGAACAAGCTGAGATAATGGCACAATGCCGTCCTGTAATGAAGAGGTGGAGACTGTAGGCTCCTGGCTAGGGCAGAACACTCTGTTATTTTTCAAGGATGAATGGATTTAGCCAGTGAACATGTAAAAGCATTTAAGAGGGGTCTGATGACAAAAAGCAGCCACATCTGCAGACAATGGAGAAGGACAAAAGTGTGTTGTATCAACATATGCTCTATGAAGCCGTGGAAATCATTTAAAACTGAGTATTGGGTAAATGGAAGTGATTTCCAACTGAACTCTGAACTGGGGTAAATCCGAGAAGCATTCTTGAAGTATATGAAGCTCCATTGACTTACGTCTCCTGAGAATACAAAGAACCACACTAAGCTCCATATTCACGTGCAAAGCATTTTGGATCATCTTTTTTAGTTTCAAATTATCTGGACAGAGTGTAAAAATGAGAACTACTATTAATATTGTATGCCACAGGCTATATCAGCTTTTATCAAATGTACATGGTTTTGTGTAGGCCAGTCCTTGCTTAGTGCTTTCAGCATCTTCAGTGCAGCAAACGCCTATGGTGTCCCTGGGTGTTTAAACCACATTGATTTTCAAAGTAAAGTAAAAAGTCCGTACACTTCTACATTATTTCTTTGTGTGACTTGTAGAAGTCATATCATGCTGTGATTTTAATGAGTTCTATCTTCACATGTCCTTAGTCTTGGAAGACCTTTATGGCCTTGCTCTGTAAACTTATTCCCTCAAGCAGTTTCATACACAAAATAAAACTATTTCTGAGAAATGGGGTTCTAGGATCTCAACGGATATATTTGGGTGGAGACAAAAAAAGTATAAGCAGTTGACGTTGCTAGCCACATCAGTAATAAAATGGAGATAACTCTAAATTCAGAGTAGTTCCCAATCTTTTTGCTCTGACTTTATAAATTATGATTTTTCAGATTGGACAAAAACACACGTTACTCTTATTTTCAATCAGTTTCTTGTGCCAATTTTAATGCATGATGTTTCAGTACTTGGACTGACAAAACTGGAAGGAGAATTATAAGAATTCACACCATGGAATTACCATAACATAAAATCATTAGGTTTTATAGTCACTGTAAAAAATATATTCATTCCCTCTCCAAAAGTTTAGGACCTAAACTACCTCTCGGCAGTCCCTTTAAGAATTGCAATTTTCCTTATGGCCCCTTGTACTTATATCGGTACAAGTTCCCACACAGACCAAGGGCAGCAGATCAGTTTAAGAGCACAGATTCTCTGAGCTAAGGTTAACAGCTCTCTCTATATTTATTTCTGGAAGACCTTCCTGATTGTTAGAGATGCTTCTCTGGGCCATGGTAAAAACATTATAAGCCTTCAAAGGAAGGCCGTTTGGGACAGTTACAGACACTGACTGAATACATATTAAGCTAGTATTTATTGCATATGTGACAACTTGAGTCTAAGACAAGATTTTACACCCTCATAGTTAAAATTGTACAAACTGATTTATTGAAATTCCTTGCAGATTGTTTCTTGGATATCTTTTCTCCACTCTCCTTCCCCTCCTCACGTCAGAAGTATCTAGCGTAGCATCCTAGCTTCCCTAGTTTCTGCTGGAGGACTCTTTGGAGAGCTGGAAAGAGAGAGGCTGCAAGCTCCAGACTGCAGGAGTCTCTGTAGATGGGATAAAGCCCTCTCCGGTTTCACAGAGCCATCTCCTGCACCACACTTCTGCATAGTGAGGCTGCCATTTCACTCACAGGTCTGGGCCCTTAGCAGGACCCCATGCTAAGGACCCAGAGCCTTGCTCTCCAGCAGCACCTGCCCTCCCTCAGCTCCTTCCTATTCAGCTCATATGGCCCAAGCATCATGAAGCCTGGCAGAACAAAAAAAGGGAGGGAATTACCTTGGTACCTTTCCAGTTCCTGTGGTGGACCACAGCTAAGGACAGTCTGTTTAGAGTAGGATCTGGAAAAATCAAGTCCTATCATTAAAAGTATTGTACACTGCTCTTTCATTGCTCTGCTGGGCTATTGCTATTCTCTATTTCATGCATTGTAGAAGTAAGAAGCAGCTGGAAAGAATCTAGAAATTCAGGATCCATTAGGATTCATCATTACCAGGCTCAGTGCCATCAGCGTGCTGGCCTTTATAGCTACTACATGTTTCTGCATCTAGCCATACCCAACTAGCAATGATCAGTATGATTAGCCTGTTTCACAATAATCAGTAAGAAAACACAGAGCCACTAAATGTTGTGATGGGCAACGGGTTGATGGGAGCTGGGAGACTGTGATGGGACTTCTCTGTTTTCCCTCACAGTCTCCTGCCTCCAGCTAATCACCTTTTCAGAGGATAAGAACTTTTCCCTTCAAGACAGCACTTCATGAAGAAGCTGCATGACAGCATGGTGTTAAAGGCCTTTGTGCTGTCCACCCCATCTGCTTAAGGGTACGGCTTCTTTTACCCACTACAGTCACTCTCTTTCAACTACTTACCCAAGGTATTCCACTTTATGAATGAAACCATCTCTCCCTACCTTTACTCACATAAGCTAAAGGACCTCTCTGCTCCTCAAAGGTACTCCTCTCCGGGACTCACAGGTCTTCTTTGCTCTCACATACATAGCAACTTTACTGTGCTCCAAGTTGTTGGGTTTTTTTTACCATGATGGAAAAGATGCGGGTGGTAGGAAGAGGAAGAGGATAATGGTCTACTGCTAGATCCTCTCCTTTCCTCTTGCTAAAATGGAAAACCCCTTCTGTTAGCATCATCCCTGCTCTAGGGAGCGGAAGGAGGTAGCCTGGACCAAGATGAAGGCCACAACTCTGACGGGCAGCACAGAAAGGGGCCTGGATACCAAAGCAAGTGTAGAGCACCTCCGTTTGATCTAGCATACATTTTGAATCTAGATACTTCCCCGGTATTGGAATATCGCTCTTGTCTAATCTTCTGTCTATTCCCAAAGCCTCACCCACCCACTTGCATGTGCCTTTATTTCTGTTTTACCCCAGTTCAATAAGCACCTGCTATTGAGACATCAAAGAAAACAATAGCAACTGAATAATGTTAGCATTTGATGTTATAGAAATAAAATAAAATATCTGAAGCAGAATAAAGCCACAAGATAAATGTCTTCAGAGTCAGAAAAAAGAATGTCATGGCTTTAACCTGTTTATATGAAAGTATTTTCTCTGGTGGGATAATCAAAGTTTCAAAGATCTTGTCCTATATAATATCAAATCCTATTACTATTCAGCAAGGGAAAAGCTATTCCCTTAAAATCAAGGTCCTCTTTAAGAGCTTCCAGCAGGAAAGGGCTTGTATTGTGTGCACAAGCACACACAGAAGGCATCTCAAAGGGAAATGTTAGCCTCAAATTAATTTCTGTCAGATTTGATTGAAAAACTCACACATATCTGTCCATTGGAGGTTTGTGACCTGACTCTGCCTGACTGGGATTTGGTAATCAAATAGAGACTCCTACAATACATTTATCAGTTTTGCTGTAGTCAAGAAATACAGCTGTTAAAAGTGTGTAACAATAGTAAAATTAGAACAAGAAGGTTTTTAAAATTTTCACTGTGCAGCTTCATTTGTTCATTGACTAAAAGAGTGCCCATAATTAGAAAAAAGCAAAATCCAAATAAAAATAATTGAAAAATGTTATGCTAATATTATTGTACCACGTCTGAACCAAGTTGTATTGTTATAGTGTAATGGATTGACTGGAATGGATTTTTCCTACCAAGCCAAGGTCAGATCATTAATTTCTTGTGCACTTGTTGCTGGCCACTATTGCAGCTACTCTAAAAATAGGCAAGACCTCGATCCTTTCACATGTGGCAAGTTCTGAAAAACTGTACCATTAGTCCTTCACTCAAATTATCAAACAACTGCTCAACTTTCTCTTATTTTCTCTCAATTTCTTACGTCTAGAAATTTAACATCTAAAAAAGATAGAATTAAAAAAAAATAATGTAAATCCCTTGAGAAAAGGTTCAATTTTTCAACCACATCTAATAAAAATGAGGTACTGGAATGTACAGGCGGCAGTTACAGATGTGTAATCGCACTGCCACGTAGCTGACATTACACTGGACCCACCAAACCCCTAGTTGTACTGGAAGGCCCACACAGAACTGCAGAAGCACAGTTCTTCTGACACAATGAAACCATACAGAATCCACATCTGCTGTCAGCCATTCAGAACAAGAATCTCGACTTTTATGGTGGTTTATATCATGACTTCACAGTATTTTGAACTTTGGCCTCATTATATCACTTACTTTATTTTAAGACTTCTGAGACACAACTTCTGATCCAAAGTGCTCACTATTTAAAGAAACAGTGTGAAAAAGGAAAGACATTCACCTGAATTAAACTGACCGAGACAGCTGTGAGAATGTCCTATTGGATCTATCTTTGGACATTTTATTTAGTTTATATTATATCTTTCTCATTTAAACTTTTTAAAATGGATCTTTAAATGATGGAGTTTGGGAAGGAAAGTAAGTGGGAAATAGGAAACTGAGGGGAGGGACAAGAGACAATGAAATAGAAACTTTGGCAAAATGGAACGTAAGAAGCAAGAATGCAAAGGAATGGGACATGGACAACTGAATAATTGAGGGAGTAGGAGTTGGACAAGAAGAAAAAGGGCAACAGCAGTCATTGGCAATAGAAGGAGAAAGACTGGAGGCTGAGAGAGAATGTGATGTTGAGGTTTCTGAACTAAGATTATGATGATCATCTCAGGAAGATTCCCTGTTTTCTTCCACAGCTTCTGAGTAGAGGGAAATGATTCTGCTAGGTCTTATGCCTGTGTGGGTCCAGCTTGGTCAAGAGGATCAGCGAGGAACAGAAAGGCCTGACGCTTGAAAACTGAATGGTAGTGTGGTGGGTTGACCCTGGCTGGATGCCAGGTGCCCACCAAAGCCGCTCTATCACTCCCCTCTTCAACTGCACAGGGTAGAGAGAATATAACAAAAGGCTTGTGGGTCGAGATAAGGGCAGGGAGAGATCACTCACCAATTACCATCATGGGCAAAACAGACTCAACTTGGGAAAATTTAATTTAATTAACTATCAATCAAATCAGAGTAGGGTAATGAGAAATAAAAACTAAATCTTAAAACGCCTTCCTCTGACCCCTCCATTCTTCCTCAGCTTAACTTTACTCCCAATTTTCTCTACCTCCCCCCCCTGTGACAGCACAGGGGGACAGGGAATGGGGATTGCCGTCAATTCATCACACATCGTCTCTGCCACTCCTTACTCCTCAGGGGGAGGACTCCTCACATTCTTCTACCCCTGCTCCAGAGTGGGGTCCCTCCCATGGGAGTCAGTCCTCCACTAACTTCTCCAATGTGAGTCCTTCCCATGGGTTGCAGTTCTTCATGAACTGCTCCAGCGTGGGTCACTTTCACGGGGTACAGTCCTTCAGGAAAAGACTGCTCCAGCGTGGGTCCCCCACGGGGTCACAGGTCCTGCCAGCAAACCTGCTCCAGCACAGGTTCCCCTCTCCACGGGTTCACAGGTCCTGCCAGGAGTTTGCTCCAGCACCAGCTTCCCACAGGGTCACAGCTTCCTTCGGGCATTCACCTGCTTTGGTGTGGGGTCCTGCACAGGCTGCAGGTGGATATCTGCTCTGCTGTTAATCTCCATGAAGTGCAGGAGGACAGCCTGCCTCACCATCGTCTTCACCACGGGCTGCAGGGGAATCTCTGCTCTGTCACCTGGAGCACCTTCTCCCCCTCCTTCTTCATTGACCTTGGTGTATGCAAAGTTGTTTCTCACATATTCTCACTCCTCTGTCTGCTTTCAGGTTGTTGCATGGGTTTTTATCCCCTTCTTAAATATGTTCTCACACAGGCGCTACCACCATCGCTGATGGGCTTGGCCTTGGCCAGTGGCAGGTCCGTCTTGGAACCAGCTGGCATGGGCTCTATTGGACATAGGGGAAGCTTCTAGCAGCTTCTCACAGAAGCCACCCCTGTAGCCCCCCCAGCTACCAAAATCTTGCCACACAAACCCAATACAGATAGATATTTGGAACAGGAATGGAGTTAATTTCCCGCGTATTTGTTCCTCCAAATAATACTCCAAGCTTTTGGGAACTGATGAGGAAAAAGCAGGGTTGCTTACACTCTGGTGACCCTGACTAGTACAACAGAAACGTCACCTCCCTACGATCCCTGCCTCCGTACTGTAGATCTCCATAAAAATGGCATGTTAAAAACTAGCAGAATTAAGTGCTTCTTTCCTCTATTTTTATATTATTTATTTTCTCAGTCTAACAAAGGAGGTGAATGAGGGGAAGAACATCATCATAAATTCACTTGTACACTGAATGAAAACAGAAAAAATTTGCAAGCCCTGGGGCAATAGCACTGTGACCAAATATCCAAGTTTCTAGCTGCTCGGGGCTTGCTGAAAATTTTGGGTTTCATTCCCTATTACTTCAGCAGTTCATGTGTATTTATTAACCCTGAGGCACTGTAGAATGTCACCATTTTGATTTGTTGTAACATTTCCCATTGTACATTCCTCTTTTATCTCCTTTATCTACCAATCAGATAACAGTGTATTTTTAACAGGCATCTCCATTAGGATATTGACTAAGTGGCTCCCAAGTTCCTGTGTCACAAGTCACTGAAACAACAAGATAGGTAAAGTAGTTATTGATGTTTTTTACTGCCTTCGTAGCTGACACTATTCCCAACTATTTTTGGAGGAGAAGAAAAAGAAGGAGTATAAAAATAACAGAATAGGGTCACTTCAGAATCTATCTACAGTCAATTGCAGCCACTTTCCAGTCCCCAAAAAATTACTGTGGTGCATAAATGTAGTTTCCTGGCTATCATACCTTCACAACTCATCACATTCAAGGGATTGAAGTTGCAATGCCTGTGCCTTTGGGATGAATGATTTTTGAGGCATTATGGTGGATACAACTGAGTACCAATAAACACTAATGCTTTCATTGAGTGAGGTCTCTTAAGGACCAGAATCCAGAGGTATGAGTTAAAGCAGGAGTTAGGCCAGCCAAGATTAAGAAGGGATAGAATAGAAGGGGAGATCAAAACCACACATAGTGGGGACAACTTGAACACGGAGTGGTTGGTCACTGTTGCTTACAATACAAGAGCTCAAGAAAAGCAAGTGGCACGATCAAATCACACGGATCAAAAACACACAGAGCTGCTTTAAAAAAAGAGCATGTAATTAAGCTATGGAACTCACTACCACAGGATTTTATGAAAGACGAAGGTACAAGATAGCAGGTGTGGAACACAGTGGTCTGGCTGCAAAGAACAAGTTCTTCATTGTAGGCAGAAGGATCACTTTATATGTACCCTATTTTTATACTATTTTGCTAAACACCTAGGAGCAACCATTGTAGATAACACCAGTGGTGTGAACTAATATGGCACTTTTTATGCTCTTTAGGAATGCAAAATGGCCCACAGACAAATGTAATCGCTAAGTCTTGCAGTCATTGGTTTTCCTTAAACTTCCAGTTCCAGGAGTCTTTATTGGGGAATTCACGTGAAGCTCAGATTTCGTCTGAAAACTTAAAACTTCTAATACTGGTACGTGTTGAGAAAGCTTGAAAATAGGACCTCACTGTGCTATACGGCCTAAAAAAAATGAGATAAAATAATCATATGCAATTTCATTTCTGTAAATCTTCTGGTCCTGGTTTATGATTTTGGAACACTATGGGGACTTGCAGTTTTGTTCTGGCTTCAGACTTATCAGTACAGTAAATACATTCCATTGGACAGAACATTATCAGAAAAAAAACCAACCCCAAACATATTTCCAGCAACTGGTTATATAAAATTTTGCATTTTTTCTTTCAGAACTTCACAAAAGTGCTGTCAAATTCACTGAGCGCTCACAACTTCTGTGAAAGTCTGGTCTAGGATCCCTTTATGAAGAGTCTTATGTATAAACCACCTTCAGTTTTAGTGTGTATCTGGAATACCAACAATCTTTTAACAGGCCAAGAAACACATAGATATTCAGGGTTTGAGCTGAAGCACAGAACTGTTCATTTAGAACTTGCAATGGTCTGGTGGACTCACGGGCAGGCTGAGGGGCAGGGAGAGGAACTCAGCCCTTGTTTCCTTAACAGGATCTGTAACCTGTGCTGACAGCACTGCTAATATTAGTCATCTGAAAGATGGGCTGCTAATGACTGATTTTCAAACACTGCAGCTTTGTAAGTCTACTGGAGTAGAAATGAACTCTGCTCGGGTTTAGAAAAAATGCTGAAGGGGGTAAGCCGGTTTGTTGATTTTTTTGTTTTGTTTGTGTAATTTAATGCTTTGGAAGACAAAGAAGACAGCTGTTGACATCTCTTTAGCAACAACAAGCCCACCTTCATGTCGCTGCCCAGGGCAGGGGGGTTGGAACTAGATGATCTTTAAGGTCCCTTCCAACTCCAGCCATTCTGTGATTCATTTTATGATTCCAACTATTTTAGAGGTGACTTGAAATATATATCCCAACATTTGCTACTGTAGTAAATAAAGAAGGAGACTGCACAGATGATCTTTTCTAAAATTTCTGCTCCGGTACTGTCCTCAGCGTAGGGCTAAAAGAAATTGCAGCTATGCAGTCTAGTTACTGTCCAAGGCACCTGAACTGAAGGGTGGTATTTGCGATCACAGATGGTGTTGAACCAGTTAAAAGCTTTGAATCTAATCATGTCAGTTGCTTGGGAAAGATTTCACTAATACAAAAGCACAACAGAACAAGGACAGTAAAATAATATGTCTCTTGAGTTTATATTGCTGCCTTGACTGCAGTATTTAAACACTAGCACAAAGTCAGCTAAAGTAACAATTCAAAACCCCAAAGCATTACTGAAAATAAGATCACAAAAGTCTTACGGTGAAAACATCAGGACTTTTGTTTTCTAATTCTTACCAGCATTAGTGAAATATATTCACTTTCAATTGCAGGATTGTAACTTTACAGTGTGTTTTAATTTGATCATGTGTTTTTACTTTTTTTTTTTTTAACTTTTTAGTGATTAACTTTTTTCATGCTTGCAAGATAAAGTAATTATTTTTACCAAGGAAAGAGGTAAATGGCAGAAGAAAAATTTAAATACTCTCTTTCTAAAGGCAGAACAACTATCTAAAATAATTGCTTCTTACCTCTGTAACGCTTTAACAGCAAGATCTAGAATTATTTTCATTTTTTTTCACATTCTTGAATCTGGTTAGAGGTTGCAGAAAACACCGTCATTGGCACTGCACCAGTTCTGCTTTCAGTACAGAGTATACCAAGGAAAAAGAGGATTATAAAACGAGTGACTGACGTCAAATTGCAAATGGTTAGAAAGTTTCCATTGCCACTTGAGAGAGTCCTGTGGGCAATACCCATTTTTTAGCTCTACTAGTTTTAGTGACTACCCAGGCTGCTTCCATTAGATAATAGTAAATTTCATTTGTCTCTCTCATTCTTATTATCAAAATTCTGGCCTTTCTGCTCCTGCTCCTGTGTTTGTTTAGCACATATAAACTACAGTGTCATCAGCGACATCCTGCACTAAAGCTGGGTTTACAGATATAGAGGCGTAAGACCTTCCTTTGTTTCAAATGTGGCCTTTAATTCTCACAGTAGTGCAAGTCCAGAGATCTTGTACCTGGCACCAGGCTACTAAAGCCAATATTTCAGCATTTTTCACAGATCTCGAGTGTATCATCACGTAAGTGTCTACATAGATATAGCTGGAAGCTGAAGTCAGAAGTTCAAATCTCATGGTAGTTCAGATCAATGTGCCCAGTTAGCCACCCACCCATCAGTGTAAACCTTTCACTCAGACACGGTCTCCTCTGAGCACTGGTGAGGCCCCACCTCACATGCTGTGTCCAGTTTTGGGGCCCTGACCACAAAAAAGACATTGAGGGGCTGGAGCGGGTCCAGAGAAGGCAATGAAGCTGGTGAGGGGTCTGGAGCACAAGTCTTGTGAGGAGAGGCTGAGGGAGCTGGGGGTGTTCAGCCTGGAGAAAAGGAGGCTGAGGGGAGATCTTCTCGCTCTCTACAACTCCCTGAAAGGAGGGTGTAGCCAGGGGGGGTCGGTCTCTTCTCCCAAGGAACAGGCAATGGGACAAGAGGAAATGGCCTCAAGTTGCACCAGGGGAGGTTCAGATTGGATATTAGGAAAAATGATTACACAGAAAGTGTTCTTAAGCATTGGAATGGGCTGCCCAGGGAAGTGGTTGAGGCACCATCCCTGGAGGTATTTAAAAGCCGGGTTGGCATAGTGCTTAGAGACATGGTTTAGTGATGGTTTTTTTGTCAGAGTTAGGTTGATGGTTGGACTAGATGATCTTGAAGATCCCTTCCAACCTAGACAATTCTATGACTCTATGATTCCTCACTCCTCTGTTTCATGAAGCTTGCTGTGTAGTGATCAGGGAAAGAATATGGTTCTCCTGCTCTTCTGAAAAGGAGAAAAAGCATTTCTCTGGCTTATAGGAAGAATACTTTTTGCAAAGTCCTTCTGCTTCTTGAGCAGTGTGGTAAGGGCTTATGCTCCTGCAAAGCATACTTTATTCAACATATGATACCATCGGCTCACCTGCTGACAAAAGCCAGCAGAGCTGGCTTGATGCAGAACACAACAGATGGAGCACAGGCTGCTGCCTACAGTTGCCAGGACTGTGCTCTCGTTTTGTTGCAACTGAAAGGCAAAATAGAGTCCTCAGTTTAAAAATCCATCTATAAATTGCTGAGATCTATGGGTAAAGAGTTCTGTGGAAATGCCTCTAGATTAATAATGGCGTGATTTTTAATTCAGCTGCCATTAGCCACCATCTGTTTTCATAATTCATCTGCACTGCAACGTTACTCTAGTGAGACTCTCTGCTACTCAGTAATGCTGCAGAGCTGTTCCTTCCCTCCAATCTAAAATATCAAAGGGCCAAAGTGACATGGCAACAGAAAAGGTATTTAAAATAAATTAACAAATGAGGCATGCGTTTTAAAAGTGTCTTTCTCCAAACTGTAGCACTTTCTGTGCATGAAAGCTTAAATTGCATTTCGAGGAGAGAATGCAATTAAAAAAATCAATTCTCAAAATCTGCCTCATCCCATTGCATTGGGAACTAATGAGTGGGAAAAGAGCAGAAGGGAGACACACAAATCTAAAAATTTAATGCATAATTTAATTGTTTTTAGGGTTTGTGTTGCTTAGGTTAAAAACCTCATGAGTTAAAACATTAGTCAGAGTGGAATTGCACAGGAGTTATTTCTATTGCCTTCCATGGACTTTAGATCAGACCCAACGGAGAGACCCATCTTGCTAGTGTTACTTGACTAATGAGTAGAAAAAAAGAATACTACAGCATGGTGTAGAAGTAGGGCAGAGATTCTGGTCCTTGATCAGCAAAAGCACATACCTTCCCAGATTTTCACGTCTGACCTTCTCTACGCTCAAGCACACACATCTGGATTATGTTACTCTGGAAAACAGTCCTCCCTGCATTTATCAGACCTTGGTTGGAAGCTGGTGGAGGGACGGGGTCCAAAGCGTCAGAATGCAGCTCAACACCCAGGTGGGAAGAAGGCAGACTGAATACTCCAGAAAGCCAGCAGGCGGGGGAGTTTCCAGCCTTCAGCCCTGAGCAATGCAAAGAGAAATACCTCTGGAAGCTCTACTAACCTGTGGATATGTCTACTTTACCTGTGTATGCTTAAACCAGAACATAAGTACTGAAAGACTTTTGGCTATAGCACAAAGGTTTTCTTGGGCTAAAGGGCTCCCACACCCCTTCTCCTCAACCTCCTGTGCATACACAATTTTCTTTGGGGAAAAAAAAATATTGATATAGAGCTTTTTAGAATAGCTATTTCATAACATCTATTTCAGAAAATATCTAAGTTTAGAAAAGCCATAGGGATGTCTTCCTCTGAGGCCCAACTCTGTGAGGTGCCAATGTCCCTTAACTGCTCAGCATGTCGGAAGGAGGCTCTTCGTATGCATCTGCATTGCTCAGTCTCTGTTTAATGTACCACCAAGACACAGAAACAGCCTATAATTCCTGAGAAGCTGAAACAACAGAAGCTTCCTGTGGTCCTGTATTAACGCTTCAGAGGGAAAAGCTGCAGGTGGATGTTCACTCATTGCGGATTCTCATTCTCCAGCATGTGCCTGTATCAGTTATCCTATACACCTCTGTCAGCTGGAGATTTCCTGCTATTGAACTTGACCTTGGAAAGGTACTTTGTACATTGTTTTGCTTGGAAGAAAGGTCTTAGAAGAAAACATAGATGCTAATCTCAGTAAGCTTGTATCTTAGGCATTCATTCACTAGCAGACATGATTTTGTGTTTAGAAGAAAACTTTCAAAGGATAATAGTGGTGTTTATTATGCTTTGTTGTGATCAGTTTGATACTAGAGTTAGTACTCTACATGAGCAGAAATAAAGCAAGCAGGATGCAGCAGGAAAACAGGGGGAAAAAAATCATTAGGTTATCATCTGTTAATCGGTATGACTATGACTATAATGGCACCTGGGTAACATAACCACGTGTTTGCAGCCGATGCAGTACAAATGGAAAGGTAAGAAAAACAACAGGGCTTGCACAGTGCCCTGGGAGCCTTAACCTTCATAGTGCTAAGGGCCTTCCCTTTGCATTTCCTCAGCCATGTTTGTTACAAGATCAGAAACTTCATTTCTGAGCCATTAACCACGATGTACATGATTTGTTTTGTCAGTATTGCAGAGAAGTGAATCTGGCATATGGCATATGCAAGAAGGATTCTAGAATTATCTTTTTTTTGGTAAATTTTAGGAGCATGAAGTTCACTAAGATATCTGTTGATATCTATCTGCAATGTTTTCTCATGCATTTTCTTGCCTGGGAGAACCTATTCCACTACAGATTTAATTATATATTTAGAAAACAAGATCTGTTGTCATTACCAGTTTTCCTTTGCTCAATCCAATGATATGTTCAACACACCATGAACAAGAATGATATTGTACGTTTTGCTAACAAAGCTATTCTGCCCCTGACATTAACATCAGAGATACTTTCTTCCTCCCTGATGATTTATTCAAGCTCTAAAGAATTAAGTAATCTTAAGGACCTGTAGAGTGATAAATGAATCCACTGAGTATTTTATTATCTTTTGCTCTGATGCAACATCAGTTGAAATTGATGGGAATGTTTATGGTACTTTTAACAGTATTGGATCATGTTCTTGGACATAAGAAAAAGTGCCAAAATCTTACATACGAACAATTCTGAAACAAGAATTTGAAGTAGAGAGGGTTGGCCCCTAGTCTGAACAGCCTCAACTTGTAGAAGAGTTTGGATATAAAGTTGGAATGTCACATTCTTCCCTGCAGTGCCAGTGACTTCCCACTGTACTTCTGTCAGCTCAGATCTCACTAAAAGAAATGTACCCTTATATCATTTATGTGTATATTTTAAAGCAAGATTATTCACTTTGAAAAAGTCCCCAAACTCATAAAATAAATAAATAAAAAAAATTAAACAGGAGAAAAAGAAGAAAACCTCATGTTTACATAGCAGATATGAGAGAAAGGAAGTTTTGGATCAAGTCCAGTCTCGTTGTATCACATACTACTATTTCATGTATTCCCGCTCACATATTCACCTTTATCCTACTGCAATCAGTTTTCGTGACTTAGCTTGATTAGTAATTAAAAATGGGCCCACTGAAGTTAGGGACACGATTCTTCTAATTTAAAAGCGTTTATGAGTGAGGTGAGAACTGGGCTTCTATCTACTTTTACATGAGTGATGAAGTTTGCGATATAGGCTAAATTAAAATTGTTCACCCAAACTCATGTGGGATAGAGAGTGTAACTTGCAAGAAGATTCAGAGGCGGGGGAAGCATGCACAGAGAACTTTGATAATGCGGGAGCAGCATGAGAGATAACAATGAAATTTTACAAGCATACTGGAGTTGGGCCCAATAATCAGGCAATAGTTGTCCAAGTTTCTCCAAAAAAGACAGGTGACTGGCATAAGAAAAGAAAGTGATCGTGATTTGCCATTTATTATAAAATCTTGCTTTCGGCTTGATAATCAAGTACAAAAGATAGCAAGAGAGATTTTATTGTTAGGGTTTTTCAATAGCATCAGCAGTTTCAAACACAGTGTTCATCATCCTGTTCTGGCCAGAGCTCAAGAAATAATAAAACATCTAAGGCTCTATTTTGATGTACGGTCTCCATCTGGTTAGAGGGTATACATTCAAACCCGTTGACTAGTATTAGATCTGGAAGAAGGGCTCCAAAAGAAATAGCATTGGGCTAATTCCAACAGTTCTCGAACAGTCAAAGTCCTGATGGAAAAAAAAATGGAGTTTTGTACTCCTGAGAATTTAAGCTGTTTTGCGATGCAAAATAATGACCTGGCAGGAGAAGAGGAAAGGCTTCTGGAGAATGACTAGCTGGCATAATGGTTTTTAGATGTAAATCACTTCTTATACTCTTTGCATATTTTCTATTCTAAAAGTGAAGCAAAATAAGAAAATTTAAGAGGTATATTATTTTTCATCACAGGAAGTTTGATAAAAATGTAAAAGTTTCCATTAATCTCCAGGCTTCTGAAGTGGTCAAGAAAAATATATAAATGTCCCTATGGTATTAATCCCATTTAAGAGATACCTGAGCTGAGCAGAAAAAAGCTAAGTGGCATATACAAGATGCGGGGAATGTGTGGCATAGCAAGAACAGAATGTGTATTTCCTGGATCTTTGACTTTCACCAGTGTGTGGATATTTCTGCTTCGCCAACAGCTAATTCTTTCCGCTCCCAATTATATATATACACACACATACATCCCAAGAACGTGATACATTACAGAAAAATGTGCTGAAGACAAGTAATGCCCTATTGCAGTTAATAACCTTTGAAAGCTTTAATGTGAACAATAGCATGTGTCTGTTCTGCAGATTTTTCATTAAAGTACATAGACCAATCTTGAGGAAAAAAATTAAAAAGAGATTTGAGGAAGTAATAACCCAGAGGTTAAAAAAATATTGATCAGGAAAAATATTTTCTTCATAAAGATAATATTTCTCTTTTAGCAAAAAGAAGCTGCTTAGTCTCCAGAAAAAGAAAACAAAGTATGTTCTGAAGGCTTCCATTTCATTTGTTGTGAGCTTTGTTGAATAATGAGCAAAACTGTCATTCGTCTTACAACCTTCTCTCACCTTACCTATCACATTGAAAGATTTAAAATTCTTCTGGAAAGTCTGTGCCACTTCATTTATTATATTGAAAAAAAATTAAACACCAACTTTTAAATACTTTTAGTAGGTTTTTTTTTTTTTGCAATTGAACTACCTGCTCTTTGGTGCCTAATATCTTCTTAGAAGATACGACCTGGTAAATTTAGTATGGATTACCACAGACTGCATTTACTTCTAATGAGACATAGTTTCTCCTGATCTTTTTCATCTATCTTCAGAGAAGAGAGATAAAAAAAAAAGCTTGTTTCTGTCAGAGTTCGTTCTTTGGTGTCAGGGAAACATGCTGGGTTTTTTCCTTCTCCATCTTCTAAGTTTTCACCTTGATCTTGTAAAATATTACAAATAATCCAAATGCATATATTGCATTGCTGTTTTGTAAATTCAAACTGAATAGTCAAATAGTCAAAGATAATGATAATGATTACTTGAAAATATATTTTTCCGTCTTCAAGAAATGTATTGGGTGGTACATTCCCAAATTTCAGGCGGCTGGTGGGTGACTTGCAGACTAAGGCAAATGCAAATTAAGATAGCTGAATCAAGGGCCTTCTGAGGACTTCAAAGGGCTTTGGATCGAGCCTCAAGTTCTTAGGACTTTTCATCTCTAGATATCAAAATACTTCACAACAATCAGTACATTTCATTACTTCTATTTCATTGATGGGGAAACTGAGGTACAGAACAGTGAAACAATTCTCCCCCCTATCATTTAGTGAGTCTGTGGCACATCACAGGATAGCAGTCGGCTCCCGTGACTTTCCTTTTCTGCCATCTCAATCAAGTTTTCTCACAAAGATTGCCTTAGGAAATAATAGTTAGGCTTGTTACTCCAGTAATTTTGCCCCCTTTCTGACTAAACTCCGAAGTAAGATGTTACGTAGTACTTGACAGAGGAGATCTGTACACTGATCCCTCAGGACTAGTGCTAGCTGTGTTAGTAAACCTCCAAAATCCCAGTGTGCTGTGCCTGCCACCACCAACTCCCATCATGGCAGTTCACTTGCATCTTTTTCCTATCACCCTTTGATCCTCCCCAGCTCTTACTAATCCCAGCTACTTCAAGGGATTAGCCGGAATTCAAATGAGATCCTGTGTTGATTTAGAAGTCTGTTCTTTCAGACAGAAATTGTATCCCCTCACCTATGTTCAAAAATAAGTAGCATGCTATCGTCACCACCACAATATAAACGGCTAGTTATAATAAGGAGCCAGATGCTCATAAAATAAATAACAAGATCTTTTTGAGTTCCCCTGTCCTGTTTCTTCTAAATCGCATAATCTGTTTTATAAGTTAGGGGCTGGATCGTCTGCATGATGTTAAATAGTTAAAGGGACAGCCTGGCACTTTGTCACAGAGGAGCATTCTTAATAGCTGCTGTTTTACACGTACCATGGGAAAAAAAGGTTGTGAGTGCCCATTGGATGAGCAACAGCAGTTAACTAATAAATACTATTCCCAAGTGTTTCACAAACAATGAAGTAACCAAAAAGAGCCATGTTAATTTCTATTCTGTTTTCAAGCAGGAGAACAAAATCAATATTTGCTTAATGGAAAAAGGCAATACTTGAGGCAGGCCATCAAGGGCGGAAGGGCTGTCCTGTAGCCAAAGCATAAGGCTAGGAATCAGGAGACAGAGATTTTCCTTTTGAATTGCTTAAAATGTGTCAGTATTGCTCTTTGCCTCACTTTCCCCACTTGAAAAATGGGAAGTTGCTCCTCGTGGATGCTGCATGTAGCAAACAGATGATAAGAGTTTTCAAGCAGCATGGGTATTTTCTGGCCTGGCAGCGAACACTGTGAAGTGTTGCTGGTGACCTGTCACTATCGCTGCTGACAGCAATCCAGGCACAGATAAAACTGAGGCGGCTTCTTAGCACTGTACTAAAAATCTACTTAAATGAAGTGGGAAGGTGAGGACTGGCATTCTGCTGCTGCTATGCACACTTAGCATGCCATGGGTAGAGCCCTTCAATATCCGACCCAACAGCTCATAAAAGTGTTATTATCCACAAAATACCTTCTTGGGGGCTAAAGAATGAGAAGAATCGAAAGAATCTATTTCAAATTCAGAAAATGGCTTTTTGGGAGGATATCATCCTATTATTGCCATGTGGCAGCTGTATTTATCCACATCCACTGTCGAGAGCAATCATCTCATTAACATTTTTATACCATAACCATATGTTGTAGGAATGCTGCGTAGGAATGCTATGTATAAAAGCTGTGTGGCCTTTTTTTTTCTATGAAATACTCATATCTTTTTAAACCTGTGGAGGTGAATCACTTCCTTAGCAGGGACCGTTGATTTCAGCAGGACTGTTAACGTTTCATTAGTTTTGTTTCCGTGTCAGAGGTTGGTGGATTGTAGAGTGTTTTTTAAATCCCCAGCCTTTAGATAACATAACTTCAACAGCCTTACATTTGAATTTGCTGATATCTGCTGGTACATTACCAGAGCTAGGTACATTTCCCACATCAAAATAAAACTCACTGAGAACGTATTTGACTAAAAAGGTATTCCACTCTAAGGTGGTGGGAGGTAAGAGGAGATACTTAAATAATCTGTATATTACCCCAGGCTCCACTCACAGGCTCTACCCTGCACCCCAGGGACCTGGATTTTGACTCTGACATTGCTTCATAATCAAGGGTTGTCCCAGGGTGAACTGCCAGACTTCAGCTACGTGGTCTAGGGTCAGATCCTGAGGGGATGTAAGAGGATGGGAAGAGATGGCAAAAAAAACATAGCTGTGCAAAGAAGCAGGTTGATACACACAGCTAAAAAGATAATGAAAGGAAGAATTGGTTTTAAAGAGATTTTTCCTTAGCTAGGTTATGATTAAAGCATCAGAAAACAGAACACACAGTAAGGACTGTTCTTTCAGTAAATAAAGAGGTTGTCTTATAGGTACAGGAATTTGTGATTAAAAGGCCCAATGATAATAAACTGATGGCCAGATCCTCAGTTACACTGAGGGTTTTTAAAAAAAAAAAGTTTCCTCTGAGTGTAAAGAGGGTCTGAAATGTAAATGGTTATTTGTGTGAAGGTCATACAACTGGAAAGAAAAGGGAGTTCATTGAGACAACCAAGGTTTCATTCTGCTGGCCAGGGTCCATTCTGCACCCCTACACAAGCAGAGCAGCATCTTGGTATTGTGGTAGCACCAGTGAGAGGGGCTGAAGAGGCTTGTGACACATTTAATTTAATGTTTTGGACTTCAGGAAAGTTAATTGGACTTCTCTCATGAATTAAATTGCAGGATCTGTACTCAAATTAAGATAGTTCAATTATGCTGTAATAACCGGGAACGAAGGCAACCTTACATCATCAGAAAATACATGGATTTTATTTTTTTCTGTTGTAACCATCTATGTGCCCCTAATTCCATGTGTTCATACCTACTGAATGTTTCAATCCTCAATGTAAGACGGAATATGGAATATTTTGGCGAAGTCGTAAACCCTTTTTGCTGAACAGCAAAACCCTTATTCAATATAGCGGGACCAGAATTTTATGTCACATCTGTCAAATGGCAGTACCAGTAGCTATCTGCCTGGTAGGACTCTAATCGTGGCCTAATTTATTTTGTTGCTTCTCCTCCCTTTTCATGTTTTTAGTTCTTTCCTTCCTTCCGCTCTCCGGATCTCAGTTAAAGCAGTGTTATAAAACGTATATACAAAGATGGCAAAGTTGAAAATTCCCTTCAGAATGTGAGGGTAATATGCTCTATGGTTATAACCAGGATATTATGCATGGAAAGCATACAGTATTCCTGAGGTAGGAACTCTGATAACCTCATCAATCATTTCCTGTATGTTATGTACACTATTTAAGTAAGTGGAAAGCTAAGTATTTTTCCTTGAGGTTAAGTGTATGTCAAGAAGAAGAAGAAAAGTGTTTTTCACTGTAAATACAAAATAGATTTTCCAATGATCTATTTAATATTGACTCCATTAAAAACCTCCAGTAACAGAGCAGATCAGAAGTAGTGAGGGAAAATAATTATTGGAAACAACACTTGTGAAGAAAAGGAATAGGAGAGAGCTTTACTAGGCTTTGGTGATTTGACTCCTGAGAGTCAATGCAAGATACAACACAACTGTGAAGAAAATGGCATTTTCTGTATTTATATGCCAATATTTTAAATATTTATTTCTTATATATTAATTATTTGAAGAATAATGTTTCAAAAGCATAAAACGTTGGTCCAAATCTTTTCCTACTGAAATCAGTAATAGAACTCCTATCACCTTCACTGGCAGCAGGCATAAGCAGCTGCTTCTAAAAATACTACTTTATAGAGGCTTTTTTTTGGCGTGTGGAGGGAGGGGGTTCTGTAATTTTTTCACCTTGAAATCATACAAAATCTGACAAGTTCAAAAAGAATACCACTTTTGTTGCAGGTGGAAAAGACTTCCAAAAGGACTCCAAATCTTTAACAGTGAGAAGATGTGGCATAAACAAACTGATTTACTGTGTCTTCACAACACAGCAAGTGAGGTAGCCCAAGCCAGATATAGAGAAGCTTCGTATTCCAGTAACAACTCATCTATCCACTATAAATATATAAATATACCATATTACATTTTCTTCAGGATTTTATTTGATGAAAATGTCACTATTTGGGTAGTAATCTGTTCCATCACTGTTTTTGCAAAATTATTCTCTAAGGTACTTGAAACAAATGTTGCTACTGCTGACCCTTTCAATGAGCACCTCTAACAATGGAAAAACCTTCATCAGGCATGAAATTTAAGATTAAAAGAATAATGGTTTATTTTTTTTTTTTCTATCTATTCTATCTATTAATTTTTTTTTTTTCTATCGTATTCTGAAACTTCCTTTTTCTTTAGATTAAAATACAAATAGACTGGTTATATCCAAGGCATGTCTCTGTACCACTGTAATACAGTTTATATAGAAGAACGTCATTAAAATTTGGGAAAGAGAGATTTTTGTGATGTGTCAGTTCAGGTAAGCCATTTGGAAAGATGCTTTTCAAACAGGTGGTCTTCTTTAAAAGGAAACACACACCGCACAGAGCTGTTGGGAAACTTACTTCATCTTCTGGTTACCCATGATCAATATCTGGAAGCAGCTGTGGTAGGTATGAGTGAAAGCAGCAGTATATGACTGAGATTCATGCAAATTTGTAACAGCCTAAGGAAAATAATAGCAAAATACCTGGGTAGTATCACCTGCATGTAGAAAGACCACAGGAGCACAAAATTATTCTCTGTATGAGCACATACCGCTGGCTTGGCTCGCTCGTTATCTTCGGTGCCCTGTTGCCCTGATCACCAAAACTGTGCACGTGGCTGTTCATATCTGGGCTCCCATCTGTAGTGAGGAAACTAGTGCCCTCTATGACGGTTTGCTCCAGTGTCTGCTATAGACCGCTAATACCATGGCAGACCCCATCAAGTGTGGAGCCTTTCTCTTGAGACAGTGTTCCAGCATTACCCCAGAAGGCTTTATGCCTTCGCATGTTCCTTTGCGTCTCTTTCCTGGACACGAAAAATATCAGCATAATGCAAGACACCCACCCGACAGACAGAAAAAACTGCCTCCGCATCATTTCAGGTACTTCAAATTGGAAACTCACAAAAAAGCAATACTTCAGGACAGTTTGGACCAATCACCTTGGGGACCAGGATTCTCTTGCTGGTGCAACCTATAACAAGAATATAGACAGAAATGTCTTGATAATTCAGTAATGACAAGGACTTCATTACGCCAGTAACATACATGATAAACAGTTCTGTTAAAGTCACATTGTAAGACAGATAATTTGTAAATATTATCTTAACCTAGGCTGCAGTTTTAGAAATTGGGATTCTGGATTTTCAATTTCAAATTCCAGAACTGTTAATAAAACTTTAAAATCCTCGAGTCAAGGTTTGGGGTCCTACCTAAATATGTACTTTCTTTTAAGAATTGGTCTCACTTATGAATATAGACAGCAGTTCTTGATACATAGGAAGGAAGTCCAATTGCTAAAAGCCAACAAAAACTAATTATGAACACGGGGATTAAATGCAAACCTGTTCTTGAGACTCTTGAGGAAGACGTGAAAGCATGCATTATAGGTTTATATCTATAGACTTTCATTTTTATATTTTGTTTCAAAGAGAAAAATATCAGTGGCAGTAACTGTAAATTAAAACCTCAGAATCAGAAAAAATACATATTATAGGAATTGGGAGAAAAATAAGTCAATGTTAGAAGAATTAAAGACAAGGAGTGGTTTAATTCTGTTAGGAAGGAGTAGGAATCCTAAAAACTGGAACGACAGCTGGAAACGGTAGAGTTATTCACAATAATAAAATAAATGCAAGAGGGGTGAGTATCTTGCATTAGTTTAACATTAATAGAGTCATGTCCCACTAGGCACAAATTAAGAAAGATGGTAACAGTTTGGAGATACCGCAGACAACAGTCACAAAAATTATTTGTACAATGTCAAATATCTTTTGTGAAAGAATCAGTAGCATCTTTCTGTTTAACTTAATAAATAACTAAGTAGGGATTTGATGGTAGGCTACAGGTATCACATGGGGAACAGAGATCTTTTAATACACAACTTTCTAAAGTTGCTGACAGACAATGCCATAGTGGATATAATGGAGTGGCCCAAAGCTGAAGTAAGACAAATTTAAATTTTCCATAGGGATAAGGAAAACCCATTACATACCAAGCCCTGCAATATTAGATCTAAGGGGTGCTTATCAAAACTGGTAGGAGACCCATAGCTGAGCAATTTCAAACAGGAAAAAAAGAAAGAACTTCTTTAAGCGGCAGGCAGAGAACGCCTGGGCTTCATTGCCTCAAGAGATTGTGGAGGCAAGCCATATCAGCAGGTCTAAAAGAGACAAATTCATCAACATCATGTTCATTAACAGACACTAGAACGAGCAGTCGGGGATGTGCCTTCTAACATCCCTAATTCCATGCCAGTAGACACTGGTGTGGGACAACAGGAGTGGAGCTGAGAGGGATGTGCTCTCCCCAAATAGCATCTCTTATTGCCACTGTTGGGGACCAAGCACTGGGCTAGACGGACTGTTGTTCTGACCTGTAAGACATTTCTTTTGCATTCTTTATTTTTCTAGCAGTGAGTATAACTGCCCTTGAAATGACTTATTAGAAGTGCAGGGAGTGCTGTGTAATTGAAAATGTTATGTCAAGGTATGTTTTCTTTGGAAAAAATGGTACAAAGAGGAATTATTTCCAGGAAATCTCATGACCCATGTTAGGAGGAGTTCAGATTAAATCACAACGCTATTCCTGTCTGGCTTCGTAATCTATAGATCTATGAAATTTTCTCATAGTATAACAATTTTTCAATTTCAAACTTGTTCCTTCTTTACGAGGCCCTTATTATTTTTAAATACAGGATTTTTAAGAGGGTCCCTTACTACCTCTCCCTTTATATATAGCCCTTGTTTATCTTTAATAAATGGATAATTGTACTGGCTTTATGTTGTTTACTGTTCTTCACACCTTTTCATCTTCTCTGTGTGCTCTACCTAGCACAAGAAGGTATCTTTCAATAAAGACTGCCTGAGAGTGAAGATGAAGAAAGGGAGTAGAAAAAACACAGACAGGGAATGAGGGTCAGAGGAAGAAAGACAAGACTGAGGGAAATGTTATTCCTGAAGGATTTGCAAATAATTCACTATAATTTGGAAAACTCTTTAAATGTCAGGAACACAGATCAACTATTTTAAAGAAAGTGTAATAATCTTTCTGATATTATTACTACTCTCATTTTTATAAAAACAGGCGATCGTTTAAATTTAATTTAAATATGCTGCAGTAGTGGGACATAGTGGTAATCTGGACTTCCATTTCTTACCTTGTCTTTTTGGTGATACGGCAAATTACCCAGCGGTAATCTTTAGCTGCAATTAAAGAAGGCAGTTACTATGAGGCTCATATGGTACTACTATGTTTAACTAAAAGATAGTTAGCTATCCTTGTTGTTGATTATCTTACGCAGATTTGCATAAGATCGTAGCTTTATGAGCATGGTTTATCTAGCTCCAAGTCATTAAAGTGTATTTATTTGATTTTAAAAAAAAATTTATAATTGAAATGTTTTTTATAGTCATCGCTGTGATACTTATTTCAGGAAGAAATGTGATAAATACATTTTAGAGGTGGATTAAGAAGAAAAAAGTAAACAAGAGCAAAACAATATAATGCTAGCAGGTGAAATAGGATCTTTTTTAAACTACAAAGTTCCTGAACCTGTTCAAGATTTATTTATGGAAGCTATGGTACAAAATGAAAGTATCTTCACAGAAATAATTCTTTGATAGCAAGCAGAAATAAAAGCCTTTGCAAGTTGCTTTCTACAAACAAACAGAAAGAGGAAAGCCTTTGAACTTCTATTGTTCTGACAATATTAGCTATGTTTTACCTGGCATAGTGTTTTTAAATGCTATTAACTTACAGACAACACCAGGTTTTTCTTTTTTTTTTTTTTTACTGAATAAGTGGTGGTGAGAGTGGCAAGAGATTACCTAGCTGAATATTTTGTTGGATGAATCAGTCCTACTTGAAAACAACTGAGAGCTCTTGGAGACTGAAATACAATAATCTCTACCAAATGGCACGGATACTTGCTACTTGTTATATTTCACAGTAGTCGGGGAGAAAGTGTGTTAAAGCAAGAGATAAAAATTCTAGCCGTATTTGGAATCAGAATGTTGCTCGAGGTCCAAGTTTCAATGATAACTGTGGTTTCTGTGGCAAATGATAAATCAGAAACTCCTGATTTATCTGGATTCAAGAAAGGTGGATGGGGGTGTCAGCATCCTGTTAGAAGTTCCATCAGCTGGAAACTCTGTATTAAAGTGGGCGCTATGAACATTAAAAGCATGATGGTATGGCGAAAATCTTTATTTAAAAAGACTTACAAAGAGTGCTATTTTTGGTGAACCAAGTTAAAACTAAACGATAAGGTAGAGCCAGCCTATCACTTGAGGCGGATCTCAGCCAAAATGATCTACCTAAACTTCAAAGCCTTCATAATGTCACCAGGGGTCCCAAACCTCTCCCTCTTGTACAACTGACTTAACCCAAACTTCAGATCTACGTGCTGGCAGAGAGAGAGAGAGCAGTTTTTAAGATTAGGACGGAACATTTACTTCCCTTAGGCAGTGCTGTATTTTCCACTTACGCTGAACTACGCTTAAGCTTTTTATCTCCAAAGGTTGACTGGGATGTTCTCAGGCCTGAGTCTGTAGGATGCTGAGTGCTTTGCAGGAGGTGCTGAAAGGTTTTAAAACCCATTGACGTCATTGCTTCTTGATGGCTTTCAGCACTTCTGAGGGTGGGTGTGGGAGGGGGGTCAGAATCAGATGCCAACGTATTAAGTTTTCCTGACACAATAAAAACCTATAATCATGGCAGATTGTATTCATACCCTAAGCCTAAATAAGAAAAAAAATTAGTTTTGAGCATTTCTGCCAGAAATAAGTAGCACATTGTAAGTAAATCACATTCTTTATACCACTTATTCTATGTGCAATGAAAACAAGGACAGCTGTTCCTTGACTGCTCTGTTTGTAACAAATGTGCACTGTTAACTGTTATAATAGCAAAGTTTACAAGACCTGCCATTCTTTCCCTTACACTCTGTTTTTCTTGGCATTTATAAAGTCAGTTATTAATGTTCATTCCAGTTTAAAAAGTGCCACAAAATGTCTCTGTTGAGGACAAAAAAAAAAATAATAAAAACCAAAACCAACCCAAACCTGAAACCCAAAACTCCTACGAAGTTTTTTTCCCTGAAAGTGGGATAAAAACCATATTGAGCAAAGTTTCCTTTCACAAGACATACACAGACTTCAAGTACCAGATACGATAGCTTGTGCATTACATATGACAGGACAAATCCTGACTCCATTGACAGCAATGATTTTTTTTTCATTGATTTGAATAGGACTAAGATTAAAGAAGGTCAGAATGGGACTGGAAGGAGTTCTCTGGGTAAGCAACACAGGTGTTCAGAAACACCTCTTACAGTCTCTTATATAAGTTTATTAAGTCTCATCTTGAAATCAGTTACATTTCTTGTCAGCAAGGTTCTTCTGAGGACCACACTTGTCTGACACATGGGAATCTACTTCTCATTTCCAGCCTAAATGCACTGAAATTAGTTGATACCTATTTGATCTCATACCTTTTACTTTAATAGCTTCAGCTCTTCTTTATTTCTAGACTGAAGAAGCCAAGCCCTTCTTTTTCTCAGTCTTCTCCAATAAGGCAGACCCTGAATTTCTCTGATCCTTTTACTGGTCCTTTGCCTCCTTCCAGTTCAATTTAATCTTTTTTTGCAGCAAAGGCGGCTTGAAATTTACTGTTATATCCAGGAGAGGTCTCAACAATATTTTGTACAATGGCAGCCAAACTTCTCCTTCTTTGTAGATATCCCTTGGCTTATATGGCCAGGATGACATTTAAAAGCTCCCTCGCCATGGTACCCTGCTAGTCCACAGACATCTGGTAACACACCAAAAAAGGAGGTTTTCTTATATTATGTCATTTGCAAACGAAATACATTCATGACAGTTATATTCATATGTTCTTGTACTGACACTATTAACTTTGACAGCTCGCTCTCACCCCAGCGTCAACATCTCAGTGTGATTTCAAAGGACAGTTCTATCTCCTCTCAGTTGAAATTCTGGCAATTAGTTTCTAAAGGTATGGCAATGATACACATGATTTTTATATCCCAGTTAATACTGTCTGCAATTAACTTTAATTGTATGGCCTTATGGTCTTCCAGTATAATATTCCAAGAGTTCTTTTTTATTGCCAAAGTTGACCTGCATGTTTTTGAATTCTTGGCTTTGATCCCGAGCATAGAGACTGGGTACATTAACGCTGTAGCTCCACCTTAACTGGGAATAGCTCCAGTGGCAAAACCCAAGCGATAAAAAGTATTGCCTATTGCTTTTTAGCTTTGGTTATATTTTTAACATATAAAGAAAGCAATTTGGGAGCAAGCAAGGAGTTCAAGTCTTGTCTTAAAGTTTTAAAAGAGAAAATGCAGCAGCTCCTAGAACTGTAGGAAGAGTTACTCTTTCTGAAATCCTTCCCCTGACACTAAAGCATGTGCGGGCCATTTCAATAGTGACAAATTAAATAAAAAGTACAGAGAGGACAGAGGCTGCTACCTGACTCACCAGAGGATCTAATGGACACCGTAGCTGGAAACCAAGTGCTGCTCAGTTGGGCGCCAACAAATGGACCTTGTCCTGGAGCTCCGGCAGTCCAGTGTGCAACATGGCGCCGGGCACGGAGATACTGCAGGTGGCTCTCAGCTTCAACTACTGGCTACCCAGAGGCCACCTCATCATTCGCCACAGGGGCCTGCCTTCAGTCTCACCGCAGCTGGGTGTGCAAAGGTCTGCTGGAGGGAGGGCAGAAGGACAACCTCACTGGCATGTGGTGGCCATCTTGGGCCCAGCTTTGCCTCTGCCCTTGGGGGTGGGTTGCCGGGTAGCACCACCATGCCCAGAGCCACCCCACCCCGCAAAATAATCAACCACAACAACAACAATAAAGAAGAAGGGAAAGGCGGGGGGGAGGGAAGGAAAAAAAAAAAAAAAAAAAAAAAGGTAGGACGACACACCCCCTCTGAAACTACATTTCCCAGGGTGCCTCCGCCCTCACCGGCTTCCTGCCCCTCACATGACGGTTCCCCGGGCGCGCCATGGCGGAAGCTGAGGAGAAGGTAGAGGCCGTGAGGGCACTGCCCCGCCGGAGGGGGCGAGGAGCGCGGCGGGGAGCCGGGGCGGCCCTCGGGAGCAGAGGGGTGAAGGGACAGGGCCTGTGTGAGGGCGGGGAGAGGGCCTCGGCCAGCCTCGCGGTGGTGGGGGCGGTGCGAGGACCGGCGGCGGGGCGGCAGCGGCGGTTGGAGCCTCGGCGGGGTGGAGGAGATGGAGGCAGCGGTGCCGGGCCTCCTCTCCCTCGCCGCGGAACGGGGCTGCCTGAGGTTTTGTCTAAAAACCCCCAAATAGATGGCTAGGGGAGGCGGCGCAAGCCGTGAGGGCACCGCTTTATAGATAACACCCGACGCAGGAACCTGGCGGGCTGGGCGGGAGGGAAGGGTTTGGGAGTGCTGTTGGCACCGCTGTGGAGCCGGGATTAAAGAGCTGAAGGGTCCGTTTGAAATGGCTGAGGCGTTACTCTTTACCAGCTGGCACAGGATCAAGTTCTTCTCAACAGGGGAGTTTGCTCCTGAGACAAAATGTGAGGAGTTTGGTGCTTTGTGAGGGGATCTCGTCGATGCTTATAAATATCTAAAGGGCAGGGGTCAAAGAGGATGGGGCCGGGCTCTTTTCGGCTGTGCCCGGTGACAGGACAAGGGGAAACGGACCCAAGCTGTAACACAGGAAACTCCATCTCAACATGAGGAAAAACTTCTTTCCTGTGAGGGTGGCAGAGCCCTGGAACAGGCTGCCCAGAGAGGTGGTGGAGTCTCCTTCTCTGGAGACATTCAGAACCCTCCTGAACACGTTCCTGTGCAAGCTGCTCTGGGTGGACCTACTTTGGCAGGGGGCTTGGACTAGATGATCTCCAGAGGTCCCTTCAACCTCTACCATTCTCTGATTCTGTGACCCGTGGTTCTCTAAAGTGGGTATCTTCCTAAAGCTTCCCTCTGCCTAGACCCTTCCTCCCTGAGAAAAAAAAATAATAAATAAAGTGAAAGCAAGAAATGAAGTTTCCAGTCCTTTCAAGTACTTTCTCACTGTTTCTTTGCTGAGCCAGCACTTTGACACACACATTTGTCTTGACACAGATATGTCTGTCTGTCTTGAATTCCTAATGGTGGGAGAGTCTTAGAATTACCTCAGGGGAATTAATTGGCCTTAATTGGAGATTGGCATCTGGTTTCCACCTTCCCTGCTGTCAGGGGTTTTGTTGGGAGGGGCTGGCTTCTTTGGAGGAGGCTTCATTCCCTGGTTTGGTGAGTTTTTAATTGTGGCAGCATTTGGAAGGGTTCTCAGGATAAAACCGACTCTGACAAGTCTTATCTTTAATTATATGAGAGATTAAAAGAGCCTGTGTTTTCTCTCTTCGGACTATGGTAGGAAAGTTACCTTGTTTGTTTCTGTTTATTTTCTGTGGGGAGCATGCACACCCCTACTGAAAGGGACCTGTATGTTGTGCATATAGGTTTCTTTGAAACCCAAGTTTTATGATTTTCCCCTCCCAGCAGCTTTAAATTATGGGCCTAAACATATAGTGGATAGCATCTGGTGTTTGTAAAGGCAGGGAAGGGAAAAACTTAGATCTGTCGTATCTTAAAGTCAGTTTAACAATTTATTGAGAAGTGATGTTGGATCTGCTAAGTGAGAGATGATAATGGTGAGAGATTACTTAACGTTTCTGCGGTTCTGTGGTCTCCTCTGTGTTCTCTTTCTCTGTTCTTAGGCTACTTGAACAACAGCATGTGCCAGCTGGCTGAAGTGTGCTGCTGATTTTCCCCTAGAGTTTCAGACATACCAATGGCATCTATTCCTACATGATTTGGGATTCTGGTCTTCTACAAATCCCTGTTGAGGGATTTCCTTTTCACAGTTATGAGGTTCCTAAAAAGTAGAAGTGAGGGATAGTCCTCTCGGTTCATGCATTTAGAGGGAGGGAAGAGGAACCTAACAAAACCCCAGGGCAGTCATAACTGCAGTTTGCTTTTCGAGTTTGCCTGCATCAGTGGGAGAACTCGAGCAAAAAACTTTTCATAGTAGGTTGCTAGCAAAGTGAGTTAGTTGGTAAGTGTCAGTTACAGAATCACAGAATGCTGTGGGGTTGGAAGGGACCTCTGGAGATCATCTAGTCCAACCTCCCTGCCAAAGCAGGTCCACCCAGAGCAGGTTGCACAGGAACGTGTCCAGGAGGGTTTTGAATGTCTCCAGAGACGGAGACTCCACCACCTCTCTGGGCAGCCTGTTCCAGGGCTCTGCCACCCTCACAGGAAAGAAGTTTTTCCTCACGTTGAGATGGAACTTCTTATGTTCAAGTTCAGTTCTAAACACCTTCAGCTAAGTTCTTATCAGGGAACAAATACAGTTTCTGCATTTCTTTTCTAAGCCAAGGTGCTCCCTGAATTTTTGCATGGTGTTTTGTTTTATTTTCTGCAGTAAAACTTAAAGGCCACAAAGCCTGAATTTGTATGCTATTTATGAAATTTAGTAGCTGCAGTTGCAGTGTCTGGTAAATACGGTAGGGATTTGAGGGTACATGTCCCAAATCAAAACAGATTTTCGTCACTGTCTTCCCCTACATTTGTGTTTTCCTGAATAGCCAAAGCAATTAGAATCCGGGGTGGGGGGGAACCTAAATGGTGTAGCTGCACTAGAAAGACTCACATGTACCAGCAAAAATGTCACTTGCTGTAATTGCTTATTTTGTTTGGGAGAAAAGAGTATTTATTTCTTTAAATTCTCCTGTTGATACGAACTATGTGAATTGTATCAAAATGATAGTGCTAAGAGTTTTGATTTATAAAGGAGTCGAGTAGGCAACTTTTGGTATTCAGGAGAGAAAGGCAGTTTTTTCATTAGGAATCTGCTGATATTTTTGCATTGGAACTTCCCGTCTTGCTCTCCCTTGTTCAATAGGCTGACGGTGTTACACCACAATATTTTAGCTGTGTCCTCATTTGGTTATTAAGTAGAATGTAAGATGCAAAAAGATTATATGTACCAAAATTGTTATTTCCTGAAAGGTAACTGCATCTCGTGAGTAGAGCCTGTGGGACTGGTGGACAAACAGTTGTACTTGCAAAGTCAAACCTAAGCTTGAAAGGGTGCCAGGATTTTACTCCCTTTCCATCTTCCCTTGACTCGCATATTCTTTCTACTTGCAATTTCTTAACTCATGTCATAACTATAGATGACCCTTCTGTGGGATGTGTGTTCTAGAGGTGGACTTGGCTGTAGGAAGTAAAATGGAGGAAACAAATGGCAGTAATCGTGGTAACACGACATGCTGCTTTTCTTCTCCCCTGTCTCTATCTCTAGTCTGTTGTGATGGTCGCTAAAGGTGAACCTTCACTAATGCAAAGGAGGCATTTGCTTTTTGCCTAGAGGTCACAGTCACTGCATTTTATAAACAGGGACAATAAATAAAAGTGACAAACTAAAAATGACACTGGATGTCAGTGCATTAAATTTTCTTCCCTTTCTGTCTCTCTTTAAACTGTTGGTAACTGTCTCTTATTTTTTTTGCCTTCTCTGGTGAAAATCTCCACCTATTTATCTTACTGTCCAAATACTACTTCATAAGATTTGAAATGATGCCTTCTCTCTTGCTCGTTCTTTGTTTATATCATATTTTGGTGTTAAAATGCTTACATTCACTGTCAGCATATTAGTTGTAACCTTTTATTGCTATTGATAACGATAAATACGTTAAGTAAATCTTCATTTTGCTGACCTCTTGGAGAAGGCATTGCATCAGCACATTTTCTCAGTGGACAGGTGAGAGATTAGCAGGAGTTGACTTAAAAATTTTTTTTTGTGTAGGACAGTAAGAATCATTGTTTTGCCAGAGAGATATTTTAAAGGTACAGTTGCTTCAAAGGCAAGAGAAAGCCACATGGCTTGCATTGACATGGGATGGGAAGGAGAAAGTCGTTAAATGCTGGATTTCCGTGGAAAATGGTCTGAAATTATTTAAGTTTAAAATCAGCCTGTTAACAGCTGAACAGTTGAATAGCAAAGTCAGTTTGTGGATAGCTTCAGAATGCTTTGCAAAATTTGCTACCGCTTCTGGAAGGAGCGAAGCTTTCACAGGGTCAGGTTCTCGGATGATCCAGTCACTCTCTCTTTGCGGGTAACTGGCAATAGTATCACAGTCAACTGGTGCCACCGAGTGTCAGTGTGGCACTAGATTGCAAGTAGAAGTTGGGTATGAACGCAGAGGATGCAAACTCCGAACTTTGAGTTGCTTCCGCTTTGCCTTCTGCTTCTCAATAAAGATTTCCCTTTTCAAAATACTCTGTAAATACTGCTCGGTTACAAATGTACTAATTTCCCCTCTGTTCTCTGTGTGATTTTCAGGAGACCAGGTCTAACGAGGAATCAACAGATGAATCTGAGGTAAGCCTGCTTAAAATGCTTCACAGCTGAATCTGTGTCAGTGCTAGCTCCTTGTCAGTGCAGAGGAAAAAATACTACCTCATTGGTTGTTTTTATAAGTTTTGCTGGTACTATGTAGCAAGGAATGTTAATCTGGGCTTCAATTATTAAAAAGGAGCTGTGATTTTGCTATTAGAAGCTTCTTCACATTTAAAAAACCGCACAATCGCCCCATTATAGTAAAATGAATTATGTTGTGAGACAAATTCAAATGCATGCACTGTTCTTTTGATTATATGAAAATTTAATTGTCAGTGTAATTATATATGCAGTAATACTACGTTCAGGTAATTACTGTGTTATTTTACTAGCTTCGTGGTCTAGATATAATCATGTTCTGTAGACTCAGTTCTTGAGATGACGTTATGTCAAGAAGTGTTTCGTGTTCTAGAGAGGTCTGCCTATCCTGCTGTAAGTGCTGGAGAAAGTGGGCTGGGGGTGAGGAGAGGAAAGGAGCTATCAAAGGTTAAAGAATTTGTCCCCAAACAGCAGTGTACTAACTCCAAACCTGGCATCATTGAAGGAACCCTGAGAGATCTGGAGAATGATACTTGACTTCAGCATGGTCTAGGATGGCTACAGGAAGGAAGGAAAAGGACAGATGACACAGAGCAGGGTATTACCTTGGTGGAGTGTTCTCACACATTATGTATCTAAGTGAAAGGGGCTCCTAGACTTCCAAAACTTTAATGGACTTGCTGTTAGGAGGATTTTCTTTTCTTTACCTAGGGATAAATCATCATGCTTGGGATCTTTGTTTAAGCACTAAGCAGGCAGAAATCCTAATTTCCAAGATGGTGGGGACTGCAGTGGTGGATTCTGAGAAAATCTTTTTTTGCAGAGGATGGTGGCTTTGTTTCTTGTGGGATAATTTTTTTCCCCTCTGCCTTTCGTGAGTGGCTGTCTGCCTGCAGTGGCACCGTAGGGCATTCCAGGTGAGAAGCAGGGATTTCTTTGGCCCTTTAACACTGCTGTGTGGAATAGCAGCCTGGACCAGACTTTGTTTGTCCAGTGTGATAAGGTTTCATCCTGGATGTTCCTTTGTGATGTGAAATGCACATAGACCATGACTGGGCAATGACTCAGTATTTAGTGGAATAGTAATCCTCTCTAGGGTTGACATTCACAAGATAGTGAACACAAATACTTGTATGCTGAGGTGTTTGGTTTGGTTTTTTTAAAGCTTGTTGCAAGCAAGAACTTGTTTTAGTGGCCTTTTTAATGGCCTTTCAACATTTCAGCCCGCAGTAAATAAGTATTTACAACAGAATTAATCTTAAATGGGTTACCAGCTTGTCAGGGTTTTCTTTTTACCTTAAGTAAAAATAGGTATCATATAGCTTTCACAAAATTGGAAGTCATAAAATTTCAACAAGACCTTTCTTGAAGTCGATGTCTATTTTTAATGTTAATTTCACATGTGTAAAGAAGTGAAAAGGAAATTTTCGTATTAAGAATATAGATGTTGGGTCTAAAGAACAATCCGATGGTCAGTCTAATGCCTGTGAAAACACTTCTCATGGGTTGTCTTTGAATAGTAAGTCCAGTCTGTAATATCTTGACACTGCAGAGGTAGCTGAAGAGAAGAAACTTTGAAACCATGTTTAGAAAGTACTTAAAGGGAGTAGTGAATAATTTTCACAATCTTAGTTTTTACGTCACTCATTAGACCATTTCTAATGATCATTCAGATAGAAATCAAAAATAGTGGTAGGATCACAAAGTCGTAAGTGTTGTCAGTGCTTGTTTATATTATTTGAAGTGTAGTCAGAGATAAGATGGAGCTGATGCTTTCACTCTTCGCTCTTGTGATCATAAAATTGTATGATTTCTTTTGGGGGGCTCATAGTTTGAGTAATCAGGCATGTATTTTGTGGTGGCATTACTAGGATCTGAAACTCTTGCAGCCTGTGTCCTGTTTTACCCATTAAAAAGCATAATATTTATGGTGTGAACTTTGTAGACACTTTACCGTTTTAGTAATAAAGATTTTTGCATATACAATTGGTCTTGCACTTTAAGTTCTTTCCATTGAAAATTATTGCTGTTGGTTTCAGAGGGCACATGACACATATCCAAGTTGTACTATAGAAGTCTTCTATTATGGAGAAAGGTAATTTCCTGTTTTTAAGTAAATGATATCCCTGTCTGAACTGGATGTGTAAACAAAATAGGGATTATTTTTTTTCTGTATTTTTTGCACTGCTGTACCATTATCTTAGTAAAGAATCAAACATACAGTGATTCCCTTATATACAGCAACTCTTTTACTATCACTCCTTTAGTAGCTCTTAGTAAATAAGATGCTAATTCTAACTTGCCTACCTGCTTAGTTTCTTTTGAATAACAGGCTCTTTAACAAATATCAGAATGATTATTTGCGCAGACTTTGGTGGTAGAGCTTTATAATAGGCCCCAAATGTGGAAGTCGGCAAAAATTGACTGCGGTGAGTGTGTGTCAGGTAAGAGGCTTCATTGTAAGTTTGGTTCCAACTCCCGCTTCCCAGGAAATTGAGTTCCTAAGGCTACCTAAGTGTTTAATACTTTTCAGTTGTTTAAATCAGAATGTGTAAAATTCAAGGGTGTTAATTAGCAGAGATGGTGTGTATGTTCAGATGTCAAGCAGACCTTTCAGCGTGGCGACAGTGGTAGTTACTGGTGTCAGCACTTGCAGAAATGCTTTAGATCTTTCCTGGTAACTACAGTACAACTTACACTTTTATTTCATATCCTTATATATGTTAAAGGGTATTGTAAGCTTTTTCTTTTCCTATAGACAGACTGTTATATGTTATACCATGATATAATGAGGAAGCAGTATATCTAACACAGTCTCTTAACTCTCAAGAGAAAAGCCGACTTACTTTGCTAAGTAATTCTGCTGCGGTCTTGAAGCACAATTATTTTCTTTTTGTATCTTTTGGTTTTGGTTGTTTGGATTTGTTTTTTAATTCTGCTTGTAAAGTACATTTGCTTTACTTTTCCCAACCCTGTCTAATCATCAAATATGCTACATTTGGGGCTGAGCCTGAGCAGGTTTGTTTGGCTGAAAAGTCCTAGTACAGTGTGGTTTCATTGGCTTATTTAATTATATTTTATAGCACCTGGAGCTACATGTGACATTTGATGAGGTCTTAAAAACAGACAACAAAGTAATCTGACTTTTGGCTGTTTGTAAAATGTGGAGGAAAAAAGTCTGCATAAGTTATGTGCAACGGGGATCTGAATTTCTGTTTTCAAATTAATTTATTTCCTTGCAGAGTGTCTGTTTTCTGTCAGGCAGATGCTTATGTTTTGCCAGCTAATTAGCAAAAGATGATGCTAAGAAAGGTATGGTAAATAGTTAAGCTTTCTTTAGTAGCAGCGCAACGTGGTGGTAAGGTGAGATGAACAATGGTATTTTGCTTGCATTTAAATTGATGATGCTGCTCAGCTTGTAATTTTGTCTTTGAAAGTTTTGCTTTTAATGAGAGAATCCTGTCATATTATGTAATGGACTGTTGTGATTTAAACAATTTTTTATTTTGATTTAAAACAAGTGATCATCTTGAATTTGAAACAATAATGAGAGTGTAGTAGTACACACAACAGCATGTGTTCTGAAATGCACCCATGACCCACTCTGTGAAGAGAGGAACTGGTTTTGTATCTCTTAATTCAAAAGAAGCTTATGAAAGAGCCAAGTTGAGTCTCCCTGAGCCTCCGTGCTGCTCCGCGCTGTATTGCTTGTGTTTATTTACAGCGTGTTGTAGTTGCACAGTAAAGCAGTCACCATTCGTTGTGTTACACAATGAAATCTTGTGAGGTCAGGTGAACGTTCCGTGAGAGTTTCTACAGAGGAAAGTATTGTAGAAATTCTTGGTTAATCCAGTGCTCAAAGAGTTTATGGCGATGGAGAAATATCCCTTACTGATAGACTTTTACCACTGAAATTTACAGTGGTTTTGTTCTTTAAGGTTTTGAAAACTGATCAGAGCAGGAGCACACTTAGGAAACACGTACGCCTTCAAAAGAGGCAACTAAAAAGCCTTGATGTTTTCTTTTCCTTTTCAGTACGCTCCAGATCTTAGTCTTGTAAGTTGGGTCTGGATTAGGTCAAAGCAATTAAATCATTTCAAGTAAATAAAGCATCTGGTAAAAAAGGCTCCTTGTCATACTCTGTTTCCATCAAAATGTTCCCTTAACGTGGAGCGTGGAGCATTGGGCTGGAAGAGGTGAGCTCTTCTGTGGCCAATAGCTTTTGAAGGGGCATCACCGTTGCAACAAAAAATGGATATTGAAAAGTAGATTTGGCTACTGTACCTCAATCTAGTTTGCCTTTTTATTTTCCTCCTGCCTGACCTTTGGCAGAGTACGACTTCTCATCTTGCCTCTTTTCCTTCTTATTGAGTAGCTCCACACTAGGTTGCCATTTCTCTCTTCCAGTTGTTTTAAAAATACAAAATGGGAGAAAAATGCTCAAAAAGCATTTTCTGTTTCACGTACCTGAGCAGTCTGAAGAGAGATTGCTTCCCCTGTATGACTTTAAGTGAAATTGGCCTTTTAAATGGGGAGAATGGAAAAGAAAGATATATAAATTCCAAATAGAAAGTTCTCCTCCTTATTAATGAGAAAATGTATCATGCAAATAATTTATCAATTTGAGTCAGTAGGATGAGCATAGTAAATTATTTATTGAAGTTTAAATGGAATCTTTTCATACATTAATTTGAAAAACAAGTTTGCAATGACTGGTAACTAACATAATATACATCGTTAGAGGATTGACTTGCAGGAAAAATGGATTATTGCTATATTCTTTTAATATCTTCTGGTTTTGAGTGAAAATTAGATACTTCATTTAATGAGCTATTAATATTAACTAGAAGTGCCTGTTCTATCTGTGTGTTGTGGAATACATAAAAAGTAAAAATACTACTGTGCGTGCTACATAAATTAAATGGAATTGCAAAGCTGGTGTGTTAACAGAGTATGCAGATGTGGTTTTTCCAGAATACTAAATGTATTCACCTGGGTGAAATAACACTCTGGGCTGGAAAAAAGGAAGGTAATGGGGAAATGCATCTGTTTACCATCTAGCTCTTTCACTGCGGTGAGTGGGTGAACTTTAAAAACTACTGTTGCCAAAACTGCACAGTAGGGTTTTCACATGCAGTACATCACAAGGTGGCAACCAGGCTGCTTGAGTAGTGTTCATGGGGGGAAACAAATGTTTGCCCAAGTTCCTTACTCAGCAAAAGGAAAATACAAGTAGAAACTTGAAGTTTCATTGAGATTTGAACGCTGTTTGGATTTTTCAGTGTTGGAATTGGATTTGGGCATGGAAGACAAAACCAGCCTATCCTGTGCTGCCTGTGTACGGTGTACTTGATGTGGACGGACTGATCCTGGGCTTTTGAAGTGGATTTGAAAGTTTTCAGGTGTTCTTTGCCATGCACGAAATTACCAGTGAAATAAAACAAATTGATGGGAGTTGAAGTGAAACCAAATAGTACTATATGGACTTTTTACTACTTTTTTTTTTTTAACACGCTATTTATGATGATTGCTCATGTGCAGTATGTCATCTGTGTGTTACTTCTGCTTTGCACTTTGGCTGGTGCCCAGCTCCTTCAAACCTGTAGGAGTGAATATTCAATTGGTGTTCTGCAAATATAGTGTGACATTCTGTATACCACTACCGTTTTGCAAAGAAATAAAATGCTCTCTGCTTTGCCTTTCATCTGTGTGTCATTTCATACTGTGAATGCAGCCCATTTTGATACATACTCACAGGCGGCCATATCATCTTAATTCCTTTCTCCTGGTGTATATCTGCATTTTTCCCAAACAGGTCAAAGTATTAAATAAATCCCTGTGGAAAATGCATGGGGAGAACAGAAAACTGCTGTGTGAAATCTTACCATCCTAATCCATATTTGCCAATTTTACAGCCAGATACTGGGAAAGTATTGGTGATTTGCCTTATGAGGAATCATAAAGGAACTGGATGGGAGGTTATTTGCTTCTTTGACTGAGCTAATGTTATTTTTATCATAGAATTAGGGGGAAATATTTTTAGCACCGTAAGTCACTAATCTGTTTTCATGGTTTAGAAATTTTAGTCTTCATGCCATTTGTTGTCTTATGTAGCAATAGTTGCAGAATAAGAAACTAGTTCTCGGACAGGTCAGAAACTTGAATAGGATTTTAGTATTTATTCCAAATGATCATAACATTTATTCTGAATGATATTAATTCTCACAAAACCTGTGTTTATATAGGGTTCAAAATAGAGCAGCCTCTGTTCTTTCATGCTGTCCTGCAAGGGTTCTACAAAACTTGAGTAAATATTAAGGTCTCTTTCATAGATAATGATATGTCCTCCATGCCTGCCTCAGTCATTTGCATCTTTGTTGAAGTTACTGCCCAGGTTGTCACTTGAGATCAGTAATTTTATAATATGGTCATTTTTTAATAGAAAATTGTTTGAGGATTTTGTTATTTCTGTTGTGTCCTCCCCCAGATTTTGGCTAAGCAGGCTAACAAAGAGCATGGTTGTTTCTAGCTTTTATTGCTCTATCTACTTTTGAACCAGTGACTTAAAGATGAAATTCTCTTTACTCTTCTCGTTCTTAAACCAACTAATTTATTTTTTTCTGCTTTGTTAAAATTTTCTTGTAGGAACAAATTTTTAAATATGAAAGTAACGGAGAAAAAGAGGTTTATGTTCTCTCAGTAAGTTTTACTCTCCAGAGGGTCTGGTAAATTGCTCAATATTTAAATTCAGCACAGGGAATAAAACATTAACTTGCAATAAAATTGTGTTCCAGTTTGTTCGCTATCCAACAAGCTGGGCTCTTGAAGGCTAAAGGCCTTAGTTTGAGGTTTCCTTGGCATCCCTTCAGTGTTAGAGATTTGATTGCGTTGAGAGAAATTGAGTCATGATCTTAATCCTGAAAATAGCGTAGGTAGTCCCTTTATCATTGAGACGGGAACACAAGTCTGGAAACCGTATCCTAGGGAGGTTTCTGCAGAGGACAGAGTGCTTTCTTCTGGTTTGCTGTTGTATTTGGGGTTTTTTTATTATTTTTTAAAAGAAGGCAGTGTAAAACCTGGAAATGGGCAGCAGGGAAGGTGTGATGTCTGCATCGTTTTAGAACATAGGAATTGTTTTAAAAAGCAAATAAGGCCAGATGTACTTGAACTTTAATACGTTACTTTGAGGTGTTACCCTTTTAAGTACTGAATGGGCTTTTAAATTACACTTTATGTGTTTCTTGATTATACAACGTAACAATCTACTACTGGTTTCTCAACGGCGAAAACATAAATTTTGGTGAATCTTTCTGTTGTGAATTTCCAGTTATTTTTATTAGAAATAATGATTTTTGAAATTATTTTTCAAAAACAGTGTTTGCGTTCCAGTTGTTGTAAGAAGAAACCTGAGTTGGGCTAGGGGTTTTTCTGCCTCCCATGTCAAAATTGCAGGCGGTAGGTTGTCCTGTGGGTGGTTTCCTTCAAAAATGGCAGCATCAGGGGCAAACACCGAAGTCAGATGTTACAATGGAAGAAATTTGAGTAAGTATGTCTTTCACAAAGATAGTGATAGGTCTTTGCCTGTCTCAGTAATTTGCTTCTTTTGAGAAATTTAACTTCTAAACTTTCAAAGGTAAACCTCCTTCCTTCCACTATTTCTGACCAGAACTGGTCATCATCTTCAAGTAAGGTGAGCTTTCCAAATTGTGCCGAGGAAGAGTAAGTTGCTTAATAGGTCAGGTTGCCTGACCCTGAACTAAAGGAGATAATCATTACATGCTCTAGGCAATCCTGCTTCAGCAGGGGAGTTGGGCTAGATGATCTCTATGGTCCCTTCTAACTCTAAAAATTCAGTGAAATTCAGTGAAATCAGGTCCTAACAAAGGTCTGGGGTGTGGAGAGGCAACCGAGACAACCAATCCTCCCCCCTGATTAAGACATCATTTCCATAAAAAAATTTAACAGTTGGAGATCATTGTGCTTTGGATCAAGTCAAGATGTCAAGACCGAAAAGCTAATACATGAACTTAGCAACTAAGTTCTGCTGGGTATTTTGCTGCACTTTGTGCTTTGGTACATACAGAAGACAAGGAAGTCATTCTCCCTGGAGACTGCATTCTGGGGCTTGAGGTCTTTTTATGTTGGTTTGTGGTGTTGTTTTTTTTTTTCATATTTGTTGTTGAATTTCTGTAATAAGTGAAGTTGCCCTCAGCAGAGCACTAGGGATGTGTTTATTCATCTTTGCATAACTCTGTGCACCTTTATTTTACCTCAGAAATAAACGGACTTGATTTCTTTGGTTCTACTGGGGATTTTCACATAGTTTGTAAATCTGGGAGCTCTAACTGGTTAGTTTAATTCCTTTCTTCTGTGTGATAGTGATGACTGTTTAATAAAAATACTGATTTCTTGGATTCTACATGTGTTTCCAAAGATATGGCTGGTATTAAATGTTAAGAAAAGCTACTCTCACAAATTGCTAAGTAGCCTCTTAGTTTTTAGCAGTAATGTTGGGTTTCCACTTTGGCAGCAGAGCAGGGTTTTTTTTGTTGTTGTTGTTTTTTTAATGAGATTTTAGAATGTGTCTTAAACATTAACTATTCAGTTACACAGAGGCGGAGTGTGGTCTTTAAGCTAGAAGGAAACAAGCTTCTTGTGGTCTCTGAAATTGATGTGAATGTGAAAGAAAGCATGAAAAAAAAAATACTTAAAATGAGCTGTGTGTTTGTTTGTTTGTTTGTTTTGTCCTTTTTTTCAAGACATGGCTTTTTAGGAATGCTTGTGACACCAGGGTCTTCTAGCAGTAGGGTATGAATGTAGCTCCTTTGAAATTGCTTGAGTGATGGACCTCAGATATCTTCCTATTTGAGGTTAAATGCTTTGCAGGGTCAAAATTTGCAGGTGTAAACAAGGCTGGAATGGCCAGCTATAGTAATTGGAATTCTAGCTGGGACTGGACAGAAAATGTGCAGCAAAGAGGAAGGGCACTTGCCTTATAATGTATGCACCGTTTATTTCCATAAAGGCTTTGAAAAACTTCGAGGGCAAATCGTGCGGGAAGGATGACACTTTGCTGTCAGTGCCCGTAACATAATTAGAGTATCCGCAATCAGTAGAGCATGTAGTTCATGTGACAGACCATCCTGTGGGCAGATCCTCTGCTGCAGGAGCAAATGTGGGCTAATGGAATAACTCCGGGAACTGCCCACAGGTTCCTTCTGGAAATTTTCTTTGCGGGGACCGATTTTCAGATTTCTTTTTCCTACTCGCGATTCCGCCGCGGTTGTTCCTGTAGGCAAAGCTGGGAAAGATGGGGCAGAACAGCTGAAGAAGGTTGTGAACCTGCGTTCAGAAAGGCAGATGAGCATCCTCCGTCTCAGTGGCACTAGACTTTTGAGAGCTCACTGCACATTTGCAGCTCTCCTCAGTTTTGTAAATCCGCTCCAGAAGAAGAGGTGGTAGCGAGTTTCAGACCTACTAGGTGTTAGGTGTGGGAAGAGGAATTTGTTTTCAGTCCAGCAGTGACAAATGGAAGAGTTCTTAGTAGGATGGGATTTGTATCAGTCTTACTGGTTAGAGTATTTCATTCGATTGGAAATGTGTTTTCAATGGGAAATGTTTACGGATACCTGTTCCTTACGGGTTCTTTACCGCATATTTTTAGCAATTTGACTCGTAGCTTCAGCAGTAAAAGGCAAGTAGCAAACTAAATGGAATATGAGTTTCAAATTAGCATTCCTGTGGTTGAAAAAGGAGCATTGTTTTATACCACCACAAAGGTAGCTTCCTCCTGTCAGCTCTGTGTGTCTCCATCCCTTTCAGAATTTAAGGCTACCACGTGTAGGGAGCTTTACACATTTTGTGCAGTATATATTTCTTTTTCTCTAAAAACATTTGACAAGAATTTAAAAATCCAGTGTTTTTGGTCTTGTTTTGCTTGGGCTTTTTTTAGGCAGAAAATATCAAAGAAGTATTCAGCGGTGGTACAAGAAGCAATGCTATAAAATTTCTTTTCAAATGTTTAGAATCCTCTATGATGGTTTAAAGGACTTCATTTTAATTAGAAGTGCCATACACTTAGTAAAAATCCATGTTAGTTGAGAAATTGATTTTTATTTTTTTTTCCCCCTCTTAAAAAAGGAAAGCTGTGAGTTTTCTTGTATGGGGTAAATGTCACTCTGTTTATATCTTAGCTTTGCTGCAAGTCAGGACTTGTACTATTCCTCTAGGTTGTCATAGAAACGCAGCTAACTGTCATCTCAACTCAGGTTGCTGATGGTTTTATTTGTAGGTTTTTCAGGATTATTAAAATTTAACAAAAATTATTGATTTACTTTTTATTAACACTGGCTTGTGTTTACTTTAGAAGTTCAGACTGCATAAAAGCTTTTCCTGATAGAAAAATACCTTTAGAATGATTAAACTGTGATACTCTGAATGAGAGATCATCAAATGCATTTAATATATGAGGCAGAGTCTGAAGCAGTAGAGAAATCTTGCGTTTTTTCAAATCACATTTTTCATTTTGTTTTGTCTGCAGCAATGTCCCCCCCACCCCGTTTCAATTCACCTTTTAGCTTGACTTTTACTTAACATAAAAGGAACCTGTCAAGAAAGCGTGAAATGGGTACATCGTTGTGCCTAATACTGGGAAGTTTTCATTTTATTTACTTTTTTGGAAGCCTGGCAGAATGCTTCGGTGCACTGACTTCTAAAAGTATATGTTTTTTGTATATGCATGTGCAGGAGAAATTATTTAGTTTTCACTCATAAATAAGACAGGCAAAACTTATTTACAGTAACTTTATCTAATGGTCCATGGATGAACGCTTTTATGCAAACTACTCAAGAGACTAGAATTAACTTTTCACGTTGGTTGCACATTTGATGTCCAGACTCCAGCGACATGTGGGATCTTCTAAAAACTAGATGATTGGAGTTCAATTTTTACTTTTATGAATTTCTTCAATGATTACCCATGCATTTCAAGTGTAATCTTTGTAAGCAGCATATAAAAAGCAGTAATGTATTAATTGCTGTAAAATGGACTCGTGCTTCCTTACACCCTCCTTCCATCACACGTACGCTTTTTTCTTTGACTTCTCCTCCTCCCTCTACCCTGTAGTCATTTATTAAGGATCTGTAGGCACAAGGAATTTGGCTGATTTATATACAGCCCTGTAATTTGACATTGTCATTCTGTCTAGTAACAACTTTGTTCAGTGTTAGATTTACTGAATAAAATTGTTTCTTGGTGGACATTTTGACACCTCACTTCAGACTGCTACGTCATGGGCTGCTGACATCCCTATATTAATCTCATTTGTATTCTGTCATAAAACCCTCAAATAACATTTTAAAAGGGCCTCTCTTTGCAGCATATTTATATAAGCATGGGGCTAAATATTGAGTGTTTCCATAGGTCGGTATGGCTTTTATGTGTTTTGTACGAGGGTATGTACATATTACTGTGTGTGCTGGTAGCACACGTGGTAAATGGCTATAACATTTAACTTGGGAAAGACTGGCTTTAGTATTCCAAAAGCAGTTTAAACAAAGTGTATTTTATTAACAAGTTAACATGTCTCTTTTCCAAATTTGTTTTTTCACGTCATTAGCTACAAGAAAATATTGCACAAATGTAGTTTGTCTGCCATAGGCTGACACTGTGCGTTTTTTATTTTCGATTCTATGGTTTGGAAAGCAGAGGTTGGTGAGAAGTAAAGGTGCTCCTTTACTAGAGCACTGCACTGGTATAATATGATGGTTTAGGAATGAAAGACGTGTTATATGTGGGAAACACACCCAATGTTGATGTGTTCATTAGAACTAATAGTGACTTTAGGAAACTATTATTGCAGGTGTACTGTTTCCCAGTGAGGACCAAGGTTCATATATGGGTTGGTGGCTGTCTATGCCTGTATGGTATTATCTGAGGCTTACTGAAGCTTATGAAATCTCTCTCTGGCATTGTACTTCAGCAGACCGTCTGTTACAGATAGATGCCTATGACCAGGGAGCTATTTTGCACCTTGGATTTTCTTTTGCTAAGAGATAAACGTGTTGGCTGTTCTTTGGATTTACTGCTTGTGTGTTTCAGCTCGGTTTCCTTTCTCTTCCCTCTATGCCACTTGATGCATCATCTTTCTTTGTATCTGTAGCGATCAGGTGATAATTCCAAACATGCTTGAAAAGAAAGAGAGGAAAGCTTTGGTATTTACCAGAAAAAGTTCCTAACATGCAGATAATATAGGTGATCCATAGGAATATGCTGTGTCCGGATCCTTTTCCCAGACAGTTCTGCAACAACATATTTAGACTCTTTTTTATTCTTTTAACATAAACCCATTGGTGCGTTATATACAATTAACTTATTCCTAGTGGGTTGTTTTTATTTTTGTTCACAGCATTTTGCCTCTACCCTTCCTACAGAGGTGCAGCATCCTGTAAAGGTCTTGGAAGTTTCTTGTAACCTGCATGTTTCAGCTTAGAGTTAATTGTGGCTACAGTGGCACACTTTATTTTCTCATCATCCGTTTTTCCATAACCATCCTTTTATATTTTTCTTCTAAATTGGGAATGACTAACTTTATGTAACAAAGTACACGTACACATCTTTTTCCTGCTTTTTAGATATCAACTAAGTGCCTCTTACAGCTGAATTGATATGCTGCTATACAGTCCTTGTTTGCACCCAGAACTTTGGAGAAAAAAGAAAAATCAATAACAAAAAAGCACAACCCAAGCCTCCTCCAATGATAAAAATGTGAAAGTTTGGCTTTTGATTGTAATGGCTGTTGTTAAGAGATAATAGTGATCCATCTTCGCCTGTTGCTGTGTGCTAGTTTTGGGGTGTCTTTTAATTTGTTTTTATTTAAAATAAGCTTCTAAATGTTAGTTTTTTTTCTCTTGCTCCCTTTTCTTTACACCCTTAAAAATTTAGGAAGATGAGAGTGAAGAAGAACCTAAGCTGAAGTATGAACGGCTTTCTAATGGAGTGACTGAAATTCTCCAGAAGGATGCAGCCAGCTGCATGACGGTGCATGAAAAGGTATTGCAAGACTTTGTGGCAGAGATAGAACTTCGGCTTGGTTTTACCTGTTTATCTGTGGTTAAAATGCATCGGTATGTTTCTGTGTAGAAGTGCTGCCGAATCTAGAGGTGCAGTGCAAGCCAACACTAATATAAACAAAATTCACGGTAAACTTATATTGAACAGTGCACACTTTCTCAGTGAGAAAATGAGGTGAGAACTTAAGGTGCAGTGATTTGTTACATGGGATGTTTACATAAGCTACTGGGAGAAAGCTCACTCGATTTTAATTAGGGACAGTATTATGAACTAGAATTGGAATACAGTCCCAACTTCGCTTTATTCAGAAAGGAAATTGGCACATACTGGGCTTATTTGTACAATCTGATTCGCTGAAGACAGTCTTGATCATGCTAGGAGCCAGCTTAGCATATATTCAGCTGTGGAAGACAGCCAAGCTTCTGTTAATATGGTATAGAAGAAAGTAATTACAATATTCCTTTTTTCTTTGGTCTTTTTTTGGGGGGGGGAGGGGGAGAGGAGGGGAAAGGCATTATATTTACACTTCCCTGCTCCCTTTCCCTGATTCAATATGTTAAAAACAAGGAGAGGGAATGTGCGTGCTCTAATACTGGTAAGGTTTGAGACATACAAGAAAATGAAAGGGGGAAAGTGATGGACAATACAAAGTAAAGAAATTTTTACAAAGAATCATTCTTTTGTTCTTACAAGGAAGGAGCTTCTTAGGTTTCTTCAGTGATTTAAACAATTGCTTTTTTTTTTCCTGAGTTTTCTTCTCTTTTATAAATACTGAATAACATTTTAAAATATTGATGAATGCTGAAGAGCATCTGAAAGTATGAGTTAATGATTTGTAAAGTAACTTTTAGTATGTAAAACATAATAGCTGTTTTCTGAATGTATAATTTTTCACAGGCAGTAATGGCTCCTTAACAGTTATTGTTGAGGGATCTATCTCTATTATTTGGCTATATTTTTAGATTGACTTGTGCTGTGTTTCTTTTACTCAAAGGACTGTTGCCATGGCTCAAGAGGCTCTTAAGATGAAGCTTATACTTTAACTGTGCGAATGAAAACACTAAGTCTTTTTAAAATGTTTTTGACAACTTAGAATTACAGAGATATCTGGAAAATTGGCAAGCGTTTCCTCCTGGTCTGCGGCTTGTTTGTGGTACCTTTTTTTTCCTGAGCCTCAGGTAAATTTTGAAAGCCAAGAGATGAACAGGATTTTTCTATAAGGATGTGCACGGATGCAGCTTTAACTATAGTGTCACAAAGAGTGACAATACAGGAAAGCTGTTTAAGTATCCCAGCACTTTTAGTTTTCCAGAAAACTAGATACACTATTTATGAGAAGGATCAATATTGTTAGAAGCCAGGTACTGGAGTCTTTTAGGAATAGGTCTCTTACAACAGAGAGCTTAAAAATGAAGCTGGGTTATAGGTTTTGCGAAGGTGTTTCCTGTTTTGTTCTGTTGTTTCTTTGGTTTTTTTCTTGCTAGAGCAGGAAAAGCTCTGCTAAAGAGTAATACAGTCATATGTAAAATGTGCCTTTGATTAAAGCAGTTTAACTTTGCGAGGAACCCTGAAAATCTGGCTTCTGTATTCAGACTAATTTCCCCCCAGAATTATTTTTTTTTTTTTTCTTTTCACTGCTAAAGCATCATATTTTCACCAGGCTTGCTGTCTGCACTGGATGACTAATCGTCATGGCACCTGGTGCATTCAAGCAGGCCTGTGCAGTGGAATAGTCATACCTAGTTATGTCTGCACACCTGATGTTTTATTAACCAGTATTGATTTTTTTACCCGGGGGACTTTTTTCTTCCTGAAAAAAGGCAACCTTGCAGGAGTGAAAGGCATTGCAGGGGATGAATTTCTAATGAACCCCTTCTTTCCCTTTTTTGACTCCTTTTAATGTAGCTTCATATTTTAAGTGCCTGAACTGAAATTTCATTTTAAGCAATTCCATTTTGATAAATCCTTTTAAACCTTGACTTTCTGTAAGGTTATTTTTTAAAGATTGTGCTGCCTGACTGACACGCTTAGCAGTGCCTGTAAATTTGAGCATTTCATTATAGGTTGCAATGAAGCATGCTCACATGCAGTGAAATACAGAGAATTGAGGAGCCTAGACTATTTGAGTAATGCTGAAAGGAGGTGGGGGGAAGTGGGGGAATAAAAGAAACCTCTGTCATAAATCAAGTAGTACCAAAGTTCTTCCTTTTCTGTTTAGGTGTAGTTCACATGGTTCAATTAACAGCAGATCTCTCAGAATCAATTCCCTTCTTGCTTGTATCAAAATAAGTTTGTGATAGCATGCATTTTCTTTATTTTGCTACTGTTTTTTAGAATGAAACTCCTGAGATTTCAGAGGAAAAGTGTATTTGTCTTGACAGTGTTCAATGTAGGCGTGTTACCATGTGAAGGAAAGCAAACCCAATGGTTATCTGTGTGCGTAAATGCACTCTCTGAGACCTTCCATAATTCAGCAGTATTTTACCGGTGGCCTTTTGCTGTATTTGAATGTTTTGGTTCTATGTTAACGATGAAGGAGAATTAAAAATAAAGCACAAGGGAAATGATTGAAACAAAGCTGCGGAAAGGATCTAGGAACTATTTCAGATCTGTGTTGGTCCTTGCTTTCACGCTGCATTTTTAATTTGCTGCCACAGTCCATCAGGCAGTGTGTACGGACTGCAGACACACCATTAGTTGTCAGTGGATGAGGGTCCTCATGACTCATTCTGACAGCAAACTTGCACTATCACAGTAATACGAGCTTGAAGCCCTGTTTTATTCTTTAGGTGCAGTTAAAATAAGCTTTGTCTATAGAAGGTGGTTTCTTTTTCCCCGGTGCCGCTAATAGTTAATCTGCTAAACATCCCAGAGTTCATTTAGCGTTGCTGTAGTTTTGGTTGTGGTGTCTTTATGTTTATGTAATCAGTCTCTTTCTTTTACAGTTTTTGGCACTGGGAACACATTATGGCAAAGTTTATTTACTTGATGTCCAAGGGAACATCACACAGAAGTTTGATGTTGTAAGTACAGCGTTATTCAGAACACATCTACTGGGATGTAAAAATACTGTGATGTACTAAATAATAAATACGTTGTTTGTGGGTTTTTCAAATAAATGTGAAAATCATTGAATTTTGCTACAACTGAAATTTTACTAGTACATTTCATGAACTTCCTCCCCATAACATGAGAGCGAGCATATGGTCCTTGCAAAAAGAAGTTACCCTGGATGGTTTTGTGATGAGCACATCTCAGTTTCCATACAATAAACTTTCCTCGTGAAGACAAAAGAGGAAATACATATTTATGCTTGTAAATGGCTATTATTAATTATGTAACCCAGGGGCTCATGACTTCCATAAGACATGAGCCTGCTCATTAGATGACTATTGTCAGTGGTTAGTGTGTGCACTATCATCTTATCTAGTTGCCACAAGTAATTGAAAATTGATTGATTGCCTTGCTGGTTCAGTTTATCTGCTGCAAATATATAACGCTAATATTTTATGTGAATGTTTTGAAGCTTGGACTCTTAAGGGATTGTATTGATTGAAAGAGAAGGAGGAGACTTTTTCCTTATTGTCATTCCTGATATTAGAGGATGAATTGAATGCTAAATTTAAAGCTGTGTTCTAGAGTATGAATTGTTCCTTTTAATTGTGGGTATTTGTTGATTTTTTTGTTTGTTTGTTTTTTAATATCTCATTTTCAAACTCCCTGTTTTGTACGGGAGGTGGGAAGGAGAGAATTGGTAATATATATATCTTTTTTTTTCCCCTGGCTTTGTCACAAAATCTAGTAGCCAGGCATTGGTTTTTCATAGCAGCGTCAGCACTTGTCAGAGTATCCATCACGATGTGTTGGCGTGTTTGCAAAGAGAAGGTATGTTCTAAAGCTGACACAGCTAGCTGCATGGAAGGGGTGAAAGGTTTCGTTTATATTTTTGAAAAATGTAATTATGCAGTTGTGCAAGGGGCGAGGGCATGGGGAGGGGAGGAAGTCCCAGCCAAAACCTAGACTGCTAGACACAATCTTTGGAGGAAATTTTATATATAGCATTGGTCAGATGGACTATAACCTTACTGGGTATTAATGAAAGTCAAGCTAATTATGTTCTTCTGTTTCTTTGACTTTGTATGTTCATCAGCTCCACAGAGGAGATGCTGACAGCATTTGAGAAAAGTTTTTTGTGTCTCCCTTAGTTTTGATTACTTTACATGTATGCTACTTACTAAAGATAAAGTTTCTTTCTCTCTTAAGTAATCTGTTTGGTGCAGACTGGATTAAAGTGTACCCGAATTCTTCTCTTCCATCTCTGCAGTAAAAGACTGACTCAAAGACTCACTCAAATGAAGTGGAGATTTTCTGTTGAGTCAGGCATTAAATGTCTTAGACTTGTATTCGTTCCATTCTTTGTCAGGTACTTGGGAGAGTTCATTTGTAAAACTGCCATTAGTTTTCCAAAGCGCATCACCAACACCCTGTTCTCCCACGTTGGTTCTGAAAGGTGAAATCCTCCTCCTTCTCTAAAGACTTAAGGCCCTGTCTAGGGGGAGAGCAAGGAACAAGGGGACCTGTTTTCTACTAAAGACTATAAAACAAGATCCCTGCATCTCTTTATACCCACCCACCCAAATCTGCTACTTTTCTTTGTTTTTCTTTATGAAAAAGTCCTACCGGTGCCTGTTGGTACAGTGGTTTCTTACGATAAAGTTAAGGTTGGACTATATAAACCACTTTCTGCTCTACAGTGTGTACGTGGTTATCCCTTTTCCAAACTTGACCTGCGTATGGATGAAGATTTTTGTGCCTTGTCCTCTTATAGAGGTGGCAATGGTTTCTTTTTAAACTATTGTTTGAGTGCAAACTGCTTTTTGAGATGGAGAATAGCAAAAAGAAATGTTGCTTGCATTCTGTTCTTAATGTTTCTGTCTCTTTTTGTAACGTATGTGTCTCCAGTGCAACAGATAATTTGTATCACAGATCAGGTGGAAAGGGTGCTTCTTTTTTTCTCATAGTTTGAAGAAAAATTATTTTGATCTAGGACCACTTGTCTTTAAAGAAAAGTTTTCCAAGGAACTACTTAGTGTTGTAGAACTGAATGGGGCCACCTGTGTGAGAAACAAAGCGGCTCTGTGATATCCTTGGCTGCTTAAACAGAGAAGTTTTCTGAATGAACATTGTTGGCTGTTGAACCCATAGACAGTTTATTCTGCACTGGCTGCTGTGTGTCAGAATGTTTTCCTTCTAACCTGAGCTTTTCAAGATTTTGGACTGCAGACTAGAGGCATCACTATTGAAACCTTTGGTAGAGTCTTCCTTCTGTTCTCTCCTACCAGTGCCTTTTCACTGTCTCTCCTCCTGGGGGATTTGCATTAGAGCATTGCCATGTTGTAAATCCCAAATAAAACCTAACCCTTTCATGAGAAGCAAGTGAGTCACTCCTGAAGTCCTGTAGATGCAAAGCATTCCTTGTAAACGCGCTGAGGCAAAGAGTGTTTTCTGTAGTGGTATTTTCTCTGGTTCTTTGTTGGGTCCAAAATGAACAAATTCCTTCCGAGCAGCATTTCCACTGGTGGAATGGCAAGTATGGTTTTACCTTGAAGTTGTAAATAGGAGAAGTATCTGTTGTTATTAATTTTTGGAAATTAGTAGTGGATAAAAATTGTTTGGAGTAAATAAAATAGTCTCTCATTAAAGAGCAAGCAATATTACCACTGAAATCTCGTAATTGTTTGCAGTAAACAGTGAACTCAGGGAGTGACTTTTACATATTTTTCTTTTTGAAAGAGTCTTCAGCAGATGTTTTCTGTCTTATAAGATGGCAGAAGTGAATAGTAAGGATAAGAACGTGAAACCCATTGTTTGGAAGAAATCAGTTATGTAATTCAAGGAATTGTTTTGCATTTGGGGCTTTATCTGTATTTTTCAGGGGTTTGGAGTTTTTTTAAAGCCAACTTGGGGAATTAAAAAAAAAAAATTACTTTTCTATACGTTTAAGTCTGTTAAATGTGTAAATATAACAAACAAACCATACACAGGAACGTTTAAAAGTCACTAGATCCAAAATAGTATTTGTATGTGAAATTAAAGCACATTCCATTCTGGTTTTATTTTAACCTTTTTTTAAAGCTTATTTTAAGTTCAAGTTTTTTAGAACTTGCTTAGCAAGTTCATATTAAGTATATGTAGAAAATACCATCACTTCTACTGTAGTCCTCCTGATTACCATTTTTCTTTCCTAATCTTAGGTAACCATGTTCAATAATATACATGGGCTTGAAAATTGGAAGAAATACGAATTTTGTTCTTATAATATCATTTATTTTTCATATTGGCTCACATCTGGATTTGAGCCAAATTGTAAAACAGAAATAGGGACTGATCTCTGAGGATTTGCAGCGTAATTACTTTATCATGTCCCTCCTGTGAACGCTGAGGGAGAAAACTCATAGGTATGTTGCATAATCTCCAAAATGGCCAATTTCAGAGTGATGGCCCTCCTGCTGAAGGCTGAATACATTTAGCATTTTAAATTGCTAAAAACAGCTCAAAGAAATGCTAAAATGTAAAGCCTGGCATCCCTAGAAGTTCTTCTATTGTAATATGCTTTTTTTTCTTTGTTTGTTGTGTTAAAAAAAAAAAAAATTTTAGGACTTCACTCTGTAATGTCCATAGCAGCAAAACAATGTGGGTATCCTGAATTGCAAATACTGGTCCCAGTGCTGCAAAGCCTTAATCGTGTGCTCTACTTTGACCCATATATATTCACGGAGGCTTCTGTGAAACTAACACAGACAACCAAAAAGTTTTTTCGGGACAGAGTCTTGCTCTCATCCTGCTCTTAAAATACCTGATGCTGGATCCTGTGTCAGGCAGACTCTGAAGACCAGACGACTGGTCTTTTCAGATTTGCAACTCATGTTATCACCAGCAGTGGAAATGTGTGCTTTGAAACTGGTGTGGGAGACTTTTTGGTTTGGGGAGAATTGAGAGACAGGAATTTGGGGGCTTTGCCCTTGGGTGGTGCTGGTATCTCAGCAGCCACGCTTCTGCTCTCACAAGATCTCCCTTTCCTCCTCGCCTAGCATGATTTTAGCTCTTACCCAGTGTGGCTGTCTTTGACAATGTCAGCCGCCTAAGATTAACTGATATGCATCCTCAAATAACGTATGTTTGACAAACTGGTGTTCTCTTGTATTAGGGTTCAGTGCATTGAGTGAGATGAAATGTGTCAAACGCACTGAAAATTATTACTAAAAGGCAACAAGAAGGGGGAAAAAAAAGCCTGCTAATGCCGCTGACAAAGGATGATGCAGGACTGATTCACAGCATGTTAATTCCAAATGCCTCTCCATCTTTCTTTTCTTCTTAGACTGTCTACAATTTATTAATATAATTATTGCCTCAACTGACATCTTGTGGATTAAGGACTTGTAGATATGAAGAAAGCTGTACAAACATGTTTAGTTAAGTAACAAATCAAAAACCTTTCGAAGGACAAGAAAAGCTGCCCCCATTCTGGTCTTCTAATAAACATCAAGCTTAGAGCAAAAATGGTAAGAAGTCTTGGCTGGTCCTAGTGATATTCTGTGAGAAGGGGAAACATCACCTGTTTTACAAGTACGGGGCATTTAAATGTTTAATGCATTGGAGGTGCTGCAGACGTGATGCATGAGCCTAGAAAACAATGTAAATAGTGTTTTAAAGCTTCTGTTAGTGCAAAAAAATTTAAGTTAGCGTGCAACGTTTGTGAGCTATTCAGGACTTCTGGAATTTCAGAAAGAATGAAACTTTAAGCAGAGGCCCCTTCTCGCAGCATTTCTTTTTACCATGTATTTCTTTCCTGGCCTCACCATTTTTTTTCTAATTGTCTCACACTGTGTAGCACTAAACATTTCTTTATGTTTTTTTAATTGGAGTGGCAGAAATCTAAAATCACTAGGTCATCTCTGCTACCTTGAAAAATTGAAGGGGAGTTCCTTCTGTGGTGATATTAAAGTTACAGCCCTCGCCAGCCTCTGGAGCAAGTGTGTTGCTTGCTTGAAGATCAATCAGTGGCCTGTTGGTTTTGCTGATACCTCAGCAGGTTGCAAACAAAAATATCAGAGGTTTCTCTAAACTTGACCTGCTTTCGGAAGAGTTTAATTGCTAACAAGAAAAGCCTATTTGTAATGAAGAAACGGCTGTTGTTAGCACTAAATACTGTTGCTGGAAATGATGTGGAGCCCACTAACTGCTGTGAGAGATAATGCAGCATCTTTCGATGGGGAAGGTAACTTTTAGCATTTGATTGTATAATGAAGAAGTTACTTTGAATGGAACTTCACATGAGAGTTTAAGACTAAGATGATATAAACGTCACTTATTTTGACAGGCTACTTAAAATTCCCTGTTTATTACTTTAACTACATCATTTTAGTTGTCACTGTCAGACTATGAAAGAAGACTTAGTCGGGAAATGAAATGAAGCAACAGAATTTAGAGTAAAGATCTGGGTAGCTGTGTGGTAGTGTTTGCAGGGTGTCACTACGCCTGTTAAATTTGAAGCTGAAATTCTGTGTTTTGTACAAAACCAAGTGGGCTGCTATAAATGTAGGCTTCAAACACCAAAGTAAAAATACAGGTTTTAATAGGAGTGAGTGTCTATGCAGGGAACAGGTTTCCTTCCCCTTCATGGGACCTCCCACCCAAATGGTTGATGTAGTCTTACATCTTAAATGCTTTAAGTTAACCCCTAGCTCTACCCAGTAGAAAAACTGGAGAAAAGTGACATCCTTTGGGATTTTGCTCTTAAGACTTGGATGTCTGTGCCCGATTTAATAACCCTTCTTCAGCTTCACTCTACCTGTTTTTTCATTTTAACTGCAGATGATTTGGAAATACAGAGGTTTTTACAGTAGTTGTGGGAGTAACTCAGATGGCCTTTGGAGTCTGGCTTTTTGGATGTTATAAAGACTTGGAAAAGTATGTCTTATGATGTTTTTTTCTGGTACTGTGCTTATTAGGTTTTTTGTGACCTAGAGTGTTCCCAATGGGAACTGTGGAGCTATTGAAGATTAGGACCCTTCCTTGGCAGGAATCATGGTGTACCTGGATCTCGCTGTCACTGGATGAGAAGTGAGGTAGCTTCCCTAGATGGGCAAAAATTGTTGCATCAGGGCCATTATTCCATAGGTCTAGAAAAGTTTCTTGTCAGACATGCCTGAAACCAAAAAAACATCTCATAGATGTTCTGCACATCATCTTTGTATCTACTCTATCTAACTTTCCTTTGAAGAGAGTGTTACTTTACATTTTTACTTAAACAAAGAGATCAGATGGATGTGGAACGCATTAGTTATTACTAGAAATGTTGCTTGGGCTATGGATGAAATAATGGGAGGTTTTAACAATTGTAGTATCATGTATGAGTAATTTTTATAAGCTCAAAATAGAGGAAAGCATGACCATTTCATATAATTATTCTTTCAAGCTTGTAACTTGCAATAACTCTGTAGCTTAATGCAGAATAACATGAAAAGTGTAGTTGGAAGCATGGCTTCAGTGTGGCTACGCAAGGTCTTGTGTGGTCCCGCCATTTATTTCTTCTTGTTAGCTCATACAAGTCAAACGTGTGCTTTTGCAGTCACAAAGAGTAACGTGTATGATGGAGATTAAATACATTTCAATTGAAGTGTAAAGCCTATGTACTTTATAAGCTGTTTCAGGGACTGCAATTGTTTCTTCCTTCTCTTTTCAACTTTTCACAAGAAGCTGTGTTGCCCACGTACCTTCTTTTGAGAAGTATGTCAGCCCATCCACAGGCTGAATGATCTCTCTACAACTTCATGATTCCCCACATGCATATTATTTTTCCTCTTTTTTTTTGCGTAGAGGCATAGGAAGACGTCTCCTTTTTGTTCTCCAGTATCAATCACTTCTCTACAGAGCGAGTAGCCTGTCATCTGTCAGTTGCATTTCATGACCAGCTCTAAAGGTATTATGTTTAAGATACCTTAGTAGCCCTCTTTAATGTCACTTATTTCAGTAAGAGTTTGTTAATGTTACCTCTTAATGAGGTAAAGGGCTGTGACTGAATACTGTGTTGTCAGAATCATCTAGACATAGCTAATAGTTCAGTTTCTCATGACTTGGTAGGATCCTATCGTAATGTGTGTGTTTTCTCCAAAAAAATTGAAATCTGGAAAATTCTGGGGGGAAAAATATTTCATTATGGAAGAATGCTAAACAGGAAGAACATTACTACTATATTATTTAATACAGCATTGGTCAATGAAAGGGCAAAGTTTCCAATGTATTTTTTTATTTTTTCATCAGACCTTGTAGGAACTGAGTCTATTTTTGTGAAAGATCAAGTAGAGGACCTTACTGTAATTCCGCTAAGGGAATTTACATGTGGCATTTTCAAACAGTTTTGAATAAAATTATTTGTGACGTTATGCAGAAACATCAAAATCATGAGAACGATTTTTTTTTTTTTTTTTCCTTCTAACTCTTCCACTATCCAGGTTTGGTTGCATTTGCTATTTGAATGCATACTGCATCTTATGTTCATTTAGAAAAAGTAATTTGTGTTTGCAACTATTCCTGACCTTTTATCTAAAAAAATTGCCCTATGCCCCATAATTTGACAACAGTATTAGGCAATGAAGTTTATTTGCTTTTAAGAAAAATACAGAAACATAATTTCTAATTTCAAAGACATTAAAGAACCCTGCACAGTAATATTTTTTTAATCTCTGATTTAAGCAAAAGATTACTTTATTACTTAAATAAGACACACTTTTCTGTGCCTTCCAGAAGCTTAGCCCCTGACAGTAAAGACTGGATGCTGCTGGCTTATTCTGTCTTTCACTACCTTTTGGTAGTGAAAGACCCACAGGTTCTCACTGTCAGGGATGTCCCTGCCCTGCTGGGAGCGTTCTGGTTTGACCAGGTGATACTGACTGTCATGACACAGTGATTCACCGCTTCCTTTTTCCAGCTGTCTCAGAAGCATATTGTGCCACATCCGTCTCATACCCTCCCTAAATGCTCTTTGCTGATGCACAGGTGGACCACTGGGCAAGCTTGCTCTGGAGTTTTTATTAGCAGCAATGAAACATCTAGTTTCAGGTAGCGCTGATGAAGTCTTTTCATAAAAGACTGATAACACAGATACGCGTTTTCTAAACCCTAACAACCTTTAAAAGCGTAGGGAGGATTTGGAAAGGTTTGGTTCCTGAGAAGCTGGTATACTGCTGATTCCTAGAGCTGTTTTCCTTTCAAATGGCATATTATACCTGGATGGCATTTTCCTCTATAGAGAAGGCAGGTACTTGCGTGCACATATACAAAATAATAGCAGTTTGCTTGTCAGAATTATTCAGAGTTCTGGCATTAATAAAATATTATTTGCATTAGAAAATGTTTTCCTAGTTAGAAAGTCCAAAGCAACTGAGTTCTGGAGGACAATGGTTTTTATACAAGTTGACATTAATGATAGAGCTACAGCCCTTTGTTTCCATTAACAATAAAAATGCAGCACTATTAAAAACACAGAATGACATAACAGGGGCATAATATGATGAACAAAACATGAAGACAAAACTAAGACTTTTTTTTCCCCCATAGGGAGTAAGATACTATTGATAATGAACTTTGTAAATCTAATAAGGGTTCCTTTCTGAAGGATGAGACTTATTTGTTTTAAAAGACATGACAGTGTGTATAGCAGTTGTTTATTGCACTCCTGATGGAATGCTAAACGTGGCCAGTCCAGATTTGACCAGTCTTGGGGTGTTAATATTGTCAGAGTAGCTGCTGACAGAAGTAGCTACTTTCAGGCTGACTGTCTCCACTGCGATGCTGCTGAGGAAGCTATTTCCACTCAGTGTCCTGTGATGCAGAGAAATAAAATTGTAAGAAATTTCAGAAATCAGTATTTTGGTGTTGGAAGGTTCACCACTGTAAGCCTAAACTGGCTGCTAATGGAAGTCTGTTGTTGCTGCAGTCTTGGCAGTTTTGAAGACAGGAGCTGAGAAACGTGAGCAGTGTAGAGATGGAAGAACGAATGAATCTGTCTGTTTGTTTTTTTGATCTACTTTAAATAAAGTTTATTTTGAGCAATGATGCCTACACTGGTATTGAAATAGAGCCTCTTTGTATGTACATGCATTGAGGAAGTTGCACAGGATCAGTTCATCTTCATATTTAGCTTTCCCTGTCTTACTGTCCCAGTGAGGATACAGCTTACAAGGTGCCGCTTACAGTAAGTTACAGTACACTTCGTGATCCATAGTTTCTACTTGTGTGAATATTCTCCTGCCTCATCCCCCATCTTTTTGATTTGCAGATGTGTTTAGGATCCTGTCAAGAATCAGACATCCAGCGTTGAGTACTTCTGATGGGTTTGTGAGACTTTTATAATTGCAAATAAAGGAAGTTCCAGAGTTGGTGTCCAAAGAGAATGCAATGCTTTCAGTAAGCAGGAAATCTATTTATCATTGCATATAGCTCTGACTTATACCAATCTATACCAGGGTTGATAACTGAATGTTTGTGAGGAAAATAGAAATTTAGCTCCAGCTGTTTGCCAAACTTCAGTGTTGATCACCCAGTGTAACATTTTCACTGAATTTTCACTGAATTTTTTTATAGAGTTGGAAGGGACCATATAGATCATCTAGGCCAACTCCCCTGCTGAAGCAGGATTGCTTAGAGAATGCCAGGAATTCCTGGAATGCCAGGAATATGACTAGTTACAGCCAGCCAGGAAAGGGAATTCCTTCCCATATAATGTTTCTGCTTCTGTCTGGTTCCATCAGTGAGAGATCTTTTCACTGATTTCAGTACCCATCAAGTTGGGATCATTGTAGTGAATCATTGACAGGCTAAAATAACTGAAAAAAGTGCTTAGTGCAGTTTTTCATTGCAGGATCTGATAGAAGGAAGAAAACGATGTAGTTGTGGAGAAAAATAATGGCTACATAATGGAATGTATGGAGAAGCAGAAATGCTAGGCTCCATGTTGGTTATGTCCTCTGTCCTGTGTTAGGCCAAGGATGGGGATGAGCTTCATGGCTGTTGTGAAAACCTTCCTGGAAATGATGTTGGCACAACAATGCATGACCCCTGAGAAGAATAGTCAAGAGCTTTTTTGCTTCTTTAAAAGTTGTTTGGTCAAAGCACCAGTAAAATAATCTCTAAAAAGAAAACCTGTCCTGACAAGAACTTGCACTGTATGACCTGGTTGGCCTCTCTCATCAGTCACGTCTCTTAAATGTGGCTTATCAAGAAATAGAGAAAAATCTCGTACTTTCTACTTCAGGGGGTAGAATTCTACAAAATCCTATTAAATACATTAATGACACTGGTGGTGGTATTCTGTTAGAAACAAGCTGTGAAAGCACTCCACTAAGTCTTGTCCTCAGAGGTTTAGATACTTTTTTTTTTTTTTTTGGGTTGTTCCTCAAAGCCCGATTTATAATTCAGTAGCCTGTGTGGAAAGTTAATGCTCAATGATAAATTCTCCAAGTTCATTGTGCTTGGGGAGCTGTTCTGAAAAGAAAGCAGTTAAAGAAATCAGTGAGGTGAACCTCCAGATTGCTGGGGTTAGTCTTCTCCCATGCTGTGATGGGTTGTCCGAGGAAGGTGCATGTAGCCATTGCCTGCAGCCTCTCCTCAGCCCCCCACCTGTACTTCAGCCCTCCCCATGGGTGTGCGTTGGGGTATATTGCTTCATATTCTCAGATGGCTTTAATACACAGATAGCAACAGAGAAGTAAAGGCAGGCTTAGGACACGCCGTCATGGAAGCCCTAGAGTTATACAGTGGATGGCAAAGGGGACCTGGGGAGAAGAGGAAAGAGGAGTAATTTGTTTACTTTGGCACAGAGCTCCCAGGAGGATATCTCCTTACACACCAGTGTTTTAATAGAAAGGAGATTCTACTTTGGATCTTTCAGGAATTAGCTAACAGTTAAACTCTGCTAGGAAGCAGTGTAGGCTTTCAATATAAATTTGTTTTCAGTAATAGTTCCATCATTCTTAGACAAGCCTTCTGATTATCTAGCAACTACTGCAGATTTAGGGAGATCCCTTGTTAATTTTTTTTCCCTTGGCTGTTTTTTTTTCTTTATTCTTAGTCCCTGTAGTTGACAAACAAGATTAAGGGATTCACTGATGTGGAAAATATTGAAATCACTGTAGGCTTTTTGGTCTTTCTCACTTTCTCAGGCTACATATGAGAAATTCCTTGTCCTCATATTGCCTTAGTTTTAGACAAGCTTTTGAGATCTTTATTTTTTGTAGGCAAGGTCTGCCTTCCTGCAGACAAAATAAAAGTTAATGTTGTTATTGTTTTGTGTCCCAGACCTTGTCACTCTCCCCAGCTTTCCTCCCTCCCTTTTCTTCTAACCAATATAATCTCCCATTTTTCATTTGGAGAATGACAGGTTCAAGAGTGCTATAGGAAAAGCACTGGAGCAGGAATCCTCACTCACTTATCAGAATTTGGCTGCTGGTATTGTTGTATCCACACAAAACCTCTTTGGGGTGGATATTAGTACGTGTTCATCAAATGAAAGTTTTAAGTGTTGTAAATTCAGAGTATGCTACTTCTATTGCAGGCAGTGGTAAACAGCTTATTCTGTAAATTTCAAAGCTGCTTTTTCACTTTAAACCGTTGTTTAACTTCCTTATGTTTCTCAGTTCCCAGTTGCATATAAACACATAGGTATGTGTGTGCTTTTACCTTCTTATAGTTAAACCGTGATACAGCATCAGGATTTGCTTTTCAGAGTTGCTTTTTCCCCTCTATTATATCAGTAAAACTCTACAAATATGCAAAATGTGCCTAAGTCAGTGCAGCACTGCAGCTTCAGGGACAGGAAAAGTGTGTGAGTTAAATTTCTTCTTTTCAAAGGTAGTTCCTCAGTACAAGAGATCTCTGGGCATCAGTGTTCTGAAGTCAAAACACATGGGACAAACAATGTGTAATACACTTGTGCTTAGCTGTTGCACACCTCTCCCTGTTTCCCTTTTCCCTCTCCCGTTTTCCCTTTCCCCGTTGAAGACTCTCTCACTATCTGGCTTACTTGCTGTCACCTATCACTTCCCAAAATGAAAAGGCCATGAAAAGTAGAACTCCCTTTTTTGACAAGTTTGGTAAATTAGGCTTTCTTCTAGGTGGGCTGAGGGTATCATTTTGGATTGGAGAGGCACCGTTGGAGAAAGGGAGTATTCAGTACTTGCCTAGTTTGATGGGGTTTTTTTCCCCCCAGTAGAATCATAGAACGGTTAGAGTTGAAAGGGACCCCAAAGATCACTGAGTTCCAACCCCCCTGCCATGGGCAGGGACACCTCCCACCAGACCAGGTTGCTCAAAGCCCCATCCAGCCTGGTCTTGAACACCTCCAGGGATGGGGCAGCCACAGCTTCCCTGGTACAACCTGTTCCAGTGTCTCACCCCCCTCACAGGAAAGAATTTCTTTCTAGTATCTAATCTAAATCTCCTCTCTTTCAGTTTAAAACCATTACACCTCATCTATCACTGCACTCCCTGACAAAGAGTCCCTCCCCATCACTCCTGTAGCCCCCTTCAGGTACTGGAGTCTTAAAAGTGTTGTTTCTCATAATTCATTGGTGCCGATGCATATAGAATGTCTAATTTATGGATGTAAAAGTTGAAGAGTTGGGGCTCTATTCAAAGTAAATTCCTCATCCTACCTAAAGCAAAGCTTGTATTTTGAGAGGATCTTGGCTTAGTTATGACAATAACTGACGTGCTTTGTGTTTACAAATCAGTATTTTGCACTTGGATACCTCGGCCATGGTGGAAATAATACAAACATAAAAATGGTACTCCTTATTCCAAGTGAGCTAACATTTTAAGCAGTGGGTTGGTTGGTCGTATTGCTGTACATTGGAATTTTACATGCTAATTTTACAGACCTATGGGTGTCTTTCTTCCTTGAATACATATATGTGTGCGTGTAGTTAGGTAAATAAAAATGTGTGGCTTAATTTAGGTGAAGTTTTTGAAAATTGTTTTTAAAGAATGGATGACAACGCTGCTTAAGGGGGTTGTATTAGCGACGGGAACCTCTTGAAGTAAAATGAGCTTTGGTGTTAAGTATGATCGAACACTGCTTTGCTTTTCACACTTCTAATGTGTGTGTTGCTTGCCTGCTAACTGTGGCTAAAAGGCATGAAGTCACAGGCAACTATTAAAACGCTTAGATTCCTAGCCTGTAAATACTGCATTTCTCACAGAATTGGAGTGAAATCCAGTCTTATGTCTCTTGTTCATCCACTTCATATCCATTGGGATGCAGCATTTGTGAAAGAATCAATTATCCATTTGTTAGTCAGAGGAGCTTTACAAATTATACATTAGCAGATTGATTTCTCGGGTTCACCACCGGGGGACTGATAGTATAAGGTGGGTTGATGATGAGTGTCAGGGGAGAAGGAGTTGTCACAAAGAACACAATTAAAAGAAGCTTTCTGAGTGGCCGTGAATTTACTCCTAATTGAAGAGCTGACATAATCCATACTAAGTGCGTTTATTTCAAGCATTTTACATTAGGTAATTGATTATCACATGAGGTACATTTGTTGGTAGATACTTGATTTTCCTTTCCTTTCCTTTAAATCTAGGATTTTGCAAAAGCCTGCATTTAGATCTTTATGTGCAAGGTGCCTGCTAGCTTTTTCTCCCTCTCCCTAAACTTTTCTTTCTTCTATTAAGGTAACATTTTTTTTGTTCTGTAGTGTCAGCTTGACATTATTGATTTTGAACAGTCAAACTTACTTACGTTGTCCAGAATTCCAAACATGTCTCCATCAGAAAGAAAACTGCAGCTAATGGAAATTCAGCTGAAGGCGTTTCTTCCTTCTTTGCCAGAACTTCCACAGTGTATGAAATTGTGAGGTTGTTCCCAGGTTAATCATTTCAGTGTATTTCCTTATTGCCAGATTTGAATTATGTTGCTTTAGAAATACTATATGTGTTTCTGTTACTTACAGAATACTGGAAGTATCATTGTGACCACAAAGAAGTTGTGTATTTTCAGTTGTTTGGCCTAAAGCTAGGGGTCCTAATTAGGTTAAGAAATGATTACCCAATGTAGTGCTAATTAAATAATCATTAGTAATTTCCTCAACATTTTATTTGCAGCTCCCTGTGGTTTTATGGCATGGGGTTTATGATCAGATCATCACTTAATTGCGTAATACTTACATGGATTATATGTTCCTAATTTTTAGATTGACTTTCACCTCAGATTGCTGCTGTAATTCTTAATTTTTTTATTTCTATTTTTTTAAATATGATGCCTGTGAGTTTGGGCAGTTTCTTTCCTCACTCATTTAAAATACCTTTAAAACAGTCAGCTGACCAAACGCTGAAGCGTATCGTGGTTCCGACTGTATGCAACAATCAGTCCTCCGGATTGGGATGAGTTAGTGACTACCTGTGTCCTCTTTAACCTTGAGTGATTTTTTTATCCTTTGTTGGCCTGTAAAGGCGAGTGTTGCAGGAAGGGCATTTATTCTCTGTACTGTAAAAACCAAAGCCTATTTTCTTTTGCCAGGCAAATTAAACTCTTCAGTGGGTTAGCTGGACTAAGGTTTAAACAAGCCACAAGGGAAAGACAGTTGTAACTCCGTGGCTGAGTTCATAATGTTTAATAAAATAAAAAAAAAAAAAAGGCAGGGTGAGGTAGGGCAATCCACAAAATAATCTGTGCTTCTTTTTTTCTGAAATATCAAAGTTCTCCACAGGATGTTGGCAAGGTATAAATACAACTGAATTTGAAACAGTAAATAACTTTGCTGACTGGCACAGCAGTGTATTTATAAAAATAATTGATATGAAAAGGTGAATTGGAGCTGATTCTAGAAAAAGCACTTTAGATAACATATGCGAATTTTATCTGTGGTCTTTTATTTCTGATTTCCTGGATAGTTTTAGATACAAATCTTAAACAGCTTTCCAGTGGAATGTAGTTCTGGAAATAGCAGGCTTGACTGTTACTCACTTCTGAACAAGAAGATCCTGGCATTAGCTATTCTTGCTGGAACTTTATTTTGAAATGTGTTTAATATTCAGCCTTGACTGTTTTTAAGATCATGGTCTATCATCGCTTCCTGAGCTCCATAGAAAGTTCAGACTAGTAAAGTCAGTGAACAGGCTAATAGCCAGCAGTGCCAATTGAGTGCTGAAAAAAAAAATTGCTTTCTGTTTGTTTTGCCTTCTGTACATCATCTAGAATAGTGTCTCCTGTTGGAACTTCGCTGGAGGTTTGTGTAAGTGAGCAGGTCGGCTTTTAGTTGAATTTTTTTTGTCTTCCCTGATTGTCATCTGTGTATAGTGTAGGCAACAAGGAAAAAAAGAATCGGAGAAAGGAAAATTTAAAAGCAACTGATAAGAGGTGTGTTGGGCATGCAGAAGGCTTGTAACAAGTCACCAGTTATATACAGTGTTATCACAGAATCACAGAAATACTGTATCATCAACTTTCTACTCAACAAGCTGTTCTGAAGTATTCTGTATAGTTGTGAATATGGGAAAAATACAAATACTGTGGAATCCCCTTTTCACCCACTGACAACATTCTGCGTGTATATAAGGAGAGGTTTTGCCTTGCTGGGTGCTGTTTGATTACCTGAGTATGATCACACATTTAATCTCCAAAGTATGCCACGTGGCTTTCAAACCGCAGCATGACAGTTAAATTCCATCATCCTGCTCCTCGCCTTCAACTTTTATGTGAAGGTAACTTACATAGTCTACCTTGCCTACTTCCTGCACTTTATTTTTTGAGTATCAAACTTTATCGAAGGCTTTTGGCAGCAAAATGGGAACAGTGTGGACTGTAGGAATGAGCCGTTGACTCTTCTGGTGTGTGCTCTTTTATTTCTTTTTTGTCTTGGGCTTTGTTGCAGTAGAGTGTCTCCAAGAAGGCCCATCACAGAGGAGTGCTGCTAGATCTGCTGTTGCTGTCATGTCAGCCCTGACGGCAGATGTAGGTGCTGGAGAGACAAGAAGAACGTGGCCAATTGAACACTGTACCTTAGTGTATGACCCTGTGTCAAGGTGGGGCTATTCAAGATGGACTTTTTGCCTTTCCAGTTGCAGAGTAACAAAAGAAGAGAAGAACCTTTGTGAGAAAGTTGTGGCAATGGCAACCTAGATGCAGCCCAGAACAAAAAAATATGCTGCTTCCAAGATGAACTGAGTTGAAATTTGAGTGCTTGACTTTTCAGAGGGCCAGAATTGTCTCCACCATTCCCTTTACAATGAGAAACGTGCTGGCCTTTTTTATTTTAGTTTTCTTCTCCTAAACAGAGACAAAATCATCTCTTGCACCTTGATGAGCAAGCCAGAAGTTTAGAAAGGCATTTTCAAGGTAAGGCAGGAATAAAAGGGCGTGCTAGCAATTTTTATGAAGCTTCTAGAAAGAGATTGACAACTGACATGTCTTGCCTTACTCAGCATCCTCCGGTCCTGGAATTAGCCAACTGGGTGTGTAGCACCTGAGAATCAGAGCTTTCACGAGGATGTTGCCCATCAGCCTGCTGGTGCGGTCTTGAGCTGCGCTCCTCAGCTGATGCCACCCAAATGTGTTGGGAAGAACGCAACAGGGGAATGTGCACCAGCTGCCTGCACTGCCAGTGATGCACTCACTTGTGGTTTTGGAAGGCAGCAGGTCAGCCGAACTGCTCTGTGGCAAATGAAAATACTCTTGGAGCACATAAATCAAGGAAAATTAGTTTGACTTCTTCCTCGACAGTGCAGTTTTGGGCAAATGATGCACAGTGGAAAGACAACTTTGTGGTAGGCAGTGATTACGATATTTCCAGGTAGCATTCTGTGGTGACACAAAGTGAGGCCAAGAGTGGTGTCTCCTGCATGCAAGGAAGTGGGAAAACAAAAGAGCTGGCAGCATCATTTTCATAACTTATCAGACAACTAGTGCATTGCAGGGCTCAGTTCTTCAGCCCTGATTAGAAAGAAGCTTGTGGAAAATGCAATGTGATTTGGGCATATATTCTTTTCAAGGTGGAAGAGAGGAAAGCTTCATTTCCCTGAGCTGGAATTTTTTTGTGTGTGAAAGATTATGGAGAAAAGCTTTCCAAAGGCTGTGAGAAGACCTCAGTTTATCTCCTGTAGATAGTCCCTCTGACAGTGTGTTTTTATATAACTTTTTATGATGTACTTTTGATGTCATTCCAACTGCCATAGTGTATATAAGGACCTGTGATATTTTAGACACACTTGTGTAACATCTAATGTGACCCCATGACTCCAGTGTTCCAGTGACACTTTCTTTTCACACAAACATATGATGGATTTCTCTTTTATCATGCTTAAAACCACTGAAGTGATCTGTTTTGTGGTTCGTTCCGTTCAAAATTTTATGAGAGTAAGAAAAGTTGTTCTTAAATGTGTAAGAGAGACTTACTTGGGTGAAGATCCTTCAATGATGCTTGAAATGATGAGCTATTTGTTACAGAGGGTGAAATCAGGATCATGCTGCATAAGAAGGTTCTTGGTACTTGAATGTAATTGGATGGGGTTTTTGTATGCGAGAGGATATGCATTGCGTTACCCAAATGATGTTCTTCTAAGTTAGTCCTCAGTACTTAAGGTAAGGACAAGACATTTAAGTTAAAGTAAACAGTAACAGATGCTGTATAACCCTGTAGATTAGAAACGAAAGTCTATCTGGATAAGGAAAGGAAAATTTATTAAATCGGGGCAGTGTTCGGGCTTTTCTTGGTATTTGTTGAAGAATGAGTATAGCTGTGTTGCACTTAAGTATCTTCTAATACTCGCTTCTGAAAACGCCGTTACAGGCAAAAATGAAAGATAAGGGATTTGAAGGAAGAAATAATTATCAGTATAGCCATCAGACTTAACCAGAAGAATTGTTAGTTGTCTCGATGCCTGCGTGGTCAGCATGTTTTATGTTATGAGTTTGGACAGCAGGAGAGGTTCTTGACCAAGAGCTGTGGTGTGCAGGAGTAGGGCTGGGAGCCTGGCAGCTCCAGAGCCCTGAGGTACAGAACTGCAAAAAATGTCAAGTTTTTGGGTTAGGCAAAAGGCTGGAAAGAAGGCTGCTTTTTGCCATTGTCATAGAAATACCTATTCTGTGGTGTGGTTGGTTTTTTTGTTTGTTTGTTTTGTTTTTTGGTTTGGTTTTTTTTTTAATTAATGCGACTAAACATTCTACAACTGTTAACATCTAAATTTCAGGAAGCATGGGGAGCATTAAAGCATGTGATTGGTGAGGTAATCTCAAACTTTAAGTCTGTCTGTCTGTCTTTACTTTTCTTTCTCTAGAGCCCGGTGAAGATAAATCAGATCAGCCTGGATGAAAGTGGAGAACACATGGGTGTTTGCTCAGAAGATGGCAAGGTACAACAAACTCGTTTAGATATTTAATGAGGTAGCAGGTAGTCCTCAGTATGACACTGGAGATAATTGTGATACCTGTGGAGTTAATTCCTGCATTTAGCACCACCACTTTGACCATCCGTTTTGAGAACTGAGCTCAACTTTGAATACTCAAAATTAAAGTCAAATATATTTTGCACAAATGTGCCGTAGGAAAAGTAATTACAAGAATGTCAATAATGTAACTGGTATTAAGCTGATTAACAGCTGTGGCAGGAGGACATGTCACCTTAATCATTACTGCTGTGCCAGTTATACTTCAGTGACTACTCTGCTGTTCCTGCAAGACAGTAGTTTAATGCCTTTCTGCTATAAATCCACAAAATTGGATTTTGTGGGCATGATTTCTGTGGGCTGGTGGTTTTCATTTTCACACACGTTATGAATGTTTCTCTTGAATTATAGAATCTTTTGATAAGCAATCATAGTTTATCAGAAGAATAAAGTGTCTTACAACAGCCACATTAAATAAATGTAAAATCAATATATGTACAGTTTCCTAAAAAACTGGCACCTACTTCCTTGACTGAGGACATATATCATTTGTGCAGTGTATAACTAACAATTATCAGTGCTTCTCTGGAATGTTGAGCTGTGACATTTAGTGGTTTTGGTGATTGATTTTCCACTTATAAGAATGTCTTTTTTGTTTTTAAGTCGATGGCAGCCCTTTCTAATGTTGGTTTGCAATGATAAAATTCTAATGCACAGGGTGTGTTTAAGCTTCTTTTTTAATAAATGCTCATATACAAATGCAGTGCATTAAAAATCATTTAAATCATTTCTCAATATCCATCTGACTTACCGAGGAGAAGATTTCTTACAGAGTAGACTTAGGGGGGATGAGGAATGTTGCTGATCCTAATGGATGCGTCCCATTCAGTAGAAGTTCTATAAATTAAAAATAAAATTGGATTTTGCAGTAGGTAAAATGGGGGAACAACCCCTTTAGACTGTATGCACGTGGGTTATTTCCTTCCAAATAGGTGGGCTTTTTCCCTCAACAGGGAGGCAGCCAGTTTATGTATCCAAGCCTTTTGTTTCTCAGAGATATCTTGATGTCAGTATCTTGACATAGTAATTGGCATACTAGTGCCTATCAAAGTGGGTTGTAGAATTTTACAGCTTGTGAGAAACACAGCCCGAGTGTCCTAATTGTCTAAGCAAGATAAGGGACAGGTCAGGAATTGTGCAAGGTAATAAAAGTGGTGAGCTAGCATTGTTGGTTTGGGTGTTTTGAATGGTGGGGAGAGGCAAGCACTTGCTGTAAGGGCTCCTCAGATGTGACTGTGGATTACCGCCTCGAAATGTTTATGTTGCAGTAAGACTACAAGCCATGCGCATTTTTCATATAGTAAATTAATATTAAAAATACATATTTGATTTCAAAAATGTTCAAAAATCCATAATCCCTACTCTAGTGTGGCTATATTTGAAAAAACTACAATACTTTAAATGGTGAATCTTTGCTCATTTAGTGAAATAGCTATTGTGGATCCAGTAGGTGACATTACATGCTATCCCAGGCAGTCTAAACTATGGTCCCCAAGCCTGGGCTAATTCTGGTAATGTTTTTGACGCAGGGCTGGAGTACGACAAGCGCAATATTCATCATTCTTGCATTCATAGAGTCCAGGGACACTGATGCTTCACCATATTCTACACTGAAAAGCTCATCTGGAGATTTGAAATATCTGGGTGTTTTAGAAGTTAGGCTTCCCTCCCACTTGACCCAGGAAGGTGTGTCTCTATGAAAGAATCCATCCCTAAAATGAGTGAAAACACATGCTTGTATGTTGTGCTATTTTATAAGAAAATGGCAGAAATTCCTGGCCAGATAATGCAGCACTTCTATAGTTCTGGATCATAACAGAAGTGTAACTTTATATTCCTTATAGCTTTCCTTGCTACAGTGGGAGTGTTCATATTGTAAGAAACTAAAACACTTGTGCAAGTTGTTGCAGAGTCGTCATTAATGCAGATAAATAAGTAAAAATAGTTAAATGCTTTTTTAAAAAAAAAGGAAAAGTGAAACAGCTTTGTTTTCTTGAATCAATTTTAAACAAAAAAGAGGTATAATAATATTATAAAGGAGTATTATAATAAAAAGACCTGTGAATTTTGAACCAGCTGAGTTGATGCAACTATTTTCTACCTAATAATGGTCCTCTAGACCACTGCGAAAGATTTTCACGATAGGCAGGGAGTGCATTTTCCTATATCAAAGTGGATCCAGTATGAGGGAGTCTTCTTGAAGGGAAGGCCTTATGATGAGAACCCCCTCCTCATATCTCTTCTGCTGGCTGATGTATTTTATTTTACTACTTTTTTCTCTCTTTTACCACTCTCAAAATAGATTTGGACTAGCTACGTTAACTGGAAGGAGGGCATAGCAGCACAGTGCAATTCTGTAACCATCTACTTGTTGGGTGGCATCCAGACCTAATGTCAAAACCTGTCACCTCTATGTTGTACATGGCCAACAAGTGCTTTGGGAGCCACTTGCAGCTTTTCTGTACTGCATGTTTGGTTCTTAGAACATCTTCCTGGGCAATGGACTCAACTGCAGCTGGTCACCACTGGCATGGAAAGGAACAGAAATCAAAGCCACCACCACTCTAGTCTGGCCACTGACTGGGGAAAATAGCCGAGTGTTTAAATATTAGAGTATAAGAGGAGAATAATGGTGCTGGAATAAATACAAGGGCAATATGGATTGCAGCTTCAGAGCTGTGGAGGTTTTTTTGGTTAGCTTTTTGCCTACTTGTATGCTGTCTTGAAAAACCTGCATCTTCTCATATGAAGAAATGTAAATTATATTGAAAACTCATGAGTTTACATGTTTTAGTGTCATGTTTAAAACCTGTAACAATATTTATGTTAATATCTTGAAGTGTTACATAGATCTTTTTTCAAGAAATGTGGCTTGCAAATAAAATACCTTTTTTTTCCTGCCTTTTAATCGCTAAAGGTTGGCTGCTTCTTCCACATGTGGAAGTAACGAAACAGATAAGTTTGGATGCACTGGAGTGGTGGGTTCTAGATATTTAAAATTGGACACGACTGGCAAAATGGGATGGACTCTCATAATGAAATCCTTTTTCCAGCTACCCAAAAACATCTTGAGCTGAGTGGAGATAGAAAGTAGAAATAGATAAATCCAATATAGGTTTGTAATATCAAAAGAACCACTTTCTCTCTGAAGAATAAAAGGCATTAAGAAGTAATAAACTGTTATACGATGTCCCTAGAGTAAACATGATAACATGTATTTTATGCTGAGTTGTTTTTTCCTCTTTAGTTAACTGGCTCCATTTTGTTTTCAGACTCTTAAAGGAATATCATATTGCCATGTTCAATGGAGTATTATGAAAATGTTGAAGGCACTGTTGCTAATGTCAATTTTGAATAATTAGTTTTAATTTGAGAGGGGTTTTTTGTCATTTTTGAGGATTCTGCTTCCATGGAATTTGCAGTGTTGTGTTTTAACTACATCTATTCTTTTTCTTCCTCCATTCTTCTCTCTGTCTTATTTTCTCTTTCCTTTGTTTCTTATTTTGTTTATTCTGTTGCATTGGATGTGCTGTGCCAACTGACGAAAACAAAAACCCAGAAAACAAAATCCTCTAGACATCAGCCCGAAGGTTTTCTAGGCTTACAGCCAGACCCAACTCAAATACAACCCTTTGGTTGGCTTACATAATCACAGCTTTGCGATACATCTCACTGTCTCCAAATATTGATTTTTCCAATCCTTTGGAGCAGTAGCTCAGCCCTACACAGTGCATGCAGCAGTATTTTTAAAGCGCGTTGTTAGAGGCAGTATATTCGCTAATGAGTAGTGGACAGAGCTGATAATGCTGCTTAGGAGATGTATCCAGGAGACAAGCTTGAAAGGGAGATGAGGTGGTTTGAGATGTTTTTAACTTCACTGTGACTGCTGAACTTTGAGCCGCTCTGAGGATGGCTTAGTTCCTCTTGCAGATTATCTGAAGTATAATTTTTTTACTCAGTCTCCTTGACTGTCTGCAGGAATTTTGGGGGTTCTTGTCCTCTGAACTGATTTTTTTAGAGCTGTTAAGTCTAACTTTTTGTGGCCTGTTACTGGTATTTGCTGGCTTTGTTCTGCAGGTCTTTGTTGAGTATTTTTTTTATTTTTTCTTACAATTCTTTTTTGGTGCCCCCCCCCCCCCCCCCCCAAGGAATCACAATGGGGTTGGGTAGAGAGAAAGAAGTAAGATAAAAAGATCCCTTACATCCTTGAGTCCAACTTGTTGAACATGCAGAGCAGAGTTACTGATGGGATTACCTTTTCCAGAAAATCAGGATGAATAACTAAATGTGTCTGAGAACCTTCTAATGTAGATTTGCTCTCAGATACAGTTTTCCACTGATCACTCCATGGGATGCTCTCTTGTCTCCTTTATCCCACCAGCAGTGTCCATCCTTGCTGGGGTGATTTTGTTCCAACAGCTTCTGGCAGTGGTTGGAAATCTCTTAAAATCATAACGAAAAAGCAAACCAGTTATTATTCTTTGTGGAAATCATAATTAGTAAATCAATTACTAATTCCTGGCCATAAGTCTTCACCCCTATTTTATTCTGAAGTTCTGCAGGAACTGACTTGTCAACTGTCTCATCTGAGAATTGGGGAAGGGAGCGTTGCATGTTGGATGAAGAGACATGAGCCCGAAAGAGGGCCGTACTTACAAAAAGCTTGAGAAACCCTATTCTGTACTCTTAGCATCCAAGTCTAATAATATTTCTTACCACTTGATACCTGTGTACCTGTTCTGTAAGTAAAGGGAAGAAAACATTTAAAAATCTGTTGATTCTCTTGACAGTAGAAACATACTTTTGGTTTTTGGTTTTGGGTGGGGTTTATTTGATGTTGCGGCTTCTTCAGATGGATGAATTCTGATAGATATTCTGATGGCCTATAGTTGCAACTTCAGTGCTGACTATTAAATGTACTGAGACATCAACATAGATGAGAAGGGAGGAATCTTCAGAGAAAGACATTTCCAGTGGTCATGGGATAAAACAAAATAGCACTGAATGCACTTGGGAGGAAGAGAGGATGCCAAGAAACATATGGGACTTGGTTTTCAGGCTGGTTTTGCTTTATTGTCACAAATTTCTTTTTTCTTATGTAAGCCCTGTATTGCTTGGAGGGGAAGAAGATCCTTCAGTTCTTTCCCAGAAAGGAAGAGTTTTTAATTTATCTTCCCCTGAATGTTATTATGTTTCTCTTACTTTACTTAGATCAGTATCTGTTAAACAGATTTGATCACCCTAAAGCAAAAGGAACTTGTAGTTTTTGCTGTGTTTGTAAGAAAACAGAAAAAAAAAAAAAAAGAAAGAAAAAGATTCAAATAAGTACTTTTGCACTGCTGCAAGTATTTAGAGATACACTGTAATAGAAGTCCAAGATGTCTCAATTAACTCTGAATTGTTAAATACAACTTTTTTTTTTCTTTAGGAAAAAAGATGTAACTGTTAGCATGCAAATTAATTTTCTGGCTGTTAGTGATTTACATTCACCTTTAATTGTCAAGTGGTTATTGGGTAAATATTTTTGGTTTCTTCATCTACTTCTTTAGGTGCAGGTGTTTGGATTGTATTCAGCGGAAGAGTTTCATGAAACATTTGACTGCCCCATTAAAGTAAGTGCTTGTTTTAATCTTTAGTAATTGTGTTGTTGTTTAATACCAGAGAGGTCACATTGAATCTAAATGAGAGAGAGGAATACTGCTTCCTTGTAATATTATTCAAGTCACTAGAAAACAGTTATCTATCTCAATATAAAAGCTTTTGATCCAGTTAGGAAGGAAGAAAGCAGATCTTGATTTTGTAAGAAGTATTACTGAATTTTCAAATACAAAAGGCAAAGTGAAAGAGAGATTGTCCTGTTTCAGCTGTTACCTGTCTCAACGTATTTCTTTGTAGATCTGTGATACAAATTCTGAGGGTTCTGCTAACTGTGAGGTCCATATTTTGCAACCAATTTGTATTGATTAAACCTGCCACAGGATAAGGCGTTGGGTGGCGATTCTGATGCACCCCGTCGGAAGGGAAAACTTCAGTTACGTTCTGCTTGAGAGATGTGAGGCTGTTGAAAAAACACCTCTAGTAGGCGTATGGGAAGATCTAGGGTTTTTTTAACAAGAAATGTTTCTTGCAGCAGGAGAGGTGGAGAGGGCAAATGATGGCGTTTTGTAGCTTGAGGTCTTCCATGTTGTAGCTGCTCTTGGGGGAGGGGGAAAGCAATGAGGTCTTTAGGTTTTCACAGACATCAGATGCGACTGACTTGCCTCCTAGGGCCTTACTGCTCTTACAGCTGGATCTCCCACACTTGACTCGTAACACATAAGGCAAAGAGGCTGTGTAAGGTGCATCGATGCTACACGAGGTTTTCCTGCGACGGCTGAGGTGTGCCTGCCCTCTTGGCAGGCCCTGAACAAAACTTACCTGGGGTAACCCTTTCTTGCAGCAGTCCTGTGTTGCATGGTCCTAATTTTGCTGCCTGCTGTGCAAAAAAAGTAGTTGTTCCGTGTAATGTGGCCCTTAGTGTCAGGCATGACTTGTCACGTGCCATGTAATATGGAGAATGTTCTCTTTTTCTAGGAAAAACATGTCTGAAACAACTAGGCTCTACTGCAGAGAAAGAACTCAGCTCTTAATACTTGATACTTGGCAAAGGGTTATCTAGTTTAGAAAGTGATGTGGTGCTCCTTGTAAACTCTTACTTAAGCCACAATCCTCTCTTTTTTTTTCTCTTTTTTTTTTTCTCTCCCCACCCTCCCTCAGATTGTTGCTGTTCATCCTCATTTTGTAAGATCCCACTTCAAGCAATTTGTAACAGGAGGGAAAAAGGTAAGCAGTCATAGTGTAATGAACTTAGGCTATCTTCAAACAGCTTTAAAAATAGCCCAAAAGGCTGTGTGTGATTTTTAACACCTAGAAAAAAAAAAAAACAAACTGCTTTTTCTATCTGTTTGTCTATTGTATTCCGAAACATTCTTACTTAAGACTAATTCCAGGGGGAGGAGAAGTGCACCCTTTACGTCGAAAACGTGTTGCAACAGGTTGAGCTTCAGACTGGGAATACTTTTGTCTACATAGCCTGAAAAAATGTCATTTGCATTTCATAGGCTGGTTTTTCTCCATTCATTTCAATTTGTTGAAGTGGGAGCAGAAGTTTGACCTTAATACTGATCTTTTGCAGTGGATGTTGGTCTTGGTGTTCGGGATTTTTTTTTTTACTTTACCTGTGGGTGATTTTTTTTTTTTTTTGTTCAATTTTGTTTAGTTTGGGTTTTTTTAAAGTAAACAAACCCAAGTATCTTAATCAGTTCTTGTTCATGGGGTGGGTTTGTTTATTTGTTTGTTTTTAAAGTAGTACAGGGGAGCTCTTGGTAGAGCAGAGTAGTATTTCTATCTGTGTAGTTAGTCTTCTACTTGGGGCATTTATTTTAAACGTTCATTAAGTGTCTTACTGTTGTAGGGTACGATTCTGCCTTCCAGATTACAGCTGTTTCCAGGTCCTACATGTATTTTGTATCACATTGCATATTTTCAGCCAAAATATGAAAGTTTGATTTGGAAGAGTTTCTTGAATTCATGGAATTTTCCTGTTGCCTTCTCTTATGACTTAAGGATGAGCAATCCTCACTTACAGATGCTTCAAACTGAATGCCATGACTCTCCCTTACCAACATGTAGGAAATACAGATTTCTAGTGCTGAATACAACTTAATTTTCATTAACAGTTCGATATGTTTCAAAGCATAGCTGTGTTTTATTTCACTTTTTAAGTGGCGTGTAAGCTTGACAGCTTTTGCTGGCTGGTCGGAGTTGGTGTTGTCCTTAAAATAATGCACAGTCAGTGTATGTCTTTGTCAGCCACCAGCTTGTGAAGCTTTTTAGTGCTGATAAAAGGGGTATGGAAAGAGAGAAGCAGGGAATTAATAGAACAGGGTGCCGTCAGGTGGTAAAAGAGCTTGCATTCACCTGATGCCGAACAGAAAAAAACATCAGGGAGTTAACACATTCTCTTTGGTTATCTTTGATTACTTGACAGGTTGTTTTATATTCTGTCCTCTGGGGAACGGTATACTCGTTCTTAATGCATTCATTTTTTGCTGAGGAACTTTCCTCTTCAGCAAAACTTTAATTGACATCTTAACATAAGGTATTTAGCATTGAAATAAATGTCCCTCGACACCTGTAATTAGATTTTATTGATACATAAAACCAACAAATAAAACCCCTTAGCCTTGTGGTAGAAACCCTTCCCCTTTTCTCCTTTCGTCCAAAAGGAGCTCGTGTGCTTGTATAAAGGCAACAACAAAATGCTCTGTGAAAATTCAGAAAGTTAAATTCCACCTACTTATTTATTGAAGATATTTATTTCTTTTTCTGAAAAGAAAAAGGCCTTGAAAAGCATCCCTGCTTTCTGTTGACACCTCTCCGTAAGTGTAAAGCTGAAGAGCTGTATGGGGGCAGCAGGCAATGGGGAGTTGGTCTACAAGAGCGAGGAGAGGCAGGCTGAAGCATACCACCTCGGGCTGGGGACCTCTCTTCTCTCTCCTTGTGTCTGGAGGTTGTGTGGCTGGGTGAGCTCCTCCGGGGAGGGAGACAGGACCTTCTGTAGCTCCTGAGCTCTCTACGCTTTTAGCCTTTGCAGGGACACAGCAACTTCATAGCTAATAGAATCATAGAATGGTTAGAGTTCAAGGGACCTTAAAGATGATTGAGTTCCAACCCCCCCTGCCATGGGCAGGGACACCTCCCAGTAGCCAGGTTGCTCAAAGCCCCATCCAGCCTGGCCTTAAACGCTTCCACGGATGGGGCATCCATAGCTTCTCTGGGCAACCTGTTCCAGTGCCTCAGCACCCTCACAGTAAAGGATTTCTTTCTGGTATCTAATGTAAATCTCCCCTCTTTCAATTTAAAACCATTACCCCTCGTCCTATTGCTACACTCCCTGATAAAGAGTCCTTCCCCCTCTCTCCTGTAGGCCCTCTTCAGGTATTGGAAGGCTGTTCTAAGTCTTCCCGGGGCCTTCTCTTCTCCAGGCTGAACAATCCCAGCTCTCTCAGCCTGTCTTCATAGGAGAGGTGCTCCAGCCCCTGATCATCTTCGTGGCCCTCCGCTGGACCCGTTCCAACAACAACTGGCCATGCTTCTTTTGATGCAGCCCAGGATGCGGTTGGCTTTCTGGGCTGCCAGCGCGCACTGCTGGCTCACGTCAAGCTTCTCATCCACAAGTACTCCCAAGCCCTTCTCCTCAGGGCTGCTCTCCAGCCATTCTCTGCCCAACCTGTGTTTGTTCCTGGAATTGCCTTGTCCTGGGTGCAGGACCCTGCACTTGGCTTGGTTGAACTTCATGAGGTTTGCACGGGTAAGCCTTCATGAGGTTTAGCTGGCTGTGGTAGGGAGGCATGCTGCCTGTCTTCCCCACGTGCACCAGGGCAGGGATAGCAGTAAGGATGGAGGTAAGGCTGTCCTCATTTTGGATTAAGCTTAAGAGAAAAGCTTTGCTTAAGGCCCTCATGCTGTGCTCCTTGCCTGAGCTGGATTCAAAAACATTGTGTGAAGTATGTGAACTCTTTGCCCAAAGGGTTTTGGGGTCTGTCTTTGTTTTCTGTTGTTCTGGGAGATGGTGACCTAATGTACATTAGTATTTTAAATATTTGGGGTTTTTAAAATTGTTTGTTAAGGTAATTTGAGCAGATAAAATAAATGTGGTCACTCCCTCAAACCCCTCTAGTTGCATTGCAAACATTGTTGGAACTAGATGATCTTTAAGGTCCCTTCCAATTCTAACCGTTCTATGATTCTATGGTGTTCTTTATTTCCTACTTGAACTTCATGCTGATTTTGGTTTACAGTTAAACAAAGAAGCCAAGCCACATGTGCACATGGGAAGCAGTAACTTGCCCTCTGACCTTAACGGTCTGTTTTGTCTCATCTCAAAAAAACACTTTAAGATCTGCTTAAATGTATTAATTTTGTAGCCAAGCATCTGCCTCAGTAGGATCCTTAATAAATGGGGTGGGGGGCTATAATTGTAAGTTACCACCTACTTAATTTTTTGAGAAGTATACAGTTCTTCATAACAATATAAAATGTATAAAAAATAAACTTTTCAGTACAAAGATCCACTGCAGAACATTCTGTAAAGGTTCTAGGTGAGCAGCAATCTCTTTTAAAAAAAGCAAATGTAGAGAGGGAGGGGAAAAAAAGTGATGTGTTTCAGGGGTGTGCTGTGCAGGTCCTCGGTTCCCAACAGAGGTGGATTTTTGGAACTTGGGTGAATTGTTTTGTGATTCTGAGATTTGCCATGTCTTAGATGCTCAGCCCTGACCTGAAGCTGACTTAAGAGCAGTGCTCCCTGGGGTAGATGATGAAACCATTGCAGACTGTTGGAAGCTGAACTCTACCATGCATATGTTTATATACAGTTGCTTAACTGGGTATGTACTAGAGTCCTTTAAGAGTGTTTTTTCTCTAAATTGTATTATGAACTAATTAACCAATTAAATGAACCCAGGGAAGTGGTTGAGGCATCATCCCTGGAGGAATTCAAAAGACAGGTTGACATAGTGCTTAGTGACATGGTTTAGTGATGGTTTGTTTTTATCAGGTTGATGGTTGGACTAGATGATCTTAAAGGTCCCTTCCAACCTAGACAGTTCTATGACTCTGATTCTAAAATTCTTTGCTTACCAAAGCACTAGTTTTAAAAAGTAATTTCATTAAGCTTGTGATAATATCATTGCCTTCTATTTTGACTGGAAAAGCTTTTTATCACCCCCTTTTTTTTTTTTTTTTCAAGGAATGAATGTTACCAGTGCCTAGAAATAAGGCGTATTGTGGAAACATGGACACGATCAGAGTGAGAAGCAATCGAGGTGCTTCCTTGCTTCCCTCCCCCTTATCTCAGCAATTAACTACAGCACCATCATGGTGACGTGGCAGATGATGGTCACCCTGAAATAAAAATACCGTCTATTATAAATAACAGGGCATTCCTATCCAGAGCAGACAGTAGAGCTTCAAAGCAAGGGAAAAGACAAATACTCTGTTATTGAAGGCCATAACCTTCTACCTTTTAAAAAAGGGTCTAATCTTAAAAAATAACAGGGTAAAAGCAAACTAAATGAGGGTGCTAAAGCTGAAAACAAGGTGTTCTTTATTTAACTATTAGAGTGCTGGTCTTTCCCAACACACCAACTAAATGAACGTTATTACGAAGTCTAAGTATCCATTATATCCAGAGGGTTTAAAGAGGCAGAACTAACAAAGAGAGAAGACTGAAGGACATTTCGGTTCCAAAGTCAAGGTATCGGCTACTGCATCTTATGTAAAGGTAACTTAGGAGAGAGCAGGACAACTTGAGGTTTCTTTCTTGGCAGAGGCATTGATGAGACTCCCTATTTCATGTTTTGACTAACATCAATATCAAGACATAAAGGTTTTTGTAGTAAAATTCCTAGGAGAGTGAATCCTCTGGAGTCATTGAGTCACTCTGCTGAATGTGTGCTAATGAAGATTTTTTTTTTTGGGTGTTCTGTACCCAGCATGGTAGCAGGGACCCAGCACAATTAAGAAAATTAATTCTGAAGCCAGTATAGGAGTAGGACATTCAGCATCATCTGAAAGGATTTGGCCTCCTCATTTTCCTAGGATGTGCATTTTGTATAATAAGTGTTGATTTGAGTACCCAATCTGAAACATTTTAAGGGCTAGGGAACCACGATAAAACTGAAGATTTGCCCTGTGACTGTCAGCAGTCACATCTTTATATCTTTCTGTGTCTATATCTATGTAATATATTTATTTTATATATATATGGTGGAAATAGATATAAAAACATATTTTTGATGGTGTCTGTATTTCTTTTGATGGAGAAGATACACTATAAGAACTGGTTTTCAAATGAAGGTGTGTCTGAACATGTTTGTCCCATTTATCCTCCCAGAATTAGCATCGGAGCATTTCGATGCTCAAACATTGCTCTCTTTTCTTTGTCTGTTATAAAAGCAGAGAAGATTTAGTGTTACTTGGGGCAAATTTCTCATTATTAAAAAAAAAAAATATATATCTAAAATACTATTTCGATGCTAGAATCTTGGGCTGGACCCACAGTGTCTGCTGCCTGAGATGTGAAACCAGAAGCTCTAAATTCCTTTCCACTCCAGATGGAGCAACGTCATATACAGAGAAAGGGTAGCGATTGCAAACAATGCACGAGCGGCAAGAGAAACAGTGTGCTTGGGGATCTGCAACTGCTGTTACGGGTAGTGGAATTTGTATGTTAAAGTCAAGTCTTCCAGGGAATGTCTCAGATTTTTTTTTTTTTAATTGTCTGCTTTTTAGTGTCAGCAGATGCACTTTGCTTTGTGAGTAAGTAGGTGACCTTTACCTCTGAACCCTATGATATGTACTTCATAATAACTGGTTGGACTACTTTGACAAATTATTAAATTGTCAGGATGCTGTTTGCAGCACAGTCCATTTTTAGAAAGCAGATAGTCAGCTGTTTGGCATTATGTTGGGTAGAAGAGCACCAGACAAGAAAGGCAGATTGCTTTGTAAGCTATAAAATGTCAGTCAGTAAATACTCAAAGGTCTGGTTTAAGTGAAGAAAGAGTAAATACTATGGCCATTTCTGTCCGTGCATTGGATAATTTACCATAAGCAAGAAAGAAACTATAGCGGCAGGGAAGCCACAATAATACAGGTCTGTGATTTGGTTGCCGCGATGTATAACGCTCAGGTCTATCCCGTATTACTGAGCACATGAGACTTTGATACGTAGTGATGTTCTGTTTGCTTAATAAGCTGATTATTTGGCTTACATTTCTTCTTCATTATTATTCGGATGTGCATTTCTTCTTTATCGCGAAAAAACGCGTTCTCCTTGTGCTGTAACAAACAAATTTGGTTTGTGTAAAGACAATGGATCACAGTCCTGCGTGCCTGTAGTCTATAGGTGTGCGTTTTGCAAACGTCTGTGTAGAAAACTTTTTCCGTTGCCTGAGGTGGCGAGCAAAGAGGATCTAAATATATGAAATGTGTGAGAGCTTGTGTCTCTGCCCGCAAGGCTGCGGGACCCGCTTTCCGAGGTGTTAATTCTGTAGCTCTTTGTGAGCAGGCGACGGCTGGAATCTAGCGGTTGAGTTATTAAAAGTACAGCCTAGTAAAAGTCCTATGGCGCTTGTTTTGTATTAAACATCTCAAAATTTCTAGCTTCTCTGGCCGTGAACTACAGCGGCAGCTCCTCTTTTGCGTCTTGCCATCACTTCCCTCCCAACGCTGCTCTTGTCTGCCGCTGCCTCCCTGCTTGATTTCTCCTGACTGCACCTCCTGCCCTCCCCTCCACCCACACCCCAGCTCCCGAGACAACAGCGTTTGGCAATGGTATTTTGAAGGCTCATCTTCCGTTGAAAACCTGAGGCTTACATTATTCTCTGCCTCGTTTGAGCTCATCCAGACCATCGCTGCTCCAAACAGAAGTGATAATTTTTTACTGTCGCTATATGTTTTCCTAGGGAGGCACGATTAAACAGTAAGTCTTCACGTGGCATGCTGTTCTGTGTTACTCTCGGATATCTGTTGATCTTGGCTGTGCCTGTAAATGTTGTTTTTATGCTGAAAACAATAAATATCTGTAGTGATCACTTGTAAGCATGGCAGTAGCATTTTAGGTTTTTGCGATCTTGCCTGGCTGAGGGGAGAGCTGGTGACACAGGTGCCAAAAACCAGAACAAATGCCCCAGGTAGGCACATCTTCGCGCTCAGGTGAACAAAGAGTAGGAGAAGGGAAATACAGAGGGTTTTTTCCTAATTCGTATTTTGTGAAATAAAAACTAACCCAACATTGCTGCAATAGGGAAGGGAAGGGTGGCTTTTCAGGTTCAAATCAAAGTTTCAGCCTTTTCCTTCTGTAAAACTCCTCCAGGTCTTTACGGAGAAGGTGCTGTGGTGAAACGCAGTAGCGATGCTGTGTGTAGTGCTTCGGTAAAAGTGTGTTTCCTTTGAAACTTTTCACTGTCTGAGAGCAGACATCTTCTATTTCAGTGTTTTGAAGGTGGTATTTGATAATGGGGATGAAATTGAATTGGAATTACTTCACCATATTGATACTATCAACCCTGCAATCCTTGGCCTCTTTTTTTTTTTCAGAGGATTGAGAAATCCTGTACATAGTTTAAAGACTAGGATTACATGTAATTAGTGTTAATGCTAATTGCATGAGAGGCTCCATTAAATCCAAGCACTAGTCTACTCTCTTTAGCGAAAGCACTCTAAAATGGAATTTGGAGCTCTTTTGGAGGAGGTTAATCTCTTGGTAGTGAAAGATACAGAGCAATGTATTCACTAATCTGAGAAAATTATATCCACTTGATTTTAAAACCAAAAAGTGTCCTGCACCATCCTCGTCTCATGTGTTGCAGTGTGTCATTTTTTCTTAATGATCCAGTGGACAAGTGTAAGTAGTTAAGAAGACTAACAAAACAATAAGTAGTGAACTACTAGAAGATTGCCATGAAGGAGTGTGGGTGGGGATCTTCGAAGTCAAAGTTAACTTAATTTTATTTTATTTTACCTATATTATCATGTTTGCGTTACATGCAAGAGGTGCTGGAAGTGCGTTCTAAGCACTACTGTATTGTAGCAAAGGACTAGAAAGATTTACCAGAGCAAATCAAAAGGGGGAAAATATAAACTATATTGCAGAGAATGCAAGAAAGTGACTTTTGTGGCCACTGTTGAAATATAAGTACTGTGAATGCTGACTGCCAAAATATGGGATTTATGGGAAATACAGTCCTAAAATATTTTTCCCCTACCAAAAAGAGAAGGAGGTGGTAGGAGGAACCCCTCTAGAAATGGTGGATTTCTGTTATGTGTCTACCTTCCCTTGAAGTTTTAAATGGCTTTCTGGTGCGATAAACATCTCAATGTGAAGATAGAAAGGAAGACTAAGAAATAAATTAGGCTGCTTATTTTGAGAGTGATGCATTTAGTGGATAGCAGTTCCAAAACAGATAGCAAAGTTCTGGGTTCAGTAGCTGTTTTCAGGTGTCATTGCCTGGAAGAAAGAATAATCACATTATGCGTATCAATAAAAGGAAGGTAATTGCATTGTAGATAAATTAGTAAAGCACGTTTTGAGATTAAATATATTTTTGAAGCCACAGTGTTGAGTGTCCTTTGACTTCAGTGTTGGACCTATTGCACTTGCTGGTATGAAACAGGGAATTCTGGGTGCTGCAGTGATTCAGATTCACTTTCCATCTTTATTACGGGCAATATCAGACTATTGTCTTCTACTGCCTTAGTCTGAGGATTTAATTAAGCATGTGCTTAGAGTTGAGAATAGACTGAAGCAGGATTTTTTTTTTTTTATTTTATTTTCTGCTCACCAGTTCTTTCTCAGGTCTTATTTTCTTTGCAGTTTCTTACTAGAGTAGAGAGTCATGAAAAAGCATGATGTTCACAAACCATGAATAGTAACAAAATAGCTGCAAAGTGTCATCCCAAGCTCACTCTGCATCTTCTGCGTTTAATAGACTTCAATCATGATTCAGTCACAAGCAGAAAAGATTCAAAGTTCAGTTAATATAATTGACATCAACCAGTTTTAACCTTTCACATCATCCCCATCAGTTTTCGCAGCCTTGTCCACTAAATAAATTTGATTCCAGATGAAAATACTATGTATTTTGCTGCTGCCTTTATTGGACAGTATTGAAAGAAGCATCCAAGTGACAGTTCTTTTGCTGTTGGGCCTCTCCTTAGGAGTTTGTGAACTAAGAAAAAAGTAGTTTTCGCGTCTGGGTCAGCACAGAACTTGGTTTTCTAATGACATCCTCAGCTTCTGAGTGGAGCTAATTCGTTTGGGCTGAGGGTTGCTCCTGTGTTTCACATCCACCTACTAGTGGACATTCCTCTGTATGGCACTGTCTTATGAGCGTAGATGTTACCCCTGCTTTCAGTGTCTTGCCTTGGTTGCTGTGAAATAGCATATTCTGGAAGAGTTTTATTGAGTAACCTTTTTGTAGGTAGAAAAAAAACAAACCCAGGTTGTCCAAAAGGTGGCCCTTCATGTGAGCTATGTGAAGGACACAGTCATTTTGGGTGGAGTTAAAGTGGCAAGATACGCTTGAGAGAGAAGTTTGATGTCTGCAGTGCACTTAGCGCAAAAGTTTGATAGACTATCCTAGTGACGGCTTTAAACTTTTGGAGAAAATACTTGTCTTCTGGTGCCATCTTGTGGCTTCAGGAGAGAGAGGCAGTCTGTGTAATTCCCGTTAAAAATCCCTCATTTTGTTAAAAGATGTTATTTCAAGCAACTAGTGTCTTACCATTTGACACATTTGCGCGAATATTGGTGGTGGGAAGCCATTTATAAAAAAGCATGTACAGCTGGATCCTGGATAGGAAATATTAGCGACATTGGTATTGGATGCGGATTTTAGCATGGTAAAAGTCCTTGCAGGTAGCAATTTTCCACCTCTTAATGGTCATTGTGCACATTATGCACGAAACCATGCAGGAATTGGTGAAAGAGCTGACTGCCAAGCAAACTGTCTACTTGTACTTGGGTTTTTCTTTGCTGATTCAAAGCAGTTGTAACATCTCTTATGCACATCTAGGGATTTTAACATACCTTCTTCATTTGCAAAGCCTGGGATTGCCCATCTCAGAAGTTTTATGATCAACAGCACTTGTTGTACAGTACAGTTCGCACATGTGGGACTAACATACAGCATCTCCAGAGCCCTGTTGAAGGTCATGTAGTTCCATATGAGGCCAAGCAAAAGGCCAAGGACTTGGGCATCTTCGATAATTTTCTTTGACTACACCAGGCGTGTGGGACATTTTTGCAATCTCATATATTTCAGAGGGAAGAAGGAACCTGTCACCGGATCAGTGGAGAGGTGTGAGGCAACCTGGTTTCTTTACCAGCTTTCTGAAGTGTTGTCACTAGTGCTGTAGGTTTAGGTTCTCAGATGCCTTAATTTCCTTATCGTTAAAATGGAAATAATTATACTTACTGTTCTTTGGAGAAATTTGATCAAAGGCTTGCTTACTAATATTATTATTGAAGTAACTAGTATTCTGTAGTAGACAAGATTCTCAATGTTTATCTACTATATGAAAATACTTGATGATACTTACTTTTGGTTTGTGATAGGTGTGTATTTTTCATTGTTCTTGAATCCAAGCAGAGTAAGGGATAATGAAGTAAAAAAAAATACCTCGCATGTTTACATACAAACTGCTTCACAAAAATATTTCTTGTTGCGCTTCTTGATAGTTGCTGTTATATGAGAGAGGCTGGATGAATAGATGGAAACCTTCGGTTTTACATGAAGGGGAAGGAAATATAAGAAATGTGAAGTGGAGAGGACACTTGATTGCTTGGGCCAATAATATGGTAAGAATTTTTCACCTCTGTTTAATGAACAAAATGACTGTTGCATTACACTGATACTTGAAATGTTTCAATGTTAATTGCTAAAATATTCAATTGAAAAATGGTATCTTTGAAGAATTGAGTATGAAGGGCCTTGAAAGATAGTGTTTCAGATCCCATTTCTTCATAGACATTTCTTCTGGTGTTTTCTGCTGGGTAGTCAGTGTTCTCCGTATGATTGCCACTTCTGAAGAAATTAAGGAAAGCTCTAGGTACCACTGTTGGGGGTGGTCACCACTGCACACGATTGTATAGCAGAGTTTTGACCACTGCAACTTATTGCAGCAAACTGTATAAGGAAGGAGTGCCAATGTAACTCTTCTTTATATAAAAAAATAGAACATCACCACTCCCTGACATCCCCTCCACAAAGCCCCCCAAAACTGTCTGGATTTTGTCATTTGTACTGACCTGACATTATCATATGCACTTCTAATGTCACAGGTTATAAAAATTGATAGTAATATTTTCTTATTTTGGTAGGCCACTAGAAAAGGCAAGACTTAAGAGAAAATAGGCCCTTTTTGCTCTAAGTGTAATCCATATTTTAAAGGGAACCATTGCTTTCATGCTGAGTGTTGCATTTCACCTATCTCTGTATATCTAATTGATGGGTCAAGGTCTGTGTTTTAAAGCTCAGCAGTGAGGGATATGTTTTTAAGTGTGTATCATGTCTACATTCCAAAGTCTTATTTTTAAATGTGGTGAAATACTTCTGAAACACTAGCTTTTCTCCTTCTATTGTTTTTTTCCTTCCTGAAAGGAACCATTTATTAAAATATTTTAAAGCCATTGTTCTTTTATTCTTTTCAAAACCAGTTTGATATGAAATTGTTAGAGGTGGACTTTTGTTTATTTGCTCCCCTTTAATAGCTGCATTAGAGTGGAAACTTCAATGAGTGCTTGATCGTCATAACATTAGCTCTTTTGAAGGTTTTGTTCTTTTCAGAGCATTACAATTAAAATATATATTCTAGGTGAATCTGCTGGGAATAGATAGGACAGTTGAGGAGAGCTATCCCTAGAGATGATGTGCCACATCAGAACACAGAATACTAATAAAATGTTGAGAGCCATCTGTCAGAGACAAAAAGCCATGGTCAGGGCCTATCTTTCAATGAAAAATGAAATGACATTTGCCCTCCAAAAGATTAATATATTTGGTTATTGGCCTTTCCCTTCTCCCTTTACCTTTTTTAAAATTTCTCCATCCTCTTGCAAGGTTTTGTGTCCCTTTTCTTTTTCTTCTTTCAAAGTCAGAGAAGATGTTACTGTCTTTGCATGGCTACTTAGTTTTTATTTATTTATTTAGGGGGTTTTTTAGCACACTGTATGTGAGCCTGTTAGACATTGGATAGTCTGGGATGGATTCCAGGTTATTTAGGCAAGGTCTAATTGTGCTTGTCAGATGCTTGGGTAACCCATGGTTGCTGTTATGCTCTGTTCTCCTTCCTCTGTGGCCCAGAGGGTAAGTTTTACAAACTGACACACCCAAGGACCAAACCCTTAGAGGCATTAGGCTGCCTAACTCCCATTTGAACAGGTTTTAGGTTCCTTCATGATAGGAAGTTGACTGTGAAAGTCCTGTCAGTTCATGATGCAAATGATGTACTTTTAACTATAGAGGATCCTATGCTATTGGTTTGAAAGGCACTTTAAACGTAAGCTCGTCTATCCCGTATAGGATTTTCTGCCTTGTAGAAAAGCATAAGGTGTGATTGGGTCACTTTTATCTGAAAATCATCCTGGAAGACAAAGTGGTAAGATTAATAAAAGACAACTTTATTAAAAAGCAGTTCAAGCAAGATTGCAAATTTTATCAGATGAGCATAGAAAACACAGAGCGTAAACTCCTTGTTTGTGTTACCCAGAGATCTGGGCTCTGTACCTTGCAGATGCCGTGTATGAGTTTTGGGTTTTTTTTCTGAAACCCTGATGACTGTTAACCTAAGAGATGCCAGTAGGAATGTGTTCCACGCTCACAGTTCTTCAGTGGCAAAGACCACTGAAAGAAAAACCCGGCCCATCCCCATACCACTTACTGATCCTTGTGATTAATAAAAAAACCAACCACAAACAGGCAGGAAAAACCTGGCTTAGACCATGACCCCCATGTTTAGACTCTTTGACTTACAGACAGTTGAATCTGTACAGCCGGGGACATAGAAACTTGCGGGGGGCGCGGGGAACAGAAACAGGCAGGGGAATCTTTTAAATCAGTTTTGTCATTACAAAAATCCTAACATGGAATGGCATCCTGGATGCTGACCTTTCAAGGTCCCTTCCATCCCCTTTTCTGTGATCATGAGAGTTGTTTTTTCTGCTCACTGAGCTTAACAGTAATATCTACTAAAATGCTTTGTTTTATTTGGGGGGCTTTTGTTTATAAATCAGTAAGAACAAGTCATTACTTAACATGAAATTAATCTCCATTTTGCTATTGGAAAGGTTATAGCTCACCTTTTCTAAATGGCACGGAAAAGTCTGATTAATGGCTCTTTTTTTTTTTTCTCTCTCTCTCTTTCAAATGACTTTAATCTTCCTTGCTTTAAACTTTTTGTTGTGTTAGTTTAGGAGATTTCCTGAGGAGGCAGTGAAAAATCTTAGTATACAAAACCAAGCATCATTTAAATATGCTTGCTTTTCTGTTTTAATGTAAGAATAGAAGTGCACTCCTGGAGAAGTACAGAGTGGCCTCATTTATCTTAATGAGCTGTTGCTTCACATCTTTTTTTTTTTTTTTTTTTTTTTTTTCCTTCCCCAAGGTGGAAATTTCTGCTTCTCTACAGGGGTTGTTGTGGAAGAGCTGGGATTTTTTCATTTCTCCAGTAGTAGCACCAGCCCAACAAGCTGAATTGGTTCATGACTACAGTTGCTAATCTGTTACTCATTCACTTCCTGTATCTTTTCATTTGGCATGTGAATTTAAATATCTAACTTACTCTAATTCTTTTGGTCCTTCTGTCACCTCCTGGGTTAGATGGATCTTTTTATCAACAGCTTTTTCTGTTGATACTCAGCCCTACCCTGAAACTTATGCTATAAAGTGCAATGACTGCCTTAGCGTACAAAATAATATGGGATGTGGTGAGTGGGAGTTTGTCGTACTGAATAAAGTTCTCGTTTTTAAACTTCCAGGGTGTGAAGATACTTGACATGATCTCCAAGCAAAGAATTACCAATGTGCCTCGAGATGACATAAGCCTTCGCCCAGATATGTATCCCTGCAGTCTTTGCTGGAAGGATAATTTAACGCTGATTATTGGCTGGGGAAATTCAGTAAAGGTGCAATTACCTGTCTTCGTAATAAATGCTTGCTGTTATCACAGACAAACAGAGGATTATGTCTGAAAAGCAAAGACAATCGAAAAAAATAGAATTTGTTTTGACTACAGTGTGCAGAACTCCTGCTGCCATAGAAATGTCATTGGACTGACCCTTGTGAGGAGGAGGGAGTGATAGACACCCAGCGGTCAGATAGATCTCCGTGTGTGAGCACGCAGTGGATGTAATCCTCAGGGACACTTCTCCTCTGTGCCTTGGAGAGATTTCCTCTTTTGAAAGCTTTTAGTGGGCTGTTGAATTCATTTCTGTTGATGAGCATTAAGGAAGAGCAACTTACCATGAGGTATTTTTGGAGAGGATTGTTTGGCAGGGCTGAGGAGGTTGTGACTGCTGAAACAGCCACATAATTTTGTTCAACCATGGGAAAAAGGAAAAAAAAAAAAAAAAAAAAAAAAAGAGGGATGGGGTGGAGACAGGCTGCTTGGGGTTTAGTTCTGCTTTCAGCAGGGAACTGGCATTTCAAACTTGTGCCCTGCAGACTGACTATGATTTGCTCAGACCAGCACCCGATGTGAGTTTGTTACAAGCCTGTTAGCTGTTTTCTAATAACAGACTGCTACATCACTGCACAGTGGGAAATTAAAAGTGTTCAGTAGGAGTAGATGGAAAGGGAGGGTAAAGTGAGGTAGGCGAAGCGTAAAAAGCTTTTGGAGCATTAAACTTGGAGTTTTACAAATGAGGAGGTTTTCATAAGTTTGGCATCTGTCTTCCCCCTTGTATTGTGTGTGCTTCACAACGTAGGGTATTTGCATTTTTTTATACATACATACTCTCCTCCTGTTATTGGGAGTTGCAAGAGTGTATTCTGACTGAAATTGTAAGGTAATGAGATGCAGTGTGAGAAGATACCAAAGCCAAACTCACATATATGCCAGTGTGAAGAAATTACAGTGGGCAAGATGCTTTCAGCTTTCTCTCATGTGGTCCGTCTTCCTTCTCCTGTCCCAGCATATTTATTCATAAGGCTGTGGACTACAGCTGCAGCTTTCCTGTCTGGTTTTCTTCTTCAGTGATGCATCGTCACTGTTTTACAGCCTGTGTTTTTCAAAATACAGAAATGTGTGTCCGAGAATTCCCAGAAACTCCTTTTCTTATTGACGCAAAGTTAGTGTCATTTTTAGGAATTACAGTTTGTTCATCATAATGATCCTAATCTCTGTTTCCTAGATTTGCTCAGTAAAAGAACGACATGCCAGTGAAATGCGTGACCTTCCAAACCGCTACGTGGAAATAGGTATGATTGTACAAATACCCTCTTTTTCAAAATTAGATAAGCTTTAAAGGTCTGTTTTCACATTCTAGCCTGAAAAAGCTGTTACGTTTCAGAGGCACCATGGAGTTCTAACATAAATGTCTCTTAATTTGTCATTGATGAGGTTGTCATAATGTCCTCCTGCATAGGTTTTTTTGTATTCGTAGAGTCTTAAGTTCTGTGAACATCTAAATTCAGAGATCCTTGTGTGAACAGTGGATGTCTTAACTTTCCTTCACTCAAGTTCCTACAGACAACTTGGTTTTTTACCTTGGTTATGGGATGATCAGTGTAGTAGTAAGGAGAAAATAGATGCTTCTTTATTCATTTATGTGTTGTTTGACTACACTGCTCATAACTTTTTTTTTTTAACATCTGTTTGGTATAGTACTAAAAAATTTATTTTAATTTCTTTTTCTTGCCTTTTTTGCTTCTGCATTTTATGTCCTTCTTTGCTTTATTACTTGTCCAGTTTAGGTAGTGTGAATAAGTGTCATTATTGCTGATTAATGGAAAAGGTCTTGACAAAATGTGGGTGTTAAGTAAAGGGTAAAGTGGAATTCAAAGGAAATTTGGAGGGGAAGAGGGGATGTAAACTAATAGTCACAACTGTCCCCAGAAGCTTCTTCTGGGGAGAGGAAATACCTATGAAGAGGTGGTACTGGGAAGATAAACAGGCCCTCTGGGACAGAGTGGACAAGAGTTTGTAAGCTTTGGTGCATCCTTATCTTGACTGTAATGACACAAGACTGTAGAAAAGAGTGTTCAAGCAAGATCCTGACTCATGTCAGATTAGAATAGTACGTGGCATAGGTGTATACTCTGCTTTCTGATTTCAGGAAAGAACTGTTTTAAAATAGTTTCTGAAAATCAGCTGAGACCTGTAAAACTCTGTAGGAACTCTGGATCCTTAGAGACAGTTGTGTGCATGATCTGAGAGCTATTTGTTGTTTAAGATTACGTGGTCCCAACAGTATAATAAACTCAAATTCTAGGATATTTAAGAGAATTTTGTCAAGGAGAGAAGTTCAGTGTTGAGTTTTAGCCGCAGATCTTTTATGTAATCCTTTCTATACCTGTAAGTAGCTTTTAGAAAATAATAAAATGGGGTTGTTTACGTGACAAGTGAACAGAGGCAACTTCTACTTCAGCTATGTGTCTGCATGGAGGGAGCTAATTTTACGTGACTGTTTTGGAACTTCATTTTTTAAAAAAATAAAGCTGTCAACAGACTATTTAGGTGCAGACCTGAAGGTTAGATATTTTTGTGGAAGTAACATTTTCATCTTAGAGATTTTAGGCTAAAATCTCTGTATTCTTGAGGACTAGTGTTTTATTCACTTAACCTGCTAATGTGCTTGAGATTTTTCTTTCTGGTTTCAGGTCAAAGCAGTGAAACAGGTCTGCCAAACGCTGTCAGCAGCACTCATTGAAATGTGGGTATTAGATTGGGAGCAAAAAGAGAAAGACATTATTTGTTCAAGTCTCAATATAAATTACAGTAGCTTTTGATGTAGTCACATAGAAGATCTTCTTGAGAGCTGTGTGTCATGCCATAGCATCTATTTCAATTTTATTACAACTTTACTTTTCAAAGACATAACTGGAAGGTCTGATATTAATGGGCAGACCAGCAACCAGTATAGTTTTTTTGCAAGACCATTAATATCCTAAGTGGATGCATAAGCTGATACACTTTCATAATGTAAGGAATTTATATGAGGCAGGCATATCCTTCAGTGGCAAGAGAGCTGAATAACTTTCAGAATCATAGAATGGTTTGGGTTGGAAGGGACCTTAAAGATCATCAAGTTCCAACCCCCCTGCCCTGGGCAGGGACACCTCCCACCAGACCAGGTCGCTCAAAGCCCCATCCAGCCTGGTCTTGAACACCTCCAGGGATGGGGCATCCACAGCTTCTCTGGGCAACCTGTTCAGTGCCTCAGCACCTTCACAGTAAAGAATTTCTTTCTAGGATCTAATCTAAATCTTCCCTCTTTCAGTTTAAAACCGTTTCCCCTCATCCTATCACTCCACTCCCTGACAAAGAGTCCCTCCCCATCTCTCCTGTATGCCCCTTCAGGTACTGGAAGGCCACTATAATGTTTCCCCGGGGCCTTCTCTTCTCCGGGCTGAGCAACCCCAAGTCTCTCAGCCTGTTTTCATAGGAGAGGTGCTCCAGCTTCTGATCATCTTTGTGGCCCTCCGCTGGACCTGTTCCAACAGGTCCATGTCCTTCTTGTGTTGAGGACTCTGGAGCTGGACACAGTACTCCAGGTGCGGTCTCAGCAGAGTAGAAGCTTTTACTCATAATATCTTGGCAACATAGTTATGAAAAATAAAACCTTATAACACAGTATAACTATTGTTATATTTAGTTGTGTGGGGTTTTTTTTGTTTTTTTTTTTCCCCCTCCTGCTTTTACAATTTTGCACCTGGAATGAAAACCAGAAGTGGAGTAGGAGACTTCATACTCACTTCTCTGCTCATCAGGGTAATACATATGAAGTCTATAATACAGTGTTTTTTCATGTCTCAACAGTTTCAGATACGTGCTCTTTTAGAGCCACTCTGAGGGCCTCCAAGTCCCACAAGAGTATCATAGTAAACTGTGGTGGCATTAGTAGATCATAAATGTTTCTCCAGTGGTTTCCAGGCCAGTGAATAGGGAAACAGAGCATTTCCTGCATTGCAAGTTAGGTAACAGGGTCCTCCTCATCTTTTGGCACATAGCTATACTTACTCTGAGGCAGGAAATAAATACGGTGTCTACTGTGATGCTAAACCAGACAGCCCACAATGTGGGAAAGTAACACCACTGAACTTTTCTACCCGTTTTATTTTAAAGAAGAAAATGCAGTGATTACCTGTAAGAGAAACTAGACGAATTATACAGGTCTCATGCACTGAGATCTGCGTGGCATTGCTAATTTTATTTATATCTTTGAGTATATTAATGGTGCTTTTCTTCAGTAATCTTCTCCATTGTCTCTGGTTGTATGTTACAGTTCATTGCTTCTGTGGGTCTTCATTCAGTGTCGACGATAAACTCCAGTGAAATGTTTCTATTTAGGTTTAAATGTATGTTAGCTGAGCAGATCCTATCAGTTGAGCTCTGTCAGCTACCGCTGTGAAGTAGTGTATTGATTAGAAAGTATTGGTATTGAATTACAGGCTTAACATGGACTAAATGCTGTTGTGATCCTTCTTAAAGAGTGGTTGACCTCTGCGCTGGCTCCTGATGCGTGTAGAAAAGCTGTAACACTGGACAACTTCTGGTCTGAGCAGGGAACCCTTCCTCAACTGGAGCCCTTGAGAAGGCTGGTTGCTAAAGAACTAATTAGCACTTTGCAGTTAATACCATGCCTTTTCAAAGTGAAACGGGGCATCTAGTCTTCGATGGCCTTGTCAAGTAGGTTGGGATTTTTACATACTTTTATGGATTATATCTCTGCCTCCCTTACTCAGGTTGTTAATGATAGTGGAATATAGGGATTAAGACAGGAAGTCAGTGAAAGACTTGAAGTCAATGAGAAGCTTCCTATTCAATTTATTTCAGCCCAGATTTTATCTGAGGAATCTTAACTTAATTCCAGGTGCCAGCCAGCCAGCAATGTCTCTTCAGCACTCGTCTCCCCTCTGCATTTCCCCAAATTCTCCACAAAGTAGCATTCTAGTTTAAAAAGTATGTGTTTTATGGATATTTTTATAACAGCACATCTGTATGTTTTGTGAGGGAAAAACACGTTTGCATGTTTTGGGAGGGAGTAGCTGTATAACTGCATGGCAAGTTACTATCAAGCATTTAGATTGCACATTTTTATCTGAAAAAAACACGAGGATATTTATTTTTTGGTTTGTAAAGTGAGGTACTGGGATATACCATACCAGCATTTTTCTCTTTATATAGATGGAGCTTAAAGCTTAATTCATGAATGTGGTCAGCAGGAAATAAACTGTGACTAAATGTCATCAGCTTTATATGCTGATTTATGCAAACATTTCATTGGAGCAAGTCTGCTACACTCCAAGAAGTAAATTGCCAAAAAACAAAGGAGAAAAAAAACCCAACCCATTTATATAGCTGATTCCGCTTGGACTTTTGCTCATCCTGTTTTGCCACAAGCCAAACCAATCATTTATAAATTTTGTAATAAAATTAGTCAAGACTGTCAGACTCCTGAATATTTTCCCTGTTGGTTAACAAAGTTTTTGCAGTTCAATATGTAATGGAAAAAGGGGTTTTTCAGAAAATCAACTTTGAACCTTTGAAACTTAAGCTCCTGACTTTCCAGTTGTCATCAAGGATTCTACAGGATTTCCTGAAAGGATTTCTGTGTATCTGTAGCTAAAGAGTTGTACAGGCAACTTCCATATTTCTTTGCCGTAAATCTAAGATGATGATTTTTGTTGCTGTGTGAGATGGAATAGGGGCAAGATGATTTCAGCACAGTGGTAGCACTTGTATTGCACACAACCTGACTGCAGGTAAAACAGCAAATTGTAACACTGCTTACAGTAGGCAAAACTTTTTTCTAATTTAATTGAAAGAGTAGACCTGACCAGATGGATAATTACTGGCATAACGAGGTAGTGAACTTTTTTCCTGATGTTTCTGATTATTGTGATACTGTAATTGTTTTGTTTTAGTAGGAAAATTCTTGCTCGTTTTCATTCTCTACTGGCAGCAAGTAGCAAGGCAACACCTTTAAGTGACAGAGGCTTTACAGAGTTTTGATTTTAAGCCTAGGTGGTTGGGGTTTTTTTTGTTCAGTGATCATATTCAATTAACAGTATCATTTTCATTGCCCTGCTTTGCTTTAATGAAAATACTTACCCTCTTTGCCATGTGGCTTTCGAAGCTATATATAGAATGATTAGTTAGTTGTTGCCAAATTTTCTCTAAACTTTTTCTTGAACCTTCAACATTCAAAAAAAAAAATTTTTTTGATATGAATTTTCCAACCTTTTTGGTTGTAAATAAATAGTAGAGAGTGTGAATTCCAAGTTTAGAATCATCAGGTTTTGCTAATCATTGATGTATAGGACCCGCCATTGATTTTAGTCTTACCCTAGTGCTCTTCCTACTGAAATTCAAGAAAAAAAATAGTCCATTAAAATGCCATCACAGTACGTGCATGATCAGTTGCTTCATTTCACATATAGTAGTATGGGTAGAAAATTTGCAGGGAGTTCGAAGGATATTGAAGCCCAAATAAAGAACCTTCATGTGGGTCTCTTCACTGCTCCTCTCCAGAAGTTTACAATTCCTTTTAAGTCGCAGTTGCCTTTTCTTTAATTGGGCACATCCCGGGCTTTCTGCTCAGGCTTCTAGTCAGAGGTAGGTCTGTCCTGGGAATTTGAATATATGAAGACTTTTGTGGAGCTATGTGGGAGATGGAAACCATTTGTAAGGGCAATGCTGGGGGCATGTGTCATATATGCAGATTTTCCGAGAAAAATATCAATGTTAAAAAAATGAGATTTGTATTTTCTTCAAGGATTATGTTGGATGGTACACCTAAAAGTAAGAATTTTATTTTATTTCAATAAAAATATGCCATACACTTAAGGGTATGCTGTACTGTGGCCTGCAGCAACGACTGCAAATTTTGCAGATATGCCTGAAATAGCTGTTTAAAAGGTAATTTGGGAATATGTAGTGGCATCACCTCAGCAGCTAACAGTGCACCAGGGTTCTAGTTAAACTGGGCCAGTTCCTGGTACTTTGTGGCTCTGATACTGTTGATATACAAGTGAGCTAGCTAAAGATTAGCTTGTGCGTTGGCTTTTCCATTTCTTTAATATATTCTGGAATTCATTAAAAAAAAACCCCCACCAAACCAAAATCCTTCTTTTTCTCCGCATGTTAAGTTTCATGTTAATTGTCTGCGTGCTACTTCAGGTTCCTGCTTACTTTCCCAAAAGACAATGTTGAAACCTGAAATCAGTGGCAAAAACCTCTGTCTCTAACCAGAGTTTCACTCTCTAAATCCGCAGCGGAAAAGCAGGGGCTGCTTTTTGAGATTTGATTAAACAAAATAGACTTTTTAAAATTTCAGTCCACTGCATGTGTGTGGATCTTTAAAATTCCAGAGGAAGTTGCTTTATAGAGTTTGGGTAAATAATGGTAGCATACATTGTTTTAGTTCTGTAATGTGAGGTATTTCATACATTTCATTTAAATGAACCACAAAAAAGATTTACATGTTTCTTCTTTTTGCTTCCTAGTAATTTGTTTGACAGCTGTACATAGGCGCTGAACATAGAGTAGAAACACTGTCAGCATATCTTCCATCTTCTCTTATGACAGCCATAAACATGTATGACACATGGCCATACCTCGGTCATTCCCATTTCCTTCAGTACTACGTTTGCTTTAATTGTTTTGGATCCTTTTCAAATTAACAGCATTTCTGCAATGCTTCTATGTCAGATTTTTTTCCTCCCTTGATCAAAACAAAGCATCCAGAGAGTAAGTCAAATTAACCTATTAGTGTTCTGTGCAGCTGCAACTTCTATATTTTTTTTTTTCAGTAAGACTTTTTTGATTAGCGGCATCAAAGGTTTTTATCAGGTCAAGAAGCACTGTCTATGCCAGCTATTCTTTGTTCAAGGCTGTAGCAGCAGAGCTAGAGCATTGTGTTTCAACAAGGCCTCTTGAGGAGGATGAGCCGAGAGAAAGCTGAAAGTGAAACCAAGGAAACTAAACCCTATTTAAAAACAAAAGGGAGAAGTGATGCTTTTTATTTGTTTGTTTATTTTTGCCTCATGGAACAGTGCTACTGCTTGATAGTAAATACACCATTACGTGGACCTTACAAACATCTTCACTGGCAAAGGAACTAAAGTTCTGGTGAAAGTCAGAAACACACATTTGGTTTTAAAACTGTCCCCATAATCTTTATAAATGTCCCATTCACCACGCTGGTTTCCTCTCCAAATTCAAACCACAATATTTCATATGCCTTTGAGAGCCTTCTCTTTTCACTTTTTAAAGTTTGCTTGTCCCTCTAGCCAGCATTATGGATTTGACTGTTTTTTCTTGTCCATGTTTTTCCTCCTGCCTTCCGTATTCCTTTGAAATGCCAAACACTAAATTGTAATCCGGGAATAAGATACATTATGTAGGTGTTTCTGACATGGTTTGTTTAAAATCGTCACTCGGAGCAACATGCGACACGGTGGCAGTGATCTCATCAGTCTGGCAGGCTAGAACAAAATAACTACGTGCAGGATTACAAATGTGAACCTATTCTCTCCTAGAAGAGATGGAGTATTCTACCCTTGTGCCCTGCTTTGGTCCCCCAGTGATGTCAAAGTGTCAGCAGTCATTAAGAGAAAACCAGTATTTGCTTATTCATTGAGAGACAGATGTCAAATCTGTACTTTACTTGACAGTATTTTTTTTTACCTTTAGCAGGAGGATGATTATTTCTCCTGTTGCTTCTTATTACCTTCGCTGAAGAAAATGAGCTTTATTCTTAGTGTCATTATGCTGCATTTTCTGTTAGCTTTGCTGGAATAATTAGTAAGTGTTCACTTTTTTTTTTTTCTACTTAGGCTTAGATTGTCCTAAAACTATGTTTCGGGGGAAAATGGTGACGTATCTGGTATTTTTGAAAAAGCTTATCGGTATAAGTTTTTCTAATATATAACGACTTGGATGATTCCTGTTTTGGGCCCCATGAGAAAGGAGCCCACAAAAAGGGCTTCCCAGAAGCTGGATGTGTGCAGTGTAAATTCAGTAGAATAAAATAAAATAACTATTTCTGGGGCAGAGGTCTGCTTTAATGAGCCTTTTTGTAAATACAGTTCAGCTCTCTTTCTTTTTCTTTTTCTTTCTCAAAATAGTCATCACAGAACTGTCTTGACTTCGAGACCAATTTTAGGAAATTACATTTTCAGTTTTATGAACAAGAAAAGGGACTATTTAACTGTATATTTTCTGTGTAATGAGGGTATCTGTAAATCTTCCTGTGATGTTTAAAGAGATAATAAATAAATGATGATCTTTGTGTTTTCGTATATCATACCAATAGTTGTAGCAGGTGCGATTCTCTTAAGGCCACATGACTTGCTGTGAATATGCAAACCTATTAAGATACTCTATTTATTGCCTGTTTTATTGAGTTTGGTTTTGATTTTGCTTCCTTTTTTCTTCTTTTCGATATAATTACTGAAAATCAGGCTGACTGTTCATTTCAAATGTTTTGTCTCTAACATGTCCTGGAGCACAAACATTTCTTTTTGCAAGCCTTAATGGAATTTAATCTGTTAAATGTAATTTTTCATCTTGCTGATCCAGCTGGGAAGTCTGTAGGTTTGTTATATATGTTGAGTCTTCTTTTCTCTGAAGCATTACTGCATGCTGTTGACTGCCGCTGAAAATCAGCTGTGTGTTTTTCTTAGGGAGTAGTTCATACGCATTCATTTATTTAACAATCTGTTGTCTTTCCTGTATTTCAGTTTTCCAGTTCGACACCGAATTCTATATCAGTGGACTTGCACCTCTCTGCGACCAGCTTGTTATACTTTCATATGTAAAGGAGATTTCTGAAAAAACGGTAACTGTGGTTATGTTACAGTTTCTTCGCAGCGCTAAACTGCCTTGTGAGTTGGGCCTTAAACTAGCCACACAGATCTGGTTGTCTGTGAAAAAAAAATTGTAGTCCGCTGATAGTGAACAGTGCTTGAAACTTCTCTGACCTTTAAAATAAGGTCACTGGAGGTGATGTTGAAGACTGATATATTTACCTTTCAGAAGTCCTGTCTGGGTTCCTTTATTTCTTGCAGGAGTTAGAGAAGGTCTCTAGATAGTCCTTTTTTCTCCTTTTTCCTTCCTTTCCCCCCCTCTTTCTTTTTCGCTCCTTTTCTGTCTTTCTTTCTGCTATTTCTGCACCAGAAGAAATGAAGAATCTTTTTTAGCTGTAAGAGAGGCGTGCTGACCCTGCGTCTTAAAAGAAATGAGAGTAGTGAAGTTGATCAACTCAAGCAATAAGAGCCACTGCGGTGGGGGTGGGATGTGTGATTGCGAGCAAGCGGCATCATTGTCTCCCTTGCTTCCAAGACCTTTAGTTGTGTACACCCAGGTACCTGCGTAGACAGGTAGAAATTAGAATTCATGTCAGCTGTTTTCACTGCGCGCGGGCGAGTGCCGTGTCCATCTCCAACATTTATTTCATATCGCCGAATAAAAGGTGAGGCAGTGGAGGAAATCCTTGAAGTTGCGGTGTGAGAATGGCAGATGCTCTTGATCATCTCTTTGATAGTATGTCTGCATTAGACAACCATCACCATAGTAACCTTAAGCAACTGGGTGCACAAGTTGCTAGGCAATGAAATGCTGTAGGTTCAAACAAATGCTCGAGCCTGCTGAAATCAATAGGGTTAGCTTCTAGCTTTGCTGCAGGATGTCAGATTATTATTTCTTTATTTATATTAAGGAGAAAAATAATGTCACAGCAGTGTTGCCCGAGAGAGTTGGTAGAGTAGTCCTCTAGCGCAAGAGAGTGGGCGAAAGAACAAGAGGCAAACAAATGGGGTAAGGAAGGGGGAGGAAAAGGTGGGTTGAAATGCTAGGGAGCAAGGAAATCGGGAAGCTGCTGTTAATGAAGTAGCAGCATGGGAAAGGAGTTAGTATAAAGGAGGTAGCGACTGATAAAGGTTAAAGTCATTCAAACTGTATCACAAAAGAAAGATGAAAAGAGAATTCCAGGTGATATAATGGTAATAGAACATAAGAAAGAGTTTTTCATGTATTTACTTTTAATTAGCTTTTTAAACAAACTCTGAATGCTGGACTTTGATAAATTCTTGGCCCTTTGGGCAACTAGCAAGGAAACAAAAGTACTCTCCTCCCTGACACCATGTCTGTGCCCCGGTGTGGTGTGAACCCCTCTGTTAGTGTCTTGGCTTCGTGGAGCCTGAGCTGCCTGAGCTTGCAGCAGAAGCGCTCCTCGCTACAAATGCTGTTTGGTTGTGAGGAACACGTTTTCTTCCTATGCTTGATTTCACAGTTTTCAAATGACAGCTTCCTACTTTTAGGAATTGGATCAGAATTGAACTCATGGCTTGCTTTGGGTTTTGGTGTTGTTTTTTTTTTTTTTTTCTTCACTAGAACAGTTAAATTGAGAAAAGACCCGAGAGTTGCTGCTGCTGAATGTGTAGGCTAGAGCTGTGTAAATCCACTTTCTATGCCTCCTTGCTCTTTCATTCTGTATTTTGTTATAATTCACAGCCAGGAGTAGAAAATAAGAGATTGTCTTGATCTTGACTTAATTAAAAATACAGCTAGTTGAAGACAGCAGTTTCCCTTGGATAGAAGATAACAATCCATGATGTCATCTTACCATAACCACCTACATTGCACTTGAAAGTTCATGATAGTCTAAGATCATCAGCGCAGAAAAGGTTTTAGGTTATTCTCAGATTAATTTTTTTCCCTACTGATGCTGGATGCTTAAAAGTGCAAACTTAAACGCCAGCTAAAAACAACAAGCAAGTTCACCTTGGTACCAGAAAGTCATCGATTCATCGAGCTCTGTCCTTTGGGGCCTGAGCCCAGCTGCGAACGTGTCTCAGATTGTTCTGTTGCTTGTTGAATGCAGTGGTTGATGATCATCTGTGATAACCCTGAAAACTTCTGTGACCAACAGCAGAAAAATAGTGAGCAAACTCAGGGGAAGGGTTAGACCTGTGTCCTGTCTAAACCTCCTTCTCTGCTCTGGTCTGTTCAAGGGAAGCAAGCCAAGAGTAGGAATAACTTTCCTTTGCGTTTCAGATGTGGTTATGGCTACTCTGTGGAGCACATCTTTGCAACTTGCATGGTTCCCGATTAAGTACCCAGTGCAAAGTACTGGACCTTTGGGAGCGTTTGTATCTGTTGAATTTCAGCCTTGTTTGTAGATGACCATCAGTTGGCATCGCTATGGTAAATTGTGTTGGATGCAACTAAGATGTTTGAATTTTTCTAGGAAGTGGAGTGCTGTGCAAGGCCTAGACTGGACATTGTACAACCCCTACCTGAGTCCTGTGAAGAAATCTCTTCTGATGCACTAACAGTACGGGGATTTCAGGAAAATGAATGTAGAGATTATCATTTAGGTAAGTGGTCTTAATATTGTTTTGTTTTATTTTAATAACTTGGTTAAAAAAACCAAAACTTAATCTGGGAGGACTTAGCCTTCTTTTCCATGTTTATGTCATCTCCTTGAATAACTGTCTATAACTGCTCATGACACTGAAATGTAAAGTAGTAATCCACAAGTACCAGTCACATGAAAGAAGACAAATGTGCATATTTTAAACATCACGATTCGTAACGCCATCTATTAAGTCAGACATACTGGGGAAGGCAGAAGTATAGATCTTGTGTAATGTCCAGTGTTGTGGACAGCGGTATCTTTGATGGAGATACATTCAACATGCGATCCGTAGGAGCTCTTGTGTCTCTTTGGACACAACAGGCTTCAGGAATAGTGAACTAAGTGATACAGTGTCTAGAAAAGCTGCTTTAAGCTGAAATAAATGTCATTGCAACAGTAGGATGCACCTGTATCCACTTAAAAGGGCCACACTGCTATTTAGCTTCCCTGTACTCGCAAAGCTGTTGGCGTATAACAGACCCCAGAATGGTAAAATGTAATGAATGGAAACTGGAGTTTGGCAAGTTCAGCCTAGAAGATAGGTTTAATTATGTTAACAGGCAGGGAGATTAAGCCCTGGCATAATATGTACCAGTCTTTTAAATAAGATGGGATGGTTTTCTGATATACGCGTTGCAGTTCAGAAAGATGCATGGCAAAGCTGATGCAGAATTCCTTGGTGAAGATTATGCAGCCTGTGTTATACAGAAGCATTCCTTCTGGCTTTTCAAATCCATGAATCTGATTTTTAAGCATCTTCTCTGGCAGCATGCTTCAAATCATAGTCTTGGCAGGCCTCTGTGTACATCAGTGCCCTTAAGCCACTAGAAATATAGTATATCTCCTCCTGATCTCCAAAACATCTCTGCTGCTCTGTAGAATTGGGATTTCTTTATATATGTCCCTAAGCACAACATTGATGCCCACAGTTGTACTTATTTGCTTAATGAATATTCTAGTTAATCTGACAAGTCTCAATTTTTTGGATGGCTTTAAAAGCGTTATTTTGTGAATCGCTTATCAGTTCAGGAGTATATTGGTATGCGTGTATAGATACAGATAAAGGATGGGGGTTGATTTTCTTTCCTGTACCTACAAAATATTGATGGTGTTTCTTCATGGGTTCTGTGGGAATAATAACTATTCTGAGCAGTCATCTTTTGTGTTTGATTTTACCTTTAAGTGCATTTTTATTTTGAGCTTACTTAAAAATACAGGCTTATGGTATAAGCAAACGCATTATACATATAACCTTAACTTATAGGACTGCAAATGCATTGCTGTAATGATGTGCTGTGTCCCCAGGGGTTATGGCATCTATCATTTATGCTTTTGATGGCCTTGACCTTGATGGGGAGGATAAGGTTATTGCAGGCTATGTAGTATAATAGTCCTCTAAAAGTATAATAATGTGTTCTAAACCATCATAAAGTTTACACATAGTGGATGAATCAGAATTTGCAATAAGCTGTAGTGATTTTTTTTTTTTGAAAGCTATTTTGCCATTTAAACCAGTTTTAATTTATTGGAGAATACTGCTTCCCAAACAAGCATGTTCTGCAGGAGTAGCCTTGCTGTCCTCCTTGCATCTCCTCTTTTTAAATTCCCCTCAACGGTGTACTAAAAAGTAGTACTAAAGTGTACTAAAAGGCTTTACTTAAGGAAAATATAATAATAATGATAAAACTGTGTATGTATTTGCAGAGTATTCGGAAGGTGAATCACTTTTTTATATCATCAGCCCAAGAGATGTGGTTGTGGCTAAAGAGCGGGACCAAGATGACCACATTGACTGGCTTCTTGAGAAGAAGAAATACGAAGTAATTTTTACAGCATTCTTTCCTTCAGGCTTTCCTGGTTTGGAAATTGGGGTGGGATGATGAACTTTGCTAGGTCATTTGGATTGGATAGTTTCTGTTCCTACAGTCATTGACTAAATGCTTGTGAAGTGTAAGTGTTGACTGTACATCTCTCCATCTCTCTGGAGAATTAGTCTTCCTGTTGAAACAACTCATCTGAATTGGGCCCAAGTGAAGTAGCTGGATTAGATGCTGTGAATAGCGCTCTCAGCATCAGATATGAAATGTATTAGCTGTCACTTGAAAATTATGAAAGCTGGGTTTTGGCTTTAAAGCAGGAGAACAGTTAACTAATGAGCTACGTGGACGTTTTTCTAGATCTCTCCCAACTAAAGAGGGAAGGGAAATGGGCTTGGTGGGCAATATATTAGATTTTTCCCATTCTATATCTGGGGAGCACTGGAAGAGGCTGCCCAGGGAGGTGGTGGAGTCCCCTTCTCTGGAGATCTTCAAGACCCACCTGGATGCAGTCCTGAGTAATGTGCTCTGGGCAACCCTGCTTTAGCAGGGGAGTTGGACTAGATGATCTCTAGAGGTCCCTTCCAACTCTGAGAATCCCAGGATTCCATGATATCACTTCCACTGTAGAACAAGAAGCTCGTGTTAGGGTACTGTGCGTTGCTCCATGTTACTTGCCTTTGGCGTTGAAGCTTTTAAAAGTCAAGTCATTCAGGCTCAAACTGTAGGTATTGGTGCTGAAAATAGTGTTACTGAGAAAAAGGCAGAGCCAATATTAAAATACAAGGATGTACAGCTCCCTTGGAAAAAAGCAGCTTGGTATTTGGTTGCGTAAATATTGGTGTCTTTAAGCATGTATATCAAAACACCTAAAACAATAATAATAAATTCTCAGAGACAATATCAACATGCACTCAGTGTTCTGGATTCTGATGCCCTGCAGTTAATGACTTAGAACACTTGTTACGATGCATAAAGTAACTTGTAAATTCTTGTTTATGTGTTATTTGTTGGATGCCCATTATAAGAAGAAAAAAAAAAAAGCAGGAAAGCCATTCAGCACGTATTCCTTTTGTTAATGCAGTCATGATATTCCTGATGCAGATTTGTTTAAATCCTTGCGGATGCTTTTGCATCTGAATAGCAAACTCATATGAGGAGCACAGTTTTGCAGTTTATGTAAATCACAGCATTTGGTCCCTGAAGACTCCAGTAATTTGCAAGTGACAGCTGCTCGTGTGCCTTTGTGAAAGCCGTTCAAGGTAGCAGATAGCTTCTGTGTTGTGATGTATGTTAAAGGTTTCATTTTGTTTGTAAAAGTGCCAGCTTTGTGTACATTTGAAAGAGGTAAAAGAATGGCGAATTACGCTTAAATATAAATCAGGCTGACTGGAGAAGACTTTTGGGCTGGGGAAGTGAAAGGTAGCTTTCCCCCACCCCTCTTTCTGATAATTTTTTTCACAGGTTTTGGTAGGGAAGAGTTCTCATTTGAAAATGATGCAACGTGATTGCATTGTCTGTTGTGTTGTAATCTTGCGATTTGATCCTAATATAGTAATGTGGAGTGAACCCAGATGGAAACAAAAGTAGTTTTCTCTTTGGTTGACTGCTTTTGTTTGAGTATGAATTCAAAGCTGTTCATCCAACCGTGGCATTAAAAATTCTAGTGCTTCAAACACCCTGCTCTGAAAAATAGTTGATTTATGAAGTTCTAGAGCTTTCTGTATTGAAAGTTTGTGTATTTGGCTAGTACCCCTGTTTTCTACTTTTTGAATATAGGAAGCTTTGATGGCAGCTGAGATCAGTCAGAAAACCATAAAGAAGCACAAGATTTTGGTAAGTCTCAAAACTTCTATTCCCAACAAAATATCTGATTTCTTTTAGCATGCTGTGAGATGCCACGAATACATTCCCTCTTGTGTGTTGCACCAGACAATATCTCTTAGGCATACTCCAACTAGCATTCGATTTCTTGGTGTCCGCTGCAGAACGGCAATGTTAGTGTGTGAAACACAAAAGGAACTGGATCTTATGAAGGTGCTATTGACATTAAAAAGATGAGAATTCCACTTCTCTGATTGCTGATAGGGTTTTTGTTTGCTTTTACTTTTGTATTTAATTTGCTGCTGTTTCAGTATTACAATATTAGAGATGGGAGGGGGGTGACACATTTCTCTTTAACTTTTACCTTGTACATCTGACAGGGTTTTGGCAGGAGTGTAAAAGGTGCAATTGGAAGACCTTTTAAATGCTATTGAAATTCAGTTGCAGTTTCACATCTAGCTCTCTCAGGTTGCTTTGCAATTCTCATTATTTTACATAGTTAAGCTCCTTTTCTTCTTTATACTTATTTCCCATGTTTATGGTCCCTTCACTGAGCAACAGAGGGTATTGAGTTTAAGGCAAAAGGGAGGATAATGTAATAGCCAGAAAAACGTTGCTAATTTTAGCTCTTTTTTTTTTTACGTTCAAATTGACCTCAGTGTGAACACATTAGTATTTAATACTGCTGTTTCTTTAAATGGAAGTTTGTGTTTAAGTAGAGTGTGTTAGAAGATGCATTTAATTTTTAGCTGGATTACTGGTATAATATGCACACTGTGTATCGGTATGTCTTAAAAATTCTTTTTTTCTTATCAAGTCCAGAAGTTGAATCAAGACCTAATGGCATGCCATCACCTATCACAGAGTTTGTATGATTTAGCTGCTCTGTGACCCTTGCAAAAGATGTAAACAGGAGAAAAACAAACAAACAAAAAAAAAAGCTTTTCTCTTGGTTTGCAGAAATTTGCTCCCCTATGACGAAATTCCGTGTGGGTGTATACAAGCGGAGTTGTTGAGTGTTTGGTCTCCAATGCAAAATCTATGGAATGTGTTGAGGGGAAAAAATATTGACACCAAGCTCTAAGTGGAGGGTTAGTGGTACAGGGATTTAAAACAACTCATGCTCTCACTGCCCAGCGGTGATCAGACCAATGACACCATGCTCACACCACCTAACAAGTCTGGTGGTCTTGGGAATTTTTTAGGTTACAGTAATGATCACTGCCCCTCTGTACCCCTTGAGCAGAATATAAGGGTCCTAAACAACCATACATCTACAGCTCCTTCCCTTATACTGTCTTCTCGACTCACTGAGGAGCTGGCCCACAGGAGAAAGGCTGCCAGAAATCTTCCATTCTTGAGAATGGTGAAGTTAAAAACACAAAGGTCGTTCCTACAGTGGAGTAAAATTCTAAAATTTTTTTTAACTTTGTAGTAGATTGATCAACTGAAGTTGTTGGATACCTCTGATGATATTCTCCTCTGCTCAGTACTGTCCTTGATATTGATCAAAAAATTTATGTTGTGCCTGAGAAGACCCAGATGTTTATTTTTGTAGGAAACAATGACTTATTTTTCATTGTACAGCTTGCTTTGTTTCCAGAAAAAAAAAATAAGTAATGTGCTTTTAAGTGATGTGATTCTGAAGTGATGCGGTAGGTACAGTGGGCTGTGTTGACCTTGACACCACGTTGAGATCGCAGCAGAAGGCATGACTGTTTCACCAAAATTTAATATATTCAACACCTACCAGAAAAATTTTACAGCTGAGCTGTGTGATAAACTCTTGAAAAGGGCAATTTACTATGTAATAATACATAATAATCTTGCTAAATTATCGGTAATTCCTTTACTTTATGAAGCAGCAGTAGGATTTATATTCTCAATCAACATTTTTCCCTCCTGCAAACTTTGTGTTGATAAAAAAAAGTGTCTCATACAATGGCTGGTGGGTTTATTTTTGAGATAACAAATGCAAGCACTGAACGATCAGCTATGTGTTTTGAACAATCCTTAGTATGTAGAAGTGGCACAGTATTCTCTGTGTCAAGGAGGTTATGAGAATTATTTAAAAGAGCAACTTAATTTGAACCCATGAGCGGTGTAGGAAGGTATTTTGTGTTGACTGTTCTGGGGGCCCTACATGTAACTCAGGGTCTCCACTTAGGGCCTAGTGCTTCACTTAACAGCGGTGCAAACAGCTGGAATGATAGTTACTGTGGCAATCAAGTAGTTGACTTCCAAACTTTTATAACTAATTCTTTATTTTTATCCCCTTTAGGACATTGGCTTAGCCTATATAAATCACCTAGTGGAGAAAGGAGAGTATGACCTGGCTGCTCGGTAACTTACTATTAAAGATTTTCTTTGCTGGCTGAAGTGTGTCTGTGTGTGGGGGAAAAAAGCAAAAGCAAATTATTTGATTTGGAAGTATTTTGTCTTGTTGATTTTCTATGTGTTGTGGAGTTTCTAAAGTTTCAAAACATACAGGTGTATTACTGTGCCCTATATTTTCTTGCCTGTAGTGATGCAAAAGTTACTTCCTAAACTTTATAAAGTTTAACTAGAATTGAGACACATGTATTTTTGAAAGTCAGCCTTGATTTTTCAAAGTCACACTAGATTTCCAAAACTGAGGTTTTCTTTGGATGTTGATAATCTAAGTTTATTAGTGTGTCGTTACATGTAAGACGATCAGAATATAATTTGTGGTTATGTGGGTGTAAACAAAATTGTCAAATATGGATATCTAAAGCAAATATCAGAAATCACCTAAGATCTGTGTTTTCTTGTATGTGTAAGCGTAAGCATATCTTTTTAAATGCTCAATTTTTCTTAGCTGGGACTTAAAAACTTCACTCATAAAGCTGATATGTCCCTAATCAAGAAGGGTGAATGCATAGTAAGCAGTTAAGTCCTCTTGGATACAACAAAATTGTAAGATCTGAAAGGAGAAGTACCGGGCATACTCTGCTTGAAGCAATGGTTGCCAAAATAAGTCACCTTTGAAAGTGTCTTGATAGGGAGAAGAAAAGAATCCTTCTAGTAATGCTGTCACATTTGTATTATTCTATGTACCTACTTTTGTTCTCTGCACTTTCATCTTCCTTCCAGAAAGTGCCAGAAAATTCTTGGCAAAAACACAGAACTCTGGGAATTTGAAGTTTACAAGTTTAAAGAAATAGGTCAGCTTAAGGTAAGTTAATATCTGTCTCTGCATGCTAGTAATTGGCATGCTGTATTTCCCGCATGTTTTAACCAAGTATCTAAAGGATCACATTTAATGGCCCTAGCGTGCTAGCAGGATACAACCCAGCTCTTGAAATTCCTGCCCCAGATCTCTAGCTGTACAGTTGTCTTTCAGATTGGTGTGTATATGTTAACAAGCCTCAAAACAGTGTTAGAGGTATAACATATCCAGGTACTCAGCTACCTATTTTCAATTTGTTGACAGCCCCCAGGTAAAAGACCCACCCCCAAAGCCTTTACTTGCAAAGATGCTCACAGTTAAATGCATCTTTCCCATTTACTTTTCACTCCCTTCCAGTATATCCTGAAAAATCCTACCCCAGCTCTTGAGGAAAATAGCCTCTGTGGGTGCCAACCTTTCCTGAAAATCCAAGCCACAGCTCGTGTCAAAGTCTCAAAGTATAGTTACGTATATATAGTAAAGCAACAGGGAAAACCTGTGCTGGGTGCTGGAAATGGTGGCAAGGAAGAGGAGCAGTCTGCTCTGTCTTGTCTTTTCCCTGGTCGCAAACCAGCTACCATAACGGTACGCGTTTAATGTGAGATTCTCAGTTAATAAATTGCCCAGGATGTAAGGCTATAGCACTGTCACTGCCAAACCGGGAGAAAACATTATGCGGACTCCCTTTGGTAACGCGTTTACGTTTATTTCTGAGTTTTATGTCTTCCTATTCAAACTCAATGAGCCAAAAAGGACATATTATTAAGATCTCACAGCACGCGGTCCCTTGCTGGTTTTGAACTGTTTAATTCCGCTCAGAGAGTGAAAGTCTTTCAGCATTACGGTTTTCAGAAATGTCTGGCTTTTGTTTTAGACCCACACCAGTGCGAGAACAGCATTGCCTTTTCTATGAGTTCTTAGTGGTTCGATGCACTCTTTGCCACCTTGGAAGATGAAATCTCGTGTTTCTATCTCTTTATTTCAATCCAATAAAGAACCTGAGTGCAGGTACAGGTGAAATTTTGATACAGTGCTTCTCAGGCCTTTTGGCTTTGTTTTGTTTTGTGGGTTTGTTTTTTTTTTTTAGATGCAAGTGTCTGGAATGGATGTTTTTCTTGTCTCCACTTATGTCATCCAGCAGACTGTAAAATATAAAAATATTTGCAGGTTTGCTGCAAAAACATCTCTGCTAAATTACTGCCTTTCTAAACAGTTGGTTGTTTTCAGCCCCTTGAAAGTGGACTTAGAAAAACGTAAGACGCAGTCCGTTACATTATTCAGCTTCAAGCTGCAGTTCTAGAAGATGCCTTTCTTATTTTACTATTGCAATTGCAGGTGACTTTTCCCACGTTCCTAAAGATACCGGCATATCATAAAGGATGAACTAAGTTAAGCGAGATCTAAATGAAGTGGTTCTTGAAATGCTTGGGGTCATTTGTATGCTATTTGGAATTTTTACCTATTTACATGACCAGCAGGTATTATAACACAATAGTGTAACTGGGCTATAATGGCCTTAAGTCTTGATGAGGAGAACGTGTTTGAGATTTGGAGACAAAGTTTATTTCAAAAGGGAATTTTCTTAAGGAATTTGCACTGCATATAAGTTGCCTGAAATCTGACATTTCCAGTATAACGTGATTTGCCACTAACTGAGGTGGCAGTGAAACTTCGACTTTAAACTTGCAGGTTTAAACTTCCCTTCCTGCAGAGGGACTAATTAGTGATACTCCAATGTCAAAGCCTGTGGGATGTGTGTGTTGTTTGTTTGCTTGTGGGTTTACGGGTTTTTTTGAGTGTTCTGTACTAGAAGGTCCTGTCTGTCTACCAGAGGCTGTATTTTGGTCTCGATGTCTCTCCTGTCTTGGGTGAATGTCCTCTAGCAAACTTTGATATGGCAGTTTCAAGATTTTAGAGCTTTGCAACGATCTGCTCCTCTCTTCCTCCAGCAGCAGTGGCTCTGTGGAGTTACATACTTGTGCTGGAGTTACTTCAGTGTAAAATCCAGTATCTCCGTTCAAACAGCTGAGGAAGGTGGATTTGAAGGAAGATGCCAAACTCTGCGAGTGGTGGCCATTGTGACGAGGGATGTGCTCCATTCTGTTGACTTTGCTGTGACAGCAGTGGCTTTCAGCAGGGGTGCAGGATGATCAGCTAGCAGCAGCAACTATGCTTTAATGACCAAATGTTGGCTAGAGGACACATGAAAGACTTCACCTGACTGTGGTGGGCATAGCATAGAGCAGTATTATCCAGGCAGCCTTTTTCATCTCATAGGTATCCTGTGAGGAATAAATACTTGTGGTTTGGGCTTATTGGTGAGATGTTATAGGCTATCTTATGTCAATGTTTATATGGGCTTTCTTGTGTATACCCGGCCTTTATACCTACTGATCAAAAGTCTGAAAGCAGGTCTTAAGAAGAAACAAAGGAAGAAAATATTTTTGTGTATAGTATCCTCTTTTTATTTCAAGTCGCTTTCACCATGTGGTTCAGGAGTTTGATACAAAGGCATCCTGATTCTGGAACTTTTTGTCTGACCTCGCTCTTTAACTACTGCTTAAAAATAAAATAGGAAGGGTTCATAACCTTGAGGGATGGGTCTTAGCTCGCCTTTGTACCTGGGCTTAAAAATAAGTTGGATGCTTCTCAGTCTTTGCTGAGCACGGGGGCCAAACCGCAGGAGGTGGTTGTGCTTTTCCTTCAAAGCAGTGGGACTTGGGGACAGGAGAGATTTCCTTCCCGAGGCAGCCTGGCCCCCACGCAACGAGGCAGCTGCACCGCTCGGTGGCTCGCCATGGGGCCGAACCATGGCCAAGAGCCACAGCAAAGCCTGTCGGGCAAGGCTCTTCGTTGAGGAGGTGGCAGGAAGGTAGAAAGTGGGTAAGAAAACAGCCGTTGGAGAACATCCTCTGCCTTTGAGTCTCCAGCTGATGTCCAGCTTGCTTTCTTTATGGCCGGAAGAGGGTTTTTTTTATGAAGGGGTCAGGAATATGATGCCCCAGGGCAGCTGGCAAGACTGTGCCCTGAGTTAGCTATTAAATTCTGTGACAGACGGCGGGAGCTGATGTTGGCGGCACACTACATTTCAAAGACTGGCCATGCTCAAACAGCGTGGGGAGAGGTCTCCTGTGAGCAATGAACTTTTAATTTTTACAAAGTCATTAACAATGCTTTTGTTATTGGTCTTTCATTTTTACCTCCTTTTTCATGTACAGATGGAAGACTTTAATGAAATATGTAGGCAATTGTTTTGATTTAAATACTAAGAGGCTTTGTTGTGAATAATCACTGCTGTCTGTAAAACTAAAAAAAATGTAGTGAGGTTCTCCTGCTTTGTTCATGCAACTTTAGTAACGAAATGCTACAGCACCATGTGCCATTAGTGGGCAACAGGCAACACCTCTGAGTGTTTGGAGAAATTTCATCAGTATTGGGCCTTCAGCTACAAACCCCAAAGTCCCAACACAGCTGGCAGCAGTAGGGTTTATTTTGGCAGGCAGTAATAACCTTGGCCTCTAGTTGCGTGGAATAATAGTGCTAATAAGATGCTCTGCTGAAATTCCAGGGTATGAGCTGATTCATTCTGGCAGGTTCTCGTCTGCTGCCTGCCAGAATGCAGTTCCTTAACACCTCCTATAGAGCAACAGATCACACGCCTTCTCCCTTTCCGTGGGGAGATGTATTCTCAAATTAATTTTCATTTGGGGATGTAAAAATAGATGGCAAAACAGAACTCTACATAAAATTTAGTGACCTCAGTAAGTCATAAATCAAAAATGCACATTTTTCAGCTGATGAATGCTTGTATCTTTTTACAAGATAGAAGAGCAAGACTGGACAAAATGGGTTTTGAAAACCACCTTCTTCTGAGGAGTCTTTTGTGGGTTTTCTTTTCTAAATGGCTAGCAGTAAATATTCAGACTTCTCTACGTGCCATCACTGATACTCCCATTCTATCTAGTATCTTACTACAATCTTTCTCATGAAAATTCTTTCAGATCAGTAAGTAATGCAAAAACCAATGTGTGCAATCCTAAGGTAAATAACTTGAGGATACTGCTTACAAATAGGAACATAGAGAGCTTCCAGTGTTTACCAGGAGCCATGTTTTGCATGTAGCTTTGGTATTTTGTTTCACAACAATTCTTTTTCCTATCATCAGTGTACCAGGATGTTGCATGTCATTCTCCTTCTGAGGCTTTACTCTCTTTGTTCCTACAGGCAATTAGTCGTTACTTGCCCAGACGGGACCCAGTTTTGAAGCCTCTGATCTATGAAATGGTCCTGCATGAGTTTTTGGAGAGTGACTACGAGGTACTGTAGCCTGATGTATCCACATGTAATAGCTGTTGCCAGCAAAACACCTGCAGCAATGTAGAATTCTGATAGCAAATTCTCTGTGGTGTTCAAACAGATTTTCAATGGACAATTTAATGATAATGAAAAGGTTAAAAAGATGAATTTGGGGTTAGATATTTAAAAGAATAGGTAGAGTATTCTTCAGAGCACACAAGTAATGTGAGATTGGTTACTTATTATAAAAACTATTGTTTTTAGTTTGTTTAATGTAGCACAAGCAGTTGAGGTGTGCACAAAGCATACAGCACCTAAAAGAGACCCGGCTTCATGAATCTTAATAACATTGCCCTGAGAAGGAAAATCTGCGTTCTGCAGTGTGTGTGTCTGTGGGCACGTAAAAGTGGCTTAGAGGTGAAGCACAGCAGGTATCATCACAGAGGCTTAGCGGAAGCTTTGATGTTTTGAAATGTTCCTTGGGCAGTTCTTTCTGTTTCTGTTACAATCTCTTATACTTTTAGGGGTTTGCAACCCTGATAAAAGAGTGGCCTGGAGATCTCTACAACAACACAATCATAGTTCAAGCTGTAGTGGATCACCTGAAGAAAGATCCCCAGAACAGGACTTTGCTACGAACACTTGCAGAATTGTGAGTACAATTTTAAACTCCTGTTACAAAAAATAATCTTGAAATAGCATACTATAGTTCATAAATATCTGCCTAAATCTCTTAACAGAAATATCTGCTTTGCAGCAGTCTAGAGTATCGACTTTCTCTACTCTCCACTCTGCTGGTTGCAGAGCTTAGCAATTCTTTTCACTTCCTTATAAAGTGTATGCGGAGTATGAAAGCAAAGAGTGTAGTATAAGATTGGATTTACTACTCCTTTTTCAAAAGCAAATAGCTAGGATTCCTCTTTATGCTGTCAGAGAAAGCATCTATTGTGACACTTTAATTTCAGAATTACTCACAGGAAAATAAAATGTTGGTTTTTCCCCACTATTTCAAAAGTAGTATGTTTAGGTTTACTGCGTGGTTGGAAATATGTGGCTGGAAAATGTGCCAAAACTGATCTGGTTCTAGGCTATGTCACACAGGGATAAAGCTCTTTGTTTTTCTGAGCCTGATTCTCATGTTAAGTTCTTTTCATACTCCTTCTTTGAGGAAATAACGCTACTGTCTATTGCTATGTTACAGTCTGTCCCAAAGTTTTAAGAGAATAAAGTTTGTTACCTCTGAAGAGAGTTCCAGTTAGTTTCCGAAAATAGAAAAGCTAACGTTTTGTGTGGCTTCCCCTGTGGTTTGAAATTAGGAAAATGAAAATGCAGGTGACCACAGGTCAAAACAAATGCAGTGGCTGATAGCAACAGAGTAGAGATTAGTGTTTTATTTCCTTCTAACAAAAGTGAATCACAGCAACTATTTTGATATTCGTCAAATCAAGTAGCATTCTAAGAAGCTTTACATCCTAGAGTATATTTATATTTTCAGTCGTAGGTAATGTTCCTACACTTAAAATACATGTGATCTTACATATCTAATATTGTTTCTTATCAGGTATACTTACGACCAGCGCTACGGCAGAGCCCTAGAAATTTACCTGACTCTGAGACATAAAGATGTCTTCCAGTTGATCCACAAGCACAATCTTTTCAGTTCTATCAGAGACAAAATTGTTCTGCTCATGGATTTCGATTCAGAGGTATGATGATCTTAATGATTTTGTATTCACTTTCCACTAGAGATATTTTAATAGATAAAAAATAAATGAGCTAAAGATAGTATTGAGGCAGAGAGTGTTTGCTGTGTGTCACTCACAGTGAGACGCGTACCACATGTCAGATCATACCTGTGATTTGCAAGTAGACTTTCATTATGATCTTCTGTGTGCATTTCTAATAAAATAATGCTATTAATAAGCCATAGAAGAGAGGTAGTGAATTTATTGTGAGGCATATGTTAAATGTACTTGCCACTTCTCTTTGACTGCAGTCAATAGAATAGAATACATTATTTTGGTTGGAAGGGACCTATAACGATCATCTAATCCCACTGCTTGACCAAGTTAAAGCATGTTGTTAAGGGCATCATCCAAATGACTTTTAAAAACTGGCAGGCTTGGGGCATTGAACACCTCTCTAGGAAGCCTGTTTCATTGTTTGACCCGCCCCCTCAGTAAAGAAAGGCTTCCTAATGTCTGTTCTGAACCTCCCCTGGACAGCTTTGAGCCATTCCCACACATCCTGGTGCTGGGTACCAGGGAGAAGGGATTAGCACCTCCCTCACCAATTCCCCTCCTCAAGGAGGTGTAGAGAACAGTGAGGTTGTTTCTCAGCCTCCTTTTCTCCATCTGGACGTGCCCAAAGTCCATAGCCACTCTTTAGAGAGCATGCCTTCCAGCCCATTCACCAACTTCGGTGCTTCCCTCTGCACGCATTCAAGGACCTTAACATCCTTTTTAAATGGTAGGGCCCAGAACTGCACACAATACTCAAGGTGGGGAAGCACCAGCCCTAAATACAGCGGGAGAATCACCTCTTCTGAACAGCTGCTCATGCCGTCTTTGATGCACCCCAGCATGGGCTTTTGCCCTCTTGGCTGCCAGGGCACACTGCTGCCTCCTGCTGAGCCTCCTGGCAACCAGCAGCACCTCCACCTCCCTTTCTGCAGGGCTGCTCTCCAGCTACCCCTCTCCCGCTTTAGGCTTGTGCCCGCCGTTACTCCTTGCCAGATGCACAATCAAGAATTTGGTCTTCTTCAATTTCATGCCATTAGTCACAGCCCAATGCTCTCATCCACCCACGTCCCACTGCAAGGCATCTTGGGCCCCAGCTCAACAGCACCTCCCAGCTCACTCTCAGCAGCCAACTTACGCACACTGCATTCAACTCCTGCATCCAGATCACAGAGAAAAGCCTGGAACAGAACTGGCCCTGCGAACGAGCCCTGAGGAGCAGCGCTGGGGACTGCTCGCCAGCCACATGGGAGCCTCCCTCACTGCAACCCTTTCAGCCCTGCTCTTCAGCCACTTCTTCACACAGCACACCGGGAACCCACCCAGCCCACAGATGGACAACTTGTCCACAAGGATGCTCTGACCGACACTATCCAAAGCCTTCAGAAAAGCCAGAAAACCTCCATCAACTGCCTACCCTTCACCCACCAGCCAGGCGACCATCACGGAGCAGGAGTTCAAATCCGTTACACACTACTTTCCCTTGGGGAACCCATCTTGGCTCTGCCCGAGGATTGCATTCTTCTTTCAATGTCTTTCTAGAGCCAGATCATCCCCAGTACGATCATCTGCTCCAGAGTTTCTCCAGGAACTGAGCTTAGACCAACAAGGCCTCTACTTTCCTTACTCTTCCCTCACGCCCTTCTTGTAGACTGCAAACACCTTGGCCACCTTCCACTCAGCGGGGACCTCTCCAGACTCCCAAGACCCCTCAAGGCAGGTCCCTGAGAAGGCTGCTGAAGTAACATGCGCCAGCCCCTTCACTGCTCTGGGGGGAATCCCATCAGGCTCCATGCAGTTCTGAACACTCAGCTGAGACAGCCGAGTCCTTACAATGTCAGCGTCCACAAAGGGAAAGTCACTGTTCCCACAGGCCTACTCCTGCCACTCAGGGCACCAGGCAAACGAGAGCCTCCTGGATGGGAGCTCTGCAGAGAGGCTACAGCACACACGTCTCTGGGCTGCAGGCTTGCTTTCTGCCCTGGCCTCAGAGAAGAGGAACAGCCCCACGTTTGTCCTTGGGAGCTGAGTGGCAGAGGAGGTGGTGTGCGGGACGCCCAGCAGCTGTGCCCAGGGCATGGCCACCAAGGGGGTGCAGGGACAGCCCCCTGGGCACAGGGACTGCCTCGGGGCCAGCACCCCAAAGCCCTTCCTCCCAAGGACGCTGGCCACAGGGCTGCGGGGTGGGGCTGGGCAGGGGGGGCCCCGTCACCCCCATGTCACAATGTCACCACCCGGCAACGCAGCAGTCACAATGCCCCGGCCAGGATAAAAGGCAGCATCCTCCCGTGTCCCGCTGACAGAGCTGGCCTGATGGCAGCACGAAGACATCCAAGAGGAAGGCCTGGAGGAACCACTGCAATTACCTGGCACGGGCTGAGGGAGGAAGGCTGGAGACATGGTCAAGGCCCATCTTGACCCATGGATGGATGGATGCATGCATGGATGGATGGAAATCCTTTTCAGCTGGAAAGCAGCGACAAGAGCAAGGAAGCGCCTTCTGGAGGAGCACTGCAGAGCTGTAGGAAATGGGATGCGGAGAAGTTGCAAGGGCTCCCAGTGCTTTGGAGGCACCCACTGGTGTCCTGCCAGGCGCCAGAAGGATTCTTGCTCCCAAGGGGAGTCAAGGTAGGGGCCTTTGGCCACTCTTGGAAGCCCTTGAGATGGCTCCAGGCTGAGGGAGAATAGGGTTAAGGAATCTCCGGGGAGGCAGGACCGGCCTGTGGGACGAGGAGGCAGGTCTTGCTCACATGCTCAGGGAACAGCCGATCGCCAGCGCTGGGGTCAGGAAGGAATTTTCCCCCGGGGAAGATTGGCACTGCTCCCCGGGGGTTTTTTGCCTTCCTCTGCAGCATTGAGCATGACCACTTGTCAGGGCTCCTTCGCTCCCCTTTGGCTGCCTTCCTGCACCTGGGGGGAGGAAGGCTTTTTTTCCCCCCGAGGTGGCCTAGCAAGCGTCCCCGGGGGTTTTTTTGCCTTCCTCTGCAGCACTGAGCAGGGCCCCTTGACAGGGCTCCTTTTCGACAATTTGGCCAGGAGCCTGCTGCACCAAGGTGGCCCTCGTGCCCCGCAGCCGGGGGCAGGAAGCTGCTTTCTAGACTCCCAGGCGGGACCCCAGGGTGGCCCCCGGGGGATGCTTCTTGACCTCGCGAGCATTGAGCACAGCCCCTGCTCAGGGCTCCTCGGGGCCCTTGGGGCTGGCCTCTTGCCCGCTGCTCTGCCACCTCCCGGCCACCACTCCTGCCCTGCCTCTCTCGGCCTCTCTTGCCCATTGCAAGCTTGGAGCGGGAGCGAGCTCTGCTCTTCCCTTGGCTCCGTCTCCCCAGGGCTTCTGCCTTGGCCAAAACACCCTCTCCTGGGAAGGCCGCCGGCCTTGGGGCACCCTCCGCAGATGACACTCCAACACTCTCCCTGCCTGCAAGACAAGCCCAGGGCACGCACCAGAGCGCTTTTCAGCCATCACTGGCCAAGGAGCACAGCGGCGCAGACACTTCTCAAAGGCAAAAAGGGGGCTCCTAATTGCTACGCCTCCTACTTTGCAAAATACCTCTCGCTACCACTCACCTCCTCTCCTTCTTCTTGCGTGGGCTCGCTCCTCATCCCCATTCTTCACAGTCTCACTCTGCAGGAGACAGGGGCTGCTCGCCCTCTAGTCTTCCTGCTACTCTCCATGCCTCCGTGCCTTCCCTTTCCCACACGGGATGGTTTTCCAAGCTAAACTGAAGAATACATCAGCCCGCTCCTGGCTCCACATGCGCCTTGTGTGCGCACTTGTGAGCATCACCTCTGAAAGAGATTCAGAAAAATGCAAATAAAATCCCGTTTCCACTTGTAACCTTTGTGTTATGTGCTCTTGAAAGGGGTTTTGGAGCTGAACAACTCGGGATGTTTCTGGCAAGTATCAGACTCATCCTCGCTAGAGGAAGTACGAGAGAATAGTTCCACGATGCTATGCCCAGGGTTCTGCATGACCAGCTCTGACCTAGGGCTGAGGGCTCCATCCAGGAGAGCAGGTCTCTGCAGTGCAGGTCCCAGGCCCGTCCAGGAGACAGGGGCAGAGACAGGTACACCTACACCATCCCTCCGTTCAACCTGTTCTTCAGCCAGCATACTGTGAACCCATGCATCCCACAGCTGGACAACTTGTGCAGAACGGTGATGTGAGGGACAATACCAAAACCTTTACTAAAATCCAGAAAAGCTACATTCACCACCTTTCCTTCATCCACTAGGCAGGCGACCTTATCATAGAAGGATTTCTAATTGTTTAAACAAGATTATTCCTTTGTGAGCCTGTGTTGACTATGCCTGATGATTGCCTTATTCTTTAAATGCCTTTCTATAGCACCCAGTATGACCTTCTCTGTAATTTTTCCAGTCAGTGAGGTTAGATGAACAGGTTTTATTTTCCTGTGTCTTCTCTCACACCCTTCTTGTATGGCTAGTTTCCAGTCAGCAGGGACATCTCCAGGGTGCCAAGACCTTTTGTAGATAATTGAGATGGGTCCTGCCATAACGTCTGCTTACTCTTTCATTTCTCTGGGGTGAATCCCATCAGGCTCCATGAAGTTAGGAACATTGGACTGATTCACCTGGTTTCTTACAGTTACATTACAAATGGAAAGTCACTGTTCCCACAGTCAAGGTCCTCTGACTCAGGAGACTGGGCAGCCCAAGGTCTATCAGTATTCAGTTTTTGCTATATCAGCAAAAAAATGCACTGAATGTCTCTGCTTTTAATTCATCCCTATTTGTCAGGTGACCAAGTATTGGTCCAATGTTTTCTTTAGATCTCCTCTTGTCCTTAACATACCTGAAATAACATTGCCAATTTCAACTCTAATTGAGCTGGTCTTTCATGTTTTCTCCCTACCTATACGATCTACAGCTCTGTACTCTTCCTGTGATGCCTGACCTTGCTTCCAGAGATCATACAGTTTCTTTTTCCTCCTGACTTCCAAGCAGATTTCCCTGTTCAGATAAGCTGGTCTTCTGCCCCGCTTGCTTGACTGAGGACACAACGGGATTGCCTGCTCCTGTGCTTTTAAAGGGTGGTTCTTGAGAATGGACCATCACTCATTGACCCCTAAGCCCTCAAAAGCAGATTCACAGGGGTCACTGCTAAATAGCTCCCTGAATAGCTTAAAGTTTTCTCTCCTGAAATCCATGGTAGCAACTCTGCTGTTCCCTTCTCTTATTACGCTGAAAATTTTAAACTCGGCCATTTCATGATCACTGTGGCCAAGACAGCCACCTACCATCACACCCCAAACGAGTCGTCCTCTAGTCACAACAAACAAATCTAGGAGGGCATCTTTCCTAGTTGGCTCACAGAGTACTTGGAACAAGAAATTAACTCCTACAAACTTCAGGAATTTCCAAAACCTGTTCGTCACAGCAGTATGATAATTCCCGGTTCATGTCTGGGAAGTTGTAATCTCTCATAAGGGCAAGGGCTACCAATGCAGAAATTTCTCCTGATTGTCTGTAGAATAACACAAGAGCTCTTACAGCCTGGCTGGGTGCTTGGTAGTAGACACCCACTCAAAATCTCCTTTGTCTTCCATCCCCCTAATCCTCACCTAGAGGCTCCCAGCCACATCATCACTAACTGTAAGGGCTGTACAATGAAACTTTTCCCATATGTACAGTGCAACGCTTCCATCTCGCCTGCCTTGCCTGACCCTCCTGAACAGCCTGTAGCCTTCCACCCCAGCGCTCCAACTGTGGGATTCCACAGCGAGACTCCACCAATCTCACTAATCCCAGTGATCTGGGAGCTGACCAATGCTTCCAGTTCATCCTGTTCCCTTCTCATACTGCACGCATTGGTGTACAAGCATTTCAGATACTTTCTTGAGCCCTTCATGTTCCCAGGAGCAGTGTAGGTGTTCCCACTAGCATTGCCACCCTCAGGCAACGCCATGCCAACCCTTGGCTTACCTACTGCCAACTTACCTGTTGGTATCCCTTTCCGCCATCGATTCTAGTTTAAAGCTCTTTCAATCAGTCCTGCCTGCTTATGCCCAAGGATGCATTTTCCCCATTCGGACAGGTGGTTCCTGTCATGCCTCAGCATACCTTGTCTTTTGAAGGCTTTTCCATGGTTTAAAAACCCGATGTTTTGGTGGAGGCACCAGTCCTTGAGCCAAGTATTGACATCCTGGGCTTGCCAGTTTTTTCTGAAGTCTCCCCCCATTACTGGGAGGATTGAGGAAGACACTACCTGTGCTCACAAATGTTTTGGGTTTTTTTTTTTTTGCAGCTTCTGAAAGCTTGTAAGGTTATTAACCTAATTCCCAAAATATGAAGTATGTGTTTTGTAATTAATTCAGTCTTCTTTCTTCCCAGCTGGCTATAAAACCTCAGCAAATGAGTTTTTGTATGATCCTTGGGAAGAAACCGAGTAGATCTGCACTTTCAGTGCAGTGGTTGTTTAAGCACTGACTGGAGCTAAAATATATAGCTGTCTGTCCCAAAGATGATGGTGTGCCTGTTCTAAACTGCATTGGGAAATAAGAGTATAATTCTTCTTTATTAAATAGAGTAAATCATATTGGGAATCTATGGGCTTGTGTCTTTTGAATGTGAAGCAAAGTTTGCTCTTCCAAGAGGGAAGCAGAATCCTGGTGGCCACTCTGCTTACATGATCTTGTCTGCTTGTGTTACGGTGTGGGTGTGCGGATAGTTTGGAGGAATCCAGCTGTAAGGCAAGTTGAGTGGTGTGTTTCCTGCACAGCCATCACCCTGCAGTTCCCTTTTGCAGTGGGACAAATAGTATTTCTACATCATTTGACAGTGGCCTTCAGTGACCCACGACTGGATGGGCGTACTTCACCTGCAATTTAAGTGCACGGTATTGATTGCTATTAGTGTGGAAACTTAGGAGAAGTATTCTGGAAGAATACATGATGCGTTTTCCTGTTAATACTGTGCTGTCGGGGAAGGCTGATGTTATGCAAACTGCTCCCTGAATTACTGTTGCTGAAAAGAGTAGGTCTTCAATATTCATCTGATACCCATCAGTGAACAAGCATAATACTATATGGAGTGTGAGAAAAGGTGTGTACCTGTTTCTTAACTGGGTTCTCTTTCTTTGCTTTAGAAAGCAGTAGACATGCTTTTGGATAACGAAGATAAAATTTCCGTGAGTATAACAAGTTCAGTCCAACGCCTGCTTGTCTTACTCATCCTTTCAGTCCTGTAAATGTGATATTCATCACAAGTTTGCTAATCTGTTGGGTTTTATTTATTTTCTTTTAGATTGACAGAGTTGTTGAAGAATTAGAGAACAGGCCTGAGCTACAGCATGTGGTAAGTATTTCTATATTCTGTTGGTTTCGAGTTGAGCTGAGTAAAGTCTTTGGTGGGCATCTCTTTTACGGATGAGGTTGTCCTATCTAAGTGTACACGACTCTAAAATGTCATCAGAGCCTAAGTGGCTACTTTTGTTAATCCATTTTTTAACATGGCTATAGCATTTTTACCATAATTTTAAAATGTGTACCTGTGAGAACTTGATAACGTACTGCTTATGTGTTAACGTACTGCGAGGTGCTCCTTATGGCATTGCAGACACTTGGCTTCTTCGTATCCCTACACAAAAATAGGATTGGATGTTGAGTGCAACTCTGAACCAACGATTTGCTCGTCCATAGAGACAGTGAACTGCTTGTCTTTCTAGAGCTGCAACTCCCATACACTGCAGGATTACTCTTGTTTGTGCAGAATTACGATATCACTGCAAGGCTGTGGCTCCGCATTGCTATTCCAAAAACACCTCTTCAGTTTGAACGTGCTGTCAGCGGAATACGTAACTGTGGGCTTGGGCTGTGTTAGGGAGGGAAGTTTAACTTGCTGCTGTGTACAAGCGGGGCTCAGGGCATCGATCTGGTGGAGAGCCGGGTTTATGTGTTAGAGCTCTGATTATAGGAAGCAGCTCTATGAAGTGTGCAGCCCACAGCCCGAGAGCTTTGCAAAGACGACGGACTGACTGACAGTTTGTGGAAGGAATGCATCAGTTTCAAAGTGTGAAGCCTGCTTCCCTTTGCATAAAAGTGATTCTCCAGGTGATTCTCAAGGCTTTTCTTGTGCTCATCTAGAGAGAAGGAGCTTTGCTCCAGTATCTATACTTTGAGGTTAAAACATCTGGTGGTAAAAATCTGATCTATAGTTATCTCTAATGGTCAAGTATATCTAGATAACCAAAATGCTTCGTTTGACATATTTATCCAAAGTTTTCTGTAAAACTCAAAATCTGGTGGTTTCATTGAAGGTTAAAGGACAGTTTCCAAACTGTTGCTGAAAACCTGCTAGTTTAGATAGGTCAGGTTTTAGAGATGGCTGTTATAAGGGTACCTCAGAAAAATGTAAAATTAGTCTTTTGAATCGGGATTTAATCTCTGTGCCTTTTATTATATGTTATCACATTCCTGAGGAAATTAGGAGTTTTTTCTTAGCAGACAACAAATAATATTGCCTAAGTGGTTTTGAGCTGTGATTCTCTTTTGATTCCTAGTATTTGCACAAGCTCTTCAAGAGAGACCACCATAAAGGCCAGCGATACCATGAGAAGCAGATCAGTCTTTACGCTGAGTATGATCGCCCAAATTTACTACCCTTTCTCAGAGACAGCACGCACTGTCCGCTAGAGAAGGTAAGCCCCCTAAAATCTAAACACAAGCCCTTGATTTTCATGTCTGCAGGTTGTAGCGTTGTGAATTTGTAACTGTGTCTGGTACTGCCCTCTACTGCCAAAAGGAGGGATCCTTTGAGTTTGTGACCATCCCCTGCAGAAGTTTGGTTTGCAGAGCTAGCCCACAGCTGAGACCTTCCTCTCTCAGCTCGCAGGGCAGGAATCGGTGCGGATTTTTAATGCAGGAGTTCTGGATTCCCACTCCATGCGTACTTACAGCATGTCATCAGTGCCTGGCCTGGCTGGACAGTAGGTTGTGGTTTTAAGAAATCAACAATCATTTTGCCAAATCTGAGTCAGTGTTAGATCTTGAAAAATGCGTAGCCCTAACTGGTGTTTTTCTAGCTTTGTGTTCTAAGGTCCTAAGTTGCTATTGAATAATATATATACAATATAACAAGTCACTGAACTAGCAGAGCTAAAAGTATTTTGTCTTTGTACTTCTGCTAGTAGATTTGAGGTTTTACAGAGTACCATATTTCTACTTTCTTTAACCTCTTGACATTTTCCTTCCTTGCTCACTCTTGTCAAATTAAAAAAATTAAGGGCAGTCTTGGTGGTGTTTTGTTTGGTTTTTTTTTTTTAACCCCTGCTTGAATTAAAGTGAATCAAATGGAAATTTAAATTTTCCTCTTTAGTTGGGTCAGTGTTTTATTATTTTTGTCGCTGTTAATCACCAAGCAGACTTTGTGAAAGGATGCCTCTCTGTGCAACTATAGTGATGACACTGGTGGAATAGTTTTAAATGTAATATTGAATATTGAATTTTACATGGTTGAAACGCTATTGAGAGCTAATGTGCAATGGCAGGAAACACTGGAAAATACTTCGTTAGGATTGCAGGCTTGGTCTTTGTTCAAACTGTTGCATGTTTTCCCCCTGTACTGGGTACTGGTGAGGCCCCACCTCACGTGCTGTGTCCAGTTTTGGGCGCCTTACCCCAAAAAAGACATTGAGGGGCTGGAGCGGGTCCAGAGAAGGCAATGAAGCTGGTGAGGGGTCTGGAGAACAAGTCTTGTGAGGAGAGGCTGAGAGAGCTGGGGGTGTTCAGCCTGGAGAAAAGGAGGCTGAGGGGAGACCTTCTCTCTCTCTCCAACTCCCTGAAAGGAGGGTGTAGCCGGGGGGGATCGGTCTCTTCTCCCAAGTCACAGGCGATGGGACAAGAGGAAATGGCCTCAAGTTGCACGAGGGGAGGTTCAGATTGGATATTAGGAAAAATGTTTCCACGGAAAGGGTTCTTAAGCCTTGGAATGGGCTGCCCAGGGAAGGGGTTGAGGCCCCATCCCTGGAGGGATTTAAAAGCCGGGTTGCCATAGTGCTTAGAGACATGGTTTAGTGATGGTTTTTTTGTCAGAGTTAGGTTGATGGTTGGACTAGATGATCTTAAAGGTCCCTTCCAACCTAGACAATTCTATGATTCTATGAAATGGGGTTGTCTCAGGGATCTTTTGAGGCAATGAGCCGGAGAGGTTTCCAGCCAGACACTTTTGTCTACAGTGTTGTCTTACTTGTTTTTAACTCTCTGATTCTCTCTTAGTTTTTGCCTTAGGTATTATTTGCGTGATCATGGTTTTATGTATAAAACCTTACCTGCACTTCTTTTTTTTTTTTTTTCCTTTTTTTTTTGTGCAAATTAATTTTACTTATTGCAGATCTAGCAACCTCTCTTCAGTGATGTGAAAAGTGCTGTGCGTAAATGATGCAAGCACATTGCTGGCACTGCTTTGCTGAAGTTATGGGCTGTGTGAGCAAGAATCTGTCAGAGATCCATGAACCTTTGGAAGGTGTGGTGCGATGATCACCGAAGGGAGAGAAAAGGATGCTAGAAAAAGTGTCATTCTAACCTTACATTAAAATCATTAATATGTTTCAGTAAGAAACTAAGGAAGGGAGGAAAGATACCAACACTGCATAAAACTCTGTTGAATTTACTGTCACTGCTAATTCTGTAATTATAGTTCTTACCATACATAGCATATAGTAACACTTTTTGCCACATGCAAATCTTTGTTCTAAGGAAATAAAAAGGGGACCAAGAATTTCCCAGTTACCAATATTTTCAGACCCTGATAAGCACATTCCAGTGTAGTGTATAAATTGCAAAAAAACATGATATTTGAACAAATTCACACTTATTATTGCTTTACAGAAGTTATAAATGCGGCAGGAAGACCTAATTCTATCTTTTTAAGAGTAAGCCACTTTTATTCAAGTGCGTTTTAGCAAATGTTTAATAAAATGAACTGAAAGACAGTATGAATGTTCCCTGTTTTCCTCTAGAGGGAGCATGGCAGTCAATAAATGTGCACCATCCAGAAATACCGAAGAGCTGGTACTTTGTAGTTTAACTTTGAACTGGAGAGAAATAAGGCTGTCAGCTGTGTTTATAACATATTATGACGTATTAGTATTATTCATACCTTCATTCCCCTGAAGTATCTGGTTGGTAATTCACTTACCTCTACCCTGACATTCATTGTCCTTATCTCTAATCTTCATAGTAACCCATCTGAAATAATTTGAGAATGGAAGGAAAAGTTAATTCCTACTTACGTCTTGAGCGGTAGCTGTGTCTTATGCATTTAAAGTTTTGATTTCCAATAATGAAAGTCTTTATTGGTGAACGGTTGTTGTCACAGGAGTGCCACAAATCTTGAGTTTGCTTTCTGCTTCCAAATTGGAAACAGACATGACATCTTTTATGGTGTACCAACCCTGCCAGTTTTCTGTTACTAACAACTTGTTGGTAATCAGTTTAGTAGTTTTGGTAATTGCACTAAGTGTTTTTCAACTATGAATGGATTCTGTAACTGCTCATGGTATTTAACCCTCAGGTCTTTAAACCAAATTTATGAGAAATGCTTCCTTCTTTCACATTTGTGCTAGACTATTTTTGTATTGTCGTCTTGGAGGTCACTGGTGCAAAATTTGGAGGGCACTCTCCACCTCCCAAAACCATTCTGAATACCCTGAGGACTTCTACAGTCTTGTGTTATGAATAAATGTCAAGCAGACCTCCATCACTAGGTATCTCATAAAGCCACCCACAGGAAGTGAGTCTTGACAGCAGATAACCTTAATGCTTTTGGATTAACGAACTTTTGGAAGCAGAAGAACTTGCCAATAGATTTAAAGGTAGAGATTGGCATAGTCCAGACTGAAATACCTGTCCTGTCCCCAGATTTTATCTTGAAGAAAAATAAAAAAAATTCATGAAGTTTCTCCTCTTAATTAATGCCTAAGGACCTGACAGTGCATATTAAGGGAGCTGTATTCCTGTCAAGATGAGTAATGCAACTTCATGGGAAAATATCTTTAAGTTTCTTGCAGCAGTTGTGATCAATAAAATATCATGTTACATGTTTCCCTGTATTCTCTTTCCCTCTTTCTTTCCCTTAAATTCAAGGCTCTTGAGATCTGCCAACAGAGGAACTTTGTAGAAGAGACAGTCTATCTTCTGAGTAAGTAACACTCAACGGTGATAAATTAGAACATGCTTTTAACCTTGTTATAAAGTTTATGCTGCAGAAATATATGATATATTGTCTAATGTCCTTTAACAGACTTTCCCAAAGACAAAGTTGGTATTCAGTCAGTAGAACCAAATAACACAACTTAGAAAATAAAACAAAGCACAGGTTATTCATATGTCTTAACTCCACATATTGTGTTACTGCGTTTCTGTTTTGGTGTTTTTCTGGGGCTTTGGAGGTGTTGGGGGGCTATGGGGAGCAGGTTGGGGGGTAGTGCTTTTGAGACAATCTCCAAGAGAAGAGTAATACTGTTAGTTTGAAGAGAGGGGAGAAATAAAACAAATGTTTAATCTGAATACATTTCAGAAACTTATACCAACTGATTACCACCAAGCTAGGTGGGAGTGTTGGTCTGCTTGAGGGTCGGCAGGCTCTACAGAGGGATCCGGACAGGTTGGATCAATGGGCCAAGGCCAATGGGATGAGGTTTAATAAGGCCAAGTGCCGGGTCCTGCATTTCGGTCACACCAACCCCAGGCAACGCTACAGGCTTGGAGAAGAGTGGCTGGAAAGCTGCCCAGCAGAAGAGGACCTGGGGGTGTTGGTGGACAGCCGGCTTAACATGAGCCAGCAGTGTGCCCAGGTGGCCAAGAAGGCCAATGGCATCCTGGCCTGTGTCAGGAATAGCGTGGCCAGCAGGAGTAGGGCAGTGATGGTGCCTCTGTACTGGGCCCTGGTGAGGCCTCACCTCGAGTGCTGTGTTCAGTTCTGGGCCCCTCACTACAGGAAGGACATTGAGCTGCTGGCGTGTGTCCAGAGGAGAGCCACCAAGCTGGTGAGGGGTCTGGAGAACAAGTCCTATGAGGAGAGGCTGAGGGAACTGGGCATGTTTAGTTTGGAGAAGAGGAGGCTGAGGGGGGACCTCATTGCCCTCTACAACTACCTGAAAGGAGGTTGTAGAGAGGTGGGTGTTGGCCTCTTCTCCCAAGGGAATAATGGCAGGACCGGAGGAAATGGTCTGAAGTTGTGGCAGGGGAGGTTTAGATTAGATATTAGGAAGAATGACTTTACTGAGAGGGTGGTCAGGCACTGGACCAGCCTGCCCAGGGAGGTGGTGGAGTCGCCATCCCTGGAGGTATTCAAGAAACATGTAGACATGGCACTTCAGGGCATGCTGTAGTGCCTGAGATTGTTGGTTTGTGTCTGTTTGTGGGTGTTTGTTTTGTGTGGTTTTTGTTTTGTTTTTGGTGTTTGGTTGTTTTTTGTTTTGGTTAGGGTTTTTTTTTGCGGTTGGACTCCATGATCTCAAAGGTCCCTTCCAACCAAGAAGATTCTGTGATTCTGTAATATTATATTTTGATCAAGTGGAAGATTTGCTCCTGTTTCCTTTTTTCTTTTCTTTCTTTCATTTTTCAGTAAGATTAATTGTAAATTAACTCCCCTGGCAGGCCAGGGAATCTGGCTTTGAATGGGAGGCATTGTAAGACTGAGATTTTTATGTATGTTTACGTATTAGTCGTGAATCAAATTGAAAGAGTTTTTTTCATCAATCTTTGTTTCACTAAGAAGAATGTTTTGTGGACCTTTGGAGAGCAGAGTAGGATTTACTCATGGATTTATTTAAAGAATAGCTCGGCGTTTCTGCTATTTCTTACTGGGTGTAAACGGCCCTGTATTTACTACAAATTAAAAGTGTTCATGAGGGCTGCTTATTTCATGTCACCGTTTACATGCACATGCTGCCCTTTATGTTAGATGTTGCTGCAGTTCATAACCCTTAATATGACCCAACACATTCTTAAGAAAGGCTCCACATCCCAGTCCAGCAATGGGCTCCAAGGGCTTGTTCAGGTTATACTGATTGCTCTGGGATTTGCATTCCTACATCAGACTAGATTAGATTTGATCTTGGTTGAGTTCGTCTGAGGCAACTTCACAGTTATAAAATTCCTATTGAAAGAGCTTCTTAAAGCACTGAGCATTGATAAGCATTTAGGGTTTATGATCTCTTTACATATTTTTTTTTCCTTCTAGGCAGAATGGGTAATAGCCGCAGTGCCTTGAAGATGATAATGGAAGAGTTGCAAGATGTAGATAAAGCTATTGAATTTGCCAAGGAACAAGATGATGGAGAGCTTTGGGAAGACCTCATTTTATATTCTATCGACAAACCACGTAAGTGGGAGTTTCTCAGAAGCCTTGTGTTTTGGTTTTGTTTGTTTTTTTTTTTTTTTTTGTGGAATGCTGTTGCAATTAAAGGATTGAATTATCCACGTGCATGCTAGTGATGGTGTTTATGGGTGGCAAGGGAGGTGTTCTGGTTTGTGGAGCACAACATAGCTGTCCTACTGTGCATAAAACCTTCCAATAAGGCAGCGTGTGGGCATGCTGCAGAACGAGTACTTAGGGTTTTAGCAGTTGGCTAAGCTCTGCATAGTCATGTCCCTAATGACAAATAAAGGGGAGAATGGTGCTTTTAATTTGGCAGAATGAGGCTTGATTTTTAGACAGCCTCAAAACACTGTCTGCAGACTTGATGAGGATGTTGTGTAGCGTCTTTATTGCAGCTGCTTCCCTTTGAAATTCTGAAAGTGAAGAACCTACAACTTTTTACCCCTCAGTAGAATAAGTAATTTGTTTTGTTTCTCTGGTACAAAAGTAAGATCTGTAATGATGAGTGCATTTTGCCTTTCATCCATTATATGATTAGCTACTCAAGTTCAAAGTTTAGATGGAATCCGAAACTGGCAGAATTTCATAAGTAACATCAGTTTTGTTCAGGAGGCAGATTCAGAGGAGTTAATATGACTGAGAAATAGAGACTTACTTTAACTATCTACTCCATTAGTTTTGCAACCTCTTCTGGAGCTTAAATCAAGGCTTTAAAGTCTCTCTTGGGATCCCTTTTCCAAAGGATTGAATGTCGTGCAGAATTAGTGTCAGAATACATATCTTTTCATCCCTTGGCTGCTAATTCTGACAGGAAGAAGCAACCAAAATTTCTGTTACTCCTTCAAGAGAATAGCGTTCTCAAGTTACCCATGCTTAAATGTGGTCCATCACTAAAAGGGATGCTACAATTAGGGACATCTGTAGAGCAAAAGGGATTCAAAGCATAGAAAATTCTCTTATATGCAGAGCATCTGCCCATATGCGGAGCAACTCTAGTGATACTCCTCAGTTTTGGGAGTTGAAGAAAAAACACAGCCTTGAGGTTCATCCTTCTAGTGTTTTGTTTTAGCCAGGTGCACTTCAAAAAGCAAAAGACTTCTTTTGTGTTACTCTCAGCAGTGTTTAGAAACACTTTGGAATTAGGTTAAGTGCTTCAAAAGTTGTTTTTAAGCCCTGGAACTGGGCATGGAATAGTCACATGATGTAGTTAATTTTCTGTCTCTCTTTGCTTGAGTGCCCGATTTATTGAATTGAAATGCATTATTTACTTGTGGGTTTGTGCTGGATACTGTTTCCCCTTTTCTGAATACCCTAGAAATTCTGTGAATTGCCAAACTGTAGCTTCCTCTCTTACCCAAAGGCCTGTATTCAAGTAAACACAGCTGCAAGAAACATATGAAGGCTATATAAAAGAGGCTTAGTGTTATCTCTTATAGAGGACTGTCCTAGAAGCAGCTTGTAGCTTGTCACCAAAGCATCCTTTAATTGGGTATTTTGCTGGATTTTTTTCTTAATTTCATTGCCCCTTGGTTTTCACAGCTTTTATTACTGGATTGTTGAACAATATTGGAACCCATGTTGATCCCATTCTTTTGATCCACCGCATTAAGGAAGGCATGGAGATTCCTAATTTGAGAGACTCACTAGTGAAAATTCTTCAGGACTACAACTTGCAGGTAAATGTTGCATTTTTCCTGTGATACTCATTTTCAGAGAGACAGCAAAACCACTTTGCCACGGGACAGCACAAGAAATGGCTATCACAAAGGTTTGTTCATTTTGTTCAGACATCCGTCATTGACACTGTGGGTTGATAGAATAGTACAACAAAAAGGCTAGGAATTTGTCAAGATGAATAGTGTCTTCTCTTGATGGCTTCTAGCATTTCTAAATCTCCCCCATTCTGTCATGAGCCTGGTGGGTAAGTAGAACTGGAAAGATCTAAAGTGTTCAAGACCAGGCTGGATGGAGCTTTGAGCAGCCTGGTCTGGTGGGAGGTGTCCCTGCCCATGGCAGGGGGGTTGGAACTTGATGATCTTTAAGGTCCCTTCCAACTCTAACCATTCTATGATCTTGGGTGATCCAGAATATTTTATACTGTCCAGCTGTCCAATATTGGAAAGTCTCATGACCGGTGCTTTTCATTCTGTTTAATATACGAGGAGGCAGAACACAACATGCACTCACTAAAACATTCACCAGATATTAGAGCTGTATGCTAAGTGTCATACTAATTAAAGGAAGATGAACTTTTAAAATCAAATTCATGTCTCGTTGGATTATGGGAGTTCTTACCCCAGCATAATTATACAGATATATACGGTTCCCTACATGACTGGTTTTGCTGTGTGTTTGTAAGAATTTAAAAGAAGCATACCCTTAAATGTTCCTGAAAGTAACAGCAGAGGGAGTTGCATTGCATACTTTAAATCTCCCTGCTACCAAAGAACACCCAAACTTGAGTTTTCTGTGACACTGCTCTTCACCCTTCTACTGAGAGATTTACGGATATAGAGCAGTGTGAATGCCCTAGGTGTGACTATGCGGAGTCCAAGAAAACATAGCCCAGTAAGCAGCTGAAACTCCATTTTTCTGAACCTCATAAACATTTGTTTCCCATCTGCTATTAATCTTTGGACGTCTCTAGCAAATAGTTAGGTTTGATGTTTTCAGGAAGGGTCACAGGTGGTCTCTTACCAGACCAAATCAGGACTGTACCTGCTAGAGCCTTTACTGATGTCAAAAGTACTTTTAAAATTGCAAGCTCTAAGCCTTTCCAAAGCTCTTTATTTGTTTTGTTATCATATGTGCTTTAGATCATAGCTTTCAGTATTTCAAAAAAGCATTTTAAGCATCCTGTACATCCATTATGTGCAAGGAGCTACCCCAGATAAACAGATACATGTTTGCACATAATGTATGTTGTAGCATTACTTCCAGTTTTTTAATTGACTTCTTTAGATCCTTCCAAAATAATGGTAGATTAATAGTGTGCTGCATTTCACAGAATCATAGAATGATATGGGGTTGGAAGGGACCTCTGGAGATCATCTAGTCCAACCCCCCTGCCAAAGCAGGTCCACCCAGAGCAGGTTGCACAGGAACGTGTCCAGGCGGGGTTTGAATGTCTCCAGAGATGGAGACTCCACCACCTCTCTGGGCAGCCTCTTCCAGGGCTCTGCCGCCCTCACAGGAAAGAAATTCCTCCTCATGTTTAGGTGGAACTTCTTATGTTCCAGTTTGTGCCTGTTTCCTCTTGTCCTGTCCCTGGGCACCACTGAAAAAAGACGGGCCCCATCCTCCTGACACCCTCCCTTTAAGTATTTATAGGCATTGATCAGATCCCCCCTCAGTCTTCTCTTCTCCAGACTAAAAAGACCCAAGTCCCTCAGGCTTTCCTCCTAAGAGAGATGCTCCAGGCCCCTTATCATCTTTGCAGCCCTCTGCTGTACCCTCTCCAGCAGTTCCCTGTCCTTCTTGAACTGGGGAGCCCAGAACTGGGCACAGTGCTCCAGATATGGTCTCACCAGGGCAGAGAAGAGGGGGAGGATGACCTCCCTCGATCTGCTGGTCACACTCTTCCTAATGCCCCCCAAGATGCCATTGGCCTTCTTGGCCACAAGGGCACATTGCTGGCTCATGGTCATCCTCTTGTCCACCAGGACTCCCAGGTCTTTTTCCACAGAGCTGCTCTCCAGCAGGTCAGCCCCCAACCTGTACCGGTGCATGGGGTTATTCCTGCCCAGGTGCAGCACCCTACGCTTGTCCTTGTTGAATTGCATCAGGTTCCTCTCTGCCCAGCTCTCCACCCTGTCTAGGTTTCTCTGTGTGGTGGCACAGCCTTCTGGTGTTTAAACAGTTGCATGTTAATCTTGCTCCTGTCAGTACCCTGCTGCTTTCACTGCTGGGATCCTCCTGTTCCTGCATTCTCTTGAAATCAAAATGGAATTTTTGGTGTGTCTGCAGGCAGACTGAGAAGGTGTTGTGTGTGCAGCCGCAGCGTTACACGGATGCAAAGTATATTGTGTGGCTTCAGACAAAGCTGATGACATTGTTTGGTCATGTTTTAGGGAGGGAAGAATCATTTTGTCTTCAAATACCTTTTAACAAAATTATGTTGGGATTAAAAGGATTTATTTAACCTTCAGAGTGATATCTAAAATTATTTACTGCCAGCATTGAAATGCTCCGTGGATTTGAAGTTAATTCATTTTGAAGTAGATTTGGATAGCTCTAAAGTTTAGATCTCATAGGAATAATAGAAATTAGGGAAGTTTAATGTAATTTGTGCTTGGCTTGCTTGTACGACAGCAAAACAATATAGCCAAAAAAAAAGGGGGACTATTTTTCTTTAGAGAAATATAAGCTATAGTTTAAAATAAGACTGTTCTGAAGTGTTACAGGCAACATAAAGTACAGCGTTTATGAACAGATGGTGTGTCTACACTGAAATTTAGAGATGTAATCACAGCTTTTGCACACTCACCTATGTCGCCTTGGATTGACAAGCTCAGTTTTTTATAGCAGGACTGTTTCTGCATTCAGCGTGTGCTTCAGGACATGGCTGGGACTTGAAGTCAATGTCTGAGTGGCCTCTCGTTGCTGAGGGCAATTCTGCCCTACCTTCATCATTACTGCTGCCTCATTAGGTGTGTTAAAGCTGGCCTTTGGTGTGTTTGTGTGATGCCGGGTCCCACCTTCGCGTCACGTTACGTAGGTTCCTGGTGAGACGTCCATGTCCTCTATTCTGGCTTGGTACAACTCCTTGGATTTTGGTTAATACTTCCTGATTTGTATCACTTAATGTACAAGGCATTTTGAACTCATTCAGCAATACAGATTTCATTGACTAGGAATTTCTGCAATTTCATCTCTTCAGTTCTGCATGCACGGAAGTTTTATTATTCCCTTTTTCAAGGGCAAAAAAGAAAATCTTGTGCCGAGATCCACAAAGGAGGTGCACAGGTGAAGTTAGAACCTGTTGGTTGGCTTGCAAGTCACTGCCTAAAACAAAAACTGTGCTGATTTTTTCAGAACATTGACTCCCCAAAAGGTATTACCCAAAAGGTGCTGTAATATTATTTAATTGTGGCCTCCTTTTGCAAGCCCTGGTAAGATTGTTTTACGCTTATGTAAGTATGTGGATGCAAATTTCCTATTATGCTCTTAAATTTCCTTAGCAGTAAACTTTACGTTAGGTATGATCTGAAATACGGGTGTGAGCTAAAAGCAGTGCCTTTGCCAGACTTTGTCTTTCTGAAAACAATTCTTTACATCCCAGCAGAACTAAATGACTCACGTTGAGTGGCTGCCAAAGCGGGCCATATGCTTACAGTGTGCATTAGAGAATCCAACAAGGAAGTCTACTAATGCAATGAAATTCATTGTAATTTTTTTTTAATCTGGGATCTTCCCTTAATAATTTAAGTTTTTATTAATGTTGGCTTATTGCAGACTGATTGCTTCCCTTTAGAAAATTATCACCTGTTAGATGAACCGTTGCAACTGTTGTACGTGCTACTCTAAGATCACTTCAGCTCTAAAGTAATGTGGTGAACTTACACCTTCGAAGAGGAGTTAATATCTGTTTGCTACCAACCCACCAATCAGGGCACTAAGATAGGACTAGGTATTCCATTGGGTAAAAATAAAATGTAGATTATATGAGGCTTTGTTCTTAGGCTATAATTTAATTTAAGTACTTCTAATGTATTTTTGCTGTGGCATTACAGCTCTGCTTTACAAGTAGGGATCTATTAAAATGCCTTATTATTCTTCAAGAATACCCATTTTTATTTTCCAACTTCAGGAAGTGCAATTCTTCCATGATCTTAAAGCTGCACACACATTTAAGTATTTTCCTAAATAGGAAAAGATTTAAGTACTAGCTTAAGTGGTTTTCAGAATTTGGATTAAAACTCCAAGTGATTATTTTTGTTTGGTTGGTTTTTCCCTCCCTGGGGTCATTTATTATAATGTTTTCTCTTCGCCATCATCCGAGTGAGTGTATTAAAACCGTAGTAGATAATTGAGCGACACTGATTTATTGTAGTAATGAAAGTTTATTGTTTATTTACTGCTGAAATAATACTGATTTACTGTATATAAACACTAAACATTCATAGACAACAGAGTTATGAAGACATAAGCAACAAAGACAAAGTTACAGCTGTCTGAATTTTAACAGGAGTATTTATCAAGTGAAGTGTAGTCTGAAACTTTTAAATTATAATTTATATCTAACTCCTGAAATCTAGTTCTTTGGTGCCATACATTTGTAGATAAAATAGACCACAGACTACTTCCTTTTAATTAATAAACTCCTGAAGATATGTTGTTTTAAGGAGGAACCTGCTTATTTACTAGAAATGATACATTACTAGCACATTTTTTATGTAATGGCAAATAAATTGCTTTTTTTCATTCAGCTTTCTCAACAGAACTAAATACCATTCAAGTCTTTGGCAAGGTAATGAAATTGAGCCAAGTCATATTGATACCCTTACCAAAATTTAATCATTTTCATCTTTACTGCTTGTTTTTAAACTTCTCAAGAACACAGAATCAAAACTCAATTTTATATCCATACGGTTGTTGTCAGTGTAACTTTAATTTGCTTTCCCCACATAGATGTTGCTTCTCTGAGACTCCTACAGAACCTGTGTTCCCGTTAGGAATTTACTAGTGCAACTGTTTTTACCAAGTCCCTTAGCCAACACAATTAGGGCGGTAGTGCTCTTATTTGAAAAATGCAGCAAAATCAGCATTTACTGCTATTGCTATGCAAAATATAAATTCAAACTATTATTTTTTTTCAGTGAAGCCGGTGCTACTAATGTTTTCATACAACTTCTTTGGACTGAAACTCATCAGTCATACAACTGTTGGATCTTAACAAAGACCTTATTTCTTGAATGTAGACTTGAACTTTGTATTTGCCTTTTGTATTCAGTTCCCTGGAAATTAAATTGAAAAAGATAATGAAATGGTTCACACATGTTTAAGTCTCTGGTATCTGATTATGCAAATGTCTTAACTTATGAACGAGGAACGCAGGAGCCTGTCCTAAAATAAGTCACGTAACCATGCTCCAGATTCTAAAGCATCGTATCACACGTCTTCCAGAGATGGCTGATAGAAAAATCCCCTTACTTTTGTACTTGTGGGTTAGTTATAAGCCTGTGACACTTTCCAAATGTATAAAATAGGTTTCTTTTCAGCTTTGGTCCATACCTGATTGAAATTTAGGAAATGCTTGTGGTATTGGAAGAGATTTAAATACCACCCTCATTTCAGAAAGAAATGTCTAATTTCTCACCCTTTGTATGAAAATCATTAGAAGAAAACTTCAAAAGATGTTGGTATTCTAATACTTCCCCCCCCTAGTTTTAAAATATAAAAGCAAATTGTTCAGATTCAGTACCTCTAGAGTTTGCGGATTAGCCATTTTACTCAAATGTTGACTTCTTAGTTTGCGCATTGATTGAACCCGTAGTAACTCTGATGGATAACAGATATTCATCCATTCACAGAATTCCCATTTATCCATTCATAACAGAGGTTGTGAATTAATAGGACCCTGTCGATAATCTGAGGAATGCCGTTCGAAGCAGCACCTGCAAAAATTGTTGGATTTTGTTCCTGCACATGAATAAGCTGCTGTTCAGACACCTTGGAGGCACTAGGGGTTAGGTGGCAGCTTGCACAGAGGGACATCTACCTTTTGGTTGTAAAGACTAAAAATAATGTGCTTCTAATTGCACTTGTGACGCTTTTTGGAAAAATTTGGTTAATTGGCCTTGAGAAACTTGGACTTGTTTGAGTGTGAAGCTGAATCAAGGCTGGAATTGATTCCCAGAGCTTTGAGTATATCCTTTCAAATGAACTGCCTACTGCGGTGTTTTCCTTTAAAGATAATGTTAGGCATTTGGAAATCAGGACTTTTTAAATTAAATAGAAGTTCCTATGGCTTCTGATTGTAATTATGCATTAGCGTCTTCCCTAATATAGTCAGAAAATGAACTAGGATTCTTTTTTGCAATAAGTGTTTTGGTTTCAGCAGTTTTCATTAATTTGGTAAAAAGCGTTACATCTGCCTGTGACTTCTTGCTGTAGGTGTCCCATGCTGTCCTGCTTGTGCTTACAATCATGTGCTTTTAAAGGGTAAAGGAAGTTCAGTTTCATCCCCTGGGTCCTATTTCTTCTCTTCGGAAAGTGGTTTCATTACAGATTTATGCCCGACATCAGTTCTAACTAGTTTAGGCTAATCATAGGATGCAAAGGTATATACTTCTCCCTCCTTTTAATGTAAAGAAGTTAATTCAAACATTCTTTCTCCCGCTATCTCCCCTCCAAATTCCCTCTCCTGCTTCTCTTTCTGTAAGTCTTATATTATCCATCTCATCTTTGAGCTCTTTAAATCTGTTTCTGTGGAAGTGTGGGGATTTATTACCTTGAGATTTGACATTTTACATTCTTCATTATGACTTTTCCTTTTATATAACAGTAGCTGCCTACTATATTCCGTTTCTAGCAAAATAAGGTCTGACAAACAGTCATTGAACGTGGTATGGAAAAAAAATCTTAGTGGAGTTTAAATAACAGGAGAAAGAGAGTGCATATGTCTTGTAAGTTATTTCTGTTTCTTCTATTTTTTAAGGTGTCAAACAGTATTGAGTTTTTGCACTGACTTGCTGATGTCTACTGTTTCTCTCTTAATTTTTCTTTTTTTAAATGAAGTTTTCCTATTGGCACACTGTATTTTAAGTAGAAAATAGTAAATAATGCTCCCTTCTTCCCTTTATATTACTGTTCCACCTCTCTCATTTAACATGCTTGCTTTGCTCCTTTTACTTACGCATGAGGTTTTTCATCTGCTTATGCTGAGTGCAGCTAGCAAAGACTACAGTGTGTAACCGAGACTTCATCTGCTTTAAGTTATTTACCTGTCTTTGGGATATAATTTACTGATTCAGAATCTTTTGAATCAGGCAGGCACTCGTTCTGAGAGATAGTCTCATCCAATTGTCCCTGCAAAAAGTTCCTAGCCGTTTTGTCAAAGCTAGTGACATTTTTCTACATTTAAATCAGAATTCACCATTCTCTGTTGCCCTTGGATAAAGTTGGAAGGGGAAAGACGTACTCAGATAGTTCCTGAGATTATCACAGATAAAACTGATTAAATTTCTAAGTGTTTGTCTTGTAGAGCTGCATTCAGTTTCTGGTGCTCTGAAATGTTTTATAGCTGAGTGTGTCTAATAGAGGAGAATGTAATTTACCCACTGACATGCCCAGTGTGAAATGCTTAAAGTGGTATTCAATTTTAATTTTTTTAATGTATTTCAGATTCGCAGTCTTAACTGCATATCATTCTTGGCAGCACGTCCTTATTGCTTCACAAGGTGTATGTGAGAAGATAGGGGTTTGAACAGTATTCGCCTGGCTGGAAAATCTATTATTATATTTCTTTTTGTGTATATGCATTAGCTGTGTCTTGGACTATTTCGGAATACTCAGTGTCTCCTGTAATGCAGATAATCAGGAGAAGGGAATGGATATTGCCTTTTTATACCACTTTTTTGGTAGGGTTGCTAGGCTTAAAATTGATTGTTCGCCTCTTTTGAAAGCACTTTTCAGAGGAATTGTTGTCTTGGAAAACAAATTTCTAAAAATCAATTTGGGAAGTAAAATGCCACAAGACTTATTTGGGATTGTCATATTTTCATACTTGCTTCGTTAAGTATTGTGAAATAAGGCTCTGTATAATTTTGACACCCTTGATTCCTTTTTGTGTTCCACAACATTGTCAGGCAATGAGATGTCAATCTAATGAAAAATATTAAATAAGTAGAAAGGGGGATGAGACTTTTGCTAGACAGGAACTAGCTCTGGACCTTTGGTTAGTTGTATGGATGTTGAATACTGCTTACTAAATGACACCTTAACAGGAAATGTGTTTGAACAAAATAAATTTTGAATTGCTGTGTTTACTAAGATTTTATGAGTATCAAGTGCCTTTCCGAAAGAAGACAGGAAAGATATGGGTAGAAGAAGTTCTGAAATAGTTTGGAAACCAACTATGAGGAGCACTGTAAGAAACTCTCTCCATTGTATTTTCTTAAGACAAACTCATAGGAAGAAGATCATAATTTACGACAGTGGTATATTTATAAAGGGGTTGTGGTTTTGTGAGGTGTTTGGGTTGGGTTTTTTTATATTGTGGGGTTTTCATTTAGGTGGAGGCGGTGGTAACTGGAGGTTCCTCCTTTTGCTCCTTTATAATAGCTTGAAAAATCTTAAACGTTCCTGGCGCTCTCTTTGGCAGCAGAAACCCAGCGGAGATCTTCCAAGATAGTTGAGATGCTCATCTATTCCACAACCGTTGTATTTTGTGTTCTTTGCACAACAGATCTTGCTGCGGGAGGGTTGCAAGAAGATACTTGTCGCCGATTCTCTTTCTTTACTGAAGAAAATGCATCGAACTCAGATGAAGGGTGTTCTAGTAGACGGTGGGTACAGAGGAAATGTGTTGACTTTCAAGATTTTGAAGGCTTCTACTTGGTTTATAGACTCAAGCCACATGCCGGTCCACTTTGAAAGCTGCCCATAAGCCTGAATATTGCACCTTATTTGTTTGTAGAATGTAGTAGGATACTTGCTGTCGTCCCCTTTGCAAAGGAAGCACTTGTATCTCAAAAAACTAGAGGATCCAGCGTGCAGCTTTTACTCTTGAACAGTCTCTCATAGCCAGTAATGTGTTGTGTCCTGCAATTTGTCTATAAAGGTAAAAAACGCTGTTCAGTGCCAGCATGGATAGTCAGATAATACTAATCTGGAACCAAATCAAAATCTATAAGATAGTTTTCAGAAATAGTTGAAAATATTTTGCAAGGTGCTAATGATGCACATGAGCAGTGCTGTAATTAAAACCAGCTGAGTGCTAATTATCAAGAGACAAAAGCTGATGGAAACAGAGGATCAGAACTTTTGCTACAAAATACTGCAGAGAAATCAGACACCCGTCCTATGCTCCTTTTTCCCAGTTTGCCTCGTGTCTCTACAGCACTGGTCCTAGGCAGCCTCCCTCCTCCAATTCTGCCGTCATCAGAATCAGAAGATCTAAACGTTTCTCATGCTGCTAATAGAAATGCTGCTTCAGTATTGCTCTTCAATTTTTAATAGACTCTCTTAGGCATTTTAAGTAAATACTTTAAGTCCAAGCTTCATTTGTGCAATAGCAGTATGTTCACACACACTTTATAAAAAAGTAAACGTGGAGTTTGTTGACAAAGCTGTTACAAGTTTGCTTTGTTTTGTTCTTCCAGAGGAGAATATCTGCGAATCATGCCTGTCTCCAATACTTCCTTCAGGTAGGTTGCTTTTCTAGGGGACAAAGAGGTTGTCTTAATTATTATTTTTTTTGGTAGGAACTCGTGTTTGCTTTTATTCATAGAAACGTGTAGTTGTCTCCCTCGGAAATCACTGCATAAATTTCAGTCTCCTGTGCAAAGCTTGCTTATGAATTCTGACATGAGTGGAGTCTAATTTGAACTTTTTTTGTTGCAGTAAACCCAGACTTTCTTTCCTATTCATCTTTAACTTTCTCATTTTCTGTTTTGAAAGACATGGAATGGAAGGCAACTTTTAATTCCATCAACATACGTATTCTCAGAGATCATTAGGACCACAAAACTAAGCTGTTGCCACCAAATCTTGTCCAACTCTGTTGAACGATTTAGACTGAACTTGTAGATTATGAAGTTCTACAGAATACACTTTTTGTGTGAGTGGTTGAAAACTCTTGGCTTCAGTCGCTGCTGTCATATTTGAAACAACTTGTAACAGGCTGTAGTTTTAAAACATCTTCTAAAGTTAGTCTTGAAATTAGAAACCCAGGATAGTTGGACTAGATGTTTTCCAAAGGTCCCTTCCAACCCCATATCATTCTGTGATTCTGTGATATTATTTTGAAGATGTACATTCTGCAGGGCAACTGTAGTTCAGAAATACAAATGTAGTTGTTGGGCATTTGAAGAGGAAATAGTTTTACCAGGAGAATGTCAGTGGTGGCATCTTCAGACAAGAATACATAAGAGAAAGTATATGTATGTACTGTATTTTTTTTTTCCCAAATGTGCAGAACCCAGTAGAATCTCTTACCATTTTTTAATCTGGTTTCTGCCATTTTTCACTTAAATAAATAAATAAAAGCAACAATACTATGATCAACATACAGCAGCACAGGGACCGGAGCAGTCACATGGTGATAGAAAACCTGGCAGAGCTGAACATGCTAGTGCCTTGGGGTACGTGTGTCGAGGGAATGAGAGCCAAGGAATTGAATGTGGATGCTGCTGCTGAGTGAGGTGGTTATTCTTTGAATGTGTGGATGTGGGAATCAAAAGGCACATTATGCACTTAGGCAGCTCCTTGCCACGTTTCAGGATCGTGGCGTGCAGCGTCGGCACTAGAATGACTTACTGTTCTGGTTCTCCCCGCATTAGGGCAAGAATTGTTTTGCTAACTTTTCATCGAAATGGCTGAATTATTTGGTGGTAGTTTACTCTTCTCCCTCCCCAAGTTTAGCATGTAGCACATAATGACATGAAAGAAAGTTCTGTTGAGAAGGTATACAGCGTTTAAGCCACAGGATAAAATTGTCCTGTAAGTTCATCATTAGGACACGTTACCTGAAACCATCACTGCATAGTTTCTATAAATGAGCTAGAATAATTTGAAATGAATTTGATAGAAAGATATTACTTGATGTTTCTATGTGTATAATGAAACGTGGACACATACTGCTGTAGCCACTGAATCCTTTGTTTCTGTGCCCCGTTGTAATGAACTTAATTTTCTCTTTCCCAGATGCATCCAAGTCCTTCAACGTGGTAGTGTTCCACTGCAGACATATGTTTCACAAGGAGTGCCTCCCAGTATCTAACACAGTAAGGAACAAGCTTAATCCCTCTGATACCTTTGCTAAAGAGGAAAGGACAAATTATTTCTTTTTGTCAACTGTGGAGAAGGGCAGGGGTCTATCAGGAATTATAATATGATTACAGTAATTATTTTTGGTGGTATCCCATAGTATTATGTGACTAGGGAAAGGATCTTTAGGGCAACTGCAACAAAAGTACATCCAATTTAGAAAAAAAATTGCTGCTGTTTGGGAAGTGTTTTATCACTTTCTGCAATCTGAATGTGCAATGCAGCTTTGAGACATACAGGGAATACAAACTGCTTGATTATATTTTTTTTTTTTTGTTTATTCATTTCCGTTGCAGCTCTCACTTTAAGTATGTTTAATTAAAGACTAGAATAAAGATACTTTCTCAAGTAAACCATATTGAATGATTCTGACCTGGAAGAAAAAAACCCACTCACTTCAGAGTGAATATTTAAATATCGTAATCATCTCTATACTCAGAATATGTATTTCTTCATCACAGATATCCTTCTATTTTTTTTTTTTCCCAATGAAAACAAAGCAAAAAAGTAACTTACAGATATAACCAGTTTTGAATCTAGGGACGAAAGCATCAGAATGGTAACAAAATCACAAAGAAGATGGAATTTAAGCTTCTCTGATTCTGTGTCTGTCTCTGAAAATGAACATCTAGTGAAAAAATAACTTTGGTGAATCACTTAATCTGCAAGTAACGAAGCAAAATGCTTGTAGCCATATGGTACAGCATGTATACTTAAATATGTTATGAAAATCTTAATGAATTAGATCCTTTGCAAAAGAAAGCCCAACAACTAGGAAATATTTATTCATATGATATTTACCATAAATCTTATTAATTGAGAAATAATCCAAAATTTAGTTAGCATTCTCAATTTGCTGGGAGAGTGGTGGGCCTGGGTAACTTGTCAGATGGGATTTTTAAATATGACATGGATGTTACATGATATATATTCTATAGTACCTATGAATACACAAGTATCTGCATATACCTGAGCCAAAGTCTCTACTGCTATAGTATTTCCTAGCCTTAAGTAATCAGTTGTGTTACTGGTGTTTGTCCCACATTCTAGCTTGGCTCCATCTCTCTAAGAGATTCTTGTTTTCTTTTTAATTTCTAGGTATCTCCTGTCCAGTTCTGCAACATATGCAGCGCCAAGCACCGAGGACCAGGAAGCGCAATCCTGGAGATGAAGAAATAGCAGTCAGATAGTTCTCCATGCCAGTCTGTGACACCAACTGTGTTAGGACCATGCAGAGACACTGTAGTTTCTGTTAGTCATCATTTATGTATATAATTCTAATTGTGGTTTAGAACTGGTTTCTGTAAGTTACCCAGCTGACTGAACATTTTCAGGAGAGAGAAAATGTGAAAATCTTTCCCTCGTAAGTCTTTGTTGTGCAATTCACATGTTCCTTTGCTCAGCTTGTTACTTAACTCTGGAACAGAAAAGAGAAATAAAATGGGAAGAAAAAAAAAAAAGAGTGTGGAGATTTGTGCTTGCGAACAGTTAATGTGCTTTACGGTTTGGAGCCGTATCAGGCTCATGGTTAGAAATTGCAAAGAAAGATGAATTGCTGTGAACTCAGCTCACCAAACTACTTTAGTCCTGATTTAGTTTATTAGTGAACTGTTTAACTTGAGACCCATAGGACTCTGATTGCTTTGAGTGGAACTGCTTCAGGACTTGAAGCTGGCTGTCTGCTTACTCATACATTAACAAACTTGTTTAACTGTTAATTCCACATATTGGCAATTTACCTTGGTTGTATGGTTACACGTTCATAGTTTGTTATAAACTGGTTGCTTTCTCAATCCATCTTCTTAATGCAGTAGCTTTAGATGGGCTTTTCTCATCCAGAAACCTTATTTTTAAATGTTAGCAGTTGGTCTTTACACTGACGAGTGTGGTTGTAGTGTATGATCCCACTAGGGGATGTATAGGGAAAAAAACCCACCATCTGGCTTTTCAAAGATAAGATCTCTAGGAGTTTTTTTTGGCTTTAGCAATTTATTAGCTAAGTTAAATACGTCTATTTGGATGTCAACAAAAAACATAGTTACTTTTAATTTCAACAGTGTTCTGTTCTGTTTTGTTGGTCCAAAGGAGGTCATCTTTCAGAATATCCTCACAGTAATGTAATCTCTTTATAAATGTTCTCTGATTAAATTAAATATAAGCATCTTTTCCCTAAGAAAAGTAATTTTTCAGAACTCCCAAGATATTTCTCCTCTTTTTCATAACTGGAGTTCAAAAGTAAAAATACATTGTTTTACCATCAAATTGTGAGGTTTAAAGAAGTAGTTAACATCGTAAGTTCTGTAACAACAGTGTAGTGATACTGCCGTGTATCCGTAAAACTGGAGAATGTAACACCTCTAAGTTCTTCTGTACCTTACTCCCATGTAGGTACACCTTAAAATAAGTTCTATTCTAGAAACCTGGATTTCTAGTTCATGTAAATTCATTATACTCTTTTGATATCCTCTGGGCAGTTGGCTGAGCTGGTCTAGCAATCTTAAGAGTGTCTTCACCTGTAAGAACTACTGCCTGGCTCAGTGGCAGTTCCATTTTCAGGGGCGAGTACACATTCTCAGGTATGTTATTCATTTATCCATTCTTTACTACACTGATCAGGAAAGCTGCTTTGAGTCGCAGTAAACGAAATGCTCCAGTGAGCTCAAGGGCTGTTTTACCATGATATTTGAGTTACTGCATGCCTGTAGACATGGTTAGAAACTTTTTAAAAAACCTCTTCCTCAGTAACTCTGAGCAGCTTTTCTATATTATACCCTAAGAATGCACTGTGCAATGCCTTAAGCTGTCAGCTTGCGGGAGGAAAAAGTCAAATTACTCCTATACAGTTAGGCCACAAAGTGTTCTGTAGCTCAGAGTTATATGATAATTTAAAACAGGTATATTGTTTACTTCAGCTTGGCCTTAAATTCCCTAAAGCATTTTGAGCGTTCAGTGACTCGGTTTGCTAGCCTGCCATCGCTGGCAATTGTATTGCATTGTACCCTGGCATATTCTTTGCATTATGCAAGTAATTTTAAATCACTGTATAAAAATCTAATCAAAATCTTCTCTAAATCCAAAGCTTTATTTCATTTGGGCTTCAGGGACTACCCTTTTCATGTTCCCGAATTCTAAATTCGCTCATTAAGATTCAGCAAGAAATGTCCGGTCCTGACTTTGATTCACTTTTCTTCCTAAGAAACCTTCACATCATAGAAAATGTCTGAGGCTAGAGTCTAAAATATTCAGCTACCCGAGAACTTTTCTTCTGGAGAACAGTTCTGCCTAAGAAGTAGCCTTAAAGCTGCATAACCCTTCAGAAAAGTACAGAGTAGCGCTTACCCACTTTCACCAGAGCATATTCAGGATGCCAATCCATTTATCAAAGTGCTTGTGCTTCTAACTAAGGTAAAATTAAGGTAAGTTTAACAAGGGAATTACTATTTTTTCACTGATCCATCCAGTTCTGGGTGATTTCTTCTGTAATGACCAATAAAGCTAACTGAAAGTATATGTGATGGATCAAGTAAGAATGTGTTGGTCTGCCATATCAGAGAGACAAAAGCAGTTTGGTTACAGTGACTCTTTGGATGATTTTTCTCATCTGTCTTCGTTTTACTCTTTTGAGACCCACCAGGCTGTGTGATAGGCTCAGTGGCAATGTTGGGCTGCGCTGAAGGTTTTGGTGGGCCCAGGTGAGGAGCTAGTGGTGCTCGGTGAGCGTGAGGCCATTTAGTGCTGCTGAGAGCGCTCAGGTAAAAGTGGCGGCATCAGGATAAAGGCTGCAAAAGGAGGAGTTAATCTGTTTGTAGCAGACCTGTGAGGACTGGGGAGTAAAGCTCTAGCAAGCAGTTTTTGGGGTGAGTGAGATGTGGCTGATGGTCTTGTAATAAATTCATTATTTATTGGTCGATCTTTTTATCACTGATAGACAATGTATGAAAGGGACTGGTACAGGCTCTGAGGGTCTTTTGGGTCTCATTGAAGTTGAGAGGTGCACGACTGGCTTTTGCCATCTCCTGCTGCAGCTGAATCTCGTGTGTTTGCAGGCTGGTAGCTGTGTCTCAGCGGGCTTGAGGCAGCTCCTCTACCAGATGCGTGATGTATTGAGTCAGCTGGGTTTGGTGCGTGGGCAAGAGTCTGCCACCCAGCATTGCATCAACCAGTGGGTCAGTCAGTACTTCAGGGGAGTCGTTCTATGTAGAAGGTATGTCCTCTGCCTGGAGCTGCATCTGACAGCATCTCACCTGTGGGAAACCTTGAACGCCGTGGGTATTGTGTGTTGGAACAGGAGTGAGTTGGTCAGTGTCTGACACTGGTCCTGTGTTACAGAGCCAGAGCAAAGACAACACGAGTTGTCTGCCCATTTTTAAATCCACATCATATTGCTATTTGAAATAAGCATTTTTTGTGGAGAGTTGCTGCCACAGACTTGGCTTAGATCTTTCAAGAACTACTGTAAAGCAAAGAACAAGAAATACCCAGTTGTCTGCGATGTTTTGTTACGCATTTTTAGTAGGAGACTATGCTGCAACATCTTCTAAATTTTGGCTGATAGCTGGATGGAGGCTGTCAATGTTCTGCATAGACTGCACAGGCTGGCTTATCAAGCGTTCATTTCAGGAAATTCAATCATTTTCTACCTTAGAATTAATGGGTTTTCAATTAGAGTCTTTTAAGCAGGCACCATTTTAACTTTTTGCTGTTGTGTGCGTTACCGCGGTGGTTTTCTGCTTGGTGAGCGGAGCTCCTGACTGCAATTCAAGGGAACAAGAATTGCAAGTAACCTCTTAAATGAAAAACTCACTTTGGATTTCCCGTTTCTGAAATGTTGTGATTTAGCATTCAAGTATTGTGTGTCTCAGTCACCTTGGAAAATACAGTGTCATCTCTGCAAGTCGGTTGGACTGGTTCCTGCCTGTGTCATTTGATAGCAGTTTGAAAAAATACTCGCAGGAAAATTCTTACCTAATGGTGAACAAGGACAATTACCTGAATAAGGAAAATCTTTGAGAAGCCTGTTTTTCCCTCTGTCCTTTTCTGTTGTACACTTCTGACTCCATACAGCACAACTTTGACTTGAGTTTACAAATGCTGAACACAACATCAGGGTCTCTTCTTCTCTAGAAGGACTTCCCCCTCCAGCAGATCTTTGCCAAATACTAGCTCTAAATCAATTGCTCTACTCTCAAAACAATTTAAACAAGACTGTAAGAAACAAAGTACCACATTTAGAGAATGACTCTTTAATTATATACTTTTGGGACTGTCTTCTTACTCCACTGTGATATGAATGATAATTTTCTCTTGGCATTAGAGAAATCCCTAGATGTTTTTTTCTGTTCTTCAAGACGTGTGCTGTCTTTTACTATAATCAAATATTAAATTACGCAGAAAACAGGACATCTGAAGAGTCTGAGGCATCAAATGCACAAGAGAACAGAATGTGTGAGAAGTTCTAAGAGAAGTCAATGAGTCATAGTGGGAACAACCTAAATTTAGTCTTAAAAGGCTTCAATAAATGGGGGATCATAATAAGCTTTTGCAAGAGAGCAGGTCTTAGGGAATCTGTTTAGGCTGTGACATTCCCCCAGGAGTCCACAATCTGAACAGACAAGGCTGCCAGTGGCTTCTGCTGCGGGGTTGTGCTTAGGACCAATGGTGGTGCTGCAGCAGCAGGAGTCAGAAACCTGCTGTGTGGAGGTTGGTACCCTCCAGCCTGGAGGAACTGCCGGAGGTGGACATGTAGTAGAGTAATGAAGGGCTAGAAAGTGGCAGGAGCTGCAGAGGGCAGTTGAATTGTTGGCTGGGTTGTTTTCTTTCCCCTTTGCTTTTAGTCTGATCCCAGTAGGATTTAAGTCAAATTAGGTTGACAAGGTAATGGTATCTTGGTGTCTGATGGCTGTAAAATAGCATTTAGCAAGGTGTCAGCTGGATGGCATGTTCTACATAGTGTTCACGTAGGATGCAGATTTGTCTGTCTCTGGCGGCAGTGAGAGACTAGAGCCACAATAAACAGTTGTGGATTTTTTTTTTTTAAATCAAATGAAGGGAAATGTTTTTACAAATGAGCAACTGTCTCACATATTACCACGCCTTGCACACAATAAAGTAGAGCACTGGTGGAAGGTGCAGGTCACAATAGTGTTTTTACTCTGTAGGACCCATTCAGTAGCAGCTTTTTTTGCACATGCTGGCAAAAGAGTCATCAAAGCCCTTTTCAGTGTGTCCAACACCAGCTATTAAAGAGTCTTCATCTGGAATTTCTGTAAAGCAATGGAGATCTTTAGTTAAACAAAACCAAAGTTGGGAAGCATTTTCTCTGTGCAAGCTGAGCCAAGAATGTATTTCTGGCATAACTCAGTTGTATGCTGTGCAGATTTTCACTCTCTCTGCAGTATCAAAAAAAACCTTTCTGGTGATGCACTAAGAGGACTATGTTCTGTTTACTTTATCCCATATTAATTTTCTCTTTCTCCTCCCCTCCCTCCATCTCCCCAAAGTATGTGCTTTGGAGTGAGTGCTTTGTTTTGAACTTGGTTGTGATTTTCAGTCCGTATCTGCAAACACAGACACGGTGCTGTGCATGTGTTAAGGTGGCCAAGATCAAAAGTATGTGCTTTCTGTGTCATGTGGAAGGTAGCAAGATCGTTGTTCATCCTTAGTTCCTGGGGGGGTTCATTCCCCAGTGTCAAGCCAAGGAAAACGTTTTCTTTCAGAGGTGAACTTTCCAGAATAACAGTAATTTTCAGTGGCGCCAAAAGAATCATTGAGGTAGGAAGGGACCTCTCAAGATGATCTAGTCCAGTCCTCATGCTTCAACATTGGTGGCTCCATCACCTTCCCAGGGTTTGAGACGAGGCTGATGAGCCTGTGGTTCCCCAGATCCTACTTCTTGCCCTTCTTAAAGAGGATGATATCCCAGGGCATCAGTTAAAATGAGGAGTACAGCCTTGAAGACTGAGATTTGCTTTCTTCCAGTCTTCAGGAACCTCTTCTGATTTGACATGGCCTTTTAAAGATAATCAAGAACATCTTGCTGATGCTGAAGGCATTGTGCGTGGGTATTTTATAATCATAGAATCATAGAATGGTTAGAGTTGGAAGGGACCTTAAAGATCATCGAGTTTCAATCCCCCTGCCATGGGCAGGGACACCTCCCACTAGACCAATCCAGTTGCAGTCCAATCCAGAGATGAAGCCAGTAGAAAATACTGTGGGGTTAGATCACGGTTCCCAACAAAAGGGGGATGTTCCTAAGCGCCTGGCTTGGCAGGAGTGTGACTCGGTCTTTACAATCATTATTCACGGAAATAGCACTGACTTCCTTAGCAGTGGTAAAAATGCAGCTGCATTTGAGCACGTTTCTGGCAGGCAAATTTTCCTTTGCTGCCTCTTTCTTTCACAGGTTGCTGCTCCTTGGGTCTTGTTTACTCTTATAACCAACAACTGCCCTTGCGGCTCTCACTGCCTGGGAATTGCAGTGGAAATCCTCTGTTCCTCTACTAAGGAACACAATACTCTGTTGTCTCTACGAAGCGCTCTGTCAGGCTGCTCTGAAGCTGTTAATCTTGCATCAGCCCAACAAACAGATGTACTACCTTTTCATTACTGATGAATGAAGGATGAAGCTGGACACTTACTGGTCTTGAAGTACCATGGAGGAATGAATGAAAATACATTGCCTGTGGTAGGAAGAGAAAAAATGGTAGGCCCTTTTGGGGGGAAGGGTGGGAGAAATTTTATTTCTTTAGCAGAATTAGCATAGAGGATTAGGTCAGATTTCATTTAGACAAACAGATTTTTTATTTTTTTTTGTAAACTATGCATCTAGAGAGCTGCACTGCTCATGCTAGATGGCAGAGATCAGAGGTGATGTGCTTAAGTCAGGCAGTAGCACATAGGAAATCCTCTGCAGCTATTTTAGAGCTTAATTAAAGTTCTGCTTTTATAGGGTGCCTCGTATTCACTGCTGCTCCCTCTGGTTTACTTTTCACGATAGGACTTGCTCACTTTTAACAGGCTGGAAAGCAGGTAGCCTGGACGCGCGTGTCGTCCTAGCTCAACAGCCACGCTTTGTATCTATAGATACAGGCAGCTCAGCAGCCACAGGCTCCACGGCTGCAGCCTGATGTCAGGAGGACCTTTGATTGCTGAAGTCTGTGTTGGGGAACATGAGACACACTTTGGTCCTGCTGAAACTGATGACAAATTTGCCTCGGCTTCAATGAGGACAGCATCTGATCCTCATTAGATAGTAGTTTGCGTTATGAATATCTACTATAAAATCAATTAGATGAGGAACTTTTCCTTCTGAGCTGGCTGCGATCGTCTGCAACAGCCTAGATGCATGTAGTACAAAATCACTTTAATAGTGGAGCTTGGTGGTCCTCCATAGGATTCACTGCTGAAGAGTTTTATGACTCTCATTTATCATTCTAGGAAACAGTGCAAACCATTTTAATTAGTAATGTGTACTTCCAAAACTGTATTAAAACAAAATTATAAGGGCATTATAGGAGATTACACCTTGTGCTGCCTCTGTGAAATATGAGCACGTTGATAGTTGTTGTTTTTAAGTGCTTCTTCCCATATGCTGCATTGCAGTGTTGTACTGGAGAGGCTCATGCTGCTGGAGCTGAAGAATGAAAATCTAGTGTTGCACAGTGAGATTTGGTAAAGTAAGTAATTTATCAGGATTTCTTAAACAGATATATTTCTTTTTTTTTTTTTTTAGCTACTGAGTCCTTCCACTCTCTTCTTGTGCCTCACCCCAACCTGTTCTTTTGTAACTTCAACCAGCCTTTATGCTGACTTGAATCAAACCGTGTTACTGAATCCATCTGCTACTCATTCATTTTCCCATCTTACAACTCATGCAGTGGCAGGTGATGAGATGATTTTCTATATTTTGTTGCAAATGAAATCTAAAAATGGTCACTGATTTCTGGTGTGATGTCAATGCTTATCATTTGATTCCGGTCTAGTGCAAATTTCTGTATATCTTTTTTTGGGAAAAAAACATAACCAACAAACAAAAACCCCTTCCAATTTCCATTTTTGACCGTTGTGATGGTGGCCGTATTTGTCTCGAGTGTTCATAGTAACTGTTGCCAGCGTATGATCATGTACGAGAAATAACCTAAAAGGTGTTAGAGAGAGAGAACACATAGGTCTATTAAAATCCTCATGGTAACACTTCTGAAATGTTCCCATGTGAAGCATGAAAAGTAGAAAGGCAAAGTCCCAAAATATCCTTGAGAAAATAGCGTGGTGAAAAGGGATTTCGGATTATAAGCATGTGGGTTCCACCGAAGCTGGTATGGAATTAAGTTTCTGGCGCTGAAATAAGTTACAGATGTTTTAAACCAAAGACTAGCAAGGAATTTCGTTAGTCTTCACCCAGAAGACTCCAAGGGTGAAGCTACCAAAACTCTGTAAAGCAAAAAGATTTTATTATATTTCAAGTAGGGAACAGTAAGAAAAAAAAAAAAAAAGGATCTTATAAAAAGAAAACCTAAACCCTGTAATTGGGTAATGTAAAATTCAGAGCAAGGTGTAATGCATATCATAGAAATGCTGTTCGGAAGGGATCTCTGGAGGTCATCTAGTCCAGGCTTGAGGTTTTGCTGAGAAGAAGATATCACTAAGACACTGCGATACCAATGTCCAAAATATAGAGAAGTATCAGAGAAAGCTTTGTGAGGGAAAGACGGGCACTGTACATTCAGGGAAAATTAGAATCAAAGGAGGTAAATAACTGGATACTATCAACCAGTAATAGAGAATCATTAATGACCTGAAATATTATGCTTGCATATAAAGCATAATGATAGTAGGGATATGTTGCCAGCCACTCGACCAGTACGGTAGCTTGGAGTGCAAGGAGTTGAGGACAGGAAGAGCGGTAACACTGGCAGACTTCAGCCATGTCTGTCTAAGTCATGAAAAAAACCCTACCTTTTCAGTGCTATAGAAGACTACCCCTTGAAGCACCTCATCAGAGAGCACAAAAGGAGAAGCAGTCCTTGATTTTTGCCCTGGGAACGGCACACAGCCTAAATGCTGCCACTGAATGGCACTTGGTAAGAGAGTCCTTAATGTGATCAAATTCGACGTCCTTTGTAAGATGTAGAAGCAAGGAAGTAATCCGTCACAGTAAAGCTTCAGCTGTGAAAAAGAACTATATAAAAATAAGGGAGCAAATGTAAAGCAGTAGTTAAGTGTTCACAAGTGATATGATAAATGCTAAATTCATGATGTGGACTTTTTTTTTTTTTTTTTTTAAAAGCATCTCCCCTTTCCCAAGCAAGGCTTGTCAGACAGCAAAGTAAAGAGGCTGCTTAGCCGTAAACACATCTTCAAAAAAGGCACATCGTGTCGAGAGGAGGAAAACAGAGAAGAACGTTACGTTCTGGCAAGTTAATGTCAAGCCACAATAAAGTAGCCCAAGAGACGGGGTGAGAAGAGATATGCTAAAACTGGCAAAGCTAACTATAAAAACCCCATCAGCCAGCTGTATATAAGGCCACCTGTAGGAAGTGGAAGCAAAAAAGGCCTTCAATAAAGAGAGACTCCATATGGAAAAACAAATTAGTTCTTTGAAATACATATTAAATAAGTATTTATTATGAAAGCGTTCAGGGAAAGCCTAGAGTGGAGCCTTTTTTAACATGGAAACTTCTGAAATTAAGCTGTAGAAAACATAGGAAAAAAAAATCAAAAAGTAATATCAAGCCACATGCATCAGTAGGTGGATCAGACAGGGGCAGAGACAGGAACATCTACAACACCCCTCTGGCCATTTTGGGCTGGAGTCTTCCAACTTACTAACAGTGAGTCCAACTCCTGCATCCAGATGAGAAGATGTTCTCATTAAGCTTTCGGTTTCGACTCTGGCTCCTTTTATATTGTTTGCAAATGTTTTCTTTTTGCTGTTCAGCCCTTTTCCAGATGGTCACTGATTATGCTGACCACCCTGAGCCCCAACTCTTACCCCAGAGGAACTTTACCAGCAATCACACCTGTCTTTTGAAATCTAATTTTACATCAAGTCTTATTTTACATAGATTTATATCTATTATAACCCTTTGCTGCTTGTTTCAAGGCAATTTCAAGGCAAAATTCCATTTCGATTTTTTTTTTTAACAGATTTCCAATCTGTTGAAGGATTTTAACGAGCTTTTGGTGTTTTTTTTTCAAGTGTAAAGCCACTATACCATCTGAATCAGTTATTGGCAGGTTCATCAAGTCCTTGTAGAAACTCAGATAAATGGGAGGCATAACTTTTATCTCCATAATCCATTTTCACTTTTTCCCAATATAAGATATCAAATAGATATATCCACGCCTTTTTTTTTTTTTTTTTTTAATAGCTCTTCTATTGATTTATCGTGTAGAGATGTGAAAATTACTGCTCTGTATTTCTATGGATTTGCCATGGAGCCTTTCAGAAAATATTAGTGTCATATTTACTACTTTCTATTCTTCTATTAGGATTTACTTTAAAGACAATTTACACATCACAGTTAATCATACAGCAATATCCTGTTTTGAGATCCACCAGAGTTTTAGGCCAATACCTACTGATGGTCGCCCGGCTGGTGGGTGAAGGGTAGGCAGTTGATGGAGTTTTTCTGGCTTTTCTGAAGGCTTTGGATAGTGTCGGTCAGAGCATCCTTGTGGACAAGTTGTCCATCTGTGGGCTGGGTGGGTTCCCGGTGTGCTGTGTGAAGAAGTGGCTGAAGAGCAGGGCTGAAAGGGTTGCAGTGAGGGAGGCTCCCATGTGGCTGGCGAGCAGTCCCCAGTGTGAAATGTGTTAAACTGATTCATGTCAAATATGGAACAACGTTAGGGACGTATGACAAAATGTGACCCCCTCTGTATACGTAACCTATAACCGTTCTGTTAGTCCTTGTATAACCGGTTGCAGGCTTAATAGAAGCAGGATGGTGTGTATATAGTTCCCTATTTCTTGCAAGAGCCACTTAAAGAACATTCTAGTATACCAGTTGAAACCGGTTTTGTTGCTAACCACATAGTGTTAAGCAAGAAAAATCTACAGAGCGCATGCGTAGAATCTAGGGTCACCCTAAGGGCAAGCCGAGGAAGACTACTGACTTTATCCACTGACCACCAGATGGGAGTCAAGAAGACCCCAAAAGGTGAAGAGGGCATGCACCAAAGGAAGATACGCCCATTCCTGGAAATCATTGGCAAAGACCAACCTTTTCTTGGAAATAGCTATGAATATGTATTAGCAGAAGAAATATAAACCGAAAACGGGAACTGTACAGTGTGCGTCTTGCTTGAGCAGAGACTCCCGGCGCACCCAGCGCTGTTTGCTTGCCTCTCTTCGTTTAATAAATTGTAAACTTTAATTGGAATTCTGTTTGAGACTAAATCATTTATCACACCAGCGCTGCTCCTCAGGGCTCGTTCGCAGGGCCAGTTCTGTTCCAGGCTTTTCTCTGTGATCAGGATGCAGGAGTTGAATGCAGTGTGCGTAAGTTGGCTGCTGAGAGTGAGCTGGGAGGTGCTGTTGAGCTGGGGCCCAAGATGCCTTGCAGTGGGATGTGGGTGGATGAGAGCATTGGGCTGTGACTAATGGCATGAAATTGAAGAAGACCAAATTGTGGATTGTGCATCTGGCAAGGAGTAACGGCGGGCACAAGCCTAAAGCGGGAGAGGGGTAGCTGGAGAGCAGCCCTGCAGAAAGGGAGGTGGAGGTGCTGCTGGTTGCCAGGAGGCTCAGCAGGAGGCAGCAGTGTGCCCTGGCAGCCAAGAGGGCAAAAGCCCATGCTGGGGTGCATCAAAGACGGCATGAGCAGCTGTTCAGAAGAGGTGATTCTCCCGCTGTATTTAGGGCTGGTGCTTCCCCACATTGAGTATTGTGTGCAGTTCTGGGCCCCAGCACTTCAGGAGGCTGTTAAGGGACTTGAAGACAGACCAGGCGGAGAGCGGCAGCGGTGAGCGCTGCGCCTTTAAATTCGGCCTCGATAGAGAGGGAGAGGGGGCTTCCCGGAGACGGAGAAGCCGAGGGGGAGCGGAGAGGCCCGAAGCGAGTCGGGAATCTCGCGAGGGAGCCCGGAGGGTCACGTGGCTGGGGGCGGGCCGGGCGAGCCGCGGCAAATTTAAAAGCGGCCGCGGCCGCAGCAGAGGCAGAGCGCGTGCCGGGCGCGCGTGCGTGGGCAGGAGCGTGAGGGCGCAGGCGCACGTGCGCAGAGCGTGAGGGAAGCAGCCGCCGGTGGCCGGTCCCCTCCCGGCGCCGGAGGAGAACACGGCCCCGGCACCCGCAAAATGCGCCCCAAGGAGGAACGTGGGGACTCGGACCGATCTCCCGCAAACAGACGTGTCTGTGCAGGTCTCCGGCTGCAGCGAATGCCTGAGCCTGGCACTTGTTCCCGAGGGAGCCGGAGCCAGCGCCTGTGTGCGCTGTGATCCAATAAACTGCCTGCTCAGACAGGTGGTGGAACTGAAGGAAGAGGTGGAAAGACTTAGAAGCGTCAGAGAAAGTGAACTAGATCGGTGGAGCCATAGGCTGAGGCACAGGCATGGGGCAGAGGCTCTGCAGGAAGTGGGTGATCTCCTTTCCGCCTGTCCCCAGGCAGAAGGGAGGGACTTAAAGGACAGTGGGGAACGGAGGCAGGTCCCTCCTCGGAGGGGCAAGCAAAACCCCTCCCGGCCCCCCTCACCTTCCCAGTTGCCCATGTAGATGGCAGGTAGACGAGGATGGAGATGAAGACCCGTGCAGTGAGTTGCCAAGAGCCAGCCACCCATGCCCACGCCTTAGGACTTCCTCAACAAAGAAAAAAAGGCCACCCACAAGAAATTGTGGTGGGTGACTCCCTTCTGCCGGGAAGAGAAGGCCCCGTTTTCTTTTCTTTTTCTTTTCTTTTCTTTTCTTTTCTTTTCTTTTCTTTTCTTTTCTTTTCTTTTCTTTTCTTTTCTTTTCTTTTCTTTTCTTTTCTTTTCTTTTCTTTTCTTTTCTTTTCTTTTCTCTTTTTCTTTTTCTTTTTCTTTTTCTTTTTCTTTTTCCTGTGCTCACCATGAGCTGAATAAGACAACTGTTATTTCCCTGAAATGCCAGGGGGTTTTCAGCTCCAAGAACACTTTCAAGACACAAACGCGAAAGGTTACAAGCAGAAATGGGACTTTATTTGTATAGTATATTTGATGATGTATTTGTGAATCTGTTTCAGAGGTGATGCTCACAAGCAGTAACACAAGGCGCGTGTGGAGCCAGGAGCGGGCTGATGTATTCTTCAGTTTAGCTTGGAAAACCATCCCGTGTGGGAAAGGGAAGGCACGGAGGCATGGAGAGTAGCAGGAAGACTAGAGGGCGAGCAGCCCCTGTCTCCTGCAGAGTGAGACCGTGAAGAATGGGGATGAGGAGCGAGCCCACGCAAGAAGAAGGAGAGGAGGTGAGTGCTAGCGAGAGGTATTTTGCAAAGTAGGAGGCGTAGCAATTAGGAGCCCCCTTTTTGCCTTTGAGAAGTGTCTGCGCCGCTGTGCTCCTTGGCCAGTGATGGCTGAAAAGCGCTCTGGTGCGTGCCCTGGGCTTGTCTTGCAGGCAGGGAGAGTGGTCGAGTGTCATCTGCGGAGGGTGCCCCAAGGCCGGCGGCCTTCCCAGGAGAGGGTGTTTTGGCCAAGGCAGAAGCCCTGGGGAGACGGAGCCAAGGGAAGAGCAGAGCTCGCTCCCGCTCCAAGCTTGCAATGGGCAAGAGAGGCCGAGAGAGGCAGGGCAGGAGTGGTGGCCGGGAGGTGGCAGAGCAGCGGGCAAGAGGCCAGCCCCAAGGGCCCCGAGGAGCCCTGAGCAGGGGCTGTGCTCAATGCTCGCGAGGTCAAGAAGCATCCCCCGGGGGCCACCCTGGGGTCCCGCCTGGGAGTCTAGAAAGCAGCTTCCTGCCCCCGGCTGCGGGGCACGAGGGCCACCTTGGTGCAGCAGGCTCCTGGCCAAATTGTCCGAAAGGAGCCCTGTCAAGGGGCCCTGCTCAGTGCTGCAGAGGAAGGCAAAAAAACCCCCGGGGACGCTTGCTAGGCCACCTCGGGGGGAAAAAAAGCCTTCCTCCCCCCAGCTGCAGGAAGGCAGCCAAAGGGGAGCGAAGGAGCCCTGACAAGTGGCCCTGCTCAATGCTGCAGAGGAAGGCAAAAAACCCCCGGGGAGCAGTGCCAATCTTCCCCGGGGGAAAATTCCTTCCTGACCCCAGCGCTGGCGATCGGCTGTTCCCTGAGCATGTGAGCAAGACCTGCCTCCTCGTCCCACAGGCCGGTCCTGCCTCCCCGGAGATGCCTTAGCCCTATTCTCCCTCAGCCAGGAGCCATCTCAAGGGCTTCCTTCCAAGAGTGGCCAAAGGCCCCTACCTTGACTCCCCTTGGGAGCAAGAATCCTTCTGGCACCTGGCAGGACACCAGTGGGTGCCTCCAAAGCACTGGGAGCCCTTGCAACTTCTCCGCATCCCATTTCCTACAGCTCTGCAGTGCTCCTCCAGAAAGCACTTCCTTGCTCTTGTCGCTGCTTTCCAGCTGAAAAGGATTTCTATCCATGCATGCATCCATCCATCCATGGGTCAGATGGGCCTTGACCATGTCTCCAGCCTTCCTCCCTCAGCCCGTGCCAGGTAATTGCAGTGGTTCCTCCAGGCCTTCCTCTTGGATGTCTTCGTGCTGCCGTCAGTCCAGCTCTGGCAGCGGGCCACGGGAGGATGCTGCCTTTTATCCTGGCCGGGGCATTGTGACTGCTGCGTTGCCGGGTGGTGGCATTGTGACACAGGGGTGACGGGGCCCCCCTGCCCAGCCCCACCCCGCAGCCCTGTGGCCAGCGTCCTTGGGAGGAAGGGCTTTGGGGTGCTGTCCCCCAGGCAGTCTCTGTGCCCAGGAGGTCCAGGGGCCTGTCCCTGCCCTTGGTGGCCATGCACTGGGCACAGCTGCTGGGCGTCCACGACACCTGCTCTACCACTCTGCTCCCAAGGACAAACGTGGGGCTGTTCCTCTTTTCTCAGCACCCCCGTTGTAAAGAATTCCTTCTTTCTATCTAATCTGCTCTCTTTCCGTTTATAACCATTATGGCTGGTCCTATCACGCCATTTAAGAAGAGTGCAATCATCAGGCACAATCAATGTGGGTTCTCCGAAGGGAAAGTCCTGTTTGACTAATTTGATATCCTTCTATGATAAGGTCACCTGCCTGAGGGCTGAAGGGACGGTGGCGAAGGTAGCTTTTCTGGGTTGTAGTAAGGCTTTTGACGCTGTCCCTCCCAGCATCCTTGTGGACAAGTAGTCCAAGTGTGAGATGAGCAGGTAGCCTTTGCGCTGGCTGGCGCAGTGGCTGAAGAGCAGGGCTGAAAGGGTTGCAGTGACTGGGGCTACTAAGCCTGGCTGGCGAGCAGTCCCCAGCGCTGCTCCTCAGGGCTCCTTTCTAGGGCCAGTTCTGTTCAATCCTTTTAGCAATGGTCTGGCTGCAGGAGTTGGATGCAGCATTAGCAAGTGTGATGAAGATCCTAAACTGGGAGGTGTTGTTGACTCTCTTGAAGGCCAGGTGGTCTTGCAGAGGGATTGAGATAGATGGGCCCACTGGGCGATCACCAGTGGCAGGAAATGAAAGAGGAGCAAGAGCTGGATTCTGCCCCTGGGAGAGAGTAATGCTGGACAGCAGTGTCAACTGGGAGAGGAGTGGCTGGAGAGCAGCCCTGCAGAAAGGGACCTGGGAGTGCTGGTTGCCAGCAGGCTCAGTAGGAGTGATCAGTGTGGCCAGGCAAGCAAGACGGCAAAGCACATCCTGGGGTGCATCAAAGAGAGGGTGGCAACCCCCCCCACCCCCATCTCTGGCACTAGGGAGGCTCAAAGGTGAAGCCCTCAGTCTGAAGCAGGAGGCGCTCCAAAGTCTACATGGTTGCAAACCTTTTTGATGTGAGCGACACCTATTCATTTCCCCATGGATTTTTTCCCTCCTTGTACTCCTTTTTAGAAATGCCTGAGGTGTTTGCCTTGGAAAACCATGACAAAGGCAAAGAGCCAGAAAAGCGGAGTAGATGAGAGTGAAGGTCCATCTGGCCCAATACTGTGTCTGCAAAGTGGCCCATGATAAATGCCTGCAGGAGAGCACAGGAGCAGTGCAGGTCTTCTTCTGCAGGCTCCTGGGGTGCTCATAGGCCTCCCTGCGTGGGACGGGCCTCTCCGGGGACCCCCAAGGCCACCGTCTCCTGGCAAGGGCCCAGGGGCTGGGTGTCAGCTGAGCCTGGGGCCTTCAGTCCCTGCCAGAGGGATGGTGTAGATGTGCCTGTCTCTGCCCCTGTCTCCTGGACGGGCCTGGGACCTGCACTGCAGAGACCTGCTCTCCTGGATGGAGCCCTCAGCCCTAGGTCAGAGCTGGTCATGCATAACTATATGCATCATATAGCATAACTATTCTATTCTATTCTGTTGTATTCCCTGTGCTCACCATGAGCTGAAGAAGACCGTTATTCTTCCTGAAATGCCAGGGGGTTTTCAGCTCCAAGAACACTTTCAAGACACAAACGCGAAAGGTTACAAGCAGAAATGGGACTTTATTTGTATAGTATATTTGATGATGTATTTGTGAATCTGTTTCAGAGGTGATGCTCACAAGCAGTAACACAAGGCGCGTGTGGAGCCAGGAGCGGACTGATGTATTCTTCAGCTTAGCTTGGAAAACCATCCCGTGTGGGAAAGGGAAGGCACGGAGGCATGGAGAGTAGCAGGAAGACTAGAGGGCGAGCAGCCCCTGTCTCCTGCAGAGTGAGACCGTGACGAATGGGGATGAGGAGCGAGCCCACGCAAGAAGAAGGAGAGGAGGTGAGTGGTAGCGAGAGGTATTTTGCAAAGTAGGAGGCGTAGCAATTAGGAGCCCCCTTTTTGCCTTTGAGAAGTGTCTGCGCCGCTGTGCTCCTTGGCCAGTGATGGCTGAAAAGCGCTCTGGTGCGTGCCCTGGGCTTGTCTTGCAGGCAGGGAGAGTGTTGGAGTGTCATCTGCGGAGGGTGCCCCAAGGCCGGCGGCCTTCCCAGGAGAGGGTGTTTTGGCCAAGGCAGAAGCCCTGGGGAGACGGAGCCAAGGGAAGAGCAGAGCTCGCTCCCGCTCCAAGCTTGCAATGGGCAAGAGAGGCCGAGAGAGGCAGGGCAGGAGTGGTGGCCGGGAGGTGGCAGAGCAGCGGGCAAGAGGCCAGCCCCAAGGGCCCCGAGGAGCCCTGAGCAGGGGCTGTGCTCAATGCTCGCGAGGTCAAGAAGCATCCCCCGGGGGCCACCCTGGGGTCCCGCCTGGGAGTCTAGAAAGCAGCTTCCTGCCCCCGGCTGCGGGGCACGAGGGCCACCTTGGTGCAGCAGGCTCCTGGCCAAATTGTCCGAAAGGAGCCCTGTCAAGGGGCCCTGCTCAGTGCTGCAGAGGAAGGCAAAAAAACCCCCGGGGACGCTTGCTAGGCCACCTCGGGGGGAAAAAAAGCCTTCCTCCCCCCAGGTGCAGGAAGGCAGCCAAAGGGGAGCGAAGGAGCCCTGACAAGTGGTCCTGCTCAATGCTGCAGAGGAAGGCAAAAAACCCCCGGGGAGCAGTGCCAATCTTCCCCGGGGGAAAATTCCTTCCTGACCCCAGCGCTGGCGATCGGCTGTTCCCTGAGCATGTGAGCAAGACCTGCCTCCTCGTCCCACAGGCTGGTCCCGCCTCCCCGGAGATGCCTTAGCCCTATTCTCCCTCAGCCAGGAGCCATCTCAAGGGCTTCCTTCCAAGAGTGGCCAAAGGCCCCTACCTTGACTCCCCTTGGGAGCAAGAATCCTTCTGGCGCCTGGCAGGACACCAGTGGGTGCCTCCAAAGCACTGGGAGCCCTTGCAACTTCTCCGCATCCCATTTCCTACAGCTCTGCAGTGCTCCTCCAGAAGGCGCTTCCTTGCTCTTGTCGCTGCTTTCCAGCTGAAAAGGATTTCCATCCATCCATGCATGCATCCATCCATCCATGGGTCAGATGGGCCTTGACCATGTCTCCAGCCTTCCTCCCTCAGCCCGTGCCAGGTAATTGCAGTGGTTCCTCCAGGCCTTCCTCTTGGATGTCTTCGTGCTGCCGTCAGGCCAGCTGTGTCAGCGGGACACGGGAGGATGCTGCCTTTTATCCTGGCCGGGGCATTGTGACTGCTGCGTTGCCGGGTGGTGGCACTGTGACATGGGGGTTCTAAGATAAGAAATATATTTTGAAGTTGATTTAAAGTAGGTTTAAATGTTTTGAAGAAGCAGGAAGGAGCTTTGAAGAAACTCTTCTGTGAAACCTCAGCGATTTCTGGTGTAGGGGTAAGTATCCCATGTCCAGGCGTGGAGCCCGCAGGGTACACTCAGTGGCAGCCACTGGTTGCAAGGCAAGGTGTCCACAGGAGACCTGTGTTTGTGCAAGTGTCTGGCAGGTTCTGCGTGAGCACGCTGTAACTGGCTCCCCTTCCCTCCCCTTGATGTCACATGCTGCCCCTTCTACCGCAGTGGCAGCTCACTTAAGGGAGAGATGCCACCAGCCTGTGCCGTGCAGGAGATCCCAAACCCTGGGCCATTTGATCTGCTTCATTTGGCACAAGCTGTACCAGGATGCTAAACTCTCCCTGGTGAGGGAGCCAGTAAAAGCAATTTAGCGTTCCTACGCTAAGCAGAAAGGCGAAGTGAAATAGGATCCCTCAATGTAGAAAATTTGGATTCAGGACTTGTCCCAGGTTTTGTCTCTCTTTTTTTTTTTTTTTCACCCTTCCACTGCATCTCACTGTAGCAGGCTCATGGCTGGCTGCTGCTTGGGTTTTGGCATGGGGAGTGGAGGTGATGAATGAAGGACCATTACACATCTGAGGTTGACGTCATTGCTCTGCTGTTATTAATTTCTCTTAAAAGGATCATCGGCATGAAAGCAGGTAGAATCAATTATTTCACTCAGCCAAAGTTTGTCATTGAGAATGTCACACTGCAACACTTTCAGCTCCTCAGGCTACTGGGTGGCAGAACAGAGGCCAGTACCCAACGTAGCGGTGATCCTGAGAAGGCAACAGTTCAATTCCTGCTTCACTTCAAATGGCTGATAAATCTCACTGAATGACAGATGGTTAGGTTTCAGAAGGATGATGAATAAGAAAATTCATAGCTGATGCCATTCTGAGAACTGCGTGCACTGCAATGACTTGATACAGGCACAAAGGTCAAGAGGACCTTGTAAATGAGAACAAGATGGCTCACTGTTTGGGTTGAAATAAACAAATACATGAAAAGGTGCACAGGGTCCAGCCAGTGCATAGGCTTCCTTTACGTCCTCCTCACATGGTTTTCACAAAGAAATGAATGTAACTCTGTGCAACTTTTTTCTACATCATAGAATCATTGAGTCATAGAATACCTGGCTGGAAGGGACCTCAAGGATCATCTGGTCCAACCTTTCTTGGCAAAAGCACAGTCTAGACAAGATGGTCCAGCACCCTGTCTACTGAATCTTAAAAGTGTCCAATGATGGGGGAATCCACCGCTTCCCTGGGGAGATTATTCCAATGGCTGATTATTCTCATTGGGAACAATTTATTTGTGTGTCATGAATCTTTCCATCATGTGATTGAACTGTAAAAACAAGAACAGAAAACAACTAACAACAACAACAAAAAAAAAACTAAAAAAAAAAAAAAGGCATGAGGAAAAAAAGACAAGCAAAAATACCTAACTAAACCTTCCTGTGATGAAAGCAAAATCTCTCTCTCACGCTCTGACTTTGGTGGAATAATGACTGAGTGAGGTGGCAGAAATTCATGTTCTGGAGTGATTTCTTGATACAGAGAAAAGTGATCTCTGGCTATGCTGGCTTCAGCGAGCAGCCTGGTGCAAGTGGAGCAGAGCAACTAGGACTGAGGATTCAGTGTCTGCCTTACAGATGCTTTTCCTGCCCTACTTTAGAATCAGTCTAGTTTGGTCCTGTGGGCTGTGCACCCACAAAAAAAATGGAGCAAAAAACATCAAGTCTTGGGAGCACATAGAATCATAGAATTGATTAGGTTGGAAGGGACCTTTAAGATCATCTAGTCCAACCAGCAACCTAACTCTGAGAAAAACAAAAAAACACATCTCTAAACCATGCCTCTAAGCACTACATCAACCCGTCTTTTAAATACCTCCAGGGGTGGTGCCTCACCCACTTCCCTGGGCAGCCCATTCCGATGCTTAATAACCCTTTCCGTGTAAACGTTTTTCCTAATATCCAATCTGAACCTCCTCTGGCATAACTTGAGGCCATTTCCTCTTGTCCCATCGCCTGTGATTTGGGAGAAGAGACTAACATTTTCTGGTTTAGCTCCATACCAAAGGAATGCAGTTTGCACGCTGTGACTGCTCTGGGGGGTGGATCAAAGCACAGCGAGTGGGCATGGCTCAAGGATGGCCTGAACCATGGGGCCAACACAGGTGAGTGATAGTCTGTGGCTGGGATCTCCACCTGTGAGAACAGGATAACAAAGCTCAGCCAGAATTGCAGGGAAACTTGGTTTGGTAGATTTTTAATGGTGTTTATGAACAAAAAGGTGAGGGTAGATTTATACTATATGTGATAACATAGTTATATTGGTTTTTACAGATGCTATCTCTCAGATATATTCAATTTTGTGTCTGCAATTTTTTGTTATTCTGGACTCTATTTGGATCATCTGTGTAAAGCAAGAATTATGAAAGCAGAACCTCAGCACAGTGATAGTTAAAATCATGGCAGTAATTTTAATTATGCTCAAGCATTCATCCTTCTTTTCAACACAATATTTAAGTCTAATTTAACTATGAAAAGCAACAGAAAAAAAAATGGTGCTATCTTATCCAACATATCTTCTGGTTGTTTGTTCTCAGGTTTTGTATTTTAAGAAGCAAAAGGGTGGTGCGTAACCAGCCACAGAACCTCCTCTCAGTGTTGCATTAATCTGTTTATAAGATTGCTTCTTTGTGTCTGCAATAGACTTACGCCTCAAGCTGCCGGTACGAATTCTGTTAGAGTGTGGAAATAGCCCTGTTTTGCACAGTAAATCGGTCTCACTTGAATATTTCAGAGAGCACCTTGGAGGGAAAAAAAAAAAAAAGGAGTAAAAATGTTCTGTTTAAACATCTTTCATATGATATGCTTTTATTTGCACATAAATCCATTTTTCATTTAGTTGCTTTTTAACTGCCTAAATAAAGCAGAAACGGGTAAGAAGAATTTATAGTACAGGCACAATCTTTGTATCCAGAGCTTTAATTTCATCTTATATCTCTCTCAATGCTCAGTAAAATTCAGGATGAAACCGAATGTCCAGACCTGGAGATCCTCCCTCAAATGACACATCCAACTTCTGCAGTTTTAGCTACGAGCACTAATGAACACATAACGTGCTCTTTTTTAGAGCAAATGGTTTGTTCCAAAGTGGGCCTGTTTTCTCCAGCTTATCCCGTCATTAGCAGTTCCTCCTCTGTCACCTGCTGGTGAGTGCTGTGATGCACTAGATATATTCCCATCCCTAGCTCTTATCAGCACGTGCCCCATTGTCCTCAATCTGCACGTTACTCAAAAAACTCACTGGATTATAGACTTCGACACATCGCTCGTACAGGACCGTTGAAGGAGTCTCATTGCTCTCCATAAACCTCAGACCAAATTCACACAATTCTGGCCAGCTCATAAAATTTTCCTCTCATCATTCGTCTCTTCAGTTTCTCCATAGGCAGATGACTTAGCAAAGACTGGTAAGAAGATTTTCCTAATGAAGTTAATTATGTGCTTTAGAAGGATCTCTGTAGGTGTGAGGGGAAAAAAAAAAAAAAAAACAAAACAAAACAGCGGTGTTTTGCTTGCTGCCTTTTGTCGTCCTGTCTATTTTGAAATTATGTCAGCTCTCGAGCAGCGGTCTTTCCTTGCTCTGGGGTGAGTTATGCACAGCATCTCTTAGGATTAATAAATGGCTGTTCCTAATATGTTCCTCTCGTGACTGATGTTCCAGTACAGTCATAAAGTGCATGAACTGATTTATTAAGGTATTACAGTAAAATATTGAGACTGCTTCTGTGAATACCTCACAAGGGATATACAGCTGGAATTTGTAAATGCAGTGGTGTAACTGTCATGTACACGACGGATCACCAGTGTAAAAATTGTGGCACCAAAATGATTTTGTGATCCTGGAAGGGTAAAAAATATTTTAAAAATTTAAAACTTCTGAACTGATCGTCTTGAGCAACATTTGTTATGGTTTCACGTTGACACCAGAATTATTTCTGCTTCCATTACAATTCACCTGCCACATCTCTTTAAAAATTCATGATGGCCATCTGCCTGAACCATGCTGGCTGAACTAGATACCACAGCATCATTTGATATGTATCCCAGCCTCTTCCCCTTCTCCCCTTTCCAGCCTCTGGCCTTTCAGGCACTGAGCAGCATCTACCTGGCTAGACATTTACTTTAATCTTCCTGGTGGCTCTTCTCGGTGATGACTTCAATTCATCAGTCCAAATCTGATCCATTTAAAAATGTTAGCTTTAAAGTTCACAGCACGTAGGCCATAGGCAATTGCTGTCATTTGCCTCGGGAGAAGAGGACTTCCATCCATTTGTCTAAGTAGAGCCTAATTTCTATTCAGAGGTCTAACTTGTAGAGGGCTGCAGGGAAGGGAGATGAAACCCACCCTTAACAATTACTGTAAAGGCTTACAAAGGAATTTGATTTCCTCAGCAATCTTAAATGCTGGCCTCCTGCTTTAATTTTGTTCCCTCTAGGATGCAACACAATTAGAGGGATTAGGCTTGGAGTTTTTCCATTTCAAAAGGAGAATGTTTTCGCTTTCACCTAATGACACTGGCTCACTGAGAAAAATGTGGGCCTTGAAACTCACGTTAAAAACAAATTAAAAGTAACAGCTGCACTGAAAATTAAGAGCAAAATTGTTCCTTGTCTTTGCATAGGCAATTGCACATTAGGGTTGGGTCGTACCAAAGCCTACGTTACAATTAAAGTTGGTTTGTGTTGCACAGTGCCAAAACACGTGGATAGATGCATCTTCTGCCTCAGAGTATGAAATCCTAAACCAAAGCTTATTCAAGTCAAACAGAAATTTTTATTGATTTTGATAGTAGCTGGGACAGGCTTTGCAACTCCAGAGCTTCAAAGGCCCTCTGAAGTTCTCTGTGACTGTCATTAAAAGTCCATGAAAAATGTAAGCAATTCCACCTGGTCCTCTACCAAGGGCTGTTTCTTGATCGCATCAGGTTACGAGGGAGACCAACATTAATTGGGCAGTGATCTGTTTGTGGGAACCAGGCAATAGGTTTTGATATCGTTATACTCATTTGTGTGGTCCTTTAATTCTCGTTCCCATAACAGACTGAAAGATTTTGTGCAAAGTATTTTCCTCTCTTTTTGCGTCCTGCTAAAACCATTTTTATAGTGTACCTAAGTTAAATGTGTTCCATCTGGGTTATAAAGATGATAATTGATATGGAAAGCAGGCTCTGCTCATTTGCATCATGATGTACCTCAATGTGAGCATAGACAACTTCCCCCTTTCTCCTGCTGAGTGCTGTTTGCCTTTTCCAAATTCTTTATATAGGGGAGTTTTTCAAAGTAATGAATGTTGCAAAAGATGATGCCAGCAGAGGGGTCTTGTGGGTCCTGCTGTTGAATGATCCCATCCTACTGCCCTTCTGACATCTGCAGGCTAATTTTGGAGCCTGGGAATTGGCAGCGCTGCGCTTTTGGATCAAGGTTTTGAGTTATATCTCAAAGCATGTGGAAATGTGTCATGTAAACTCGACATGTTAAGCAATATTTTGATGAGTCATGTACTATAAAGCATGACTTAAAATATCTTTTCACATCTACACTACACCAATCTGGTTCAGTCTGCTTCCACTCATCTCTATCACGTCCTATTGCTCCCTGCTCACCCCTGCATCTCCATATGTCACCATCACCTTTCTTCTCCTACCTAGGTCGTTAGGTCTAGATGCAAATAAAAAGCTCAGCAGCTCAGTCCTGCGAAGCCTACGCTCCATTGCAAAGTTGGCTCTAGAGGGGCTGAGAGAGCTTGCAAAAGTTTCCTGAGCTCTGAGGAGTGGAAGAGGGATAAAAGACTCGTTAACTGCACCACCCAGACTCCCTCAGTCACTTTGTTCTGGCAACTTTTACCACGAGCGGATGGAAACCAGCAGGGATTACACAGTATATCACACACGCAATGGCAAAGCAGTTCTCTATAGTCAGTGCTGAGTTGCTCAGCTAACGTGCCACCACTCCAGCAAGGCACCGGATGAGTCTTGGCAGACCAAGGACTGGCCTCCATCCCTCCTTGCAACAGGGCTGAACCTTCACGTTGCTCTTCCGAGTCCTTGTTTTTCCCTTATATTTTAATACCTTTTCAGGTCACAGTTTTTCCTGTGAAATTCCCTCAGTTTGCTGTTGATCCCAGTCTCAACAAACTTGTCTCTGCCTGCTGTTTTCTCTTCTGTACTTTGCACATCTTTAGCCAACGTGCTTTCTCACAGCATCGCCTCACACCTCAGCCGTTATCTCAGGAGCCGGAGTTGTGCAGCTGGGCTGTATCAAAACCAGCCCTTGGCTCACGCCTGGCCATAACCTGGGGAGGAGGATTTCAAACGGGCTCCTCAGAGCGACTCCGACTGCAGGCTCACCTCTGCCGGTTGCTATGAAATGCTGGAGACAGGGATGTTTTTCTCACGTGACTGTGGGTGTAGTTAGGCATCTTTGTGAAACTGGGACTTGGCGCCTGATGCCTTAAATCATGATTTTTCTTATTTTTCTTCCCTGGGTGGGAAGGGAAGGGTAGGAGGTGAGATTGTTACCACCCACTTGTCTAGTAATAGTCTGGCATTTTGAGCACCTACCACCTCGTCTCCCAAATCACAGAATCACAGAGTGGTAGGGGTTGGAAGAGACTTCCGGAGATCATCTAGTCCAACCCCCCTGCCAAAGCAGGTCCACCCAGAGCAGGTTGCACAGGAACTTGTCCAGGTGGGTTTTGAACATCTCCAGAGAAGGAGACTCCACCACTTCTCTGGGCAGCCTGTTCCAGGGCTCTGCCACCCTCACAGGAAAGAAGGTTTTCCTCATGCTCAGATGGAATTTCCTGTGTTCCAGCTTGTGCCTGTTGCCCCTTTTCCTGTTGCTGGGCATTGCTGAGAAGAGTCCGGCCCCATCCTCTTGGCACCCATCCTTTAGATATAAATTGATATAATAAGCGTTGATGAGATCCCCCGAGAGCTCTGTGAGCTCTGGGCTAGAAAGCAGTTAGTCTGCAGTCGGTGGCAGCAGTCGTTCCTGGCTTTGCAGCAGATGCCTGCCCACACAGGGCTGCCCCGGCAGAGCTCAGGAAAGGCGTTGCAGCAGCCCGCACCCCAGCACAGCTCTCTACAGGGCTACCATGGAGGCTATAAGGGAGTCTCCTGACATCAGATGGACCTTACTTCCCCACAGTCCCAGTGAAATCCTGCAAATAGACCAAAAATGTGCAGCCAGGTTGGAATCTCTCAGGTTTTACAGTTTGCCTCAGAAATCCAGGTCTTTTGGCACCCCAGTCTTTTTGACAAGGGATGGAGGGATTGTGTTGGGGAAAACTCTATATGAAAGGTTAATAGATCTGGTCCTCATGAAGCAAACTAGTATCCCTAGCCTCCCCAGGAACCCTTGAGACATCATGTCATCTCCTCTGAGTTTTTCATCCCATTCCTTCCCCAGAGGTTAAACTGAAGGGGCAGAAATCGCGTGCCTGCTCATGCTGTGGGTCTGCTCCCACAAGCACCTCCAACACGGGTGTCATGGTAGGGTCAGGCACAGAGGTGGACTTCCACCAGTGAGGTAGAGCCCCAGACATCTCACCTCACCTCTCCCTGCTGCTGAGATGAAGTCCACCTCGCTCCAAGTCTGAGGTGGAGCAATGAGAAAAAAAGGCTTTCCAAGAAGACTCCTCTTCTTCCTTCCCAAAAATGCCCATATCTTTTAATCTTGTTTGGGGATTTTAGGAGCATTTTAGCAGATACTGGCTAACAGCAGAAAGGATTTTTTTTTCTGGCAGACGCGAAGGATCAGAAGAAACTTGTTTCACGCTTGACGTACAGAAGCAGGGGAGGCTTCAAAGATTTGTTCACGGGTAGATATCAACTACACTGAAATAATCAGCTTTGTGCGTATCACTGCCCTGACCCATGCCTCCGCACCGCTTCTCAGCAGCCCCTTTGAGCTCCTCGTTAAGGTGCACGTCAGCTCTGGCATAGTGCAACTATTGACACCTGCACTTACTCTACTAACACTCTTAAATTTATTTAATGCTCATCTACTATTCCATTAACCTTGATCAGAAATTCTTCCCTTGACGTTGAAGAGGACATGACTAGATTTTCTACTTCAAAAGAACAGTAAGAGGGTACCTGAAAAAAATTGTCTTTGCATGATGAGGTGAAATCAGTGCACAGTGAAAAACATTCACCACCAGGCTCCACTCATGCTTTTTCCTTGCCCCATCCACTGAAAATCTTTATTCTAGTACAGCACCAAGGGGCCTGAGCCTTCAGTCCTCTCTCTGACCCTGTTCCTCATTTTCCTTAGTATGACGGATTTTATCCCCCTGTTTTACAGGTGTTCAGGGAATACAGAGAAGCATATGAAGTCCACGACCTCTCTCTACAAAGCAAGGCATTCATTATTGATTATACCAGATGTCTTCGTCTAAAGGCGTTTGCAGGTTTTTAAAATTTAATTGATAGGTAATCGCCAATTCATTGGTGATTAAGATTTACTAAAGGTTTTCCTTCTAAAAGCACTGATTTTAAGAGATGTTAGAATATATCATTACCGCGTAGCTAGCTCTCTCGTCTCGCTGCGTGCCCGTTTCTGAGATACAACAGGGAGGAGAGTAGCGACGCGTGAACATTTCTCAATAGCGTTTTGAAGAGGGGAGAAGGAAGGGAGAAGGTGTTAAAATTTAATTTGGATGATGTATAACTTACTTTACCAAGGCTGCCTCTGATAAAAGATGCAAAAAGCTGCAAAAAGATGCATCTAAAATAAGACTGGCATAACATTATTAAAGACTTTTTTTTTTTTTTTTCCCTACAGTGTGAAAAAATCACTGTCTCACATGCCAAGGACTAGGAAGCTTGCAACAGTTAGAGAGTCTGGTTCCTATAGTGACTGTTAGAGCAACTGTGAGCATCCAAAGTGCTTTTCATCTAATGATTGAAGTAGTTAAAAAAAAAAAAATCTCCTTTCAGAGACAGTTGCCGGATGAGTGGAGTGTTTATTATCATGCTTTACATCTATAATAAGGTGATACAGATCAGAAATGGAGTCTGGGGAAGGGGCAGAGAAAATTTTGCCAGGGTCTAAATACACAGGCTAACTTGTCTCCAATCCCTGCTGTTTGCTTTTAGCTCTTTTAAATGCTGCAGAGACATATTTCTGGAGAAAATAAATTAATAAATAAACAAACCTGGAACACAACATTTCAAATAGGCTGAAGAATAAACTAACCCCAGCTAAATAACAATCTCTTAAGTCATTTACAGGTAGAACTGTTTTAATTCACTCCAGGGGCTGCATCCCCCTCCATCTGTCCAGGACACCTTTGGGATGATTAATAATACAACTGGAACCACTGGAAATGAGATATTCTTCCTGCAAATAGAAATGCATGTTCCAAATTTTCAGTGTGCTGATCTTACTAATTGTGATGAGAGAAGCGCTGGCATCCCCAAAACTTTGATGCAGATCAGTTTGGGATACCTTGGAACAATGTACGGATTATGTCAAGAAACTGAAAAGAAGTCAGGACCAATCTAGCTCGATTAAGAGCAAACCATATATTAAGAAAGAGGAGTGGAGAGATTTGCATAAGGATCCTTGATAATCAGAAGCTAAGGGTGTCATCAGAGACTCCATAGGTTTAAAACCTGACCTTAGACTCCACAATTTAAAGCAACAGATGCTACAAAGTCTTGAGAGGGTGTGCCTTTTTGGCGTTTGGATTAATCCTTTGCTGTGGTCTATGGTTTTCATTATTAAAGTGCCTCTCCTATGGCCAGAGGCCACACCATTCCCTGCAGGCTCTGGCTTTTTAGGACAAGCCTGGTGAGTCTAAGGCTAGTAGCAACAGCTGGGCAGTGCTCCTCTTGCACGCAATCTTCTGTACCCCTGGAAGCAGATCCCTGGTTGCTCTAAATTCTTATTGTTTCCTTGAAATCAGTGAGTATCAGGACAAGAAGATCTGCTGCAGGAGAGGGGGCTTCCAACCTCCGTAGCCCAGCTCCAGGTGACTGGGAGGAAAAATCTACTGATATTTAGAAAATGTCAGATATTAAACCAGCACAATTAGTCCACAGTGGTTTATATACATCTGTCTTCTTGAAGAAAAACAAGTCCTACAACCTTTGTAATAAAATAAATGTTTCCCCCAAAAAATTTACATAAAATGCATGTATATATTACCTTGCATTTCATGGCCTTTCTAAATTAGAGACACACTCAATCAGAACAGTTATGTCTAGTCATCTTTCTCCAAATTTTAAACATTTCAGGATTAGGATTATACATCATTCACCACAGCCCTCCTCTTAGAACACATGAACAGTGGAGGCAACAGCACTGTGTAAATGTGCACTAGGAATAAAACCGGAGAGGTTAGGTGATGCTATATGTGCTCATAATGCATATTATCAGCCAATTCATGAACAGAGAGTCATTTATGGAATCAAACTGATGTCATGCAGCTCTTCCCGTTACAAGTGCCCAACTTGTGAGAGGAACTCGCCACTGGTGAGGAATTCCCTAATGAAGGCAAGATTGTGGTGGAATGGCTTTAAAAAAAGAAAAAAGAGAGAGAGATTAAGTGTCACAATATTCATTTTTATTGTTATGCAAATGAAAGGTGTGATTTTCTAGATCCTTACTGTAAATACTAGGAATATCATAAATATATCTGATGGGGAAAGGGAGGGCTATGAAGAATTGCATGCGGAGGAATACGCTTTTTAAGCAAAGAGATTGGCTTTTCTTTCAGGAGAGATCCAAAGGATGTGCTACAGAAAGCCTTTCTCTCCTTTTTAGCTGCCAGTTAAAAGGGCAGATATTTCTGATTCTGGCCTGTGACCTTCTGACTGAGAAGATGAAATGTGTCAAGCACATCTATGCCTAGGTTTTTCAAAAGCCATATATATATATATACATACACACACTGTTGGTGCCTAAATGATACCACTTAAAGCCAATTTCTTTGTGCAGCCCCTTTTGCAATGGGTGCGGGTTGGCAGTTATCCTCACAGGGGGGAGGGAGCTGTGGATCCCTGCAGCCCTGACCATGCAGAAACTCGTTCATGGATCTCAAGAAAACTTGTCCTTCTCATCACTCTGGTCTTTTCCTCAAGGATGTATTTTACTGGGGCTCCAACTGCATAAAAAGTAAAAATGCCCGGCATTAACTAAGTGATGGTTTTTAGTGATGGGGTTTTTTTATCAGAGTTAGGTTGATGGTTGGACTAGATGATCTTAAAGGTTCCTTCCAACTTAGACAATACTATGATACTTAATTATTCACTTCTAACCCCACCTGCTAACCCCAAGGATTTTGGATCTCTTGTCGTGTGTTGTTATGTCCTTCCACAGAAAGTGTCCTTTCCACTAAAACCTGGAAAGATTCACCCAAAGGCCACAGTAATTTCAGGTACTCTCACTGTAGCATTTTTTTTTTTTTTTTGGCTGTATTTGAAGGTCATTTCTCTAATTCCTTTTTTTTCAGGGAAGATGATTTGGAGGGGGGGAAAGAATGCACCTTCCTACTGCAGAAGTCCAGCATAGACATCCATGTCCGATGGGTGCTACCCAGGAGTGAATTTCCTACAGAAGCATCACTGGTGCTGGTTCTGTGAGCGAGCTCTGCAGGCCCCCTCGTTAGTGCCGCTTTCCCATGTAAGGCTCGTTTTGGGGGGGGTTCAGAGCCTGGGGTGTTGACCCAGCTGTTCGCTGATTGAAGTCAGTGGCAGGACAGACCTCCAGGGGAACAAAGCCAGGCTGGTGCCTACCTGCATGTAGCTTTCTGAAGCCAGATAGGTTCAAATAATGAAGCTGTAATTGAAGGGCACCTTTCAGATAAAATGCTTCCTAGTGATGGAACTGGTATTCTGTGCCAGAATGTAAGTACGGGTTCAACATATGTCAGCATGTTAATGACTGACAGAGAGGTGTCAATGTGGAGTTATGGCAGTGAAGGAAAATGCAAAAAAAAAATAAAAAATCACAGAATCACAGAATGATATGAGGTTGGAAGGGACCTCTGGAGATCATCTCGTCCAATCCCCCTGCCAAAGCAGGTCCACCCAGAGCAGGTTGCACAGGAACGTATCCAGGTGGGTTTTGAATGTCTCCAGAGAAGGAGACTCCACCACCTCTCTGGGCAGCCTCTTCCAGGGCTCTGCCACCCTCAAAGTAAAGAAGTTCCTCCTCATGTTTAGATGGAACTTCTTATGTTCAAGTTTGTGCCCGTTACCTCTTGTCCTGTCACTGGGCACCACTGAAAAAAGACTGGCCCCCTCCTCTTGACACCCACCCTTTAAGTATTTACAGGCATTGATCAGATCCCCCCTCAGCCTTCTCCAGACTAAAAAGACCCAAGTCCCTCAGGCTTTCCTCATAAGAGAGATGCTCCAGGCCCCTAATCATCTTTGTGGTCCTAATGAGAATTTTAGTTAAAAATAAATGTCTAAGTCTCTAAATATAGAACTTGTAATGTTTTTTACTTTCAGATGTTTATTAAAAATTTCCTCCAGACTAGATTTTCACAGGGTTTGGGGCCACATTTACTTTATGAAATTATTTTTTCTTTTGATGTGTATTTCCCACTGTATTCCCTACATTCCGTGTCTCGTGATTCTGACAGGCAGCTCTCCTCTCTGGGACCCACATTCGAGACTTACAGAAGCTGCCCTGATAATTTAGCTAGTCTTTTGCTGCCCACTGTATGTTGCCCTAAACTTCCAGCTGTCGTTTCTAAAAGGAGATTTCAAATTCAGGTCCTGCGCACCTGAAATCATTTAACTTCTAATGTTGCTTTCCCATGATTGCTAATCTGTTTGTCTCGACTGGGATTGAATTTGAATCTGAGTCAGAAGAGATGGAGATTTCTTCTTCTTTGTGACTAACATTGTGGGTGAACAGCGACTGTCACCCAGCAAAAGTGGTGATGCAGCAATAGCGGTGATACTTACCTTCTCCCTTCCCCTTAGAGATTTTACATTCAAAAATTACCACTCTGTCAGGGGCATTTTTCTATGACTGACTGACTGATCGTCTCTGATATTTGAGAGTGAAACTGAAGCAAAATCTCATTTTAAAATAACAACAAATAAACAAGAGTACAACCAGTATAAGGAGAAAACGAGCTGGGTAAATTGTAGTAAACGATTCTTCATTTTTAAACATCACCTATTTCAGACTAAGATATCAGCAACACAGAGAAAGTAAGTCGCTTTATAATATATCTTAATGGGGAAGTTTTCTCTTGAGAGAGATTAACAATAAATGCTATATGTGCCAGACAGGGAGTATAGGAAGATCAGCCTGATTGTTCACTGATAATTAATTTCCGAAATCTAGCTGATGGACAGCAACACGCACATTGATAAACCGGTCAGTGAAAAAGCCATTTCTGGCTGTTGCCCGAGGCCATTAAATGGGGCAAGGCCAGCGCGGATCAACTGAGTGAGGAGGAAGAAAGCGGCTGTGCGAGGGAGTACAGCCCACACATCTTCACGCTCCTCATCTGCCAGCACAAACAAGCATTTTTGGGCTTGGTGGTGAGGGATCTACTATCTTTATATCAGACAACTGGGGACAAAAAGGCATGGGAGAGTGGCCTCCCTCCCGTTAATAGCCCAAATGCAATCAAATACACCCCGTGCTTCTGATACGTGCTACGCTGGTTATCCTTTGGTAAAGAAAATGCACCAAGTAATCAAAGTTCAGACCACATCTTTTCATGATTTTTTTTTTATTATTAAAGTGGTGTGATCCTTTTAGAATGAGACATCAAACTGGCCAGAAAGAGAAACTCTAAAGAAGATGTAAAAAATTACTTCAAAGAAATTGGCAGCCCTGTGCACACTGGGATTTTGTTTTGATCTTTCACATTATAACAGACTGCCTGCGATCTTTTGGATAAAACAGTTTCCTTGGTTGCTATGATGTGTTTTCTTTGGTTTTCCTGCTTGTGTTTTGGTTTGGTTAGGTTTTGTTTTTTTCTTTTTAAAAGACGCTTATGTGAGAATTAAGTAAGCACCTACCTTTACATACGTCACAATTTCTGAATCGACGTTGTCACTGCTGCAGCCGGTTAAATCTGCTTCCTAACACTACAGGAAAATGTGTCACGCGGGTCTGGGGCTGGGCAGATGTACCAGAAGTACAAGGTCTCAGAAAACACAGCTGGACTTACTGGCTGTAGGAGACATTTTCTTTCGGCGGGTACAAGACCTTCTGGCTCGTGTGTTGTACCAATCCAATAAATCAATGAAAAGTGTTACGAACATAGAACGGCTCCCTGTAGAAGAGTATAGGCACGGGCTCAGAGCCTGGAGCTTCGGTGTTTTGCTTTTTATTGCTTCGAGGTGTTTGCTGCCGGGTTTCTGCTCTCTGGATCAGGGAACTCTGTGCTTGGCTAAACAGCAGAAATAAATGCCAGAAGTGAATTTGGGGCCATGGCACCTGGGGAAGGCTGACTTTGCTAACCTTGAGGGCTGAGCGATTCTGTATTTGAAAGACTTTGGGGTGCTTGAGTGTCAAGGGCGGACGGAGAGTTTTGTTGGTGACAGCCCTCTAGTTTTGGCTGCAAGTTGTAATTTCAGGAATGAGATCAAAAAGCCGAAACCACTCTGGAGCCAGGTTATTGCTGCTGGCTGCTACACCGAGATGGGAGCAAGCGATGAACAGGAGGAGGATGCCGAGAGCAGAGCCATGGCAAGTCGAGGCATACAGCTTGCCTTCAACAGCGTGGGCACAGTGAGCCTAACGCAGCTGCTGGTAGCCCCAGTGAGCCCTCCTTGGGCCCAGCAAGGGCTACAGGTCTCTGGAATGTGGAGCCCAGCCACTGAGCTGAAGGGCTACCACGATGCAGCCCCAAAAAGAGAATGAAATACATCAAAGGAGCTTGGAAACCGGCAGTGACTCTGGCCTGGTGGAAACACCTAGTGGAATAAGAAGAGGGTAGATTTATATTAGATATCAGGAAGAAATTTTGAGGGCGGTGAGGCAGTGGAACAGGTTGCCCAGAGAAGCTGTGGATCAAGGCCAGGCTGGATGGGGCTTTGAGCAACCTGGTCTGGTGGGAGGTGTCCCTGCCCATGGCAGGGGGGTTGGAACTCGATGGTCTTTAAGGTCCCTTCCAACCTAAACCATTCTATGATTTTATGTGCCTCACTCTCTCTGGCTCTAGTGGGGTGGGGGTGGAGGGGAGGTGGAGGGACGGGACGCTTGTGCCGGTAGCGGACACCTCCATCAGGGCGGCTTCTGGAAATCTTCACACACACACCTCCCCGTCATTTCTCTCGATGTTTTTTATCACCTCGAGGAACTGCCTCTGTCTCCAGCAGACACCGCCGCCCGCCCTGCGGGGGACTCAAGAGCCGCCTCGCCGGGGGGGCTGGGGGCGGGCCGCCGTTCACCTGAGGCGGCGGCGGCGGTCCCGCCCCTCCCCGCGCTGTCTTTAAGGCCCTCCTCCTCCTCCTCCCTCTCTTCCTCCTCCTCACCCTCCCTCTATCCATCTATCCATCCATCCCTCCCTGCCTCGCCGCCGCCGGGCTCTGCCTCGCCCGCTTCCCTCCCTCCATTTCCCCCCCCCCTCACCCTTTCCATCCCCGCCGCCAGCCATGGCCGACATGAAGACCGGCATCTTCGCCAAAAACGTCCAGAAACGCCTCAACCGCGCCCAGGAGAAGGTGCGGGGCGGGAAAGGGATGGGGCGGGGGGGGGGAGGCACGTACTGGGGAGGGACGGCGGGAGGAGGAAGGAGGCGGCGGCGGCACCGGGGGTCGGCGAGGGGAGGCCGGCCGCGCTCGTCCCCGGCCCGCGGGGTTGCGGAGCCGGCGGCGCCGAAGGACGGGGTTGGGGGCGGGGGGGGGCGTTATTATGTAACTGGCCCATTTAGCCGCCCCAGTCGCCCCCCGGCCGGCCGTGCCGTTGCCCCCCCCCCCCCCCCCCCTCCTCGGCGGCGGGTCGCTCCCCTCGGGGGAGGTGGCGGTGCCGGCGGCCACCTGCCCGCAGGCCCGAGGCAGCCGCCACTTTCTCGCCCTTCACGGGGCGGCGGGCTCCCCGCGGGGAGAGGGCGGCGGGGGGGGGTAGGCCGAGTGGCTGCGCACCGCAGTGGGGTGGCCGGGCTGCCGCCCCGGCCGGAGCGGGGAGAAGCAGGGTGTTTGCCTCACCTCACCGCCAGCCCTCCTAAGAGGATTGCATTTCCTTTAATATCCGCGCCGGCTCATCCCCGGGCGAAGCCATCCTCCTTGCAGAGGCAGCCGGCTACGGTGCTGTGACAGAAGGCCCGCCTTTGGTGTGACAGAAGACCCTGCATCCCCCCCCCACTTTGGTGTGACAGAAGACCCTGCATCCCCCCCCCACTTTGGTGTGACAGAAGACCCTGCATCCCCCCCCCCTTTGGTGTGACAGAAGACCCTGCATCCCCCCCCCACTTTGGTGTGACAGAAGACCCTGCATCCCCCCCCCCCTTTGGTGTGACAGAAGACCCTGCATCCCCCCCCCCCTTTGGTGTGACAGAAGACCCTGCATCCCCCCCCCCCTTTGGTGTGACAGAAGACCCTGCATCCCCCCCCCCCCCTTTGGTGTGACAGAAGACCCTGCATCCCCCCCCCCCCCTTTGGTGTGACAGAAGACCCTGCATCCCCCCCCCCCCCTTTGGTGTGACAGAAGACCCTGCATCCCCCCCCCCCTTTGGTGTGACAGAAGACCCTGCATCCCCCCCCGCCCGTTTGGTGTGACAGAAGACCCTGCATCCCCCCCCCCTTTGGTGTGACAGAAGACCCTACATGCCCCCCCCGGCTTTGGTGTGACAGAAGACCGTACATATCCCCCCTCCTCCCCCCCTTACCCCCCCGGCTTTGGTGTGACAGAAGACCCTACATCCCCCCCCCTTACCCCCCCGGCTTTGGTGTGACAGAAGACCCTACATCCCCCCCCTGCCCCTTTGGTGTGACGATGTGACAGAAACCCCCCCAGGAGCGCTAGCGGAGGAGCCCCACACGGTCATTAGCAGCTGCTTCAGTGTTGGGGGGCTGCCCGCAGTGTCCTGAGGCTGGTCAAAATGCTGTGCAGCCGCCGGCGTGTGTTGCTTGGAAAGCTCCCCGCCGATTCTTGCGTTCCTGTAGCCTGGAAATTATCAACCGGCAAAGCCAGGGAGGATTTGTGGGAGTTTCTGCTAAAAGATGAGGGCCTTGTTGTCTGTTGTTTTGTTCGTTTTCACTAATTAACAGCGGATAGGTATAAATGCTGCACACAAGTCGTTGCTGTTTAACTGTTGGGTGTCTCGGTACAGGACCAGAGATACAGGCATTAAACCAAGCAGAAAAGCATTTGTCTGTAGCTATAAATAGCAGCCGTATCAGTTATTAGTATGGTTTGTTATAAAGCTGTTCTCAGCATGAATTTGGGAGGCACGGTTGTCAGCAAGCGTTGCAAGTCATCTCTTCTGAGGGCTGGTAAAACCTTTATACCCCTCTAGCATGTCTCCCGTGTTGTTACATGCCATATGTGTAACAGGGGTCTGGAGAATTAAAAGAGCTTATTTTATGACCACTATTTCTCATATTTTACTGCCTATAGCTCCCCACTTCCTTTTTGCCACACATCAAACTCTGCGGAGCTCTAAGGGAATAAAAATTGCATCAATTAATATGTAGAAATGTCTCTCATGTAATCATGCCGTTATTTAAGAATCTAATAGTTCAGGCTGTCACAGGCAAGTGATGGATTTTTTCCCCTTTCAAATAATCCTGTCTGGCTCACAAGGTCATAAAGTACTAGCCTTTTCAATACCAAAGTGATGAGGCATTGCCGTTCCTGCAGGTTTGGACTGCAACTGTTTTCAAGTAAAACGCATTATATACTCTTTATTAGTTGGAGATCTGATGGCTTTATGGTGCGAGTTGAGCTGGGTCGGTAGTTGGAGTAGAAGCCTAAAAATACTAGTCGTTTCCTTGCATCTCTGTCAGTGTTGTTACGTGTAATTGCCCGGTAAAGGGTTGGTGTAAGCCTTAAATCGCAGGTACCACTTCCAGGCGTGTCTGTGCGAACATGGGAGGTCTTGTCGCCAGAAATGTGCAGCACACCTTCATCGGAGTACCTGAGGTCCTGCTGTCGTGACAACAACCGCTCATGCACCAGCCCTGGAGTACCTGCCTCGAGCCCGATGGGTGCCTTGGGTGGGAACTGGGGAGGCTGGTGAGCTCTGACGGCTGGGCTGCTCTCCCTTTGCTGCAGTGGTCAGCCACGCTAGCAAAAGGAAAAATTGTCTGGTTTGATCCGAATGATCGGAGGGCTGGAGCACCTCTCCTATGAGGACAGGCTGAGAGAGTTGGGGGTTGTTCATCCCAGAGAAGAGAAGGCTCCGGGAAGACCTTACAATGACCTTCTGGTACCTGAAGAGGACTACAGGAGAGCTGGGGAGTGACTCTTGATCAGGGAGTGTAGTGATAGGATGAGGGGTAGTGGCTTTAAATTGAAAGAGGGGAGATTTAGATTAGATATCAGGAAGAAATTCTTCACTGTGAGGGTGGTGAAGCACTGGAACAGGTTGCCCAGAGAAGTTGTGGCTGCCCCATCCCTGGAGGTGTTCAAGGCCAGGCTGGATGGGGCTTTGAGCAACCTGGTCTGGTGGGAGGTGTCCCTGCCCATGGCAGGGGCGTTGGAACTTGATGATCTTTAAGGTCCCTTCCAACTCTAACCATTCTATGATTCAACTGCAATTGGGCATCTGGCAATTTTGGCCTCATTGTGGCACCTCTATGCATTGTTTATTATGCCAATGAATCTAAACGTAGGTTATTTACAGGGAATGAACGCTGTTAGGGGTCTGACAGGGTAGGTCACAGTACCATGTAGCTCTGTATCCTTACTTCCTTCTTCATGGCATGCTTGTGGAGTTACTGTGTGAGCTGTGTGCGTCTGTTCTCTGGTGTCTACACTGCTATTTAGCTTTGAGTTCCTTTATGGTTATACAACATAAAATCCTTGATTATTTTCGATAAACTTTATTTTTTTTAAAAAAGATGACCCCAAACGGGAATGATACAGAATGATTTGGGTTTTTTGTTTGTTTGCTTTGGGTACCTGATGACAACTAGGTTGTATTTCAGAGTTAAGTGTGATTTATCTGATTTCTGATGGTGCGAATAGGATAGTGTTATGACAGGTGTGTAATATCACACTGGCTTAGAGATTTTAAATACAATCTGAGTTGTTTTATTTTGTCGTTTGTATTGGATTTAGGCACCTTCAGTTTGCATAACGTGTCTCAATAGTCAATTGCATTTATACATAGTTTTCTATTATTTGTCATTGATATAGCATATGCACTAAAAACATGGAGTGGCTGTAAAACATAAACCTTCATTTTTGGAAACTATTTTTCTAATGATGTTATCATTATCTTCAGCTCCTTGCAGTCTAGGTGAAATCTCAGTTGTATGATGTAGGTAGTGCATGGGCCCATAGACATGTGTGTCATTTAGTCACTATTTGTATGACAAAAGCTAAAAAACTGATGTGAAAACATCTCATGTTGTGGAAATCTATCTGTCTTGCATTAGAAGTGTTAAATTCGAGGGTTATATGAACGGATCCTTTGATGTGATTTTCCTAGTTTAAACAAAAGTAATCATTCATATGTGATAGAGCAGACTTAATAGGAGCAATAATCTTGTTTCTTTGTTGTGGGTTTTTTTTTTTTTGTAAGTATCCAGAAATATTTAGATTACACTGTGGAAATGGGTGAGGTAAATGTGTTAATGGCTTGCTGTGGCAAATGACACTAAAAAAAATAGTGTAAGGCTGAAGAAAGTAAGAAATAATGCATTTAATCGGGGACTGAAGTGCAAATGAGGGAAAGAAGGCAGTTGTCCAAAATGGGCTGAACCAGGTTAGTACTCAAAATGAAACCGGACTTCAAACAACTAGAAATTGGTCACTCCATTTTTCACACCATCCAAAAGATGGTACTCTCAGTGGTAGTGCATGTGCCCTGGCACCCTGATTTTTGAATCAAGGGTTGTCAGCTGAATTACATTGCTCTTCACGGCATTTCTTCAATGACTTACCTCCCAAAATTCAGGAAGTGTGGACGTGCTGAGCTTGCAGAAACTGTTGGAAGTTGCCAACAGTCATCTGAAGAATCTGGCTTCAAGTTTTAAAGTTGCATCAGAGCAACTCAGGAGCCTACATCCCAGTCATAAGAGTAAATGAAACACTGATGTGTTTAAATGTCTGTTTATACTGAAACTGGAACAGATCTATCGGTAACCGAGGTTGGCTGAGTCAGTTCTGAGGACAAGATAACTTGGATGAAAAGGCTGAGTTTTTATCGCTAGGTTCCCTAGGAAATTTTAATTTACGTGGCTAACGCAGTTTATAACTCCTGTGATCTCCTTGTCCTCCCCTTTCTAACCCAACACCTTGAAGTTATTAGAAGAGCGTAGTTCAGCTGGAAGGGACCTGTAATGATCATCTAGTCCACCTGCTTAGACCACTCCAGGGCTGACCAAAAAGTTAAAGTATGGTACTAAGGGCATTGTCCGCGTACCTCTTAAACACTGACCAGCACAGGGCAACAACAACCTCCCCAGGAAACCTGTTCCAGGGTTTGACCACCCTCACAGTGAAAAAATGTTTACTCATGTCAAAGTTGAACCTTCTCTGATGGATGCAGCTTCGAGCCATTCCCACGTGTCCTGACACTGGGTACCAGTTAGAAGAGATCAGCACCTCCCTCTCCAATTCCACTCTTCAGGCAGATGCAGAGAGCAATGAAGTTACCCTTCAGCCTCTTCCTCTCCAAGCTACACAAACCCAGAGTCGTTAGCTGCTCCTCAGAGGACATGATTTCCAGCCCCTTCACCAGCTTTAGTGCATTCCTTGTGTTGATGGCCCTTAACATCATTCTTAATTGGTGGGGCCCAGAACTGCACACAATACTGAAGGTGGGGAAGCACCAGCCCTAAATACAGCGGGAGAATCACCTCTTCTGAACAGCTGCTCATGCCGTCTTTGATGCACCCCAGCATGGGCTTTTGCCCTCTTGGCTGCCAGGGCACACTGCTGCCTCCTGCTGAGCCTCCTGGCAACCAGCAGCACCTCCACCTCCCTTTCTGCAGGGCTGCTCTCCAGCTACCCCTCTCCCGCTTTAGACTCGTGCCCGCGCTTACTCCTTGCCAGATGCACAATCCACAATTTGGTCTTCTTCAATTTCATGCCATTAGTCACAGCCCAATGCTCTCATCCACCCACATCCCACTGCAAGGCATCTTGTCCCTTGAGAAAGCATATAGCACCTCACAGCTTGGTATGATCAGTGAACATACTAACTGTGCATTCAACTCCTGCATCCAGATCACAGAGAAAAGGAATGATCAGAACTGGCCCTCTTTTCCCCCCTTTTCAGCTGGAAAGCAGCGACAAGACCAAGGAAGTGCTTTCTGGAGGAGCACTGCAGAGCTGTAGGAAATGGGATGCGGAGAAGTTGCAAGGGCTCCCAGTGCTTTGGAGGCACCCACTGGTGTCCTGCCAGGTGCCAGAAGGATTCTTGCTCCCAAGGGGAGTCAAGGTAGGGGCCTTTGGCCACTCTTGGAAGGAAGCCCTTGAGATGGCTCCTGGCTGAGGGAGAATAGGGCTAAGGCATCTCCGGGGAGGTGGGACCAGCCTGTGGGACGAGGAGGCAGGTCTTGCTCACATGCTCAGGGAACAGCCGATCGCCAGCGCTGGGGTCAGGAAGGAATTTTCCCCCGGGGCAGATTGGCACTGCTCCCCGGGGGTTTTTTGCCTTCCTCTGCAGCATTGAGCAGGACCACTTGTCAGGGCTCCTTCGCTCCCCTTTGGCTGCCTTCCTGCACCTGGGGGGAGGAAGGCTTTTTTTCCCCCCGAGGTGGCCTAGCAAGCGTCCCCGGGGGTTTTTTTGCCTTCCTCTGCAGCACTGAGCAGGGCCCCTTGACAGGGCTCCTTTCGGACAATTTGGCCAGGAGCCTGCTACACCAAGGTGGCCCTCGTGCCCCGCAGCCAGGGGGAGGAAGCTGCTTTCTAGACTCCCAGGCGGGACCCCAGGGTGGCCCCCGGGGGATGCTTCTTGACCTCGCGAGCATTGAGCACAGCCCCTGCTCAGGGCTCCTCGGGGCCCTTGGGGCTGGCCTCTTGCCCGATGCTCTGGCACCTCCCGGCCACCACTCCTGCCCTGCCTCTCTCGGCCTCTCTTGCCCATTGCAAGCTTGGAGCGGGAGCGAGCTCTGCTCTTCCCTTGGCTCCGTCTCCCCAGGGCTTCTGCCTTGGCCAAAACACCCTCTGCTGGGAAGGCCGCCGGCCTTGGGGCACCCTCCGCAGATGACACCCGACCACTCTCCCTGCCTGCAAGACAAGCCCAGGGCACGCACCAGAGCGCTTTTCAGCCATCACTGGCCAAGGAGCACAGCGGCGCAGACACTTCTCAAAGGCAAAAAGGGGGCTCCTAATTGCTACGCCTCCTACTTTGCAAAATACCTCTCGCTAGCACTCACCTCCTCTCCTTCTTCTTGCGTGGGCTCGCTCCTCATCCCCATTCTTCACGGTCTCACTCTGCAGGAGACAGGAGCCTGGCAGAAGTAGACTTGCACTGTTTTTATGCTTTCCTTTAGACACTTAAAATTGGCAACTTTGGAGACAGAGTATTGGTCCAGATGGACCTTCTCTCTGATGGAGTATTGTTGGTCTCAGGCTCTTCTGTTTCATTATGATTTTCTAAGGGAAACAGATCGGACATTCATAAAAATCATTACAAGGAATAATTCAAAATCCATGGGTGAATGAGCAGGTATTGCTCACCTCAGACGGATTAGCAATGATTTAGCCGAGGAGCATGACCTGCTTCAGACTGAGGGCTTGATCTTTGAGCCTTGCTTTTGTTTGAGGTGTGGTGTTTGCCATCCTGTGGAAACCCAGATAAACTGGATGAGCACAGAAGAACTCACTTCACGCTTGCTGTTTGCAAATTTGTGCAGATGGTTGAATTATCTCAAGATGGTACCTGCTTTTGCAAGTATCTAATGGTGGAGATTTTGCACCTTCCCTAAAATGATCTATGCCATTGCTTAGGCACATCCTGTCAGAAAGTTCTCTTCTCACTCAATATAAATGCCCCTTTTTTGCAATTCAAGCCCTTTGTTCCCTGTTCTAGCTTTTCTTGATGTGGAGGAGTGTGTTCGTTCCTCTTCCTTCAAAATTTACAAGTGGTCTTCCTCTCGTCAGCATTCCCTGTGATTTAACTGGAGTTATTGCATGACCCTCCCAACCAGGTGAAATAGTAGCTGTTCTTAAAATACCAATTGTTTTCCATTTGTTTGGTTTCTGATGTGCAGGTTAAAAGGTAGAGGTATATTCTGGATGTCTGGGTGCCAAGCATTGAAGAAAGGGCAGAGAAAACCCAAGGGCTCCGTCTTATTAGGTTCGCATGTGATGTTTTCCGTGCTACGTGAGGGAAGGTAATCTGTTTCTCCTGTTTGTTTCCTCCCCATATGCAGTGTTAGCCATGATCTTGTGAGTTATTATGTAGTATACTCTTCCTTATCGTCACTGAGCTTCTATCAAGAAAATGCTATTTCTTCACATTCATGGGGATCCATATCTCCATGTTTGCTGGCCAAAGCTTTATTAATATCAAGGTGACCACCTCCTCTGTTCTTGCTTGACAATTTTGTCTTTGCGCTTTTATTTCCCATTTCCTTTTCAATTCTTGAGCATGCCTCTGTTCCTCTACCACTCTCCCTAGACCTCACTCAGACTCTCTCTTTAAAATACAATTTTTTTTTTTTTTTTTAAAATCTGTTGCTAATTTGTTGGGCTTGGTTCTGAACTGTCTTCTTTACTACATCCTGCTTCTCCAGCTGATCCTTTCTCTCTTCCATTGTCATATTGTCTAAGACCCAGTGCTTCTGACCCAAGGTGTGCTGGCTGTCATGTCATCAGCAGTCCACAGCTGTTCTGCAGGGCAGTGCCACCTTCCTGTTGTGGCACAATTAAAGAGTGTAACCTTAGGGGCACACAGTGGAGAGATGTAAGGAGTGACTTTACGGGCACACAGTGGAGTGAAGTAGCTCCCTGAACTCACCTGGAGATGGTAGGGGGATTTATTCACTTGCCTTAAATATGCACAGTGGGATTCATGCCTACCAAAACCTGTGATCAGGCAGCAGTCACTGCCTGCTTCACTGGTCCTCCTGCTCACCTTGGAGACTGCAAAGTCGGGGGAGAAGGGGTAGCAGATGGCTCTACTGCTTGAACACGGAGAGAATTTTCCCTGGGGAACTGTTGTTTGGTTTAGTTCATTGGGCTCTTCTGCAAGCTCAGCTGCTTGGAGCCTCCAGTCCAAAGTGTTTCAAGCGCTAGGTCACTCTTCCCTAAATGTTCTGCAGCATCAGTGCTGTGCATCACTGAGCCTTTGCTGTTCTCAAATACAAGATCATTTGTTCCTGACCTAATGAGTATCTAGTTAGTCAATAGTTGCCGGAATCATAAACCAGTGATCAACTTGGGAAAGCAATTGTGTCATTTTGTCGTGTTGAGTCTCTGATAATTGGAGTTTATCAATCTCCTCAAGAGGGTAAGGTAAAACGTAGGCCTGGGGTAAAGACCCAGATACACGCTTTCTGAAGTGTCCCTTTGCGCTGTGAGAAAGCTTAATGCTGGAAATAGCCTGTTCCTCTTCCTGGCTGCTCTACCTTTCTTTCTTTTTCTTAGTAATTATTCTTCATTATCTGTAGGACAGAACTACTATGCAGAATTGGAGACTGGTGTGAATAAGCACTTAAATGGTAAAATTCTGTTTCTAAGAATGTTGATGGGGCAATGGGCAAGGAGTTCAGTGGCCTTTCTATGGATGGGGGCACAGAGAAGTTCCCAGTGTCCAGTGGCTGGACCACACTGCAAATCTCGGACTCCCAGTGCCCTGTTGCTACTTCTCAGTTGTTTCTGTTGTTCCTTCTTTTTTCTTACCATCTCTTTTCTAACAAAAAGCTCCTGCTTACTCCCAGATAAAATCCTCTGCTTTGCTTTGTTCTCCATGTCTCTGTAGCAGATTATTTCTTTTGATGCTCTGTTGAAGTCTCAGTTTGGAGTCACTTGTACCCACAAGACTGTTAAATTTGTGCTTTGTAGTGATACAGAGCCCAGTGCTACAGTCCACAAACTGCAATCAATCCTCTTTATCTGTGATACAAAAGAGGAGAGGAAGACCTGCCAAAGTCTTGGGCTGTCACTAAAACAAGCTATTTGGAAAGCAATTTCTAGTCTAGATTAGCAAACAAATCCCTATTATTTTTTCCAGAAACATTTCACAAAATGCCATCTTTATATTGTGTACACACGTGCCTGCACATGCTCTCAAGAAACTGTCAGTCCTGCTTTTCCCAGGTTTTAATTTGAAAAACCCTATAGGTATACACTGATGTCTTATTTTTAACGAAATAGGGGTTTGAGAAAATAAAAACTACCTAAAGAACACAGAGAATCTGGATTTCCTCTCTAGACTGTGATCAGCAGGAAGCATTTGCTTGTGTCCCCTTGTGTAAGGCGTTAGCGGTATGCAGTGGAGGTAGTTGATGGTCTGCAGTGCCATGGGAAGGTGGTTATTTCTACTGATGATTCACACTGTCTCAGCAAAGCCCAGTTAAGTGACCCACATGCACGAGGGTTAATGCACGTTAAGCAGATAAAGCACTGCATGCAGAGAAGAAGTTTGAATAAAGGCGATCCATTTTCTATGGAGAATAGTGTTTGAGATCTGAGAAATGAGGTTATTTTTTTCACATGAATTGCATATCACAGAATCTTCATATATTAGGTTTAGATTCAGTAAGATCTTTAAAGACTTATTTGCATGCAGAGCATGAAGAGGAATAAATAATAATGTGGTACTGTTATTAAACCTGTACAGACCAGTGTGTGGACACTGTTGCTTATATTTAAACTAGGCTTCCAGATGTTCAACTTGCCATTATCACCTAAATCCCTGTTGGTTTATGTGGGTGTTAGCTTTTCACACTGGTATAGCCACTCTGCAGTTTGGATGAACTTTTTAAATATATAAGGCACACTGATGAAATGGATCTGCTGTAAGCATGAAATATTTTTTTCAAAATAAAATTGTCAGTAATTTTAAGTATAGGACAAATTTTAGGCCTGTAAAAAACATAAGGAATGGATAACGAGGCTAATCGGAGGGGAAAGAATTTAACTGATTGCCTCGTATTTTTCAGATCTATACTAACCACACTTCCATCACGGGGGGGAACAGAAGCGCTAGGATCAAAGGCAGAACAAAGAAAAAGGAAAACTCGAGGATCCCCCAGGCAGGCAGGGGATGGCCAGCTGGTACAACCACAGCACCCTCACTGCGGGACTGCCTTCGGCAAGCGGTAAAGGAGCGGATTCGTTACATGTGGAAAACAACCACAACAGAATGAGGTTTATGTCCAGGTGAGGAGATGGCTGGCTGAGGTCCAAAAACAAGCCGGACAGTTGAAGATGAGATAGGTATTTGAAATATGGAATTCGGATCTCAAGAAATGTGGAAGTATAACTGTGCAGGGAAATGTCTTTGATTTTAAAAAATAGTACAGCCCTCCCTCGATATTCTCAAATAGATTCTGGATTAATTAGTAATGAAATTAATATATTCCTTATGATGTGACAGTCTTGCAAACTGCCGAAGTGTGACTTTCTTGATAGCACATCTCCAGATGATGTTCTACTTAATTCTTAGCAAAAATGTGTGAGTGAAGTTAGGATTAGAACAGTCATATCTTCCCTCATGTTTGCTCATCTACCCTCTTCCTTCTTTGTCCCTCTCTTCTTCCGTCATCCTTTCCTTGCCGCTTTCTCTTTCCCTTCCTCTCTTCTTGTATGTCTAACCAGCAAGTTGTTGCAGACTTAACCACTAAAGCCATTTAGAAAAGGATTTGACTTCTGTTGGGCCATCTGGTTACTTGATAGGTGAGCACAGCTGCAGACTTCAGAGATGATTGTGAGTTTAAAAATCAGTGCTGAGCCTCCAAACGTTGCAGGCTTTCAAAGAGCACTGAATGTTCATTTTGTTTTATTTGCCTCCTGCCATGCCTGAGTGGAGGGACAGATGGTACTGCTGGAACAGGACTATTCCCTCAGGGTCTGCAGGGCTGACCAAGGTCCTCCCCATGTGGTGGGAAGCTGGGAATAAAGAGGCAGCACCCCACATAGACAGTGCTGAGTACCTGGGAAAATGCTGAAAGACAGGGAAGGTGAAAGGGAGAGCAGCATTGCCTGGTAATTAAGACGGCAGTGCATGAAGAGCAAATGTGGAAGCTGAGGGAGTCTGCAGTGGGCTACATCCATAAGCTTTGTTTTTGTTGGGAGCTCCAGCTGAGCCCACAGGAGCTTCACCCAACTGGTCGCCTTGGGGTTTAGCCCAGCAGTGCTGTCACTCCAGATCCAGTGAAGTCAAGGTGCTATGTGTACCCCAGGGCTTTTGAACTTCTGCTCTCTGTTCTTGTACTAAAAAAAACCCACCCCTCCTCCTGTGAAATCTGTACTTCCAGGGTCTGAAGAGCATGTTTCGGAGAAGGCAGCCCTCACTGACATTTTGCAGAGCTGAAGAGGGCTTTTAACACCACCCTGGCATTGTGTTTTCCTGTAGCACCAGTCCAGGAACATATTTGTTGCAAGCATAGTGACAGCGTCTTTTGTGCAAAGTTTCGTATTAGAGTAAAAATAAAATGGTAATTCAGAAGTTGGCTGAGAATCTAGGTTGATTTGACAGCCAAGCTGAAAAGCAAAATTGGGAGGAAATTTAGGCAACCGTTAGCTGACAAACACATGTGCCATTTGAATGGCATCTTAACTCCTTAATGAGTCACATCTCCAAGAGTCATGACATAGCTTCATGGTGGGACAGGGAGGAACAAGCTCAGATATGGACTGACACACACTCTGGATCAAGAACATGTTTGCAGACTGCAGGATGAGTGCAAGTTTGAGTACGGTGTGTTTTGCTCAGTGTCTCAACTCAGATTGTGCTGTTCCCTTCTGGTTTCTATAGTTAGGGATCTTTTCTATAGGCAGTGTTTATCCGGGAAAAAAATTTAAAAAATTGGACCCCATTAAAAAGTATATTTTAAAGGAGGGACTGTGCAGTATCGAGGCTGCCAAGTCACTTTTCTGAAGGATCTATTTTTGTGAGCAATAAATCATTACTTTTTTTTTTCCCTCTAGTATCCCATTTCCAGTTTGACTCAAAGCACTTATACCAATATTTGTTTTCTAATGCCCATCAGTAGCCCATCCTACCAAAGGCTTACCACGAAGTACACTGATTAATAGTGTATTAAAAGTAATTTGCAGGATTGAAGTAGTGATATAAACCCAACCCAGACTTTTCCCCCCTCTGGCTCCAAGGACACTTCTTTTTACCCTGTATTACACAGAAAGATTCCTTACTTGCATGACAGCAGTTGCCAATCAAGAAAATTTTATTACACATTAATGCATCTTAGAATATTTGCACACTTAATGAATCTGAAAAAAAAAAAGGCTGTGAAAATTTAGTCTCAAATGCAAAGCACTTGTTATTCCTCCTCTCTCTGAAGCTCAGGGTATTTCCAGTTCTGCTTCAAGGAAGGTGTTATCATTGAAAAAAAAGAAAAAACACTTCTGGTGGATTGTGATGGATTTTTGTCTTTTTTTATTCTTATAAAAATTTTTTTTAAAAGTGGAAATAGCAGAAAGGGTGGGAAAGGCTTTCTAAAAAGAGTCACAAACTCCTTTCCACTCTAAGCTACATAAACCAACAGGTTATGTCCACATCTAAACCAGCTTTAGCTATACCAGTTGTGAGCAGGTGGCTTCCTGTCAGGCCAAAATGACCTGCTGTACTACTGTAAAGCATTAAATAGAGAGTATGTTTCATCCAAGGTTTTTAGCTCTGGGACTTTGAAAAAAGCTCAGTTCACACTGACCTTCCCTGTTTAATTTAGGGTTGTTGATAACTTGGTTCCTTATTCTTTAATGTGCCTTTCTGTGCTGCTAGAACCTGCTTAGGTGTTGCACGGAGGGTTTCCACCTTGTACCTCTCTACAAATGGTGGCTCTGGGGAGATGCAGAGCATACAGTTTTAGCTTTCTCTGTGAAAGCTCAATGTGTTGTCTGCATCCTCATCTCCATCCAGTGTCTCCCCTAGCAAAACAGGAGTTCTCCAAGCTTTCTTTTGATGAGGCATGAGGTAAGGTCTCATTTTCTCAAGGAAAGAGAGAACTAGGGGTTCAAATATGGACAAAAATCAACACTGATGTGTCTGGCCTAAAATGGTTTTATAGCTGTATTAGAAAAAATGACAAATGGTTAAGACTTACTATTAATATCTCATATTTTCCAGAAGAGTGTATGTGTTGTAGAATATCAAATCTCATTACTCTTTGTGTTATGTAAACCTGAGCTGTAGTAAAGAGCATAATAACTTCAAAACAACGAGTTGTTTTCTAATCCTGGATGTGTGGGTGTGTATTGTTGCTTGCTGCACAGAATCTGCAGTACCTAATTTTACCGGAGATAGGAGAAAATGCCTGTACTCCCATCTGGGATCCAACTGATCCTGTGGTCTCTGACGTAGGAGTGATAGAGCTCTTCCTTCCTCACCCCGCTTCCTCACCCCCCTCATCAAAAAAGGCAGCGATTGATTTATGTGGGATAAATCAGGGGAATGGTCCTTCATCAACATGAGCGTTTCTGTGATTCAAACTCACACCAAGAGGTATTTTACTCTATCAGTGATCTTATGGAAATATAGTGGACTATAGAGATTACTTCTATGGACATGTAGCAGGAATAAACGTGCAAAAATACAGTGTCAACCAGCTTTCCACCTGGGCTCTGTTTGTTCCCTTTGTCTTTTTTTTTTAATGTTTTGAATTGTTTTAATACAAAACTTGATCTTGAATTGAATTGTGTGGGAGTTCAGTCAGAATAAAAGAATTCAAATCAGAGCCACATAGTGAGAAACACAGATTACATCCATCATACTGTTTAGGCTTTATGCCTATTACAAGTTATGATGAACTTGCTATCAAATCCCTGTAGTAGCCATCCTTTAAAGATTTGATTCTGCTCATGCTGATTTTATTCACAGCAGGATGAGGTTCTGGGGGTTAAATATAATCCGGTGCTCTGTGCTAGCACAACATTTGATGGTACATGCACTGTTTGTGCTGGCTCTGCGTGGCACTGGATTTAAGTCATAGCTGGCTGCACAGCTTTCTGCAAATCACACTAGTGCTTATAGGTGTAGTAGTGTGTATACATGTGTTCTGAGGTAAGAGGAATTTCTACTTTGAGGATCCCTTTGATACCGGAAGCCAAGTTGTAAAATCTTGAGCAGTTATAAGCTGGGATTTCTCCTTGCTCTGAGGGAGTTTGCCAGGCTACGCAGCAGCAAATCTGTCCTGGGATCGTAAAATTCCTGGCTGACCTTTCCTGGTTGACCAAGCCGCGACCTGCATAAATCAATACTTCCAATTTGCTGATACTGCGAGTTTTGAGGCTAATGATAATTGTTTCAGCAAATTTGAGTAAACCTGCACAGCTACTAGATCCAACTGGGGGGAAATATCCTGACTTTGTGCTGATGCTTTGCAAGGGTGCCTTGCAAGGCTCTCTTGCTCAAGCCTTGTGCTTGCTCCCCTCCCAACTAACGCCCACACACAAATACAGAGGGCCGTCTGTCACCGTTTTTAATCTTGGTAATTTTTCCTTGCCTGTTTGTACTGATCAGTTGATGATACTTGGAACGTGCATGCAGTTTGATTGCTCCCTTTTCTTTTTGTGCGCGTCGAACACCTTATTTTATGTTTTTCACTTCACTTGAGCCCTGGCTGAAGGTGTGCAATGTGTAGGCTAGACCCAAACAATTACTGGTCTAAAAGACAGTCCTGCTTCCCCTCTGATTTTTTGCAGAATAAATGCAAACTGTTTATGTGGATTTGCTTCATTAAAAACAAACAACAGCCCCCGCCTCCAAAAACACACCAACAACACAGCATTGTCACAAGAAACAGGAAAAGATGGTGTACCAGACTGACTTCTTCATATTTTGCAAAAAGGGTAGGGTTGGGGTTTTTTATGTTATAAAAGAAAAAGACCTCACACTAGTTTGTTAAAAATGGGAGCAAATGTTTATCTATCCTTTCACTTTGAGCGTTTCTCAGTTCATATACAGCCTGTACAGTCCCCGTTCCCATCCCTGCCTCTTCCTCTCTCTCTGTCAGGCCAGCCACTGATTCTTCATTGAAGTTTAAATTCAAAGTTGTAAAACAATGTACTCGTCAACCTCCAGCTTGGAGCAGGGACAACTTCAACACCAGGTCAGGTTGCTCAGTTCTGTGTCCAGTTGTGTCTTGAGTATCTCCAAGGTTGGAGATTGCCCAGCCTCTCTGGGCAGCCTGTTGCAGCGCTGCACCAGCTCATGGTGGTTTTTCATCCCACGTATCTGCTCCCTTGTCACAGCTTGTGATGATTGCTCTGAACCTTTCCCTGAGCATCTCTGAGTAAGACTTGGCTTGGTCTTCTCTGTAATGACTAGTTAAGTATTTGGAGACAGAAAATAGTTTTCCTTCCCTCAGCTCTGTCTTTTCCTGGCTGAACAAACCCAGCTCCCTTCTCATGCCCGGTGCTGCAACCATCTGAGCATCTCGGTGGTCCTCCGCTGGCCTCTTTCTAGTTTTCCCATATCTTTCTTTCACTGGGTAGCCCAGAAGTGGATGCAGCAGTGCTCCCGGTGCAGCGTCATGAACTCCAAACAGTGAAGAAGCAGCATTGTCCTTGACCCATGTCGATGCTGCAGTCCTGGCCTTCATCCCAGTGAGGGAGCACGTGGCTCTCAGGGCAGAGACCCTCAGCAGTGGAGATCAGCAGCAGTTTTCTTTGGTTGGAAGAAAAGAGTTGGAACTAAGAGTTAAGCAGAGAGGAGCTGGAAGGAGGGAAAAAAATACTGGTTGCCTCAGTAAGTCTTGTCATTCATAGTTTTAGGGCTGACTTTCTGAGACAGGTCCCTGAAATGCATATGTGAAATTCAAGGGCTGCTCTGTCCCTTTGCCAGCTTTTGGCTCACGTTATGCGAGTTCTCTGGAATCAGTTGAAATATATTTGGCTTAGCTGAGAATGTTTGTGGGGTTTGGTTTTTCTTTTTGTTTTTTTTGGCTGTCTTTTTTTTTTTTTTTAACATGTTGATTCATCTCCACAGCAACTTTTGCTTCATCAGGGCCTGAGTTGCTCCTTCTTTATTATATGGCCTCATGAACAGTTCTGTTGAACAGCAAGGCAATGGCGATGCCTCTGTGAAGAAGGTCAGGATTCGGACCCAGACCACCTATTAGCCAGCCTGCGGGCCAAATTGCTAAGTGGAGGGACCATATGAAGTGGGTCAGTAAATAGAACAACCCTGCTTTACACACTGACTAGGAAAACTTAGGAATTATTTCAACATATTTAGCTTCAGCCTATTGATGTGATGCGCTCAAGAGTGCCCTTCTGTCACTGTAAAATGGTTTTGTATACACCAGCAGCCAAAATATCATAATTATTGAACTGCAGCACCTATCGACTTCCTGGTGTCTGTGTTCTGCTGTTAACCTGCTTTTGTAATGTTTCTGGAGGGTCCAATAACAAGAAATAACATCTTTGCGCATCTGATATACCAGGTGGAAGTGTTATTGTTTCCCATAGCAGGGAGGAAAGGCTCTCCCCAGACACCCTTCTTTTTCCACACAGACATACTTCACGAAGCGAGCTGGAGATTTTTTTTACACTTTATTTGACATCTCCTGGATACCTTTACTGTATGGGAGTAGTTTCAGGTTAGACTTTTTTTCCACTGCATGATTGTGTGCCACATGATTGATAAGCGTAAGCTGTATCGATGTATTCAATGCAGGAACACATACCTTCCTGCCCGGGAACCCTGGACCCGGGAGGATTGAGGGTTGTCTCTTCACATCTTGCCCTTACCTGTTTTGATGCCAGGCTTACACTGTGTAAACTTCTCCTGTACGTGATATACATCAAAATTACGAATTTGAAGGTAACATGGTATAACTTCAGAAAAGGACCTGAGGGTGTTGGTGGACAGCCGGCTTAACATGAGCCAGCAGTGTGCCCAGGTGGCCAAGAAGGCCAATGGCATCCTGGCCCGTATCAGGAACAGCGTGGCCAGCAGGAGTAGGGCAGTGATGGTGCCTCTGTACTGGGCACTGGTGAGGCCTCACCTCGAGTGCTGTGTTCAGTTCTGGGCCCCTCACTACAGGAAGGACATGGAGCTGCTGGAGCGTGTCCAGAGGAGAGCCACCAAGCTGGTGAGGGGTCTAGAGAACAAGTCCTATGAGGAGAGGCTGAGGGAACTGGGCATGTTTAGTTTGGAGAAGAGGAGGCTGAGGGGGGACCTCATTGCCCTCTACAGCTACCTGAAAGGAGGGTGTAGAGAGGTGGGTGTTGGCCTCTTCTCCCAAGGGAATAATGACAGGACCAGAGGGAATAGTGTAAAGTTGGGGCAGGGGAGGATTAGATTAGCTATTAGGAAGAATGACTTTACTGAGAGGGTGGTCAGGCCCTGGAACAGCCTGCCCAGGGAGGTGGTGGAGTCGCCATCCCTGGAGGTATTTAAGAACCGTGTAGACATGGCACTTCAGGGCATGCTCTAGTGCCCGAGATTGTTGGTTTGTGTCTGTTTGTGGGTGGGTGTGGTGTGTGGTTGTGGGTGTTTGTTTTGTGTGGGTTTTGGTTTTTGGTTTGGTTTGGTTTTGGTGGTTTTTTTGTTTTGTTTTGTTTTTTTTTTTTTTGTGGTTGGACTCGATGATCTCAAAGGTCCCTTCCAACCAAGAAGATTCTGTGATTCTATAACTTGAAGTGGAAATACAGAGATATATTCTCAGGTGCTGTAAGCTCACGTCAGCCTGTTGCCTTCACTGGCTTTACATTACATTTACATTACCGGGTGAAAACCTGGCTGATTGCTGGTGTCTGTACCTACGTTAAATGTAATGTTCTTGCTGCAGCAGCTTCCGTGCCCTGGGACAGTCCCACGTACGTGTGGAACGTTGTGGAAAATGTATTTGAGCATCACACATGCAAATATAGCCAGCGTCATTATACATACAACAGAGCTTTCCTGTTTTTTGAGGATTATACTACCCTGAGGGGTAGACAAAGGTGTTCAGTTATTTGAGGCAAGAGCTGTCTGTGATTCCAAAAGCATTGGGCGAAGAAACGGGAAATGCAAAAAGTAGGCATCAAAACTAGATTATTTTTTTTAAATTGGTGTTTCAATGTCATTCCAGCTGTTGGGAATGACTGTCCCTTCCCAGCCTTCCCCCATGCCTGCCTGTGGGCCCAGGACCTCCTTTCAGCTTCCTAGCCCGGTCCCTTCGTGGTGTGTGTCCTGCTCGCCCTGCACCCTGCCATCAGCAAACTCCCTCGCAAGTGGGAGAGCTGCCTGAGCAGGAACGAAGGAAAATCTGAGTAAAAGCCTCTGCAAATGTTTTTATCCATAACGAGAGGCTACTGCTACTTGCATTATTTTTGCTGTCGATCTCTTCGTTTGCTTCTTTGTGGCTGAGGGATTTTACACTGTTCAATGCAGTTACAGTGGTATTTGATAATTGGCTGATGGGGCTTTACAATATGGCAACGGGTCGCGTGCAACTTCAGCCATCTAAGGAGGGAGTGGTACCTGAAATTGTCGTGGTCCATACATCTGATTGTAGTTGCTATTGATACATCTGCAGCCTGTTACAGAGAAGTGTCCTCTGGAAGGTGCTGATCCTAGGAGGGACTCCAGACTCTTCTGAAGGATGAACCCGAGGCAGCAACTGCTTACCAAAAATTCATATTCCTCTGGTTTCTTATATGGGTCCTGAGCACAGCTTTAGTAAGATGTGCTTTGCTTCATCTCCACTTAGGAATAATAAACCAAAAAAACTAAACAAAAATAATGGACAATTAATCTGTGCTCACATCTGATTAGTTTAAAGATAAGCACAAACTGAAAGGTTTGTCTGAACCAAGACCTTGCGGCTCACAATATATGTGTGTCTTTCAGAGGATCTTGCTGCCTGAGCCAACATGTGCTGAGGGCAGTAGAAGGCTTCTATTTCCCTGTCCACCATTCCCCTTGCCAGAAAGTATAACTTCATGTTTAATAGCCCTTCATAGATTTTTGAGTATCTATATGTTCAGATTTTTAATATATTCGTGCTTTTGCAGCATATTTTGCTCTCAATTCTGTTATGTTTCTTTATTTTCTTTATTTTTCCTGACACAACAGATACTCTGAAGCACAGGATAGACCCCATACGTTCTCTACCTAATAGTTTTTACTAACTGATTTTGCAGGCGGTGTGTATTTTGCAGTTTTTGGTCTGTGTTTTATAAGCAGTTAACGTAGTGAATGCCAAAATGCAGGCCAACTGTAAATCCACTGGTAAAGCTCTGTTCTGCTGCAGGCTAGGGATCTAGGGATCTGCATTCAGTAGTCTGAAGCGTCCTTTCGCCTTTAGGATGTCTACAAATAAAAACGTCTATACGGCATCTCTGAAACTGTTCCAAAGACTTGTGAACTGCTAGTGTATTTTGCAATATTAAGGGCATGCAATATATTTTTTCCCCTTTGATCAAAGCACAAAACAGAACGTAGCATTTCTTTCCTTTTTCCTGGATAGGTCATATTTATCTGCTGTTTTTTCTCCACCCCCAAAGTATGTGGGGATGGGAGAGAGTGGGCACAAGACCCTTAAGGCTAGGGCAGCTCAGAAAACAATGTTTCAAACATCTTTTACCTCTTCTGTTGCATAAAATTCCATATGAAAAGCTCAAGTTGAGTCCAGTGACAGTCAGAAAATACCTCTGATGTGTGTTTGCATGCATTTTTCATTAGGGGGGATTGTTTTTCCCTATGGACAGAACAAAAGAGGCAACAGAAAACTGTTAACCTTACACAGCCCTGATGATAAAAAGCTGGTGTCAGCAATTCTGTCTTTATAGTGGAAGGATGTCAGGAAATCTTTAGATCTTGCCAACTTTAAAAAGACTTTCATCTTTATCACTTCTCCAGTTTTTTCTAGCCCTGAGCTTTATTTTTGTGGTGTTCTCTAGGTCATCTTTGGGAATGTGGGAAACTTTTCTATGTTATTTTTAATTGCATTTGCAAATCACAGTGGAGTGACAAAGTAATTTGAATATTCTGCAAGTGATTCCTCTGGTATAAATTGTAATGAACATGAATACAATTATTGTGGGCGGTAGCAATGTTCCTCTCCTTGAATCTCTTTTCTACGTTGAGAACAAAATGAAAAGCACTGAAAAGTGCCCCTTAGTGTATGAAATACTGAGTATACTTTGTTTGTCAATTACTTTCATCCTGTCCTGAAATTATTTTCATTATGCTTTTAATTCATAGCAAAATCAACAAAACTAATTATACTTCTTGTCGTTCTGTGAGCCCCTTATTTTAAAAGTCAGTCTCTAGCATAAAGTCAGGGCATTTCATTTTTTAAAAATTTATTAAACGTTTCTACTGAAAGTTCATTTTCTGTTTAACTTCTATGAATTAAACAAAATACTCTGACAGCCTAATTGACACAAAACTAGAATAACATCTGTTTTCAAAACTAACAACTTCAAAAACTAACAACTTTCAAAACTTTTTCCCCTATTAAGTCAGAAAGTTTTGGGGGAAAGCTTCTGATTTTTTTCAAATAAGATAGATTTTTAGGTAAGTGGTAGAAGCTCAACAAATGACTGCTTCAAAATACAAGTAGCTCTCCCTTCTCCGCTCTCTTATGTGATACTGTGAAACAAGGTCTGCCATTCTGCCCCTATTGAGATTTTTTTTTTTTACATTTTTTAAAACAAAATTTCCATGCTTCTTGTGTGATTGTCACCTCTTTGGTCTTTACCGTTGTGTGACATTTCCAATGAGACACTGTAGTGCTTGGCTCAGGAGGTTGCTTTCAGTAGTTTTCGGACAGGAGACTTGCTTATCCCAGCTGCCCTGTGGAGGAATCCAGCTACAGCCTCAAGGGAAGTTCATAAAAGGTGTAGATGTGATGAAGGAGTTTGAAGCAGAAGAAAAGATTAACCATATGCTGAGCTGCAACGCTGTGAATCAAAAAACTGTCTTAATGTATGCTGGGCTGGATGGCATATAGCTTAGATAAGGTATTTTGGGCAAATGCATGTGCTTCCTCTAGAGCACTTTTGCCATGAATGCTCAGAAGACTTTAAATTACTTCAGTTTGAGTTATGGGGGACAGGTGGGGTGGTGGAAGGGAACGGAGCCTTAATAGCCACTCCAGTATCTCTGAAATCCACCTGCATAGGGAAGTATTGAAAATATCTCAAAACAGTTAACCAGGAAGTTGGGTTTGTGTAAATACACAAGAGAGACAAAAAACATTTCCATCCCGTATCTGTGAAAAGGAGTCCTAAAAGGAGAGATGAAAGTGTGATGGTTACTGAACTGGTAGAGAAGTGTGTTACAGGGAGGAGGGTAAATCCAGGTATGTCAGAAAATCCTGGTTTTAGAGGGGAGAGAGTGAGCAGAATCAAGGAGGACATCTGTATGAAGAGAGGATTGTTTGGTACAAACACTATCACTTCTGATAAGAAGCATGTAGAGAAGAAAGACTCTGGCTAATGTCTCCAACATCATGCTGACTTGGCCTGGTGGCTATCACTGCTCAATAGAATCGACAGTGTCTTTGACTGACTTCTGACCTGGGCAGATTTCCCAAGGCAGCACGGAGGATGGAATGATAATCCAAAGGAACCTGGCAAACAGAACCAACAAGCTGAAATTCAGTAGAAATGAGCCGAAGCCAACAGTACAAGGCCAGTCCAAGGGAGGAGAACTTCACTTTGGTGTGATCAGAGCTAGTGGAGAAGTGTTTATGAAAATGCAGAAGGTAAATTACTCAAGCCAGAGATGTTAAGATCTCAGTTGGTGTCCTTTGTATCATTTTGGGCAACAATTCCTTGAAAAATACATAGAAGATGAACACAGAGGTTCACAGAGAAAAATGGTACATAATAAGGGGCTGAGGAAATTGGGTTTTCTTAGTCTAGAACAGAAAACATTAAGTGCAGGCATGGTAAGTCTTCTCGTGTGAAACTACTTGCTTCTGCTTACCTTTAAAGATGATGGTGATCAACTGTCTTCTCTGTCGACTGGCTGTAGGACAAGGTGCAAAGAGCTTAATGTGAAGAAAGAAAGATTTAGGCTGCTTATTAGGAAAAACGTCTTTAATGATTATGAAGCACTGAAGTTGGCTATCAAGTAATGGAATCTGTTACGCTGTGTCTTATTTACTTGTGTTTTGTAGAACAGGTCTGACCAACGTGTGTCAGAGTTGGTGTGGATATGTGTACCCTATTTCAGTGCAGGAATATGGAAAAATGATGTCTTGAGGCCTATTACTCCTTACAATTCTGCGGTATACATTAATCTTTATCTAACGGATGGGAGAAGTCAAAAGGCAGTAAGGGTAATTAAAACAAGTCTTTTCACAGCTTTATGCTATTTAATTTAGAAGACCACACCTTTCTTATGGCCTGTCAAGATGGGTCAAGCTCCTATACATGGAGGTGGATCAGAACCTCTTTCAAAGTGGTGTATGAAAATTTTGTTAAAACACTGTCGCTAAAGGCTTGAACCCACTAAATGGTATTAAGGATAAATTATATGTTAGCAGTAAAATCTGATACTTCGTTCTTGCCAAGGACAAGCAAGTTAGGCTAGTGTGCAGTACTTACATGAGAGATGGCAGGTGTCCTCGGACACTGCCTCAACTCAGATGATGATTTGGGAAGTGGGTCAAAGGCTTTGAATTCTGTATTGTGAATTCTGTGATTTGTATGTTTTTTATCTAGGAGAATAATTTTTAGTTAGTTAAGTATTTTTCTTGCTGTCTTATGTTGATCTTGTTCTTTACTTGAAATATCAGTATTGTTCACTGTTGGGAAAGCAGTTGTGGGGCCAAGTCACTATAGGACGAATGTGTTCTGGGAGCCTGCTATTTTATTTTCTTCAAAGCAGCATAGCCGCAAACTCTGAGCCACCTAGAGGGCATGAAACAAAAGTGAGATACGTATAACTGCGTAGGATGGATGAAAATTTTATTAAAACATAGTTTAACCTGGGAGGGGAAACTTGTCTGAAAATACTGCATTTGGCAGAGCGGGGAGGAAAAGCAAAGTAATATCATTAGGGTGAAACTAACCATTATGGGGATTTTGGGCACAGATGCGTTCCATCATAATCCTACAGATGATAGCCTTCCACTAGTGGCTACTCGGTTCTGCGCGTACATCACATATTTATATTTAGAGACAGAAGAAAACTTTACAAAGGAATGATGTTTTTTATTTCCTGAGATAACTATTATAAAATCAAGTTATATACTAATTATAATCCCACAGATGATAATCCCAGAGATGATAGCCTTGCACCAGTGGATCCTCAGTTCTGCACGTACATCACATGCTTATATTTAGAGACAGAAGAAAACTTTTATGAAGGAATGAAGTTTTTTATTTCCTAAGATAACTATTATAAAATCAAATTACATACTAATTATTGCCTAAAAATAATACTAATAGTGTATGATGTGGTGGTAATAATGAAGCCTGAAGAAGTGAATGTTCCTAATGCAGGTGGGATTGGAGTTGCATAGTGAGCTTCTAATGCACATACAAATTTAATGTTGGTGAAGTTGTTGGACACATGGGGTCTCATGATCGCCAGGAATACCGAAGCTTGATTTCCGGTGGGTCTGTGTCTCTTTTTCCAGTTGATTGGTCTGTGTTGCGATTCAAAGATGGATTTTTGTCAAAGTTCGGCCTGCGAGAAAACCTTCAATCGCACCACTCGGGACTCCAGGGAGCCCTCATGGGGAAAATACCTTGACTGAGAAAGGAATTTGTTTATTGTTGGAAGTATGGTTTGATATCAAGGCATTGATAACAAAGCTTTTTTTATTAATTGATTCTCTGCTGTCTGTTTCTAAGCACATTTGCAAATGCTCTTTACTCCATTAGGAGCGCTGTAAAGTTTGTGTTTTCTGTCCTGTGGAATAATCATAATCTGATAATGAGTTTGGAAATACTTTCATTTTATAAGTAGGGTTTCTGTGCTTTCTCAGCAGTTGTCTGGTTTTCTTCTGGAAGCAAATTTTAAACCAGAACAAAAATTAAAGAACAGATCTGTCCTCCCTGAAGTTTGGCATCTTGATTGCACATTTTTGTATGGGCTTAGTTGGGGTGGCTGAAGAGAGCCCGGTGTCTGTTAAACCCACAGGAACTCTTTTCTAGATTATGAAATTTTACATATATGCTCTTAAAAAAAAAAATTATAATCACACAACTTTAAAATTTTGGTCCATTAAGTTGTGGCTTGACTTGAAGGGTATCTATAAGCCCCAAATTCCCTAGGATGGTTTTAAATGGGAAGAAATTAAATCTCACCAATATAAAGCTGAAGTAAGATTGGAGTTCATCCCAAAGTATGAACGGTTGTGTGCATTTGATGTATTTAAAATGCAGAAGAGAGCAACTTCCATGCTAATGGGAGGGGGATTGCTGTATCTTCTGAAGCTTTGGACTTTTCCCTAAACCGCTGTCATGGTTTGCTAATGAAGGTCTGTGCTGGAACATGACAAGCTGCAAAAGCCAGTCTATAAATATTTATCTTGCATAGTCTTGAATCTGAATGCTGACATGAACTTGTTTACGAACAAGATTAAATTTTTGCGGCTTTTAGATAAAATATGAGCCACTGGAATCATTAATGCCTGCAGGGAAACCTTATTAAATATTTTTAAGTTCTTTGACTTTTGCTGAGCTGACAGTCATTCCTTCTTTAGCTGGAATGCTCTTTCTTGCTGGAGCAGATCCGTGGGCATCCGCAGGGAGACTGTAGCTTCCCCTGATACTGCAGAGGGGAGAGGGATAAAACAGTAAGATAAAATACCCTGTCGTTTAGGGTATCTCTGTCCTTTAGAGACAAACTGTAATAACGCTTATTTCTAACCTAAATTTTGTTCTGTGTCTCACTACTGGTCACCATGCAGAGCCAGAGAACACATCACAGAAGTTGATCTGTTGTGACGTGGCGTAGTAATGATGTCAGGGTTTGAGTTTTGGGATCTCCTTAGGGCATGGGGAGGATGCAAATGGAAATTTCCAACCTCAGGATGCCATACGCTAGAAGTGCTTTCTTCAGTTTTAAACCAGCCTGGGTAGTTTGCAGGGGGCATGCGCTCTGTTTCCTTTTCACCGATCAGCGTGGCACTGCTAATGGTAGGCTGTTTTCGGTATCTGGACGGTGAGAGAGATCCTAGCTACGGATCCATTACAAGGAGAAAAGGACTTATTTGAACCTGGTATCGTCTTGCCCTGCTCTGATAGTCCTTTGGAGGCTGCAGAAGGCACCAGGCTTGGTGGTGTGTCTGCGAGCTGCTCCCGGGATAGGGCTCTACCTCAAAGGCACAATACAATACAGCCCTTAATTATTTATTTTGAGCATGAATTATTTCTTGACTTGAACACTATTGTCTTCTGCCAAGGCTGGAATGACTTAATGTGTTGATTGCTCACAGCTTTGCTCTCAAGCCTTGATTGTGATGTCTGAATCCAGGGAACATATTTTAATTTTGATGAGCGTGTGGCTCGCAGAGAGCAGTGTGTAGGCATCAGGAACAGGATGCACCTAAAGCTGCAGATGCATAAGCTATAGACACAGCCAGCTGAGTGAGACATTTATTGAGCAAATACTCCGCTTTGTTGAAAAGACCGTGAAAGAAGCTGAGGAAAACTGTGTGATGGGTTACAAAACACATGCCTGTCATGAGCCCGGCATTGCCCTGGTGTACCTGTGCCACTTCACTAAACTACCAATATAGGTTAGGGGTGGACCTGCTGGAATGCACTTCTGAGGAGAAGGATCTGGGGGTCCTGATGGATAGCAAACTTTCCATGAGCCAGCAATGTGCCCTTGTTGCCAAGAGGGCCAATGGGATCCTGGGCTGCCTAGGGAAGAGTGTGGCCAGTAGGTGGAGGGAGGTCATTCTCCCCCTCTATTCTGCCCTGGTGAGGCCACAACTGGAATACTGTGTCCAGTTCTGGGCTCCCCAGTTCAAGAGAGACAGGGAACTACTGGAGAGAGCCCAACGTAGGGCAACAAAGATGGTTAAGGGATTGGAGCATCTCCCTGATGAGGAAAGGCTGAGAGAGCTGGGACTCTTTAGCCTGGAGAAGAGAAGGCTGAGGGGAGACCTTATCAATGCTTATAAGTATCCAAAGGGTGGGTTGAAGGATGATGGAGCTGGACTCTTTTCAGTGGTTACTGGTGACAGGATGAGGGGCAACGGGCACAAGCTGGAACATAAGAAGTTCCGTTCAAATATGAGGAAAACCTTCTTTCCAGTGAGGGTGCCAGAGCCCTGGAAGAGGCTGCCCAGGGAGGTCGTGGAGTCCCCTTCTCTGGAGATCTTCGAGACCCACCTGGATGCAGTCCTGAGTGATGTGCTCTGGGCAACACTGCTTTATCAGGGGAGTTGGACTAGATGATCTCGAGAGGTTCCTTCCAACTCTGACAATTCCATGATTCCGTGATACAGTGGTTACGGGGGGGCAGCCTAGCCAGGTGATCACCCCATGTTGAAAGTTGCTACATGTCTGTAATCTCCACTAGCAAAAGTGCTCCAGCCATTAAACTAACATGTTTTTCCCAGTAGCAGCCTGCTGAAGGACTAGGCATGCTCACTTGCAGACCCCAGTATGGTCTTCCTAACTCATGCCCCCTATAAATGAGGTTCAGTCCCCACATCCCTTTTACTCATAAGACACTGCCAGCATTTCTGTAATCCCGTTGACCTCCTCCTGAATGGGAAAAGAGATTCCATAAAAATGCCATGATAGAAACCCGGTGGAAATAGTAAACGTAAATGGAACAATTATGTGTTGAGCAATGGTTTGTGTAGAAACACCGTGAGTCTTATGTTACTGTGGGGTGAAATATAATCAGAAGTGTTAATTTACACTGTAGATTACAGTCCTTGCTGCTTTCCCCCCATTTCATTTTGACATCAAAGGGAAGTGAGTCAAACTAAAAGAGCTCATCTGAATAAATCTTGAAGCCTGTAATCTTGAAACAACTGTCTATATGGGTATTTCAAATGAAGATTCATTTTTCATCTGAGTTTTCTTTCTATTTTTAATGAAAAATATTCAGATTTCAATAGAAAATAAGGAGGTGGGATGCATTTCAAGATACAGATATGGACTCCTGTGTCAGCGCTGAGCCTCCAGTGGGTGCTGACTGGGGTGTCTGGCTCTACCTGGGGTATTGTGGCTCTCCTGTGCCTGAAATCAGAGGTGTAAAACACCAAGACTAGAGCTGGTGGAGATAAACAGAAGAGGAGAGTGTCACCTTCTTTGCTCTCCTCATGTCATGCGCTCTCTCCACCTGGCATCATGAAGTTGAAGTATCTGGCACCTTGCCATCAGTATTTTTCCAGGAGCTTAAAAACATCCAAAGTTCTCCATGTGTCAAAGCTTCTCTAGTAGGTTTATGGCTAGAAATACAATTTTTGAAACTGAATTCAGATGATTTAATTGCAGCCTTTGCTCAATACCCTCAGGCGTGCTGCTTTCCAGAAGAACTGGTGGCCCAAGGTGACCCTTGGTGATGTGTGTGTGCCAGACACTGGAGTCCAAGTGTGGTGTTTCAGGAATGCCTTCCTTATACTTGCTTTGGATTGCGTTTCAATTTGTTTGTTTTTCTTAAGGCCTTTGACACATTGTTTGGTGAGTTTTAAGCTAAAGCAGTGATTTTGTGTGCTGGCAGCCCAGAAAGCCAACTGCATCCTGAGCTGCATCAAAAGCAGTGTGGCCAGAAGGTCCAGGGAGGTGATTCTACCCCTCTGATCTCCACTCATGAGACCCCACCTGGAGTACCGTGTCCAGATCTGGAGTTCTCAACACAGGAAGGACATGGATCTGTTGGAATGGGTCCAGCGGAGGGCCACTAAAATGATCAGAGGGCTGGAGCACCTCTCCTATGAAGGCAGACTGAGAGAGCTGGGGTTGTTCAGCCTGGAGGAGAGAAGGCTCCAGGGAGACCTCATTGTGGCCTTAGAGTATTTGAAGGGGGCCTACAGGAGAAATGGGGAGGGACTCTTTATCAGGGAGTGGAGCAATAGGACAAGGGATAATGGTTTTAAATTGAAAGAGGGGAGATTTAGATTGGATATAAGGAAGAAATTCTTTCCTGTGAGGGTGGTGAGACCTCGGAACAAGTTGCCCAGAGAAGTTGCGGGTGCCCCGTCCCTGGAGGTGTTCAAGACCAGGCTGGATGGGGCTTTGAGCAACCTGGTCTGGTGGGAGGTGTCCCTGCCCATGGCAGGAGGGTTGGAACTCAATGGTCTTTAAGGTCCCTTCCAGCTCTAACCATTCTGTGTTTGTGCCAGACACTGGAGTCCAGGTGTGGTGTTTCAGGAATGCCTTCCTCATACCTCCTTTGGATTGTGTTTCAATTTGTTTGTTTTTCTTAAGGCCTTTGACACATTGTTTGGTGAGTTTTAAGCTAAAGCAATGATTGTTACCTCAAGGTTTCTGTTGAGGAAGCATCTGCACTGGGGGAGCAGGTGAGCTGGTCCATTTGGGTGTATCTGCTGTGGGCTGTGCAGCATCGCCCGGTGGTACCCAGCTCCCTGGGCAAGTGTCCGGGCTCCTGCAGCGCTGTGGGGATGAGACCCCGGGCCTCTGGTCTCTAGATTTGCTGAAATACTTCCACACAGCTCTGCATCGTGCTTGGTAGGTGCACCCTTTCTGTACACAGAGGAAACATGCTGTTAGGCAAATATGAAAACTCAAACTGAAATTCATCTTTTTAGCAATTCTTACAGTTCGTGGCTGAACAGATCAGAGAGGGTTTACACGTCTGCTGATATATTCTGGTTAGTATAATCCTTCACTGCTGAGAAAAGGCTTAAATTTTTACAGCATAGGCTCACATCCTCTCTAAATTCCCGGAGAGCAAAACTATTATCTGAAAATATCTAAATTTGAGTCACGGGTCTGATTGTCTTCCCTCCACGCTGCCTCAAAGCTTCGGACTCCAATGGACACTGTCCTGTGAGACATTCCTCTCACCTTGCTGTGTTCCTGTTGAATAGCTTTTTTTGTTAAAGTTTGGCTTATTTGAAGGAAGGAAACATGTGAAGGAACTGTATATGCATTCTGCAGGGAATGTAATAATATGTAAAATTTTTGTAAAAATATAGTATTTACAAGGCTAATACATAACTGAACTATTCACATTACCAACAAGCAGTATTTTTTATACTCTATTTTAAATAGATACTCCTATGTGTTTACATTGTGGTTATATTTAAAGAAATAAATGCTTTCTGCGGCACAATTTAGGCTATTAAATGGCGAGATACTAAAATGTTGAGATAAACAAGGAGAACTGAGATAAGTTAACTGGAGCATTTTTTATTTATTACTTTTTCCGAGTTACTTTTTCCAGGCTGCTGCTGACTGATTTGTATACTGCTAATAAGCATTTCATGTGATTAACTAGCAATTAGTGCTTCATAACTTGTTAATGAAGAGTAGAAGCTGCGTGTTGCTACCAAGGATTTGAAAGCATGATGAACAGCCAGCCTTGATCATTCTGAGGTCTGCTAAGTTCACGTAAAGAGCCTCAAGACCTGATTTTATTTATTCATAGTCCCATCTTCAAAAGGAGATGAAAAAAAAAAAAGGAATGGTGCAGGAAGTAAAAAATAACGCAAATAAATTCTTTGATTAAAGTTTTCATCACAGTTCATAATGCAATTTGCAGATCAGACAGTTGTTACTATTAGTTGCTGCTGTTAGGAATATTGTGTACTGATTGTTGTTGGGGGGACGGATACTGAAGCCATTCTCTTTTCTAGTTGTCTTCATGGTCCTACCCAAAAATCTGTTTGTTGTTCGACCACGTGGCAAGAGATGCACAGCAAGAAAAGCACTAAACCAGGATTTTCCTCCTGAAAGTTAACCAGATCCAACAGTAGCAGGCTATTCCTGGAAAAATCCCAGCCCCCTGTGACTTATTCCCAGGAGAGGCCTTTTGAATACGGGACTGTTTACCTCTGTTGCTTAAATATGGGAGTGATTCCCAGTCCTAAGAGGTTGGCTAGCACTGGTGTGACTGCACAGGGATGTCTTTGGGTAATGGGAGATGACAATACCAAAGCATGAGCAGATGCCTGATTACAGCTGAAAAAACTTATTCTTGTGGAAATGATATATTTCCGAATTTAATCTGATTTTCTTCTTCTTTAATGCTTTTGAACATACTACAATTTCTTATCCTTAGTTATTGCTGTAGTGCACTTTTTAAATAGCTCTTCAATTATTTTTCCTTTGGGTTTGCCAACCTCCAAATTGAATTCGTCTTAATTGTTGTGTTCCGTGGTCACTCACTGCCTTGTCCATACATAGACTGGTGGGTTTTTTTAAGAACTGATTAAAAAGATGGTAATAGTTGAACTAGTCATGCAGGCATTTTTTATCATCATAATGTAGTTTAGATAATTTATTAGTACAAAATGAAAATCTATTTGATTTAAACTGGAAAGGGAAGCTCATCGAGCTGCATGTGTAACTAAGAGCTAAAAAATTACGTGTCTGGTCATGAGCAAAACTTCTGTTTAATTGAGGCAATGGATCTTGGAGGCTGTGTCAAGGCAGATTGTGCAGTGAGGTTTTTAGTTGGAGATCAAGAGAACCTCTTCTAAAAGAAAAGGTGATCATAAAGGTGGTGAGGGGACAACTTGTTGAGGAGAAAAACATCTTGAGAGAGAAAGGAACAAGAGTTGGACTCAGGACAGAGCAAGAGACCAGAAAATCTCAGAGATGCTGGTGCAGAATAAAAAAGAAAACCAAAGGGGAACGTTTGAAAGGAGATGGGTGGGGATTGTGGAGAGAAAGGGGCAGAGAGCAGAGATGCGCATCAGTTGCACACCACTGATTAGTGTCTGTACGCATCTTTAATTTGGGGCAGACGCAGTTGTTTTCCCTTAGAAACGCTGACAGTTTTGTTGTTTCCTCACATGGTACACCCTGGGGCCTGGATGCGGTGTTTCACTCTTTCACAGGAATGTTTCTAAGAGAAAATCCTGATGTAACTTTGTACGCTACCTGTTTGATGGGATTTTTAACACACAAACTCAAGATTCACCGAAACAATTTAACAGTGCCCTATACTGCTAAGGTACCTCCAAATCCGGTTTTCTGAGTTAGCGAAGGTTACTTAACTAAAATCCCAGTCATCATTATTTCCTTAAACCCGTTATAACACAGAAAGCCCCATTACATTTCCCACGGCTTTTTTGTATCTTGGTAAGGTTGCCTCTATTTTTACAGTTGCCAGTCCTTTCTTTAAGAGCTTCTGTTGCCAACTTTCAACCCAATTTGTAACCACGTGTGCTTCTGTGGTAAAATACAATACGGTGCAGTGATACCAAAGCTATGTCTCCCAAGAGCTGTACAGCCACGTTAGGGTGGGTGCCCACCAGAGCTGAGGAGAGGCTTCGTTAGCCAAGATGGAGCTGCAAAGCCATGCAGATCCACCCAAGCCCAGTGTCTCTGCACACCCCTACTCTTAACGCTTTCCGATGAGCCATCTGGTGTTCATTTAGCTGTTGTATTTGCCTCTTTCCTTTGCTCTAGCAGCTTCCAAATCCTTCAAGTCAAACAACTTTAGATGTTTGACAGCAGGATAATTAAAATATCAAATTATAAGAAACCAAAAAAAAAAAAGTTGAGATCTTTTTTGGATTGTAATTTTTTGAAGCAATCTGGTCTTTCCAGTATCAGAAATGAGGGTTTTGTTGTTTTTGTGTTTCGTTTTGTTTTTCTTTTAATAAGAAAACCAAGAGCTCAGTTAATGGGCGAGTGTAAATTGAATACTGCATATTGCTAACAGTACAGCCAGTACATTTTTTTCAGGAAGAAAATACTCCATGTTCTTGCCAAAAGTTGGTGTAAATATTCCACCCTCTGGGTCACTGGAATGCCTGTGTGCATGGAGGCTCTGAACACGTGTCTGCCTCGGTGCTCCCCTGTGCCGTATTAAACAAAACTAACCTTCAGCGAGGACTTCCAGCGAAGCTCAGCTGCTCATGAGTTTTCTTTCTGGCAGCATCCTCCTTCCCACAGCTTCCTCCAGCGGTGACAGGGAGCATGTATTTCCATTCCCATGCTCAGCCTTTTCCTGAGCTGGCAGCGATGGGACTCACCTTGCCCAGGGGACGCGGTGAGTCAGCAGAAGAGCTCGGTGCAGAGAAGCTCCACCAGAGCAGCAGACCCTGGATGAGCGTGGTTGTGAGAAATGTTTGTTTACAAAAAGCCCCCCCCCCTTTTTTCACTGAATTTCACTGAATTTTTTTTAGAGTTGGAAGGGACCATGAAGATCATCTAGTCCAACTCCCCTGCTGAAGCAGGATTGCCCAGAGCATGTTAGAGCACGTTACTCAGGACTGCATCCAGGCGGTTCTTGAAAATCTGCAAAGAAGGGGACTCCACAACCTCCCTGGGCAGCCTGTTTCAGGGCTCTGTCACACTCACCGTGAAGAAGTTTTTTCTCATATTTGAGTGGAACCTCCTATGTTCCAGCTTGTGCCCGTTGCCCCTCGTCCTCTCACTGGCAACCACTGAAAAGAGTCTGGCTCCCTCCTCCTTCAACCCACTGTTTAGATACTTGATACTTTTTTCTTTTTTTTCTCCCCAAAAAGGCAAAACAACTGAACAAATGCTTCAGTCCCACAAATTTTCTGTTCCAAGAGTACCTTTCTCTTAGGGAAGAGAAAGCATCTTCCTCTTAGAGACTATATTATCATCTGGGAAGCATTTATTGGATCTCTGGGGAACAGATTAAGAAAATGAAGATACACTGTTCTGATACCAGCTCAACCACCACAGAAATATCAGAGTATCCTTCTAATCTGATGACTGCAAACAAGGTTATGTAAATTACCCAATAAATGTTGAGAACACACGGTAGAGGTTTTATTGTATACCCAGATGTTCTTTCCGTTTTTCAGTAACATTCTCCCATATCTATTTTTTCCCCTCTACATGTGAAAAACTCATAAATTTGGGATAGTCTGAAGAAAGAAATTTTAGAAGTGGCATGGTTGTTGACCATACTTCTCCAGGTTAAAGTGTTTCAATTTACAATTTAAAAAAAAACCACAACAAAACAAAGCAAAAACCATAAAAGCTTTCCTGGTCTGATATGTTGGCATACATAGCTCAAAATATAAGAATTAAATTATCATTGATGATAAAATAGACTTTTCAACCAGAATTTCTTTTTCAAAGTCTGTGGGTGAATTTAATGTCAAATATAATCCAGTTCTTTATTGGCACAGCAATTCTAACAAAATGAGGTATAATAATTGTATTTTAAAGGCCAACATTAGACACGCTTCTTGAAAGGCATTGGAAATTGTTCTGCTAAGGAGGTATTTTCATATAATGGGTTTTAATCACACAGGAGCTGCACTTCTTGAATAAAAGGTCAGTGTCAGCAGAAGTGGACTTCTAGAGGGCAAACCTTGTAGATAGACAAGAAAGAAGAATTTCCGGCTTTGAATAGGGGAATTCTGCTTCTCTTTAGTTATGGACTCTTGCTCGGTTTCTTGCGTAGATTACTAAAGTGTATGGAAGTGGTTGACTGAGCAGATTAGTTGTTCTCAAAAGAATTTTATCCCTGAACTGCTCAGCTCTCACCTCAAATTCCAGTTAAAATTTGGAGATGTCAAGGTAATGGTCTCTTTGTGCAGCGTATGAAGATCAGACTCCCTGAATCCTACAGAAGAAGATTAAAACCAACAGCAGTGAAGTAGGGTGGGTTGAGACTGCCGGGCAGCACCATGTCGGTCATCTCTCTTTCACTTAATGAAAATTATTCCATCCTTGTGTTTTAGAGCCAGGGAAAGCTTTTTTTCTTTACCTGCGAGGTATAAAGTGGCAACTCTGAAGAGTTGAATACTCGTTACCTTTCATATCACAGGTATTGCTAAGGCTCCTCAACTATTTAAAAACTGTGTATGAATGTACAGATTTGTGATTTGCAATGATACAGTGCAGAGGGAAGTTTCTTGAATAGTAGGTTTTTTTTTTGAAGGGAGCGTTTCCAACTGCCCTGTTGGGTTCAGACTGACCCTTGTTAAAAATCTGTGCTCACAAGCTATTAACTTTTTTCATGCCTGGTTATCTACAGTAAGCCCTACTGCAGTATGTTCTGAATTGAAACTGGTAGAAAAATCCTTTTGAGAGTAATTTGCCTCATGAGATAGGAAACTGGCAAAAGATGTTACAGCATTTGGACAGGCTAAGGGGTTCCAGCTTACCCAAAGATGAGATTTTTCTGTCCATAATGAGACATTGAGGTACCTTGCAATTTAATTTCTAAATATTTTTTAATGCTACTCAACTTTAGGGTCGTTGAACTGTGGCCATATGAATGTCTAATTATCTTTCAGTCCTTATCTCTTTCTGTTGGCATCTTTACTCTACTGGCATCTCTTTGGAATGTAAAATCTGCTCAGAGGAGAAATAATTGCACTGAAATTGACTGGCAGTGATTGCATGGTTGTTTGGGTAGAAATTAGATTTTTTTAGGTTTATGGGTAAAATGCTGTAAAGGTAAAGCCTTACACTTTGTCACGTTATGGAAAACACATTGCATTCCTCTTTTGCTGGTGTAGTAATCCCTCTAGTACTTCCTGGGCTTTCTATCCTGTACAAGGTAACAGGGGTAAATTCCTGTCCAACAGGGTAAATTCCCCTGTGGCTACTTCAAATTCTTCTCTAAGTTATCCTGGCAGCAAAGTTAGATGTTGCATTCTTGTTATTAATCTATTTGATTACTTGATCAATTCCCTTCTGATATCCCTTCAATTTCATAGCGATGGCTTTCCATGTTGTCCTGATTTGCAAGTGAAGATTCCCCTCTATGCTTAAAAATAGATTTGCTGGGGTGTTTTTTTTGTTTTCTTGTGAGTATAAACAATATCCCTTTCAGATTTTTTCCCCTTTTTTTGTTCATTAATAGAACGGCCAGACTCACTTCTATATCAAGAAGAGCAGAACTACTGAGCGAAAATAGTGTTGCATGTGCAGTGTGTACTGGCAGGGGGAATGGGAAAATGTGCTCTGACCGGAGACTAGCAGATTTCCAAGGGGTTATTCAGCATATCCATGAATATCCACACCAGAAGGCTGTGCCACCACACAGCGAGACCTGGACAGGCTGGAGAGCTGGGCAGTGAGGAACCTGATGGAATTCATCAATGGCAAGTGTAGGGTGCTGCACCTGGGGAGGAATAACCCCATGCCCCAGTACAGGTTGGGGGCTGACCTGGTGGAGAGCAGCTCTGTGGCAAAAGACCTGGGAGTCCTGGTGGACAACAGGATGACCATGAGCCAGCAATGTGCCCTTGTGGCCAAGAAGGCCAATGGCATCCTGGGGGGCATCAGGAAGAGTGTGACTAGCAGGTCAAGGGAGGTCATCCTCCCCCTCTGCTCTGCCCTGGTGAGGCCCCATCTGGAGCACTGTGTCCAGTTCTGGGCTCCCCAGTTCAAGAAGGACAGGGAACTGCTGGAGAGGGTACAGCAGAGGGCTGCAAAGATGATGAGGGGCCTGGAGCATCTCTCTGATGAGGAAAGGCTGAGGGACTTGGGTCTTTTTAGTCTAGAGAAGAGAAGGCTGAGGGGGGATCTGATCAATGCCTATAAATACTCAAAGGGTGGATGTCAGGAGGATGAGGGCAGTCTTTTTTCAGTGGTGCCCAGGGACAGGACAAGAGGAAACAGGCACAAACAGGAAATTCCATCTAAACACGAGGAGGCACTTCTTTCCTGTGAGGGTGGCAGAGCCCTGGAAGAGGCTGCCCAGAGAGGTGGTGGAATCTCCTTCTCTGGAGACATTCAAACCCCGCCTGGACACGTTCCTGTGCAACCTGCTGTGGGTGGACCTGCTTTGGCAGGGGGATTGGACTAGATGATCTCCAGAGGTCCCTTCCAACCCCATATCATTCTGTAATATGCCCAGCACTTTCCAGATGGTCTGACCATCACAGGCTGGGATGTAGGACACCACAAGTGCTGTTTCTCTCTGGGAAGAGCCCCTCTAGGGGACGGGGCTCAGGCTGAGCCTGCAACATGTAATTCAGTCTAGGTGCTGTGGATGTTGAGTGTATTTCGTAACCCAAATACAGTGCAAAGACCAGGATCTATTTTTATTTGCTAAAATTTTTGTATTGCTCACACGTATTGCGCTTGAAGTGCGAATTCCTGTGGTATTGCAAAATCGTACTGTGACTCCTCATGCATTTGAGGCTGCTTAATGCTATCTATGATGCAGGGTCCTGCATTCTGCATTAAGTTGTTCCCATCACCACCCTTCTTCTCACACTGTTTTTCAATGAATGTGACTTACTTGCAGTGATTTTTATGCTGTTGTGCAGTCATGAGTTCTTCATCTGTCTAAGAATTCTGCATTGAAGAAAAAAGAAAATAAGGGGAAAAAAGAACATGGGGGGAGGGGAGAAAAAAGAAAAAAAGAGGGGGGGGGGAAAAAAAGGGAAAGGCAGCAGCTCTTGGGATCTCTTCTATATTTCTGGTCTGTTCCACTGATTCTTTCTATTGTTTGGAGCTATTAATACTTCAGTGTGGGTGCTGTGACGAGGTGGTCCCGCTCAGCGGGGTGAGGGGGGGCGGGAAGGGATGGGGAGGTCGCTGGATGCTGTTACACAAGGCTCTGAGCCCGCAGCGATTTGCCTGCGGCAAAGCTGACTCTGACTTTATGCCACGTGAACAGGGAGCCCAGAGTGGTGCCCAGCATTGCCTGCAGCAGCAACGTAGCCTTTTAGTGACCCACCACCAGATTTTTCCCGCTGTGAGGACAGCCTGGTGAATGTAGGAAAGTGGTCGTAAGAAAGAATAGCTTTTTGGGTGACCAAGCTTGACCCCTGTTAAGGATAACTGGTTTTGTGAAGGATCCTGCTTTGAGCAGTGTATGTCTCCTTGATTTCTGAACACCCAAACTGGGTTCTCCCCCATCTTCCTCCAGGTGTTGAATTTTTAATAGATTTCATATACTTTCAAATATTACTTTCATATCTGATGATAAAAAACCTTCCTTGTCCGTATTCATGGACAGTCTTGTATTGCTGTGGTAGAACTCTCTATTTTATTCTTACCCAAAGATGACCCTGAAATCTCAGAAATGTTTATATTTAGACCAGTGTTGTAATCCATGCGCAGTGATTTCCCCGGGAATCTGCCACCGTGACACCGAGAGAGATGTTCAGGCATTCACAGATGCGTATTTATTCAGAAACAAAATAGTAAATAGCTGAAGGTCAGAATGAGAAATGCTGTGCCAACGTGCTGCTTGGAATCTGAAAACCTTACTTTAAATAGCGTCATCGTGGAGTCCCCTACTCTGGAGATTTTCAAGACTCGCCTTGATGCAGTCCTGAGTAATGCGCTCTGGGCAACCCTGCTTTAGCAGGGGAGTTGGACTAGATGATCTCTAGAGGTCCCTTCCAACTCTGAGAATCCCGTGATTCCGTGATCCTAATTTCAGAGCAGATTTAGAATCAATTACTTATGGAAAGAGAAAGCAGCGGACTGGTATGTTGTAGCCCTGTTCATCACACTGACTTGCACTGAATCGCGCAGCCTTACGTTAATCACATGGCTTTGCATTTGTTGTTTTATCACCCGTGAGGGCAGCAGTGTTTCATGCAGAAACCTCAGGCGTTACTGAAATGCAGCTTCCTTTTGGAGGATGTGGCGAATGTCTGGCAGTGCCACCAGCGGCTGAGGATGGGAAGGGGAGAACGCACCACACGGGGAAACGAAGGAGAAAGTCAAGAAAGGGAGAACGTAACAACTGGAACAGTTTTATTCTTGCTGCTGTGAAAACCATGCTGTGATCATACCTGCAACTAACAAGATTTAGCTTCGCTACTCTTAGGAAAGCCTAGCATCTCTGATGGCCTTCTGGCAACGTGCTGGGATTAATTTAAATTTGAGGAAGCAATGGCATCTACTGAATAATGGGTATGATTTGTTGCAGCGTTCAGGATTTCCTTTATGGTTATCAATCTTGGTATATATCTAAAGCATAAAACTCAGCTCCCAAAGAAAAAAAAAAAGTATAAAAAGGCACAAAGCTAAGAATAATAACAACGTCCTGTTATTACTTTGCACATTATGAGCTTTTGATGTAGAGCCCTTGGTCTCTATAAACAGAAGCATGTGGGTAACTTGGCAAGAGCTACCCTCAGAGGAGTAGCATCGTTATTCAGGCCACCTTCCTGTAGGTCGCATCTTGTGAACTTTCTTTGCCTTAACGCTGTGTCACAGTTTGGGAATGCCTCACGTAATCACTTGCCTCTATTTTCACCAGTTTCCCTGCAGGCCTCCAGGAATCATAGCAGCCAAGAGCATTGCATGGATTAAATTAGCATGAGTCACATCGAAATTACAGTGGAGGGGGCATAAATAGACCAGGAGTGCTGATGTAGAAGTCTTGTCCTGAAGTTTTACCACTCAACGTGACATGAAGTCTAAAGTAGGCATCAGATTTTAATGTTTGTAGTTTATATCGCAACAGGATGGGTCATAAGTCAATTCAAGGTTTCTGTCTCCTAGCTCTGGAATCATCATTAAGGATTAGGACATTACATCTGTAAAATTACACTCACTAATAGCTGATTCCTTAAGTTTATAATGTGTATTAAATAAAGCTTTTCCTGCTTTATTTAACCACAGCGTTCTAATTTATTAATGGAATCAGAAGAGGTTTGTGGGTGGTACTTCATGATGTTACATTTCCTTAATGTTATGGTTTGGATTTCGGTACAAATGGACTTTTTTGCATTGTAGAAGGAAGTCTGGTAAACATGACAGATATGAAAAAAAAAGTTTATATTAATGGAATTTTTTAGAAATACTATATTTCAAGGAGACTTCGAAGAGTAGTTTTAAGATTTTAATTATTTTATAACTAAATTATGCTAATTTAATATATTTTTATTTAAACTATCAGTTGTAACATAAATGATGAGTAAAAAAATAGTCTTCTGTAGAATTTTTTAAAACAGGTGAACAGCATAATTATGGTTATATGGTCTGCACTCATTTGTGGTTTATTTTTTTTAAAAATCCAAAACTAGACATTCCTGGAGTACATGATACTTAAATGGGGCTATAACACCTATTTCTAGCAGAGGTGCTTCGTAAGCTGGTGTTAATTTATGCCAGACCACCCAGATGTCCCCACCTGAAGGAGAGATTTGCCCCAAAACTCTCCCATCTGGGATAAAATGGTGCACAGTGGAATTGCTTTTGTCTTTATCAGTTCCCTGGAGTCCAGGATACGTGGGCTGGGTCTAAGTTCCCAAGGAACACCCTTAGGTGTTGAGGACTTGGCACTCTACGTGTGTCCACGATTTTAACTTGGATTAACTCTAGTACCATGGATTGAATGCCTGTTTGAGTCCAGAGTGTACTGGAGAGTATATATACAGGTATGAGTGTGTGTGTATATATATAAAATTAAAAAATAAAATATATTCGCATCACTGGACGTGTGGGTGTGTGTACATATGCCATATATATATGGCAGTGTGTATGTATGATTTGTATATGTCCCTGGATGCCTCATTCCTTGCAGTCCTTGCAGGTTTATAGCCTTGTGATTGCAGTGGGCATCCCCCAGGCAAGCTCAGAGCGGTGACCGTACCAGAAACTTGCTCTAGAGTAAGGATTTGTAGTAAAGTATGAAAGTTTACTGTTTAATATTAAACCGTGCCCGTGACGGGCAATCAGTGTAATGGCCCCATTCTAAAGTTTGCAAATATTTAGCTACCTAAAATACTTTTTGTTTTGCTGAGGAGAAAAGATATGCTCTTTGCCGAAAGGCAGAAATTTAGAAAATTTAGAAGAAAATTTAGAAGGAAACTGTGTGCCAGGGTACTTCCGTGAACAAGGCAGAGGTTAGTTTGGGAAAGTCCAATCTAACGACAGCACTAACAAATTGGTACCTTTTCCCTTCATGGGACAAAAGATGGCCTGACAGCTTTTATAAATCTCTGGTCCATAGTCTAAGGGTGTAAAGCGCTTGCAGAGGATCACTGCAAATACCTGGAGGGCCTTTTTTCCCCCTAAACAGCATTGGGCAAAGGATATGCCATGGCCCCATTGATTGATGGATTGGGGAGGCCTTTAAAGACTTCTGTTCCTAAAAATTCATAGATGTAGGTACCATTCTTCTTTGTTTTCCTCCCATAGTCCCTACGGAGAACTGTAGTTATTCTAGCTCTATCAGCAATCTCACTGTCTGTGCAGAGACAAGCATTGGGCAAAATTTAATAGACTGTGTCTTATAGCGTGTAATTTAATACTCAGAGATAAATTATAGAAGAAGCAAAGTATTGACCAACTTCCACAACTTCTGTATGTCAGCTATTATGGGACTTTTTGCTGGAATGCATTAAATCTTTCTACTAGAGTATTTTGTTACTGTTATAGTAGATAAAAGGATTCTGAAAGTAAAAATCTATTTCCCTGGAAACCATAGTCTTTCTGGGAGCTGCTACCTTCAAGTACCGTGCTAATTATCTTGTACGAAAGGAGTGGGGAGGTAGAATCCAGCAACAAGGAGGTGCCGAGACTCAGACTGAAGTACAAGTACTTCTTCATAGGTATGTGGGATAAAGAGGGGGCCTATAATACTCCTCTCCTGTATTATAATAATTCAGAATCACGTGCAGAAGGAGGGTTTGCGTACCATGGAGCAGGGTACATCTATTTCCTGTTCAGCCTTTTTGTAGCCATCCCTCCTTCTACGTACCTCGGTAGCCAGCCATCAATGCCTTCTACCATTGAGCAGAAAGCTGGCTTTTTAGGGACAGATCTGATGATCAACTACGGTATATACTTTGTTGCCCTAAGTTGGGTGTCGTATAGATATTTCAGATAAAAACAGGACTGACTTGGTAGCAGTCTTCACCTTGGCATTTAAGAAACTTTTCATCAAACTTCTCACAAATCCTCTTGGTACTAATCTTTATAGCATCTGGTGAGTGAAATACCAGATAAAGACCTCAATTATATTTCTTTGTAAAGTGTGATGCTTCTATCCAAGCTGAAGGGGACCTCTAGAGATCAGGGAGTCTGTACACATTTTAGGGTGCGAACTGGGGGAGCTTTCTGCAGGATACAGGCAGGCAAAACAGAGAAAGTCACAAGTGTGGATCGCTTCCAAGTTGCTATAGAGTTATACCACACATGCCTGATCCGGTTTCAGTCTATATTTTGCAGGTTTTAGAAGGAAAGTTCCTTCCTTTTGTATAGAGGGGTTGTTCGGATCAATTTTCATTGCGGGCCTCAAAGTCCTAGGTCTTGTTTTCCTGTTATCTTGCAACAGCACAAGGCATCTGGTAATCAGAATATTCACCCGGAGTGTAAATGCTGGGAAGTCTTTAGTGTCAGGCTGGATTTTCCAGAAGCCTTCCAATGAGACTGGTGGGCTTTGATTCTGCTATACATGGGCCAAGGCCTAAACAGCGCAGTGTCGTTCCCCCTACGTGATTAATCCTGTTGGCTCTGAAGGGATTTACGTCATTAAAGCTATGATCTTACTCAGTCAAGGGTATCCTGAAGATACTTGAGATAGACATCCCTGGACAGACAATTTATCCCTGCAACTTTAGGTATTTCATTAAACAAACTTCTGTGCTATTATAATGCATGGAGCGATCTCTGTTAGAAATAATGTCTCTATATATTTAAATAAAAAAAGTGGTTTTTTTTTTTAAAAAAAAAGACATCTAAGAACATCATGTGTTTCCTAAAGTGCTTCTGTCTAACATCCTTCAGTACCCGTAGGTGACAAATATTTCTGTATTCCTAGAAAAACTCCTTTATATTCCTATAAATGAGCAAAATGTTATGATTGTGGTGCATTTGTAATCTGTAAGTAGCTGCCAGAGGTTAAATCTATATTTCTCAATGCCTACAATTCTGCTTGCCTTTTAAAGCTGTTCTGGTTCATTATATGAAAAGCATTCTTTATGAAAGCATATAATCAAAGTCACTTAAAAAATGTCTTTGTTAAGAAATTACTTGCTGCAGAAGCTATTTTACACAGGTGAAAATTTCAGGGACTGCATTTGATGCAAAGGAAAAAAGTCAAATCGGGCTTTACACTTAGAAAAATATTCCCGGTAGGCTTTTCACTGAATTTCACTGAATTCTTAGAGTTGGAAGGGACCATAAAGATCATCTAGTCCAACTCCCCTGCCGAAGCAGGATTGCCCAGAGCATGTCAGAGCATGTTACTCAGGACTTCTTGATTTACTTATTTTTGCACCAATATCTTTGATTTTTAACTTTTTTGCTTCAAAAAATGTGTCAGTTTGAGTAAGTATGGTAGACAATATTAAGTAATTGTTGCCATATGTATAATTTTATTTTGGGGAGTGATAGAGAAGCTAATCCTGCTCGTCTTTCTCACACATTCAGATCCACGAATCTAATTAATTATCTGCATGAAATAGTCAAGATTTGGACCTCTTTATCTACTTGTATTCTCATTATACGTGCTTTTTTACTTCTTTCTGTTGCTCAATAGTGGTTGAGAGAGGATTGTATAGGCGTGGTGTTGATGCACAACATCTACATGTCCCATTTAAAGCTCTCCTTTTGGCATACTGCGTGATTAATTACCGGCTGGCACAGCTGCTTAATCAATTCCTGTGCCTCACTTTCCTCCCCCTAGAAATGGAGGTGTTATAATCCAATCCTGGAGTGATTGTAAGAGGTCCTTGAGAGATTTCGGTTACTGTGGTGGTCATGGTTGATAGGAGTATTTAGACTGACTGTACATTTGAGCTCCAGCTGTAGTAAGACACCGAGGAATAGTTATCTTTTTGATGAGATGTGCAAAGTGGTTTGGTTTTTTTTGTTTTCATAGGATTTAGCCCTGAATATCAAGTTGTTGTAGTTTAATCTCCTTTGCTGCTTTTTCATTTCAACGCCATTTTCAGATCCATTTTCACATGTAAGCTGATTTTCAATGCTTAACATATTTCTTTCAACCACTGAGTTTAAAATATATCAAGTGTTTCTCTAATTATTTTCTTAGACGTGACTGATTTTCAAAGCCGCTGAAAAGAAAATCAAAGGGAATTCGAGGACTTGGAGTAATTTAAGGAAACTCTAATTTAGATATAACTAAAAAATGAAAGTTACCTGCAAGTTGGGAACGAGTCTAGAGAAAAGCCAAGAGAATAATGGAACATTGGAAAACTTGACCACGAGGAAAGGTTGAAGTCATGGTATTTGCTCAATGTAGAAAAGAGTACACTGAAGGCAGGAATTATAGACTTTCTAATTTTATTTTTTTTTAATTAAAAAAAGTGATTTTAAGGAAAACAGTGATCCATTTTTCCCCCCTTTGCCACTGGATGGAGGACACCAGCCCGGCTGATCTGTAGGAGGAAGACCAGAGTTGTTGCCACTGTCCTGTGCTGTTCCAGGCCACTTCAAGTGTGAAGGACTGTTAACGTGGTGCCCTCTTCCATCCAGTTGTACCAGCTGAATTCAGCTATGTACCGTATTCCTGGTGGTCTTCAGTAGTAGCTAGCCCATGCCTGTTTCCTTAGATTTAGACTAGGTATTAGGAAGAAATTCTTCACTGTGAGGGTGGTGAGACCCCGGAACAGGTTGCCCAGAGAAGCTGTGGATGCCCCATCCCTGGAGGGGTTCAAGGCCAGGCTGGATGGGGCTTTGAGCAACCTGGTCTGGTGGGAGGTGTCCCTGCCCATGGCAGGTGGGTTAGAACTCGATGATCTTTAAGGTCCCTTCCAACTCCAACCATTCTATGATTCTGTGATCCTGTGGAAGAATTTCCTTCCATCTTACATGCGATGATGAAGATTTTCTGTTGAGCTGTTGACAGAAGCATGTCTTCAGCTTCAGTGCAGTTTGCTTCTGAAGAGTTTGAGATGCCTCACAGCATAGGACTTGCTGATGAAGGTCACTCCAGCTTGTCTTTGCGGCTGCTGTTTCTGCAGCATGCCTTGGTGACTATGGTAACAGGCATAAGGCCACAGCATCACACTGTTATTTTATTTTGTCTCAGTCCTGGAAGTGCTATTTTCTAAATTTCCTTGCACTTACAGGGTTTGTGATATTTTTTTTTCTTACTTGTCTTAAAACTCTCTCTGTATTGAAAATGTCCTCTGTCCAGATCCTGAACTCTTTTTCCTTGTTAATTGTGCTTTCACTGTGGTACCTTCCTCTGACTTGGTGGTTGTCTACGTAAGGACCATTGAATGGTGTCAGAATGTGACTCCGGATGAGCAGCGACCCCAGAAGAACATGCCATCTATCACAGTAAAGTAGTGCTTGCATGCCAGTTGTTTTTTTTTTTCCAGCATTGGCATATAGGCTCTTTTTCTGGACACCTTTTTGCCTGGACACTGTGACTGTCAGAGAGCTCATAAATGCGTTGTTTTCACTGAAGCACATTGAATAGAATGGGACTGCTGTTTGCTCGGCAGAGAAGAGACGTCCCTGAAGAGAGGACCCAACCTGTGCCCTGCTGATGTGAGCAACACCTCATGTTGCCACATTCAACCGCACTGAGCTGTGCCCAGAAAGGGCTAATTCTGGACTCTCATCCCCAGGCCCTGTGGAAGAGGATGAAGCCCTATTTGCCTTCAGCATCTCGTGCAAAATCTAGGTGTCAAAGCTGGAGCACTCATGAGTAGTCCTCATCTTTGGTTCAGAACTTTCTTTCCTTTTGTCTGCCATCCTAAAGTCCTGTTTTATTTGTGTTCTTCCCCACCTCAGGTGTCTGCCCAAATGTGGTTGTTTTTTTTTTTTCTTGCTTTTGAAATAACTTCTAAATAATTTCTTCGATAACTAAAAGGCCATGACCTGGGGTGAGCGTGAAGCAATGATGTACATAAACCCCTGAGAACAGGCAAGCTTATCCTTAGCAGCAATTAATGAGAAAAGTAGAAATATGCTATGTTAGCTGAGCAGCTTTAGAACACTTTAATGGTGTGAGGAACTGCTTGACCTTCAGTAATGCAAAAATGCTGAATAATTCTAGAAAGCAATGAGAAGGAAAGCTCGTAACTCTCTTCAGAAATATCTGACTAGCACATAATGCTAGCTATATATTATGCTGGTTTAATATAATAAATTTCTTTATAGAGCTGGTCTTGGAGAATTTGTGATTGTAAAGAGATTATGCCTTCACAAACTCTTCCAGTAAGTCAGAAATAATTCTCTTGTGGATCAGTAAATATTTAAAAAAGCTATTTTTAAAAAAGACAGACCTGGGTGGCTTCAAAGATTTCCTGAGTTGTTAAATTAGTTGAACCAAGTGTATTTGCTCTATCCAATTTTTCATACTGTTGGGAGATTATTTCCTGAACATTTTGAAACAAACTTATTTATCGCTCCATCTAGAGAGGAGTGAATTCACCTGGAAGTGTTATGTCAGTGTCACTGTCTTCCTCTGGAAGAAGAGGGAGGAGACAGGTCCAGAGCACCCCAAAGGTGAAGAGTAGCTCATCAGCACGTGTTGCCACGTCAGGCACATCGCTTGTAGTTAGTGTGCAATATATTAATAATCTATGAAGAAACAGTAAATTCCTCCACAGATGAACATCAATCTGGAAAATGTTTTTGCAAAGTTATCTTCATGTTCTGCATTGCTATGTGTGCCATGACATGAGACTGTCTTAACAGGTGGTGAAATATTCTTTTGGCAAGCCATCACACCACGCTGGAAACTTTGGGTTTTGTTTCCTTCGGGCTCTACTACACCAGTCTTGTAATGAAGATTTGCCCTGAGTCTGTAGAGAGAAGGATGTGACAGAGCCTCAGGGTGAGCAGTGTCTGCACCCCAGGGTGTGCTGGACCAAACGTGGGCATCCCTCTCTAGCCTCAGCCAAGACCTTTCTCGAGAAGTAGGAGTATCTGTGGAAATGTCACAGCTCAGACTGGAGGAGGCAGTCAAGAATGGGCATCTGTATCGCTACTTTGAGCATATGGATTAATTTAGAAGCCAAATTGATAAGACACAAACCCACTAGTAGCCTGTCTCATAGATGTAACGGTGAAGTAGAAGGCAAGTCAATTCACCTGTTAACTCTTTGAGGCCATGCAGTGAGAAATGTGTGTGAGCTCTGTTAGTTACCCATGTCAGGAGTGGCTGAACTCTTGTCTCTGCTTGTCATCATCTCTGCACGGTCACTGATGTAGCTATAATTTTGGGTTTAAGGATCTGGATTATAATGTCACAGGCAACCATTAGAAAAATGTATTATTTCAAATCAGAGCATCTCTCTTAAATCAGGGTGTTTTTTTCTCCCTAGCAGTTCTGATTTTTTTTTGAAAGCTTTTATCTGCTGCTTCCTTCACATTGAAGAAATTACTTTCATTCGTAAATTACCTTTTGTCATAAGTAGCCTAGAGATACTTACAATGCTATCAAATCAGCCTTACCAAATTCATATGATTCTGCTGAGGGGACATCGTATTTTACCACTAACACTCTTTATCTACTTAGTGCCAAAATCCATTTCTTTTATTATAAATTGATTCAATTTGAGTTTAATCAAGACCAGTAGGAAATATCGTCACTGGATCTCAGATCGGAGTACAAAAAATCAGATACCACAATGTGAACAAGGGGAAATAGCCTGAAAAGCATCATTACTTAAAGTGAAAGCCTGGTTTCCTTAAGTTCTTTGATCCACTGAAAGCATATCATCAGAGCTAAATAAAGTAAACAAGAGTCTGCTATATATATCTTGTGGATCTAGACAGTGGGAGAATGCATCTGCATTTTAAATTCAAGGTCTTTCATTTTGAATGTGATCTTTATTTTGGCCTTGTGACTGAAAAGCTTTTTGCTTGATTATTTTTGATTTGACTCCCAGCAGACAGGAAGAATATCGCATACTTGTTGTGATAAATCCAGAGGGACTGTCTGCGAAGGACAAAGTTGTTTGTTTGGTTTTTTTTGAGGTAGAATTTAAACGTATAATTAAGAAAGCAAAACTATGGTAGCCACAGATAAATTACAGTTTTATATTTGATATCTCTCTTCTTGGCCCAGGAAAAATTTAATTAATTTAGAGATAACAGATTGCCTGTCAGGTATCACTACTGAAGACTTTTGGTAGGATAAATTATGTTAGATTCCTTGTGCAAGGATTGAGCTTTAGTGGTCCTTCGGTACAAGAGACAGATTTGTTTATTACATTGTGTCAGCTTCCAGCTTAAAAGATTTTCAAATCTAATTTGAATAATTAAAATTTTGTGAATGGTAATTATCTTACAGTTATTTCTATGCAACTTTTTATGCATTGAAAATATGGTGAAAAAAGTTTTTTCAAGTGGCCGCTGGAGCCTTTTTTTCCTAGTTTGGAAGGACTAGCAGTATCAAGTAAATAGACAACAAAAGAACTAACTGGTCAACAGGTGAAACATCAGAAGATAAATTATGATTAATCATGGCTTTTTGGTAGGATCTTCAAACAAATCAAGATGATGGTCCCCTGTCTTGGTCCCCTGTCTTTGGTGCTGTACATGGGTAAAGAATCAGATGGTCTCTGCTTTGAAAAGCTTGTATCCCAAATATGGCCGAAAGTGAACAGAAGATTGGAAAAATGAAGTTGTCCCATGAACAGAGTGAAATGTTATCAGGGTGGTAAATATTGTATTTCTTCCATTGTTGTTATTTTTTGGAGGGGGCAGTATTAGGGAAAGTATCTGCTTAACAGAAAGTGTAGAGGGGCATAGGAAAGTGGAGGAACTGGTAATATGGAAAGAAATAAAGTGATGAGGAGAGTATAAGTGAGCATGGATGCACAGCCAGTTTCTACAAGTTTGAGATACTCATCTAGCTGACAAGTGCCTGGATATCTTTCTAATAGTGACCAAAGTAAGTTAAGTATAGGCAGAAGCAACAGCAACTGATAGGATTTTTGATCAATTCAGCAGAGTAGCTTTTTGATTTATTTGGGATACAGTAAAGGACACAGAAATTCAGCCAAGGATATTATTGCTAATTGTGCAGGCAGTTAAATTTAGCTCTTGTTCAACCAAAAGGAGTGATCAATCTTTTCAAGAAGCATGAAAGCAACAATAGCCAGAGAAGGGCAAACAGATTGTCTTTCCAGTTCTTTAAGATGCTTTTTTGTTCACTCTTCCTCTTCTGCATAGCTCTTATGCAGATGATCTGAACACAGCAGATTTCTGTAATACGAATCTCTTTTTCACAGGAGGATAGCCCAGAGGTTATCCTGGTATGTATATCTATCTATCTATCTATCTATCTCCTGGTATGTGTGTGTGTGGATATATACATATGTGTGTGTGTATATATTTTCCAGATACTGGTCTGGAATAATCAGATTTGGTACCCTGCTTGTGATTAACTTCCTCTGAACTTGGTGTAGAAGTTACTTGCTTTTCCTGTAGCCCATTTACCCATGACCCCAATGGTAAAGTGATCAAGGAAGGAACTATTATTGCAATAAGAGATTTTGTGAGGGAAAAGAAAACTCAAAAGTTTGAGGATTGTAGATGTTGCTATGATATTCATAGCTCAATTCAGCTGCCCACACGTAGGCTGCCTGAGTTGTATCCTGCCTCGCCTCAAGCTGCTGTTCCAGAAGACGCTTCCATAGGTCCTGTGTCATGTTTGCCACCTGCACAGAGATGTTTGAGACATCCTGTGCCATCTGAGATGCCTACAGGAAGGCAAATGAATCAAACCCACGGCTTCTCAAGGTTGATTCTTTGCCTTTAGCTTGATCTCCTCCCTTAATGTTTTTTCTCCCTCTTAATTCTTTCTTTGATTTCTCACTCTTTTTTTTCCCTCTATATCTGAGCTTAGTCTATGCTGTTTCTTGTTTCCTTCCATTTTGTTTTCCTCTTTAAGCCACCCCCCATGAAAATCACCTGCCATGCATCACTCCAGCATCTCTACCTGGATGCCATTCTCTGTTATACAGGCTCATCACACAGACTAGGGGAAAGCTGGTCTAACGGCTTGCCTCTCTGTAGTTTATTTTTTGAGGTACGTGGCAGTCCTTTGAAGCTGTGCCAGGCGTTCACATCCACTGGGGATAAGCACCTTTCAGAATCCATGCAGAGAGTGTCTGATGAACCACCTTACCATGTGGGAGAGCCCCAGAGCATTAAACCCTGTGAACGTCCCCAGAGACAAGCAGAAGAAGTCCCTAGCAGTACATTGTTTAGTGATGGTTTTTATCACAGTTAGGTTGATGGTTGGACTAGGTGATCTTAAAGGTCCCTTCCAACCTAGACGAACCTAGATTCTATGATTTTATGATTGTCAAACCTTCCCTTTTCAACAGCAAAGCAAGGCAACCTAGACTCCAAAACTCATCCTTCAGTTTCCTTAAATTCCTACTGCCCAGCTAAACTTCACTGTTGGACTTCTTAGGATCTCACACAGAATGATAGCAACAAGTATTATATTAAATTTTGCAAGGGTTCCTACTTCCAGTGGACCAAGTTTGCTGGATGCTACAAGGAAAGGGTGAGGAACGGTCAACGCATTGTGGTGCCCTGCAAGGTGAAAGTCAGTGGTCTCTGTGAACTACTCCCTGTTCTTGACTGAATGGCCAGGGACTAATGTAGAAGTCTGTGGCTTCATTCTGAGAGGAATCATAATCTTGTTTATTTTGTGGATCTCCCTTGAGCATTTTTACGTCATCTGGGCAACGATGTACAATTAGATTATGTAATTTGCAAAAAGGTTATTGTGATCATCTCGCATAGCATAATGTTCACATTTGTCATTTTGGCTGTGCAGAAATACCACATTTCCCTCTTTCAATTTTGATTAAGAGAACCTGTTCTATCCTAGTATTTTATGCCTGTCTGGATATTATTCAGTACTCTTCTCATTTGTTAGTACACTGTTCCCATGCATCATGGTATTTTACAATACTCAAAGCACCAGCAAGCAAAAGCTGACAAAAAAATTAGCAGAAGGAAAACAGCCATGAGAAACCTTCATGCTTCTTGAAACAGTGAATACTTTACCAGAGCTTCACAAACAGCAGGACAATCCATCAATGAGAGAAATCCATGAGGGCTATAAAATGCAGAGTCCATGTCAGGAATTCATTGAAATGCGGTTTGTTAGGGGTTGGGAGAGGGTTCTGCAGGACTGTCACTGCACATTTTTCATGTGTCTTTCCTAGACATCTTCTTTGGGAAGGGGTGGAGAGTGGTTAGTAGATTATACGGACAATTAGTCTGACCTGTAGAGTCATTTTTATGCTCTTCCATACCAGAGAGTACCTGGTACCTAGCAGCTGCTCTCTTCTGTTGTTTGGGCCATATTTGATGCATTAATGCAATTCAGGACATGACGTCTCTTTTTCTTTGTGACCCTATACAGCAGAAGTTGCCTCCGTCGTATATTAGGGTAGTGGTTGGGGAGTCGCAGTCCTCCACCAAATGGTACCTTCCCAAATTGCAGTTTGCCATGATGGTCTTTTATCACATACTAGGAAGTATGTGATCCACTGCGTCAAACTTCAGCAGTGAAGTTCAGCTGTAGGTGGTGGGCAAATGAGGATTATTTTGCCCAGTTTAGGAGAAGAGCTAAATGGTAGGCTGGGGAACAAATAGCGGTAAAATATTAGAGATACAAATCCATTACATGACAATGAAGATTGGCTGTAATTTACTGAATGCTCAGGAATTGTCTATATCATTAATTCCACAGTGTGCACAGAAAAAAAATAGAGGTGATAACTACAGATTACCTAATGGAATCACAGATCTGGAAGCCTGAGCTAAGCTTAGTCATCTCTTAAGATCAATAGTGGAAACAATCTAGACTGTGGATTCTGCTGAAGATAAGGAAGAAAGAGTGGTCAGAGCAGGGGGAGAGTGTAGGTGTTTCTTTTAAGTCTTGTGTTTCCTTCTGTGTGTGATTGAGCTCTTGTAAAATTATTGGCCATCTCCACACAAATTCTTTCTTTTAAGAAAAGCGTTGTGTGTTCTGTGTTGGAGAGTCACTGTTTGTTCTTAATGATTTAAAACGTATTTTCTTAAATTGTCATCTCTGTGTTTTACGCACTGGTGGATCTACTTGAAACTTCAAAACCAGGCTAGAGCATCACCCTTCTTGACTCAGCTCCCATGTCTGCCTGGTGGCCACCTGCAGTCCTCGGGATGCCCGGAGTGGTCCTGTGATAAACCGGCACCACACCAAGCAATTGCTTATCAGTGAAGAGCTTTATTGTTGTCTCTTTCTGCATCTTGTATAGCCGCCTTAGTAAAAATAGTCAGTATTCTGTTTTAAACAGGTTTTTCAGGCTTTTGAGAGCCTGTTGAAGGGCAAAGGGATTTTTTTTTTCCATAGCCCTCCAGCAGGTATTAATGAGAACAGAGGCGTGGGCAGATATTGTCACTGTCACCTGCTGTTTCTGCAGGACCACAGTGGTGGAATAGCAGCAGCACAAAGGCAAGCCTGAGTCCTTGGAAAGTGTATAGGCTGTATAGTGTGGGAAGTATGAAATTCAGTCAACTTTTTTTAAAAGAGAAGCATTTGAGGCTGTTGCATTGGAGCTATGTTGGGATCAAAATATTCATAGGAGTATTGAAACTGAGCAATACACAGTGCTACTTCAGACATGTGTATCTTAACTCCCTGCTAAAATGGTAATTTATAGTTATTGGGTAAGTTCTTGTTGTTGATCTACGAACTTTACAAAATCTTATGGGCCAAAAAACTGAGCTGGTTTGGAAAGCCAAGGCTTTAACCCTAAAAAGAAAGTCTTAAATACTGGGGTTTTTTATCCCTAAAGTGCTCAGCTGCCTAACTTATTAGCATGAAAACAAATGAATGTTGAACTTTTGCTCTGGTTCGTCAGAAACTTACTCCAGTGCACTCAAATGGAAATTCTTGGAGCAAAAAACCTGAAAAAAACCCTAAACAAACCCCACCTTGTTTACCCCATGACTCACTTTCCCTACCTTTGAAAGTAACAATTGCTTTGCACACGTACTCTGAGACTTCAAGTTGTATTTTATGTAAATTAATTTCTGCAGAAATTAATACAGTACCAAAAAGTTCTTGGACTTTATATTTTTAAAATGCTTATTACTTATATACCGTTCTAACTTTGCTCAAAAAAACCCCAAACCCTGAAAGGGAAAGAGAAAACAAAATACAACACTAGAGAAAAATTTAACCAGTTTTTCAAATGTCTTTTATTTATTATTTTTCAAATTAGGAAATTCTGTCTAATTTTTATGAACTACATTGTGCGTATTTTAATCCCACCATATAGCAATATTGAAAACTACCTCTCTGCTTGTCTTCTTTTTATGAACATATTTTGAGATTTCAGTGCTGGAGTGAAATGGAGGCAGGATAAGACTGTAGACTTTGAAGTCATGGTTAAAAAGTTTTGTTCTGTTTTTAAACGTCACCAAAGTAGATCCTGAGTAGTTAGATAGGAGTGTTACCTCTTTGGAGAGGAGACTTTCTATTAGTTGAACTAAACATGTAGTTCCATCAGCTTTAGACTTATGTATCTTTAATCCAATTCAGTATCTCTTCCTGCCCTGCTTTGCAGGGGAACAACCAAGTCACATCCTTGTAGAGGGTTCTCCCTCTGGTTTCACTTCAGCTACCCAGGAGCTAATGGTGAGGAGGTGGGAATCTCGTGTGGCTTCAGTGAGTCTTCAGTATTTGTTCTTTCTCTTGTGTTTAACACCCAGCTCTCACGCTTGAGTGAGAGTCAGTAGGTATGTTTTGGAACCAGATCTGTTCTAGGCTTCATACTTTGATATGTTGTCTTCCAAGCTAGCTTTTATTTCTGGGACAAACGGGGTTTCTTAAACTTCATTTCTGCACTTCTCAAATACCAGCTGGAATCATGGATCATGCTTAACTTTTCAAATTGGACACTTTTTTATGGTTGTGTGCTGTTGGATGCTTTGTATAGCATCCCATCACATGAAAAAAAAAAGTCTTTTTAAACTTGGCACTGCCTGTGTAGGTTTTTTGGGGGGGAGAGGGTTGGTTTGGGGTTGGTGGAGTAGAGTTGTCTGTCTATCTGGAATTACTCTCAGGCTGTGGTAAGCTTGGCGTCATTGTATGTTTGCCTTAGGAGTTGTATACTCTTTTGTAGTTGGGTAAGTTGAAATACAGTCATGTTTTCCTCAGACTTATCCCATTGTGTTTCTTTTTTTCACCTCAGATAAGCATTCTTGTTGTGCATCATAAGAAGCTTCTTTCAAAGCTGCTATTTTGTATTGACCAAATACTTCTTTCAGTTTTGTGAGCATGAAGTCTATATGATATTTTGCACGTTGGTATCGCGTAACTCTAAAATGAGTTGTCCTGAATGGTCTGCTTTCATTTCAACCAGTTTCTGCCCAGAAGTACCATCCTGAAACTCCTTTGGAAAGCTGAATCCTAGTATTTCTTTCACAGGTTGTAGCAGAGAATGGTATTAGAAAAAAGTGGTGTGGAACAGCATTGTAGATTCATGAGTTTGCATCTGCTGAGATCTGGAGCACTTTGCTATTCTCAAAAGATTTTGTGTATTCTCAAAAGTGAGACCATGACAACGTTTTTGGACTCTCACAAGTGTTTGTCTCGCTTTTCATACTGGGATTATTCTGTAATATCCTTAAATAGTGCTACTCATGGCGAATTAGACGAGTTTAGCTTTTTCATTGTTTCAGGAGTCCTGGGAAGTTCTGATAAAGTCTTATCCTGGGTAGTCCTGTCTTCCCACCCTGAGTGGTTGTTGTGGTTTTGACCAGATTGACCAATCAGAACAACAGATGTCCCCTCCCTCCCCCCTCTAAGGAAAAGAGAGGAGAGGAAGAGATAAAAGAGATTTATGAGTTTAGAAAAAAACTAAACTAATGAAAATATTAATAAATAAGAGAAGGAAAAAAAAAAGAATCATAGAATGGTTAGAGTTGGAAGGGACCTTAAAGATCATCAAGTTCCAACCCCCCTGACATGGGCAGGGACACCTCCCAGCAGACCAGGTTGCTCAAAGCCCCATCCAGTCTGGCCTTAAACACTGCCAGGGATGGGGCATCCACAACTTCCCTGGGCAACCTGTTCCAGTGCTTCACCACCCTCACAGGAAAGAATTTCCTCCTAATATTTAATCTAATTCTCCCCTCTTCCAATTTAAAACCAGTACCCCTTGTCCTGTCACTACATCTCCTGACAAAGAGTCCCTCTCCGGCTCTCCTGTAGGCTCCTTTCAGATATTGGAAGGCTGCTATGAGGTCTCCCCAGAGCCTTCTCTTCTCCAGGCTGAACAACCCCAGCTCTCTCAGCCTGTCTTCATAGGAGAGGTGCTCCATCCCTCTGATCATCTTCGTGGCCCTCCGCTGGACCTGTTCCAACAGGTCCATGTCCTTCCTGTGTTGAGGACTCCAAAGCTGGCCACAAGAAAAAAGAAAAAAGTATACATTATATACAAAACCATATCAAGCTCCCAGGATGATGATCACGTCACCAGCAGGCACAGGGGAAAGTCCCAGACTGGACTCAGTGATGGACAGGAGCTGGATTCTGGATCTGGAGTCAGGAATGCTTGGATCGGGATCAAAGGCAGACGAACAGACAGGGTCCTCCTCGGATGTCGGCCGTTGAAGGAAGAGAGTTGACCCTTTGATCCCTCAGCTTTTATACTGACCATGATGCAGATGGGATGGAATACCCCAGTTGGTCAGTTTTGGGTCACCTCTCCTGTCCACTCCTCTCTACAGGTGTGACCCCTCTACGCTTTTCGGCTTCCGACCCTTCAATGGGGCAAATAACAAATTCACCTGACTTTAGTTGTTATAGCAATAAGTATAAGCAAGGGCCTCTCTGCATGCCATTCCTTGGTATTATCAGGTCTTATCACTATGAGAGTGAGCAGTTTCTGAACAATATGCTGTTAATTTCAGAGTTTAGTTAGTTAGAAGAGGCCCAGCTAGAAAGGTAAAATTACTGAACGGAAAATTAGTTCTGTTTTACCTCAAACCAGGACAGTGGTTTTGAACACGTTGGTCGTTCTTTAGGAATACTGACGCGTGACTGGGGATGATGCATGTTGGGGTGTCTGATGAGGTCACTGTCAACTACTGTCCACCCCGCTGCTGCTGTGCAGGGACCTGAGCTGCTCTTAAAGCAGCTCCTGGGTGGCCACAGTTTATATCAGAGAATCAATCTCTTTTCTTTCTTTGTTTATTTCTTTTTCTTTCCTTGAGTTGCGATACTCTCAGAAACTTTTTTAGGAGAGGATGGATAGGTCTATCAGGGTGGTAGTCTCAGAAGCTATTATAACACTGTCATCCTTGGCGTGAGACATGAGTTTTCAATGTAATCAAGCTTACTCAAGCTCGTCTGTGAGTTTTTCTATTATATTAGTTTCCTCTCATTGGCGTGTTTCAGACAGCAACATTTAACGTCACAGCCATTGTAAAATTGATCATTTTAATTCAAGATGAGCAAATTACTGACAGCAAATTGTCTTCCTAACGCTTCAGATCCTCGTAGAACTGAAATGTATTATTTGGTAAATGAAACCACTTAGAAGACTTCAAGGGGGAACTGTTTAGCTTTCTATCTTCTGGAAGGTTTACTGAAGATGCAACATCCCCAAATGGAAATATTCTTGCATTTTGTATCTAGGCATGTACTCTTTTGAACGATATCAGACATGCTTGATGCCCTTACTCAAATATTACGTGTTTGTGTAGATTCTGTCATTTATTTATCTCAGTACCACATTGCCAGACAATTCTTCTCTACGTATATTCACTCAACAGCATCTAGGTTTACCATCAGATCAAATTTAGCTTTGACTTCATTCTCAATGCTAATTGGACTTAATTATTTAGTTCATGTGTTCTTAGTGACATGCTGAGTCAACACTGATATTCATTTTAGATCCTTAATGTAATTCAGTGCGTTAAGCAAATTGTACAATATCATGTTTGGAGACCACAGTTAAACTAAGAGAAAAAGAAAGCAGCTGTTTCAAATTCTGTCTGTATATTTTTTTTTTGTCTTTTTTATGGCATTTTAAGAGAAAACTTACTGGTAGCTGATTTAGGCTAATTATATGAAAGGGAGTAGCTTTTTACCGGTATTATGGATAGGGTGGTCATGTTAGCCAGCTATTTTTTACAGTCTGCAGAAGACTACTGAATACTTGACTGTAGAACATTTATTGAGATTTAGTTCATGTCTATTTCTTTAATTTTTTTTAAATTATTTTAATTTAAATGGTATAGGCTTTTCGTAAACATTAGTAGATGTTCTTAACCCTGACCCCAAACATTATTTCTCTGCATGGGCATGCTATGAAAAAAGAAATAAATCCTAGCCACCTGCCCTCTCCGAGTCCAGGCCTCCTCTGAGCCTGACAGGCCATTGAACGTTCAGCAACAGCTTTGGTTCCTCTGCTCTTTCTAATGCCTGAATCCAAATCCACGGTATGTGTTACTTACCACATGCACCTAAAATAAAATATTAGCTACTTATCCATCCAGATTTCCTTTCTTTGGCATGTTGTAGAGCACTCCAAGGCTTTTATAAAACATTGTCCATCTACCCTTCTCCTGTCCTCAGGGGCCACCAATAAACTGAGCTATTCCTGTGAACTAAATCTAATCCCTGTCTAGAAGGGTGGCTGAACTGAGGCTTAGGGGGGAGGTTAGGCACTTGCTGCTCCTGAGCACAACCTTCATTTTACCTTTTAGGGCCATCAGATGCTTTCCAGTAACCTGGGCTTTTTCAGTCTATTTTCTCTTGACCAGTATCTAAACCTAATGCTCATGGGCTGTTTGCTTGCCTTTTCCTAATCCTAGCCCTAAACAAGACCCTGGCTCTAATCTAGACACAGATACTCTGAATACTGAGATGTACAATGTGTCTAAATTTATTTCAGCCTGTCCACAAGAGGGGTTGGAGTTAGAGGAACCTGTGTGTACTGTAGAGAAGCCTTCATCTGGTCTTAACCCTACCCCAAAGACACCCTATAGGTGGTGACCAAAAATAAACTACAAACTACAGACTTCTGTTGACAAGAAACTTCCACTTTGAGACAGAAGTGCATGAAAGATGGATCAGTTTTGAAGACTTAGCTTCAGTCTGGTCATCTCTCTGTTTAGACTACCCTGGTAAAGTTGTGCTTACAATTAGGTTGGTTGGGAAAGGCTGAGCTACACGTTCAGTGGTCCATGGGGCTATATGGATGGGATCTAAAGGGACCTGTAAGGAATGGTTTAGTCTAGTCCCTGTCTGCTACGCTGTCTTTATATAGAACTGTGGGGGTGGGATTAGGATTGTATTTAGGAAATGAGTGAGTGAATCAGTTATCTGTGTGTATGGCGTGGGCTGCAGGACTTCCACGAGGGCAAGTATCATTAGCTTATGCCAAGCCACTGGCTTGGAACTTCTAGATCCAACCATGTGACGTATCTGTGGTTCCGGTTTGGGTAAGGATCAGGAAAGTTGGGAAGCTATGTTATTAATGATTATTTAGTGTAACCCTGGATTAAGATTAGGGTTGGAGTTTGCAGAGGCCAAGTTCTAACACTGCATTTTAGTCTCAGTTCAGCTAAATACCTGTAGAGAAATTGAAAGTTGGATATAGGATGAAAAAACCCTAAACCGTAGGAGGTAGGTGCTGTGAGAGGTATGTTGTTCCCTTCCGAGCCTTGCGCTGTTGGGCCCAATTGCATGTCTGGAGAGGTGGATGTGTGCCATTGATATTTTGGGAAAAAGAAGAGAGTTCATCATGGTAACCTTCCTTGCTGCGGTTGGTTACCTGTGTTAGGAATCGCTCAGACTACAGTTAACCTGCCTGCCACTTGTTCCTGTGAACATGATTTGAATGTATTGCTGTGGTCAGGAGCCTTACCTGGCAGCCGCCTCTTTGAAAAGGAAATGTTGGATTTTTCAGAGAGACGCCTGGCGGGGATCAAAGTCATGCCGCAGTCGGGGGCAGGCTGTTTGGCTCACTGGTGACAAGGAGCAATGTGAAGGTCTGTGATGATTTGAGATGTTAAATTAAATAATTCCTCTGTAAAACCATCTGTGATAGTTTTAAATATTTTATGAAGCAGTTGGTGATGAGAGTGTATGAGGTCTTTAGGACTAGTCAGCAGGCTTAAAAGCAGCCCAAAATGGCCAAATGAGCCAGGGAAATGAAAAGCTGATACATAGCTATTGACATCAAAAGGCTGGTTTTGGTCTTTTTTTCCTCTCTGATGTCATTCTTTCTGCCTTTCCGCTGTAATTGTGTCAAAACGTCCTTGAAGTACCACATGCCAGGTCCACGGGTAGTGTCACATCACCTTCATCATCATCATCTTGACCTCCAGTTTCTGTGGTGGCAATGCTCTCCCCACCTTTGTGCAGCCTGGTTTTGTGCTGTGGGGCTGGTTGGGGTCGGGAGAAGCAGGTGGTCAGAGAGAGAACGTGCCAGGGCTGGAGCTGTACAGTCTTTGTTTTGAGAATAGGTGGTGGTATGGTAGGTTTATATGTTCGTATATAGAATCAGTTAATTGCTACTGTTTCTATTTTGTGGGGTTTTAAAAAATTTGTTTGGCTTTGTTTTTTCCTGTGAAAATGTCAAGATTGGTCAATTTGTCATGGGAGAGCAATCTGAACATCACCGTGTGAGATGGTTCATCCTGCTGCATGCAAGTACTCTTATATAGGTTTGGGGGTTGCTTGACAAGAAGGGCGAAGCCTATTTGCAGCTATGTGTAAGTCTTCAATATTAAAATGAATAGATAGTGCCAGGATTTAATAATAGAATGCATTTATTGTAGTTGAACACAGCGTAAAGTGTAGCTGTGTCAAATTACATTTGAGATTGCGATCACATGAATAGCCCTTACTGCTGACATATGGCAGTATATTTATTATCTAGTGGATGACAATCCACTTCTGAATTAATGAGGGAAGCAAATAATGAACATCAGTACAAGTTTCAAATAAGCATCGGCTCTAACCATTTCTCATGCGACCTTACAGTTCTTTATTCTCTGTGATTTATGTGGAAAACCATGCAGATAAGGATGATGTTAATACCATTCGATGTAATGAGCCATAAACAGAAGAAAAACCTAATGCAATTTGATTATTTATTTTTTTTCCCCTCTCTCTCTGAATGGGAGGACAAGTTGCAGTTCCAGCAAATTTCTCTCATTCTTCCTCCCTTTGAAACCCTGGGATTCCTAGCTAAAAGATAAGTTGCTTCATTAAAAAAAAACCCCAGATACCCCCCCCTCAAGGACTCCATACTTTGAAGTCTATTTCCACACACACATCCACATGCCATACTCCTGCTTTTATCCTTTTTTTTTTTTTTTTATTTTGACACAATGGTTTCCCGTGCAAACTTCAGAAACAGCAGTGCATGCAACACTCGTGCACACAAGTTGTATGAGCTACAGAAGTGTTGCAAGTAGCAGTGTCTTTGTTTTTGCGGCATAAACATTAAGTTATTCCTTTTTATTTTCAATACAGGTACTTCAAAAACTAGGAAAAGCAGACGAAACAAAAGATGAACAGTTTGAAGAATACGTTCAAAATTTCAAACGGCAAGAGGTCAGTTACTTTTCTAATTTCTTTAATTGTGTCTTAAGAAGAACGCAGTGTATCTGAACTTGCTGGTTTTGAAGAAGGTGTTACAGGTAAAAAGATAATTTGGGGGGGGGGTATAAGATTTTGTTCTGCTGTTTTCAAATGGAAAAAACAGTTGGATTTGTGAATGCAGAGGGCTAAGAAATGCACTCATAATAAAAGGACATATCGTAATCATATGTAACACCATCATGCTAGAACCGCTTGGGATCAGCGGAGAGACGGTACGCTTTCAACAGCATAATTGAGAACAGAATTCAACCCTGACTAAACACGGTTTTGTAATTGCCCTCTTACAGAGATGTGTTTCCTTGGTTTCATTTTGTGGATTGCTTTCATCGGTTGTATAGAGTAATGCTGGTTTTATAGGAAGCGAATAGATGGGCAGTTTCAGACTGCTGTGTGTTGTTACACCGCCTGTGGGCGCAGGGGGCTGTGGTGGCAGCGCTGATGCAGCAGCTGCCAATTGCTCCTAATGTTGTAAACACAACACATGAAAACAAACGAAGGTGCCTCAAAGAGTTTATAATCTACTCCCAATGCAATCCTAAATTCTAACCTCAACTACCCCTTGCTCTGTTGGACAGACTTTTTGGCTCCAAGGTGACTAATTGCGATTAATTATATAGTAGCTTTCTAGTAGAAATTAATGCCTATCATGAGCTGTATTAATGCCACCAAGAAAATTGTCTTGTTATGTAAGTATGAACTGAGGTATCTGTTATCTTTATGAGCTGTCATTTAGAGCTCATATAGAAAGGCACTGGAGGGTGAGAAAACTGCTCCTGCGAATTTCACACGATGCAAAAACTGGCTCGTGTCAGTGTTTGCAGTTTCTGCCCTGAATCAGTCCTATCTACCACACGTACTTCTGTCCTTCCCATGTAAACACAAACCCTCCATCCTCACTGCTGGGATGCTTATTAACTCTTTTGCATCTTATGGTCACTTTAGCTTTTATTTTCCCCTTGACGTAGAAGGGAGGGAGGTTTCAGGAGCCACTGGGCTGTGTAGATCTTCGCTCTTCCCTGAAGATGATGATGACAGGAAGTAAAAGAATCTCTTTCTCTGAGGAGGGGGTTTCCTCCCTCAAATTTATTGAGGTCAGGAAGATGGTGGGTTTTAATAGGCCTGAAGAAGCGCTCAGAAGCTTGGAAACCCTGCAGAGATGTCATATGTTCCCTTTCCTTCCCCTTCCTCTTTCCCAAGTATGCTGGGATATCAATGGAGCATTTCTTTCTTCTTGCTTGTCCTTATGTTTATTCTCATCCTTGCTGTCAATATTCCAGCTGTTTGCACAGCTAGTAGCTGTGTTACTAGAAATAAGGTGCATCTGTAAGGTTCTTACTAGGTGTAGCTGGAGCATGCCCTTGAGGAAACAGTTTTGTGGGATATTTTTTTAGCTAAAAATTCTGAGTGACGTTAAAATAGAGAGATGAAAGAGAGAAAAAAAAAAAAGTCTTTTTTAGCAAAATCATGTCTCAAGTGTTTGGTTTTTTTCTGTCCTTTACCAAGAATTTTCTGTAATGGTGATTTTCATCTGAAAGGGCTAAGGAGGATCTTAGCATGTCTTCCTCTATATTTCCTCCTCCTTTGATGTACAGAGGCAGTAATAAGAAGTCAAGGATTCTGCAGGAATTGCGTGATGCTAAATCTGGATGTGAATGTGACTTGGGGCCAGGAGAGGAGTGAGTGCTGAGGGAACTACCACAACTCTCTTGAGTAGCACGTGCAGATTAGGCTAGGTCCACTGGCGCACCAAATGAGAGAGACCATTTATTTGTACATTTATTCAACTAATCACATGTGTGTACCGTGCTCCTGCTGGATGTGCTCTCAAAGAGTTACGTTGTGCTGCAAAGAAATGCTGCAAAAACTATTTCTGTCGTGTTCACCAGTCAGAAGCATATAAATTGCTTAAACTTTATTAGTTTTGTCCATGCTTTGATCTACAAATTCCTAGCAGTACAAAGATACGAAGCATTACAATGTGCATCTGAATTATCTCTCTTACTGATTAATACCTTGCAGAACTGCTGTCTTCTGTGAACTCAGGTGGCCATCTCTTCTTGGTTTACGTTCAGTCCTACTTTCAAGATTGTCTCTGCAACTCTAGAGCCTTTAGAAGAAGAAAAAATTAAATTATAGGTATTAAAGACTAAAAAGGCTGTCTGAGTGATTGGTCCTTGTGCTGAGGACCACCAAACTGTTGGTGTGGGCCATTCAGGTGGCTTGCAAGCAGAACCACCTGTTAGAGGCTGTCCCATCTCTTGCAGTTCCCTCCACGATTATTTGTCTCTGTGGTGGTTGCTGACCTAGCCAGGCTTTTCTATGGCAGGAGTGGTTTGAGAGAAGGTCCAAACTTGTTTCTTGCAGTCTCTCTCAGCAGTGATTTAGCTGTTCCCTAGCCATCTCACCTATCTACATTTGGTTTTGAGGAAGACTGACACTTCAGTCCTGTGTCTCTTTGTAAATTTTTTGTAGCAGCTGGTGCCACATGGACTCTTGGGATCCCGGTAAGCTGAAAGCTGTGCAAATGGTCTATTTTTCTTGCTTCCCCACGTTATTGAGCCTGCAACACTCGGGAAGTCAACTGGTCTTAAGTATAGAATGATCTTTTTATTAATACTTTCCAAAGATAATAAATGAGGAGTCCCAGTTCTGCTCGGGGAAAGGATAGTGAAAGGAAAGAGAGCATAGTGCTCTTTATCCAGAAAACAGATAACTGAAAAACTGAAATCTTAACATGCTATTCCTTTCCTGAATAGCAGATTGGATGATAGGTGTGTACCAAACTCAGCAGAAGGCTATGTGTAAGGACTATCTGTAGTAAAAGCTCATTTAGACTCCCCAGTGACCTGTTCCCATCTCTTTGTGAATACAACTGGATAAGACCCCCTTCTAGACTTGACAGCCCAGAGTTGAATTACCCAGATGAGTCACTATGGAGAAACTGAGTCATCCTGTGTCTGGAGAGAACAGAGCGCAGTGGCTTTGCAGAGCCTCAGGACTTTCCCTATCAGAAGCAGTAACCTACTGCAGCTGAAACGAACAGTAAAAACATTTAGATTTTTAGCAGTGAATGCAACTGTTATTCACCTTCCACTTAAGTCCTAAACTGAAAATTGCCCCTCTAAATTAAATGTTGTGGAACAAACAGAGCATATATGAACTCACACTGAAAACCTGTGTCATATATATTGCAGGAAATTTCTTGAGGCTTAAACGCTTCTCTCTGCACAGCTAATTGTGGATGTGCTCAGCCTCTTAATTGACCCTGAAGTTCAAAGAAGGGGGTAAAAAAAAAAGACAATTCCTGCATATTTCTCTCAACTGTGAAAATACAAGGTCTATTGGGGATTTACCTGAAATTTCATCTCTATTGCGGTGTTCAAGCAACTGCATCTTACATTTCTTGTTTTGACAGGTAGTAGCAATTCCCTTATCCCCAAGTATATTTTAATGACTCACAGGCCTTGCTTCATTTTTTCTAAGAGATGAATATTCTATTTCATGTCTACGCATATTTACCTCTCATTATTTTTCCATATGTAGTTATGAGACTTCTTTTATTTTACAGGCGAGAGTTAAAATATATCTTGTTGTTTAAAACCATTAACATTTTGTATTGTATATGTACACACAGATATATAGCAGTTACTACTACAAAAGCGGCTGCCCATGAGGTTGTCAGAATAAAGCAAAATGTCAAGTGCTGTTCTTGCTAGTTTATAGAATTAGATGGAAGTGAAGAGCTTTTTAGCTTTTTTTTTTTTTTTTTTTTTTTGCTGCTGTTGAGTGAGCAGAAGCTGCTTCTGTCGACTGCTTTACTTAATGTATGCTTCGCAGTAAGAGATGCTCTTTGGGTGTAATTGTTAGGGGTCCTGAAAAGATTTATCCTGGCCAGATCTTCATTTCATGCAAGCATGCTTAGCTGCCTTACAGCTGGGGCGTGACGTTGTCTTAAAGTTGTTCTGTGAGACAATTAACATTTATTTCAGTCTTCTTTTTGTATCAGATGTGCCACTGGCTTCTTAAAATTTATTCATGAGTTGAGATACCCAAGATGAGATTCAACAACCTACACGTAGGCACCAGATGTGCCTCACGGTGTCCCACCTGGTCCCCAGCTGTTGCTCCAGCCAGAAGCACATGTCTTTGGCCACAGTCCTGTATCATGTCTCCTGGCTCTGTGGTCCTCTTGAGCACCCCATGGCACCTCCAGCGGCAACAGATGTGTGTATTTTTGGCAACTGAACCCTGCCCCTGGAGAGTGATCCAGCTCGAGATCGCAACACCTGGTCGTGTGTGTCTGTGTTTGAGTTAGGTCTTCCCAGATGCTTGTGCTGAATCAGGCAGTGTGATCTGGAGAGCCAAGACAGAAACCCCTCAGTTCTCTGTGGGCATCTCTTGGCCTTAATTGCTCTGTTCAGCCCCATCTGGGCCCCCCTAACTCTGCATGTGGGCCTAGGAGTGCCATTTGAGCTCACCCCTGGGCACGCAGTCCCTCCCTAAGCCATGTCATAGGCTGGTCCCCCTACCTAGGGGACCCATGCTTCAGCTGTACTTCCTGTTGCTCCCATGTGGATCTCCCAGACAGACCGCGGACCTTGTTCTAACCCTTGCTAGGTCAGGAGGTGCCAGTGAATCGTCTTACTGGCTCTGCCCGCCTGGCCCAGACCCTGCAGGATGGCATCTGTCAATGAGGGCATGGCCTGCACTGGGGTCACTCGTGGCTCTTGGCACAGCCCCACCATCTCTGAGGGTTGTGAGTTAGTTGTCTAAATGTTGGCATCTGTTGCCACTTGCGAGGTCCTAGTGCGTCCTCCCTGGCTTCCAAATCCCAGAATCACAGAATATTTTTGGTTGGATGGGACCTTTGAGATCATCGAATGCTGTTCAACAAAGCTGGCAGGTCCCTTAGGACCGGTTGTGTTTGCCGTTTGTGGATGTATCACGAACAGCTCTGGACAGCTATGCTGAGCGAATGGGTTTGACTGTAGGATTTTCTTAATTGCCCTCCTGACTCCACGGGTTGTACTGAAGAGATCTACATTGGCTCTAAGACAAGGAGAGGCACCCAACTCATGCAGACGGTGATAGGTGTCTTAATCTGCAGTTGAACGAAGGACATGGTGGATGAAGGGGAGCTTCAATATGTATTATAATCATGTGAAATTCAATCTGTGTTCTCCAATGCCTTATTTTCTCTGGGAATTATTAGGAATCCCATATATCTATTTGACCATCTTTAAACCTACCTTATGTCCTCCCCTCAGACCCCCTCATTTTACTGGTCTTGAGATGGAGAAAAGAATATAGGCAATAAACAAAAAGTGCAAGCTTTAAAATTACACTGAATGTGAGGCACTATTTCTCCTTAGCTGATACTCCGATTTCCTTGGTTGTCTGTGGAATCTCATACTAAACTGCGGGGGGATTCTTGGTGCTTGTTAAGCTGCAACATATTGTTGGTTCAATACCGTTCTGTCCATAGGAGACTCCTTTCCTAAACAAAGGTGGTGCCAAATGCTGTCCATGATAGATGTCCGTGATACTCTGAAGTAAACTGGACACAGGAAAACACAATCTAGACTAGCGTGAGGGAGCTTTTTTTTCCTGCGAGCCAAGAAGTGTTTGCATTCAGGGGCACTGCATCAGACAGGCATCTTTTCAGGGGCAGCCCCAGAGCATACTTTAGATACTGGATGACCGCTAAGCCAAAGACAAGCAATACAACGTGTAAAGTGTTTGGGGGGCTATGGGAGGGTTTTTCTCTGCTGATTACCATTTCATCCTGAAATGGATGTTTAATAATTATCTTATGTCTGAGGGGCCAATTTTCTCAAGACAAGAAGAAACATAATGTACCATGAAATCTCATCTCAATCTCATTAAATTCCAGTCAGGCAGGATATGCAGGAAGGTGAGGTCCTCTTTTTTTATGCTACAAAACTATCTCTGCAGGAACAGCCCAGATCCATTCCGGCTAATTCCTAACTTCAAAGGAGAGAGTGGCTGATCCGATATTTTGCTTTTTTGATTCTGCCTTTTGATTGCTCCAAATCTAAAGTCTAAACCATTGCCACACTGGGCTGGTTTTGATTGTCCCTTGGATATAAACTATTATGCCTCTGCAGCTTTAGTAGCTGTGCTAATTGTTTTCTCCCAGGCAATGCAGTTGAACAATCAAGATATTTCTGACTGTTTTTAAAGCAGTATGTGTTTCTTCAGGAGCCCTTTGGAATAACTGACCCTGGGGACAGTTGACATAGCCCAGCTCTGGGATTTAATACAAGGATCGAATGTGATGCAGTTCACAACAAGCAGTTCTGGACAGTTTTCCACCAGACCTGTTAATACAGAGTTTATATATGTTATTTAAGAATATAGTTCTGGTTATGCAGTTGTAGGCATAAACAGAGGCCAAGTACATGTTCAGAAAGTCTAGCTCGACATTTAGTATGTGTAGATTACTTTTAGCCATAGACTTGTAGACTCTGCACTTGCTGTCTTTGCACACCCCAAATTTTCATTAAAACCACTAGTCTGGGCCGTGCTTTGAGGACATGATTGTGCTTGTAGGAAGATGTAATAGGTATGAATGTAGGATCCTAGCTTTAGTTATGAGGCAAGAAGGCTGGAATTTCATTTAAGGAGGGTGCCAAGTGTTTTCTCTTCCATCCTCATCAGAAACAGACTGTTGGCCCAGTAAAAGGGGGTTGGTTAGTTAAGCATCACTGCAGGCACAGAGCTTTCTCCTCTGGCTACTGGGAGTCACTACTAACACGGGGCAGAGCTCACTGTTTTTTACCTTTAGAGTTACCTTTAGAGGAGCCTGTTGGATTTGATGCAGTTTGCTTCAATTCATCATGTTACTTAATAACTAGAACCATGAAATTCTTACTCTAGAGCCTTCTTAGTAGTCGGACCAGAAGTTTGGTGCTGTCCTGGTAGGTACTGGAATGTCAAAAACCTCTGTTTTTCCAGAGAAGGTGGCAAACCCAACTTTTTTCAAATGGTGCACTAGACAAATAATTCAAAACCCAAGTCTCTTACAGCTTGTAGAAAGAGAAAAGGAGAAATGTATTTCTTTAAGAAAAAGATTCCAAAATTTGGGAGACGGTTCCAGGAACTATAAGGAGACTGAGAAATAGCGAAATAGGGTACTCTGGTATACGCAAATATATTTCATACTGAATTACGGATTTGTCTCAATAGCCTCTTATTTTGTTAAGCTTCACTTAATGCAATAGTCCTTTGGATTCATACTTCTGAGTTCCCTAAAAGACCTACCAGTAAATACTACCTAAAGCGTTTGCGAACAGAGAGACAGCGCTGCTTTATGTGCTGGCTAATAACTGCACATTACAATAAAGGATATCTTCTAGGTGATACAGAAAATGCTTTCTTTTGAGCTATCTCCCTGATATCTTAGCAACAGAAAGACAAAATTCCAGTATTAGACTTAGAGCTGCATTCATAATTATCTGTTTTACATTTCTATGGGGCAGGTTATTAATTAACCTGTGCTCCAGGCTCAGCGTTGACAATGCTCTTGACTTTTTGCTGAAGTGGGGTGATTTATTTGGTTTTGGTTATCAAGCACATGCTGTGCTGACCTTTCCTGTAAAGATGTATTGTGTTTACATCCTGTATGTGACATGATAGAAAAATCAAACTCTTCTCTTCTGCCTGGAAAGCTGTGAATAAATGATGCCCAGCAAATAGGTCATCCAATTCCAGCTTCTGTGGAGACAAGGTGGCCTTTAATTTCTGAGTGGAAGCAAAGATATTTCTAATGCATCAGGAAGCCAAAGCTGGTAAGACACAAACAATGTGTTTTTTTATGGTTTTAGTCATTAAGTTTTTGTAGGTCTCGTCAGTCTTACAGCCAACGGTGCTGTGCCTCTCTTTGTCTCAGTTCCAGTGCTAAGATACTCTTAAATACTATTCGTTGGAAAGGAAACCAAACCTCAACATACACAAGAAATCAGTAGCACTGAAAAGGCTTAATGCTGCTGTAAAGGTGTGTAAGACCCGTGGCTGTAGATGACAAGATCCTGAAACATTGAGCCTCTTTATCTCACTGGGTGCACGTGTCTTTACCGGCTACATAATACCGACCGTGTAATGAGACCAGAGAGTAGAAAAGGGGATCTGACAGCAACACTGACTGTGTTCAGAGTAATAAGTCGTCGTCTGGGGCACCGCTGTGGAGAGCTGTGTCTATTTTCCTAATGAGGGATGTTGTTTTGGGTTGTTAGCATGCGCCTCTTGCTCTTGTGTGCAGTTGAAGAGGATTGCCTGCCTGACAGATTTTTGGTAACTTGTGTGTTGAGTTTGACCAGGTGAGCTAAGAGCACTGATTTCTGGTGCTGGAGTCCGGTGAGAACATGCCTACTGTTACCAAACAACGTGACTGTGAGAAGTTTGCTACTGAGTATGCTATTGAGATTTCTCTCTGGAGTTTTATTGCATATTTTGAAACTCTGACTCATTTTTTGCTGCCTCGTGTAGAGCAAATAAAAGAAATTATGAAACGATAAAGGAAGCGTCAGTGCTCTCTTAGGAAATCTCATTTCAGAGTAGCACAACATCTGCAAAATGACACCTACTTTTCATTTTCCTTCAAGAAGCTGGATCTCAATTAACAAAATTGATGGCCTTAATGAAGATATTTGGAGCAGTGGTTTCAGAGTTATCACAGAATCACAGAATCTGCTTGGTTGGAAGGGACCTTTGAGATCATGGAGTCCAACCAACAACAACACAAAAAAAAACCACAACACCAAAACCAAACCAAAACAAACACCCACAACCACACACCACACCCATCCACAAACAGACACAAACCAACAATCTCGGGCACTACAGCATGCCCTGAAGTGCCATGTCTACATGTCCCTTAAATACCTCCAGGGGTGGCGAATCCACCACCTCCCTGGGCAGGCTGGTCCAGTGCCTGACCACTTTCTCAGTAAAGTCATTCTTCCTAATAGCTAATCTAAACCTCCCCTGCCGCAACTTTACACTATTTCCTCTGGTCCTGTCATTATTCCCTTGGGAGAAGAGGCCAACACCCACCTCTCTACACCCTCCTTTCAGGTAGCTGTAGAGGGCAATGAGGTCTCCCCTCAGCCTCCTCCAAACTAAACATGCCCAGATAGACCAGAAAGGAGAGAGAGTGTATCAGTAAACATCGAGTAAGGTGCAACGTTAAATATGTGGCAATCTTTAAAACAGTGTTTTTTCAAACCTGTATGTCACAGTTTACAAGACGCGTGGAGTCAGCAATGCAGGATTTTCATCCTGTGAATATTGATTGTTCTGCTAGGTGGTAAAAGTACCTCTGTCCCCACTAATGGTGAGTTTACTACAGCAAAATGTGTAGACCACAGGCATGTTTTGCAGAATTCCCAGGGCTGAGGACTTTTGATGCAAATTTTTATTTCTGGTATTTTATAGAAAGGTTTCGTTCTGGTGCCATTGAAAATGAGAGATTATCTCTCAAATTCAGTGGGAGCTGGACCTTGCCCATGGATGCCTTCATGTCACGTGTTGCACAACGTTTGCTAATGAAGGAAAATTCATATGGCTCCATGCTGTTTTCATGTTTCAGTGGTTTCTGACCTGTTACTAACCTAGTCTGAGGGCGATGGGTGTTAAAATTATTCTTTTGAATGAATTGTCAGAATTCATAACAGCACTTATGGCAAAATATCTGCATCATCTTTTACTGCTTTGACTTTTTCGTGTGGGCACCTGTTCAGCTGGACCATGATGAAGAATCAAGTTGCTATATCTACTTTCCGCTCTCACCATCAGCACTCAGGCGAAAGAAGATACTGAATAGGAAAGAGAATTTCTATCCCTTCATGTGACTTCTCAGAGTACCAGGATTCCTCCCAGGAGGAGACTTCCCTCCTCTTTCTGCCGCGTGTTTACAGACACTCCTCTTCAGACCTGAGAGCGAGAAGTTCTGGCCCTGGGTTCAATCCCCTTTCCCCTGTGGCAGCATTGTTCACTTGAAGCCTCGCTCTGCAGAAAGCAGACAACTTCCATCAGCTCTCTGCCTCCCGTTCTAGCATGGAAAGAAGTAGAAAAAAGTCAGCTTCCGAAGCGTGTTAGGATGCTATCGTGTCACATAGGACAATAAAATGTGTTGTCATGATGCGTTAAGGTAGTACTTTTTACTAAATGGTATTAAGATGCACATGTATATATTTTCTTAAGGGACACAACATCAAGCTACCACTACTTTCAGAACTTTCTGTTGTGCTGTAAGTAATTAAGCCGGAGGTACAATCCACTGATTACTCAACCTGTGCCCCTGCTTTGATAAGCAGCTTTGATCCCAGTCCAAGGGGAGGGTTTGCCTTTCCTTGGAGCATCAAATATGGTCCCAAACCAGAGGCAGACTGGTGGGCTGGGCGCTCCTGTGCTCTCGCTGTCACGCAGCACCTTCTCAGGTATCACCCTGGCAAGTCTATTCCTGTGCTCAGAATTTAGATGATTAATGGATTTAGGTTCAAAAAGGAGTTTTGCTTCGGACCAAATTAGTGTAAAAGCAACCTTCTGTTCATTGAATCTGTAAAGTGAATTCAGTCTGCTTTCTAAGCCCGCTCAGGCGTTTTTACCTTCTAAATTCCATAATAATTCCAGGACCTAAAAACAGTTGCTCTCTTGTTGCAGCACATTGCAATTTGAGGGTTTTTGATCCAGTTCTAAAAGCCTTCAGTTCCCTGCAGGGAGCTGGGGCAGGCAAGTGAGTTTGGTGGATGTAATCTGCATTGCAATGTGTGTACTGGTGAAGCAAGTGAGTATTTTTTGGGAACCACCATTTGGATTTAATATGGCTGCAGGTAGATGAGTTCTTAGCCCCAGATGGTCCCTTTCAACTTGAATTTCTTATAATCCTCCATATCTGAATGCTCTGAGCATCGCTGTTGCTGATAGCAAATCCTTTGCTGACAACAGAAGTCCTTTGACTCAAGTGGAGTTATAACAGCTTATACCGGTTGAGACTCTGCCTTCTAAAGTATTCACACATCCAATCTTTTGAGTTCTGACATTCACAGGAAAAATATGAAAGAAACTCCAAAGCAGTCAGTCATATTTTGCAGATGATATTTCCGTATGGTGTAGCTGTGTGTGAGAAAATGTGACTGCAAGCTGATATCCCTATAGTTTCCAACTGCTTAAATAAATAATTTGAAGGATATTGGGAACTGATAAATGTGGAGCGTTTCCAAAATCTTCAGGCTATTGAAGGTCTCCTGGACAACAACTTTTTAGCAATGAAGTATGTGCTATAATGTAGCACAGGTTTTATTGCAAACCCTAGGAGCTCTGAAGTCCAGCTTGTGTTACAGTCAGAAATAAAGTAAAGCAACCCATTTTGTTTTGTCTATTCTGGGTTTTTCAAAGGCTGTTGATACAAGATAAAGAAAGATCATTTTGATGTATTTGCCAAAGAAGCAGTCGAGATTTCACAGCAGACTGCAAGATGCACTAGCCAAGCTAAACAAGATAGCTAATGCTATTGGTTTTTTTAGTGGCCGTTTCCTTGCAAAATACAAAAATGTTAAAATAGTTGGAAAAATGTTCGCAAAAGTTGTAAGCCATCTATGTAGGGGCATGGATTTTCTGCAAGTCTAGACTGCCCTCATTTGCGTGGTTTCTACTGGAGGTGCACTGTTCTTGATTACGCTACTTTGTGTTTCAGGTTAGGACATTGGCCAGGCTGACCTGAACTGGACCTTTGGCCATAAAATATACCTGTCTCGCTTTGGCTGGAATGTGCAGATGACTGATAAAATACACTCAGAAATTACAGCCTAGAGAATACATCTTGGCCAGGCCACCTTTTCAGTATGAACCTGTGCGTGCTTGCAACGTGTGACACTTATTCACCAGATAGCTCCTGAAATTGCTTTTTATTCTTAAGTTTGACATACTGTATGCATGTTTTAAGGCATAAAATGTAACTGAAAAGTGTTTTCAATAACGTAACTGAAATGTGTTTTCACTTCCCTGCTTTTTTTTTGTTTTTTCTTTTCCAGGCAGAGGGTTCCAGGCTCCAGAGAGAACTGAGAGCATATTTAGCAGCCATCAAAGGTGATTTTTAAGTTTCATATCATGTTTTCATAATGCAAACTTTTTTAAAAATTGAGACAGGTAAACTTGTTTAAGGTATACAACGACAAATACAAGTAATCTTGCTTTTGTCATTAGCAGTCCACATTTCTGCTTTGGATTTGGCACAGGCTCTTTAGCCTGTTGCTAGGGATTCTGCGCGTTGGATATCAACTGATGTGTGTACAGTCGTGCATGCACTGCTCATCCTTGGCGGTCCTTTGTGTGCAGGACTGCTGCCCAGATTCTCATGTTGCATGCGTTTTGAGCACCCACAACATCTACACATCTTGTTACTCATCTTTGCAAATGCTGGCATATGAAATACCCCATGCAAGGCAAGGGATTGCTTGGTCTCCACACTGTAACACTGCCAGGTATTACTAGTTGGATGCTCTCTGCCCTCCAAAACCATGCTCCCTGCGATGATGTGATTTCTCACGTATTTCTGACTGCTTAATCCATTTATTTTTTAAAGTTTAAAAATCGAATGTGATCTCCTTTGATACTATGTTGAAAATCCAAGTAGCAGAAGCTCGCTGGTCAGTGCTTAAATATCAGAGATAAGTAAACAGCTATTTAAATCCTACTGAACGTTTGTAAATCCAGCACACTCAGCATCATATGCAGAGTGTTCTCTTTCTCATGCCACCTCTCTTTGGAGGAGTTGGAGGCCTGGTGCTAAAGGGAAACCAAAAAGAGTTGGTGACTGAGAGAGACAGTAATGGCTTCTTGAGATAAATATATATATATGTTTGACATATATGTGCTATATATGTGATAAATATATTTATATGTGTATATATTTTTAACCTGGCTCCAGTCCAGTAGGAAAAACATTACAAATGAGTGTTAACATCCTTTGAAATCACTGTGTCATACTAAAGCTTCAGCAGCTGTTGACAGGCAGGGAAAAAAGCTCTTTTTGTTAGGAATTATAAAAAGGGGAGCAAAGCAGTAGCTTAATGTCTTTGACTGTCTATTATTTGCTGGATGGGCTGGGCTGCTCTCAAGCCATCCTCGGCCTAGCCTGTATTTGTGTTTGGGGTTGCAGGACCTTGCGCTTGGCCTTGTTGAACTTCATGAGAGTTGCACGGGCCCACGTCTCAACCCTGTCCAGGTCCAAGTCCCTCTGGGATTTTGCCTTGTAGGTTTTGCATAATGTGTTTTGTTCTTAGAGGAAGTTTCAGCATTAGTCATTTCTGGGGACCCACTGGATGCTGATTTTACTTTCTTATTTTTCAGTCATCCCTTCCCCACACCCATTATCAAATGGATACTCAGAAGCAGCATGATGAGGCTGTTTGTTGGCCAGATGGCTTTTCTGTCATGTAGGCTGACTGTTTACATGCTGCTTTGATTTCCATGTTGGTGACAACAATCCTCCTCTCCGTGTTTCATTTTCTCTCTCTATTTCTCTTCTTTTTCTAGTGCTCTATGCCCTTGTGGTCCTTTTGCTGGTTTACTATCCAGTGGGCTACTCTTTGCACCACCTTTAACTTTGTGCAAAATTTTTTAGTATTTAGTTTTGCATCTTTAGCCATGTTTTTTTGTTCAGCATCTTTCTCTTGTTGCAGCCTGTAAGTCCATATTTGAAAATAATTTGGACTGACTTTCTTACTGAGAATGAAAAGTGTTTGCTAACACCTCGGTATCTTCGTGTCTTAAAAAAGACCCAGTCATAAGCAACTTGCTAAAGCCTTAAGAATTTTATTCTCCAAAGGCAACAAGCCACCAGTGGGTATCCTTGGCACATGTGTTGTTGGCATACCTTCATGCTGTGGAGTGGGAGGACAGCCCAACACAGCCCAGTCCCCAAACACAGCTCTGGCTGGGGTTCCTGGGGGTTGGTCTCTTCTCCCAAGTCACAGGCGATAGGACAAGAGGAAATGGCCTCAAGTTGCGCCAGGGGAGGTTCAGATTGGATATTAGGAAAAATGTTTACACGGAAAGGGTTATTAAGCATCGGAATAGGCTGCCCAGGAAAGTGGTTGAGGTACCATCCTTGGAAGTAGTCAAAAGATGGGTTGACATAGTGCTTAGTGACATGGTTTAGTGATGGTTTTTTTTATCAGAGTTAGGTTGGTGGTTGGACTAGATGACCTTAAAGGTCCCTTCCAACCTAGACAATTCTGTTTCTATTATTCCCTGAAGCTGACTAGCTCAGCAAGTGGCAAAGACCTTTCCAGATTTGGGATGGCAGAAGCAGATCCGGCAGCTGCTACAGTCTCGTTGTTGCTATTCTTTGAAGGACTAGCATCATTAAGAGATTTTGGGGTGGCTATTCACAAAAGCATGGCAACCCCCGTATTTGGGCACTGGAGTGGGATTTCTGCACCTAGGACATCTGAGCCTTGGAGGCATGCTCTCATCAGAGGCTCATTTTTCAGGGAAAAAGCTCAGTCATATCGTTGGAAAATAATGCACTTGACATCCTCGTACTCTTAGAGGTGTGAGAAGAGCAGTTCATTTTAAAGCTTTTCAGGAATTGGCAAGATCGCTAACTTTACTAAAAGCATTTTATGAAGCTGATATGTTGTGAACTCTAGTAATATGTTTCATTTTGCTGCATGACTTTTGAGTGACTAGATATTGGAAGTACAAGATCTGGGAAAATTTAAGCAAGGAATGGTCAGTTGAACCTTCTTATGACCCTCTGTCCCTTCATTTTGATGTACTTGACAATTTGAGGTTTGGTATCACACATTCTTAAAAGAATTTTTGCTGTATGCAGACAACTCCTCTCGCTCAGAGGTGCTTCTTAGTCTTAGCTGGATCTTGATTTTCACAGCTGGTGACTTAAGGACTTGGAGGAACCATGTCATAAAGCTGTCAAACTTGTGAATGGCTTTTAAGTGCTGTTTTATTTCACCTGCGTGTAGTTTAATGTCTGCTATGTGTCAGTGGTGTTTGTACTGACGAGACTGTGTACTATCCCCCATAGCTATACTCATCTCATGCCTCAGTCTCTGTCTCTTCCAGTCTCCTTAGCAACGTATATCTGGGTTCTTTACTTCGTGTTTTATTTTTTTTAAGCTTTTGAGAGCTGTCGGTGGCTTGAACGGTTTTATGGGCCAATTGTAAAAGAAACCCTAAATCAGCCTCCCATTCTCTACCCTGAGTGCAAGGGCCAGTGCAGATGGGGAGGTACAATCCTGGGTATCCCTGTAGGTGGCGAGGTGGCAGAGGTAAAAAGGAGTCCTGCATCATGAAAAACAAGCACCATACTTTTCATGTGGCTTAATGTAGTGAGAAATAATAACCAGTCTACAGGAAGGCAAGGGGAGATTTTGGAGGTCTGTAAGCTGCCTAGTTGTCAGTCGGTGGCTGACAGAACCGCGCAATATCCTCTAGACACACAAATCTTAAAATCAATCATGTCGCTTCTTAGAAGCGGTAAAACTATTCATCATCTTTCCGTAAAATTTAGTAATGAATTATGAAATGATTGAATTGTTCCAGTGGAAACTCTAATGGCTAACTAGCAATAACAGACACAATCCTTATGGCACGATAGGTCATTTCCCTGGAGAGCTGCACGTGAAGCTCTCTTCCCTACTCAAATAATTAAATATTAAGAACCAGGCCATTGTGCCTCACTCCATCAGGAAAATGGAATTTTCTCCATGATTCAGCCTAGATTCCCTTGATGGGGAGGGAGGAAACCCCACAGTGTATGGGTCCTACGGCCAACACGGAGTCCCAGGCTGGTCTTGATCTCCATGGGAGCTTGAGTACATTGGAATTGTGATGGCAGAGAGTCACCTGCCCTCTGCCATCTCTAGGGTGAATGTCTCTGCACCACCACCCCCAGGATCCCTACCACGTGGGGGCCTCGAGGAGTCCTTTGGGGTTCCAGGGGCAGGGGGTCTTTCCCATAGAAAGAGGGATGATTTCATCCAAGAGCCTCAGACTTCAGTAACTGGATTATTTAGTATCATTTTTTCTAAGCGATTCAATTATTTTGGCATTTGTAGTTATTAAATAAGTGACCCAATTACCAGGAAGAAGCAGTACTAAATTAAACAATTGGTATTAAATATAAATTTCTATCTGTTCATCAGCAGTAAAAATTCATTTCGCATTTCTTAGTACTTTAATGACTTGCTTGAAACAATTAATCTTTCTCAGTGACAGCAGTTAAAAACAGCAGAGGCAGCCTGCAGTCTGTGCCTGAGACACTAATCCTCCTTAGTGCTGAATAATGCATAAAAGGTACCAGTGAATGAGAAATAATTCTATGTGAAAACCAGCCAATTAAAATAAAAAAAAAAAAAAAACAAAAAAAAAAAACAAAACACCACCAACAAAAAAACCTTGGACAATGTAAATTTGTGACCACAGGCATGAAAAAGAGTGGGAAGCCACTGGATTGGTATTCACCTACGAACTCATTTGGAGTATTGCAGTAAACTTAGTATAGATGCAGTAAGAGGGGAGTAGGATGGATTATCTTGGCCTGTAGAAATTTCAGACTGAAGAAGCAGAGTACTGTAATTCCCACTTGCCTCACGCTGCAGCTGGATTTGATTGATTTTTTTTTTTTTTTTTTTACAGGAATGTGATAGAATGGAGGATTACCAGATTCTCAGAACTGAAAAAAAAAAAAAAAAAAAAGTGTAGAAGTTGGTGCAACTTTGATATGACTTGAGCATGGGATATTAAATGCCTGTTACTTACTCTCTTCAGCAGATACATGCCTGAGTCCTGTAGTACTTAAAAAAAGAAGGTCTGTGTAGGAAAATGTGCTCTTCCTGAGAAGCTGGTCTGTGACCCAGCTGAGTGCAAGCCACAGGAGGGATTAGCCAGCAGCTGTGCTTGCCTGCCTGCCGCAGGAGCCTGCGTGGCAGGTTCAGCACGCAGCGCGCTTAAGGGCAGAAGTTCAGGTATCAGAAAGGATCAAGCGTGAGCCGGGATGTGCAAAACCTTCCCTGGTCTGTGTGTTCGCCCTGAGTAGAGAGAAGCAGTCGTCTTAAACACGGTGATAATGTGCTGGTTTTGCCTTACCTCCTGATCTGATTAATTTGCAGTGGCATTAAAGATTTTTAAAAGAGCCATGCCTGGAAAAATATGTGAAGATCATCTTATTTCACTGTAAACTGGCAAAAAAAAAAAAAAGCCCCTTTGTTCAGGAGCCCTTATTAGCTGGTGGTACATCATCCTAAGCATTGACCACAAAGGAAAAAAGGAGGAAATGCATCTTAAGTTAATTTCTATGAAATGCATCTTAAGTTCTTGTGCTATACCAATTCTCTGAGCTAAGCTCTGTCATTAAAAAGCACCCCCAAGACAATTCCTGAAGAGATCAAGTATTCTGTTTTGGCTCAGCACCTTTTGATTTAAGGGTGAAAGCTTGTACCCTCTTAACACCAGGATTTCCTTTGTACTTGTTCTCCCTCTTTCCCACACCATTCTCTCCCTGGAATCCAAAGTCTGAGAACAGCTATCTACTTTCAGCTTTTTCAGCATCTTTTTTCCTATCCTACCCATTCCAGAGACCACCATTTTTATATTAGGAAGTGTGTATCACTGCGTTTAGTTTCCTGTCGTATCTGGAGTGTGTGTTTTGGAGTGCATGGCGGAATAGCTACTGACTAGGTCAAGGCTGTTCTTCTAGACATTTGGGTTTCAAATGAATTCTCTTCTTCCACTCCCGAACATCTCTTTGTGCAGAAAACAGAAATACCGATGCTATTCCTAAATTCAGCCACTGAACAGTTAAATCTGAAGATCACGCTAGAGATACTTTCAAGACAGCACAGATGTGCTGCAGCAAACAGACTTTGGCTGGGGAAAAAATGTGTTGTTTAAAAAAAAAAAAGGTTAAGGATAGGTAACAAAATTAGCGGCGGTGTTCAGATTTTGCAAAGAAGTCGAAATAAAGTTGTAATTTTAAAATTACCGATTCTGACCTGCCTCTTGGCATGTTAGGTGAGATCAGTTTGGTTTCACTGGATTCAGAACCATATTCAACATCTAACGTGTTGGTGCTCCATCAAAATGGAAAGGCAAACCCCAGTGCCTTCACTGAGGGCAGTAATTTATTCACTGGGGTCAAACTGATCGCACTGAAGATAGGTTTAGGCTCTTTCTCATAATATCATTGAAGCTACTTTACATTTAAGCCAGCTCCTCTGTGTATTACAGAGTGATAACCATCAGTAGTCCCCGTTCTTGTTTCACCTGTGGTAGCAGGAGCTCCAGAGGTGATTGATGCAGTTTGGCTTAGCCCACTTCTCTGTAAGCACCACCCCCCTGCAAGCGTAAGTAAGCGCTGGGCTCCACATACTTCTAAACCTACTGGATGAACATACAAGGTAATCATTCTTCATAAACCCAGGTCCATTACAGCACTCTCCCCAAGTTATAGAATCATATCATCATAGCATCATCTCTTTTCCCTTGACACTGTCTCAGCTCTTGCCAGTCCTTTGCTTCATTATGAACACACCTCTAGGTCATCATCATTATTGTGGGCACAAGAATAACAGGCTCAACTGCTCTCATTTCACACATGAAAGCTCTTGAGACTTAAATATCTTTGAAAACAAGGAAGCAGAGGAATCCTGAGGTGTGTTCTACCTGTGTGTGACCTCCCCCATTCTGGGGAGCACTTTTCTTTAGTGCAGACCTCGTCTAAATTTTCTCCCAGAGTCCATTTTTATAGCCAGCAATTCCATAAATCTCTGCCATTTTAACCATGCCACCCAGGAAATGCCTCCTCTTTCCCACAGGTTGGCGTGGTACTCGTTACAGACAAGGTAGGAAACTATTCTCTAGGGTGGAAGAGCTTAGAATAACCAAAGGCAGATTGTTATTTGATTGTCTTTCCAGTGACAGTCTTTCAGTTGGGTATTACGTGTCTTTAGTGGGCAGGGTTACCCTCCGAGTTGTTATTCAAGTTCAGAATAGAAAATGGAACCTCTAATCCGATAGAAACTTTTTCTGCTTATAAATATGGGTTAATACTTCTGCAAGGGACATTTCTCATTAATCTGGGGGAGCTGAGTGAAAATAAAGGTTTTGTTTCAGCTCTTGAAAACAATATTCTGAGCATGCCAGAGGGAATAGAATAGTGGGTACATGTGGGTCAAAATAAAGATATTTAGCATCTGTTTCTTGTAGTCTGCAATTATATTTTCCTCCTCCTGTCTAATTACAGGGATGCAAGATGCCTCAAAGAAGCTTACAGAGTCTCTTCATGAAGTGTATGAGCCAGATTGGTACGGGCGAGAAGATGTGAAAATGATTGGAGAGGTAAGATGTGTAGAAAGGGGAAAAAGTATTTTGGTTGCAAATGGATTAATCTGAGCTGTTGAGGAGAAGTGTACGTCCGAAATTTCCCTTAATCTTTATCGTACGTTATATCAATGCTCAGAAAACAGGATTTTATTGGTCTTGTGAAATGCAGCTCCTGCTGAGCAGATGCTGCATTTGCGATGTCTATTTAACAAACTAGCTGATGTAAGCTCCCACTGAGATTAGCGTCAGTGTGAGCAGAATTGGTCCTGATAGCAACTGCTTCACAAGTTTGTATAAGGTATCATACGTGTGGTTTTACAGTCGGGATTCTCAATTCAATTGAGTGTTAAAAATCATCAAATCTGCTTATCCTTGTGTGCTATGTAACAACTGTTGAGCCAGTGGCACTAAACAGGATATCTGATGGGACACTAGCCTCTCTCTGACAGGAATCTGGAAGTAAAGGGCAAATTAGGCTGCAGGGCAATACTCATTTTAGCCTTTTTAGCTTCCTCCAGTGATAAGTTTGTCTAGAGGACACTGCAGGAATTTGACTTGAGGTGCTCTTGAAATGCCTGCTTAAACAGCCTTAATTCTAGGAGAAGTCTGTGAGCAAATGTGCTGGTGGTGGCAGGAAAGTGCACACTGTTATCAGTGCAGCTTTTAAGCACCTGACATTCGGTTTGCAAGGCCTCCTGGATAAGATAATTAACAAGGAACTGGCAGGCAGAGCAGTCTTCCCAAATCTGTGTCATGATTGCTTTTCTTCTCTATGGCTGCCACCTTCTGCCCTTCCCTGCCACCGAAGGCATGACGTGTTTTTGATTTTTAAAACCATTTATATTGTTTTAGGTTAAACAGCTGGAAGATCTCCTGCTGCATCTTGCTGTAGCACCGCATCTTGTATCTGTAGTCCATTAGATTTTACACTCGGAAATTTGTAATTGTGTGTGGAAGGACCAAAATTTGGCTTTTAATCTTTAGTAGATATAGGGATAAATGTTAGATGAGTCTTCTTAATAAGAGACTCATGGGCAATATTATAAAATCTCTGTTCCTGACTTTTTTCTCTATTTAATCACAAATGTACATTTATGCATCCCTCAACCTGGAGTAAAAAGGAATTATATATTTGTTCAGTCCAGGGTATAAATGATCATTCCAAATCGGATCCACCTAAATTACTTTATTCTGTATAGCAGGAAAGATGATGGTTTAAAGGGCTCTTTTTAGTAATGTTTTTTGAGCCCATAAGCTTTCAGAAAACCTCCATGGTTTTAATTTGTCCAATATTTGTATCAGCAAGATACAAAGGCAAATGCACAAGTCTGGGGGTTGCTTCCTATGATCTAGTGCTGTGCTGCTCTGTAGACCACTGTGATTAAATATTGTTTTAATAAATGAAGTATTTCTTTTAACCATGATTAGTAGATTGTAATAATTCATTAGGGACTCCGTTAGGGTAGGAAATGAATTAACTGAGTGCTGGCATCACACAGCATTTATAATATGCCCCATAGTAGCTCATGATAAATCAAACGCTGGGGAATAGCTTTCCGGACTTGCCGGTGAGGATAACAGCTCTGCAGAGCAGTGCTCTCCCCCTTTACCCTCCCTCCTATCAAAGAAGGGAGTTCAGTGATTTTTGAAATGTGCAAAGAAGCGGGGGATCAGGATGTTTAACATGTGCTAATGACTTGCTTACTTGAGAACCCGGGACTGAAGCCCTATGTCTCTATGTAACTGGGTTTGCTTCTGGCAAGGAATCTCACCCTGCTCCCCACGGGGCCCTTGTCACATCAGCTGCATTAACACGTTTTTAAAAACTGCAAAGGGTGTCTCTTGGTGAGTACCCCAGGGCTGCAAAGGGGAGTGCTGAAAAGCTTCTGAGTGGGGGGGATTTTGCTTATTTCGCCTCTGATGTTGGCATGTTTCATATCTGGTATCCTGGTTCTCTAGCAGTACGAGGTAGAGTTCTTGTCTGTGCAACGGTCATTTTATCAAATGTACCTTAATGGCACAAAAAATGAGATGGAAAGACCTTTTTTAGGGTGAGTCTCCACAGCTTTTATTTTAAAAATGACGAAGCAAAGCTAAACTTACAAATCCTTGTAAATGATGGGAAACAAGCTTTGTGTTTTATTTTATTTACTCTTCTATTTTTAGTTGTGCTTCTTTTCTCTGTAAGGAAGGTTCATCATCACTGAACATAAGCATAAGAACTAGGGCAACTTCAAATTCTGAATTGTTGACCCTCAGGGACCTGAAACCCTGAGCAAGACCTTGAATCTGTGATATCCTTATTTTCACATAGCAGTTACTATTTGAAAGAATGAAAACACAAGGTAGTCATTGTGCTAAATCTTCTTTTGTTGTGAATTTAAAACTTGCAATATCAAGATATTCCTTTTCATTTACCTTGTAAGTACACTTTGATTTATTGCTCTAAAGAACATTTTAAAACTTCAGGGAGATTAATCTTTACCAATTACATTTGTATTTCTCCTAGGTTTGGAGAGGAATTAAACAACTAAGCACATTTTTCTCTTTTCTACGTTTACAGAAATGTGATGAACTTTGGGAAGACTTCCATCAAAAACTGGTGGATGGGTCGTTGTTGACCTTGGATACATATCTAGGACAATTTCCTGATATCAAAGTACAGTAACGATTTCCTATAAAGGGCAATTTGTAAAATTACTGTTGGGTCATAAAATAAATAGAAAATGAGATGACAGGCAAAGAAAAATAAAAAAGGAGGGGAGGTGGAAGTCATTCTCTTTTGCAATGTAAAAGATGTTGTTCTGTAAGTCAATCCCTGACATTAGGCTGCACTGGTTTTCCAGGTGAACAAAAATATTTTGCAGGCAGTAGTACTTGGAAACAAATTAGCCTTTGTAGATAAAACTTTTTATGTTTTTTTCCTCCTCGTGTTTATTTGGTATGAGATCATTCTCACCAACTTCAACAGGGACACATTAAGCTCTTCAGCTGTTAAAATGCCAGACAAATTAGAACATGAAAAGCAGGCCTTTTGTTACTGGCTAGATGCACCTGTGGGTATCTAAATATCTTTCTCTTGACTAAGCCACGGTTCCCGTCTTTTAATTAGTTTTAAAAAGATTTATTTAATACACATCAGGAGAGACTGTTGTGCAGACTCTAGCCTCTTCCAGGAGCTTTGTCTGGTGCACAGTCCAGGGAGATGGTTGCTAAATGAAATGTGCGGGGATAGAGAATCATTACAGGTGAGAGGTAGATACTTTTCTATTTGAATATTACTGTATGGATGTAGCTGGAAGTTCTTTGTGATGTTTTATATTGAGTAGGTATCATGCAGTCATCCCCTTTGTCATTTATCTCGGGGACTAAGGAAAAAATAACAAAAAAAAATCCCAACATTACTGACGTTTGGTCTCAAACTTGTAAATCGATCTGTCCTTATGCCCTCTCAGCATGTGGAATTTACATGTAATATACAGCTTTGTAAAGTTGGTGCATATCAAAGGACTTTTGTTTAGTTTTAAAAGAATTATATCAGGTACATTATAATTCCTATTGTATGTTGAACGCCAGTTATCTTAGTTATGTGTCAGAGCAACTATACTGAGAAGTATATTTTAAGCATTTTTCCAACTCTAGAAAAAAATTACATTATTTATTAAATTTGTATACTATATATAAGGGAAAAAGGTGGTGCTACCATGAGTTTAAAAGGTCCACTTATTCTGGGGAATGAGACAAGGCTTGCATAACATTGATATCTCAATTCCAAGGCCTGTAAGCCCTATGCCCACAAAAAACCCCTTCCAAACAATCTGTAAATGGATTCCTTATTGAAAATAAGGTGATTAGTTTGTCTCTTAGCATGTTCATGTTCCTGCATGATACAGTAATTCAGATATGAACGGCAGATAAGGGAGAATAAAAATATGTCAAAAACTTAAATGACAACGTAGGTAAAATAGCTTTTAAAAAAGTGCTGTTTATGCTGACTTTCATTTCTACCCCTGTACAGACTCGCATTGCAAAACGAAGCAGAAAGCTAGTGGACTATGACAGTGCAAGGCATCATCTAGAAGCCCTGCAGAGCTCCAAAAGAAAAGACGAAGGCAGAATTACCAAGGTAGCACAACGGGAAGGATGCTGGCAGAAGATTTCGGGGGCTCCGGTGGCATTTGTTTTTGTGCAGAGATAGAGCATAAAGTTTCTCTTCTTTTTCCTCTCTCAGAAATGGAATTAATGATATCCTTAAGCATAAATATGTATTGAGCATTTTGGTGCATGTGGAGGGCATGCTGAGCCTCTCTCAGGAATGTGTCCTGTTTGAGCCCTAAGTTTCTCTTTCAATGAGACTGAGGGGACAGCCAGTCCTGTGTTGGCCTTCGTGGTGTGGGGCTGAGTCACATCCTTTGTTAATAAAAATTTTAAAAGACCCACCAAAAAAAATGCACAAAACCAATTTTGGCAGGATTTCCTATGTTGTAGTGATTGCAGAAGTCACCCTGTTTCATTTTGTTTTAGGCAGAAGAAGAATTTCAAAAAGCACAGAAAGTGTTTGAAGAGTTTAACACTGATTTACAAGAAGAGTTGCCATCTCTGTGGTCACGGTAAGCCCAGGCAGATACTGTCTGGAAGGCCTAAAGGGAGGAGTAAGGAAAGGGAACCAGGGGATTTTAATGAGCTGATAGAAAATGGTTTGATGGCTCCTTGAAGATCCCATCCATTATCTTTTTTGAAGTAATAAAAGGGAAAATGCCCGCAAATGATCCAAAATTATACTTACTATGAATGTATTTATGCTTATTTCTTTCAGTGTATCTTGACATTTAAGATTTGTTACCATATCTTCATTCTGAGGTGCAAAAAGTCTCCATTTTGTGGGTAAATAATTGTGTCAGAGCACAGAACAGCAGATCATGCCTACGACCCACTGCTTCCATAACCTTTCTCAGGCACCTTGGTGGTGGGTACCTGATCCTTTCGGGGAAAAAAAAAAAAGCCACTTGGTAATAAATAGGATTAGATATTTCCACTGTCAAAAGTAACTGTACAGAGCAGCCACATGTTTCTCCCGATTTGTAATGAGTCTACTTTTAGGTAATTTCTCTGTAAAAGGTATCGAAACAAAGAAACCTTACAAATGTACACAGATTTTATGGCAGTTGTTGTTTCCATGTTCCTGTAAGGACTACCCAAATGGTACAAGAAGGGAAAAACAACATTATAACTAGATCAGCGTACACATTTCATAGTTTTGCACTGAATACGTCTGTGATGGAAAAGCATTTGATGACATAGATCATTCATTCGAGATGTTTAATCATGAATTGTGCTTATATAGAAAATGTAAGACAAAATGAATGGGAGAACAAAAGCAGTCGAAAAATAAGCATCTCATTAGTCTGCCGTGTTCTTTAACAAATGACAGTCTGGAGTGGAAATGTGTTGTGAGTCACTGAAGTATCTATCGTTTGTCTGCTTTGCCTTCTAAATTAATTCCTGTTAAATTTCAGATCAATGGAGGCTTCTCCTCCTGTGTTTCTGCCTATTTCAGTTGAAAAGCCTCTTAGTAGTGCAAGATATTTATTTTATGGGCTTACTAAAAGTAAAACTGCATATGAAGGATTGAGAGTAAGGGCCCTTTTATCTCAATCTGTGTGCTGCCCACTAACTAGTCTCAGGGAAAGGCAGAATTTCATTTGAGCAATAGGCATAATTTAGAAAGCAATTGCTTTCGGAGTCCTCTTTTTTTGGTTATTACAATTCTTCAGGGAGAAAATAAATCCATTGAGTTGACATTTTGCAAGCTTATTATTATGCAAAAGAGGATTATTTTTTTAGTAAATGTTTGGAGAAATTACACATGGAAGTTTTAAATAGGGAAAAGAGTAATTCAAAACCTAAGAAAACCCGACTTACTTTTGAAGTATACAAGAGGTATTTAATCACTCGCCCCAAGCAAGCAGATTTTTGATGACACGTGCAAAATTGCCTAGTCTATATTAGAAATTACTTTCTCTTATATACGTATGCGTGTATTTCAGGGCTGATTTCTTTAAGGAGGGCTGAGCATGAGACACCCACCCCCAGGCCGTACTGAGCTTGAATACCTTAAAGCTGCCTCCAGACATGCCTGCATCACCTAGGTGCTGCCTGCTGTCTGGTGGGAGACAGGGTGCCCAGAGCACCTGGCCTTCCCTGCGCTGGTGCCGCACTCGTACCAATCCTTTTCCGATCTTCCCCTTCTCTAAAACAAGCTGCAGCCCCCCGCTGTGGAGTGGTCTTGACTTGGTTCACTCTGTGCAGTGTGAAGTATGATGGTTCTTAACACAAACAGAAATAATCATGAGCGAACAGTGTCTGAAATTGTGACATTCGGTCCAATTATTTGCTTTGCTGAGAATAATAGTCAAGAATGTTGCTTGTAGTCTGGAAAAAAATAATTAATTTGCCCTTGTGGCCCTCCCACCCCTATCTTTTATTCTCTCTTTCCTTTCTTTGTGCCATCCTCTGTAGACGAGTTGGCTTCTATGTGAACACCTTCAAAAATGTATCCAGCCTCGAAGCCAAGTTTCACAAGGAAATAGCTTTAGTGAGTAAAAATGAATATCTCATGTATAATGGATTGTGTGATATGCATAACAGCAAGCAAATGTCTTATAATGCAGCTGTAAAAGCCTCGCAGAGGTACACATGAGAATTTGCCCAAGATCCAGATGTGTAGTGTAAACCTTGTATTCGTTTCTACATGCCTTTTTTGCACTCTCCTTAAGGGAAGGGCAGCCCATACAACTTGGGATTACAGGGCATTATCAGTTGTAGTACTAAATTCACTTTCTGTTTTGATGACTTCTCCATTCTTTATGTGTACTCTCACCTTTAGTAATTTTTGCGTGTCCAATGGCTAAGCATCTCATTGCTTTAATTAGTACAGGAAAAACATGTCAAGCATTCCCTTCAAGACTGCGATACACGTTGTCAGCGATGCAACGTTCTATCTGTGACTGTAAGGCAAATCCAGCAGTTTCCATGAGGATCTTTTGCATGTACCTTGCTAAATGGTAGTGTATTATCTATAGTAGCCTACTAATAGGAACCCAAATAGTTTGGAAAACTTGCTTGACTGAAGTCCCACGTAAATTCGGATTAGGCTTTTGAGGGAAAAACATAGTCTTCTCGGCTACCCATGTTGCTTTAAACATTAGGCGACCTCCTTCATCAGAGAAAAGACAGCACAGTCACACTTATAAACTTGTTCTCTGAAAACCAGCTGATGTTTTTGAAGAACTGCTGTTATCTTTGATTCTATGGATTTTGATAGGTTTCCACTGAGGCTTTTGATACATGTGGCATGGAGCGTTTCTGGAAGGATCTATATGCCATTTTAAAGTTATCAGGTTTTATATTATCAGGTTATCATTTATCAGGCCATATTTATCACTTGTGTTTTTAATCATGACTGTAGTGCTTCGTGTAAACTCAGGCAAGTGTTTTGTTTCCTCAGCTATGTCACAAACTATATGAAGTGATGACGAAGCTGGGAGATCAGCACGCAGACAAGGCCTTCACCATCCAAGGGGCACCAAGGTGAATTTACTGCTTTTTTTAAATGAATTTTATTGCCGTAGGCTTTGTGGGTTCCAGCACTTGTAGTAATCACCTACACCATGTGTAGCGACCGCTGCACAACCCCATCACTGGTCTTCTCATTTAGCATGGTGGATGAAGGTACCTTGGTTGGAATTCTTTTCAACATGAGTATGAAGGAAGAAAACCTCCTTCATCACCCACTTATTTTTCCTTTCAAAAAAAGAATAAAGGCCAAATTCTCAGCTGTTGCAATTTAGCCTAGTTCATTGTAGACTGTTAAATCTATTTGCACCAGTTAAGTATATAGCTTATTTATTCTTAGAGGCTTAGTGTAGAGCAATGTTGCTAACTCATATCTTTTTTTAAAGCCTTGAAATGTTTAGATGTGTTTTTTAGCTCCTAAAGGCATATGATTTAAGTGAGGATCCCAACCTTTGTAAGTCAACTTTTATCTCTTCTGCTTATGGGGAAAAGTCAAGAAATGTGATCTGAGAGTGCATCACAAAAGCTGAAGTAAAAAGAATGTCACAAAATACCATATTTTTAATGACTTTCAAGAGAAATCTTGTCTTAAAAACAAAAGCAGAAAAAGTTCAAAATCAGATGGTGCTTTCTTAAGGTCAGTGGATGCCAGTGCAGTATTTCTGACTTTTTGCTTGCAACTGATGTAGCCTTTCTGCCATAATTTGATCTCTCGGTTACTGTTACTGTACCAACAGTCATAGGCAGCAGAGTCTGAAATTATAAAACAGTGAGACTTACCAAAACGCAATGGTGTTCAGAGTGAATACATAAATCCTGAATTTCCAGCCAAACACAGCTTATCAGAAGCAATCAGAACAACGTTATAACTACTGCTAATTTGCCCTCAAGTTGGACTCAGATTAGCAATAATTAAGACTGACTGAACAACATAACATCTGCCTCAAACGTATGGCTGATATTTCTATGTTTGTTTTGATCTCACTTTGGAAGAAGAAAGAATAAAATATTGAACCTTCTGACCTAGTGCAAAATTCAGAACTACTTTACTAAGAACATGTTCAAATATTTTGTTTTGGATTAGTTCAGTGTTAATCCATGCTGCTGTATACTTACACACTGCCTCTGGAGTTGTGAGCTTATACATCACCATTTCCAAGCTCTTTAGGATGGACTCACGAGCTGGACTATGTTTCCATAAAGGATTTGTAGGGATGAAAAATAATGTAGTGTTGGAAAACTTCAAGCATTTTTTCTAATAAACAGATATTAATAAACAGTCCACCTGTGTCTCCTAGACCATGTCCAGCATGCACATGCTCATTCCCACTGATTTACTCTTACCATCAATGAGAGAAAAAATGAATAATTATTGCTGCAAATGACTAGACGTAGATAATGTGGTGTAATCTTAACTTTTTTTAAAAAATGCTTTTTAAAATTACTTTTTTTTTTTTAGTTACCATGTAACTCTTTTTTGCTGTACAGAGCCTTGTGTGAAAACCTGGATAGATTTTGACTTCGGTTATTAGTTCAGATGCTCTAAAAGACTACTCAGGAGTGGGTCTTTTTAAGATAAAACAGCTTTCCTTTTCAGATGCATAAGAAGTAGATACTAGACAAGTACAATATCTAGTCTTTCCTTTAAAGATTTCTTTCCTTTAAAGATTTGTGTAAAAAAAAAAACATCTTAAAAACTTGTATGCTACTGAGTACTCTGTCCTGAAGGCAAATATTGTATCTGGGAAAGAAATTTCGTAATAATTGCTTATTTTTTCTTTTTTTTTAATATTTCCACAGAAAGAGGTGGTGAGTGTGAGCTAAGTCTGTCCTTTGCAAAGAATGAATTATTCTTGTGTTGGCATTAGGAACCTATTTATGGTGTGGTCTCTTCAATCAGTTAGCGCTTCTGTTCTCCCTGAAGATGTGTAGGAGTCGCTCTTCTCTTACCGAGTGCTGTGGCTGTTGAGTGCTGTAGTTTATAGCCTCCCTGAGTTGTAAGCTTTCAGCATTTCTAGGTAGCTGAATATGTCTCAGTGTTTGCACGAGGTCCTTTCACGGGAAGGGCAAATCCTTTCTCAGGACTTCATCAGATCTTTTCGTAGTATCGGCAGAGCTCTGTTGAAGTCACTTGTCTACTGCTTGTTTATAGTTGTGGTGAGTTGTCCCATCTAAATAGCGATTTCTTTCTAATAGTCTTGGTTGTGTTTTATTTTATTGAAACCTCTCTGAAATTGCTGAGCTCTCAAAATTACTTGTGTTATTCATGGTGATGCCTTCCCCTGGGGTTTTTATCTTTAGAGCCTTTTATTCTGACAACTGCGTGAAATGAAGACAATAATTCCATCTCACATTTTATGATAGTTACAAACTTATATGTAAAACATCATTTGAAATACAGAGTCTGAAAAAATGCAGGTACTCTGTTTCTCTCAAGTTATAATGATTAGGTAAACAGATGTTCCAAAAATCGAGGTCACTCAAAATTAAAACTTCCTTTGACAATGTAGATCACTGAATTTTAATTGAATTTAATTGCAGTTTTGGCTTTAGTCACTATATAATGGCTCAGTTCTTCTCCAGTGTGTACTGCCTTTTGTGGTCACTGGCATTACATCAGGGATGCAGGTCAACTATGGCATCAAATTGTCAAGGTGATAAGTCAGCACGATATGTATGTCCTTGCCGTCCCTTTGCTTCTGTTTAGTGATTCAGGTCCTCTCCGCATTGCAAAAACACCGTCGCCACCAGAGGAGGTCTCTCCGCTGCCTAGCCCTACTGCTAGTCCCAATCATATGCTGGCACCAGCATCTCCGGCACCAGCCCGACCTAAGTCACCCACACAGGTAAGCAGAAACCTAGCAGGAGAAACTGGCCTGCTGTGCAGTAAAAGATAGCTGAGATGATGTATGTGGTGGATTTTTCATCTAGGCTGTGACTGAGAGGTGACAGGGAGGCCGCTGGCTCTGTTGCACTCTCTTCTGTTCATTGGTTGTTCATTCCTGTGTCACAAGCGTGGGTGGAAAGTGGTTTTTATATAAGGGGGAATGAAGAAAATTTAAGATGCCCTGTGAACTGGGGGGACTTGTGGTGACAAAGCAAAGCACTTTTTAAAAAGTTGCATAGTCTCTAAGGACCCGTATCCCAGCAGTGATAGTTTGAAAAACCTATTTCTAAACCATCCTAGTGAATTTCAGTAGATTATATATTTCTGCTCTTCATTCACTTTCAAATTCATGCTTACCCTGCAAAAAAATTAACCAGTGAGTATCACTGGTCTGGCCAACCTCTAAAACAGTAAATAATAGAGCTAGCTTAAATACTGATGTGAAAATTACCGATAATTAAAGGTTTGATTGTCATTATTAATGATAATAATTTAATTATTATCTTAAAATAACTCTCAGTATTCTTAATAAATGTTATTAATAGGAATATTCTCAGTGTTATTAACACTGGATTGAGAAGTTTGACACTGTTGGAACCAAACACCAATATACTGAAATAAGAATCAGTTTCATGCCTCAGTTTCATCCGTGGCACAAGAGTTGTATGTGACACTTGGTGAACACATCAAGTGAAGACTTGTGTTGATGTTACTGATGTTTTCAGAATTGGGATTGCTTCGGTGCTGATTGCTATTTCTATGGTGGGAGCACATCAGAAGGAATATTTTTTTGTGTTTAGTTATATGTGAACACACTTGTTTTCTCTGGTCTACCAAAATGTGACACCTCACTACCTGAATAGTCATCTGACAGGACTCAGCTTAGTCTTACTGGTGCCAATGGCGTTAGGTCACTATACCACCTAAAGGGTGTTTGTGGATTCTTTTTTTTCCTTGGTATTTTGACAGATTTTAAAATCACCCGATAGTATTTGGCGTTATTTCAAGCAATTAGTTTGTCACAGTTATGTGAATCTCTGGAGAGCAGGGGGAATTAGTAACCTAAGCACCTTTGAGGTGCTGTGGTTCCCAGAGATGATATGGTCTTAGCTTTAAGTAGGCTTTAAAAGTAGCGACAGGTGGGCAGGCTCAAAATCCCAAAGCTAAACAGGAATGAACTTAAGAAGCCAAAAAGCCACAGAGGCCTGGTTCCGTGCAATATCGCCCCTTCAGCTCTGGGCAAGGAAGTGTCTTGCACGGTGTGCCTGTCGCAGCAGAAAATAAATCAGCCAGGAAATGCTTTTGGATGAAATCTTAAACCCTGAGTTGGAATGAGTTTGAAACGTAGAGTTGTTTTGTTTTTCCTCACAACGTTTATTTCAGGGTGTTTGGTGGTGAACAACCAAACGGTTTCTTTCAACCCATGGCTTATTCCCACATTTGAAGTGAAGCAGCAGAGATAAAAACCTAACACGAATTGTTCAGGCCTAGCTTGAAGCTCTTTCTTTTATCCCCGAGCTAGTCTGTGACATTTTTGCTCTCTGCCTAGCTGAGGAAAGGTCCGCCAGTCCCACCGCTGCCCAAGCTCACACCCACGAAGGAGTTGCAACAGGAGAACATCATTAACTTCTTTGATGACAACTTTGTCCCAGAAATAAATGTGACGACCCCATCACAGGTAAGCTGCAGAGCATGGTGTATGGGTCCAACCATGCAACTGCCCTAAATTCTCCGAGATGGTGGCCCTTTGGCTGATCTCTGTGGGGAGGGAGGAGGCATGCAGGTAGAAGACAGAGGCATAATTGCCATTTTATGTTATCTTGAAAGAGTCACACATACAGTATTTTATCTTTGAATAGATCTTTGAAATCACTCAAAAGGGCTAACATTGCTAACATACTTAAAAAAATGAGAGGTTTCCTGAAGAGCCTGACTAAAAATACTGCGAAGCAGCCATATTTGAGGTTTAACTGCATCCAGGTTGCATTACAAGCTGAGAGTTTGTCTAAGATGCTTTTTTTCCTAATCCTAAGCATCTCAAGTGGCACTTTACAGTGATGCTTCATTGTTTCTGTTTCTTCCATCAAAATCATAAAAAGTACTCATTGTTTCTTTTGAGTGATTTTTTTAAAAATGGAACTCGGCTGTTTTAATCAACTTTTTGCAGGTATAAAAAGCTGCTCCAGCTAAATTATTCATTCACTTGGTTTTGACTCATAGAAACATTAGTTACATAGCAGAGAAGTGATCAAAATTGCTTTTATCTCATTATTATGAAATTTTTAAAAATTGTATATAACAAACAGGAAAACCACGGTTGTGTAAATATAAGTCTGTATAATTTGTATGCAGTTGTTCCAGGTTTTATGGTAACTGCTGCTTGTTTAATAATGGACCCTTTCTATTATGGTAATTACAACTCTGAAGTCTGGGCCTGTGTCTGATAGACGGGGGAGAAATATGCAAATCTGAAGCTTACACAGAATGTTTATGAATTTTTCTTTTCATGTGAATTATTGGTTTTGTGCTAATTCATTTGACAACACAGGAGAATGCAGGCACAGCAATGAAAAACAAAGTTATTTTAGAGAATTCGAACATGTGATGTTTTGTTTTCTTGTGGAGGGGAGAAAAAGGCAACACCGTCCATAGGGATCTATTTGGAAGAGAAAAGAGTTATTTATAGTTAAGTCCCCATGCAATTAAAGAATTAATGGCAGCTCCCAGTGTGAAGCCACTGCTGGGCCTTCCTGCTGAAAGGAGATTGCAAGTCTGTTGCATCATTGTACCCTGACTTCATGGGAGTTATCACTCTGGCAACGTGAGCCTTCACATCAGTGGTAAGAGTCGGTGTAACATGTGCTAGATGTGTCCCCCTGCTTTAAATGCTGTATTCACCTTGCCCTCACCTGTCAGGCTAGCCAGGGTAGCGGAAATGGAACCGGTTTGCTTTTCCATTAAGAGCTGATACTGCAATGGGACTTTAAATGAGTGTAAGTCACATTTCCAGAATCTTTACATCCTCAACAAGAGATTGGTATAAAAATGGAATGGCATAATAGAGGTGGAGCGTGCTCCTGAGAATGAAATCTTTCCCTTGTCTCTCAAGGAAAAATTGATTTCCTTTCAGTGAGTTATTTATGTCCCTCTCTCCTCTGCAGTTAATGCCCTGGGAATGACCTAAGCTGTTCCCTGGATACCTTCTCATGAATCATCTGCACTTCTCCCTCCACAAAACCCATCCCCATGATTAAAGCATCCTTACTGTATCTGAGATACCTGAGTATGTACAGGAATAACCAAATAGAATGATGTGTAGGTTTTATACCCTTCTATAAGAGAACCAGTTATTGAAAATATATTGCATGAAATACACAGGAAAAAAGGACTTATTCCTTTTGGTGTTTACAGTGTCTCCTGCACTCCCAGAGCCCTTGTTTGGGCAGTATGGAGGAAGCTATAGAGCCTGCAGAGCCCTCTAATCATAGAATCATGGAATGGTCGGGTTGGAAGGGACCTTAAATATCATGGAGTTCCAACCCCCCTGCCATGGACAGGGTCACCTCCCACCAGACCATGTTGCTCAAAGCCCCATCCAGCCTGGCCTTGAACACCTCCAGGGATGGGGCTTCCACAGCTTCTCTGGGCAACCTGTTCCAGTGTCTCACCACCCTCACAGTAAAGGATTTCTTCCTGGTATCTAATCTAAATCTTCCCTCTTTCAGTTTAAAACCACTACCCCTCGTCCTATCGCTACACTCCCTGACAAAGAGTCCCTCCCCATCTCTCCTGTATGCCCCTTCAGGTACTGGCAGGCCTATACGAGGTCTCCCCAGGGCCTTCTCTTCTCCAGGCTGAGCAACCTACATGGTGTAGGACTTCCCAGAGGACCACCACTGGTGTCCCTGGCACTGTCTTCACGCAGAGGCACAAAACCAACAGGCTGATGAATGGAGCTTTGATGCTTTAATCCCATGTCTTGAAGAGGATTACAAACAGGCCAAACACTTCTCTCCTCTCGAACACCAAAAAACCTGTAATTGTTGTTGTTTGTCTGTCTTTACCAAGCAGTACTGATGCATTCGGTGCTGTGCAAGATGCTGAAAGACAGTTCTGCTTGTTGCTGTTGAATGTTTTGGCCCCGATTCAACAAAGCAGCTCACGCTTCCAGTTTATTCATTGTCAAGAAGGGATTTGATTACTGCTAAGTAAAAGAAAGAGGCGAGAAGATGTGGTATCCAGATGACTGGATGAAAGGATCGTTTAAAAACGAGTGTTTCTTGCTCTACTTCTTGTTTCCTTGACATCACATTGCTCCCTAGTGTCCAGTTACTAGCTTGGACATTGTAGGCCTTTATAATCTGCCCCCTCCGGGTGCTTAATGTGTCTGAGTGTGTCTGACAGCTCTGAAGTGAACAGCCCATCTCTGCTATGGCTCTTTGGAGGCTTGTACAGACTGTGTGCAGAGAGGGGGTGGCAGTTCTGGTTGTCCTTGCAGGTTTCTTGTGCCTCTTACATCCCTTGTGCGTACGTGTCCTCTCAGAGGTACAGCCTTTCTTCTACCACAGCCACCTCTTTCAAATATGGCATTTATTCATGCTTTGTCGTACTATGGTGGAATTAACTCAGGATGATTGGCAGGCCTACCTGTCTCAGCTTTGTCCCTTACTGAGGGATTTCCTGAGGTTACTGTTTCTCCTAAATCTCCATCTCACAGGATATCTCAGTTACTCGTTATGTTTATTTGGGCCTTTGTTTATTTGGGCCTTTATTTGGTGCCGACAAGTGTTCTCTTCGTTTTGGTCTGAGGGGAGGGTAACAGCTAATGGTAATTTTTGCAGTCAGTGATCACTGTCACTACAGACACTTTAGCTGTCATCGCACATGGACGAAGTGAGGCTCCTCTTCATTTGATTCAGTCCTCATAAATAACAACTTCATCCTCAAACCCCACTGAAAGATCATTAACTTTTCCATCTCCATTCACTTCTGGTTATATGCTAGCTAATGCTGTGTTGTTCCATCAAGCTGCATGGCCATATGAGTTCTTAGTGCCTCAAGGGCATATGTGATGAAATCTAAATACATGAGATGAAAGGTGTGATGGAATGAATGTAATGCTGGTTACTGGTGGGAAGGGCTGGTTTGGTTTTGACTTTTTAAAGTGTAAGACCATAACAAAGGCTTCAGACCAGTTATGTGTCATCACCGGTGACCAAAAGCAGAGACCAAGGGAGGAATATAAAACAACGCAAGCAATGTTGGTACTTCTTACACCCCCTTCTCCTATAGTCTCCCAGCCTCCTAGCCATTTGCAGCTCAGGGGCTTCCTCAACATGATTTCTACCTGTTTAGTAACCCTCAACAGACTACTTTGCCACAAATTTGTTCAGTCTTTCAGCACGCGTAAATTTTTCACATTCACACTACCCGATGGCAAGGAGGTCCACAGCTGAACTCTGTGCCACACGGAGCAGCCAAACCCCTGTGCCTCTCATGCTGGTGTAGACCCCACTCACATCTCCCCTAGCACTCCTCATCCAGAATGAAGACTTCCAGTTCACTCTGTCATTCCTAGCATGGGAGCTGAGGAGCTATTTTGGCCACGTTCTCAGGTAACACAGAGAGCTCGGATGTCTTATGACATACAGAAGCCCCATCCCTGGAGGTGTTCAAGGCCAGGCTGGATGGGGCTTTGAGCAACCTGGACTAGTGGAAGGTGTCCCTGCCCGTGGCAGGGGATTGGAACTAGATGGTCTTTAAGATCCCTTCCAACCCGAACTATTCTATGATTATATATGGAAGCCATTAATTACCTACATTTGAACATCTCTTTACCAGTAGTAACACCAATTTGGAAAGTTTACACTCTTAAATGTTTTAATAATAGAAAGGCTTTGTTTATTTTACTATTATCATCATCATCATTATTATTATCTCCTATTTTTGCTGTTCTTATGACTGCTCTGTTGTTGTAGCCTTCCCCTAGCTTACACTTTGGTCACAGTCAGGAACAGGAGATTGGACTATGTGGTCTGACCCTGTCTTATGGTTCTTACATAAGATTATATATGAATGTATGTGTACAAATAATTTCCCATGGTACCGTTTCCAATCTTAACACTTTTCAAAATAGTATTCTAATGAATACTTTACTACCTACATACTCTGTACATCAAAAGCTTCTCTCCTTATTTAATAAACACTGAACAGCTAGCAGTAGGCAGTACTAGCCTTGTTTCCAAACCCAAGATGCTTGCCTAGAATATTTATCATTAGTTATAATTAAATCTTAGCTACAGTTTCACACTAATAATAATTTTATGTTGAAGCATGCTAATTATTTGTTAGTGTTACTTTACAGTGGGAAAGACCTTTGGCCCATTGAAGCAATATATATCATAGAATCATAGAATGGTTTAGGTTGGAGGGGACCTTAAAGATCATTGAGTTCCAACCCCCTGCCGTGGGCAGGGACACCTCCCACCAGACCAGGTTGCTCAAAACCCCATCCAGCCTGGCCTTGAACACCTCCAGGGATGGGGCGTCCACAGCTTCTCTGGGCAACCTGTTCCAGTGCCTCACCACCCTCACAGGAAAGAATTTCTTTCTAGTATCTCATCTAAATCTCCCCTCTTCCAATTTAAAACTGTTACACCTCGTCTTATCACTACACTTCCTGACAAAGAGTCCCTCCCCATCTCTCCTGTAGGCCCCCTTCAGATACTGGAAGGCTGCTATAAGGTCTCCCCAGAGCCTTCTCTTCTCCAGGCTGAACAACCCCAGCTCCCTCAGCCTGTCTTCATAGGAGAGGTGCTCCAGCCCTCTGATCATCTTCATTGCGCTCCTTTGGACCCCTTCCAACAGATCCATATCCTTCCTGTGCTAAGGACTCCAAAGCTTGACTCGGTACTGCAGGTGGGGTCTCACCAGGGTGGAGTAGGGGGGCAGAATCACCTCCCATGAGCTGCTGGCCACACTTCTTTTGATGCAGCCCAGGATGCAGTTGGCTTTCTGGGCTCAGTGCACATTGCTGGCTCGTGTTGAGTTTCTCGTCAACCAACACCCTCAAGTCCTTCTCCTCAGGGCTGCTCTCAGTCCGTTCTCTGCCCAGCCTGTATTTGTGCTTGGGATTGCCATATATTTATAGTGACCTCAGAGACCTTGGCTAATTCATTAATTACAAACAAAAAAAGGCTCTACCATGTAATCCAGTTTTGTAAGAGCAGATCAGTGTAGCAAGATTTAGTTAGTGTTATGTAAGATATTTCCTGAAGTTTAGAGCTAAGGGCAACATTTAATGTAAATTGGTATTCATGTTCAGAATTGAAATTTAATTCAAATGCATTTATGTGCTTCTCTATTGGCTTTTTACTAATGTTTGTGTTTGGGGAGAGATTCATTTACTAGAATGTATGGACATTGGGTGCCATTTATGTAGTTTTTAATTTTGGTGTCTGTTTCAAAGCACTTTAAAAGGGCCTTCCCTGAAAAGGCAAAGCTGCACTACAGAGAAAACAAAGGCATCATAAGAGTGAAGTTCATAAAAATAAAATTAAAAGTTACAGTAAAGCTCAGGAAAGTCTTCAGAGCTTCCTCCCCTCCTGGATTGCACCACAGCTAGAAAGTCTGTGATATAATATTATTTTTTTCTTGTACCTCTTAATATTTTGCCGCCTGGAGCAGGTGTTGAGAGATGAGTTTTTCAAGAGTTGTGTTTCTCTTCTAACAGAATGAAGTTCCTGAAGCTAAGAAAGAGGAATCTTTGCTAGATTTGGACTTCGACCCTTTCAAGCCAGAAGCTGTATCAACAGGAGTTACTCATTCACCCATGTCTCAGGTATCTCTCTGCCTTGAGGTGGGCAAAGCGTATGGATGCAATGTGCTGTGTTTCATAGCAAAGGTTTGTCTTGTGTACTAATGAGCAGTATATCTGCAGTGTCTGGAAAAACTCGATCCTCCTGAGCAGCTCTAGTCAGCCATCTCTCTTTCCCCTTCAGTAACCCTGTACTTGATGATGTACCAGAAGGAGAGGAAAGTGTCAGGTGGTAAAATGAGATATCTGCCAATGGGAATGGTTGCTGGTACCTTGCCCTTGACTTCGACACACTGTTATTTTCCATCTTTAGAATAACTCTTAGTGCCAACATTATAATTCTCCAGTGTCTGTTTTTCTGACAATTTTTCTGACCTGGCTTTGACTCTTTATGTCTGAAAAGATGCCTCAGGGGACCTCGGTCTCGTGGAGTCAGCATGCGATTGCTTCTGTACCAAGCAGTGGATATGATCTGAGTGATTTTGCTTTTATAAATCTATTTTAGACCTAACCTCAAGGAAAATGAGACGATGGAATAGGATGTTTTCTTGCAGGATGTTTTGTTAAAGAAATTTTGCATTCTGTGGTAATATTTTTCATGATAGTTTCTTGCAGCAATATGAAAAAATGAAAAAAAAGGAAAAGGAAAAAAAAAAAGGCTTCTATATCAAGTTGCTGATTTTCATTGGCTTACCCTAGGGGACCTGCTATTTTAAGATCCAGAACTTGCCCTCAGTACCCGCAGGGCTAATAGTACAGTAGGGAGGTTCTCCTGGCCAGCAGAGCTGTAACTCCATGTTGTACACAGAGAATGAAACAAAATTAACACATTGTTAGCAAAATCCGTTACCCCTGTGGCTGTAGCTAGCCTGGCTTGTACAGTGAGACATGAGGGCTAATCAGCTGTACAGGAATGCAGCACTGGGAAAGTAGTGAGAAGGCAAGAAGCTTTAAGGCTGAGATAGTCCTGGTTCTCTGCTGATGTATTCCTCGGTTAATTAATTTCTTATTTGGTGTGCAGTCCTAGTTATGTAATGAGATCTGTAGTGATCTCTTATGGGTTATGCACTGTCGGAAAACAGTGTATTGTCAGCACTCTGAACGTTAGCTGAAATTTCTTTCAAATTGTGGTTTGCTAGGAGAATTGTTTTAGTTATAGCAGAGGCTTTGTGTATCTATCTCACTTGTTATTTTTCTTGCTCCCTCCAGACAGGGAAAAGGAAGGGAAAGGGGAAGGAAATTTCTTGGCATTCAGCAGTGACAGAAAACTCTAGCCTGTGACTTTGCTAACTCTACCTTTCAGCTTGTCTTGTAATAATGCTGATTAGAGCAGTGGGATCGTTAAACCAAAGACATTTAACTTTTGTGTCAGAGCACGTTTGTCCTGAGACCTTATTGTACAGATTGTAGAAGAGTTTATTAGTTTTGTGAAAAAGAGTTTGTTTTAGATGCAACTGTACCATGAAATAGAGAATATAATTCTGTGTAGAAAAACACATTATAGGTTTTCATCTAGGTGCATAGGAAGCATTCACTGAGCACCTTCAGTCTCTCCTCTCCTTCCACCTTTCCTCCCAACACACATATATGAGAAAGGATGGTCCACGTCCACAAGAGCATGTGGATGAGTCAGAGCACCACGTTTTTAGAAGAAGGGAAGACAGCCCTGCGGTCTGGCTCTCGGTCTCTCTGGATGTGGCAGGGTCATTGCTATGGCAGCATAGACAGAATGCAACCTGTAGTTGCAGTCTGTGGAGAGCCCTGTGCTACCTTGCAGGGAGGTTAAGAAGGGAACCTTAAGTGGTGTTTCTATACATGTATAGTTTTTGCCTCAGTCATGGATATTTTCCCCTCAGCAAACTGCTGAAGTAGTGACGTGAAGACAGGAGTAGTCATCTGTGCCATGATGCGTCGGGAGGCCTGGCATGACTTCCCTATTGATCATTTCATTAATTACCTCCCTCCACTGCTCTACCAGGGTAATCAGACTACAGTGAGTGAGCCCTGGTCTGCCCTTCCGCACTTGCTTTCCTGTTGCTGTGGCTTCTTCAGAAGTGATCTTCTTAAACGTGCCTGGCCCTCGCCTCCATTTGCTAGCTGTGGTCTGTCTAACTTTTCCCTCAGTTTGTTCCTTCCCCGTCCTGCTCGAAGTCTCATGAGTGATGAAAGGAAAATGAAAAAAATGAAAAACAAACAATCTCTCCTTCCATGGAAGTCAGTAGGACATCCAGAGTTTGTACCAGTTAGCACTATGATAGCAGATCTATCATTTTTCCTTAAAGCTTGAGTGTTCCACTAATAATGTTACAGGAGTGTAAACAGGTACACTTGTGAATTACATCCACAGAAGAAGCATGTACCTGGACTTACACCAAATTAAACTGATTGAGAAATGGCTGTTGATGTTAATTTGCTGTAAACCTGAGCAGTGAGTTATTACTGTGTCTTTTGTTCACGAGCGCAGAAGTTGTTTAGAGAGCCATTCTGTCCTTACAAAATACAAAGCAGGTAGGAAAAGAAGCTAAATGCAGCAATCCTTTCTCGCAGGCCAATATTAGATGTCACATTTAACATTTGCAAATATTTCAGGAACAGTTTTACATTTTAGTTTTTGAGCATCCTTATTTTTGTTTTTCATGGACTTTAAGCTAAGTGTGAATATAGTAGATATGTTTTAAAGCATCTACAGAAGCTTTTGGGACCAACCAGCAGAGTTCCTTCCCATGTGGTGGGCTATTAATATTTGGCAGGAAGTCTGCTCCTTTACTTTCATCTGTCCATTCAGCTTTTCTGCTGAGAGGTCACTAACATTTACTACTTAACAGACGGGACAAGAAAATGAAAACATTGGTCAACTTTCTTGTTTTCTTTCCCCAAAAGCACACCATTTTCCTTCCTGGTGTCAGAGTTATGAGAAAACCCACTTGTTCTCAGTGAATAGCTGGAGCACTTTTTAACTAGCTAAAAAACCTGAGCTATATAAACTCTTTAAAACTTACACCTTGCGGAGACTCCTGTACCCGTTAGAAGTCATTCAGTCACCAGCTCAGAATCTGGCTGTTACTCCAGCACGTGGTGGTGTGAGTTTGCTGGAAAGCAACAACTGCTTTGAAGTGGGAGATACCACAATCCATCACATACTGCCCATCCTATTTAAGGAAAAAGCATATTATGCAGCTGTGTACCCACACACATGCTAATATATAAAATATATATGTATTAGAAATATGCATAAAAATAAATTTTCTCTTGTTAGTTAATGCACACAGTTATGTAGCGTGTTGAACATATAGTATATGAAGAGTATTTTTATAAAACCCTCTTTTTTCCACTTCTTTTTTTTCAGACATTGCCATGGGATCTATGGACGGTAAGCCTGGCATTTATCATTGTGAATTGGGATATTTCTGTACCTCTGTTTTTGTAACACCCTAAACTCAGATTTACAATGCTATTACCAAAAGCCAAGTTAAATGATTTAGAGACTGTGACAAACACTTTTGAGTGTATGAAGCCACTGGGGATCTTTTAAAACCAACAACAACAAAAAATAATCCGGGTTGCTTGGCCTACAAAGCCAAAGAGATGTCAGAAATCTATGCTAATAAGATTCACAATCATTATAGCTGTGTGTTGCTTTTATTCTCATGCCTGAATTATAGCTATTAGAGAGTAGGAATGGATGCCAGTCACCTGTTTCAATTATCTGAACATGTAGTTCCTCAGGACTTTAGCCCAATGGACAACCATTTTCTCAAAATTCAGAAGTGAAGAGAGAGTTTAACTTGTCTTTGTGGACGTACAGTGAACTGGAGTTATTCACGAAAGTAGCTGTTCTTTTAGGAGAAGGCATGAATCCTTCCTCCTGGTGCCAAATCAGATACAATGATCTACAGGAAGAAAACAACTAATTTTTGTGAGCTTTCTTTTGACTTTATATCATGGAGGTAACTGGGTTGACTTGATGTGGAGCCTGGTGCACACAGTTTTGACCTTTTGTGACTTCAGCTAGCACAGGAAACTGAATGCTTCTCATGCATTCAAATTTGCAGCACTGTTATGTGAGCACATGGCATATGTGATGTATATTAAATGGTTGTCTCTTTCTATTGGGAAAGGTTAAATGACACCTGAAAAAAATCACGTTTGTAGGCCAGCCAAAATTTCAAAGCTGCCAATCTCCAGACCAGCTAAAATAACCCAGGAATGTTTTGAGTTTGTTGTTCTAAACGTATAGTTTATCAATGTCTCCCTTTCACATGGTTTCAGTTATAGCTTGCTAATATTATATATGTATTTTGTATTATAATTAGTTTCCTCTTTGCTCTAGTTTAAAAAAAAAATAGAGTAAGTAATGAGCTTCACAGCTAAATGTTTGAAATTAGGGATACTCAACCTTTTACTGAGTTTCTCTTAATAAGTTGAGCGCAGAGTAGTTGTTGTTCTTCCTTGCAGCATTTGTATCCGTTCAAAGTGGCAGTGTAGGCAGCAGGCTTTGTGACTCGATGCTTTACTCTCTGTTGATGTCGATGTCTCTGCATAGCACGGGGTGGTGGAGGTTCAGAGCTGCACTCTCAGGGCCCTCTGCACTGCCTGAGGGATGCAGTGATGCCTTAGTGTAAATACAAGTAAGTCCCGCTGCCACTTGCGTTGTTTTCTTCCTTGGCCACTCTCTCCCAGAGCAACTCCCCTGCTTTCAATTGAGATGTAATAGGGTTCCTGTGATAAAAATGTCAGTGGTTCCCACAGGAAAGCAAGATGTGATAAATATTCAACATGCTATAGAATTTCTTTTATAATGTAATGCAGAGGCTGGAAGCTTGGGTTAAATTCAGGGGCCTGGGATTAGTCTTCTGTGGACGGGCAGGAGAGGACCCACTGCTCCTTATCAACACCAATTTGGTAACTGCTGCTGATTAGAGAACTGCTGATTAATGAACTACTGCTGTAACAAAGTACATCATGGTCTTATTTTCTGTGGTTTTAATGTATGATTTTCTTCTATACAGACAAGCAGTGAATTGGTGCAGCCGGTAAGCAAACCTCCCTCCGACATTGCAACCACTCCAGAGATGTGCTTTAATTGGTGTGGCGTAATACGTAGTTTTCTGGGTTTGTCTATCAGTGCTGCTCTTTTACATTGCAATCTATTGCTTCCAAATGTTGCAAACCACATAGCTTTTCCTTAAACAGCTTAATTTAGTCACTTTCATTCTTTAAATTAAAATTGCTCTAGTAAAATATAAATTTTGTGTTTTCTCATCAAGTCCGCCTTTATCTTTTTCATCTTGTGTTTTTTCTTTGCTTTTCTGTCTGCTTAAAGCCTGATTCTTCAAAAAGTCTTTCCCTCTGTAACCTGGTCATGGAGGAAACCCCAAACAGTGGGCCATCAGAAGATATTAACAGATCTCAAACTGACCTAGGTTCACTCAACTGGGGCCTAGATGTTAGCACACCCAGTGTCAGCCAGGAAATCACTGCAGGCGGTTCTTTGCTTTTCCCTGGGGCAGAGCAAACCTCAAGCGAATCCACGGGTACTCTGCCTGCTAGTGTTTGGCCTGCTGTAGGTGAGCGGGAGGATGCTGCACCAGGGTCAGCTTCTGTAAACGAAAACCAGAGGACTGCACTGGAGGACCAGTTGGATGCCAAAAATGTCCCATGGGAAGATGTGGTGACCAATGAGCCTTTAGAGAACATAACCAGTTTTGAGACACCCGTCCTGGCAACTGATAGCTTGTTGGATGAACCTCTCCCATGTGATGTGCAAAAGGCAGAGGAAGAGCGGGAGGATGAAGAGTGGGCAGGTGTCGAGCCAAGTAAAAAGGTAGAGACCAGAGCTGTTAACTACAAGGAGGTAGAAGGTACAGAGGAACTGGAAGAGCAAGGTTGCGAAACCAAAGGAAACAGTGAGGCAGAGCTTCAAAAGGGTTTAGCAAATTCAGATCTGGAAATTTTGGTCAGCACAGAGGTAGAAAACGTATATGAGTTGGAAGATAATGATGGGGATGCTGGGAGAGCTAGTGGTGCTAAGCAAGAAAACCCTAGGGAAGAAGAATTCAAAGGGGTCAATGTCATTGAGGAGGCAGATGGAGAAATACGGTTGTTGAGCACAGGGCTGGAAGGTGGGGACAAAATAGTAGTGGATAGCGATAAAACTGTAGAAGACACTGGCACTGAACCCGAGAGAGCCTTTGGTGTCTGGGATAAGGACCATGAAAGGACATTTGAGGATGGCTTAGACCAAACTGACAGTACTGATGAGAGTACATCTATGGAGCGTATAAACATGACGGCACATATTGACCTAGAGGTAACTGACCACACAGAAAAGGACCCTACGAATACTGGAAATGTTCTGTGTGATTCTGAATTATTCAGCGCAGAAGAGTCTGGTAAAGGAACCGAAGACAGTGGCATCAGCCGCCTCCCAAATGGTAGTGCTGCTGCTGCTGAAGGTCAAGCTGCTGCTGAAAAAGGGTGGGCATTGCTGCCCGAGACAGCTGAGGCGGCTAGCACAAGCTGTGGTAGTCCTTGCCTAGATCATGCAGAAGACCAAGTGACAGGTAGGGAGGCAGCATCAGTTGCTGAAGAGCATCCTAGTAGCAGTAATGTTCCTGAAGCCTTGGAAACAGACCCCTGGCTGGCAAACTGGGATCCAACAGTTACTAGTGATTCCTGGGGGTTTTCTAATCTGTCAGATGGCCAAGCCAATGGACTGGATAATTGGCCCTTTTTCCCCAAGCAGCAAGACTCAGAGGAAGGTAACATGGAAAATGTTTGGTTAGGCTTTAGTGATAAATGGTCCACGCAAGACCTAGGAGGGGCTGATAGCAGCTGGGGAGAAGTAGGTGCAAGCACAAGCAATAAAAGTCAGGAGGCACCAGTAAAACAAGGCTTGCCTGGGGAGCAGGCGGGCGTTAGCAATCCTGGACCGAGCAAGGAGATAGCTAGGCCCTTGGCTCTGTTTCAAATGGGAAATTCCAGAAATGCTAGCACCGAGAGTTCAACTAGTCCTAAAGACAATGAGACCAACAACTCAGATTTATCTGAAGATGAAATTGCTAACCGGAGATATGGATTGTTGTACCAGGAAATTGAGGCTGATAAAGAAGAGGTACCTACCCCAGTGTGTAGCGTAGTCTAGACAAAGAGTTCCTTAGGCCATGCATAACCTTGTCATTTAAAAATAATCCATTTGTGTGTTTCCCACTCCTAAGCCCGTGCTATTTTTTTTATTTTTTTTTTATTTTTTTTTTTGAAAAATTGCCATGCAACTGCTCATAGTGTGGTCCCCTTCAGCCATGTCACGAAGCAGGCTGACAAAAATGCATTTCAAAACAGTGAATGAAGCTTTGAACTGTGAAGGCACATTGTGTCTCACAGGTTTTGTGTTTTATATGTATAACTTCAAATGCACCTAGTCTATTTTTTTTTTTTTTTAATTTTATTTTATTAAAAAATGCTTAAGTTACTTTGCTTTTTGGTTTTGGTGTTTTCTTTGAGCCTGTGACACCTCTTGTCAATAGCACTGTCGTCAGATATCTTGCTGCCTTACCTTTCATTTTATTATTTTTTTCTTTTTTTTTTTTTTTTTTAAATGTCTGGCCTATTTTTATTTTTCAAATAAAAATGTTTTGACTCATGTCCTGATTTAGTAAACAAATGATAATTTTTTCTGATCTTCACTTCTACTTAGGCATCCAGCACAGCGTTTAATGGATTTGCACAGGTAAGAAATAAACATGTTTTGAGATTTTTATGGGGTTTTTTTTTCTGGGCTGTTGGGAAGGGATTAGGACTGGCTGTCCAATTTCAGGAAATCTGTTCTACAGATGAGCTTCACAACAATGTCATACTGACTCAAATCCAAACCTTGTCTGTTCTCTGAAATTATTCCTAAATGTTACTAGCATGGTGCTAATACTCTTGGTGCTCTTGGCTTGACTGAATTTAATAGCATCAATCTGACTGTCTTAGCAGGACTGATTTTTTATTATTTTTTTTTTTCCTCATAAAAGGACTGTTTTAGCTTTCTTATTGTGCTCTTTGTGGATTTTTCTCACAATCCCCAAATCGTGTTAAGCATGGTTTCTTCATACTTTCAGTGACTTTGTGTGTATATAAAGTGAGTTGTATTTGTTTCTGCATCTTTATTTTCATCTAAGAGAGATTTTAATCTGAAAGTTAAACATTAAGTATTTTTTTACTGCTATGCTGATAGTGAGACTCTGTGTTAGGCGTTAGAGAGACGCAGCGCATGAAGATAACACATTTATGCTTTCAGATTCCAAGGCTGTGCCATCATCCCAAGTTTAAGGTGGATAATCTGGGGCCTCATTAAATTCCAACATCCTTCTAGAGACTGGCTCATCCACAGCACACCCTGTGCACCATTTTCAAAAAGCATACACAAAAGCTGAGTTTATGCAAGGCTGAAAATGACTCTTTCGGTGCTTATTCATTTTGCTCCAGCTCTTTTAAATTAGTAATGGATCCAGAAGGAAGGGGCAAAGCACAGGGCTGTCGCCCCTAATCATTAAGGCAAAATGTTTACCCCAAGGAAATAAAATCTGATGCCCCTACTGCAGTAGAAAAAGGATTTGGCCCATCAATATTTTGCAAACTAATTGTTTCTGAAGACTAAGGTACTGGAAAACCTGTTCTCCACTTTTGTACCTTCTTAATGCAGGTAAAATTTGGTATCCATAATTACGAGAGCTACTATTCAAATAAAATCCCAGGATCAAGGGGATGTGAAAGTAACTTAGAGCTAGTGTACTCCCCAGGCACAGGCGTGTGTAGTCTGCAAAAAGGATTCTGAGTTTCACAACTTGGAAGTGCATCGTGCCTGAAACAAAGTCTTTGCAATTCACATGTATTTAATGAAGGGGTTTTCACTGCCTTTAGTAACATAGCACAGTTTGGAAGCATAGAATATATATTTGAAAAAGGAGTCTTTTTAGTTATTAATGCTGCTTTACTAATAATTATTATTAATACCTATTTAGATGATGCTTGCCGTGTTATTCTATGTGAAGTTACTTTTGACTTCACCTGAATAAGGCATAAAAAAACCCAGGTCTTTGATAGACACCACTAAACAGCCCGTCTCAAATATTTTTACCTCATTGCTTTTCATTTCTATATCTAGGATACCTCTGCATTTACAGTGCCATCAAATGAGAATGTGACAGAGCCTTTGGTAAGTGGTGGCTTTTACTTCCTTTTTAAATGCCCCGTAAAGAATGGCACCTTTTTTTTTTATCTTTGTATAAAGATATGTGCTCCTTTTTTTTTTTGTGTTTTCTAACCTCGAACTCACAAAACCTTAACCTGGAAGAGCTGGTGGGTGGTGTCGTTGTAGTTGGAAATGCTTACTCACTGCAACAGTCTTTCACAAAAATAGTGCAGAGAAAAAGAGAAGAAAACTAGGACTTTCTACAATATGTTTACTTTTCAAAGGTATAGTCAAACAGTTTATTTATTGCAGTTACGAAGTGACAAGAATGAGTACTATGGTTCAGGGTACAGCAAGCAGGTGATAGCACATCATGGCAGTTTAAATATCTCCAAGTTTTTTCTCTCTCTAGTTTTATCCACTCTCCACATATTAGTAGTGGGCACAGTCTGCTTCGAAGGGGTGGAGAATCTTTTCCAAAGTGATCATACCTGGGCAGTTTCTTAGTTTCTTTTACAGAGAAGTCTTTGGTTAGCCTGGAGTAAGGATGTGGAATAGTGGCGTTGCTGAGTGAGTGCTATAGCTACTTAACAGCAGCAAAGTAATCATAGAATGGTTAGAGTTGGAAGGGACCTTAAAGATCATCAAGTTCCAACCCCCCTGCCATGGGCAGGGACACCTCCCAGCAGACCAGGTTGCTCAAAGCCCCATCCAGCCTGGCCTTGAACACTTCCAGGGATGGGGCATCCACAACTTCCCTGGGCAACCTGTTCCAGTGCCTCACCTCCCTCACAGGAAAGAATTTCTTTCTAGTATCTCATCTAAATCTCCCCTCTTCCAATTTAAAACTGTTACACCTCGTCCTATCACTACACTTCCTGACAAAGAGTCCCTCACCAGCTCTCCTGTACGCTCCCTTCAGATATTGGAGGGCTGCTATAAGGTCTCCCCAGAGCCTTCTCTTCTCCAGGCTGAACAACCCCAGCTCTCTCAGCCTGTCCTCATAGGAGAGTTGCTCCATCCCTCTGATCATCTTTGTGACCCTCCGCTGGACCCGTTCCAACAGGTCCATGTCCTTTCTATGTTGAGGACTCCAGATCTGGACACAGTATTCCAGGTGGGGTCTCATGAGTGCAGATCAGAGGGGTAGAATCGCCTCCCGTGACCTGCTGTCCGCACTTCTTTTGATGCAGCCCAGGATGCGGTTGGCTTTCTGGGCTGCCAGTGCATGTTGCCGGCTCATGTTGAGCTTCTCATCCACGAGTACTCCCAAGTCCTTCTCCTCAGGGCTGCTCTCCAGCCATTCTCTGCCCAAACTGTATTTGTGCCTGGGATTGCCATGTCCCAGGTGCAGGACCCTGCACTTGGCTTGGTTGAACTTCATGAGGTTTGCACAAGCCCATCTCTCCAGCCTGTCCAGGTCCCTCTGGCTGGCATGCCTTCCCTCCAGCGTGTCGACCACGCCACTGAGCTTGGTGTTATCAGCAAAATAATACTGAGTATTATTTAGTGTGGCTTTTATATAGTGCCTCTGGTGGTGTTCAGAGAGGTTACGGAATATGGTTGCGAGTATTTTTACTTGTAGCTGAAATGTGGTAACTAGTCTGAAGACTGCTTGTCTGCAAGTGACTTGAAGCACATCAATACAGTCTGCATTATTTCATGTTAGCTGTGATTTTAAGGCTGAAAGTTTCTTCCAGTATTAAACCTCAGGAACCTCATTAGTCATCTTACCTGGGATAAATCTGCTTTGTGTTTCTCATTTCAGTCCAATTTCTTCTTTGTGAAATTCCCTAGAGCTGGCATTAATACACTACACAGAGAGATTTCTGCACAGCATGGTATAATATAATGAATGTTTCTTTATGCTGTGCCAAATCCTGAAGGTCTTGCTTAAGCAGACTTCTCTGTACCTCATTAAAAATCAGTCTGTTTAAGGGATACGTGAGAAAAGAAGTGAGAGGCTCTTTTTTTTTTTTTTTCCTGAAAAACGCCAGGGAGGCGAAGATTTTGGTATCTTTAAGAATTTCATGGAAGCTGTCTCTTCATCACAGGAGACCTAGCCAGCTGCCTGTTATCAACTGCAAAGCAGCTTTTGAGCTTCGTGTTATGCTGAGCAATTTGTTCATGGCAAATTAATCTACTGGGGTTAGTTTTTGTGGTTGAGTCAGCCATCTTTATAAATGGAATCTGCTGAGCACAGCTTGCAGCTCTCCCCTTGTATGCATGTGTATGTGCAAAGTGATGTCTCCATTGGAGATGGCACTTTTGCTGTGAGGTGTTTTGCCACAGGAATTAACGTGTTGCAGGGCTGGTGATATTTGCTAGATCCTCTTGCTAAAAAACAAGCATAGGCCAGAATTTAAAAGGTTGGAAATCTCAATAGTGAGCTGACAAATAGATGACTTTAAGGTGATTGAGAGCTCAAGAGGGAATGCATTTTAATAAGAAACCAGGGATGATTTTCACACTGCCAGAATTCAAGCAGTCAGTGGTTGCCCTTGGGCATATAAAAGATGTTTGAGTCTCTGCTAAATTGCTTCTTACCTTCGCCGGAGAGGGGATTACATTGTCTGAGAACAGACGGAACTAGGGAATAGGGGATAATTTTTAAAAACTTGTATTTGAAGCCCAGGGTGGGTACATGCAAGTGCCAGTTTCAGCTCCTGGCCTTGCCATCGGTTTCTGGAGCATTTCTGAGCAAACTGAGTGCCTTCCTCCTACTTCCATTGCCCCTTTCTGTAACTCAGAAGGCTGATGCTTGCGAGGGAGGGGTGTGGGACTGGCTCAGTTTACGTATAGGACGTTGAGGATGAAAATGCCATTTAGATGCTGTAAGGCCAAGCGGCAAAGCCTGGCAAGATTGAGCCTGAAGCAGCACTGTGCCAGGCACAGTTCCCATTGCCCTCTTCCCTCCCCACTATCATGTGCTCCTCAACAATTTTTCCACTGTCTACTTAAAAATCAATCAAACAAAAGACTGAGGCTGAAGAAGCTCCACCTGGGGAACCCAAGGTCGAGGAAACCCCTGCTGCTGCTGTTGTGGAAAAGGAGGCCGTCCCTGCTGAGCCAGCAGAGCAGGCTGCGGTGAGTGACCTGTCCCCCATGCCGCCTCCCGGGCCTCATCCGAGCCACCTGTCATCATGGTGAATGTGCCTGCTGCATTTCAGCCATCCTTTCCATCCTCACCATCCGTCCATGGCTGGTTTCCCCAGCGCCCGGCTGTGTCACAGCATGCCTCTCCAGCACGCGTCCCCCTTTCAGCCCTAAAATGTCATTCCTCTTACGTTTGACATTTTAGACTGAAGTTCAGCTGAGTGATTGCGGTTTCACAGGTTGTTTGATTCCAGATGAACTTCAGAAGGGGAAAGAATTGATGCCATTTTTAAATGACCTTATTAGCAGTTTTCTCATTTCATTTCAAGCTGAGCTGTAAGCACTAAACCAACGTACATCTTGTATGGTCCTTGCTGTAGCATGATAATACTGGAAAAAAGTGATTGTAATAGCTACACTTACGTAATGTCTACAAGGCTCATGGTATTAGAAGCCAACCGTGAGCTGAAGAGAGAACTCCCAAGTGCCAGTTTGGAGATTTTTACACCTCTAGCAATCAGGAAATGGTGGGAGGAGAAGAAATGACAGCTCTGCAAGAAGAACAAAGCAGGGCACCCGCTTTCACTACAAATTAAGAGGTGGTCTGAGACGCTAGGCGTGGGGTTTTTCTGCTGACTAGCATCCCTTTTTGTAACAGGTATCTCAGTGGATATCCTTTTTATCCCACTGAGGTTTCCTCTTCTACATACTCCTCTCAGGAGGTCTTGGTGGAGGTTGATACCCACAGGCTTAGGCATCCGGAGGAAAAATGCATCTGTTTTTGTAGGCAGACAGTTTTCCTGCTTCCCTCGAGACCATAACATGTTCGAAGTCTCTAATGAGTGTTTGTCGCTGTTAGAATATGCAGATTACTACTGAAAAATTGGGCAGAAGAAGGTGGTGTTTTGTGGGTTGGTTCCTCTGCGACAGAAGCCAGTGGAAGCTCTATAGCTGTGCTTTTTGACCATCAAGCGCCCTAAGTGTTCCCAGAAGAACAAGGTTCATCTTGCTGAACCACTCTTGGCCTTGGGTGAGTTCCTGTGTATCTTAATCAGCTAAGTAGGAACGATGATACCCAATTCATCATAAAATTCGGTGGTTTTCAGTAAGCATTGGATACACTGCCCCATGGGAAGAAATACTAAGGTGATGTAGATGCAAATTAGCTGAAGAAAGTGGAAGTAGCTGGCACCTATAGATGTGGCAGCACAGAGCATGGACAGAAGACTTTTCAGATACGCAGCTACTGTAGTGTCTCATGGATCTGTCTCTGGAGCTGATCTTGTTTACTTTTTTATTAAAAAATGGCTCGGACACTACAAGCCTCATGGTAGCATTTATCGATGACTCCAGGTTGGGTAGTGTCATTAACTTTGGGGGATAGCATTGGGCCCACTAGCTCTACCTGCCAAGGACAGGCTGATTATCTGCTGGTGGTGCAAAAACCATGCAAAAACCACAGGTGATACTAAGCAAACTGTCTTCAGCAGAAAGGAGGAGGTACTAGTGTTGGTGTGCAAGGCTCTGGAGTACAAATGTAGTTTATTTAAGACCTTAAATATGAACAGATGAGTTTGGGTGGTATCCAGCACAAATGATACAAAGAGGCAGGTTGAACTTCAGCTGTAGCACCTGCCTAATTAATTCTTTCCTTGCTCCCATTTTCTGAAGAGAGGAAAAATAATTTATTTTAGAAGAAATAGGGGACAGTGCTGGGTGGGCTGTCCTGGAGGCCTTTGAGGGGAAGGAAGATGACACCGGTCTCTGTCCAACCCTCCCCATTCTCCATGGTCTTCTAGCAGCATTGCAGGTATGAAGGGAAGCAGTCCTGGTGTGTTCCCCCCAACTATGTTTAGAGTTTAATTCTGATTACACTCGCATGGATTTTGAGTATTTATTTCATTTTTTTTTAATTCTTTTTTGTTCGATTCCATGGTACACACTGGAGCAAGTAACTTCAGGATCATCCCCTTCCAGTAACATAACTGAACAAAGGAAGCCCCACGGTCTGTGGAGACCAGGCTCTCCCCATCCTCTGTGTTTTCTCTTCAGTTGATATAGATCACAGTAATAACTTCTCAACTCTGTAGTAAGGCAAAGAATGAGATTGCCTGACATTGTTTTGTCAAACTCTTGTCCAGAATGCCTCACATCTAGCCAGAGTAAATTTGATAGTTTTGAATAAAGATGGAGGGAAGGTGTAGAGAGGAGTGATGGAAAATCAGTCATTGGTCTGGAGCTCTCCTCTTCCCATGAGTGATTGGCAGGGAATAATGTGGAAGAACAGATGTCTATGAAGCTGAAAAGGTTTCTAGGTGGTTTTATTTTGATTATCTGTAAGGATTTAATGAAGAAAAAATTGTCAAAGAAGTTCACCATTTTTCTAAAAGGGAGCCAGCGCCTTTTTGCCTCGCACTAAGACAAAGCGATGCTCTGAAACCTGTTGCATGTCTTAAGCGCTAATTAAACGACAGGCTGTGACCGCAGCACCACGCATCCACTCGTCGGTCGGCATGACCTTTTCAGATGATCTGTTTTGCTGCCTGACTGTCCATGAGGAGTTCTGTGTTCATGGTCTGTTGGCAGCTGCTGCGGCCGCGGCACAGAGCTGCAGAGCTGTTGGGAGAGAGGCAGAGAGAAACACAGTGCAATAGCAATCTGGAAGGAAGGCCATAGGCATTAAAAAGAAGTTAAACAGTTTTGATTAGTTTTGTGCTTGGTTTTTTGCTGCTTTTTGGATTTGAATTTGTCCTTGCTAATTTGGGAAAGAAAAGAGCTTAAAGTGTTGATTTTAAAAATGTCCGAATTGGAGTCATTCTTCATTTGGCTCTGGAGGGTTGTTACTTCAAGAACAAGTTATTTCCAGGACTTGCAAAGAAGAGTTTTGAAGATTAGGATTAATGACAAATATGATCAAAGCTAAGGAAAAGTACACTGAGTTGCAAAAGATGAAAACGTCATTTCTCAGCAGGAGTTCTGCATTCCTTTGCTTTGTGAGTGACAGTTTACTTTAAAAGTGGAGTTGTAAAATATGGATAGGTACTTTCTTATTGAGAATCTTTTATCAAGCGTAGTAACTTCCACTTTGGAGTGACAGCCACTCATCAATTAAATTTTCCTGTGGTAAGTTTCCTGTCATATCCCATTAATCCAGAAAATGTATGGTATGCATTCTTTATTGTAGGAGATTCGTAGTAAATTTTCTGGTAGGGTTTTCATTTAAATTAGGGAGAGAAATTAGGGACCATTCCAGGGGACAGGGTACCACTTGCCGCTCCGGGAGTTTTGGATTGAGTTACTTCTTGTTCTGTATTCTGCGTGACCGAGATTGCCAAGACTTCATTACAAGAGCTCATTAGGAGTGCTGCCTGGCATCCCATTTACATGTTTTTGTCTTGATCCTTCAAGTCTCAAATGCCACAGAACAAATAAAGTTTTTATTAGTAGCTGTCAACAGTTAATCCTTTTTGGGGAGGGGGTGAAATGTTTGGTAATTAAAGGGACAGAATGACCATATGCACCAACAGAAATGAAGTTAACCATGGTAAAAAGTCCTTGCGTGGACTTCTGCACACCAAAACAGTTGTTTCCCTATTTCCATAGTATTCCCAAAGGCAGCTGTAAAATCCAAAGGATACAGTCTAAAGGATATAATGCTGATTTATTTCTTTTTTAAATAATACTACCCCTCTGACCACATCAGTTTTTCACATTCAAGCAAAGATGACATGAGAGCATTATAATAAAGTGAAAGCTTTTGAAATCTTGTTAATTCCCTTTCTTCTTCTCCTGCATGCGAGACATAGCACTTGGAGTTGAGAGCATGGCTCAGAGATGAGCTTTTTGACTTCCGTTACGCTCATTAGTTTGGAAAGAGCCTTTCAGTGCTTTGGGTGTGATGCCCGCCTGGACTCTGATGTTCTCCCATTAAAGCAGTCAGACACTCAGCTAAATACTGTGGTTTTCAAAGCTGTGTATAAGCATATATGAAACTACCTCTTTGCAGCCACTGAGCAAGTACAGAGGAGGCTGGGAAACAGCCTTCAGCTTTGAGGGTGTCTAGTTGGGGTTGAATCCCAGGTACAATTCACGGCACCCAAATGTCAGAGCCTGTCATTTGGGAGAGCAATACAATGGTTAGATACAGAAGAGTGGTCAAATGGGTCCAAATTCCTAGTGTGCAGCTGAGTGCAGGTGCAAAGTTGGAGCATGAGGCCATTAAAAGATACGGCTGTCATATACAGGAGAGACCTGAAGTGGAATAGTGTCATTCTGTTGAAGTCTGCAAAAGCAGATTTTTCCTCTGTTTATGGAACCCAGAGTGTTACTTTACTCAGATGTTATTTCAGTCATCCTTTTTACTAGGCTTTCATGCCCTAAAAATGGGGCAGTTCATGCTACTGTGCCTCTCTTCTCAAACCCCACCATCCACAAAATCCCAGTTTCCAGCTAGTCACAAAAGCAAAAGGAAATTGCTGCTAATTTGACTAGTGCACAGTAGTCAAATTAGCTTTGGGAAGTCCCAAGCTTTGGGAAGCAAAGGGACCTCTCCTTACTTTCTCCTTTCCCACCAAAACTGTGCTTTCAGTTAGCCTGGAAAACAGTCCTCGTTTAAAAATATGTATATATTAGATTCTTCTGCAAAGAGGCCCAAAGCTGGGCTGCTGGGTTTCTTACCAGAGAATATTGCCCGGGTATTATTAAGAGAAGGGCAGAGGCTGGCACGTTCCTGACTATAAAATGCAGGATGAGGCCTATTTCTGAAGGCAAATTGACTTGTAAATAGAGCTGATGGCAGAAATTCAGCGCTTTTTAAGCGTAAAAGTAGGGAAGGCATCTGTCTACCAAATTGCAGTTGGATATAAAGCTTCTATGGGCAATAGAAACATTTGTGGACATCTTTTCTGGAAAAAAAGAAAGTGTGGTTTCTGTGGGTGGCTGTGTGCATCGGTAGAGTAAGAAATAATTACATATTGCCATTGATAGCTGTTTTTTCTGTTTAAGACCCTCTACATTCTCAAACTTTCAAACTTACTATAAAATTGAGGACTTCATGGCAGAGGCTTGGCAGCTTCAAAAACAAAAAAAAAGAAGAATTAATCATTAAAAAAAGGTTATATAACACTGATTTTAACAGGATAAAGCTGTGAGAGGTTTCTATGGTAACGCTGCTGTCAGCAGCTGCCTTGCTTTGGCATCTGGACATATTTGGGGCTTATGAGGCGACTGCAGGCAATACTAGAAGATTAGATTAGAAACAATGTGAGTAATATGAAGTTTGGCTATAACTCAGCGTCTTTTTATTAAAAAAGAAACATGCAGCTATTTCAAGCTGAAGCTTGTATAAATTTTGGAGTGACAGTTGTGGGGGTGTGAAGGTAGTTAGCTGGAGCCTGAGAACTTGATACCTCCTCTATTCTGATTGTGAAAGTGGGCAGTCGGATCTGCCATGCCTTCACATTGGTTTGCAGAACTTGTCTTCACCCTTTACAGCTCTTTTGAAAAGTCTGACCTCACTATGTTTGCAAAGCAGCCTCAAAATTTATTAGCAAAGCGGATTTCCATAACGGGGCTTTGATTTGCTTTTCCTCATCAGACCATCTTTAGAGGTAGCCCCTCAGGGAGTCGAACTTGAACAGGGGAAAAAAGCACTTCCAACTGTTCCAAATCAAGCCTGAATTTTAGTGATTTTGACTGTTGACCTTCAGTAGAAAAGGACTTAATGTTAGATGGTATCCATGCCGTAAAAAGTGCTATTGGGAGGAGTCCATTACCCTTCAGTACATTTGATCCCTTGAACATCTAAAGGGGTGTCAGATTTAGAAAACCACTGGCACGTGTCTGATTTTCTAAATGTCAGGCACCTGCTTCCATGTACCACTGGATATGGACCTAGAGAATGGTGATTCTGCAAAAAAATTATGACCTTTGTGACCCACCTCTTTTGAACAGCCCCTTTAAATGAGTTGCAGTCCTAACATGAGTGGAAGAAGTAAGCGTTTTAGAAAGTTTACCTTGAAACTCTGGTGAGTTGCAGGGGCAGCAGCAGGTTATAATGGGAACAGTTTGAGTCTTGGATGGGAGAAATTTGAGCTTGCTGGAAACCGCAAGGTCAGCGGTGTTGTGGGTTGTTGCTTACTAAAAAATTCTTCAAAGCTGGTGCTATTAGGAAAATACTAATAAAAGTAAATAAAATTGTCCATAGCACTTACAGTGTGACGATGATGACATACGTAAAAGGTTTTATTTGTTGGCTTTCAGCCTATAACTGCTTTTATTTCAGATTATATGTGGCAGCAAGAATCTTTCTGCCTGCTATATACAATCCCATTTAGTTCCAGCCATTCATTTCATTGCATCCCATACATGCCGTGCTTCCATTAAGCTTGATTAATACCAATTTCTCTGCAACCATTGCCTCAGCATGTGTAAGATGATGACCATGTTTCCTCTTTATACAGGACAGTGTCGAGGCAGGGGATAAGGAGACAACTGGAGTTGCTGAGAAAGAAAGTGAGGTACATACAAACAGACTCAAAAGTGTGGTTGTGTTTTAATATCTTCAAGAGAATCATGGCAAAAAATATATTTGTCATTTGCATGTCATCAGTATGCAGGCCAATACGATGCAACTGTGACCTAGTTGCGGTATCTATTCTGACACTGCACAGATACATCTAAATCTGTGGTATATATTCTCACACCAAAGCACCTCCCATTCAATGCAGGACCTGCCTTAGAAACTGCCTGTTGCAGCAGAGTAGACTGATAAATATCTCAGGGCAGCAAACAAAGCAGCTCCATGGTAGAAGGAGGCATAACGCTGTTTCTATTGACATTTGGAAAGATGTTGCATAGATTCCCAATAGCTTTTGCACTTCCCATGAATTTGTTTGCCTAGCCTTTCTTTATGAAAAGAAAAAAACTTTGATTAATCATTTATTTTTCCTAGCACGATATGCCCTGAACTAAAACAGATATTTGAAAATAATCATGTTAGGAGTTCGTTTGCTAAAGCACGAACTCGGCATCAAGTTAGATACAGTTAAAATCAAATTACAAAGCAACTGAAAAGCTCAGTGACATCCTTTAAGCTGTGCATGTGTGGACTCAAATGATTGTATTTTGTTTCTATTTCTTCAGAGGTGATAAAACTACTTACCCTGAATCCTTCTATACTAACATGAAACTATAATGTGTTCAAACGTGCACAGAGAGCAGCACAAGAGGAATGGCTCCATATTAAGGGCAGGGATAGAAATAGGGACTGAGAAAGAAATTGTAATCTGAGTTATTAATCACTCAGGATTTGTGTCTCAAGGGCTGACAACCTCCTTTTTTTGTTGTCACTCGTTTTGGTGCCACAATGTGTACAAAAAGATCATGGACTGGTCTCCGTTCACTCTGGTTTCAGAACATGGTAAGTCCAGCTGTCCAAGCTTGGGTTTGTTACCCTGCTGTACAACAGCATTAGTCAAGGATATACCTGTGGCTCCGGGGTATCCCATTGTCACTGGGAAGCGAGTTTGGGACTCACTGGTGCCAGACTCCTCACCAGTGCTGCCACAGCCATGTAGAAATCAGTGGAATTACACTAGCAAGAAAGTACAGGATGGGAGCGATAGATGAAGCCCAGCTTGGTGCTGGCACAGTGCAAGATGCTGCGTTGCTTCTCTGGCGTTGGCTGGTCACTCCCAGCAAGTCTGGTCCAAGAAGAAACATGCAAGAAATTCCTCACTGTCCTGTGAGCCCCAAGGCGATGTCTTTGAAATCTTTCCCCTTTTTTTTCTAATATCACTTGTCCTTACGAAGTTGAGGTCTCTTCTCTGGTGAGTTTGACCCTGTGTTCTGTCTAAAATAGTAGTACTACTGTATGCATAAGAGCTGCCATAAGAGATCAAGCTATTTGCTAAGCTGATATCTGGCCAGTGGAGGGTGGTCCCTTAGATACTGTAACTTGCATAAAAAATTCTTCAGTAGTGCCCCAAGTCTTCCAAGACTTTGAAAGCAATTGATGTATTCCCTGAAGCATAATGATTAGTTCCTCTTGACATTGTATTAGCTAGCTTAGCTGCGATTATGACCAACTGTCTTAAAAATTACACAGTCCCTTTCTAAGTCTAGCCACAGGGCAAGATCTTCAGTTCTGGAAAACCGGCATAGCTCCGGGAGCTCCTCTGGCAGCCCCCCAGGCTCAGTAGCCCTCCTTCTCCTCTCCCTCTTCTCTCATTAACAGCCATGTTAATAAGAGGAGAGTGCAACCGTGTGAATCGGCTGCATCCTGGGTAAAGAAGCTTTCACTTCTCCTGCAATTAAAGCAGTCAAGTGGTTCTTCTATCGCAGCCCTCGTTATACTGGATGACCCGTTCTTTGTCCCCTGTGTGGCTGGTATAATGGGACAACTGTCCAAATGTCAATAATACTGCTAGAGAGAGCTAATTTGGAATATTATTATTGTATATTATGTATAATATTAGACATATTATTATATATGTCTAATATTAATGATGACATTAGACTGTCTAATATTATTGATATATTTGTGGAAAAGAGGTTTGTAGGACCGGCTTTCCATATGAAGTAAGGTAATACAGGTAACTGTATCTGCAAGGGGTTCACCAGAGCTGGGTATGAATTCAGTCGGATGAGCCTCCCTCTTTCTTTTTTTTTCCTTTTCTGTATTAATCAAATATATTTGAGGCAGATAGCGAGGTTCATTCTGTGCTACCTCACATGTGTTTTTGTAAAAGCCTTTTTTAATCATCTAGCTTACACTGTTTTCGTGCTCTAAGACACAAGAACAAACGGTTATGCAATTGCGAGCTGCAGTGTACATTGAGTGACTCATGGCTACAGGCTGCCAGAGTCACCTTTTCTCTGTGGGGCATTGGAAAGCTGATTCATATGAATTACTATTCTCCTCCTTGGTGAAATAAAATGGGCTATACAAATCCAATAAAGAGAAAACAAGTGTTGATCCTAATCACAACAGACAGAAAGATCAATTTCTGCAGCATGCTGTTAGAAGCGCATGGTATAAAATCAATCTGATATGCATGCCGTTCCCCCTCTTTCTACTAGCCTCTTCCACAGCTTTTACACTCATCATTTACTTGGGTATCTTCTTGAGTCAAGGCTGCTAAAATTGGTAATACGATGAGTGACAGGCTTGCATGCCTTACAAGTCACAGGAGAAGATGTCAACATCTGTCCATGTCTTTTGACGTTACCTCTTTTTTACAATAGGGCATCCTTCATCAGCAGCATTTTCAATTTAAACTAAAGTTTCTCCCCTGATTTCTACAAAACCCCATAGTATTTTCTCCCTTCAAGGACTCCAGGAGAATTTCTTTATTATCACCTCACTTAATAGCAGTGAATAGGAGTAGTGCTGAATATTAGATATTGCTAAAAAACACTGCCTGAAAAATGGCCATGAACAGTTGCAGGTAGTTCAGGTTGAGTTCAGGTAGCTGAATTAGCCTCATCCGTAGAGGAAAGATCAAACTGAGGAAACAAAGAGCATCAGGCTGTTAACTGGAGATCAGAAATATTTCTGCTAACTGTAGCTTGACGTTGGTACCTAGAAAACAACTTTTCTTCAGTGTTTTTACTGTATCCTGGTGCTATGTGCCATACATTAAAAATTCCATGTTGAAGTTAATTGGATTAACAGAGTGAGTTTTGTCATTTACCTTCCACTCTAAGTATGTATCCAATATGCTGCTGTAAGCATATACTAGTGTATACCAATACAAACACTAGGGTGATACATAAATTACAACAACAGTCTGTGCTGGATGAAAGATTCGACGTTGTTCTGTAGGCAGGTACTTTTCTATCCACCTTTCAAGAACTGGAACAAAACACGCCTTAACTTTTCAACATGGACTGATCACAAATGGTTCAGTCATATCCAGACTGGATGGGCTTTTATGTATGTTTCTTTTTTATTTATACTGACCTAGCTCTAGATCTTCACGGTTATGTGTTTGTTTTTTTTTCTGATAACAGGTGGAATCTGAAGATTTCTGGTCTTTATCCAGCTGTAGAATGTATTTGCTTCTGCTGACATAGCCTGATTTGCAATTCTCTCTATTAGAAAGGAGTCTGTAATTAAGGCAGTATTTTTGAAGCCAGCCCAGGTCTAGAGGTAGGTGATGGTAGCAGGAGAAGGCCTTACACTAGCAGGTCCTTTGGATCCCTGAACAGCTTGCAAGCTCCTCCTCTTCAGCAGAAACCTGTGGAGAATTTCTTCCACAATGCAGCTGGAATGCAAGAGGAGGAAAAAATGCTAGACCCAAGGCAAACTGTTACTCCAGCAGTAGTACCTGAGAACTCTACTAAGCGGTGCCTAGTGAGGTTTCATGAATGTCTCTCTCCCACCTGTTAATCAGCTTCCCTGCACCAGCTTTCCCCCACAAAATCAGGAGGAACCCCAGTGAAACCAAGGCCATGGGTTGGCACCACCCAGGGCAGTCACAGAGCAGAGGCTGGTTCGTGGTCTCTCCAGCAGATATCTGGAACTCGTATCCTGAAAGGTCCCTCCCTCCTGTTGTTTGTAGGTGGTACCTGTCACCGAGGCAGCTGTGGCAGCAGAGGATGGTGCGGCTGTGACAACAGGAGCTGGTAATGGCGCTGCCGCCACCGAGCAGGAGGGTGTTGCTGAAGGTGACAAAGCTCAGGGAGAAGAAAAGGAGGCTGATGTTTCTCAGGTAAGTCACGTCGGTGCACAGTAGAGTGTGTTAGAGGAATTGGGATAGATTCAGCAGCCCGAAAGAGGCAAGACTGCTGCAGCTCTGTGCCCCCAGGTCCCACCAGCAGCAAGGCAGAGGGTCTCCTGGGATAGCCCTGGGAGGGGCACACACAGAGTTTCTCTTCTTCTGAGTCCTTAATTTGGGTTGCGCCTGCCTTTGTGCCCCTGTGCTCCCCTGGGCTTGTGGAGATGGGACTTGATAGGCTGGTGGCTCCTGCGATGGGCCAGGGAGCAGTATGGGCAGGGTGGTGTTTGTGCTTCCCCTCCTTCTGTTGTCTCTTTGTGCTCCTCTGTGGAGATAAGCTTTATCATATAACCTAACAGGGCTTTCTGGAGAAACAGGCAGAGAAAGCAATGGATTTTTCTTGTGTCATGGCACCATGTCCTATCCAATAGCATTACTTTGTTTTATGTAAATCACGGTGGTCAAGCGATGTACCTGTATCTGGCCTGCTGCCTTTTCTTCTGCAACCTCTGAGGAGCTGCGGAGCAGCTAAGAGAGCAAACCCTGCAGCTGGGCATCCAATTGCCACCTTCTGTCATTGCACATTGTATTTCTTCTGTGCTCCAGAATAGGATGGTCTGGCAGAGGATTAGTGAACGTGTTCTGTTCAGGTTGGATGTTCCAACAAGTTTCAAGGTTTTTGTCACAGGCTTCGTTATTGGTCAGATGCTACCTACTTAGCCTTTTTGCTTTCTCTGCTTCCAGTTACATTGCTGTAAATCAGGAGAAATCCCCTCAGTCAATCAAAGAAATAGGCCATGTTTCCTTCTTTCATCCCCTTTATATCACTATTATGCTGCTGACTTGAACTCCCAAAGAACTATAGGACACTGACTCCTGGAACTTGTGGCCTTACCCAAACCCCACCCAAAGTTAACCTCAGGGTGGAGGAGAAAGGTCTGTTAATTTTCATGCATGTTGAAAGTGAAACCAAAACTACCTGCAGAGCATTTTTATTATTTACTGCAATGATTTGTGGTAATACGGAAAGTAGAGCTAGGAGGGCCAAGGGGAATGGTGGAAACAGGGGAGGGATTACTCCTTTACATTCTTGCACAAGTACTGTTTTCTGTATTAATGTAAGAATCTACTGTAGAGGAGAAAGAAATCCCCATTCCCAGGTATGCCCTCTGCAATAAACAAACAATTGTGTTTTTCTGCTTGAAATAAAGCACTAAATACTCTTACAGTGCTGTTGTGGTTTGTTTGTGGTTTTTTTCCCCAGGACAAGGCCAGCAGCATCCCTTCAGTAGTAATAGAGCCAGCATCAAACAATGAGGGGGAGGGTGAAGAACACGAAGTTGTCACGAACGAGTCCAAAAATGCTGCAGCAGAGCCGGGCACTCAGGGCAGTGACGCTGCTCCCAGTGAAACTTCCCAAGATGGAAGTAAGCAGAAACCCACTGAAGAAATCCAGGCTGCACCTTCTCAAGATCAGCCTGTTCCAGCAGAAGACGCAGCTTCTGCAATGCCACCCGGCTTTCTCTTTAAGGTCTGCTTTTTCATTCTTCTTTTAGACATCCCTTCAGATCTAGCTTCTGTGGATGTGCAGAAGTGTGTGCAGAAGTCTGTGCAGGTAGTGTGATGATTTCTTGAGGCCAAAAGATGCTTAGTTTAACAGCCAGATACACAAATACACCCAAAAGCAACTTTAACATTTTGTTGTTGCTTCATACATTAAGTCCGAGAAGATTTGTTTTCTGCACACCGTTGTTGCTGTGTGTATCCTTCTGTAGCTGTAACACTCACTGAAGTACAAGAACACCTTCATCTCACCAAATCACTACTGAAAATTAATATATTGAGCGAAACTGCACTGCCACAGAGTTAGTCAGCAATATCGTATGATATATGCTAACAATATATCTGATATATTAACAATATATTTGATGTTTAAGGTCCCTTCCAACCCAAACCATTCTATGATTCTATGAGTATTAAAAAATGGTATTTTTCTGGCCTGAAAATCTACAGTGGAAGTTTTGGTTCTATTGAAACCCATGGGACTTCTACAATTCACATAAATGAAGCTAAAACGTCATTCTGTGACTTTAGTAATACTACAGTTAAAAAACTGTTAGGGTAATCAGACAGAAAAGTTTAATGAGGCATAAGAGAAATCCTCTGCTTGGCTGGCAAGACCCATAGGGTTTCCTGGTTCACAAGGTTCTTTGATGATTCTTCTCACTTCAGAATCACTAAGCAGCAGGAAAGCTCCTTGAGGATGGATGAACTTTACATGCTTCCTATTATAATTTGCATAGTTCAGACTAATTAGTCCCATAGCACCCCTTAAGAATGCCATTCTTCTTGGTCTATTCTTATTGCTTAATATTTTCAGGAAACCTTGAGAATAATATTAAGGTGAGGGTGAACAGTATTGCGCAACTATGACTCAGAGATGCTGACATAGTTCATCTTTTGTTTTTCATCACATTCACTTAGGTCAGACATAAATAAGGAGAAGCAGAATATATGCCTGCCATCTGGTTCTTGATGCCATTTTTTTCTTTCATTATTGCAGAGTTACCATGGAACTGGCTGTGCTTTGAGAAAATTAGAATAACGTCTCTTAAGGAAGTAGAACTGTTTAGTTAAAATGGCCCATACACAATGACATGCTGATCCTGCCAATGCTTTAATAATCACCTCTTTGAAAGACAGATATTTTTGGCATACCTATCTGCCAGTAAATGGGAGCTCTTTCCAGGGCAAACATTAAGTAGGGTTCCCATTACTCACCTCTTTCATCACCTGTTGAAATGGGTGCTCTATGTCCCACTCAAATTTCCGTGGATGTTTATAGCAAGAATAATATCCAGTGGCCACAACAAGAGAATGAGAGTCTGAAATATTAGTTCTTGTGAGTCTTTCCCAATTCTGTGTGCAAAATCCTGCTACCCCTCTCTCAGATCTAGTAATGATAGTGGGGAATGAGAGCTAGTTCCTTACACGGAAGGAATAGGGGTGGCAGGACTTGTCTCAGAGCCAGGACTTATAGGGTGTTGCAGTATCATCTCTCCATGAGATCTTGTGACCTTGGGAAAGGATCTTATGTTTTCTTTTGGTAGTCTTGAGATGACTTACTTAAGCTGCTCCTTCTTCCAAGGTTGTGAACAGAAAACTTTGGCATGAATCAATGTCATAGAATCATAGAATGATTAGAGTTGGAAGAGACCTTAAAGATCATTGAGTTCCAACCCCCTTGTCATGAGTAGGGACACCTCCCACCAGACCAGGTTGCTCAAAGCCCCATCCAGCCTGGTCTTGACCACCTCCAGGGATGGGGCATCCACAGCTTCTCTGGACAACCTGTTCCAGTGTCTCACCACCCTCACAATTAAGAATTTCTTTCTAGTATCTCATCTAAATCCCCCCTCTTTCAGTTCATTACCCCTTGTCCTATGACTGCATTCCCTGATCAAGAGTCCTTCCCTGTCTTTCCTGTAGGCCCCCTTCAGGTACTGGAAGGCCCCTATAAATGTCAATATTAATGATTTGAATGTACCCTCCTATAGCCATATGTTTGCATAGAGAAGGCAGGTTATTCTTTTTTTTTTTTTTTTTTTTTTTTCAATAAAGATTTAACAAAGAATTTTTGGGGGATCATGTCAACATGTTTGCTGTTACTTTTTCAGGTTGAAGTTCTACACGATTTTGAGGCAGCTAACAGCGATGAGCTTAATTTAAAACGAGGAGATATTGTACTAGTAATTCCTTCTGAGACCACGGCTGATCAGGTAAAAACATGTGGTTCTTTCTTTTGTTGACACTTTTCTTTGTCTCAACTTTTTTCTCACAGATTATAGTTAATGGGAATGTGTATTCAAAATGTCATTACTGTTAGAAAACATGAAAATCATTATTTTGTACTTGGTTTCATTTGAGACTAAATGGCATAGTTGGCTACAGCTAAAGTCCCAGGTATATGCTGCTAACAGGATCCAATATCAGCATATTTTCTAGGGCTTTTTTTATGCTATTTTGTAGTGGATTTTGTACAGGCACACATGCACACAGAGACTTAATATGGAAGATGACTTACAAATTGCACATTATGTTGCTATACATCGTTTTGTCTTAATATTGCAGTAGAATTGATTACATGGTTCCTAGATGTTCAGAGCTTTCATATGTGGATTTGGAGAAATAATACAAATTCACCCACAGAGAGCACGGAGACTGCACACAAATTGTGCTGTCCTATAGCCAAAATGTACGGAGGTGCTGCTACGCGTGGTGCACGCCTCTAAAGCTAGCTCTGCCCTCTGGAAGCCTAAACTTGAACTATGCAAGAGTTTAATTTCATTTAAGACATTTCATTTTGTTTTAACAGTGCGTTTCAGGTTGAGTTTTCAAATTCTTTTATTCCATGTGTTAAACTAAATTGCACTGAAGTGCATTGATTTTTGGCCACTGCTTTAAAAGAGAAGACCGTACTGTACACTGTTAGCACCAGCCTCTTCATGGGCATCTGCTGGTGCCAGTAAGTGTTGGTGAAAAGTCTCCCCTTGATTTAGGGTTTGAGAGATGGGGGACTGGATCCCGCCTAGTGAGGCAGCTAAGAGCACTGCTCTGAATGAAGAATATTTCTTGAAATAAGTCTAAATGCTAACACCCTAAGCACATATGAGTGCTGGGGCCTGTATTTGAAATTGTTTTGATGGTTGATGCTGTCCAAAGGTGGGTAATAACCAGTGTTCCTCATCTCAGCTGAACTTTATTTTAATACAAGAGACAGGTAATTGTTTTTTGTGTTTGGTTTTGGGGTGTTTTTTTATTTTTTATTTCAGAAAAAAAGATCTTTTCTTTCAAAGGGCGCTTTGTTCTTTTTATAGGGATAATTTCTGTTATCCTTACTCAAATTATCCTGCATTGTATCTCATGGGCAGTTCAAGTAATTTTGTTATCAGTATTTGCAAAATAGGGCACTGCTGTAAGGATAGCAAAATCTGCTCTCTGTCTTCAGTCTGTTTTTCTTAGGATGTTATGTATTAAATATGCTTTATCTTCACTTGGTGAATCCGTGAAGTATATTCTTGTCTTGTGGTGTGCATCGAAATTCCATTAGCATTAATTGGAGTAAATTGTGTGCAGTGATGGAGAAAATAAACCTTTATGTATTCATGTTTCTGAAACCGTTCTGGTCATATCTTTAGTACTCAGTACATATTTGCCCTTCGTGTTTAACATCACCATAAAGCTTAATCTTTTTGTCTTTTGCCAGGTACTTTGTTGATTCACACAGAGTCTTTTTATCTTTGTTACTCTATTCTCCTTCAAAATTGACCTGTCTAAACCCATAATTCTAATGTCGCTGATAACATCAGCCTGTGTTCCCACTCAAAGCAAACCAGTCCCACCCAGCGGCTTCAATTTTTCCATTAGTCTTGAGCTGAAGTTATTATCCAGTAAAATTGTTAATTCCTTCATACAGTCTACTCTGCCTGTGCTAGAAAGCTGTAGTTCCTCTTTCCTTTCTCTCAGATATTCCACATGCTTCAAAAATGTGTCCCCAGTTACATGCAGCCAGCCAATCACAGAATGTATCTGCTTTAATGATGCATATTTTGGGGCAGAGAGTCAGTACACCACCACATGCAGCCACTGAGCAATCGTTACTTGGTGGTGTACGTGAAAATCCATTCAAATTACTCTATCTCCTCGTGTGCTCTCCGTGCCATAATAATATGGCAGCATTAGAAATTCCCTGTTCATCATGGCTTTGCTCTGGCTCCTCTTCTTAAAAACGTGGAGTTACTGAATTAGTGAGATGAGAATAGGTTGATAATTTTTAAAAAATACCAAACCGATTTTATTTCAGGTAGAATTGGATCACACCTAAGAGAACCCAGCACTTTTCAATAAGAAAACTCTCTTTTGATTGCTTGGACTATTGGTGATTTGTGTGCAATTTTGCATGGTCAAGTTTTGGTTTAAGTTTCCAGGGGGTTTTGGAAAAATAATTGCATATTACCTAAGTTTGAGCTTCTAGATACAAGTAATTCCAGACAGTGCAAGAACTGTTACTTCTTCTGACGGTCGATACGTGAATGAGAGAAAACAACTCTCAGGGGAAAAAATTGGGATTCAAAACTATTTTTTCCCTCATCTATGGTATTGTATAATGTTTCTGGCCCATTGCTATGCTCTCACTTTGCAAGTGTGTCGATATTATTGTGGCAAAATCTCAACAGAGATTTGCACAAATGCAGATCTGGTTTAATAGTGGATGACCTGGAAGCCTTGATTATCCAGTTTTGAGTTCAGCTAGGGGTTAGATGGGCTAAAGGCCGTACAATATGCTCACAGTCACTTGGTCTCACAAAATTGTGGTTTGGCAAAACAGAGAAAATGGCCTGTGCAAAATCAGAGGCTGCTTTTTAACCAAAGGACCAAATCTTTTAGCCACATGGCTCTGAAAGGTCTTCAGGTCTGAAGCTCGTAGCAAGGTCGGGGGGAGACCCGAAGTTTAAAGAGACTGTCTTTTTCCTTGCAGGAGGCTGGCTGGTTGACAGGCATTAAGGAATCCGAGTGGCTTCAATACAGAGATGCAGACAGTTATAAAGGACTTTTCCCAGAGAACTTCACACGCCATCTGGAGTAGTTCTCCTCTCAGGCAGATGAACGCGGTACGAAGCTCAGTCAGTAGGTTTTTAACCTCTTTGAAACACAGGAGCCCACCTTTTTGTAGTTTAAGCTGTTAATGGTTTACAGACTGGTGCCAGACAAAGCTTGTTGAAACATATCAAAATGAGCATGAATGCAAACAGTTAAGCTAGCAATTTCTGAAGCAGTACGTGAAAAAAAAATTCAAATAAAAAAGAAATGTCCTTATTTGTTCACACGTATGTGGCAACAGGTTTGTTTGTGCTTTGTCAGAGCTATGGTGATCCTGTATTTGGTCCTTCCCCATGAAATCTGAAATTAGCCTCCTCAATACCAAAACCTTAACTTCTCTGCACTAAGTGTATTGTATTGAGTTGCACTGCAGAAGATTTAATTAGTTATCCTGTAGTAATGAGGTCAAACTATTATAAGTTTCATGTGTTAAAAAAGAAAATAATTAACTGCTGCAACGTTTTTCAATGTTATTTTTGGACATGCATAATATATATACACACAGGAACTTACATGTGTATATATAAGTGCATATGGATATATATGCATTTTCACGACTTCATGGTAGTTCTTTGACTGTGTAGTACCATCAGTACATGCATTGCTCTTTCACTGTCTGGCATTACAGGAAACGGTTTTGTTCCAAAGCAAAACTAGCTGCTCCGTTGCCAAAACATGATACAGTATCTGTGTTTGTAATGTGAAGTTTTCATTCTGAGATGATGAGTAACATCATGTTCAAAGCTGCTAAACCTTTGAGAAGGCATGGCTCGGTCTCCTCTCCCAGCTGCAGTAGTTACAATGAGATAATCTGGAGAGGGAGCTGTTACGATGCTAATCTATACTTTTTTATTTAATTGGCTGAATAAATTAAAAAAAAAGAAACAGAACTAATCTCTGAAGAGGAAATAAACACAATATATTTTCACTATATGTATTTATGCAGCATACCTTCACAGATCCTTTTAAAATAAGATATATAATGTATCCTGTATCAAAAAGTCATCTGTAACTTATGTTTTCCAGTGCTGTGTCATTAAAAATAAACCTTTGATCCAAAGAAGCTGTTTCATCTGTGGTGCTTTTGAAGTTTTTTAACGCTGAAGTTCATGTAGTTTATAAGTTGTATTAGAGAATATAATCTTTATTTAATATCTCTTTTTCCAAAGAAACACAGCATAACAAGTGCACCATCTAAACTCTTGCTCTCAACCCTAGCGGTGGCTGGAGCTCCAAAAGGTCTGAACCCCAGCTCAGCACATCTCCTAGCCTGCTCCTCCTCTTCCAGACTCTGACCACCAGCTAATATCTGTCCACAAGCACCAAGGGAGCTTGTCTGTGCTTGACCTTCACTCAACTGAAGATTGCTACCTCTTAGTCATTTTTCACTTGTGTGGAAAGAAAGTTCTCCCTGAGCCTGCTGTGTTGTGTTTGCTGGTGCATGGAACCTGTAAATATTTAAGAACATCTATATTTTCCTAGGGATTCAACTATTTTTCACAACGTTTTGCTTAGAGGCTCATTTTGTGTGCAAATAATATCTGTTTCCACTCTGTTTCTAATTTGTCAGATGTCAGTTGAGGAAACGGATTTTTTTGTTGCTCTGCAAGAGGAGGAAAATTGGTTTCTTTCTGTTTTTCAGAATACAGGAACTTTCAAAAGCAAGTCTAATGATAGCTGTGTTTTGTGAAGAAGCTGAATGGCTCAACCGTGGTAGCTGGGATTTTGGCTTTGAAATGCCACAGTAAGCAATCAGAGTCTAAGGAGGTTGCAGGAAAGCTCTTCAGGTTTCTGTTCGTTCCTTGAGCAAGTTTGGCTGTCCGTAGGGATCCAGGGCCAAGAATCTCACCAGGGAAACAACTTTCTTTTGGTTTTGGTGTGTTACAATAAATTCCAGACTCCAGCCCACCACTTTGAGGTAATCACGATAACCTGTTACACCTAATTTATGGTGAGACTCTGATGACCTCCAGGCTACAGTTTCCTGCTTAACCACATCTCAACACTTGCATTTCAGTAATAGCTCCTCTACAGATTGCTGCAACAGACCAGCACTGGACGCTGGAGCCCCAGTTTCCCTGTGGACACCATGTCACCACTTCTTTGACTGGGGCCTACAATCAAGTGAGACCGTCATGTGTGACAGCCGTAACCCCAAGGAAGCAGAGGATGCTGTGATCAGCACAAAGCGTTTCTTTACCCAGTGTTGATTGTGTGCAGTTACCATTATGCCCTCTCGGTGCTAAAAGTACCCCAGTCAAAGTCAACACCCTTGGCCTTGATTCTTCTGACGTCATACTGCTAAGGGGTTTGCAGCAAGCTTGAGGTTGTATATAGATAGGAAAGGTCTCTGGTCTACAGCAAAGAGCTTTCTCGGTTTCTTCTGACTTACTCTTCAGAAATACTTCTTGACTCTACTCTTCTTTATTCCACCTTAGTATAAAGAAAAGTACAATTTCAAAACCCATCAAATGTCTACGTCTCGCTGCAAGGGCTGTCATTGTTCGCTGGCAATAAGATGTACTGATAACATCCCCAAAAGCCATGCTATTTGATGATGCACATGATGCCTGTGTCATTTAAGTGCTGCAGTTTACTGGGGATATGGCATACCATCCTGAGGAGAATTATTAATGTTATATTCTTAAAATGCCTTGCAAAATTTCATATGGTAAGATGATGGATGTTGAAGGAAGGACATTGATGAGTTAGCCAGAATGATAGTTTTCCTAATTTTCCCTTCTAACAGGAAGAGTTAATGAATATAAATGTATTTATCATTTGAGGTTAACAACTCTTTCTCGTATTTGATTTCTTCTTACTATATTTTCATTAGAAAATCACTTATCTCAGACACTTTTATGTCTGCAGGTCCTGAGATGAATAGTATAAAATAAGAGTATTTCTCTGTATCTGTAGAAGCTTATTCCAGGGCAAGCAAGGGAAATTCTTTCCAGTATGTACTGTTGCTACATACCAGTGATGCCTTCCCCCCTGGAGTTATATTAGCCCAGAATTATTTCTCCCTTTTGTCGAATTTTTCTGATTAACACATCACATTGGACTTGGCGAAGTCCTGAATTTCATGCTTTCGGAGTGATTGTAAGACAATAACCCATTGTATCTTGGTTTCTATAAAGACTTATTTGTGCCTGAGACAGCACACACTACTAACCTTGTACAGCAGCTATAATTTCTAATTCTGCATAAAATAAACCCTTGAAAGATTTAGGAACCCAGTCTCCTGATCCCGCAGGCTGATTACGCGTGGAAGTAAGACAAAAGAACTGAAGATGGAGGAACATCTCACGTGAGTGAACGAATATGCTGTGTATTTGCAGCTCATCTATCTGGTTTACAACCTTTCATGGACAATGAAAAATGCGTAAGCTGAATGACACTTCTGTCCCTTTCCTCCTCCTCTCCCCACCTTGCTCTACCTCCCCCAGACCTCACATCTGGGTGCCTCTGTCCCTGCCACAAGAAGAGGGAGGGGAGACTGGGGCTCATGGTCCCACTCAGATTGTGTGGCATTTGATTCCAGGATGCTCTGATTGCTGATGCCCTAATGCCAGAAAGACATGAAACAAATCATAGTCTTATTAAGCTCATGCTCAATGAAAATTTCCAAGTGTCTTGCTGACGCAGGGCAAAAGGCATCCAAAGAAAGTCACCGTGATGGGTAGGTTGGATAAATGGGGTTGGGGAAAGAGCAGCCGCTGGCTGTAGGAACAGTTTACAAGGCTGTCCCCTCTTGCACACCTCTGTGCAGGCAGAGTATGAGCAAGTGTTACAGCTGCAGCAGCCAGAAGTACCACAGTAGCCCCCGAAACACCGCAGTTTGTTGCTTGAAGGACAAAATCAGATTTTATTGTTAGTTTTAAAAACAGACTTCAAAGCTCTGTCTTTCTGTATTTAAAACACTAAGGTGACAGTTGATGAACCACCACCTGATAAGCCAGTCCCGGACTGCAGAAAGTAGTTAGTTCAATTAATTTGGCGAGGTCACATTTCTGAAAGCAGCTCAAAAGAGCATGAGGGTGTTTTTTCCAGCCAGCTGTGATCAGCAGTGTCACTGATGCGCTCTCTGGTGGCGAGACGTTTGCTGCAGACAAGGGGGCTGCAAAGGACTCTCAAGAGAGTCAGTGATGCTACCTGACAGCCACTTTGCCGCTCTCTTAAACTCCAGCTCTTTCTGGAGTACAGAAGTTCTGTTTAATTAGGAACATGAATTTTCAGATGTGGGATGTTCTCAGTCTGGGTTCAGAATTAGAGAGTATGGAGTGGGCTGTGGTTTTGGACTCAGCGGCTCTCTATATGCGTAGATGTAGGGTGAGAAAGTCACTTTTCAGAGGTTCCTCTCTCAGGTCTTTACCCATGTGATTTCAGCTCTGATGCTTGCTTTGTGTGTACCGTGTCTCTGGCAGCATTTTGGACACGTCTGTGTTTCTCTTGTGTGGATGTCTTCACTCTTGAGTTGCTTAATCAGCACAGAAGCATCACAGGAGGAAAACTGCAGCACTTTCCAAACGGTGTCTTCTGTAACCGACAGGAAGACCTCGTAATTAATGTTAATTTGGCAAAGCTGAAGTCACCCCAAAGGGAATTGTGCTGCCTATTCAGATGCTTGATAGCAGTTAAAGGAAACTTTATTGAAAGAAAATACCCAGGCAGTAGTAGAAGTTACCACTCTCTGTGTAACCTGGTTTCAGAGGAGAAAACAGGCTGGGGTCTCTTCTGGTGCTATCAGATCATAGGCTTTGGTGCCAGCCAGGCTAACCCCAGGCCACTAATAGTGCCTCTATGTTTGCCTAGATAGACTTCAGGTTACAATCGGACGAAGAGCATCAAAACACTGGAAAGGTAAGTAGTTATATACTTAAATTATTACATTTCCAAGGTACGTGCTACAAAGGAGAAGGTGAATGTACCCCAGGCTTCCTATACTTCATTTATTTCAGGTAATTATTCATACAAAAGCCAAATTCTCTATATACGTTTTAAAATGTAAACACATTGAGCTGCAATGGAAGGAAGAATCTGGCTGTGTGTCAGTGAATGAAGAAAACATGTAATCTTGAGGAATAAACTGTGGGTTAAGACAAAATTGCCAAATGAGAAGGTCCTACAAAAGTTTCTCTCTCAGTGGCTAAAATTTGAGAGACTCCATACCTGGCCCGGTGCTGTGGCTCCCAAGGTCTCATAGAGATATAAATTAAAGTGGAAGTTGTCCATAGTCATTGGCAGGGATTCAAAACACTGTATTTTAAGGCTATAAGATGTTTTACGGGAGAGGCTGTATAAATGCTGAGGATCTTCAGGTGTCTCCTAGCCCAAGAACGAACATCACACTGTTGTCCACCTAAAAAGCACTCATGAAAGTAAAAGTGGCCGATGCACAAGTGTTTTGCTTAAAAGTTTCAGAGTAATGTAGGAAACCTCAGGGCCCACCCATGCCTGTGGATGCTGTAGAGTGGCGTAGCATCCACACGGCTGCTCAAAGGACACCTGAGGGTTTTACTCCTTTATGTCCAGCAGAGGGTGGTAGATGCTGGAATTTCCATTTGCCAAATTGGCGCTGTCATTTGGATCAATCTTCAGCTATGAGTTTGTTGCATTAAAACCTCTCATTATCTGGCGTTGGCTCATACCTGCAAACTCACGGGGCACATTCAGTGCAATAAGAGCAGCAAAACCAGTTTTCCGTAGGCAGTAACTGGCTACTTCAACCTGCAGGCAAACAAAGAGAGAAAAGTACATTATCAAGCTGCACCGTGAGTTATTACAGCGACATATCCTTGCACCTCGTACACATTAAACCTTGTGCTGTATAGCGAACCAGAGTGGCTACTCGCAGAAAAATCTGCACCAGGTAACAAGTTGCTCAGCAGATTCGGTTCAAAGAGACATCGCTGGGTTAAGAGGATGAAATAATTTTACATGCCACCTCTCCTTAAAATAATTTTATAGTCTATCTGTGTTTAAATAAATAGCAAAATTATTAAAGGGGGGGGGGGGGAGGAATTTTGAAAGAAAGCAAAAAAAAAGGCTTCATTTTCTAGCTTCTTCGCACTAGTTTGACCTTATAAATCCAGTTTCTCTTGTCATTTTCTTACGTGTCTCCTCCTTTCTGCCTCTCTCTGTTCACCTACCCACGGTTTGTCCTGGGTTGCACTGAGATGACCGAAACCCAGCTTGACTTGTGGTCCGTAGGTGTCAGCAGAGTGCTGCAGTATTTGACTTCCAGCCGAAACAGCACCCCTAAATGAATGTTTGGTGTCTTTTAACGTTGGATTGCTCCAAACCAGCAAGCCAGTCCCTTACAGAGAAGTCAGTCCTCAGTTGTCTGACGCTGGCTCTGGAGGCTACAAAAATTCTGTCCAAGCCACGTCTCCCCTAAATGGAGTCCTCGAACCACAGGTAGAGAGCGGAGACACGTAGAGATAACACCAGTAAGTAAAATATTCCACCGTTTTCCTGTACTGCCTGCTCGGTTCAGGTCTGGGAAATAGCACACGAACTCATAGTATTCCTACCTTTTGGTTTGACCCTTTTCTGAGAGGTCTGGGGAGGGGAAAAATGTACTTCCAGGAAATGTGAGGTGAGGGTTCCTAGACAGATCTGATCAACGCAGGGCCTCTGGCCAAATGGAGTTACCTATCCCATGATCGCTTCCCCCGCCCCATCTTTTTCCTGGCATAAGGAAGAGCCCCCGCATGGTTCCCATCGTTCTCATAAGGTTTCCTCTATGAGATGTAGGTGAGTTAAAGCTGGAATGGATGTCTGTAGGAGGCAATGCAGAAGACCAGTAGTGCAGTGTTGGGCATCAGAAGGGAACTGAACGCAGCAGCCTCTTTGTGTGCTTCTTGTCTGGCTTTCAAGGAAACGCAATGCACAGTCTTTATGCTTTGAAAACTGTTTCAGTCTCTCATTTACCAAATGTGAACTATTCTGATATTTTATCTAGGGTCTTTCCTCCCCTTCCAATACCAAACACATAGTAGGGCTCCCTTTCAGTGGAAAGAAGCACCCCTCCTCCTTCACAGGCTTTCACATCATGATGATGTGACCACGTACCCCCCTTCTCAGCCCTGCTGTGTACCGATGTCCCCTTTCTTTTGCTGTTAAAGCCTGAAACTTTCCCATAGGCTTGAAGCAACAGCAGCTGGTGAGTCTCCTTGTTTTCTTATCAGAGGGTTTAGGACTTTGTCTCTCCTCTTGCTTTTTCAGCCCTAGAGTACTCCTTGCCTGGGAGCATACGATGCTGCTGGTCCTTGAAGAGCGGCAGCAGGGGCATGGGAACCTCCTGGGAGCCTCCTCAGCTTGTCTCTTTCCCTGTAAGTACACGTTTCTTTCCATGTTTTTCAGTGTTTTTAAAGGTCCTGTTCATTGTTTATATAGGGCTAAGTGTCTTACGCACTGCAAGGTAACGTTATCTTCCAGAGAGTAAAAATTGCTCTACTGTGCAGAAACAAGGGAACAGAAGAGAAGATTTTGGTCCCCAGTTGGTCGGAGAAGTATGGATGCACAACAAGCTCGTGCAGTGATTTGCCAAGGCATCAGCACAGCCAGGTACTCCTCAGTTAGTCTAAGACACTGGTGTGAGACACTCTGCACCATCAGTGGTGTGCTCCCCAGAGAGAGATTCCCCTCCCGCGAACCCCAGCTGCACAGACCCACCCTAGGGGTGGACATTGCTGCACCAGGCCTAACTGTGGCCTCTCCATCGCTGCTTTCTTTTCACTTCCCAGGTGTGCTGTGGGCCATTAGCCTGGAGCAGGACACTGTTTATAAATCAATCACACAAGGACAGCAACGCTGAGGTCTCTTGCAAGGTGATGGTCAGAGATGACCTGCATCCATCGGCACTGAGTCCTCCCAGGGAAGGCTCCAGAGAAGCAGCTCCACCTCCGTCTCTCAGCCTCTGACCTCACTGAGGGAACAGCCATTTCCATAGAAAAAAAGCTCTGTCTCTACATGAGAAGACACTTGTGTCCTGCTAGGATTTGAGCAGGACAAGGACGGCAGTGGGTGATTCTCCAGTGCTGTGTGGTAGCAAGCACCAAGCCATAAGCCTCTTGCAGTCTGCAAAACCTACCCGCCAGCGATGGTTTGTGGGGCATTTCCTGCCGGGTTTCCTTCCCATCAGCCCTGGCCATTAGGCTCTCCACAGGAACCAATGTAGAGATTCCCTTTCCCTTTCCCTTTCCCTTCCCTGTCTTGTCTCCACTTCCACTTTCCCTTCCCTTCGTCTTGTCTCCACTTCCACTTTCCCTTTACCTTAACCTTCACCTCCCTTCCCTTTTACCTACCTTTGCCCCTGCCTTCCCCTTCCATAGCACTTCCCCCTACTCTTCCCCTTCCCTGCCAATGAGTCGAATGGGCCTGGGCTTTTTCAGCTCCAAAACCACTTTCAAGGACACGCAGCACAAAGGTTACAAGTGGGAACAGGATTTTATTGTCTCTTAATCAAATCTCTTGCAGAGCAGGTGCTCACAAGCACCATCCCAAAACAACAGCTCTCACTCCAGAATAGCCTACGACAGACACAGTCAGATGGGAAAAACCAGCCTTTTATTGAGGACAGACATCAGGTGCGGGTGCCCAGGAGTTGCAGGGGTTCAGCCACTGACAGGAAATCAGCACCTACAACGACAGAGTCAGAAAGCCCTGAGGAAGCCCCAAAGGCAGGAAGAGGCAGGACTTGCCTCCCCTTTCTTTGGGAAACACCCTTGACAAGGAGTTATTTCTAGCCCAGAGGAGAGAGCTGATGTGGACATGGACCAAGGGATGGTTCTGGCCCCTTCTCCCCATGGGAAATGCCCTCAGAGACTGTGCCTGTGTAGAGATGCCCAGGGGTCCTGTGCCAGGCAGCAGGGCTCCATCGGGAGCCCCTGGGGAGCTGCCATGGAGTTCTTTCCAAACCCTGCACAGCACCATCCCTCGCCCTCCCTTGCCAGCGACTTGCACTGACTTGGAGCAGTTCTCAGAGTTGGGAAAGATGGGCAGCAGCAGAGCCTGGTACACACCTGGGCTTCTGCACCTTCTGGACCTTGCCGCTTTGTTTCAGTCCCCCTCTTTTTCCCTCTCTTCCTTCTTTTCTCTTCTTGTCAGCATTCCCTCTCATCTCAACAGGCCTTGTCTCTCTTCTCTTTTCCTTGGGTTTTCCGTTTCCTGGAGGGACCCTGCCAAACTATCCATCCCACAGCGTGGTTAGGTAGATCTAGCAAGGATCAACCGGATGAATCAGCTGTTGATTGAGCCCATGCTGACTCCTTTTACCTTCTTTCCTCTGAAAGGCTCCTTTGTTCTTCGGCGCATCCAGGGCCCAGGGAGTCTTGCATGGTCTCTGGGGCGGTTGGAGGCAAAGCGGCGGGTGCCTAAACCAGAGATGTTGGTGTTAGCAGGTGGCAAGGGACGCCCTGGAGGAGTAAGCCACTGTTGGGCAAATTGCTCCCTTAGCTCTCTGGAGAAGATCCCTTGGGCAGGTTTGCATTAGCCCTTTCTCCCAAGGGCCTCACTGGGGAACACAGTGTTCACAGTGGGGTGTGACACTCAGTTCATTTGGGGGGGCCATTCAGCAGGGAGCCTGCGGTCCCCCTGCAGGCCAAAAAAGGCTTGCCATCTTCATTCTGCTGTGGTTTCTTCTGCCCTCCTGAGACAGAGCTCTGTGCATGTCCCTTTGGTGCAACAGCACCTTCTGCAGTGGCAGGCTTTCCGTCTGAAAGCTATCATTCTGTAGGTCTTTTGTAGGCATTTCCTTTGACCGAGGACATTCCTAACGCATTGGAGAAAGAACCTTTCCCGTTTTATTTACGATGAACCATCCGGGGGATGGACAAGCCCCACCCAAAGCCACAAGAGATCAAATACCAGGAAGAGGCAGAGCAGCTACTTGGGCTCCTCAGGAACTCCTCCTACAGGAGATGCCTTGTCCCAGAGTTTGTGGACCTGCCCTACCTTTGCCCTTTCTGATCCTTCCACTGCATCTACCCCTGCTGCTTTCTGGAGGACAAGCAGAGAGGGTGCTACATCCAGGAAGGCTTTTGCCTGGAGCTCCACCTCTGCATGCCTGCGCGGTCACGTTGCTCTTTCAAAGGCAGCTCTGGGAAGCAAAAGCACATGCAGCAAAAAGTGACTTGTTGGAAGTGGACAACAGGTAAAGCAAAACCCACCCAAAGCCCTAGACCAGCTTTCAGCTCAGGCTGTGACAACCCTCAGTCCCTCCTCATACCTGCGGATGTGTGCGTGGTTGCTGGCGACTCCTCAGCTGAAGGAGTGGAAGGGCTGGCCATCTCTTCCCCAAAGATTTCACAGGGGTTTTCCATCAGGAACTCCACCAGCACCTTCAGCTGCACACATCACAGCCTTGGTTTCAGGGCAGGTGGCTGAAAAGGTGGCAAGCAGCCTTTCCCACCCCTCACCCTTGCCTCCGTGCGGAGGGCTGTGGCTGTGGGGCTGCTCTTCCAGGCAGCCACCCCACACCATCCCACCAGCTTTTGCTCAAGAGAGGAGGCAGCCGGGCACCTCTGAAATGCCAAGCTCTGATGGGCTGGGAAGGCTGCAGCCAGCTGCTCAATACAGCGTACCTTCTCAGTCCCATCCAGCGGGAGCAGGTCCTCCTTGGGTGGGCTGAGCAGGTTTGGCCCAAGGCGGATGGCCAGGTTGCTGCAGCTCATCCTGCTGGTGGAGGCAGTGTGGCCCATGTGCTGCAGGAGGGGGAGCAGCCGCTTCAGGAGGAGGACGTGCTGCTGGCAAGTTCTCAGCCACCCTGAGGGAACAGGAGCACAAGGTTAAGACAGCAGATGTTGCCCAGAGCCGTGGCCAAATCTTTCCCAAGGCAAGTGGGAGCCAGCGGCTGTGTTGTGCAGCTTCCCAGGTGCTCTCAGCCAGGACTCAGGGCTCCTGCTCAACAGACAGGTATCTGCCCACACTTACCTCTTCAGGTCTTCCTCTTCAGCCTTCTTGCTCCTCCTCTCCATGGCTGGCACCCAGTCCTCGTAGGGATCGATGACGAGGAGCTTGGGGGGGGATGCTTTGGAGGAAGCTGTGCAATGCCAAGGGCTCCTGAATCTCCTTGGCTTTTTGATTGTGTTTTTAACAGGGTTTTATTGTATTGTATTGGGTTTTGAATTGTTTCTTGGCCAGTCTTGCCCAAACTTCTTTGTCAGAAGGGAACTCTTATGATTCTCTAAAGGAAGAGCTGTCTCTGCATCTGGAATGTTTCTGGGGATGGGGCATGTACTGTCTTTGATGATCTGTTGCTCTTCTCTGTGCATGGCCAGGGTGGGTCTGGCTTTTTTCAGCCACCCATTCGTTAGCTGAGGCGAGATGTGGCTGAGGACAGCCACCCCCACTGGCTTTCTTATCCTCAGGCTGAAACAATGCCAACTCCAGGCCCCAATAACCTGGGTGGCGCTCCAGGGGAGTCCAAAGAGGCTGGGGCGGTCTGCAGTGGTCTCCAGTAGTCTTCAGCTGTCTCTGGTGTTCTCCGGCGGTCTCCAGTGTTGTCTAGCAGTCTCCGATGGTCTCCGGCATTCTCTGGCGGTGTCTGATGGTCTCCAGTGGTGAGACCGCTGGACACCGCTGGAGACCATAGGAGGCCGCCGGCATCCTGTAGTCTCTGATGGACTCCGGTGGTTTCCGGCGGACTCCAATGGTCTCCAGTGTGAGACCACCAGAGTCCACTGGACACCGCCAGTGTCTAGTCGTCTCTGGTGGTCTCCCATGGTCTCCTGCGGTCTCCGACGGTCTCTGGTGGTCTCCGACGCTCTCCAGCAGTCTCGGCCATCTCCAGCGGACTCCTCCTGGTCCCGCGGGGCTGCCGGCCTGAAGATGGCAGCCCCTCTCCTCGCCTCTTCCCCGTAGCTCTGAAATAGAAATCACAGAATCGTTTAGGTTGCAAAAGAAATTGAAGCTCATGGCATCCAGCTGTTAGCCTGGAACTGGCAAGTCCACCGCTAAACCATCTTCCAAAGGATCACACCTACAGGTCTTTGAAATCCCTCCCAGGATGGTAACTAAAGCCCTTCCCTGGGCAGCCTGTTTTAATGCTTGTCAAGCCTTTCAGTGAAGAACTCTTTCCTAATCTCCCATCTCAACCTCCCCTGGGGCAACCTGGGGCCGTTTCCTCTTGTCCTGTCACTCGTGCCTCGGGAGAAGAGAGCGACAGCCACCTGGATCCAACCTCCTCTCAGGGAGTTGTGGGGAGCGGTAAGGTCTGGTGCTGGTGCTGTGGGGCTGCCGGGCAGAAGAGGGCAGCCCCTCTCCTTTCCTCTTGCCCAGGACTGAGGGCAGAGGAGATGCCCCCCCCTTGATGAGGGGCAGGGGTGACAGGAGGGAAAGCAGGGCTCCTCAGCGGCTTGACAGCCGGCTGATATTCCTGCTGAGTCTGCTGCGTGGCGGTGTGGGTGGCCCACTTACAGTCAGCGTCGGCCGCGGGGCTGGCGCCGCTTGCTGGGCCCTGTCTTTCTGGAGGGTCCCTTGGAGCCGGCGGGGGTCCTGCAGTGCTTTGAGCCCGCTGCTGCTGGAGGCAGCCTGGCCACGGTGGAGGTGTGCCCCGTCAGGCCTGCGGGAGAGGGGTCCACCTCCATCGGCTCCTCTGCCGGTGGATCCACCTCCATGGGCTCTTCCTCGTCCCTTTTCTGGGGTGGGTCGACCTCCATGGGCTCTTCCTTCTCCCTCTTCTGGGGTGGGTCAACCTCCATGGGCTCGACTTGTTGGCCATCACTGCTGCTGCTGGTGGCCTCAGCCCACTTGCGTTTCTGGCGGTGTTTGGGCATCCTCAGGGCTTCCAATGAGCCTCTTCTGGCTGGGCCCACTCAATGTGGGCGCTTGTCCCACCCAATGTGGGCACTGGCCTGCCTTTGCCACCTCCTCCTCTCCCAAGCAGGCTTGGTGCAGGAATCTTTGGCTGCTGAGCGAGCAGTGGGTCAGCCACAGGGGTGCCAGCTTGCCCAACGGCCGGCCGGTGACCGTTGTCACCAACGGACATGGCAGGTGTTGGCAGGGTGGCCCAGGAGGCCCTGCAGGCCCCATGCCGGGTGGCCCTTTGGCTTGCCAGAGAGCAAGGCAGCCCCTAGGGCAGCAGGACTGCCCTCCAGCTCCCCTCCTGTGCCCAGAGGATGCCCAGAAGGTCTGAAGTGGCAGCATCAGAGCAGCTGGCGTGTCCCCTCGTAGTTCTGCCCACATCCTCTAGGTTTTCTCTGCCTGTTCCTGAGCGCTTGTGCCTGATGTTTTCCTGCCATTTGCGCTCTGTCCCTTTGCCAAAGGGCAGAGCACGGCTGTGGAATTGCAGTCCAGGTCTAGAGGTGTGGCCTGGAAAACCCAGTGCCTTTTTTCCCCCATTGCAGTGTCCAGAAGGTGTTGCTTGAAAGCTGAAATCGTGTTCTTCAATCATAAAGCATTCCTTCTTCACAAGTCGCACCTGGAGACAGGACCATCACTGATTTCTCCTATTGATTCTCAAAGCTGATGCTGGGGAATGTATTTGGGTGTAAACTGCAATGAGAAACCTTTCATTGTGGCTGAGACAAATTTAGAGAAATCATCTGCCTTTTTCCCCTGCAGGGCAGAAACAGTCGGCCTAGGGATAGGAAGAGGGTGTTGCCTATTTGTTTGTTCAAGGTGGCTGTGGTTTCACAGCATCCTCTAGCATGTGTGTTGGAGGACAGCAGACTGGATGCATCATCCATTTCATTCCTCTACTACTAAATAGTTTCAACTCACACTGTGCTTTTCATCTCAAAGGATCCCCAGGTGGTCTACAAATGATACCCATGGATTGCTGTACACGGCACTGAACTGCAGCCCCAAGATGTGCCTCCCAATCTATGTTGGTCCTGCCTGGCAGTGGAAGAACATAAATGTACTGTACCTGGAGGGGTCATTTGTGAAAGCCGACTGGTATTTACCTGGCATTTCCTTTTTCTTGGGGACCAGAAAAATTGGAGCACTTGTGTACCATATTTGTGTATTACAGAAAAGAAGAGAAGTCTTACCCAGATTTCTGTGACCTGGCTTGCTGCTGGCCTTCTGTTCAAACTGCCAGCCCTGACTCTTCATTTTGTCTTCGCATGCATAGGGATCATTTGCCGGTCTTTTTCAGGGGATTGCTGTCAGTAATCTGAATCCCATTTGTAAGCATCACTGGGTAAAACAAGTGCAGAGAGAAGTTCACAAACCACATGATGAAACACCAGGAGGAGGAAGAGCTGGGAAGGACTTTTCTGGGAGTGTGTCAACGTTTTGCTGGGTTCATCCTCATCCCTGCTAAATTTGGTGAGATGACAGTGAGAGTGTCTGGGGAAGGAGAGAGCTGCTGAATGCATGATCCTGGGATTCGGTGCTGCTTTCACTATCAATGGCTGTACTTTTACAATCGGTGGGCCCGATTTATCTCCTCTTCTTTCCTTCCTTCTCTCTCTCCTTCTTTCCTCTCTTTCCTTTCCTATTCTTTTCAGGGAAAGTCCAGGGAAAAGGCAGCTGTTGACGAGTGCCTTCTGTCAAGGGATGCCTTTAAGCTGGAGAGATGCCCTGCAGCTCTTGTTTGGTTTGTGTTCTATTCTGTCCTCTGTGTTGCCTTCTGCCCAAAAAAGTTGCCTTTGATACACTGCCATTCTTCATCCTCTTGCTGGGTTTTGGCACAAGTTCACTGGGAACTTCTCTTTTGGAGCCTTCTCTCAGCAAAGGCTGGGCATCAGGATCGCTGATTTCCACCCTGTGAGCAGCTCTTCCTTTGGATGAGCCCAGAACATAACCCTTGGGAGCCTTGGCTTTGTTTCCAATATTTCTGTGTTCCTTTAGCAGGTGTTTCCAAATTTTCTGTAACCTTTTGCCAGCCCTGAGTTTCAGTAAAACCATCTGTAACAGTTCTTGTTGCCTCTCAAGCACAAAAGGCAAAATTGCTGGGGCAGGGCAGCACATGAAGAGAGAGGAGGAGTTTTAGGACAGGTGTCTGAGGAGTGCAGTTTATTGTTTGTGAGCACTCACCTAGGGAAAAGTGAGACCTCTCAAAGCGACAGGGGTCTGTGTGTTTTTCCAAGAGACTTGCTGTGCCCCAGTGAAAATCTGAGGATTCCCTGAGCTCCGCTACAACTGCCTGTCTCACTAGGCTACATTCCATCCATCCCTATAGAAGTTAGAAACAAAGCAAGCCTATATCCCATTTAAATTTGTAGTTGAAATCCAAGTTCAAATAGGTGTGTCATTTCCACGTCATAATGTATCAAATACCTTTAAGATGACAGCGATTCTACTTCCTTGAAGCTGTGAAACCAGGAAAGTTTTTTCTGATTTGTACGAGTGTAATCAGGTCCTGATTTCCCCAAATAATGATGGATACAAGCTTTTGATTGGTGTGGGAGGACGTAGTTGTTTCTTGATTCCTCTGCTTAATGGCAAACTAGTTTTGCAATCATTAACATCATGCAAATGTTAAACTTGCTGCAAAAAAATGGGAAGTGGAAATGTATGTTTGGTTCCCATATCTTCATGGAGTCATCTGTTAATGTGCATGCAGCAATTTAAAGGTGAAACTGCCAGGCAAAGTCTACTTTTCAAATGTCTTTTGTAATGGGAAGTGGTAGTCCCTCTGCAGGTTAAGTTGTGACCTGCTCACTGCTGCACTCCCTATCTGTGGAATAATTCCTAAAATATAATTTTTATTAGAAATATATATAGCATTGTTCACACATTAAGGAAAGGTATAAAATCGAAACGTTTCCAGAGTGGAACACAGCAGCAGCTGGCATGCAAGGAATCCGCTACATCTATGACTCCCTGAACAATATTGCTTGCAAAAGCAACACGGAGGATGGAGTGGAGTGAAGATTCCACGGCCAAGCTCTGTGATTACACAGCAGAATGGGAACAAAGTGATCCTATGGAAGTGATAAGCGGCATGCTTGCTACCCTGAGCCAACAGTCTGTCAAATTTTGATTAAATGCTGTCCTTTGTGCGAACTTTGCTCATTATAATGTCATTATAATACCAAAACACACCTCCAGCCCGAAGGCTACCCTCCTCCAAGGTGCGACCATTCCTCCTTGAGTCTGCGCCCTAAATTTTTCGTAAACTATACCTTTAAATGCGAGGCGAGAGAATTTTACACCAATCATAATAAAGGTATTTATGACTAAAGTCACTCAAACTCCACCTTGAAGGTAAAAAATAATATAAAAATAACCTGAGAAAGGGGGGATGCTAGGGAAGACACCATCGTAAACAAGTCAGGGAGGACCCCATCACGGACTGCCTCTGACTCCCGGGACCAGTCGAGGGGCTGAGCCTTTCTTCCCCTCCATAGGGACGCCTGTGGGTAAAACTTAGACTATACCGAGTGCTTCCTCGGGGAACTGAGAAATCTCTCTAGAGGGTTACCTGTGACATTTATAGCCAGGCTGTATTGTTTGTAACTTTGTCGCGCGCTTTGTACCATTAACATTTTTTCTTTTACTTGCACGTGCTTTGCAGACTGTACTTATCACCGGCAAACCAAAAGAACCTTTATATCTGTTGCTTAAATAAACTGCACTGTTTAAGTAGCTAGCCGTTTCAGTTTCTCACTGAACACGACCAGACACTGAAGTGCGGCCGTGCTAGTTCGTGAGCACGACTAGACTGAAGGTGCAGTCCACTGTCAGTGTATCCAGAATCGTGATAGTTTAATATATTAAACGCGACTGGACTGATAGTGGTGAATTGGGCATCACTCAGAATTTAAACCCAGCCGCCCCTAGCCTCCCACCTTGGTGAGGAGTGTTAGAACGCAAGGGGGTTTATTTTCTGCCAAAACTATCTTGCCTCTTCACGCAACACTATCTTAATCTCTCTTCCTCTCAGCATCATTGCCAAGAGTGTTGTTTCCTCAGTTGGTGTCCATCTGGAGAAGAAAAGTGTCCTTTTTGAGCGTAGGCCCACGACCTGAAGCTGAACATTTGTGCCTAAGGATTTAGTTCGTTCATGAACAAAAGGAGAGGATTGCTGTGTTTGTTGCTCTGCATGTCTTTGTTGCTTATGTCGTTATCACTTATTGCTAGTGGTGCTCACAAAACAATTAGACCCAGTTTTGGATCCAGTGACTCAGAATTGAAGCTTCTCCTGCTGCTTAGGACAGTTGTTGTACAGGAGTTCCTGTGCTCTTGTACTGTAAGAAAATGCTGCTGTGGACTTTCTGTTATTCTGTCTCTAAGGGTTGTCCATCAGGAGTAGAATAGAGAGGTATGGTTTTGGTTTTTTTAAATGATTCTAGAAAGTAACCAGAGTGAGAAGGGCAGTGTCATGATTTGAGCAGAGCTGGCCACTGAAATGCACTTGCCCTTTTGTGTTCTTGCTTTTTGGCCAGGGAACTGTGTATATTGCAGCAATGAAGTGAACTGTTTTGTTCTTGTGTTTCAGCCTTCTGGGAGTTTGGCACCTTTGCAACCCACAAAGAGGCAGGTTTCAGCAGAAGACACTCCCCAGCCCGTACACAGTGTGTTTTCATGGAGATTTACGTGAATTCTCCCCTTAGTTGCTTATAATCAAAACCGTCCTTCTGACTGAAAGCACACTGTGATTCTAAGGTGCTGAGACATGTCTCGCTAATTCTGCAGGTGCGTCACTGGTCGCCTTCTTCAAAGGTCTGGCAGAAATGTCTGTCTGTGGGGCCAGACCACTTTTGGGGAGTGGAGAAGATATCTCTGCCTGTGCAAGAGCAACATTCCTGGCACAAAGGTGTGTGGACAATGCTCAAGTACCACTCCTGCTGTGGGTTATAACACCTCCTTTTCTTTCTATCTAAACTCTATTATCGTTTCTTAGGTTGTGAAATTCTGAGTGATGAGTCCTGTCAAATGGTGTGTGTCTTGGTTTCGGCCAAATTTACCAAAACCAGACCGACAGTTGGCCCTTCCCCTCCCCTCTCCCCCCTCTCCCCCCTCCAAAAGAGAGAGAGAGGAGAGAAAGAGATAAGGAGATTCAGAAGTTTAGAATGAACTAAACTACTTTAATGAAGAATTAATATTAAAATAAAAATAAAGAAGAAAATAATGAAATAGAGACAATATATACAAAACCATATCAAGCTCCCAGGATGACAGTCACGTCATCGGCAGGCACTGGGGAAGTCCCAGACTGGACTCGGTGACGGATGGGAACTGGATTCCAGCTCTGGAGTCAGGAACACACAGGTTGGGATCAAAGGCAGATGAACAGACAGAGTCCTCTCTGGACGTCGGCCATCGCAGGAAGGGGGGCTGACCCTTTGATCCCTCAGCTTTTATACTGAGCATGGGGCAGATGGGATGGAATACCCCAGTTGGTCAGGTTTGGGTCACCTGTCCACTCCTCCCCACCGATGTGACCCCTCTATGTTTTTTCCGTTTCCGACCCTCTAAGGGGGCAAATAACGAAATGGGCTGCCCTTGGTTGTTACAGCAATAAGTATAAGCAAGGGCCTCCCTGCTCACCATCCCTTGGCATGGAGCACAAACATTGGTCTGATCATTCTGAGAACGAGCAGTTTTCTCCACAATGTGCCGTTCATTTCAGAGAGTGAGAGGAGGCCGAGCTAGGATGTAAAATTACAGAACAGAAAATTGGTTCGGTTTTACTTCAAACCGGGACAGTGTGTTACTGGGAAAGGGGAGGGTGTGGACAACTTGCTCAGCCAGTACCACTAAATTCAGTTCAAACTCCAAGTGCCTCTTCTCCCTTCCCTAGGTTCGGAGTCAATTTATACTCATTGGAGGTGAAGATACGGAATACTGTTTGGATTCCGGTTGCCCGTCCTTTCTCTTTTATTATGGACAATGAATGCTTCTTAGGAGTGAAAGCTTTCCAAAGGCAAGTTTTACCAGTTTCTTCCTTGCATACATGGGTAGCTGAAGTTCTTGAAGCTCCCCCACGTGTCATGCTGATTGCTTTTTATGGACACTCTTTTTATCCTTTTTTTCTTTCCTTTTCTGGGTCTTACATTCTAGAGCTGTGAGCATGGATCTAGTCCCCAAAGTTTATACTAGTGTTTTCCTCTTGACGTGTTTCCCTTTTGCCTTTTGTGCTTCTTTTGTGCTTCATGAATGCTAGTGTGATTTTGTTGGAATCATGTCAACTGAAAGCTAAGCCTTCTTGCTGGAGTCCCACCACACAGCTAAGTACATACAGAGAATTATCAGGGAATTTTTATTTTTTTTATTGCTATTTCAAGGAGAGCAAGTTATTAAAGCACTTTGGAAATAGACCTGAAGTAAAAATGTTAAATATGTTAACTTTCTCTTAAACTACTACTTACAGCAAAATGTTGCTCAGCTCAGAATACTGAGCTTGAGTTTTGGTTTTTTATGATCCCTGGGGATAAAGACAAATGACTTCCACATACCAGACAGATACACTTACGAAAACCTCAAAGGAGTTTTTCACCCAGGCCATGATTCTGCTGTCGGATGTGCACATGAAACCTTACTGAAGTGGCAGGATCTTTCGAGCAGGTGGTTCTCAGGGAGTGTCAGGTGGAGGAGCTCTGTTGCTTAGTGATGAAAGTGCGCCCCACGATTCAAGGAGAACCATTGGTATTTTCGTCAAATACCAAGTGGGTAAAATTGCAATCGTAACACTGTAGGGAGTGAGCAAAGAATGAAACTGCACGGAGAAAAAGGGCTCTGTGAAATGTATGGGCACTAATGTCAGCTCTGGTGTGAAATGCAAAGTGCTGTTTCCCCCCACCCCGCCATAAGAAGTGGGGTTCTGCAGGACAGGATGTTTGACAGGACAGGATGTTTGACATGCTGCTGTGTGTGGTGTGAATAGCAGAATACTAACCCCACTTAGTTTATCTTCATCCCCCCCCCAACTCCCAAAGCTGGGGTTATTACCAGACATGGATGCTGTTAATGGTCGGTATTTCCCTTGAAATGACCTCAGAAAATGGGATCTTTAGGATGTTCAGACTTTTTTATTTGCCTTTATATGGTGGCACTGTACCACATTTTATTAGTCTGCAGGAGGGATGTGGTCTTTTCTCGCTGCTGCTGGCCCTTGATTCAAAGACAAATCCATTTTCTTTCTGCCTTGAACATTATCACAATTTGGAATTACAGATCTTGCAGGAAAAATTATGTTCTGACTCTTAGGCAACCCTGGTAACTCAAAGCATCATTTGGCCTGCAGTGTGTCCTATTTTTCTTAAAACTTCTGTATGAGCTAATCTGAGACATCTCTGGCAAAGCTGATTTCAATCCGAGTCACAGAGAGGGTGATCAGTATTTTACAGTCCACTTGCTGTGTGGTGTCTAGTTTAAAAATTATTGAATGTGTATACCACTGTTGAGGAACACAAGGGACCATGGAAAGTTCTACTCCTGCTCCTGGGAACATAAATATTTTGTCAGCGTTAATTTCAAGAATCTCATTTCACAGCACCTCCAGTATCAAAAGCGGTGGGATTTTCCAGAGCCCCAGGTGTTGGCCAACTCTGCTGTTACAAAAATCAATGGATATCTTTAGAAAGTCCTGTGTTGCTTTTGAAAGTCTCTTTGCAGTTGAAGAATTAATTTCTTTCTGGTAACCTGAATGCTTATACAGAATTCCAGGAAGAAATACTTTAGACCTAATTACTGCTGCTGACCTTCTAGTTGATTGTCTGCTTTTCCGAAATTATTCAGCATATATAGATCAACTGATAATAGGCAACTTGCTTCATTTCAACTGCATGAATTCTGAGTTTTCACACGCATAATTCAGGGTAGTTTTGAGCTGGAAGTGTTTAATGACATTTTGGTGCCTGTTTCTTCTGCAAAAAGGACTGATTTTTCCATGTTGTGAATTCTTGGTTGTGGGAGAGGTGGATAGCTCCTGGAAGACGCTCCTGTCAGCTTGACTACATGATCAGAGTAGATTTTCCTTCCAGGCAGAATTTGTTTATTCTTTAGTGATGTTGGCTGCTTTATGTTCCAGTCTTCTGTTTCCTATTAATTAGAATTCATTGTGCCATTTAAGTGAGGTGGAAATTTGAAGTGAAATTCTGCACGATGACTTGTCGTTTACTCTCTGATTGTTTGCCTATTTGCCGTCTGAAGCAGCAACAGTAATTTGAGCCTTCTCTTTTATTAGGTGTTATTTACAGTAGCACTTTATGTGTAGAATTGTCTTTCTCTAGCTCTGTGCTGATAATTACCTACTGACCCTTGATCTGCTTTGACACTCCCTGTCTGGAAATGATAAATGGGACTTGATGCAAAAAAGAATCACGTCCGAGGAGCATAAATGGGTGTACTATATATGCCAAGGTGATGTAAGAAGTTTTAAAATAAGCTTCATGCAACATAGGATTTATGTGCCAAAAGCAGCCCATTATTTGCTTTCTAATAGCAGACAGTTTGACCTGATGAGGGCTTTCTGTTTTTATTGGGCTTTTTGAATTCCCGGGGGTAGTACTTTAAAAAGAGCCCAGTGTGCTAGAGAGGACGAATCCTGCCATGGTCTTTCTTGTGGGAAGGGAAGCGACTGGTGGGATTCTATGTGAGGCACAGTGCTGAGCAGCCAGTTGAATTTCCTATTTATTTCAACTTGGGGATAGTGATGTGATCCTATCCATAGATAGATAGATAGATAGATGCAGGTTACTCATTTGTGATTTATCTTTATATAGAAAAGTTCACTAAGTCCATTTAGTTCATAGCTGCAGGATTTCATCTATCATAGCAGATTCTCAGGGTGGGAAAGATGGATTAAATTCATCGTGGTCCGTGCCCACGGGTAGCATGTCCACCTCAAAGAGTCTTGCTGGACAGCATTTGATGAAGCTGGCTCAGGTTTCATCATTAGTATGTTATCCTGAAAAACACTTACTGAACACTGTTAGTATTATATATCAATTAACACCATATAGCTCCGAATTAAGTATTCTCACCCAGGGTCAAATTTCCTTGAGGTACACATTGAATTTCTTCACTCTTCAGCATCACCCACCAAGGACATCCAGGTCCTTGAGCAAAAACAGTCCCACGAATGGGTTTGCCTTTGCCTGAGGCAGGAAAAACCCAGTTTACCCTAACATAGTCCTTTCATGCACCACAGGGACTTTATCCCCTTCTACTGTGTGTAAAAGGTCTGATTGGGCTGACATTATCAACTGCATAGCTCCAGCTTGATAAAAATCAGAAAGACAGGGAACACAAGGCAGGATTAAATCAATATTTGGCTGCACTTGCAAAGTATAAGGTAACTTCATATGCTTAATTAGTTATAGCATTAGTCCGTCTTCTCTAATAGCAGAATGCCGAGTCCCACACACATGGCAAAAGGAAGAAAGAGCAGGCCCAAGCCATAATCAGCACTGCTGGGGCAGAAGAGATGCAGGAATCCTCCTGAGAGATGGCACACATCCTTGTTGCAGTGCACCAAAATGCTACAGCTTGGCCTGTATTTAAAACCAACAATAACAACCATAATTAGAAAGAAACTCAAGAGACAAAGGTAGGATATGTGAGAGCTAGGGACAGGACTTCCACCTGTCACCACAGCAAAGGTAATTGCACACAGCTGCTCTCAAGTTCTTCAGAACTTGGAACAGGTTGGCTCTAAATTTGGAAATTGTGTGATTTAAAAGAGAAAAAATATCTGATTCCATTACAAAAGGGAACAAATCCCTCCGTGCCCAAAGTATGACTTTTTCTCCTAACAAGTTCTGAGGTATATATAGTTTTGTGCCAGTAAAATACTGTTGTCTTATACTGCACTGTTTTATTGCAGTTCAGCTTTTTGGATTCAATACTATTCAAAATACTGATAAACCTGTTAAGTATTTTAGTTAATACTATAGAATCAGTATATATAGTTCACGCAATGAAATTTTAACATGCAACTGTAAACAATAAAACTTTTGCTTTAATCCTATCCAAATGCCCTTTAGAAGATCACAAAACTTTGAAAATGTCTGCCTGCTTCTGCAGAGCAGTTGGCTTGCCAGGAACAGGATCCAAATCCTTTTTGCACACGGATCCACGTGCTCCAGCCCTTTGGCAGTCATTCGCAGCCATTCTGCATGAAGTGATCCACACGCACCACTGCTGTAATGCAATGCCCTCCGTTCTCCAAGGTCAATGGGAATGTTTGAAATAGACATAGTGCCGATCCTCACCGGGCACTGAAACCCAAACTATGGTCTCTACATCCTCATCCTGGCCCAGAGAGTCATAGATAGACAGCATATATATGTAAGACTGAAAATGGAAGACAGGCAGGAGTCTGCAGGAAGAAGGAGGAGGAAATGAAACAGAGGAGTGGACCAGGACTGGTTTTAGGCAAGGAGAAAGCAGAGATAGCTGCATAGGCAGCAGTCTTCTCAAAGACATCTAAATATTCTAAAATAAGAGCTGAATAAAGAGTGATTAACAAGCTGTCTATTTTGTGTGTACTGAAACAAGCAGGGACCTGCTGCTGTAGCACAACATGCTTCTAAAACGGCCAACCTTCACCTCCAGGTACACCCTCTTAGCTGGCCCTGCTGACTGGGTGGAAGAATCACTACACATGGGTTTGCAGCTGCTGTACATGGCACATCCTCTCCAACCAACAGTAAGTGCCACTCCTCATCCCAAAGGAGCAGATCCTTGGCCTAGCAAAATTCAAACCACTTATGTCTGGCTGGGAAGTCATGGGTCAAATCTAGGATGGGAAGAATGTCAAAGTCAGAATGTCAAAAGGAGGGAAAAGGTAAAGAGCAGAGGCACGGACAAGGGAGTGTACAGAACTCTGTCCAAATATAAGCAAGACCATACGGAACCCAGTTCTGGCATTTTCTACATCACAGCTGCTTAGCTCAGCAACTTAAGTTACTTTTTTTTATTTTTTCAGCACTCTGTAAACATAAACTGGTCACCTCCACTCACTTTCAATTTTACCGTCATATGATTAATCAATAAAACATGTTAGAAGGAAGAACATATGCTAAGAAGACATCAAAAAATCGTTTAAATACATGCAGTGGAACCTGTAAGCTCTGCTCAGAACACAATCCACTAATTTCTTTTCTCCTGTAAACTAGGTAAGTAGCTGCTTTCATATTATTGTGGATAAACAGAAAGCTTCACAAACCAGCACTGCCTAAATGAAGAAAGTTTCTTCCTTACCCTCAGATGATGAGATCCAGCATTATTTCAAGTAAGCTGCCTTTGTTATCCTAATAATTATCTTTAATATTAAAATGATGCCTCAATTCCTGCTACAACATTCACTTTCAGTGCTGTTTAATCAAGTTTTCATGAACTGTTAAAGTGTATTTAATGGCACAGTGCTGGGCATTAACCTAAGCATCTTTTTTTTTTTTTTTTTTTTTTTTTTTTTGGATCACCTAGAAGCTAACGAAGTCTCTAGTTCTACATCACAACAGTTTGGGCTCTGGTAGAGTCGACAGAGGCTGTCAGAGGAGATCTCGGAGTGGCTTACAATAGGTAAGATTTACTAGTACCTTTCTCTTTGGCCTGCCTGCAGTATTACAGGTGGGAAGCTGAGTAGACCATGACACTTGCCTACTAATCAGGGATTCCTTCCCCATTATAGTACTCTCCCCAGACTTATTTTGTAGCCCTACTGCTGCATCCTGACACCCCACTGGCCCCTTTACCCACGTTCCAGCACACTGTGTGTGGGGCAGGGGGGCTGGGATTCTCTTTACTCTGCCACTCAAATACATTTCTCGCACTGCAGCTTGCAAAATAAATGTGATTCTTCCAGGCACTGGTTGTAATTCTGTAGCAGAACAATACACGGCCTTGGCAGAAGAGGGCAGAACATATTGTTATTCAGCAACCCGCCTCGTCCCTTCTCCACATTTCTGAAATTGGCATTGGATTAATTTTTTCTACATGTGTTTTCGACATAGATTCATAGATTCATAGATTGGTCCAGGCCGGAAGGGACCTCCAAAGGTCATCTAGTCCGACCTCCCCGCAGTCAGCAGGGACACCCCCAACTAGACCAGGTTGCCCAGGGCCTCATCAAGCTTCACCTTGAATATCTCAAGGGAAGGGGCCTCAACCACCTCCCTGGGCAACCTGTTCCAGTGTTCCACCACCCTCATGGTAAAGAACTTATTCCTAATATCCAATCTAAATCTCCCCTTCTCCAACTTAAAACCATTGCCCCTCGTCCTGTCACTGCAGGCCTTTGTAAACAGACCCTCCCCAGCCTTCCTGTAGGCCCCCCTCAGGTACTGGAGGCTGCTATGAGGTCTCCCCGGAACCTCCTTTTCTCCAAGCTGAACAACCCCAGCTCCCTCAGTCTGTCCTCATTGGAGAGGTGCTCCGGCCCCCTGATCATTTTGGTGGCCCTCCTCTGGACCCGCTCCATCAGGTCCATGTCCTTTCTATATTGAGGGCTCCAGACCTGCACACAGTACTCCAGGTGAGGTCTCACCAGAGCAGAGTAAAGTGGCAGAATCACCTCTCTGGATCTGCTGGCAACACTTCTTTTGATGCAGCCCAGGATGTGATTGGCCTTCTGGGCTGTGAGAGCACATTGCCTGCTCATGTCCAGCTTCTCGTCCATCAGGACCCCCAAGTCCCTTTCCTCAGGGCTGCTTTCTAATACCTCATCCCCCAGTCTGTATTTATACTGAGGATTGTTTCTTCCCAGGTGCAGAATCCTGCACTTGCTTTTGTTGAACCTCATGAGGTTCAACTGGGCCCACCTCTCCAGCCTGTCCAGGTCCCTCTGAATGACATCCCATCCCTCTGGTGTATCGACAACACCACACAGCTTGGTGTCATCTGCAAACTTGCTGATGGTGCTCTCAATCCCTCTGTCTATGTCTTTGATAAAAATGTTAAACAGTACTGGTCCCAGCACGGACATGTAGTCTTTTTTTTTTTTTCATTATTACCACTGTCCTAGACTTCCTTTAAAGCAGCTGAAAGCAGCAGGGTACATTCTACCAGCCAAGAAACTGATTCAACAAAGTGAGCAGCATGAGGCCCTTACCTGTGACACGGTGAGCGTGGCTGTGCGGCACCGCCTTCGTACAGTACACTTTGCAAGAGCTTGGGCAGAGTCCTCGTAGGCTGCTTTATATTACTGGGGGAAGAAATCCCCTGCTGTCAGCCGGTCGTTTGGTTTGCTGGCCTCCTCAGTACGGAACTTGACTCCTCACCAGCACAATGTATTAGACAAACACTGTAATTCCCCATGCAAAAAAAAAAAAAAAAAGGTTTATTGTGCTTGCCTCTGCAGAAGAAAAGAGAGGCAGAGGGACATGGAGGGTATCATACATCCCCCACTATAGGGAATGTACTGTGTAAAACAGACCGGTGAATTCAGAAGGCCAAGGGCAAAAAACTGGTTTAGGGAGCCATAGGTGAGGATAGGCGCACGATCTTTGGGACATCCTGCTGGACGTGGAAAAGGACTTTCCCGTCTTATTCTGTAGGAGTACGAGCCTCTCTGCCAAATCCAGAGGAAACTGCATAAAAAATCAACAAAGCTTGAAGACCTATTGATTTAGTGAGAAACAAAGTGCTTTTGTGTACAATAATAAGCTACTAAGGGTCTTCCCCTCTTTTGAGAGTAAGTAGTGCTTATGTAAGGTGTATGCAGTAGATATAACATAGTTAAAACACCTCAGATGATCAGATGTTATCCAAACAGAAGTAAACTCAGCCGAGAAATTAAAGCATACTCAAGACTGATTGACAAAGGCGCATTTCTAGAAAGGACTAACTTAATTTCTGATTTGACAGAGCATCTCATCACCACTATGTTACACCTTTAACTCGTTTTGTTAAGAGAACTAGTGAACTTTTCTAAAGTTTCTTTGAAGGAATTGATCAAGTAAGCTCCCAGTTCATTCTTCGTCTCCTGAACAGCTGCGTCATAACTGCCGAAGAGGGGAGTTGAAGTCTTCACATCCTCTCTATTTGCTTGGAGTAAAATGAGGTTAAGCTCCTCTGCTACACTTTCATATTTTTGGTGATCAAACCTGCAGAGACTGGCATCATCAATCGGGTAGGTGATACCGATAGGGTAGCAGTCCTTTGGAACTGGGAACTCCACATTTTTCAGCATTGGCAACTCACAGAGAAATGTGAAAAGGTGTTTAAGCGCTTGGGATGACAGCGGGTTTCCAAGAAACCTGAACTCCTGTAGTTTCTGACAAGGGCTTAAACTTACAATCAACATGTTGACATGAGTGTCTTGGATGTTACAGTCCTCCAAGGTAAGACTCCTGAGCACTGAAGAGGAATGGCTGAGAAGCTTAAAGAATATTGATGGGTAAAGGTCAGGTATATTGTGACCACTCAGGTCCAGGGCTTCTAAGTGATTGGCATGGAAGCTGTTGGCTAAATAGGCCATATCAGCATGGTTCAATGAGCAGTTAGAAACATCCAGCATCTTCAGTGGAGTCTTTAGTGGGCTGCAGAATTAAAGAGTAAAAAAAATTATGGCATAAAACATTGAAAAGCTACATTTACAACATTTCATACAACTATCCACATTCTGAATGCAGCCATCTGCCACATTCATTATTTTTTCTAACCTCTTCTGAGAAATAGAAGCATGGGCCAACAATGACAAGTATATTTTCCTCCTGAAATCAGTTCCATGAATTAGCTCCTACTTTACATGTCTCCAACTGTGTTGTTTTAATGGTGATTAATTTGGTAACATTCTAAGTGTCTATTTTGTAACCAGTTATATGTTGTCAGGTGCCTATTATTTCCTGAATTAACAGCAGATCATTACTACCACAAAAGCATTGGTGGCTGTTTCTTGTAGAAAGCTGTTATTTATAGAATTTCCATTGAGGAAGGATTCATTCCAAAATGAAAGCCAATCAGTATTCTAACAAGACATCTGCTTTTGATTCTAGTTTTGTTTCTACTATTTTTTTAAATGCCCAAGAGGTTTACATGTCGTATTGTTCTGGAGTTGCAAAGAGACTTTCTGATGAAGAAGAAGGATAGAAGAAGTGTACCTGAGATTATGTGCAAATATTCTAGTTGAGTATAAAATGGTTCTGGCAGATGAAAATCAAGAGATCCCTCTCACACATACTAAATCTTAGTGAGACTTCTGTGTTCTGAGACAGACCTCATCTGGATCAAGGTTAGAAACTTGTAATTTATTTCTATCATTTTAAGCAGCGTGCCATTCACACTTTTAAATGAAATTACTTCTTTGTACAGGAGGAATTTTAGATCAAGGTGATTTGTCTTGATTAAACTTTTGTCTGCTGCCTTTCTTTTCTTTAGATGTTCTGAAAAGCATACAGTTAACTTATTTTCTGTTCAAATATGAACACTGTTCACTGGCAGCTTGTTATCTTTGGGAGAATTGCCAATTTTTCCCAGGCATTCATCATGAATATTCATATGCTTAATTTGCAGTACAGAAAAGCATCGCATCTCTCTTGCCTTGAGATTGACAGACACAACAAACAACTGAAATCAAAGTCTCAAATCAAAGTTTACTATCACCCCGGCCACCTAAAAATACAGTATCTGTAGTATCTTAGTATATTTACCGCCTGTTTTTTAAAGGACAAAAATTCACTAGAGGCCCTGAAAAATACTTGGAATATGACTCAGGTCTTGCACCAAAGGCCAGCCTAAGATGATTGAGATACAAGCTCTACAAGATCAAGATGTGGCAAATCAAAAATGCCAGGGTGTACCCCTCTCTGATGTGGTAGCCAAAAGTATGTTCTCTTCATACTCATCAGATGGGCTCTGGAAGACTAATAACAACAGTCAGTTCTTCTAAAGGTATTAGATATTGCCTTCCAGTTCTCCCCAACAAATATTCTTTCCTAGCTTTCTGCTGCCCCTACTCACACATACCCTGAGATATACTCACTTCCCTTGTTCTCAGAGATTCTCAGCTTGCTGATGGCACAAAGGGCCGTTCTTTACAGTTTGACTGAAAGCAGGATGACCGAATTACCTGAGCAGTTTCTGTATTCTTCCCGTGAGTATAGAAAATGACATACTCAGCTCGGTCAGTTGCGTCATTTCACCCATCTTTTCTCCAATGTTAGTAAGCATCTGTTCATCTGTAGCTGTGAACCTCCGCACATTAAATGTTCGTGCTGGCAAGGTCAAGGACATCAATAGAGGGAAGTGGATACTGTTGAAGAGCATTTCCAAGTGTTCCATTTCCAGGCGAACATTGTGAACTACTTCCAGTTTGCGCAACAAAGAGGGATCAATGAGCTTTATGATACAGAAGAATTTCTGCAAAGCCAGGTTGTCAGATCTGAATGCCACACAGCAGATCTTCAGCGGACAATAGCATTTCTTCAACAGGGCCTGCATTACCAGCTCATAGTTCCGCTCTGTAACAAACAAGTCAATTCGCACATCAATACTGATTTCAAAAATACCAGGATCGCGCTGTCTTTGTTGGAGGTAAACCAGCAGTTCTAAACAAAGCTTAGAGAGCAGCTGTGTCCTAGCCCACCTGCCCATTGTCTTCTTGCACTCACAAACCTGAACTTCAACATCTTTTATACCCGTCAGGTCGACCACTTTCAACCTTTTCGCGTAGGGAGAAGAATCATTCAGCACATAGTCTCTCAGCCCCGTCAGACAGCTTTCCAAGCACACGGAGCATGTTCTATGGCTCAGGTCTTCCTGGTAGTCCACAGTAGTTCCCAAAAGTTTTCCCACGTTAAAGTCAACAAATGGCCAGTTCTCTACCAAGTCGTGAATCACTTCCCCTTGCTCCAGCAAATAGCTGGCTTTAAAAAGAAGAGGAAAAAGATTATGGGCAACACTGCCGAGACTCTTCCTGGCAAACTCTGCGTTCGACACAAATGCTTCAGCACTAATGAATCGGAGCGACTTCATTGTTGCTCTGGACTCCTTGCCATCATGGAGAGTGACTTGTGTGTTTAACCGAAGATCCTAGCTGTTTATCACCTTCTATTTTTATCTGCAGCTGCTGTTGGCTACTAACAGAAGCCTTGCTGGGAAGGCAGCATGAACAGTCACATGCTAATCCTCTGCTTTCTATTTTGGAGCTATACTGTGATTCTGCAGTAATTAACTCTTGAGATCTTTAATCGGAGAGCATTTATTCATTTAAATCCTCATATTTATAACAAAGTTAACTTAGCTAAGTAAACACACACACACCCCCCCCATTATAAGTAGGGCGAGGTGCTGCACGGAACTGACAGTGGTCTGAGAAACACTGAACATTCATGTGAATTAAAAAAACAGCTTACAAGAAGGAGGTACATATAAGCTTTCCACCAGACTAACCTTATAAAAGGTGTTACAGGGGTCATTCAAGCTCAAAAAGCTTTCTAATATGGTTAAAGCGTGCAAGCCAGCTTTAGGAAATTTACCTATGCCTGAATTTAATTGGCTATTTTAAAACTAACATAGCAACAAGCAGAGTTTTCCTTCTTATTTTATTTTCCCTTGATCATTGTAGTACTGAAGAGAAAAAATGTGTTGGTTACTCATTTATGCCTGACAAACAACAGTCAAGAGACCTAATACATGAGAGGGTTTGTTCTGATGGAAAAAGGAAATCTATTTAAAACCAACCTTACTGCTTAGTGGGAATGATCTGACCACATTAATCCATAAAAAACACTCACAAAAATGTTTTTTTTTGGCACAGGAATTAATCGATACAACATTCTCTGTGCTTATGGAGCAGTTAGGAAAAGCATTTCTAAGCAGTCCCTTCCTCTTAACTCCAGTATTGACGTTCTCTTGTGTCACACAAGGATTGTAATTAGTGTCACAGAACAGCAATTTTCTTGATGAGGAAATTTCCCAATTTCCACGAAAGTGCTCCTTTGGCAAAACAGGAGAAGCAGAGATATAGCAACATGTCAGCTGTAAAGCAGAGGCACTTGAAGTTAAACGCGTTAACCCCAGTATGTATAAAAGTCAAAGCCAAGCACAGCACTAACACCACTTCAAACCCGCGAGACTGCTGTGAACTAACGCAGGCAACGTACCCCAAGCATAGGCTGGAATACCTCAGAGGCAGTGCTCTTGGTTTCCCAGCTGGCTGGCCAGTAAAATTAATATGGGTTGTTGTTGATGACAGGGATGAAGAAGGATAAAGTAAAGCAATTTCTGGGTATGGGCTGTGTAGAGGAATACTTCACCAGAGTACGTGGGCCTTGCATCCATGCTGGCTAGCATGTTAGCTTTGGTCTAATCCGTAATGAAGGGCTCTAGTCCCTCTTCTGCCATATATATGGAACAGATCTACATATGTTCCCAAGGAAAAACAAAAAGCAGCTGGGAATAGTAGTGCTATTCTACCTGCATATTGGACTAATAAAGAGAATCTGGTTTAACTGTGCTTTCCTATCTCTTTCTATCTCCTTACAAAATACTATTACTTTTAGTAACAGTAATATTTCCTTCTACTTTGCCTACTTCCTCGAATGAATTTGCAGACCTCAGCCCATCACATTTGTATACATGCAAATATATGCACGTATGCAGTGAATGCATTTCAGCTATTCTGAAATTCCAAAACTGTTTTTACCAGGATTATATTTCTTTATCTATCTGGATGTGTACACAGAGGTGCTGGTAGTGCACAGCTGTATCCAACTGTAGGTAGCTGTCAGATGTCAATTTTGATTGTAAATTCATGTCCTTGCAGGATCCAGAAGTCGTGTAATATTGCAGAATCATAGAATAGCTCAGTAGGAAGGGACCTCAAAAGATCATCCGGTCCAGCCTCTCGTGAGAAAGGGAGCCTAGATAAGAGCCTAATTTCCAATTGTAAGAACATACCACATTCCTAATATGTTAACACTGCTACAGCCACCTCAGCAACCTAACAGCTAATAATCAAATCTGTTAACTTTCCTCCAAGTATCAACCTCTTCTCTACTTACTCCAAATACAAGCAAAATTTAGTTTCAGCATTTATATGGGATTTCAAAACAAGCTCATTTCACACAAGGTAGCTAAGACATTTTATTTTCATTCCTGTGCAAAAATCCCTTAAAAATCCCTGCTTGCTCTCCAAATCCTAACTCCAATAAGAACATTTAACAGCATTCCTGAATGCTTTTATGTAATGAGAGGGTCAACTACTTCTTTATATTCTCTGCTTTGGACCACTGAAAAAGCAATGAGTACCCCTGATTTTTTGTTTGTTTGTTTGTTCAGGCCATATTTATAAGAGCTGTAATTTGTATGGCATTGTCCTGTGACTTTTACAAAAATAGGCATAACCTGACATCATACACTTCATTTATCCTCACAGAATCTTGCCAACATCAGGGGATCAAACACGATGGGGATCTTCCTGGCACTGCTCCCCTGAGGCAACAGGGATTTTTATTATACGTTAAATAGGCCTGCACCTTGCTTTGTAATTAAGGTATAAGAGAATTAAGCTTAAAGAGCTAATTGCTCTGACTGACTAGCACTCATTTAGTACCATGCAACCTTGGAGCTCCAGTTTGCGTCAGCATTACAGTATATTGTTAAAATTAGCGGTGCTTCTAACACTGAACTTGCAGTGATTTTAGCGCCTGGTTAACCAAGAATCCCTTTGTAACTAAACGATACGCAGCCTCTGCCTCTCCTGGGCACGTATCCCATTGGACAGTATTCCATTTTGCTCTCTTTGGTAACTGTACGTGTATTAGTGTTCAAGATAGATAGTCTTTATTTGCATACAAATGTTCTTTGAACGTCACATGTAGCTCTGCAGACAGCAATGCCCTGTCTCAAATTCTGGTTTCTAGGAGGAGCTGGTGTAACAGAGAAGAAGCCCTGTGGTGATGTCTTTCTGATGACAACCTGTAACAGGTGTTCAGAAGGGACTGTCCATTTGATACTCAGGGCTTTTAGCAGAACTGATGTTCTGACTGTTTGTACTCTCCTATGTGTTCATGTCTTTTGCACCTGCACGCTCTTTCATAAAGCCTTCAGAGCTGAAAAGTCTGTCTAAAACAACAGACTACGTTGCTACCAAACAATTTCGTTTCAGGCAAAAGATAAAGCTATCTCAAAAGTTCTGCTGAATTACAATCGGTGTTGATATGATTTATTCCTGTAATGCCATTGCAACTGCTTAAACCAAACTTGTGAGGCCAGACTGCCATCCTCACACTGGGCTTGGACTTCAGCCATGAGAAGTCTTACTGGAAGATGTGTATCACCGTTCCCAGAAAAAAAAAAGAAGAACAGCATGGTGGAACAGGGCCAATAAAATGGCTTAAACATAAATGTTGGCTCTCATGTCATGAACTACACCATGAGTTAATGTGGAATACAATCTGTTTTGTTACTCAAGCAAGTCACTCAGCAAAATCCTAACTGAAGGCAGAAATTTAAATCAGTGAATTTCACTGAATTTCACTGAATTTTTAGAGTTGGAAGGGACCATAAAGATCATCTAGTCCAACTCCCCTGCTGAAGCAGGATTGCCCAGAGCATGTCGGAGCATGTTACTCAGGACTGCATCCAGGCAGGTCTTGAAAATCTCCAAACAAGGGGACTCCACACCCTCCCTGGGCAGCCTCTTCCAGTGCTCTGGCACCCTCACTGTGAAGTTTCTTCTCATATTTGAGTGGAACCTCCTATGTTCCAGCTTGTGCCCGTTGCCCCTCGTCCTCTCACTGGCAACCACTGAAAAGAGTCTGGCTCCCTCCTCCTTCAACCCACCCTTCAGATACTTATAAGCCTTGATAAGGTCTCCCCTCAGCTTTCTCTTCTCCAGGCTAAAGAGTCTCAGCTCTCTCAGCCTTTCTTCATAAGGGAGATGCTCCAATCCTTGAATCATCCTCGTTGCCCTTCACTGGACTCTTTCCAGTAGTTCCCTATCCCTCTTGAATTGGGGAGCCCAGAACTGGACACAGTATTCCAGTTGTGGCCTCACCAGTGAATTTCTCTAAGTAAATTCAATTGAAAAAAAACAAAACATTTGACAGCTGTGTATCTTGGACTAATATTTCTAGTTTCTCTGACACTGATTCTAAAAGATGGATTTTTAAATGCGTCAATTACAGAAGTGTAAAATAACACTGTGTGGGGTAAGATGCTAAAAGCCAAAGCATACCGTGCTTATACCCAGTCATGTCAACACTGCAACGCAAAGCAAAACATGGCAATTTTGCCACACAAAGGAAATTGAAATACTGCAGGCAAACAGCTGATAGTTTAATTTAGTTACCCATCTCATTCAGAGTACTTTGACGTCCCCAGGATCTGGATCTTCAAGAGACCTCAGCATTGGTTCAATATTGCCATTTTTCTAAGATGAAAAAATAAAAATTGCCTGGCTTTTTGCCAGTAACAGTATTTACAGGTGCAACATACTGCCTGTTGTCCTTTGCTCTGTGATTCTTCTCAGGGAGGAGATGTGCACCGCAAGGAATATTTGGAATATATTGGAATAGCACTTGAAACACCTTCATTCAAAAATGCCTCAACAACTCAGAATGGGCAGAAATACTAAAACCCCTCACACTTTCACCTGAAGTGCACTGAGATGACTCCAAACTCTCTGTGACTTATGAACAGGAATAAAAGCACACAAAAAGTAAAATGCACTGTACACCAGCACGAGCTCCAACGACACAGCAGAAGAAAGCAAACACCTGGTTTCCAAAATCTTAAGACCATTTTCATCCCAAACTGAACATAAACCTCCAAAGCCAATATGACTGAATGCCATAAAAGACAGTGCCTCTGGATTTGCAATATCTACCTGTCTACAGCACGGTACACTGAGGAAATGCTGTCATTGCAACACCTGTGTCCAAAGAACAGCAGTGACGCTGGCGAAGGGTCTAGAGAACAAGTTCTATCAGGAGCGGCTGAGGGAACCTGGTGAATTGGCACATAAGGAAGTAACATTATCATAACTTATTATGCGTTATCATAACTTAGAGGGATCTACCTGATTTGTCCTGTAGCTAAAAATTTTCACAGCATAGAAGGAAGAAAAGAAAGAGGTACTAACATTTGCAACACAATATCTCTTTCCATGTATTTACTTCTTTAATTTCAGTTTCAAACTTATTGTTGTTTTCTCACTGAAATTTTGTCTCTTTTTGTGAGCAGATACTTTTAAAGTTAGCTGCCAGCAGAACACAAAGAGAAATGGAAAAATAAAACAGAAACTGCATTATTTTTAGATGTTGCTGCGCTGACGTAAGTGAATCTTCTTGTACCTTTCTTCGCCCTTCCTTCTGCTCCTTCAATTTACATTTTATGTTATACCCTTCAGAAGGAAACAACGTACAGAAAATTCTCAAAGGAAGATGGTATATCTGCAAGATTCCATTCTTGAACTTGTGGCACTTCACAGACATGTTTCAGTGGGGTCTGGTCAAAAAAAGGTTAAAATTAAGAATAAATCTTACTTACCTTCAAAGTAACCTGGAGGAATCTAAAAAATATTTTTCAGCATTAATTTTATGGTCATTTTTACTGTACATGCATACTGTAACACAGGTCACCATAAGGTATAGAGTTATTGCTTTGGTTTCACTCAGGATGCACAAAAATTTCCTTGCATTTGCTTTATTGACAGATCAGAAAACAAGTCGCATATTCGTCAGCTAAAGCAGTGACGACCTCTAGTGGTGACAACAGATGCGTGGAAGACAGATGGGTCTGAAGATGGGGGACTGCTGGAAAGAGTCCAGCGGAGAGCTACCAGGATGATCAAGGGAGTGGGGCACCTCTCTTATGGGGAAAGGCTGAGAGACATGGGTCTGTTCGGCCTGGGGAAGAGAAGACTGAGAGGGCATCTCATCAACGCTGATAAATATCTAAAGGGTGGGTGTCAAGAGGATGGGGCCACACTCTTTTCAGTGGTGCCCAGTGACAGGACAAGGGACAACAGGCACAAGCTGGAATACAGGAAATTCCATATGAACATAAGGAAAAAACTTCTTTACTTTGAGAATGGCAGAGCCCTGGAAGAGGCTGCCCAGAGAGGTGTCGGAATCTCCTTCTCTGGAGACATTCAAAACCCACCTGGGTTCCTGTCCAGCCTGCTCTGGGTGACCCTGCTTTGGCAGGGGGGGTTGGACTAGATGATCTCCAGAGGGCCCTTCCAACCCTCACCATTCTGTGATCATTTTAAATATGTGGAATAAGCAAGTTACAGTTTGTAGTGAATTTCAGTTTTAAACAACGGGACACAGGCAAACAAAAATGTATTGGCTAAAGTATAATGCAAAACTTTTATGATCACTTAAAAAACTTGGTAGGATTCTACACTTTTCCTTTCCACACTTTCCTTTCCAGGGAACTTAGGGGAGTCTTCTGTTAAGAGTTCTACAAAGGAAGAATCCTAGGATTTTACAGAGGTTTCTAAGTGATTGTTCTTAAAAGAACAATTAATTAAAAACCCCTGGAGAACAAGGATGATGGAATCCTGCTTGATGTGCAGTGTTTATGAGGAGATACTGTGCTGATGAGGTGAGACAACTAATATAAACTAAATATTGCCCTTGATTATTTTCACAGAATTATTTGTCCAACAGGTTTCAGTACCTTCAGATCACTTCTTAAATATTCTTCTATTCCTAAGTGAAACATTTAACTGCTAATTAACATTTTATTTCCAGAAAGAAATTAAGTCTTCAGCTAAGGCAGTGGCCTATTCTGGAATGCAGGCACCTTTAGCCTTTCAGGCTATTTACCTGAAGTGGATTTCCTTGAGGGGAGGGAATGAGGATGAGGACTGACAAAAGACCACATCCAGGTGACCTTCACAATTACTGTATAAATATAACTTCTATCATCTTGAAGTTTTCCAACCACACCAAGCCAGGAGTTCTTAAAAAAAAAAAAGCATTTTTTGTTTTGATAATTGAAATGTGTAAAGGGCACATACTGTGTTTGCAGTTATGAGTTTATAGCTTAATAGAACTAGTTCCTAAATTCTAAAACCAATTAAAACTTGTCGGCCTTTTTATAGCAACACAATCATTTAATAAAAAGTACAAAGCCCTGATATAGAATTAGAAAGCTGGTCCAGGAAAGTTTTAGAAACTTGTACTGTGCTAGTTTATCCGTTCTCATTAATTAAGGAAGATTTTATCACTGATATCAAGGAAAACACCTTTCCTTTTACTGGCATTAGAGAGCTGCTTTCAAGCTAATTGGTATTTCACAACTGTGACATTCAGAAAAAACTGAAGTGGAATACACTGAAACAGCACATAAGTGAACTGTTTAAGTAATAATGAAAATAAACAGTTCATTGCAACTGTGATATTTCTCTTTTAAAACAAGAACAAAAGTTATTATCAGTGAAGAACATGAATTTGCTGCCCGTATAATTTCAGATTATGTTTTCAACTTCTATTTATGTGCACATTCAGTTTATAATTTGAAGTTGCAGTACTAGTTCATGTCATCTGTGAGCATGTTCCTCTTCGAGCTTCCATTCTTCTCAGCCTTTCTTTGGGCTTTCATAGTTCTCCATCAGCAATGCATCTAATTCCCTCTGGACACATTGATGGTAGGTCTTCTTTTGATTCCGACAGGATCCCTCAGTCCAGCAGAGTCATATATGCTCATACAATAACTTTACAACCATTCCTTCTGGGGTTTTGGAGTCTTACTTCCCCTGCCCAGCAGTGCTGCAGTTCAAGGTTCCTGTTCTGAGCATTCTGGCTGTCGGGGCCACTGGAGTCGTCAGGCCTGTTCCGCTTCTCCGTTCAGCACTTCCCGACAACAAGCCTAAAGAGAGCCTGCAGGAGCACACCTCTTGGGCTCTGGGATAGGTGTGGATCTGGGGGTTTGGCACTGTACCGGCTGTCTCCATCACGGTCTCCAGGGTCAATGCCTCCCAGTCTACGCCCTGCCCAGAGGAACACAAGCCTCCCATAGGTCTTCCTCTTCAAAGACTCTGATCCCAGGCATAGCTTTGTACAGCACAGCTGTTTTACCTAATAGGTATTTGCCAGATACTCTTACTTTATGTGTTTCTAGCTCAAAGAATCTCTATAGATAAGGTAAAACTTGCCCAAGCCAAAGTGACTGAGTAAAGGGCTATTACAGGGGGGAAAATAAGGGCTGATTATTCTGTTTGTTACTGCAGAGGGCATAAAGGCAGAGAACAAGTGGGCAATAAACAGGAGAGCAAGCATTAATGTGCTACTAGGCTGAACATTATTGCTGGCGCAGTAGAGCTAGCATTAATGTGCTCATTATCACCTGTGAGGCAGCGTGATCTGCCAGGATCCACGTGGCAAAGAAAGACCCAGGAATGTGACTGTGATAGTAAATGTTTTATTCTCCAATGTTTTAATTCTAATCAAAGTCTGTGCCTTTGTTGACTTTGGATCTGCAGGAACCCTGAACACGGTAATAAATCTTAGGTTAAATATTTGGGATGCAGACCAACAGAACCTGCATTACAACCTTCTCTGAAGCTTTACCTTTCCTAAGGAATTCTTGGTTTTCTGTTCTAGGTTGGCCAAAGTCTGAAGTAAGAATTGCTGGGGGGGGGGGCGAGAAGAGGGGAATAATTACCCAAGAAAGAAAATTTCTTGTTGAAATAAAGGCTAATATCCTACTCTTAAAATTGAAACATTGTGGTCACTCCTTGTATTGGTTCATCCCAAAACTCACACTTGACTCTGTGAAGCCCACAGGTGCATATATATCCTTATATAACAGGATTGGGAGCTGAAGCTGTAATTTGAAAATTTGGTCACTTTTTTTGGAGCCAATGAGCAAGAAAACATGAGCTCACAGAGAGCTGCTACGGCACACTGGGATAAAATTGTCATTTTGTTGCTTGAGGAAATTACAGCAAGTAGAAATAAGGAAGAAAAATTAATTCTGTAGGAACCTTATATCCGCCCTTTTCAAGAGAACAAATGAAATCCTGGCTCCCATTCTAGCTTCTAGTTGGTGTTGACAGTAGAAGCTTTCAAAATAAACTGTGTTTCACAACACAGGTCCTACGGCTAGTCTGGTATGGCCAGACTTGTAACTACATGATCAGCACTACCAGCACAACTTCCTGCAGTGCTGGTTAAAGCTAAAGAAAACAAAGACTACCTACCTTTAATCCTATGATCAGGATCATACTTGTAGCTACAACCTCTGGGGAACAGAGGAGTAGTGTCTTTCACACAGCAAGGTAAGCCAATGCTTATAGGGAAAAGGGCGTGTGTTCAAAATTAGTGCCACACATATCAGCTTAATAAACCCCCCTCTATCACACATTCTGAGGATTAGCATATGCAGAAGGCTTTATCTGGCTGGTGAAGTGATCCTAGCCCACTCTTTTCTGGGCATACCATACCATACCCCTCTGCAATCTGGACTCTTGGCTCCCGCATAGATCTCTGGACACCAGGGATGACAGGTTTTCTTGGGGATATCACAATGGCCTGGCCTTCTGCCAGGAAGGCAGGTTTTCTTTTGGTGAGCTGAGAAAGTAGCCTTGAGAGCTGAAAGTGTGTGTATGAGAAGAGGTGAACCCTGCCCTTCCCTTATCATTCCAGATTCTAACCTGATTTGACTTTGGTCAGTTAGCTTTAAGTTGTTGGCCCTCAGCTAGCTCCTCAGAGATTCGATTAGATGACCTCCAAAAGTCCTTTCCAACTTTACTTCTTCTATGATTCGCTGTCTTATACAGTGCCAGCCAAACGTTCACTCATCCATAGCCCCACAGTTCACAGCCCAGTTACACAGATAGAGTCAAATTTGATTTCTTTTAATTGCATGTTGGGTCTAATACTGACGCTTTTAGGATTCAAGATGACTGCATCAATATTTCAGACCAGCAAGTAATTAAATGGTAAATGCACACAAATGAGAAGGCTCAGGTTTTGCAAATAACTATGTAGTAGCTCTAACAAGAGCGACTTTGGATGGTGTACTGGTTTCAGCTGGGATAGAGATAACTTTCTTACTAGCAGCTGCTGTGTTTTGGATTTAGGATGAGACTAATGTTGATAACATTAATATTTTAGTTGTTGCTAAGCAGTCAAGGACTTTTCAGCTTCTCATACTGGGCTGCCAACAAGAAGGCAGGGTGCACCCAGGACACACAGCCGGGACAACCGACCCCAATTGACCACAGGAATCCCATACCATATAACGTCATGCTCAACATATAAAGCTGGGGGAAGAACAAGGCGGGGGGGGATGTTCAGAGCGGTGGTGTTTGTCTTCCCAAGTAAAAGTTACGTGTAATGGAGCCCTGCTTTCCTGGAGATGGCTGAACACCGCCTGCTGATGGGAAGCAGTGAATGAATTCCTTGTTTTCCAGGCCAAGCAACTCACCTGTAATGGATGGAAGTACAGGTTCTATGTGGGACATCACCTAGCCAACCAATCAGAAGGACCTGTTTGGTGAGGCAGAAGTGATAGCACTCAGATCTATAACAGTATCAAATGAAACTCACGGAAAGCCTGCTCTTTTCCAGTCTTCATTTTCCATAACTGTTGATCATCATGGGGTGTAATATTGGTGTGGAAACTTGAACCTCAGATGTAGTCAAAATTTCAGAGTGAGTGAGGATACTGACTCTAGATAAGCAAATGGCCGTTGTTGACTGAACTTCATTTTATGTCTTGGTTTGAATATGAAGCTCAGTTTGTAAAAACTCTGAAACAAAATCCTCCTGTACAGCACAGTGTCTGGAGTGAAACCAGGGTTTCCAATCTTATCTGCTAAAACCATGACACACACAAATAGTGGTAGAAGACTATCTTCTGACATTAGCTACGATAGGTATGGCGAAATGATAACTGCAATAGCCAATATCTTGTGTCATGGCGGGAGGTGATATGAACTGATACCAGTAGATAAAGGTAAATCTTTTAAATATAGAGCTCCAGTGCTCCAAAAGTATGAGCAGAAACAGATGGAATTACCATGGAAAAATACATTCCAATTTATAAAACCAAAAAAAAAAAAAAGGCAAAACCAAAATGATGCAAAGCAGCAACTTTGCAACAGCTGCTGTGTGCCCCAACACCAAACCTTTTTGACTTTCTCATAGTGTGAATGTTATAGCTTCCCAAAGCCATTCTCTTCTGTTCAAGTTGAGAAGTGAGTCAGATCCAATGCCAAAATGCCACTGCATATTTCTGCTTATTTTTGTTGAAATAGCTAATAACTATCTTTGAGCTCTTCTCTACCTCAAGATCCACGAGGTACAAATCTTAGAGGTAGAAGGCTTTGGGATCCCTCTCAGAATGTGAGGAGGGCCTCAAGTAGATGTGAAGGGGAAAGAATATAAAAGCTTTTTGTGGTGTGTTCAGTCCACCAACACTGTTTTAAAAAAAATGAAAACGCAGCTGGGACTTGAATAGTTATAATCTCACTGTCTTTATCAGGGATTAGAGCTCATGTGGAGTATTATCTAAAAACCTCTTGGACTGTTCACTCTTTACCTTGCTTGGGTCTATTGTGCTGACCACAACTTTATATTTCTTTGTGTTTCTAAGCAATGGACAGCACAGAATTCTCTCATCCTCTGTGTGTCAGTTTTCCAAAAGCCTGTTATCTGTCTGTTTCAGTGTGATGTTACCTCTTGCCTCCTTAAACTAAGCAGCCAGTAAATCTGAGCTAGCAGAATCCTTACCAACAGATTTCAATTTTTCCAACAGAAGGGGCTGTTCATGGCTTCTGTATGCTTTGTGCACAAGGGGAGACACTCCCCCCACCATTGATTTAATGAACTGTTAAGCTGATTAGCTATTTTAGCTGATTCGCGCATACCACAAAACCAGTTCTATCTAATTTTGCCATTGCAGCATCTCATTTGCTAGCATATGGTTCAGTCACCTGTGCTATCTTTTTAAATCTCTTCAAATCCATACTTAGAAAATAGTATTAATTTTCCTTGGTTTCTGTGTAGAAAATCAAGTTGGCTGGCATTAGTGACTACAAAATCTTCAAAAAGTATTGCACAGTGAAACAAAACCCTGAAAGATAGAATCTTTGCGTCAAAAGAATGATATTATAATGAGATTCTGTGTATCATCATAGATGTAAAGTTCAAATTATAATGTTGTTATAATGATGACATTCCTGTATATCTTGACAAAATACAAGCTCTTCTGTTCTAAGGATGGAAATCTTGCCTTATAAAGTCAATGGGAATTCTGTCATGGACTGCAGCGGGGCTAGAACTATGTCATAGTTGTCAGAGAGAGACTCAGGAGATCTTCTATAACTTCTGTGGCTGCTTTTAATGATTTGCATTTTATGAATGACATGAATAATCAGCAGCACCCGATTTGTCTGCTTTAACTTTGATTTGGGAGCAGAAACAAAAAATTCTCAGAAGTCTTGTATTGAAAGTCTTCTCTAAATGTACTAAATAAATGATTCTCTAAATTAATTGCCAAAGCAGTGTGATTCCACCAAAGTGATACAATTTATTGCCAAACTTCTCATTATGATATACTATTAAAACGTTTCTATAAAGACACATTAGCAGAACAACTTGACTTGTTTAAAAATATATGCAGTAAGTTGACACCTTTTGGAAAGTACACACAAAAATCTCCAAACAGCAGCACTCCAAAGAGTGACAATTTAAGGCACGTGATTATTTTGCAACCTTCATTACATAAACCTCCGGCTAGACCATGTATTTGTAAAACGTAATTTCATATATTTCAATAACTAGCTTCACAGCTCGGAGAGACAGAATTCATCTGAATACAGGCAACGCTTCTTTTTTTTTTAACATTGCTAGGTCATAGTGCAGCATAATAAACATTATTAAAAAGAACCTTATCCATGGAGCAAAATCTATAGAAAAGACATTGAATATTTCTGTATTTCATCTTTTTACAACAAGGTAGGACATAGCTATTTGTTCAATAAATAGCGACTGTGGAATTCTCAACTTGCCTTTCTTTGACAGAGCATGTCACGTAAAAAAGTTAGAGACAAAGTTTTGAGCCAGGGAAACAAGAACTGCACTGGCCTCACCAGAGGTGAACTGATTTACCAGCTGATCATTTCAATTTAATTCACACCATAAAAAAGAAGCCGATACATACAGCCAGATCCTCAGCAGCTCTAAATCTGTATTGCTGTGATGGAGATTAGTGGTGCTTTGACTGATCAAAGTGTGCTGAAGAAGCAACCAGACACTTGCACTCACACGATATGTACTGAAATGTGAAAGTACATGGAAAGAGTACGGGGGTGTCTATGTGTGTGTGTGGAAGTGAGACAGATGATGGATTTTTTTATAACCTGTTTTTTGTATATACCCTGGTAGACATTGGGAGCAATTGCCTCAGAATAAAAAATAAGGAATTATAATCCACTATATTCTAGCTAAGAGTATGTTCTCAATATAGAAACTGGGGACATGAAGCTTTTTTTTTTCAACACGTTTCAAATCGAGAAAATACACCAAACAAAACCTTGCTTTAGAGGCAATTATACTAGAAAACATCTTCCAGAGGCATAAGAGCTTCAGAAATTATGCAAGCTATTCCAGGGAAAGATCTGTTCGCTATCAGAATTGTCCAATTTATCCTTCATCTGTTCAACTATGGTGACACAACAAATAGACAACGTATAAGGCCTTTGAAAGTAAATGGAGAGTTAAGCCCTTTGTATATAGTGTCTTTTCCATTTCGTTTGTTGTTAAAAATGGCATAATGTTCCTCTGTGTTTTGCAAAAACTCCTACAACCCACAGCCCTCTCAAGAAGCATGCAGGATCCTGCTGACTTTTCACAGAGACTGCTGTATTTGTAAACACTACGGTGTCTATTGATCCTCTCTTGTTTAGGATAAAAGCATACAAGAACATCAAAATCTTATATCCTGTGATTTTCAAAATTGCATACTCTTGTGTGTGCAACACTTATCTGATGAAAACTCCCACCTGATGATGATGATGATGATGATTTACAAATGTTTTCCTGAGGTAGCCTGTACACAAATAGATAAAGAATGCTCTAACAAGCATGCAGAAAACAGTCCAGGGTGCGGGTAGTTCTTCTGACCGCAGCACAGCAACGACCTCTGTACAACAGCAATGAAAAGAAATGAAAGCTTGATTTCCAAGCCAGCCCCTGACGAGCATCTTGCCAACTTTGGTGCTGGTACTTCAGCGTTGTGCTATGAGACTGGAGGTTGGATTTTGGCACATTGCACTTTACTTGCGCTAATATTTGGGGTCAGTCCTGGCTCTTTTATTCCAGTGACTAAAATACTTGTTGCAATTATAATATCTGAAACAGCATTAATATGCTCTACTTCATCAAAACAGTGTGTTTATATGGACTCAGTTCACACAAAATTGTATTTACATTATTGAATTATAAAATTAGCATCTCTACTGGTGACAGCCTTATGTCTCATGACCCTCGTTAACAAGACTAGCTCTGCATGATGAAGCTTCCCAATTAGGGACACTGATTGCAGATGATTGCAAACAGGCAGTTGCTTGTGGGTTGACATCAAAAGAACCAGTACTCTGGATCTAGTCTCTAAAGGCATATGTTATGCTTCTGTCTAGGTTTGTGTATGACACTTGCTATCATATCTCTGCAATTTGCACTAGCCTAACAGGCAGTTTTAGCAAAGAGGACGAAGATAGAAAAAAGATGTGGGCACAAATTTTCACACATTGCTCCACTCATTTTGGGTGTCTGGGTAAATCTCAAATTTGACGTCTGACACAGAATCACCTAGAACCCGTTCAAAATCTCTGTAGCTACAGTGAAACAACCACTAATTCCTATAGATAAAGTAAAATTTACGAAAAAAAGCCTCTGTCGAATCCAGTCTTAAGCAGTTCAGATACTTCCCTGAAGGTGATTTAGCTCATTTACAACTGGTTTACACTGATATCAAAAAGAAATAAGGTATGCATTAGGATCTCAGATGCTTCTAAGCACTCATTGATGTCACAGAACCTTTGCAACTTATACCACTGAAGATTTCAAGCCAAAATTTCAGGACTGGAATCATCCAAGCCAAAATACAGATAGGCCAGAGGACTCTATGCCAGCATGTAGCATTATACATCCACAAGAGGTCTCAGAGTTTTCACTTTTCAGTCTTTAGATGAACTGGCTTTTGCTGATGTCTCTGGCTGTCGTCAAGGTGATGTAGATCGGACTCATATGCAACAGGCATCTAGTGCAATCTTAACTACTACCATTTAACAGAAAACTGGGGACAAAAAAATAAAGGAAGCTCCTAACGCAAACAGGTATGTACATACACAGTAGCCAAACTACCTCAGTACTGTGAACCATCAACATCCTGAGTCATTGTGGCACTTGAACCATGTGGCAAAGCACAGGATAAGCATCTGAGAGACCATTGTCCTGATCAGCTATTCAAAGTGATGCATAAATTAACAAGATAATCTAACAGAGTATTTGGAAGGTGTCTTCCAAAGCAGCAGCAAAAATGACAAATATTTACGCTTCTGTCTGAGTGAGGCTATTTAAAATAGAGCAGCTTAATTAAGAATGAGAAAGGAGTTGCTTGTGACCACACAAACTAAAATTCTGAGCTAATTCTGGATGTTCTTTCATTCCAGTGCTACTGAGTAGAGGAAATGAAGGTGAAGGAAGGAAATGGCCTTCCTGGCACCCTTGATTAAATTTCAAGGTGCTAGGATTTTCCTCTCCCTGGAAAGTTTTCCACCAGAGTCAATATCTCACAATTACTCAGTGATACAAATATTCAAGAGCAGGAAAATAATTTTCTTTAGCTTGCACTTATAAAAGGCACTGATCCATTTCAATCAGAGTTGACTTAGCAGGCAAGAGGCTAACCATTGGCTTCTCCTACGTTCATTTCATACATCACAAATATTGAATTCCATTACTGAAGCAGCAAATGCAGCCTATTTCTTTAAATGTATTTGTGGCATAATGGCGTAATAAACCATTTCCATGTAAAAAAATCCAATAAGGATTTGCCATTTGAAAAGATTCTTCGTTTAGCCCTCCAAAAATAATGTTGAATTTTTGTAACAGTCTACACAAAAAAATAACAAGGAGGCATATTTCTCCTTTACTATGAACCCTTTCATCATGAATGAGAACTTAAAAATCTAAGTGCAGCAGAAAAGCTCCAGTGTTTCTGATATTATGGGACCCCATTCCCTTCCCATCTGAAACCATTTTAGAGCAGATCCCATGAACCAATAAGTTGCTCTCTATTTTTACACAAGCCCTTTGTTCAAGTTATTCTCTCTCATCTTCTCTTTTCAAGTAAGTCCTGGTTCACAACTGTGTTTCCTCTTGTTCCAAAGAATGTGGAGGGATGTGGCAAGATGCTGGAAGAGATGCTAGCTTCTGAAGCTTAGGGTGTTGCAGAGGTTTTGGCCGGTGAAAAGAACGTCGGCTTTGTACACGTCTGGCTGCAGCAGATCTGTAATTTCCTTGTACATCAAGCAACATTTTCTTCTCTTGGGGCTCCTTCATATAAGAGTCTTCCAGCCCTTCAAATATAAGTAGAGAATTCTCTTCTTGTGAATTCTCTGACTTGTAGCTAACTTCAGAACCATAACCTGAGTTTACTGTCTCTTTGTTATTCGTATCTGTATCTGCTTCCCAGAAGAGATCAGGTACATTTGGGTCACAAGAAGCTATATACTCAGAGACAGAAGAAAGAGATAAATTCCCTCTGTTTTCCAATGAAGAATAGTTTTGTGTCCAAGGCATTTGAAGACAAGATGGAAAGAAGTGCAGGGGAGTCACTGAAACACTTTGGTTTTGGTTTAGTTGGTCATCTGAAGAGGAGTATTCTGTCATTTCAACATCATGGTCCATATCACCTAGAGAGCACAATTAAATAGAAACATTTGTAATATATACTTTCTATACTAGTATGCTGGCTACTGGGCTTTGCTTTTGGCTATTTTTATGAAAGCCTTATGAAAGTGAGTGGTTTAAGATGGCTTTTTTTGCTAGGGAACTGTACCCTTTCCTAATGTCTGTCTTGGACAACCTAAAATGAGTTTATTAAACTTCTTATCCTTGCTGAGTATCAGGCAAAACTTAGTTCAGTGTTTGTGATGAACCAACTGCCTGTTTCATATATTTAGGAGACGGAGCCATCATCTGGTCATTAAGGTATATCTTTACCTTGAAACATGTAGGCCTGATGCTCAGCAAGGAAATCTTTCCGAAGCTTTTGAAAGAAACTGTACTCTTTCAATCAAATAGCACAGGGTATCACCAGGGAGTCAATTTCTTATTGACTGGGGTCTATGGTCAGTTTTCTGCATACTTTAGACTGTGTAGAGAAACTTCACATTTCCACCCTTGGTTTCCAGTTTACATGGGTTTTTAAAACCTTTTAATTGAAATTTCAGTATCATACTCCTATTAGGAGAATTTTGTTAAGGAGATCATTCAGAAAAATACTTCAGAGAGTAATCAAGTTCTAAGCTTATTAGCTTGGGAAATCTAGCTTCCCAAAACACTTCCTAAGAAACACAGCAGTCAAAACCCAGTGATTTTGATATATCGAAGATACTTGCACAAGAATTTATACAAACCGTTTCCTAATAATAAAGACAATTATAAATAAGGCAGTAGAATGGAGGAAAAGAACAAGGGTTAGCAAGAAAATATTCAGCAAGTTATATATTTTATCACTATGTTCTTAGTGGAAAAAAAAGTGAAGAGAATTTTAATGTGGATAAGTGTCAAGGAGAAGTTTTCCTTTTGGAATGTTGCTCGTTATTCAAATTTTTGATCAGGATATTGCAATTTAATTCATAGTTCTTTAATTAATCTGGTATTCCTTTTAAAGCATCATTTAAAAAATAATCAAAGCTGCATTAATAAAGAACTGAGTACTAGAACCAATCGCAGACCTACAGGACACTCCTGTGAAGAGTGATGCGCTTCCTGTAACTACACGTGAACCAGCACATCTTCTGCAGAGACAGAAGCCAGAACAGAAGAAAAACAGAACTTCCTGTTCTATTTCTTTTCAAAAGGTAATGAAGTTCTTCTCAAATCAAAATTACCAACCTTCACTCTTATCCTGAGGTCTTTGTCTGAACAAAGTTTCATCAGCTAACTACAGAAGTACTTTCAGCTTACCACATGCCTTTATTTGGTGATGCACAGAGGGCATGAGATCATACAATTGTGATCACAGATTCCACAAAAACAAATGCACGATGAAACTGATTATTGCATTTCATTGCATAATCCCCACAGTGCCCTATGTTCTATTCAATTATGATGGCTGAACTGTGATCTGACCCACCTCATTTACAGCACTGATTGTGTTGATTATGGAACTGAAGGCTGCTTTTTATGGTGTGGAAAATTTCCACAAAGTGAGAATTAAAAGCCAACTAGTATAACTCATTTAAACCCAGAGTCAGTTTGATTTTTTGCCTCTAAGACATTAGAAGCAACAAGTTATTTACTGCATCAGAAATCTAAGCGCTTTTCTGGTTTCAAAATAAGGTATGCATTAAGGTAAACTCACAGTTTGAGGATAAAGCTCTAGCCCAAACTGGAATTCTGCATTTCCACAGTCTGGCTGTTGTGTAAGTATCGCTACCTGTGCAAGGGAACTCTGATGCATTCTTGGAAACATGCTAAATTTTTAAACTCTTTCTTATGTAATTTAATGATGACATCAGCAGCGTCATTCAGTACTTGTAGCACTGGGACCACTTTCCCTTCCTGGGCACTAGATAAATAACCTGGACAAATATTCAGAGCTGACTCAAGGCTTCTTAGCAGTGGAGTAAAAAATTATATTTTAATCATGCTAAGAATGAGAGACAGCCCAGATAGTTGCTGGTCTAGCCCTGCTGCTCTTATTGTATGTCCGAATGCAATCGAGCCAAATTGGTTAAATGACTCATCTGACCTTTTATGGGCAAACCATATCCTTTGACATCAGCCACTGGATTGTCTTTCTGGGGGTTCAGACTACTTTGCTTAGATCTGCAGACAGTGGTGACAATGTCACGCGAAAAGACCTATCACTGTTTAAGGGGGTTGAATCAGAATTACCTGACTCCTGTTAGGGAATTTGGGCACAAGTTTTATCACCTAGAACTGACTAACTAAGAAGCCTGGAGCCTCTTGAAAATGGGTGCACAATATTCTGGTATTTGGAATACTATTTTCTTGGCATTTAAAGTATTCAAGCCAAAACAAAGAGCAGGACCATTATCTGCTGTAAAAATAGCAAGTCATTGGACCCCAAATAGTTGGACAACTCTTCTGCAAAAGGAAGACAGAAAGATGTTTTGTTATTCAAGCTGGAGAAAAATAGAAGATGTTTAGTTGTACGAAGAAGTCAGGAAGAAAAGAGATGCTCTGGGAGAAGAAAAATCAGAAAAGTAAGTTTACTTGTCAGTAGTCAGGGTTGATAGGAAGGCTGATTAAAAATAAAGGTAATAATATTCTTTAAAATATTACATATGTGTTGATTCTGGGAGAAAAGATCTGGGTCGGTCCTCTGGGCCATCTGCTAGCAGAAAGGAATCTATTGATTTGTTGCTGAGCCGGAATGGAGTGAGCCGTCTGAAGTTGTTTGGAGAATATGGGATCTGCACTCGGGCCCTTTGTGATGGTACCACAGTATCTTCACTAGACAACCATGGCGAGAACTTCATGTAGATGCTTTGATCATCATCGGTTGAAAATACCGGGTTATCAATTCCTAAAAAAAGTTCACGAGTGACAAATACAATTAATCAAAATAATTTCCTGGTAATACAGCAAGATGCTTTGTAAAAGGAGAATGGCTATAGTGGGAAAAAATAGGCCGATACGCTGGTATAGGTGTGACTAGGCCGATACCCAGACCATTATACACACATGGGTTGCTCTTTATACTTTGGCTATTGCTAGTCATTTTGGATTTCTATTAAAGAGAAAAATTGGTTATTATATCCAATATGCAGTTATGTTTGGGATATCTGGAGACAAAAAAATAAAATCAATAAAAGAAGAAATCAGTCAGCAAATTTTAGGCAAAATAAAGCACAATACAAAATAGCTGCAGAAAATTCAAGTCAAACCCATAAAAAAGAAAAAAATTATGGAAAAAAATGCAAAAGCATAAACTGCACAACTCCATAAAGGGAAGGAACTAAGGCAGGCCACAAAACAGTCAACAGTAAGTTACAGGAGCCTTTTAACATAGATACCTAGTTTGTAGTGTTTAAACAGAAAAAGAAATTTTAAAGATGAGTCTAGGTCTCATCTTGCCACCTGCTTGTTTCTGGATCAATTTCTGGATGTCATTATACATTCTCAAACATGGAATTGGTCATGGAACAGCGAACCAGCATGTCTGCCAAAAGAAAAACGCAAGTGCTTTTCTGGACTGTATGCAGCATGTTACATATGAAGCATGCAGTGGCATGCTGAAAATTCAAACACAAAATTGCTAAAGAGAAATACTTTAGAACTTTATAAATCATATCATGTAATATATAGTGACACACTTTCCGTCTGATATTTTGGAGCCTTTCAGGGCTGGAAATTAAATCCAATGAATGCTCCAGGAATGCTGCAAATGTGCCCTTTTCAGTGACTTTTATGAGCCTGTAAAGAACTGAGAGTTGTGAATTTAAGAGAAATCTGGCCTGCAAGAAGAAGCATGAAATTTATCACAACAAAGTACTTCAAATGCAAGTAGAAAATAGTTCCAAAGGACTAGTATTGACCAGTGTTGTGAGGTAGAACAATTCTAAAATAACATTTGCTGTTGCTAGAAATAATTAGTGGGTTTAGGTCTGGTTTAGGAAGTCATGCTCACAACTTCTATCAGTAGCAAATTTGATGCTCTCCATGCCTCCGGATAGCCAAAACATTTTATCTGTTAACAATAATATTAAGCAAATATATTTTCTAATAGAACACATCAAATCAAAACAAAAAAAAAAAAAGAGAACAGGCTAAATCATTAGCATTTCTAGCCTATTTTTAACATTTGAGAAAAAAAAAACAAAACCAAACACCTCTCTAGGTAATTAATATTTTTACCATTGGGAGTATCTGTGAAATTTTGCTTCGTCACATTAGCCAGGAAATCAACTCCTTTGCCTAGATGCAAAGTTTCATAATCATTATTTTCTTCTGATTCAGAAAACTCCAAATCTGGAAAAGAAAAAAAAAAAAAAGAAAGTCCAATTTGATTAGAGATTTGTATCTGTTCTGATAGGAAGTGCCATTTCATGCTGGTTTGACGCTGGCATAGATTCACACTCTGGATAAGCTTATGGCTATCAGAATTGTCTTCTTTCCTGGGACTGAAACAAACCATCCTATGATGTGGCACCACTGCTGCTGCTGCTGCTCTTTTGTGTCTTAAATGCTCACGTTGACAAATGTCATCCCTTACAATAATCATTTCATCATTTGACAGAGGTCAGTATTAGTATCCTGATTTCAGACCTGGTGAGGTCATTGCTGCTTCTACTACAGTAGAATCAGTTTTATGACAGCTGCTAAACCACTTGTTAAGATTGTCTTCCAATGAAGCTTTTTTTTTAAAATATATGATGACATCTATACACAGTGGTTTTAACAAGAATTACCTACTTAGAAGCATTTGGAAAGCTCTTCCCATGCAAAAAGGTTCTAGAATATCACACTTATTCAGCCAGCCTGTATTGCCCCTTCCAGTCAAATAAAAATAATGCTAGGAAACGATTCAAAGAACATACATAAGAAAAAACATCTTTGCTTGGAGCTATTGAGAAAAGATCATAGAATCATAGAATGGTTCGGGTTAGAAGGGACCTTAAAGATCATCAAATTCCAATCCCCCTGACGTGGGCAGGGACACCTCCCACTAGACCAGGTGAATCCCTCTCTATTTAAATTCAATTCTCTTTGAGATCAAAGGGTTGGATGTATAAACAGAGGAAAGAATAGAAAAAAAAAAAGTTAGTTCAGTGGCTTTTAAACCACATTTCAGTTTTTAAGTGATATGTATTATTTTACAATTACGTAACAAACATATTAGCATCCATTAGGTCTTGCTATGACATCAATGACAAAAGATGGCTAAAACATGAGACGAAAGAATTTGGGGCTTTCCATGCAAAACCAACTTGTGGTAAAGATGTTTCCTGGGCCAGTCAGCTTCAGATTACACTTCCAAGGCTCAACCATGTGTTAAATTTGTGCATGAAGGGTGAATCAGTGCTGAAACTGGCCTCTGACTATACGTTCCTTTCAAAGGTACACTGTCCTTGAGTTCTAGTGTGCTTGCTTAGCCTCAACTCTCATTCAGACCCTTCTAAACAAATGGACCTTAACTCAGATCGGCATGTTATCTCAACTACTTAATTTTGTATGGCACAGTGTCCCAGGCAGAAATATCCTGCTGTGATGAAAAAGAAAAACGTTAGCAAAAGTTGCTCTGTGCAACTTCTCCAAAAGGAACCTGAAAGTTCATCTACGTTGTAGCCACTGCATTATTTTCTTTAAAAGATTTAATTGCAATATTTTAAAAATGTGAGGAAGACAGCCAATTAAAATTTGGCCTAGAAAAACAACTTCTAAATCATCAAGACACTGCATTTATGCATGGAGCAGGTCCCCACTCTGACTTCTGAATTATGACTAGAAGTCCCTCTTTAATACCAGCTTCAATGTTGCACATCACAAAATTTTTCAGTGATGCTTTACTGACAATGTAGCTGGTAAAATGCAGTTAATGAAACTGGGCTAAGAGTCTTTTTACCTTTTTCCTTCAAAGTAAAATCTTGTAGTGGGTTTTCTGAAGGTATTTTTCCATTTGGGATGACACTGCTGTTTCGCTGAAAGAAAACAAACCAAGTTACCAAAAATGCTACCGTCATCAGAGAGCAACGGCAGTGACATCCTTCGAAATCACGAGTTCAGCAGCATAACCCTGAAATCCACCGTAATCTTTGCTTGAAACTCAATATGGATGTCATTAGTTTCCTGCTACACTCATAGTCACTGCAGGAAAAGAAAGGAACTTCAGCTGTACATTCCCTCTTAGTTTCATATGAAGTTTGTAGAATGCTCTATGCTTCAGTGCTACCCTGCTACATCTACCCTGCAACATCTCCCCGTGGTGTTGTAGCATGGCTCAAGGTCTGTTGTTTTTCAAGTAATGAAAAATCTCTCACCCAGAAGAAGAGTCCCAGAGCAAAGAGAAAAGCAGGATGTGAGAAGATGCCCCCTGAGTTATCTCATAGTTTAATCTCTTCTTGTTTAGTCCCTTTAAGTTCGTGAAGTTCTAAAGGACAGAGATAAATACAGGACATAGGACCTTTCAGAGTCCTCCCTGCCCTCCCCATCCCTTATTTTGTGTAATAGGTGGCTACATCTGGGTCCTTGTGAAAGTATTTTACCCTTTTTTGGCCCCGGTCTCGCTTGTGGATTTTATTGAGCTTCTTGGAATGGTTTATTCCTAGTTTGGTACTCTTGAAAGATTCTAAGCGCTTCCTCATTGTCCTATGGAAAATCTCCTTGTCTTGTTTCTCATCTTCACTGTGCATGATCTCATGTCGACTGTACAGGTGTTTGTGCTGTGGCCAGGAAGGGAAGACAATATTCATTTATTTAGAAATACAGCTGGAAGCCCTGAATCAATGCAGTCAGTGTAATGCAAATGTAAACAATTCCATAAAAAAGAATGACCCAAAGACTAGCCAGAAGGCATTAATGAAACTCCTATTTTTCTTTCTCTTTCTTCACTATGAAACAAGTGTAAGTCCAGGAATTTTAAGTTGTAAGAGTGACTGTCATTCAAAGTAAGCCTCTCCCTGGAAGTCTTCGAATCACTTCAGTTGACACACTCCATTTAATCCTGCTTCAAGACCTATAGTGGACCCAGTTCTGCATTCCACTGGCCCCAGTGAAGTCAAAGGCACTAGTTCTGTTAAAGAGGCATGTTCATAAATGAGAAAGAATATAGACATAGAGCCTGTCTTCCTCAAGGGTGCAGATTTTGCAGATGGGTTAGAATCACAGAATCATAAAATGGTTAGAGTTGGAAGAGACCTTAAAGATCACCGAGTTCCAACCCCCCTGCCATGGGCAGGGACACTTCCCACCAGACCAAGTTACTCAAAGCCCCATCCAGCCTGGCCTTGAACACCTCCAGGGATGGGGCATCCACAACTGCTCTGGGCAACCTGTTCCAGTGCCTCACCACCCACATAGTGAAAAATTTCTTCCTAATATTTAATCTAAATCTACCCTCTTACAGTTTGAAGCCATTACCCCTCATCCTATCACTACACTCCCTGATAAAGAGTCCCTCCCCTCTCTCATGTAGGCCCCCTTTGGGTACTGGAAGGCTGCTATAAGGTCTCCTCTGAGCCTTCTCTTCTCCAGGCTGAACAACCCCAACTCTCCCAGCCTGTCCTCATAGGAGAGGTGCTCCAGCCCTCTGATCATCTTTGTGGCCCTCCTCTGGACTTGCTCCAACAGGTCCATGTCCTTCTTATGCTGAGGACTCCAGAGCTGAACACAGTACTCCAGGTGGGGTCTCACCAGAGCGGAGTAGAGGGGCAGAATCACCTCCCTCGGGGTTCTTTCCTTTTGAGTTTTGCTCCCAAGTTTTGGTTCCTAATGTCTCCTAGTTTTAGATTAGAAAACAGTCTAATGCTACCCTTCTGCTCTCACCTCTTGCCTGGGTTTATACAGGTACTGCTGTAGGGTATGATGAGCAACTGTGTCTTCTGTGTCCCGGATGCTTTTCCTCCTCTGCTCTAAAGCTTGCATGTCCAGGCAAACTGGCCCAGCTTTTTCTCTCCTGAAGAGGAATATAATATACGAACAGCAGTGTTTAAAATCAGTGATTGCTGAAGAGGAAGAAAAAAACAGGAAAATATGGAACAAGAGGGAGAAAGGAAGATGAAGTCTAAAAAAGAAAGGAAAGGTCAAAATCAGCTAGATGAAAATGAGTGAGCAAATACCTAATGGGGAATGCAAAGGAAGTATTGGGTTTTGTCTTTCAGGTGGGTGCAGCATTAATTTCTCAGTTTACATGACATGGTCTGTCAGATGAAAGAATCAGGGAAGAGTTAAGGAAGGAGAAATGTTTTTTCCTTGCCTCTCCTAACTTTTTCTGGAGCAGACACAGAAATGCCATCTAGCCCTGTCTATAGCAGTTGATGAACAGAAGGCACATGGAACAACTCTAACGTGGATGTCTGCTTCATCTGATCAGCCCTTAACTGCAAAAATCTATTTGTGTGTAAAATGCACCAATATAACTGTATGTTGAAACAATATGACTATGTATACCCATTTTGTGTGGGAGAAAGGACTAACTGAAGTTCAAAACAGCAGTGAATGAAGCCCCTGTAATTTACATTTTTCAAAAATTTGTAACACAGTTTCCATTTCATCACATATAACATAAGCACCCCACTCCCCCCCAATCAGCCCACGTTACTTACAGTAAATAAGAGACAGAGCTTTCCACAGTACTTGGGCGTGGGGTGCTGAAATCCACGTTTACCATGTTGTCTGTACTTGGAGAACGTATAAATGCCAAGGAACCTCTACGTTCTCCCTGGCCACGGAAAGAAACAAGACATGTTACGGCTGTAAACACCATGGGCAAAACGTGTATCAGAAAAGGCAGATAATTTGTGAGGCTGCTGTATGCAAATGGCACAAGAAGCAGGAGAGAAGCTGTATTTAGACAATGTATGCAAACTATTTTTTGGTTATGGTTTCTTTATGTTCAGTGACGTTTTCCCAACAAACAAAGCCAGGAGAAAAACTATTCCGCTCTTGTAAATTGATTTTGAGGAGTGATTTCTTAGGCCTTAATCTGCTTGCAAAGGATATCCTTGCACTTCTGCAGCCTAACTCTATTGTCTTCACAGACCCTTTCAGGAGTGGACCTTTCACTTTGTACCGCATTGGAAATAGGTACATAGGGATATCTTTGCGGATTTTTAGGACTCGACACGCCATTGCACTAAGACTAGCGTTTTCAAAGATACAACACAAAGTTTTCTGTTCTCTGCCAGACTGGAGGCAGCAAATGTTAAGTGGTGCCAGAAGTCTACAAGACTATTTGAAAGAGATTATAGCATGAAGAGATGAGATTTGCTTTCAGTTCTAAAACTAGTGCCACAGAAGTGACACTGGAAAAGCTCAGGTTGTCTTCACAGTTTTCCCCACTTCTCACATAATCTCGTGTTCAGGTGAAAGGCAGCTGTTGAGTGACATCATGGTTACATAGGCTGAACCCATCTCTGGTTTTGAATTGCAGCAGAAAGAAATCACATAGCAGGTCTCTACATTTTAAACTGTAACAAAGAATACACCAAGAAAAACCACCTCCCTTGCAGAATATTGAAAGTGATTTTACATGTCTCCAACTTCAACTGCATTGTGTCCCCTTTACATTTTTATACTAATAGAGCAAATAAATCAAATATTTCCTTTTCCTGTGGTAGCCCACATACATGCTACAGTAGAAAGCGTTGGATCAGATCAGTGGCATTAAGAAGTACACTCTGGCCTCTCTAGGCAGAAAACTTAAGAGAAAAAAAGTAAATTATGGGTCAGTATCAGTCCATTTTCTTAAGTGCATCTGACTTTCTTTTCAATCAAATTTAATGTTTCATACACACATCATACCATATCATCAGTGGGGGAATTTTAGCCGGAAGAAGTTATTAACTGTATGTATTTTAAGTTGCTTCTATTCCCTTGCTCTGGATTATTTTCATTTCGCCTGGATTAGGCTCTCCCCTCTCAACTGCAAGGAATTTATTTAGGTTCAGACTGAGCTCTCTCAAGTTCTTGTTTATTGTACAGCTGCAGCATAACAGTAGAGCCGGAAAAACAGAAAATTTATAAAATAGTTTTTAAACTCCTCAGTTTCTTGCAAGTGAGAAGAGAGTGAGTAGCTGGGGGAGGCAGATCTTCAAAGGTATATTTCAGAAGTGAAGGAGAATTTGTTACAGCAGCATATCACTGAAGCAAAAATGTTAACTTGAGAAAAGTGGAATGACTTTAGGATTCACAGCTCATGACTAATCAGGCATATTAAGATAACTAATTTCCACTGGAAGAAACCATGTTGCAAATCTTTTGTAGAACCTGGGCAACTTTTAATTTCTTTGTCTATTATTAGCAGCTCAGGAAACATTTGCCAATAGAATTTGTCTGCAAGACACAAAATACACAATAGTATTTGGACTAAGGTAACAAAAGTCCGTTTCCTTGTGTTATGAACTGTACTAAGGTATAATGAAAAAGGTGACTCTCCTAAAAAGTTAATAATCTAGCTTAATCTGACATTACTATATGGGATTCAAGACATTACTGGGTAAAGATTTTGAGGCTAAATCTGCGTGGCTTAGTTATCTATAGAGCCCTTTGCATCTGTTAAAGAGAAAAAATACTGTAATGAATCTACTGAATGGATTCACATCATCAACATCAAAGTCATTATCTAACTTTCTTCCTCTGAGTTGTAACCAAGAAAGCACCACGAGAAAGAAAATTAGTTCTTGAGCTCAAATGATCTGAAAACTGAATGAGTAATTTACAAAATCTGAAAAGAAAGTGTTTGCTTATCTTGTGAACCACTCCCCGATTTTCACACTAACATAATTTCTGAATTTCCTCTTATTTTCCGAATTCATGAAATTCCATGTTTCACTGGAAGAAATCTGCCTGGCTGTAGCTCATTTTCAAAAAAGGAAAAGAGATTATTATTAGTAGTATCAGTCATAGTAATAGCGTTTATTTTAACTAAAGAAATTAACCGGTGTATCATGTAGCTGTGAAAATGAGTTCACCTGGAGATTACAGGCATAGATAGATTATCACTTCAAAGATCACTGTTTAAAATATTCCATTTTAAACTACCCTCTACACTGTATGAATACTGCATATTTGTGGTCATTTGAACTAAGGTGGCCAGTTCCACACTGAAAAAGATTAGGAATTCTTAAACAAACTCTTAACATTGTTCCAGACTGAGAATGGTACATATGCAGAACGCCAGTAACTTTCTTCCATTCTGTAACTTTGTCAGAATGAGATTATAGCGGTCCACTACTTTGGTCATATATCCACACCATTGGGAAGTGAGCTTCTTCAAATAAGATTTATCATCACATAGAACCACTCTTCTGCAGGAGCCAGACTCTGTTGATGCATTTAGAAAGACAGTAGTTTGCCTGATCCCTTTGGAATTACAGGGTTTTTTTTCATGCAATGAATATAGAAACAAAGTTATTCAGTGAAATCCAACAGAAAAGTACAATGACATGACTACAATATATTCATACTTGGGGATAAAGCATAATACTGAGAACTACAGCCACTCAAACAGATGATAGCAAGACTCAGAACACATTTAGAAAAAAAAGCAGAGCAGAAATGAAAATAGTTTTCTTTTAGACATCTCTGGCAATATATCAACTTTAGGTTATATTATAAATTAAAAACAAACAAACACTAAAAAAACCCCCAAGCAAACCAAACCCCAAACTATGCTATAATATGTCAACAAGTGTTCATAAGTACCTCAGCCACATAGCTAATTGCATCCTTCAAGTTGAGTTCATGGAAAACATTAAGGATCTGGTCTCTTGATTTTTGAGCAGACCTTCTCATCAGTACTTTACTGAGGAATTTCCTATCAAAATTGGACCACCTGATAATTTAAACAAACTGTGTTAATGGCAACAAGCAATTTTAGTTTCACAGCATTTTTAGTTTAGCATAAATGATATTTTTGTGAGCTAAGCACTTTCCAAAAAATGGTGAACACAGCAATGTGAGGGATTTGTGTTTTGAAGCTTTTCAATTAGCATTTTAAGAAAGTTAAGGAAAAGCCTGCTACAGAGCTATGCAGCTGTCACAAAGCATTTAATAGGTTAACTTAACAAACACTACTACAACAGCAGGAGTGCTATGATTACAGTATCTCATTTCAGAGTCACTAGGACATTTTATACTCTGGGAGATCACCCTACCTTATTTTTCCACTTCTGATTATGCATTGTTATATTTAATAGCTTCATTCTAAAAGTTTAATTTTCTTTCTTCCTTTGGAATGGAATCTGCTTTTCCCTACTTGTATTGTAGGACAGCCAGCCTAGAAAATCAGTTCACAACAGCAGTGACCTTCCAAAAGCACTTATAGAGGGCCTTACTGTTGCCATTTATGTGCTCTGGGGGACAGAATTGATGTATATTTTCTGTGATTTACACTTCCAAGCTTATCTGATAGTAGGATATCTGCCGTCTGGTATTTAGGCTCCAGAAAGATAAAGGCTGCTTTACTTTCATCTACCTTCCTCAATATTCTCTTGAGGCAACTTTGGTGACTACTATTCAAAGTGATTCTATCCCTCTTGCTCAATGGCTATTTTGAGTTTATGACTTTTTATTCTGATTGTTGAAGCCTTTTTGTTGTTAAACATTATTCACAGAATTGATAACTATGCCTCTTCACCAGACAGAACATCTGACAACAGCGGTCTCTAATACATGCTGTCACACCTGAGCACATCAGTGAGGATGCTGAGCGTTGCCATTCCTTTGAGCAAGCAGCACTTTCACGTACATATAGTCCAAAAGAAGAGACTTAAGGTGATCTCATTCAAAATACATTAGTCACCAAACCACACACTCAACCATGAATCTACATTAAGCTACTCCTTCTCTTGTTACACAGGGAGATTACTTTCTAACATCCAAGGAGTCAAACTCTAATCTGCCACTTAAAAATATTTGGCTCCATCTTCAAGATAGTATTTCAAAACTGGAGATGTATCCCCTGTAGCCTGCTGAAATTCATTGCCAAAAAGTAAACTAAAAATTTAGACCAAAAGAATGAGGATGTTCTATTTGGGATGCGTCTGAAAATTCTTCATTGAATAAATGAACAAAGAGCAAAAGGAAATGAAGGAGCCTGTCCCTGTAACTGGGTACAGAAAGGTGAGCAATCCTGCTTGATCTCAGACACAATCTAGCTCCAGCCTGGGATTCGTATAGTTATATGAGCATAAAGCTAAACCTCAGCTAATATACTCAGCTTCTCGGCAGGGGTTAGTGGAGTGCTCTGCAGAAAGCTAATGCAACCACATGGCTTTTGGTTTGGAATTGGCATGTTGAGTCAGCAGGACAGTAGCAGGTCAGAACTGTGACTGCACCTATGAAATGACCTAAGTCCAGGGAGAGAACTGCCTAACCTTAACCCTCTAAAAGATGTCCAGATTTAATGTCCTTCTTTCACATTTATTCATCTAGATCATCTAGATCTAACTCTTCATATGTACTTCAAAGAAAACGGTGTCTGTATCTTTCAGCTGAGTAGTCTCTCAAGATGAATCAACTATAAACCATAACTTTCATTATCGGTCTTAAACTATTCAAGTCATTTCAAAACGCTCTCTGCCATCACTTTCAGAGGTGTTGAACACATCCTTTGTAGAAACAGGATAAACAACTAGCACAGTAGTAGTTGAGTATTTTTAGTGTCTCCATACAAATGAAATAATGAAATGAAGTGAAATGAAATGAAGAATTATTACAAAGAAGGACCAACATTAGCATTTTAGGTTAAATTTTGTGCAAATGGCAGTTCTCAAATCTTGAGAGAAGTTGGTCCCTGGGTGTGAACTGAGGCATTTGCAAGGGCCTAGCCTGAATTGTGGAAGAAAAGGAAAAGATTCCAGTTGTAGGGGACAGAAATAAGCTACTTTCACATTTGCTATATTTCCAGTATTTTCAATATATAACCTTTTAAACTACATTTTACATCCTTGCTGTCCCTGAAGTCACCGACTGAAAGAGTCGTAATTTACAGATAAGATTTCCTAGCAGTATTTCAACATTCCAGGTTAGTTACTACTTACTTGTCTCTCAGATAATTATGTCCTATTTGTCCAGAAATATCTTCTATAGCAGAAAGAATGTGATCAAAGGCCTGGGAAAGTGAAAGTAGAATTAGTATCTTTACAGAAATAAAAGGCATAATTAGAAAATGGCTCAATGTGTGTCAGGTTAGACCAAGTGACTATGCAGAATATTTTTATTGCTCTTAAGCAGGGTTTTTTTCCCATTTACAGAAATACTACTATATGTTTTTCTTCAAAGGTCCTGAGCTTTCTAACCATTTCTTTACAAATTCACTAACTATTCTTGAACTACAAGGGTCTCAGCAAGAAGGTACTTAAGCCCCCATTTTAACATTCAGTTTTAAGACTCTTTTTATCCACTCATTTTACCATCTCTATTTCTGCCCTATGAAGTACCTCAGCCACTAATAGTGTCAGTGATTACATCAGTCAAAAAATTTCCCTGGTGTTTCTTTTCAGACGTTTCAGGCCGCCATACTTCCCTCAGAGCAGACGTAAACACCATTCTTTTGATATTTAGAGAAAAATCCCATGCTCAGTATATTAGATGGCTGATAGAAATCCTGGGGTTTATAACTTGTTTCAAACCAAGGCAGCTGCAGGTAGAATTTGGTCTTTTTCTGTATATGGTTGTTAACGTTGTTAACATTTGACTCTGAACATTGGAGGGATTAGTGCAGAATATCATGCTAGGTTTAGAACAAAATGGGTGATATGGATCATTCCTGAATATAATATTAATTACTGCCCCAGGAGATAGCTGACATGGAAGTGGAGAAAATGATATTATAACTAATTTTTCTCCCTCGGACTCCCTGAGAGCAGACAGTGCTCCTTCTCTCTGAAGGCTGCAATTTATACAGTTCTAGGAGCGCTGTGCCTCCTGAAACAATATCTGCTAGAATATTCTAGGAAGTGGTGAATCAGTACATACAACTTTACTAAGCAATAGGATTAACATTACTGCTTGGCCTGCACTACTAACTGAGCTGTAAAGGTATATCCCATAAATGTAGACAGACTTTATTTCTTCACCTGGGGGAAAAATCCTGGTTTTCAAATAGTAAAATATTGGAATCGAAATTGAAAATTGAATTGCTGGATAACAAAAACATAGCATATTTATTCAGTAGTCTGTAAAAGAGTTTCTCAGAAACAAACTCTGGCCACCATTAAGTCATTAATTCACTTCAGGTAACCTCCAATGTGAAAACCGACACGATTAGAAGCTCATACAAGAATGTGTAAAAATACTCAATGCAGGATACCTGTGTAAATCTGAAAAGTTCATGGATTAAAGAAGGCCATGAAAGATGTCTTAAAAGTTTCTGTCCTTTAACCTATATTTGTATTGTAAATGTATGTTTCCTTTTACTGAATAAAAACTTTATAAAGTTGTGTGGAAATAAACTGGAAGAGATCACGTTTCAAAATCTTTTAAAAGGTTAAAGAAATGCAGGTGCACACACAGCATTCACACTGAACTAAAACTATCAACATTCATCTGGAATTTTAGTATATAAGTAACATTTGCATCGGGCAGCAGACTACCTTTCTATGTAATATGCAGGCTACAAAGCCTGCTTTCATATAAATATAAATAATATTTAGAAGGAAGAATAAACTGCCACACTCTTTGCCTAGCGATCTTCAATCAAACCTCCTCCTCTTTCAGATGAAGAGAAAGAAGCATATTCCAGCCATGCTGTTTCCCCAGTACTGTTGTTCAGCCCCGTTGAATTCTCAAGTGAAAGACCGGAACCTCCAGTTGAGTATCCCCTCACAGGACTCAACCCAAAGATCAATTACAGCCTACAGATAACTTTTGAAATGTTTGAAGGATTATGCACTTGGCATTTGATTCCCCCCTCCCTTCCAAAAAGAAATTTCCTCTATTCTTTTTTTCCTCCAAGAGGTACCATAGTTTTGTTTAAAAATATCTTACCCTGCCATGAAGTTTCTCATTCAGTTTTGGCTCTCTGTGTTCAGTTTTCTTCACTTTCAGCCACTGTACCAGAGGCTTGATAGTCAGTCCCTAAGGATTGAAGCATCATAATAAATACTTAGGAATTATCTTAGACTTTCCTCCAGCTGCTCATTGTTAAAGAGAAATAGAGCATTTTTCTATGTTATATGGTGGTTCTCATACTTCCTCAGTTGATCTCTGTCCCCTTTAGAAGATAAAATAATGTAGTACATTCAGTTCCTATTACAAAGGTCTGAAAAGACACCAACCAGTGGAAAAAAAAAATCTCCTATAAGAAAAATATGGTAGTGGAAGTGTTGAAGTGTTTCCTGTACCGTTGAATGTGGTATTTTCTGCACATATCAGGAGCTGTTGACCACAACTAAACTTTCTATAATAAATTCGAGAAAAAATTCCAAGCTGGTATATACTGGCATATCTCCATTTAAATTAATGTTGTTTTTTTAATCTAGAAAGTGCTATTTTTGTTTCTTGTCCCACTGCTTACTGTTACATTTTAAAACAAGGACTTAGGCTCAGGTGGATCAGTTTAATGACTGTATTTGCCCATAAAAAGGACTGTTCCCTATAGTTATTCACATGCAGTGAAGGATGTTAACCTGATATTAACTTGAGCGCTATTAATACCAAGCAGCTAAGACTGAACATTTTTTAGCACAGAGGAAATTGTGTTTTGTCCCTTGTGGTGCCGTATGAAAACATAAAATAGGATCTTTGTTACTAAAATTACAAACTCAATTATGCTTTCAGTTCAGTGAAACAATACGCAACCTTCAGCTAGGAACTGCTTTAAGCAGTCGGTACTTTTGGGGGACTCCTTCTCCTTGCAAGAAGCATGCTTAAGAGGTTGAATTACCTGGAAAATCACAGTAAAGAACACAACAATGATAGTTGTGCTGACAAAGAGGTTTTTCTCTTTCACTTTGTTGACATCCAGAAGCACAACCAGAGCAAAAGCAACCGCTCCACGTAGTCCACCATACGACATCACCACCTGGTCTATTATCTCCAGCTGGACCATTCTGTAGTGGTTAAGAATCCATGTCTGTAAAACTACACCTATAAAAAACAAATGCCAGCATGTCTAGAAATACCCTTATGAAATGTCAATATCCCAGCCGCGTGTAACAGAAAACAGTGCCATCAGTCTGCTTTCATAACAATTCTTTACACCATCTGCTTCTCCCCCTGTATTGCTACACTGCCAAGGAGGGCAGGCCCACTTGGTACCTTCCCCTTTATGTTTAGCCAAAGGAATTAGATGAAGCTTCTCCGAGCCAGCAGCTCTTCTCAGAGTACTGCCCTCTGACATGAGCACCACAGGTGAAATTCTGCTCTTTCCTTTGAAATTTGCAGTTGAGAAATACTAGAATTTCTAGCACCATAGTCAGTGACATGCACAGGGTCTTTTAGTAGAAAGAGAAAAAGGTTGAACCAGTGTTGATTTAGGGAATAAGTGTTATACTCTTTACAAATCCCTAAAAATGACATTTATGCCACTGTCTTACGAAGGGTTATGTTGCTATGCTAACACTGTCTTCAGGTGAGATGCTCCCTGCTGCGGAAGACCCAAAGCTCTAGAAATCACAGTCTCCCTGAGAAGGAAAACAGCTTCACCGCTCCTGAGAGTGGTGCAGCATGTGTGTCCCTCTCAGCAGGCCAGGACCGTTAACCAGCACAAAAGAGGTATTTCTCTTTATGGAGAACTTTGAACTTGTGCTAAGGGAAGGGTGTCTTGTGTATATCACTGTAAGCAAGGCCTCTGGTGGAGGGGACTTTGAAAATTAATTCATGCCACTGATCTGGTTCTTCCAAGGGTATGAAAGCTGCAATTACATAAGGCCCGATATCATCAGGTCTTTAGTAATTTATCAATTTCTAAGCTCAATTACTTTAATGGATGCATACTGTTATTGGTTAATATTTCCTATTTAATTATTGATCACACTTGTTACAGGATTGTTAACCACTCATTCCAGGAATACAAGAAGTGACAAAATCAAAATACTGAAAACTTGCTTAAACACCTCCTGCACATCAGTGATTACCGATAGGTGGCTAAATGAACAAAGGTTACACATTATTTAGAAAGGAAGACGTGGGGCCAGGCCCTTCATTCAACCCAGGAATCTCTAGACAGAATAAAAATACTGAGTCTAGGAAAACTGCCAGCTAGATAGATGTGTTACCTTTTATTTGAATTTGATTCAGACAAACAGGCAAATAAACCCATTTAATTTATTCTCAGATGTAAGTGGGAATACACCAAAATACTGTGTGTTACTCTCTAGAAGTACTTCATTCTGTGCTTTTTTTTTGCTATTTTAACCCCTTCGCTATTTCACAAAACAGTGATTAAATAGTAGAACTACATAGTTGGGCAAATCGTCGTTGGTATTTTGAAATGTTTGCAAACTTATATAAGCCCAGTAAATTGACAGTAGGTAATCCCTACCTGCCACAGTCTTATTTACTCAGTTTTTCACCAGCCCCTGAGAATTATTTCTTAAGCCAGAGAACCTGTGGCATAATTATGTATGGTCTTACATCACTGTGTGTCTCAAAGCTGAAGTCAACCATAAAATTAGCTTAAGACAATCTTTTTATTACTAAATTGAAAGAGCTGAAAGAAAGATATGGCTGACAGGGCTCACATCTTTTGTTAGGCTGCAAGTTAGAAAACAAAGTCCATTTCACTGGGAGATTTTGCCAATACCATGTGCTGTGTCAACAAAGGGTAGCCACTAGGTGATTTGTGTCATCTGCTGGCCTAGTCATATCCTCAGATGTCATCAAAAGTGAAATCCTACTATGTTTTCAGCATGTGATGACGCTTACTGTAGAGATCTACCCTCCTAACCCAAAACCGACCATAAATTCAACTAAAATAAATGGAATATTTTGAAAGGAACAAGTCTAGAACTCTAAATATTTTTTTAATTTTTTTTTTTTTTCAAAAGACTATGTGATTGCAATACAACGCAAGGACAGGAAGAAGATCATCCCCTTACCAATAACTCTATATACTGAGATGAAGACCAGAGTCAACAGAATAAAAGCTGAATTCCAAGTCCAGATATCTGGATTTACAGCTGAAATTCCCAGGAACATGAAGATAATAGTTTCTGCTCCACTGGCCAGCATTTTCATGGTATATCTTACAGTTGTAGAAGATTGTTCAGAGATGTTTGCCTTGACATATTTCTGACAGCAGATGCCACAGAAAGTTATCCTAGAAAAAAAAAAAGCAATAGCTCAGAAAATATTTGTTGTAATATTTAATATTATTTCCATCTGTCTGTCACATAGTGATAAAACCCCACCATTAATTCCTAAAAAAAATACACTCAGGAGTCATTGTGGTCATTTTTACCTAGTCTAATCTAGGCAAAAAGCATATCTCAAATATTCATCCTGATGTGACTCCAAGAGGTCTGAAGACAGCATTTAATTAGATCATAACAAACCTTAATTCTCTTCAGATTACTGTACTGCTTTACATGCAAAATTTTAAATCTTCTTTACATTAGACATAATCTTAAATTACTGATCTGTTTGCAGTAAAATTTTCAGATCTTGACTATACTCACTGCAGCATCTACAAACATGACAAGCAAAACTGAGAAGAAAGATATGTCAGAAATCAACAGATACTAAAAGAAGAAAGATCACAGAGCCAAAACAGGCAAGATTCAGGCAAATCTTAACGGGCCAGTCAAGACAGTGAGAGCAGAAAATAATGGAAATTCACATAATGCTTTAGAAAAATATTGTTTTAATTACAAATTATAGGGAAAGATGTCATTAAAAATGGACAACTGTTAGTTATTGAAGTAGTATTAATCACAAAGAGGAAAGAGTCGAGTGTATTTTGCAAAGGAAGTTCTCATGTTGCACAGCAGATACTGGGAAACTTGCATTCCTTTTCAAGGCTGAATGACAGTATTTGCAAACTATAATCTACTGCAGCGTGAAGATCGTAATATTCAGCATAAGCTTCATGACTGTCATATTCTATAGCTGTCCTTATATAATTTACTTCTTTCTTTTCAATGTTTTTAAAAACCATATTCCTTTCTCAGCCCCTTCACAGGCAGTAATAAAAAGAGACTTACGCAAGGATAGCAGAAAGAGAAAGCATCTCTGCTGTGAGGTAGGACAGGTAGGAAATGATAAACACAAATCCCGGTTCAATGATTCTCACGTGCTTGGTGAAACGACTGACCAATGAGAGCAGGAATGCAAAGAAAATGCCAACCAGTGTCCCCCCCAAGCTCACCACAAAGAATGACACTGAAAAACAAAACCAAACACAACTTAAATGGTAGAAACATAAGGGTGTGAAGTAGTCCTCTTCTATTGCATGGCCAGCAAATCAGGGAAAATTCTGGAGGACACATCAAAAATTATTTCTAAAATGTAACAAGATTAATTGCTTTGGACCCCTTGGTATGCGAATGCAGCATTCTGTAGAAAAAACAAGTTTACTTTCTGTAAAGCCTCACCATTTTAGGCGTATTCAAAACCCACTACATTTCTTTGAACCACTTTTTTCCCATGTTCTGTAAAGAAATGCTTTTCCAAACCCATGTTATAGAATATGCCAAAGTCACCGGTAAAACCTTGATTCATAAGATAATGTAGTATCATGTCATGCTTGGAATGGGAAATAGTGACTAAATTTTTAGGTAAATAACATTTTTTGGTTGTCACTGGCAAAAATTACTTGATGGCAATCAGTGATAAGGAGTGAGAATGCCCATACGCAATCTCAACTTTCCTGGAATGCAGGGAAAGCGTAGGCTGAAACTAAGGACATGCTATAAAATACAAATAAAAGATGCAGAGCTGTCAAGTTTGGTGGTCTCAACAACTGAACTCCACATCTGTTGAGCCTCCTCAAAACAAAACAAATCTGGTTAAGTTTCCTGAATATTCAGAAATATTCACTTATATATATTCTTAAGATGTTCGTCTATGCCACAGGAGTGTGGGAATATGAGTGACAAGGGAAAGGGCTGAAAAATAACAGTTACTGATAGCATAATCATAATATTTTGTTTAAAAGTCTGCATATATATATACATATATATCAATGATGCGATACAGAATTCAATTCTACGCACCTATGCCTTTGACACATTCAATTCCCGTCACATTCTCTGGACCTATTGTAACAAAAGATTCAAACACATTGTACAGCACCTGAAAAGAAAAGTAGACTAACTTAATATTTGCTCCTGAATTAAGCCTATTAATACAGTCTCATTATGGGCCCCAACATTATGAATTCTGAAATTACATGTGACTGAGGGAAATTCTATGTGGAGGGAGAAGATTTTGCAGATTTTTTAATTTTTCAAATGAAAAAAATGCAGTGGAGCAAGAAGAAACAAAAATTCTTTAAAAGGCAACTTTCCATTTTTTATTTCAATATGATGTCTATAAGAAGCATGGATATATCTTAACGTTTTTTCTAAATCACTTCTTACTCTAAAATCCAGGTGTTTGGCAGATTTATTTAATTGGCTGTATAAGATAAATAAGATATTTAATAAGATGCTAATAATAAGATATTGGATTGGAATAGGTTGAACATATGCAAAATAAGTTGAACATAGAAGAGAATAAACTATAATAATTGTACTAAAGCTTTTAAAATAATTAACTAACAGTGATAGCGCTGAAAGTAAAGAATTCATCTTATTCATCCCCCTGCCTAAGGAGGTTTGTATGAGCATCATTCTTGACACATGCCTGTCTAACCTATTCTTAATTCCTCCAGTGATGGAGGGGAGCTTTACTATGGCTTTCTCAGCTTTCTTTGTTGCAGCTAAGCTGGTTAATTCTTACCATGTTTACCCCAGTGATGGGGTAAATTTTACACATTCACATTTAAAGAATGCTACATCATCCACTTTCATTTATCCTCCAGTTTGTCTTTTTCAAGGCGAGAACTCCAGTTGTTTCAAACTTTTTCTTGGGCTCCGCTTTCTGACTCTTGGTCATGCTTACTCTTCTCTTCTGGATTTTCTTCAACAAACAATCAAACTTTCTTTTATTTGTGGAGTGAGTGCTTATATTCAATTCACAGTAAAAAAACTCCTTTCCTTCTGAAAGCCAGTGATGTTGATCCTTGAGTTCATCGGGGTTTTACTTTAATATTTTTTTCTGGTAATACCCCAAAAGTACTAATGAGACTGATATCTAACGGCAATTAGGTTTCTCCGGAGGCCCTAAACGGCATTTTCAAATTCATGGGAACAGATAGGCTGCTGCCAGTGACCTTGCAGTGCCTTGCTGCCTTGGTTACAAAAAATTTAGTCACTGAGCCTTGTGAACACGTCTTACCCTCCTTTGAAGATATGCAGGAGCAGGAATAGATGATCCAAGAAGAGAACTGAAGCTCTATAGTAACTCGGTTACATATCATCTTTCTACCAGGATTTCCTGGTCCCTGCCCACTAGCACTGCACTACAAAACCCCTGACTATCCACTCTGAGAAAAACTTTATGTGAAAAGAAAGGGTGTTTCAGTCAAAATTAAAAAATCAGTAGAAATTTGGGATTGTTTTAATTCCTCTAAAGTCTATTTAGTTTTTCTTTTCTTTCTAAATGAAAAAAAAAGCAAACAAAAAACCAAACCAGAAATTAACATTACCAGAAAAACCCAAATCAAATCAGAAATTTTCTACCCACAGTTCTTCCCAAATTGGTTTTTTGTTTTATATCTGTTTGATAAACATCTGACTGAAGTAAAAGAGAGGGAACAGGCGTAAGAGCTTTGGCGAGTATTCTCTCACTGTCTATATACCTGAGGTACGCATATAAAATATGGGCTTAATGAAATACGCAGAAAAGAGTACGTGCATTAAAAAACAACAGCAAAGAAAGGCTTAAAATCCCTGGAACTAATTTCAGGAAGTCGTGAAAGCCGTACTTGAGCAGCAAAAGCAAATAAAACATACACACTTGAAACTTCATCCGTCCTCACGCTCATCCAACCCAGGACTGTATATTTTTATGTCACTTACAGGTTCCAAATAGCTGTCATGCTCAAACACTTAATCTTTGTTTGTAAGCAAGACAGAGAATACTATGAGCTACACTACACTAGCCCATGAGTAGATTTGCACAGTCGATACAGTAATTCATTTAAGTGAAAAATACTCTTCAGAGGAAACCCTCTAGAGTTTGGGTGACTTTGGGATATATTCTTTACGTACCACAGTTACAGCATCATTCAGAAGCGATTCTCCAAAAACAATGATGAATAGGACTTCATTGACATGGACTTCTTCAAACACTGCCAGAACAGCTACAGGATCCACAGCAGCAATTAAGCTGCCGAACAGGAGGAAGTCCAGCAGTCCAGTATTCAGTTGCCCTTCAAAAACAGAGCAAACAAAGTATAAGCAGAGTCAGCTCTGTATTATCTATAGCAATGATAGCCTGTGATATTACAGATAATGCAAAATCCTTTAACATAGGGATCCTAAGACATCAACCGGAAAGCATGGCACAGAAACTACTTCACAAGTTCTGCATTGTGTCACCTTGCATCCTACAAGGTTTGTTGGGTCCAGCATGGGCCCATGTGGATCAGATTTGATTCTGGGAGCAGTACCCTCCCGTTCTTATGGCAAGGCACTTGACATAAATATTTTCAGATCTAAACTGGCTTTGTATTTGTGTGTCGTATACTTTATCTAACTTGAGTAAAATATCTCAGGATAAATGAGAACTGACAAGATGGTAAGAGGAATATCCCGGTACTCCTGAGGTAAATGTTCCAAAACACTTCATGCCACAGGCAAAATTTGACTCTTGGTCACTAAGAACTCCTACAGTGGGGCTAAACTGCACTCAGCGCAGTAAAACACCACTTGTGGCCTCCATATTCAAGTAGATGTTCATTGATAGTGCAGTTAAGCCATTCATTCCCAAATTATGATTCATGAGGCCACTGTTAAATTGTTCACAAGTGGACCATAAATATAGGCGAAGGACTAAAATGTACCTCAACATGTTTGTGTTGTAGCCCCTCAAGAATTTTGGCAATGATTTCAAAAGCTTTGGAACTACAAAATTCTGGTGGCCAAGTAACCCAGTATTTATGTAATGATTTAAATCTTCTTTTAGTTATTAGGATTATTTTTTTTCTCATTTATGCAAACAGACTGAGACAAGCATCACTATCGTTTTAAGAGTAACAGTAAAGGGAGAGCCACAAAGATGGCTTTGCTCAGCTTCCTAAATATCTTGCAAAATTTACCCTCTTCATGCAATCAAGAGTGGTATTGCAGTCACTTTTTCTGGGGAACAGATTTTTGAAAGGGGAGAGAGCAAAGTTCCCTTTGTATTTATTAATGGATGGAGGAGGAAGCAAGATTCATTAAAAGGTGATGAAACCAAACATTATATGAGGAAGAGCAAAGAAGGAATATGTTGAGAGGTCATTCATTAGCACATGGTGCCCATGCCCAAAATTAATCGACAGTTGTATCAGGCATGATTTCTACAGGTGAGGGAGAAATCCATCTTATTAAATTATTTGGAAGCGTGAGTCAGAAAATGACAGTCTGTAGCTGTAGTCAAAGGTTCAATATTGCCAGTAATGTACTTCCAGAACACGGCCACTCCTCTAGCAAGAACTCTTATGAGATAATTTTTCAAATCCAGAACGTTTAGTGCTTGGAAGGCAATTGAAACAGAAACTAGATTCCAAATATTTTTTGATAAAAAGTGGCATGGGTATGTTTACTCAAGAGAAGGACACTTAGGGACAGAAGTAGACAACACCCTGTTGTCTATGACGAGGGCCAATAATCTGGGGGAGCTGCAGAAGTACATACTCTCTTAGCTGCTGCCTGCCAACCAGAGCATCTACAATGTTCTCCGTACAGTTTATAGCGACCTTGGTAAGGCCCTGAAAAGATAAATTGATAGTTTGCACAGACATATAACTATATTTTCAAAAAGAGAAATAGTCTTGTTCACTCTTGGACCTATTGGGCTGTGAATGAGGGCTGAATCTATCAGGTTTAGTGTGAGAGAGAGATTGAAGCAGAGAGCTGAAGTCTGTGCCAAAAATTCTGAGAACAGCCTTGAACCTGAATCTAAATAAGGGTTCCATCAAATGTTGTCCTTCTCTGCCATGCTTAAGGAGGGAACAAGCCCAATGACAATAACTATCAGATACCAGGGTACAATAGAACATGAGCTTTTAGAATAAATTGACTCACTGAGATTGCTTATCTTTTTTATATGTTACCAATTATAATCATTGGTACATTCTTTGAAGACTTGCAAAGCTAGTGAGCAAATATTTATGGAAAGGTTAGGACACATCCATAATTCCTACAAAGCAGTGCCAAGAGGCATAACATTTCTAAATCAGACTTTTCTATAGACTAATAATGCAAGATATTTCCAAGCGATACATGACCATTGCTTCGTCCAGCTCAACAGATTCTGGAGCGACTAGCTGCCAGCAGTAACAGCTGAGCAAGGTAAGTTTGCTGGGACCAGTTTAAGACTTCTACACATACTCAGCCTGTTGTCGCTATGACCTAGATTGTACAGGAAAAAATTTTCTAAGCATTGGTCACAGCCACAATTATTCCACAGAGAAGTGCTGCATGCGTTAGTTCTCAAGGAGATGGTGAACATTCAGGTGAAACCAGCCAGGAAGATTTAGGATTAGGTACTTCTTCCTATTCTGTGAAAGCAGACTGTTATGGCTGTTAGTTAATAGTTAAGGTGCTGATCTTTTAATTTCACTTCTAAAGAAGGATTTCTTTGTTATTATCACCATCTCTCTTTTTCTTCTGCAAATTATAATATCTATAAAGATATTGAATGCAAACAATGAGCTGGTTTTATGTTTACTTATTAGAAAATCTGTGTAATCCAATTTGGATTATGCACTCTTATATTGATGGACAACACTACAGGCCCATTCAACGGTAAAATTGGAAGTAATTTATTTTTAGTTCATCTTAGTCTGTAGCGGATATACATTCCTACATATAATGACATTACTTTTAGCATTATTACTCCAGTTGTAGAAAAGTGAGGAAGAAACAGTTATACGCCACAGAGCTTCAACCAGAGGCTGCTCGGCGTTCTCCTATCTTCAGCAAGTAACAACAGCAAGGCCTTTCACAAAGTGTGGTGCTAGATCTTGCTGACATCTTGGAGGTCAACACAATGTATTTAGTGGATTAATAAGTATGTGTCATGTGGATATTTTAAAGTCCTACTTAGCTTTGCTGGAGAATGACATAGTTTGAATCGGGGACAGGCTTCTCTGGCCTTTTCCATAGCTGAAATTAGAACTCTAGTAGGTTATAATATGACTTGATGGTAAATACAGGTCCTCACAGTATACCAATTAGTGCTCATTCTAAACATTTAAATTCAGCAGGCGTGACGGTTTATTGTTTGCTTTTGTTAACATCCCTATTTTTCAGCTTGCAGAGCTTTAGCTGTGACCTGTGGTAGGGGCTGATTCTCCTGTTTAGCTGTAAGCTCAGAGTGCTAGTATATACTGTCGCTGAAAGATTTGCATATGATGAAGTAAAACATGTAGCCATCAAATGCAGCTTTTACAGTTAGTCAAAAATTGTTTATGGGTTGGAGAGCAAGAGATAAATTTTCACTTAATAAAGTTTTTTGGAAAATACTTGGCTTTTCCATTTCATATGTCACAAAGAGCTCAATGCTTTTACTATAATGATTTTTATCAACATATTTTTTAAAATAATTATCGTTCATTATATTTCCCAGAACAGGATGACAATAAAATATTTTTCGTCATATTTTTCACTCAGAAATTCTTCCAAGGAGCTTGGATATTTAAAGAAAGAAATCCTTGTCCAATCAGTTGCATTAACAACTTTTGTCACCTTTTTTGTTCCTGAAAACCTGTGTTTAACTATAAATTTGAAATTGTCGATGCAATATTTTGTGCCTACAGGCCAAAAGCACATATAACATCTTAACTTCCTATAAAAGTCAATAGTGTCTGCATCTGAGCTGTCACCTCTGTATCTTCTAAAGAAAAGTTGTTACTTATAAAATGTGAGTTATAGTAAGCTAAATATCTAAAATATAAGCTAAACCTATGTGCTGGCTTTGTCTGGGTTAGAGTTAATTTTCTTACTAGCAGCTGCTATAGTGCTGTGTCTTGGATTTAGGATGAGAATAATGTTGATAACACATTAATATTTTAGTTGTTGCTAAGTTAAGTCAAGGACTTACAGCTTCTCCTACTGGCCTGCCAACAAGAAGGCGGGGGGCAGCCAGGAACCTGGGAGGGGACACAGCTGGGACAACTGACCAAAGGGATATCCCGTACCACATAATCACAGAATCACAGAATCTTAGTGGTTGGAAGGGACCTTTGAGATCATCGAGTCCAACCACATTAAAAAAAAAAACAAACACACAAACAAACAAAAAAACACAACACACAACACACAACACCAACCAAACAACAACCCCCCCCAAAAAAGAAGAAAAAAAAAAAAAAAAAAAAAAAAAAAGCACCCACCAACTAAACCCCACACCCACAACCTCACACACAACACCCCACCACAAACCAACAATCCCAGGCACTAGAGCATGCCCTGAAGAGCCACGTCTACACGTTTCTTAAATACCTCCAGGGATGGTGACTCCACCACCTCCCTGGGCAGGCTGTTCCAGTGCTTGACTACTCTTTCAGTAAAGTAATTCTTCCTAATATCTAATCTAAACCTCCCTTGCCGCAACTTCAGACCATTTCCTCTGGTCCTGTCATTATTCCCTTGGGAGAAGAGGCCAACCCCCGCCTCTCTACAGTTTCCTTTCAGGTAGTTGTAGAGGGCAATGAGGTCTCCCCTCAGCCTCCTCTCCTCCAAACTAAACATGCCCAGTTCCCTCAGCCTCTCCTCATAGGACTTGTTCTCCAGACCCCTCACCAGCTTGGTGGCTCTCCTCTGGACACGCTCCAGCAGCTCAATGTCCTTCCTGTAGTGAGGGGCCCAAAACTGAACACAGTACTCGAGGTGAGGCCTCACCAGTGCCAAGTACAGAGGCACGATGACTTCCCTGCTCCTGCTGGCCACGCTATTCCTGATACAAGCCAGGATGCCGTTGGCCTTCTTGGCTGCCTGGGCACACTGCTGGCTCATGTTAAGCCGGCTGTCCACTAACACTCCCAGGTCCTTTTCTGCCGGGCAGCTTTCCAGCCACTCTTCCCCAAGCCTGTAGCATTGCTTGGGGTTGTTGTGGCCGAAATGCAGAACCCGGCACTTGGCCTTATTAAACCTCATCCCATTGGCCTTGGCCCATTGGTCCAACCTGTCCAGGTCCCTCTGTAGAGCCTGCCGACCCTCAAGCAGATCAACACTCCCACCTAGCTTGGTGTCATCTGCAAACTTACTGAGGGTGCACTCAATCCCCTTATCTAGATCATCAATGAAGATATTGAACGAGACTGGCCCCAAAACTGAGCCCTGAGGGACACCACTGATGACCGGCCGCCAACCAGATTTTGCTCCATTAATCACAACTCGCTGGGCACGGCCATCCAGCCAGTTTTTTATCCAGCGGAGGGTACACTTGTCTATGCCATGATTCTCCAGTTTCTCCAGGAGAATGCTGTGAGGGACGGTGTCGAAGGCCTTACCAAAGTCCAGGTAGACAACATCCACAGCCTTCCCCTCATCGAGAAAGCGGGTCACATGGTCATAGAAAGAGATCAAGTTGGTCAGGCAGGACCTCCCTCTCATAAACCCATGCTGGCTGGCCCTGATCCCTTGGCTGCCCTGCACGTGCCTTGAGAGCTCACTCAGGATGATCCTCTCCATGATCTTTCCCGGTACTGAGGTCAGGCTGACAGGCCTGTAGTTTCCAGGATCCTCCTTCCGGCCCTTCTTGTAGATGGGCGTCACATTGGCCACCCTCCAGTCATCTGGCACCTCTCCTGTTGACCAGGATTGTTGATAAATAATGGAGAGAGGCTTGGTGAGCTCTCCTGCCAGCTCCCTGAGAACCTTTGGGTGAATGCCATCCGGCCCCATAGACTTATGCGTGTCCAGGTGCATAAGCAAATCATTAACTACTTCCTCCTGGATTACAGGGGAGTTGTTCTGTTCTCCATTCTTATCTTCCAGCCCAAGAAGCTGGGGCATGTTCACATAACAACATGTTCAGCATATAAAGTTGGGGGAAGATGGAAGAGGAGGACATTTGGAGCAATGGTGTTTGTCTTCCGAAGTAATAGTTACATGTGGTGGAGCCCTGCTTTCTTGGAGATGGCTGAGAACCTGCCTGTCAATGGGAAGCAGGGAATGAATTCCTTGTTTTCCTTAGTTTGCGTGCGCAGCTTTTGCTTTACTTAATAAACTGTCTTCATCTCAACGCATGAGTTCTCTCACTTTTACTCTTCTGACTCTCCCTGGGCAGTGCTTAGTTGCCAGCTGCAGTTAAACCACAACAGTCCATCACAGATGTCTATATTACAAACAGCCAGTTATGTAAGATGTGTCTCATATGAACAAGTCTGTGGTCTATTTCTTTCAGACTGGCATTTTCAAATAAGGTCAACACAGGTTTCCCTTAAAATGGATGGAACAGAAATCCCAATCTTACACTCAGTTTCAAAGAATCTAGCCCTGGATTCTGCTCCTTCCCTGTGCTGGACAATGGGAGCAAGTTTTGAGGCTGGAAAACTCTTGTTATCTTCCGTAATAATCAGCTAATACTTTCACTCTTCATCACAAAAATGTTCTCTGCAACATCTGCAACTTCTGACATTTGAGGCACTTTTTTAATCTGGACTGAAAAGGAGGTCTGTGGTAAATTTCTCAGTCAATTTTGCACCACTGTGGTTAGAGAACAGGCCCACGACTAGCTGTTGAGCCCTTCATACAACACCACATACCCCTTGCAATCTTGGAGCCGCTCACTCAATCCAAAGTCTCAGCACTGGTCACCAAGAGCAAGTGGGCAGAGGGCACAGCACGCCGTACCCGTGCTGCCCTCAGCAGCACTCAGGTGTGCCCTGTAAATACTTTCTAGAACTCACTAACCTAAGACAGTTTTGTCCCAGAAGTGCTTGTGAACTTCTTCGGTACAGAAACTAAAAAAAGCACAGCTAGGATGTCTGTTTCAAAATACATGCAATCCACATACAATGTGAATTTTTGTTCTTCAGGTGGCAGTACGTCTCTCATGTGCACACCACACCGGCTGAGGAGATTAAGAATTGCTGTTCTGTGACTCTTCTAGCAGCCCCATGCCCTTATATTGTCGTATAACTAAGAATGAGCACATCTTAAATGTGTACTTGGCTCTCTAAGTCTTCAGTTACAATTTCCAGCCTCAGGAGATAAAATAGAGATGTGTCATGCCTACATACTCACTCAGCAACCATTGCTTACTGAATATTAAAGCTGACGGAAGGAAGACAGTTCCATTTCACAATAACTTTGAAGGTTTCTATCACAGTAGAAAGAAACAACCCCTTCAGAGTGTGTTTTTGTCCAGATGTCCATTAGCAGAATGAATCCTGAGCTTTATCCTGAGAATGTATGCAAACATTTAGACCAGAGAAATATAAGACACCAGTTCAATTCCCTTTTGGGCTTGTTTCAGAGAAGATTTCTCAGATAATTCTTAAATTTGGTAAAGGTATTACAAATTGTTCCCGTTAAAATTAGATTTTTCTGCTGAAACGAGTTGTTAAGTTTTAAAGTATCACCCAGCTGGAATACAGTAGCATTCACAGTTGTGCCTTCACAGATCAAACTTACCCATTATTCCTGTCTGATAGACACCATAGAGAGATAAACCAGTTGTGGCAGCATTCCAGACTGTCCCAATGACTGCATACAAAAGGATGGAACCAAGATTTCCAAAGAACAATCTATTTGGCATGAAATATCCAGCATCCAAAACAATGGGGGGCAGCAGATAGAAGAAAAACACAGTCGGTGTAAGGGTGAAGGAGGCAATGTGGTCTGCTGCCCATACGATGCCACCAAGGAGGAGACCAAGAACAATCAGTAGAGCACTCTCTGGAACCACCCGAGTGACTTTGTTGGACAAGTGGAAAACTGCAAGGAAAGAGCAAAACAATTTGTCAGAATTGGAATGGAGAAACAATTTGAGCAACAACCATTGCTTTTTGACTTCATGCAAACTTCCTGCTTTCATTGTTATTAGACCCAAAAGCATGCATGGAATGCATAAGATACATACAGTGTCAGAACCCAGCCACTTATAAAATCAAATAAAATTAAAAGGTTGATTTTCAGATTTTATCCAGCGTATTTCAGTTTATATGAAACCAATATTCCATGACATTTAGTTCCTTTATTGGATTATCTTCTCCATACTTTTTAGGGAAAGATGGTCTTCTGTGTAAAGCAGTAAGTGCAAGACTGAAAAGAAATGGTAGAAGTGCTGGAAATGTATGACTTTATGGTTTATTTCTGTATCTAAATATACACCTCTGACCTCCCAACATTTGTCTTTAAGAATGATCGGTGTACTAGCAGGTTTATTGGAGGATGGGAGAAGAATGCTCAAAGAAGAATGAGTTTCAAGATAACTCTTTTTAAATTAATGAAAAATATTGTATGACAATATAGCCTGCAGCAGGAACAGATTCACAGGACACCTTTTTGGGGCCTTTTCCTCAAAATCTCCCTAGTAGGCATTTCAGTTAATTCAGAGGCTTTCTGGAGGAACGGGGGCTTTAATGGTGCCTTTTTCATATATACATATATTCATGAGAACTGGTTCAGCAACTGGCTACTTTCTTTTGTATAAATAGTGTCATACAATCTGTATCTTACAGTAGTATGTCAAATCGATTGATAAAGTTGAACGGTATATGGTATCTATTACAGAAAAGCTTGTAATGGTATGGTGTGGTGTGGTAAGACTATTAAACTAGCCAATAATTAGAGAGAGAGAAAATTACAGAGTGCCATGAGTGAATCTAAAGAGACAGGAAGGTGGCAAGGCCAAGACAGAAAAAATAAATTGTTCAAGATGACAGAAAGATAAGTAAGACTGAAAATATGGGTGGCAACATATATTTATAGTGCACTTGTTAGGTATCAGAAAAAAGAAAAAAAAAAACAACAGAGAGCAGAGAGAAGTCAAGTCTACAAAGAAAGTTGGAACATGAAAAAGGAGGAGGTGGCAAGGGTGTTTGATAACAAGCACAGGTGTTGTAAACGACTTTCTTGGGATTTCTGTGAGCTTTTCCTTCCGTTTATCTTAAATATTGATGTACCTCAGATGGTCTGAACCCTGGCACTTTGTGATGGTGACCCAATAAATGGAATTTTACTCATGTAGCTTGGTGCTGAAAACGTGAGTTTAACTTTAGGAAGAAAATTCTACTAAAAGCCACCAAGTTTCTCCTGTTTGAGCATCAGCCGATTACTGTGTTGAAATTTTTATAATGCTAATGGAAGTTAGCTCAAAACTAGTTTGGACAAGAAGCCATCATTAAGAATTTCAGCCTTTTAAGGTACAGTGGAAGAATCTTTCCCATGACTGTGCAGAGATCTTAGACTAGGTTACTTCACTGAAAGACCATTGTTTTTCCTCCTGGCCAAGTATTTGTCCTAGTCAAACATTTACTAGTTACATTTTAGAGTGTTTTAAGGGACCCGTTCCTCAACCGTCTGTCTTCATCTTGGCTGCATCTACACAAGCAATGTTAGAAGCATCACCCATCATTATAGTAGCACCACAATAAGGTAGTTCCTACTAGTTGTATAACCTCCATGGCCTCATCAGAATAGAAAACATGAGAGGAAAAATGACAGCACCCTGCCTGTACCAACAATGAGCATGAATGTAGTTGTTCCTAAGTGTTTGTAGATAAGATTTGAAAATTAAGCCATGTTAGAACATAGCTTCAGAGTGGGATTAATACAACAGCAATCACACATGCAAGCAAACTGCATTCAGTGAAGCTGGCTAAACCATGCCAGTTCTCTATATCACCTGTGTCATGTAATCAATAGCTGAATAACACTTCAGAGACACAAACACTGGTTTTTCCCAATTAATTTCCTCTCTTTATAATAAAATCCATTGGGCTTGCATTAAAAAAAAAAAAAAAAATTAAGAAAAACAAACTAGCTACTATTTCATGTGTATAAATTGTAGCATTTAAGTTCTCAAAAGTCTCTCCTACTGATCATTCTTAATTCCTTGAATTTCCAGTCAGTGAATTATCAACTAATTTATCACCTCACAGAGTAGGGATTATCTCCTTATCCCTGAAAATGAATGTTGCTGAGCTAGTCTTACTAACCCAAGTCTGTTTTTCCTACTCTTATGTTTGCAGATAAGCTATGACTACAAGTTAAAGTTAAAAATTTCAATAAACCTATGAAGACTTCTCAGAACCAAACATTTGGGAAAAAACTGTTTTCCAGCTAAAAATTCAGATTCTGTACAATTCTTGCCTTTACAACCAAAACCAATTTCTCCCAGTGAGTATTCGGAAGCCAACCTGATTTTGGCTATAACACTGTCTCCTCCTAGAAGTCACATGTTCCCAGCAAATCAGCTGCGTCATATTTATCTGTGCTCCCTTTAAATCCAATTGACTGATTATCTGTACCAGATTTTAATACTATCAGCAACAAATTCTTTTACTCTGTTAGTCTAGGAATGTAGGCTGTAGACAGGAAAGTTATTGCATAAATAGGGCTCTAGAGAAATCTGTCCTTTTTTTGCGTTTGGCCCAAACAAAATCTGAACACCAGACCATATTTGTTTTACAGTAACTGCCTAGCTAACTCTGCAGGCAGATAGTATACAATGCAACTAGCAGGATCCTAGTGTCTGTAAACATAGAAATATGAAAAAGGAAAACACCACAACTGATGAAATTCAATGAAATAACTTTAGACTAAGATGTAATTGGAACCTAGATTGATCTTTTAGTTCATATTTGCACTTACAGTGATTGACTTTTTTTCCCGCTGGCTATATATATAAAATATATTCAATCAAGATTGTGCATTATGAGTAGTTATTACATTCATAGAATTTGATAGAGATAGATTAATTCCAAATTCACTCCTTAATGTTTTCTTTTTTTACAATTCATTATCCTGAAGTTATATCCCTGATACATTCTGAGTGTGTCACGATGTGACATATGATAGTACATTCATTTCATAAAGTTTGCCCTTACTTGCTTAGGAGAGATCCAGAAATAGTCCCTCAAAATGAATTATGTCTCTATGACAAAGTAGAATTGGAAATCTTAATTACATCTAAATGTCTATCATGACTAGGTATTCCACGTGCCAGGAGTAAAATACAATCCAGCAATAACGGACAAGGAGTTTAGTGTAATTCTGTTGTGAAAGAAGGAGAGCATGTAGTGCTGCTCAGGTAAATTACTCTGTGAGGGATCCAGAGATGAAAATAAGTCCGTTTTCACTGCTGTTAATAATGAAAAGTACGTGAATATATTTTAATGAGGCAAAGAGCAAAGAAAAATTGTAGCCAGTCCATGGCATAAAAGAAATAATACTGCACCGGGAAATCTTGTGATCTATAAATTTTAACATTTATAATTTAGAATTCATCTACATATGTCTAGGCACGTATTAGTGAAAAAGTTAAATATATGCCTTCCATCCAGTATATGCAAAACCTGGCTTGAAAGTGGGTTGGACTGACTGGTGAGTAAACTGTGTTTAAATTCAAGCTGAGCATCACTGAGTGAGAAGATTTCTACAAAGTTAAGAAACAATTACATAGTATAAACTTCCTGTGATTTTTTTTCTGACACTTCCTTTGAGATCCAAGAAAAGGGCCTCTGACTTTTAACGTATCTGATGAGGAAGACAAAACAAATTAGCAATCTATGATGTGATGGCTCAAAGAAAGAAATACACTTTAAGAAGTTATTTTTTATCAGCTTTTAAAAACACAGTAACTTAGATTAAATCCTGCAGTGGAATTTACACCATTCAGTGAACTGTTACTTTCTAAGGCCATCTGAGAGAGCTTTGCAAGAAGTGATTCAGCAGAATAATCTTTTTCTCATTCACTAAAGGAAATGGAGACAGAAAGGACTAGTTAAATAGCAAGAATAATAAAGAAGAGATAATGTACAATTCATGCTCAAGTCACTTAATATATGTAGACATACAAAAAATAGTTTTCTGAAGCAGGGTTTTCCCATATTTCGTTCCAAATTATCTCTAACCACACCTGTTTTTTGCTTATCAAGCAAAACATTTCAATGACTTAGTTCTGTAATTTTATGCTTTGTTTCCAGCTGAAACGAACAATTCAAGATATATTTTCCACCTTTTGAAAATACAATGCTGCAAAGATAGAAATCTGAAACTACCTGTTTAATACACTATTAAATTTCAGGATTTATATGGTCATTTCAACACCATCTCAAGTGACTTCAGCTTTGTTAATTTCCATTAACTTTGTTAGCATAAAATCAAGGCCCTGAAAACACTGAAATATTTTTTTCAGATAATATCACTGTCCCAGTAAATCACAAAACCTACTGTACATTCACAGTATGCAACATGCCATCAGAAATATCAAGAGCTGACTTATAATAATGCTAATAATTCTCTGCTGAAGTTTCTTTTCCATGTATCTTTGGATAAAATTCAAGGAATCGCAAAATAATTTAGATTTACTAAAAGATTTTCAACCTCTTTTTTCATACTTACCATTTCCATAGTTCCCATGAAAACATAGATATGAATTTGCAAACATTTCTCAGCTGCTCCTACCAATGCTTGTGACAGGAGTGGGGTCTACCATATGCATTTTTGCTGGTGGGTCGAATATGCACTGATAACATGCTATTAGTCTATTTTTCAGTCTTGACTTTTTATTTTCATTTATAAAGATAAATAAAGCCATGAGTGCTTTTAATTTGAGATCCAAACCTTGATTCTCTGTAACTGGTGAGAACCCCTGCCATTAACCAAAGTAAGAGCAAAACGCTGCAAAATGCTAGGGGATTCTATACATTTACTTTACAGAGATGCAAATACCAGTAGCTCCGAGGCAGTGTATAATCAGGTTCCTATAATGGCATAACATAGAAGCTACTTAAGAGAAGGCATAAATAAATTCCACAAAAGAATAATCTGCCCAAATGGAAAATCTTTCTTCTAAACATCTTCCAGCAGTTGGACTCTGACTGGCAAGCATGAAATTTTCGTTTCTTATCTTATCTACCTGTTCATGTTCTCCTTAGCATTTTAGAGAGGGAATTCTGTTTAAAAACTGTTTATTTTTACCCTTTCTGCAGGTTTGGGTATTTTGTCAGTAATGTCTTCTGCAGACTTACGTTATTACTTTAAAAAAAAAAAAAATCATAAATCTGAAATATATTCCAATAGCACACATGAAAAAATCTGCTGTACCTTGCCTGTATTATAGCTGAAAGTATAATGAAATACCAGTTTGTGAACTAAACTAATCAAGCGTAGTTGGGCAGTAATGCAGTCCAAAAGCCTCTGGAAATTCTGATTATGTTGGTCTACCTGACTAGGAAATGGCCACATTGTCTAAAACAACACAGAGCATACATTTTCAAGAAGGGAGAATTCACTTTGCTTCCACCATCCCTAAAAGGAAAGCATCCCTGGCCACTCTCTTGCTCCATGTCTCCACACATCAGTTGCAGCCAGTTAGCGGATCACAGCTCAGACTAACCAGCTGCATCTGCCGTACCAGGAAAGAAACAGCAGCATTGTAGAAATGCATGATATGGCCTATGCAAGCCCCTGGGCAGAGACTGCAGCATTCATGGTGTAGGAATTGTGTGTAGATGCTGGGGTAGAGAGAACCATGTATTTTCCATCCTTTTTTCCCTGTGTTTTTTTTTTTATCTGCAAACTCCTTTAAAAGGTTATTTTTGGTTCTTAGTGTTAGACAATTTTTTTTCCTTATTAAGCTTATACATAGGAGATCCAGATAACCTGACCTCCCCAACATCAAAAAAGAAGCTGGACAATCACTGTTTTAAAATTACTTCTAACTCTTGGTTTACTAACATTCTCATATAGACACTGATCTTTATCTGCTGCCCCCTCCTGATACTGAGGGCAACGTATGCCGGTTTCATTCTGCTCATCACCTACTCCAGACTAATAGTGGATGTTTCTTAAACAGTACAAACTCCTTAGGAAACTTCACTGGTGCAATTGTTTAGAAAATTACTTAACAATAATGACTCTTAGTGTTTCTCTCTCTACTTTTTTTTTCTCTTTTTCCTTTTTTTTCTTTAAGGAAGGGTGGCTCTCTTCCACTCTTCAGTCACCCTGTCTTCTGTTTGATGGGCAACTTACTTTATACTTCTACATCTGTAATTGCAAATTTCTGCAGAGATTTTGCTACTTGTCCTTAAGTATTTGATGTTAATTGCTATCTATTTCATCTTTTTGTTCAAGAGCACGGTCTTCTGGTAACTCCACTTTTTACTTACTCCACTCTTCTACTAAAAGGAGGTTTTTGATCCAATTTCCTGTGTAATGAAGTTTCCCGTATTTATATTTCTCTTATCTTTTGTTATGGCTCCCTTTAGTTTTCAACAGTCCTGCCCACCTACTAGTTTTCTAATAAGCTTCCTGCACTTCCTATTCTTGATTTCTTTATACTCATATGTCTTTCATTTTCTGCTCCATCCTTGTAACTTTCATTATTTTCACGTCGTGCCAGTTTTGCCTCCCTGTGCATTGACCTCAGTTGTGCTGGATCTCTTTTTTAAGATCTCCTTCATGACTTGATTACGTAAGTTTTCTACCCTTGCCACATTACCAAACGCAACATTTCTTGACTGCATAGCCATAGGCATACCTTCCAACTAATTACAGTTGCTTATGTAGCCTGCACAGAGGATTTAGGAATTCTAATTAGGACCATAAGAAATTGAAGAGCTATTTGGTTGTGTAGCCAGACCCTCCTTATCACACCACCACATTTAATGATCCTCATTTCAGAGGATTTTTGCTCCAGCAAAGCCTATGTGAAGGCACACCAGCAACCCTCATTGCATAGTTGGAGACTTCATTCTGTTTTCTAGCCTGAACTGGTTTATATCCATTTCCCTTCATGACAGTGATATCAATTTTCTCAAATAATTCTTTTTCCCTAATGTTAAATCCTTCATTTCCTATTATATAAGCGCAGAGAGAAACATACTCTCTTTTTGTTGCTTTTCTTTGGTTTGCTAAACTAAGCCACTTATTTTCAGCCTTCACTTCAGCACTCTCTATTTCAACCTGGGTTCACCTTTGTGGACTCAGAGACGTCGGAAATATAGACTGCATTCTGCATGAATCACGGTAGAAGCAGGTCCAACATTAATAATTTCCTATCACAATCTATAGTTTAGCTACAACCTGGTTTCATTATCACATTGGTGACTTACAGTCCTCCTGGACTCACTTCACACAGATGTGTACCTCTCTTCTTCTCATTTGCAGACTCATGTAGAAATTCTTGTCGTTGTTCCCTGAGTGAAACTGCCCTTGGTATTTCTGCATTTCATCCCTTCCCCTAATCCTCAAGATTATATGGGTTTTTTTCTAGTACAATAGCCAGATTTACACGAATACTGAAATGTATTCTATTTCTAGGGAAATGTGTCGTCCGAAATCTTCAGTAAGATACCTCACCTCTTTTTGCAGTGGTAATTTAAAACAAACAAATAAAACAAACAAACAAGCAAAACCCTGCATGAGACTAGTCCAAAAAATTAAACTCTAGTGAATTCCACAAATAACTTTCTTATAGTTTCACACGTTATTTTGTCCTTTCCTTACCCACACAGTAACTGTTCTACCCCTTGCCTTATTAATAGATGAATTTAGGACTAAACCAAGGGGAAAAAAAGTCTTCCATTGTGTTCTCAGAGCAGTTCAGTTGAAGCAAGGATTCAAAGCGTTAGGGAACTGCTTTTCTAGTCTGTCCAGGAAGTGTTTGAGCAGACTCAACATAGCTGAAGCTGATCACTATTTCTTGTATTTACCTTTCTAATCTTTATCAACAAAGTGCACTCTGGGTGTTTTTTTCTGGTCTGGAGACTGATAGTGTATTTTATAGTCCTTTAGATTCTGTTCCGTGGACCTTGCAAGAACGGTATTCTGCAAGTCTTATGAATTCATTTTGCTATTTTGAATTTTTTATATAGAAGTGGTATAAAACCCTTAAGGAAAAAGCTTTTACTAATTTCTTCTAAACAATATTACTTAGCTAATTCTTAAATGATTTTATTAATTAGTACCTTATGCTTTTACCAAATCTAGCAAAAATTTAAAGATTTATTGAAAAAACTCAGAGATACGAATATCGTACTTAATCTTGGACACATTTTTCCTAAGTGAGGCAGAAAGTCCTTCATATTTAACTCGTTTAGATGAACTGGTTTGAGTTTGGTTTTATCCAGCTCAAGAAAGCTTTCTTTATTTGTCACATATGTAATGATCACCATTCACAAAGCGTACAGCATTGTAATGAGCTCATTAAACAGGAGATTTTAGGTCGCTGTTCTTTGTAGGTGAACAATTAACAAAATATGTTAGCAATTAAAAATGCAACCAACATACAGGTCAAGGTTCCCAGCTGATAGGTCATAACATAACAAGATAGCCCCAAGTCAAATTTAAAGAAGTGTGTGAGTAAGCAACTATTACCTCTATAAGCACTTAAAACATAATGAAGTTTAAAGAGTCAGGTACGGTTTATCATAATTATGCCAAATAGCTCTTTTTTGAAGGAGCAGTCCCACTGCACTGCAAGTGTGGTGGCATTTGGGCCTTATGGAACTGAACGGCACTGAAAGAAAAATGGGAACAGTCAAAAATAATGTTTCAAAATGAGAGCAAAGTACACATTAGAAACTCCTTGAAGTATAGTAGAGGATATAAAACAGGACAGCAAAAGTATCATAAAACTGCTTCATTTCCTATGCAAAGGTATTAGAAATAAGTTTGAAAGACACATCTTGCTCAAATTAATATTCCTCACAGATTGAACTCAGTTAAGGGCTACTATGAGTTTTCTGCATTTAGAATGCTGTCAGTACTTGCTAATCCATACTGAATATAAATATAGAGAACCACTGCTGAAGGGCATTACATGTTAGAGCTACTCTGTATACAAAAGAATAACAATAGTATGTTTCGGTCATTACCTCTTCCAATTCAATGTTAAAGGCTCAGCAATCAGTGTAAGTAGAATTAGCAGTAATTTTCTCATCACTAAGGTAGTTTTGATTAAAATGATTGCCTGAGGTCTAAAAATCCAGCTGATTTTACAGTACAAATTAAAAAATAATTTGGAGGCATGAAAACAAGGTAGAATTTACTTTCTATTAATGGTATACATTACAACTGCTCCAGCTTTAAAATTATCTTCAAAAATTCACTGAAATTTATTGACAGATACTGAAAGCAATTTTTTATTTTTAAAATACCAAACTATTTTCCAGTAACATGGGGAGAGCTGAATTAAATAAAGAAATGCCAAGAAATGCTGAGTTAACTCATTTCACACTGAATTTTAGAAATTTTTTTCCTTTTGACCTTCACTTTAGTATGATAAATGAATCAAAACAAAGCTCTCCCTTTGGAATGTTTTGGCTTTTGCTCATACAGCTAAAGAACTGCAAAGAAATGGATTACTAGTAATATATGGAAACAGTTGTTCGGGAGTCATGATAAATTGCATAAAAAAGTTACCAAAGCCTGAACACAAAACTGAACCGGTTCTTCTCCTTGGTTCAGGTCCACTGTACAAAGAAGAAAAAGAAGATGAAGAGGAAATAATACAATGAATCCCAATAGCAGGCTGAAACTCTGAAAGTTTCCTTCTATTATAAGGACTTCCAGTTCTTCCGCAGTACTGCTTCTTACAGGGCACAGTAGGGATTGCTGCCACTTAGAAGGGGCATGAGGGACATAATTAAAGCCTAAGGGCTAAGGCAAATAGCTATGAAGTCTGCTGCAAGTCATGGGGTAGGAAAGCACTTTTTTTCAAGCCTTGGTGGACTGCTTTGCTTCCTGCCCCCTACATTCCACCCTGGCAAGACTTTAATTAGTACAACCAGAATAGCATGGAATTACAGTGGAAGTATTCCTGATTACAGCAGTAAATAAAATAAGCATTATGGTATTCATATTTAGCAGCGATGACCACAGACACAAAAAAAAAGAAAAACCCAAATCACAAATGTCAATTAACTCTTGCTTAAAACTGAAAACAAACATCATTTGAGAGAAATTAAGAAAACACACCTCACTAGTTTCCACTGAAAGTGAATGCTACTGTGCACCCTGCAAGGCTTTAAATTTTGCCAGTGTTTTGTTGGAGGAAAGGCTCCAGCAGCTCGATAAGAGAAGAGTTGCATGATGGATTACAACTCTTGTACATAATTTCAGAAACTCAAGTATGTTGTTTACATTTTCTAGGAATTTGGTAATCTCAGATTTTTCTAGATGAGATTACTTTTCACTAAAAAGTTAGAAACACTTCTAAAATAAACATTCCCTATTGCCAAAGGTGTCCAGAATGACAACAGATAAAGGATAGAGTCTTTTCCTAAGATTTTACAGGGCTGTGGAAGCTCCTCAGTGAAGGATTTGGGATTCCAAAGCTTTTTCAGGAAATAGAGAAGCAAGTAGAAACTTTTTTTCTATATGAATGCTGCTGAAATCACTTGTCACTCACCTGTTTCTCCATACACAATTCCCTTTGTGGAGTTCTAGTTAACAACAGAATGGCTCTTTTAATATCAGTAGTGCTAGTCAGGAAGAACATGGTAAGGACCTGAGCAAGGTGATACGTGGGAAAGAAACAGGCAACGATTCTCATGTTACAATACTTGCGCACTACTCGGTCTATTTGTTCCACAAAAGGTTAAGAAAGCACCATTTTCACCAATCAAGCCTGGGAGTTTCTGGCTTAAGCAATAGAGAGGATAAGCCATTACATACTTCCTTACTGAATGGACTCATTCCTGCCCATAAAGGAAGTAGTTTTGCTCAGAAATTCAGGTACATGGTTTATTTTTCCACAGATTTAAGAAGAGCAAAGTGGAGCTTAATTTTTACCATCCTAATTTTTTCTTGCAAATGTGTCTGAGATACTGCTGTCATTCAACGGGCTTTAACATGGCTTTTGATTTTTGTCCTTACAGCTTTTCTGATTAAGTAATACGTTAACTCTCATACCTTCATTATCTCATTTGAGAGATGAAGTACACAATGATAACAGCAGGAAGAACAGTAGTTTAAGTAATGATGTCCTTATACCGCAAAATGGATACCGATACATGGAAAATAGGTTTGATGTTTCAAAATGGGGTGGGAAGATGATGATGAGACAGCTGTTTTTTCAGTTATGCCTTTGTATTTTGAAGCGCATACACAAGGAAAATGAGAAAGGTTAGCATGCAAGAGGAAGTTCAAAGGAGATTAGTTTAAACTGATTTTCCACAGTGAAGAAAGGAAAAGGAAGGGAAAAAACCAATGGACTAAAGCTGTATTTGAAGTAGCTCACAACTCAAACCTTTTAGTTACTGAAGATGACTGCTTGTTTCAAGAAAAAAGGAGGGTAGATACCAGACACAAATCTCTTCCTAACCAAAACCCAACATCCCACAATGTCACACACATAGACTAAGCATGATACACAGTACAAAGTCGTATCAACATAGGATTCTTTGCTTTATATAGGAAAATGTCCTTTATATAGTCAGATCCCTTCTGACATGGGATAAAGATTTCACATGCTTTCCTAAAAAGATCTGTGCAAAAATTCATTTTTAGAGAGTAGTAAGAATTTAGTATGAATCAAATGTTACAGCCAGTATATGCACAGTAGTGCCTCTTTTTGTGTTCTACTGCCACATATATATGAGTTAAAGTCCAGTAGAATCACAGAACAGTTTGGGTTGGAATGGACCTTTAAAGGTCATCTGGTCCAACCCCCCTGCAATGAGCAGGGATATCTTCAACTGGATCAGGTTCCTCAGAGACCCATCCAATCTGACCTTGAATGTTTCCAGGGACGAGGCATCTACCACCTCTTTGGGCAACCTGTGCCAGTATTTCACCACCCTCATCATAAAAAATTTCTTCCTTAGGTCTATTCTAAATCTATGCTCTTTTAGTTTAAAACCATTACCCCTTGTCCAATTTATACAGGCCTTATTAAAAAGTCTGTCCCCATCTTTCTTATAAGGCCCTTTTAAGTATTAAAAGGCCACAATATTTTCTGCCCAGAGCCTTCTCTTCTCCAGCTTGACTACACCCAACTCTCTCAGCCTTTCCTTATAGGAGAGGTGCTCTAGCCCTATGATCATCTTTGTGGCCCTCCGCTTGACCAGCTCCAACAGGTCCATGGCCTACCTGAGTTGAGGGCCCCAGATCTGGATGCAGTACTCCAGGTGGGGTCTCACCAGAGTGGAACAGAGGGGTGGAATCACCTCCCTCTACTTGCTGGCCACGCTTCTTGTGATGCAGCCCAGGATGGGGTTGGCTTTCTGGGCTGTGAGCACACATTGCCTGCTCATGTCCAGTAAAGGGAGTTAAATGAGAGTGAAAATGAAATTTAAGTGAGAGAAAGCTTATAACTGAAAAAACCCTATATATGTGGATTTAACTCTAAAAGGATTAGTGTAGCATCTTCATACACATGTAAATGCTAGGATAGGTTCTAGAAAAAAAAATTGCTGGAGTGGAAAAGCATCAACCTGACAGAAAGACCTAGCTGAACTGACATTGGTTTATACCAACTATAGATTAAAAAAAGCAGGTAGGTAAGTCCTGCTTTTGTTCTAAAAGAGAAAGTGTTGCTAACACCCAAACTTCATAATTTTTTGTTAGTATTGTTTTTTCCATTAATCTCTTGAAATCCCGTACCTGAATATACTGCTAGTCCTGATAGGGAGGAAAACAACAGATGAACAAATGTCAAGACAAAAGCCAAGTTTCAGCTGAATTTTCCTTAAATCTATGGATTCTCCACTTTCTGCCATGTTCACTAGCATCAAAGAAACCATATGATATACAGGATATATTTTACTATTTTCATTTCAGTTATGAGTGTTTAGTTTGCCAGCAACTGAATCTGCTTGATGATTTGTCTGTAAATCATTATATTCTTAATTGACAAGCACTTCCCAAAGTATGAGGTTCTTCACCTCAGATGCTGCGTTTTAGGCAGTAGAGCATAAACACTACTGCTGGCTGTAGTACTACTTCACTTGACTATAATCATAAAACATTCATTAGATGAGGGCATATCGACCAGATGCTGACTTTCAACACATTGGGATCCTCCATTATGTGACAGAGAACACGTGCTACACCAGGCAGTAAGAGGAAAATATAGCTACAGGCCATTCATCCTTACTTTTGGGTAGGTCTTTCCTGACATAGGAGCTTCAATACCCATACACAAGCTGAGTTTCTGCTACAGTGGCAGGTTTATCTTGGACTGATTTTAATCTTTACTTCTAAATCACAATAAACAGAAGGAAACTTCATACTTCCTCCTGCTGATTTTACATCCTCATACTTTCAAACACCAAACAACATTATTCAAGTGAACATGCCTTGAAAACTATGTTTTTTAGTAAAGTCAACTATGTAGCGTTTCTGAAGAATTAAGGTGTTGTATTGAGGGCTTAAAAAGAATAGTTTTTCTCAAAGCAAAAAGCTTAGCTTTTCACTTAATTGCCATTTTCTTCAGTACAAGTATTCAAGACATGAAAACAAGATGTACTTTTGGTTACTGAAATGCTAGGGAACATAAGGTTGCAAGTAAGATTAATGTATTATGTACTAACGAATTGCTGCTCCCCTTAACTCCATGATATCACGGAATCACAGAATTGTCAGAGTTGGAGGGGACCTCTAGAGATCATCTGCTAAAGCAGGATTTCCTAGAGCACATCACTCAGGACTGCATCAAGGCAGGTCTTGAAAGTCTCCAGAGAAGGGGGCTCCGCGACCTCCGTGGGCAGCCTGTTCCAGGGCTCTGTCACCCTCACCGTAAAGAAGCTTCTCCTCATATTTGAATGGAACTTCCTATGTTCCAGCTTGTGCCCGTTGCCCCTCATCCTATCAGTGGAAACCACTGAAAAGAGTCCAGCTCCATCATCCTTCAACCCACCCTTTAGGTACTTGTAAACATAGATAAGGTCTCCCCTCAGCCTTCTGTTCTCCAGGCTAAAGAGCCCCAGCTCTGGCAGGCCTTTTTTCAGACTCATATGAAGTGTAATAACCTCATCCTCAGATCAGAGAATGTCTGAAAATTTATCGAATTAACTTGAGGGGGAGGGGTGGGGAGATGGAAGGTGAATTACAAAGCATTTCTCTTCCACTGACTCCAATGCCATATCTACCACACTGTGAAGGAAAAAAAAGAAATGTAATTTCTGAACTTGCTATGTTCTTTTTTTCTAATAAAAATTTTGGAATAGTGTACTCCTTTTTTCCTACATATTATCAAGAAAAAGTGACAAGACCAGTCTTCCCTTTCCAGACACTCTTACTGCATAAGCAATGTCCATTTTCACCACTACAGAATACACATTTCAGGCTCTGTTATGGATGCTACACAACCACTTAGATAACTGGCCTGAATGAGCGTCCACCTTCCTTGTTTTACAACCTATCTTTTGTTCTTGTCTTGAATGATAAGACTTTGCTACATGAGAGATTGTGGAACACAGAAGTAAAAAGAAACAAAAAAAAGTTATACACTAACATAAAAAAGCACTTCAAACTCTGCAACTGTGGATAGCTGCATCATGCTGGTTTTTTTAAACCTATTAGGTATAATAATGTACAGATCAGTAACAATGCAGCAACTGGCAGATATATAATCCACCTCTAAAAAAACCCAGATAAAATGAAGGGTTTTAGGATTATGGGGAGCAGATAGAAAGGCGGCTCCCTGATTTGAAGGAATACTTAGCATAACACTGAAGAGAACAAAGTGATACTGACTATTCATCTTGTCTAGGAAATGCCTCGTTAGTGGGGAAAAAAACAAGTCTTGCTATGCATGTTCTTTTCACACCTCTAAATGGTAACGTTCTCTAAGATACACTGCACTTCACAGCACAACATGCAGAGTCACTGGACAAGTCCGCCTGAGGACAGATTGCCCAGGAGAAAAAGCTACCCTCTTGAAGCTCTCTAGACGAAAGTCTGAACAATCTTGCATTGCTAAGTCATGGTAAGCGACTATGACTAATGGACACATTGATAGAATCTGCCAGGCAGTAGTTTATGACAACATCCTTTCAATGAATGGAAGATATGTTAACAGAAAGCCTGTGACGATAGTCCAATATTTATCTTCTTTATGATAATAAAAGAAAAGAAACTAAGAAAATAAAAAATGAATTCATACATTCATTTGACACCGAATGTAAATATGTACATACTTTCTGCTTTTTCCCTCACAACCTAATTACATCATTTTTGTGCGACACACATAATAGCACTCTCATAGCTTCCATCCTGCCCTTTCTGTCATAGTACTTTCTATCCTACTTTTTTTTTCATTATTGATCAGTGCACTGATCAACACAAAACTGTTCATTTTTTTTAAATGTAGACTTACTCAGCTTGTTACACTAGAAAGATTGTGCATGCAATATAAATTCATTGTTGCCCTATAAAAATATCTATGCTTTTCCACATCGCATCTACGGTAGCAAGTATCAAAGAAACATGAGAATAAACACAGTATTTATGCAATATTTCTTAGAAAAAGCATACAATATTCTCCACTAATGACTATCCATGGCAATTAATCTAAACAGATAACCGGGCTCAAAATGTCTTCATCTACAGTCCAGTAATGTACCTTGACAAAATATCAGTTCAATAGTCAAAACGACCTCCTATCCAGAGTCAGAGCTTGCACAGGTTTTTGTGAAATGAAATGAAGATAGGAGACAAATGAGTACCATATAAGGAAGCAATAGGAGACCACCATGGCCATAGCTACCATGGACTTGGAAATTTCCTGGTCCTTCTTGTAGGAAAGAACTGTCATGGTGGACTATCCACCCACATAGTTTTGCCTGAGTTTCTTTTATTTGGTTGGTTGGTTGGTTTGGATTTTTACCTTTTTGATTTTGTTTTGGGGTTCTTTTTTTAGGCGAACAAAGGCAGTCTTCTTGAGAAAATTCCCACTAGAATTGGGGAAACTGAGATAGGATTCCAAAGTACCAGTGCTGAAATTAAGGTAAGTGGAAGACCCAGAAGTAATGCCTACCTAGTACAGAGGATGACTACAGAAGTGTGTTTTCTTGCATACAGTTGTGGGCAGAAGAGAGATTTGTAGGAAGCAGATCTGTCATCCTGTTCTGCAGAAAGCAGGGAACACTGCAACCACCACCTCCAGGTTTACACATCTTGCTGAATCAGCTAGCTACTGTTTGAGCTTGGTACTACCAGTTAATTGATCTCACTGCACATTCCCAACAAGCAGTACCATTCATTAGAATATCAGCTCATCCTGGAGAAAGTTTGTCTAAAATAATAGATGGAACTCATACTGTATCAGCTAAGAGAAGGTGTAAGAGTGGGAAACATACAAGTGAAAGCCATTCGGATCACAAAATTGAAACCATTCTGATCAGAAAGCACCCAGGTTAGAGGACAGCTGAACTTTACGCTAGTACCTTGTCATTCCTTTCTTTAATTCATGATGGGATGACCATCGTGGCCACCATGGATTCTCCTCTCCTCTGCATATTAGTATGCAATTTTGCTCCAGTTAGTCAAAACAGCCTGCAGAAGTGTTGCTTTCTTTGACCAGGTAGGACATGGATAACGTTCCATCCATGTATAAACACTGTTGATCCAAAGACCAGGATCTGCACGACCAACTGATAGAACAACTAATTCTAGAAACCATTTCCAGGCTCATGAAGGACAATAAACTCCTCAGGAGCAGTCAGTGTGGCTCCGTGAAGAGGAATTCATGCTTGACCCACATGGTAAACTTACATGATTAAATGGCAGGCCTGGTAGATGAGAGGAGAACAGTGGCTAGTGTCTACTGGGCCTTCAGTAAGGCCTTTGACACTGTCTCCCAGAAGAGCCTCATAGCCCCTCAAGCTGTTGCTGTAAGGGCTGGATGAGCAGACAGAAAGGTGGATTGAAAACTGGCTGAATGGCCAGGCACTGAGGGTGGTGATCAAGGGTGCAAAGTCTAATTGGAGGCTGGTAACTAGTGGTGTACTAGTTTTCCAATGGTTTTCCAGAGGTTTTCCAATGACACAAAGTTGGGAGAAGTGGCTGATAGGCCAGAGGGTCATGCTGCCATCCAAAGGAAACTCAGCAGGCTGGAGAAATGGGCTGACAGGAACCTCAGGAAGTTCAGCAAGGAGAAGTGCAAACTCCCGCACCTGGCAAGGAACAACACCATGCTGCGGGCCACCCAGTTGGGAAGCAGCTTGTCAGCAAAGGACCTGGGGGTCCCAGTAGACACCAAGTTGAACAGGAGCTAATGATGGTGCCCTTGCAGCAAAGAAGGCTACTGGTATCCTGGGCTGCATTAGGCAAAGTATTGCCAAGCAGGCTGCGGGAGGTGCTCCTTCCCCTCTACTCAGCACTGGTGAGGCCAGACCTGGAGTATTGTGTCCAGTTCTGGGCTCCTCCATACCAGAGAGATATGGAGAGACACTGGACAGAGTCCAGTGAAGGGCCAGGAAGATGATTAAGGGACTGCAGCATCTCACATATGAGATCTGGGACTGTTTAACCTGGAGAATAGAAGGCTCTGGAGGGAATCTCATCAGCATGTAAAAATATCTGATGGAAGGGTGCAAAGAGGACAGAACCAAGCTCTTTTCAGTGGTGCCCAGTTACAGGACCAGAGGCAACGGTCGTGAACTGAAACACAGGAGGTTCCCTCTGAACATCAGGAAACACTTTTTCACTGTGAAGGCGGCAGAGCATTGGCACAGGTTGCAAAGAAGTGTTGGGGAGTCCCCATCCTTGGAGATATCCAAAAGCTGTCTGGGCGTGATCCTGGGCTCTAGGTGGCCCTCATTGAGCTGGCATGTTGGACCAGATAATCTCCAGAGGTCACTTCTAACCACAAACATTCTGTGATTCTATGACTCTGCGAACTCTATAGGAGACCCAGTGTCCAGCAAAATATCAAACTTATGCCTGTGTTATGGGACATTATGTGTGTATTCTTGCGTTCTTTCTCCCTAACCATCAGCTAGTTACATCACAGGATTGGTATATCACTTACTTAAGCCTTAAACACAGTCACTTATCACTGACTGACCCAATTTGAAAGATCAATTTTCCCCAGTTTCGCTACTGTCCCAAAGTCATCCCTAGAACTAAGTAGGATGGAATAGCTGAGGATAAGAGCTATTTCAGTGGAAAATTTGGCAACTTAATTCAAACCAAGTCCCATAGCAGTTTAAACTCTAGGCTATACATCGGAACAGAAGAGCAAGCATTCAAACACTGTTTCATTCACTCTGGCATGAATATTGTAACCACTTAAACCACCAAATGACATTTATTAAATGAATTTGTTAAGCATATGTCTAAGCTGTCAAGAGCTGAAAACCTACACCCAGATATTTATCAGTACTGCTATTCCACTGGAGTAGGAGGATTGTAATAACTCCATACTACAACTATATTTAATTTATGTATGATCACATAACTATACCTTTGGTACAACTGTTAGTAATGATGAATTGACATTGATATAAAGCCATCTTATATCAACCTATGTTATCTAGTCCTTGGAACACTATTCTACCATCAAATCAATGTACCAGTATTCATATTAAATGTTAAAATGTTTTAACTATGACAAAATAGTTACCATAAAGTCAGTTTTGTGTTTAGACAAGTCCCTCTGTCAGTTTACAACCTGTTTGCACCTGGGAGATTTTCATTATGAAATCTTACGAACTCAAGACCTTACAGGTTTCTGAATATTTAATATTCTCCTCAAAGCCCAATTTTTGGAAGTGAATGAATCCATAAAACTTCCACTTTCCACTCTTAAAAAAACTGTAATTGAAACAGAGAAAATCATAACCAAATGTTTTTGAAAATCAGTATATGATCTACTTGGAGATTTTCTTTCTTGGTGTCTGACTACTGCTATTTTAACATTTGGAGCTGACAAAAGGCTGAGGCGTTTTTTTCCTTCCATAGACAAAAGCAGAACTCCTCACGTTGCTACATATTAGTGAATCCAGAATGACTTCTGCTTTCAGTTATTGGAAGGAGAAAACTCTCCAGATCCATCTACTTAAAAACCCTGCTTTTGCATAGGCCTTTCAAGAGTATCTTCCAGTTTTCTTCTTCCATGAATAAACGTTAAATATTTGTGCCTTAATTAAAAGTGTTTCCACTTGAGGTCTTGCACTCTGTCTCAGTCGACACTTCCTTGTCAGCCTGTAGTTTCAGTATTTATGACTTTACAGTTCTTTACATTGCAGCCAATCGGGCATCAAGTCACTCCTTTCACAGGGGTCAATATTCTGTAGGCTATTCTACAAAAGGAATCAAAATATTACAACACAGGCAATCAGCCATGCTCTGCAGTTTACCAAGACTGTTTTAATGGTCAGCAGTTTTAAATGGGTACCACTTGTTAGCAAGTTGAAGAATAATTAAAGGCCCTAGTTCTTTGGGACCTTAGTTTAACTGCGCTACTGCAGAGAGACAAGAAAAATCAGAGACAATTTCCTGAAAGAGCAAAAAGAATATTCAGATAAGAAATATTCTCCTACGACTTCGGACTCAACACTTTGGAATAGAACAAGCAATACAGAAGGTACAGAAGAACTGAGTAATCCGTTACCCTATTACTTCAGAGCAATTAAAAGGTGTTGAATAGAGGGGGAAAGAAGTCTTGTATTTGAATCAAAAACAATTCTTTAAGCAAATTGGTGATGAAACTGACTTTTGATAGCCACTTCTGGTGGTATGAGTCAAAACAACAGTAAGAAAGTAAGTCAGAGTAATAACTCGGGATTTCCAATACCAGCTTCCCTGCTAAGCATCTCTGACACGCAAAGCTCCGCTAAAACAAAGGGGACCTCACAAGGGCTTTCACTTGAACAACCTGTGTACACCTGGAAAGGTTTGCTGCTTGCACTTACTCCTTGCAGGCCTGTGGTCTGCTGCATTTACCACATGAGAGAATTACAGTCACTTCGGGGGTTTGTAGATCACTCTTACTAACAAGTGGCTTTCGCTCTGAAGACAGTAAATCAATGGTTTCAACAATCCTAAGAGTACAGTATTAAAAGGATTCCATTGTTCTGCAGAGAACGCTGAGCACTTTGCACACAGGTGCCTGAAAGTAATTGATGGCAGAGATCCTTTCTTAGGTATGCATGCCTGAACTGTATTCAATTCAGAGCCATTCTCAAAATGCCATTGTTTTCTTATGTAATTCACACAACTTGCCATTGTACATTTGCTATTCGTCAAGGGATGTAATCTGAATCTTGTCGAATTACTCTGTCCTGGTATCTTCTTCCCTACTCTAAATAATTAAGACCTGAGACTTGCAAGACTTGGAGGGGGATGGGGGGGAAGAGATGTGTTTTTCAGAGAGACAGGAAGGAGGGAAAAAGGATGAGCAAGGTACAAGAGTAAAATGGAAATAAAATGTGGAAATAGGCATCCATTTACAGTGCATAAACTTAACAAAGACATGGTTTACACAGTTGTTCCTAGGACTGGAAACGCTAAGCTATTATTCTATGTTGGAAATGTTCTTATCAGCTGCCTAAAATGTTGTATACCAAAGGTAATTCCTTAGAAGGCAGAGATTTTACAGTCCTTACCATTCCGAGCTCACAGGTATTTGAAACAGCACTTTGCAAGAGGAAATATAGATTCTTAATAAAATGAAGTCACCCCAGTTATATTACATAGTTGTCAGCACAAATTTGTAGCATTTCTATGTAACTGTTTTCAAGACAGATAATGAAAGGCTATACCCAGCGAGGAAATGCATATGCCTCCCTTACAAGTGTGCCAACCTGTTCCAGGTTCTACTGAGTTCACAATAAAAGTAGAAGATACATTTTTCCCTCGTTGTCTTGTTCAGGATATGGGAGAAGGTAGCCAAGTCCAGACCTCCTAGTCAGAACGCAAAGTCCTTTTTCATATTATCACTTGTTAATGAAAACAGATTTTAAAAAGCCCTACGATCATGACAAGGCTGGTAGTTTAAGCTTTGCAGGGTCTAGTAGTATCCTCACCATTTGAGTCTCTGACTCCATTTTCAGTTAAATGCTCCCAATAAAGTTCTGCTAAACATCCTTCAACATTTCCTCCTAAAAATGTTATTTACTGAAGAATTGCCAACAGAAGAGCTATTCTCACATTTTCTGCTTTTATTAAAACAATACACTAAATCACTTTCTCTAGGTAGTTGACACTTTTCACTAGTGCTAGAATGCCAGGAGGAGAAACTTGGGAGTCAAATGGGCTTTTGTTTTGACAGTTTGCTTTGGAGGGAGGGGTATTGATTTCTTCAAAGAAAATATTGCCCCAGGAGTCTAAATTGGATGGGTTGTTAGACCTGCATTTCACAGTTCCTTCCCTAGCCCATCCCTAACATGCTTAAAATTCTCCACAGCAATTGTTTGTGTTAACAAAATACTCTGAAGAGCTCCTTTCTCAGAGTAGTTTGAGACAATATGAAGGGGGCCTGGGCATGCAGAAACCAGAGCATTTGTAGGAACCCGTATCTCTGTAAGCTTAGAGATAGAGTGTGATTTACAGCTCAGGTCCTCCTGGGGTCTCAAGAGCTGATGGACTCAACAAGTCCATCTGACACAGTATCTTTTTGAGATATCACTAGGCCAGCCTTCTCCTAAGTGTTTGTTCCTTGTTATTGAATCACTTCTTCCCCCTCCTCCAGAGCATTGTGGCATTGCTGAAGACGGATTTACCAACTGCCCTGGATTCAAATTTCACTCCCACTTTTACATTTCTAATATAAAAGCCTTTAGAATTTGTGTGCAACTACACAGACATTAAAAAAAAAAAAAAAAAAGGCTTTTGTGACGTTCTTAGCCTCAGCATAAACTATACCAACAAAAACAGTTGGCAAGAGGTTTGACTCACAGATAATGAAAAGGCTGTGTACCCTTCCTCGTTCCTGTTCATAGCCACTCACTCTCCCACCGCTTCTTACAGTTGTTTATCTGCTCCACATTGAACACGTTCAGGGGGCTAAACAGACAGAAAGACTGGTTTGTAGGATTTTTGTGTTGTTGTTTTTTTTTTTTAATTTTATTTTGGGACAAGCCATTAACTATCATTCTGAAAAATGTTATAGTATACAAAAGGATTTAAACCACTAGCTGGAATTTTACAAGTTCCCCAACAGCCAATGAAAATATAAACACAATCTGTCTCTCTCTCGTAGGATTTTGAACAAGTATAAAAGCATGCAGTGGATATCCTCCAAGTAAAAAGCATACTCTTTTTTTTCAACAGACGAAATATCAGAAATATCCTCCAAAACTTGTATATGACATTTAGAGTTTAAACTATTTCTTTCTTGCCCATTTTTAGCTCCTGAGCTGATTATTCCTTTCCTTCTACTTGTTTCCAAAGTTGTTTTCTGATTTCCCTGCAACTTCTGGCTTCTTCTGTAGCAGACTTTCCTGCCACTGTTTGTATCTTCTACATATGTGTTTATTAAAAGGTTATTGTCAAGATGTGGTGTATTAAAAACATATAAAGAAGAAGGAGAGCACATGACGAAATGAACCTAGAAAGCATGTGCAAGGCTGGTCAGTGTGCACGTGTCTTTAATCTTCAATTAGAACTATACTGTGCAAGTATGTTGATTAAAAATGTTACATCCTTTATCAACATAGTTACTGCAGGAAACGCCCTAGTCTATAACTATAACTATATATACATGCATATATGTACGTGCTTGGGTTTTTTTCATTGGTATTGCTTGTTTCATCTGGAGAACTGAGGTACCAGGAAGTGGGCACCTGAAGTCCACTTCGAGGGTTCTCAGTTTTACCTCATGTAAGTACACATAGATAAGGTGTTTTTCTGGCTTAGCTTTACAAATGTAAGTAGTTTATTGGCCTTATCCCATAAGGATACTTGTTTGTAGTGATAAGAGAGCCTATCAAAAGAGGAAATAAAGATCATTAGCCAAAGTGGAATACTGTGTACTTTAGAATGAAGAGTTGCAACATTTCAAATGAAGAGGATCAAATCAAATCCATTACAGTATGTAAAACAGTACACTGAGATGCATCAGAAGTTTCATGGTGGACAGAAATGAATTTGTCTCCTATAGTGCATGAAAGCTAACTGTAAGAAGACTCTTCTACAGTTTCATTTGTAACAGTACTTAGACTTCCAAGAGATTTAAGTATTCTTCACACACACAAAAAAAAAAAAAAAATAAAATACCAGCTTCCTCCCGGCAAAGCCCAAAAGACTAGGCACTTCTTCATGTATTAGGGATGCTTATGAGATGTCACATACAGTAATCCATGTTGCAGAATATTTTGTCAGCACCAATTTATATTCTGAATGTACACAACATCAACATCGTCCCAGAAAATCCACAAGAATCTCCTATTATTTCCCCAAGCCATATAACATCACAAACTGAAACTTTTAAAAAAAAAACAACAACAAAAAAACAAAACCACCACAACAAAAAAACCATACCAAACAAAACAAAAAAAAAACCAAACCACAAAAGCCTGAGGTTATTCTAATGCAAAAGAAGGCAAAGTATTCTCATACACTTTTCATCACCAGCTACCAATTGCAATTCCCCGAACACCCTTTGCTAACCCAATTGCTTATCATCCACCGGTAAAATAGCTCTCCCAATCTCTGTAACCATGGAGAAGTGAGCTTGCACGTATAAGAGCAGCTCCTCCCCTGCTGAAAAAACCCACAGCAAAACCAGCATTTTGACTCCACTACCTTTGCCCTCCTTCAGGCAGTAAAGCAAGAGACACAAGGGCAGATGTTCTATATTTTCTTCCTCAGTTCTTTTATGTCTGCTTTTTTGAATGTACAAAACTTCATTGATCTAGCTTAACATTTTTGCCATTCAAAGCCTTCTGATAGATTTCTAGCCTACTTTCCAGAACCCTTGACACACCAAGGCAGATGGAAGGATGACAAGCTGGTTTGGGTTTTTTCAGTTCCCTTTCTCATTGACTTACATGATCACCTTCATGCTTTCCTCATTAATAAACTGTTGAACAGTGAGTGTACGTTTCTGCTTTTCTGTATTTTATTTGTGACTGGTGGGGAGAGCAGGAACATTCATAGGCTCTCAGTGGAATGCAGCAGTTGTCCATTGCTTCTTCAGAGACATTGTCCAGAGTTGTATAGGGTGGCAATTACAAATGTGAAGAGAGAAAAGAACAAAGCTTGAGAGTTTGGGGGAAGAAAAATGATGGAGTTGATGATAGATACTATCTACTGACAAGTGACATGCTCTGTGCAGCTGTGAAAGAAGTGCAAAGAATTTAAAAACAGAACCAGTAACATTCAGCTCCTGAACTCCAGCAACAATTAGCGCCTTATCAAGAATATATACTGAGTAAAATGACTCATCTTAATCCAGGCCATTGCAATTTAAAGATAGGACAATCTAACCATCCTGTTAACTTCATTGGTTTTCTGACACAGCACTGATATGACTGTGCAGCACTAATATTACTCTGTACAAGTGTGGCACGTACAAAACAGCAAAAGCTTAATAACACAGGAGGCAAATAATCACTTAGAAGAGTAGCTCAAAAAGAAGGTTCAAATGAGCAACCTGTGTATTAGTTAGCGCAATTTTATAGGGACTCAACACTGTCACTGTTTTTTCCTGTATCTTGTTTCCTCAGCTTTCTACTTGATATAATCCACCAACAAAAGTCAATTAAAACAAAATTGTATTTCTATGTAATCTAGGTAATGCAGCAACCATCTGAACACAAACTATTTGCAAGGTTTAGTCCAGTAGCGATTCAGATAAAGATATTTAGTTATGTATCTATGGTTAAGCAAGTGAAACCCAAGATGCACGTATCACTGAAAAATGCTTTACAATATCACCTGTACATAAGCAAATAAAATACTTTCCAAAAAAACAGTGGCTCTTCTAGTTCAAACACTGTTATTCATATAAAATTACTTTTGACAAAGTCACAAAGTCCAGAACACAAGAGTTCGAGCATTCGTGTAAGTTCACTTAAACTACACTGAAGATAGACTAAGTCCTTGCTCTTCATTGATTCCAATGTCTTGAAGAAAATTCCATGTGCTCTAAAGCTTGTACTTTTTCAGCTGCATCAGATGGTCTGATAATACATATTACCTTTCTCTATAAACTGTGCTCTTTCACTCATTCAGCAATGCACTGCAAAGCAGAGAATGCTAAGGTCATACATGTAGTTGACTGTTTATTTCTGGTGGTCCTAGCTCCTACAGCTACTACTCAAAATCAGGACATTAGCATATCATAAACTGGAACAGGTATCGTATAAGCAATAAACCCTGATTTCTGTTTCACTTCTTTAAAAAAAAGCTTTTCCCGGGAGCAACAGTAATGCAAGGTTTCAAGGAGCCGTGAGGCTACGCAAGGAATCAGATGCAAAAGTCACAGTCCCAGGCGCTGAAAATGAACTGGGTAACCCAGTGGGGCAGGTGAACATCACACCGCAAAGCACCGTGTAGGGCGGTATTATGAAATCAGGACAGAGTACAGTAAACCCCCTGAAAAGGGGTCAGTGGACTTATGATAAGCTTTCTTCATTTACGCTGGGGGGGAGAAGGGGAAGGGGGAAGGGAAAGGGAGAGGACATGTATTAATATGTAACTCCAAACTCACCGATTTTGGCCAAGCTGGCCACAAGTATCCAGAGTGTAATGATGTAAGGGTCCTTGACGTGTTTCCATTTGAAAGAGACGATGGCATAGCTTTGAGTCTGGTTGCTATTTATAGAGCTTCCCGAGCTTCTCTGTCCCAGCGCCGCTGGGAGAGCCATCAGCCCCAGGAGGAGCCCCACTCCAGATACCTGCCTCATCTCCAAGCCACACAGCAAAATCCTGCTTCCCCTTCCCGGAGAAATCCCGCCTCTTCGGAGGTCCTTGGGGGCGAGGTCCTTGTCCCTTCGCAGAGGCGCGACCGAAGAGCGCGGACCGCGGCGGGAGGCGGCGGAGAGAGGGTCCTGTCGCCTCAGTTGCACCGGCTGGCTCCGGTGCCGCTTTGCACCGGGTGGCCAAGGAGGGGTCAGGGGCTCTATGCACAGGCAGATGCTTCGAGCTGGGGTCCTGCTGCTTGCCCGCACCTGCCTTTATCAGGCTGCTCCCGAACGGCCGGAGGCGGAGCTTTCCTGCCGCTCCCGCGGAGGCTGCAGTGCGGAGACAGCGATGCCCTGACGGAGCACCTTTCGGGACCGGCAGGGGAGCTCCGTTCCGCCGAGGGGACGTCTCTACCGTCCCGGCACGGCTCTGGGCACGGGGGAGGTGGAAAGAAGTGGCCTTGCGCTGCTGACAGTGGGCGTCGAGGCTGGGGCGCTCCCGCGGGCATGTCCAAGGTGGGAGCCCGGGACCCGTGCTCAGATGGGAGCCGGATGGGCAGGAGATCCACAAGTCTCCCTTTGGGAGCTTTGGATGCGCAGCCTCCCTCCCTCCAATCCGCCAACCTAGCCTGTTGCGACAGAGGAAATGCACTCTTTTCTGCTTTTCAGCTTTAAATCGCGTTAGGAGGTAGCTCAGCGAAGATACCGCAGATTTCTCAAACCAGCTTTTTCTTCTGTCCACCAGAGAGCACCTCTTCCCACGGTGCTCGGGGAGATGACACCGGCAGGCAAGGTTTGGTTTTTCCACTTAGATCTGCTTGCAACTTTTTTTTGTTAAGATGTGCTATATTAAAAACGCTACCTGCCGTTTTGTTTTGTTTTTGATATGGTCACAACGTCAAACCTTTTAGAAGGTTCTCACTTTCCCGCTAAAGCCTTCTTTCTTGCTGATAACATTTGCCTGATATCCTGGACAGACCACAACCTGGAGGGTTGTGTGTTGCAGGTAGGTGGGCCCATGATAATCGTCTCCCTGCAGTAAAAAGGCAGCGAAGCAGCATGTTTCCAGCAAACAGGTCTGAGTCCACCTTTTTGCACACCACAGCAGCAGCAAGCAGCAGCTCCTCTCCTCTGTTGAGTGCTCTGAAGCAATCCAGCTGGCCACCTGTGCAGTCCACTGCTTCTTCGACTTTCTGTGGAAAAATACTTTGGTTTACTTACATGACATTACCTTTTTGGTTTACTTACAGGACAGCTAGTTTCATCAAGAGTTCAAAAAGGAATATGATAAAGCTCTCCTTTAAAGTTCTTGGAAGATTAAGAAGTTATATCGATTATTCACTTGGGAGGAAAATTAAGTACTTCTTCAAAGTCTAAGTGACCTGCACAGACACTCTATAAATCAATTAACTGGGTAATTGAAATAATAAATTTGCACAGAATGTCTTTGTTATAAAGGGTGTCTATCATTATCACATAATAATCTTACTTAGCTAAGGAACTCAAGGAGCAAAGTTCTCTTGAGTTAATGCACTGAAGATTCAGTTATTATTACCTCAAAGCAAGTGCAGGCCCTGCACTGGAACCTCGTCTCTTCAAACAATGAAATATCTTGGGTTTTTTTTATTTCCCCTGCTTCCTCACTACTTAAGGGAAAGGAAATTATGTAGGAATTTTTTAAACTAGGAGCCAATCTGAAGATGGAATTGGCAACTCTTTTTAGGAAGCATGACACACAGCAAAACATTTTCTTCACATTTAGGGAATGCTGTAGACAAAGACATGAAGAATATTTCAGTGTCTTAACAACTGAAACCCTAACAATATTATTTTTATCTTTTTTTTTTTTGAGTGTTACTTAGGCACCCAAGTGTCCTTTAGAATTTGCTCCCAAGTTTTTAATGGTTCTACAAATGGTTCTGGCCAATACATTTTTGTGCATTGCCATTATAGAGAGAACTACAGTCAGAAGCAAGTAGCTGTTGATCACCTGTGTAAACTGTGAATAGCAGGAGTTCCTAGTTGTTAATGTTGGTTCCATTTGCTGATACATTAGGAGAAAACGAACTTTAGTAAATTAAACCAGTGCTGACAGCTTTTCTTATCACTGTTTATTCCAAGTACCAGCACATCACAATTAAACATTTCAGCTGCAGTCGATAAGAGGCACCACAACTGCCACAGCGTCCCATCTTATGTACATGATTCTTCCCAAATCTAGTTCCACAAAATGATAACTGGGTTAGAAAGAAACCTTACTATTGCAAATGTTGAAGCAAACTATGTTGTTAGGGCAAACGTGTCACAGATCAAGAATACCTACAGCTCTGCTAGAAAAATGAGAAAGCCTTCTCCAGTGGATCTTTTCTATAGACAAGCAAAGGCTTACACTTCACATGGAGGAGCTGCAGCCAAGATCATGCCGCTGATTGCCCTTAGGTAACGTTCTACTCATGACAATAGTGGCCACAGCAACCAAGTTACCTGACAATTCTTAGTTTGCTGGTGGAGGTAAACCAGTATTAGCAAACAAAAAGAAGTTGGAAGTACCATTTTAGCACAGTCAAGCTAATGTTAAATATGCTCCTCAGTTGAAAGTGTAATGCCCAGGAACCTACTTTAAAAGGACGTTGTGAGAATTTTAGAATTTGTGAAGATTTTTTAAGGCCTTGGTCCAAACTGCTACAAAAGTACATAATTTTGCTCATCACAAAAATCTCAAAACAAGGTTTACAACACTGCTAAAATGTCACAGAATCACAGAATCACCTAGGTTGGAAGGGACCCTTTAAGATCATCTAGTCCAACCAAAAAAAAAACCAAACAAAAAAAACCCAACAACAACAACAACAACAAAAACACACACACAAAAAACAACCACACAAAAACACACACACCACACACACACAACATACCACGCACAACCCACACACACAACACCACACCACCCAACACTAATCCATATCCCCGAGCACCATGTCAACTCCTCTCTTGAATACCTCCAGGGATGGTGCCTCAACCACTTCCCTGGGCAGCCCATTCCAATGCCTGATAACCCTTTCAGTAAAGAAATATTTCCTAATATCTAACCTGAACTTCCCCTGGCATAACTTGAGGCCATTACCCCTTGTCCTATCATCTGTAACCTGGGAGAAGAGACTGACCCACGCCTCTCTACAGCCTCCTTTCAGGTAGTTGTAGAGAGCGATAAGGTCTCCCCTCAGTCTCCTCTTCCCCAAACTGAACAATCCCAGTTCCCTCAGCCTCTCCTCATAACACTTGTTCTCCAGACCCCTCACCAGCTTTGTTGCCCTTCTCTGGACCTGCTCCAGCACCTCAATGTCTTTCCTGTGGTAGGGGGCCCAAAACTGGACACAGTACTCGAGGTGGGGTCTCACCAGTGCTGAGTACAGGGGGACGATCACCTCTTGGGTCCTACTCACCACACTGTTCTTGATACAGGCCAGGATGCTGTTGGCCTTTTTGGCCACCTGGGCACACTGTGTTCTTAACAATAACAGGTTAATGGTTCAAAGTGTATCTGTGACATTTGTCCCATCATCTGAGACTGCATAGAGAATTTTTTTTAAGTAGGCTGGATGGCAAATGACTGTACATATTGGGAATTCTTGTGTAATTCATTAATACGGTAGAATGACACAGAGAGGACAGAGGAAGGAACTGGCAATCGCGAGTCTGCAGCCGGGTACATGAATACATGCTAAACAAACAGTCCACTCAATATCCACGAACTCATGTACAGAATATATAGTTGTACAAGAACACATTTGCATTTATGTATTTATATAGATTCAGTTTTCTTGAAGGTTCTTTATGGAAGCCCTTATGTAGTTTCCTATGGCCTCATACTGTATCAGTAACAAAAAGCATTACCTTGAGTACTATGTTTGCAATAAAGACATATCACGCAAGATTATATATAACAGTTTCCTGACTCTCCAAAGAGATCGCACAAGGAAGATTTCTACCTACTGTAAAATAATGGCTTTGTGTCCTGAGTGATTTTTATTTTTCTTTTTCAACTGAAAGAACTCCAACATTTTAGCTTCTGGATATCACAGAATCACAGAATCTTCTTGGTTGGAAGGGACCTTTGAGATCATCGAGTCCAACCACAAAAAAAACCCAAACAAAACAAAACACCCAAAAAACCAAACACCAAAACCAAAACAACAACAAAACCCACACAAAACAAACAACCACACAAACAGACGCAAACCAACAATCTCGGGCACTACAGCATGCCCTGAAGTGCCATGTCTACACGGTTCTTAAATACCTCCAGGGATGGCGACTCCACCACCTCCCTGGGCAGGCTGTTCCAGGGCCTGACCACTCTCTCAGTAAAGTCATTCTTCCTAATAGCTAATCTAAACCTCCCCTGCCCCAACTTCAGACCATTTCCTCTGGTCCTGCCATTATTCTCTTGGGAGAAGAGGCCAACACCCACCTCTCTACACCCTCCTTTCAGGGAGTTGTAGAGGGCAATGAGGTCCCCCCTCAGCCTCCTCTTCTCCAAACTAAACATGCCCAGTTCCCTCAGCCTCTCCTCATATGACTTGTTCTCCAGACCCCTCACCAGCTTGGTGGCTCTCCTCTGGACACGCTCCAGCACCTCAATGTCCTTCCTGTAGTGAGGGGCCCAGAACTGAACACAGCACTCGAGGTGAGGCCTCACCAGGGCCCAGTACAGAGGCACCATCACTGCCCTACTCCTGCTGGCCACGCTGTTCCTGACACAGGCCTAGAGGCCGTTGGCCTTCTTGGCCACCTGCATGGTGGTGCATATGTGTAAATATGTGTAAATATATGGTGCATATGTGTAAATAATTGCTTTAAAAAAAAGAATTAGTAGCATCTTATACACCCTTCACATGATCTGTGTCTTGTAAAGATTACTTCTTGGGGATTTTCTGAAAGCTGAGGTAAAAGACGATTTCAGTTGAAAAAAAAACCCAACAGATAAACTGAAGTCTTTAAAATCATGTTAGTTTTTTCAAGAAAGCATACACAGCATTTCAGTTGTACTAACTTAGAGATAGAAGTTACAATTAACTTTCAATATTAGCATTTACAACAAATGCAAAATATTTATAGCTGAGGTGAAACTAAGAAGCACATTCCTGTGGAACCCAGAACTTTCATAAAGGAAAATAAATAAACCTAAGCAGTGAAGAATTGGCAAATGAACTGTGAAAAATCTCCTGATGCAACATAAACCACAATAAATCACTTATTATCATTCCTGTCTTTCCTCAGGGAAATGCACTCTTTTTACATTAATATCTATTAAATGCATAAGCAGGTTAAGGTAAGATTTTGAAAGGAATATAATTCCAGCATATGTTTTTATAGCATAAATCCAGCTGTATATATAGTTAAATAGAACAGTAACAGTTTAGAATGGCATTGTACCAATAAAACTGTATGATTTGGTGAAAATAATGATGAAAGCAAAACCATGTAAATTTATATTGAATTTACTTGATTCAACAGCCGACATTTTGCCAACTTCTCTCCAAGTGAAATGAGTGCAGCTGTGCAAGCTTATGCTGTAAGGACAAAATATTGCTGGACTGAGTAATGTCGCAGAGCATTATGTCCAGCGTGATGAATATGAACCTCTGAAATTGTTTTGAGAAGCAATGTATTAATTCAGCCCACACACATTACTACCAGGTTAAGTGAGCAAAATGGGGACTAGGGTGAGTGTGAATGAGTCAGAGAGGTAGGTGAAAATGGATTTGGTTGGGAAGCAGCATGGCAGAGGATATCAGCTGGATTTTTCACGACTCATTTCAAGACACGACTGAATTTAAGGACAGAAACTGGAGGGTTTTTCTACCGGATCACTCATTTTTAGCATCACATCTTTTTAAAAATGGCAGACATTTCAGGCAGACTGTGAGATTTTTCTTGTCTTGTTGTTGTTGCTGTTATTGTTTTTAATGAACCCCCACATTTATATTAGATTAGCAGCCAACCTACTAGGAGTTGGAGGGTACAAGTGACAAACATTAACCCCACCAGCTAAGGATGGCCCCCTCCATAAGGGATTATATCTATGTGAGCTCTCAGTGTAATGAGCAGTGGAAAGGGAACAGGACAGGGAGAAAAGTTGTTACATAGCACCAGGTACTTAATACAATTTCTTGTATTATGCTCAGAAAAAAAGATGTACTTTTATAAAATGTTATGTATATTAAAAGTTCTCCTTCTCCAAGTTCTAACTTCAATGAAAATTATTCTATTGTGTGTTAGGACTCTCCTGGTCTTGTTACTACTCAAAGATGACTGCAGAGATTTTCCTGCATCTTTCACACTTTCCCTCTTGTACTGATCGCATTCCTATGTTTCTGGCATCCTGCTCCTATTTTATTTCTCTGTACTCCCTGTCTCTGAAATCCTTCCTTTTCATGCATGTCTTCTGTCGACACTCACCAAAAATCCCAAATACTGAGACCTGAGGAACACTCAAAATGCTATTTGTGCATGATGATTCATCTCAGTGCTTAAGCTCCCACGTGATTCTCTCTCTGACCCTTCAAATTCAGCTTTATCCTTCTTCACCACATATCTTTCAGGTACTCACACCATCCTGACCAACACAAACGCATATACGAGACTCAGGACACATCACTACTAGTTTTCCTAGTCGTAAGGGAGATCACATTTGCTGATCTTTAAAAATCCATTGTGATCTGGCTGTATGTTAAAAAAGGCTGGGGGGAGACTGTGTCTGAAACCACAACTACAGATTTCAGAGATCAAATTAGGTAAAAAAAAAAAAAAAAGAAATAGAATTACATCCCTCTGAACTGTTTCCGTATACGGGTATTCAGCTTTCTGTAGCTTAACCTGAGAGGGAAAGCAAAACAAACAGCTTAATTGCTTAGGGCAAAAACAAATGATCCTTCAGTAACAAAGGCAGCTCAATAGAATAGTTTCAATTTCTAGCACAGTAATTGTACATTTATTTCTCGGTTTTGTATCTAGGCTCAGATGCTTCTTGATGCTTTGGGCTGACCTATGGGGAGGGAATCTTTCTTGCTTCTCCACATACCATGCCTTTCTGAAATCCATGGTTCATGCCTCCCCTGCCTAGCTTAATAAGTGCATGGTCACACTAAAGAGTCCATTTGGCTTCACCTAGGGTAGCTACTAGAGTAAAATTCAAGACATCATCCCCAGAGCTCCTCTTTTGACAGACACATAGGACTTGTTTAAAAGCATCTGCGATATCTGCAGGCGGAGACTCCCCCTATCCCCTCAAACTGAACAGGAGCATCCCCTGTTCTCCCTGCCCTTCATAAATTCCGTGCTGAGGTCTGCAGAGCTGGCAGCAGCCACTGTCCCATAGCGATTCACACTTGTTTCTAGTGGTAGGCCATGGGGTGGACATAGACGGTTTAACCAGTATGTGAAAACTCAGCAAGGTGAGTAAATTTACTTACCTGTTGCAATCCGAAGCTTATTCCAGCAGAGGGAGTGACCCTGCAGCCTGCCCGGCTTTGAGGACATCCAGTAACCCGTGGGGAGATGGGACTTCCCGGAGCTTCTTGGAACTGATGATTCTTTAAAACTGGTCCTACCTTCAGGATGCCTCCTTTTGTCAAAAAGCCCAATCTAAGCCTCTCCTCTGTCATTGTACATAAAGGAAGTTTCATCTGAAATATTTTTAGAAAGCAGTTGAGATTTTGTGAGGGTAAAATTTTGCTCTTTTTTTTGCTTTTTTTTTTGTCTAAATTGTGATAAAGAAAACAGTGAACCTCGGCTGATGTGCAACAATAATCATGTAATAATTAGCAGTTACTTTAAACTTAAAGCAGGCAAACCAAAGAGTAAAATAATCAAATTAATTATGGTACTTTATGGCCTAAGAAACTGAATATGGCAATTTGATCAACAAGAAAGACATAAATTACAGTCAGTGCTTCCATGTAGTCAATAAAAAGTTTAAAACCTGCAGATATTTAAGAATGATGCATTAGAAGTGGTGGGGGATTTCATTGGATAATTCCAGTTTATTAAAATCAAAACATTTAACCAAAACATATATATTTTTATGAACCATTCTTTACGAAGTTTTCATTTGATCAGAATGGTAATCCCAGTCAAAGCCACAGAGGAAGGAAAAACTTCAGAGCCAATGATAATATGAATAATCTGCCTAATTCAGTGCAGAGACATAATCTTGAATCTCATATATTTCAGGTGAATGTCGTGACATTGATCATGACTCAGAGGAAATTTAGATGGTCCTGATTTAATTTTGGTCTGCACTGAAGCAAAAACAATTGTCAAAACTTCAATTTTTGAGGAAAAAATTTAAAACTGAAAAATTTCAACCAGTTTGGGCTTTCAAAAACAGTTATTATTTTAGTACACAAATCTTTCCCTGTGCTAGACGTTACAATCAATTTGAAGGATTTTGCACATGGTATTTCAAATATCAGTTTAAGTGGGATGCAGCACATGTTTTGTCATCAATTGGGCAGTAGTGCAGTGGAATGGGAAGAGAGATCATCCTTTGCTGCGCGTATAAAAAGTGACAGAGATTCTTTGAAATGGAAGAACTCTCTACTTTGAATTGAGGGAATCTGAACTGAATTGCTGTTTATCTCACTGAAGTTCCAAAGGCCACAAGGTGCAGCATATACATGGCACGCACTTCCACATTACCAAAACAGCAGCCATAAACTAACTGACTAAGATTAATAAATGAATGTGTAAACAGGAAGAGGGATATTTTCTAAACCTGCAAAATAATTTGACACTATTGTATTTAATAGTTAACTACATTAATCTGCTTTGACAAATTTCTGGGATGTGGAAGCCTTGGTTAGAGTTATTATTACTGAATTTTCAATATTTCTTTTTAGAATTAAATAGCATATTGAAAAAAGTAACTTTATCATCATAGCTTTGAAGCGAAAACAAGAAAGAAAATGATTAGAACATTACTTTCATGAAGCTGTGCTAATAAAATTAGGCAGTGGATCCAGGTTTTGTCAGACTAATATATCTTAACCTGCCATTTCCTATGAAATCACACTTTTGAAAATACAGAAGTACTCTGCACAGCTGCAGAGAAAAGTTATTAATTTTATCTGCTACATGAAATTAAGAGTCCACACAAGCAATTTGTAAAACCTACCTAAATTTTAACTGCTGTAGCCACCTTGGAGGCACTGCTCAACACGATGACACAGGGACACACCACATCTTTGAGAGCTGCTGGACAGTTTGTGTCTGGGACTAAGGATTCAGTCCTATCACTTGCCCCCTGGCTGCACATTCTTACTGTTTTCCCTCTATTTCCTTGCTGGACCTTTTGATAAGCCATTTCTGCTTTCAGTCCACTCCAGTCCTGGAGTGAGGTGATATTAAAATCAGAGGCACTTGTTCTGAAAGGTCCTCACCAGCCTAATCGCAGTTAAGGACATCATCAAGCTTTACGTACTGTACCTTTGTCTTAAAAAGTGAAGAAAAATGCATGGAAATGCAGATAATACTGAAGAGAGACAGGAAGACGAGTCTATGAAGGCTGCCCTGGTCACTAAATCCAGTCTCCTGGGATTACAGGCATCACATTGTGCATTTCCTGCCTAAATTTTCCACACATTGTCTTGAAAGTTTTATCTCAAATACATTCTGCTGGTTAGGAATAATCATATAATTTCTAGCCTAAATTTCATCAGAAAGTTCACAACCTGTTTATCCTTGTGTGAGCGTTGTCCTTTACCGTCTTTTCTTCTTCTGATCTTTTTTACCCTTTAAAAGTAATAATACTCTCTTTGAGCATTTCTTTTAACCTAACCTAACTAAGCTAGTCAGCATTTAAATGACAGACTCTCCTTTCCCTAACCACCTGAGCAGTCCTTCTTTCTAATGAAGCTTGAATTACTCCTTCTTGAACAGAGCTCACCAGGACACACACAAGTGAGGTTTTACTAAGCCTCGTAGGCTGGCAAAAATACTTCCTCATCACCTCTGAAACACATGGCCTGAAACACACCAGAACAGCATTTGTTTTTAATGGTTATGTCCCAGATCCAATCACAATACTCATCCTGAAAACAAGTGATATACCCAAGTCCTACTCTTTTCCACTGGTTTCCAATGAATGAACTCCTAGCTTACTGATGACTGTTTTTTTGCTATTCCATGATCTTTCATTTCACAGAATCACAGAATCATCATGGTTGAAAAGGACCTCTGAGATCACAGAGTCCAACCATACACACACAAAAAAAACCCCCCTACAATCTCGGGCACTAGAGCATGCCCTGAAGTGCCATGTCTACACCTTTCTTAAATACCTCCAGGGATGGCGACTCCACCACCTCCCTGGGCAGGCTGTTCCAGGGCCTGACCACTCTCTCAGTAAAGTCATTTTTCCTCATATCTAATCTAAACCTCCCCTACCCCAACTTCAGACCATTTCCTCTGGTCCTGCCATTATTCACTTGGGAGAAGAGGCCAACACCCACCTCTCTACACCCTCCTTTCAGGTAGTTGTAGAGGGCAATGAGGTCTCCCCTCAGCCTCCTCTTCTCCAGGCTAAACAAACCCAGCTCCCTCAGCCTCTCCTCATGTGACTTGTTCTCTAGACCCCTCACCAGCTTGGTGGCTCTCCTCTGGACATTTTCCCAGCCCTTTAATCTTGCAACACATAGGGACAGCCTGCTCCTGGGCCTTTACGATTTCCTTCTTGAAGAGCATCCAGCCTTCCTGGACCCCTTTGCCCTTCAGGACTATCTCCCAAGGGATTATCTCAACCAGTGTTCTGAAGAGGCCAAAGTCTGCTTTCCGGAAGCCCAAGGTGGAGGTTTTGCTAAACCCCCTCCTTAAATCACTAAGAATTGAAAACTTGACCAATTCACGATCGCTAAGCCCAAGACGGCCTCCAACCACCACATCTCCCACTAGTCCTTCTCTGTTTGTGAACAGTAGGTCTGGCGAGGCATCACCCCACCAGTTGCGTCAGGAAGTTCTCTTCCATACATTTGACGAACCTCCTAGACTGCCTGCTCTCTGCTGTGTTATATTTCCAGCAGATATCCGGTAAGTTGAAGTCCCCAACCAGAACAAGGGCTGTCAATTGCGAGACTTCAGCCAGCCGCTTATAGAATACTTCATCTGCTTCCTCGTCCTGGTTGGGTGGCCTATAGCAGACTCCCAGCACAAAATCTCCCTTATTTGCCTTCCCCTTCATCCTTACCCATAAACTTTATCATCACTGGAATCAGGCTCTATACAATCAAAACACTCCCTAACGTACAGAGCCACACCCCCGCCTCTCCTTCCTTGCCTATCCTTTCTGAAGAGCTTATGGCCACTCATCATAGCATTCCAGTCATGACCGTCATCCCACCACGTTTCCGTGATGGCAACTACGTCATAGCTGTCCTGCTGCACAATGACTTCCAGCTCATCCTGTTTGTTGCCCATGCTACGTGCATTAGTGTAGATGCACTTGAGCTGGGCTACCAATCTCACCCCCATCCTTGACCCTTTACCCCTAGGCTCATTACTGGTGGGCCTGGTTTTACCCCTTTCCCCCTTCGATTCTAGTTTAAAGCTCTGTCCATGAGCTTTGCTATCTCTTGCCCTAGTAGCCTTTTCCCCTTTTGGGATAGGGTTTTCCTATCCGTTGCGAGCAGGCCTGGTGTCCTGTAAATCAAACCTTGATCAAAAAACCCAAAGTTTGGGAGCCAGGCTTTGATCTGTCTGGTCTTCTTGTTCACCCATTCATCATTCCCCAAGACTGGAGGGACAGAGGAGAACACAGTCTGTGCCCCCGAATCGTTGATCAGTCATCCCAAGGCCCTGAAATCTTTCTTCATTGTCCTCAGACTTCTACTCTCTTACTCATCACTATCTACCTGTAAGATCAAAAGAGAGTAGTAATCCGAAGGCCATATCAGGCCAGGAAGTTTTCTGGTTATATCCCTAACACAGCCCCCATGGAGGCAGCAGACCTCCCTGTGGGAAGGGTCCAGCCGGCGTATGGGGCCCTCAGTTCCCCTCAGATGGGAACCTCCTATAACTATTGCCCTCCCTCGTCTTGCTTTTCACAGAAGCAGTCTTAATGTGTGGAGCTGGCTGCTTCGGCAACTCCCTGGATGGGCCTTTGTCAGCATCCTAAATTCCCTCATCCTCTACCTCCAGAGGCCCCTATCTGTTCTGTACAGTCACCTGGGAAGGCAGGGGAGGTCTGGAGGGGACTCTCCTGCTGCCCCGAGCAGGTAACTGCTTCCATTCCCCCTGTCCTCTCCTAGTTCCCCTCCTTATGCCTGGTAACAAGAGGGCAGGGGACCCTCCTACCTCTCATGGAGCCTCTACCTGCTGCTTTTTCCCCAAGGATGGCAGGGTGTGGCTCCACCAATCTATTTCCCTTTCACATTCCCATACAGTCCTTAATGTCTCCACTTCCTCCTTGAGCTCAGCCACCAGGCTGAGCAGATCATTTACCTGGTCGCAGCGCACACAGGCATTGTCCTTGCTGTCCTCCTGCAAGAGTGACAGGCTCAGACATTCCACGCAGCCCCTCGCCTGGACAGTTGCATGTCTCTGCGGCAGGTCAGGTTCACAGCGTGGACTTTCATTATTACTCAAGTCCTCAATGTCATCATGTCCTTTCAATACAGTCTTCCTCTGTATGGATGGCAACTCCAAACTTTGCATCATCAGCAAATCAGTTGTGGATGCCAAAAGCATTGATTGAAAATATTAAAGAAGATAGACCCCAAAGTATAACCTTGAGGTATTCCTCTTTTGACCTCCTTCCGGCCTGGTTCTCACCGCACTTTTTCAATAGTAGTTGTCTGCACAGATTATTGCAGTCCACAAACAATAGCTTAGCAACTTGACGAACAGAACACTGAGAATGTGGTATTCCTGCATGAAGTTGTGGTAAACTTTTGTGTCCCCTAAAATATGAACATCATCTCTGTACCTCTAACTCTGCTGCTTATACATGATGAACTTCCACTTATATATGGTCTGAAGGAACATGCAATGCTGTTGCAGCATGGTATACACTAACACAAGACAAAATTTCCCCCATGATTATTAGCTCAAAAAAGTTCAAAACATTCATGCTGAGTTAAAAGAAAATCAGCTTTCATTGGGTTCTCATTTTTCAAAAATTGTCAGCTCAGTAGATTTAGATATTTGAGGTTTTAATGTATTTAGTTGTCCACACATAAAGCCAGCAACTCTATTTAAAAATAGGCCTTCATAAAGCTTGACTTTTTAAACCAAATGATATTTTATGACAGTTTAGGCAAACCCCACAGTTGGCAAAAGTTGCTATGATCAGGTTGAAGAACTGTGACCAGGCTGAAGAACCCTGATTTCCTATAAAATTTTCAGACATGTGAGAAAGTTTGGAGTTGGACTTGAGAATAGGCATCAAAGCTTTGTTTTGCTTCTTCAGTGAACTAAGTCTCAAATGATGTGGTGAACTTATCTAACATCTCGTCATTGAGAACTCATCTAACATTAAGGGACTGGATCATCTCATCTATGAGGGACAGCTGGAACTGTTTAGCCTGGAGAAGGCTCAAGGGGGAATCTCATCCATATGTAAAATAACTGAAGGAAAGGTGCAAATAGGATGGAGACAGCCTCTCTTCAGTGGTGCCCAGTGACAGGACAAGAGGAAGAGGGCACACACTGAAACACAGAAGGTTCCCTCTGAACATCAGGAAACACTTTTTCACTGTGAGGGTGGCCAAGCATTGGCCTTGGTTGCACAGAAGGGTTGGGGAGTCTCCATCCTTGGAGATATAAAACTGTCTGGACATGATCATGGGCAGTTGTAGGTCACTCTAGTTGAGCAGGGGAGTTGGACCAGGTGACCTCCAGAGGTCCCTTCCAACCTCAATCATCTGTAAGCCTGTGATCTCACCATCAGAATGGGAGGGCCTCACAGCTTGTATCTTGATATTAATATTAATACAGGGTAGGAAACAGTGCATAATTAAACTTTTGGTTTTACTTCTGCTTATTACTTATAATTCATTTAACTTTTACTGTGAAAAGAGGAATCACTGAGAAGTACAGCTAATACTTTCCTTATTGAGATTCAGTAAAGTAAATTTTACTACCTTCTGAAAACATTTTAAACTATCATCTCAACATTCTACACAGTTTACTTTTTTCTCCTCTTAAACAAATGGAAAACTTCCTTAATCTACTTTTACATCTCCATTTTTACCTTTTTTTATTAATTAAATATCATCTACATTTTATTCTAGAGAGACAGAGGACTCTAGAGAGTACAGTGCAGTATTCTATATCTGAAAGAAACCATGCAAACTACGATTTATTACTTCCCTATTACCTGTACACTAACTATGACAGTCCATATAATGGGTCAGGCAATAAAATCTTGGTTTCTCCTAAATCAGTTTGCATCAGCTTGCATCATCATGGCCTGTGCTGGTGACCTTGCAAGAGCTACTTATCCCACTCCTCCATGGCAGATCAGGGGTGAAAATAACCATGCCCATGTTGAAGCCACAAATACCTTCTAGAGCAAGCAAGTAAGCAAGCATACCAGACACAAGCTATATAATCCACTATAAAGTGGTGTCCAGTACAGACATGAATACAAGCTACATATTACAGTTCTCATTCTTCAGTTAAATCAGAGATCTTCTTGAGGCTCAAGGATGACGTATTTATGATTCAAAGGAAAGAATCTGACTTTCTGGCCCTACTCACACAAGCTCCCAAATGGCTAAGAGGAAGTATAAAGTCACAACGTGTATGTTGTGTCACTTTGTGAGAGTCATTATATATAACCATAGTGGCATTAAAAAGCAGATATCAAAATGGAAACAGTGTGAGATAAAAACATATCTGGTTTTATCTAATTGCTTTAATTAATTAATTAGGATCTACTTCATAAGGGTGCTGCATCCTTGAGTACTATAGGCTGATCACTATTTAAAGATTAATCAAATTGCTTGTCATATCATTTCCTTTACACTCATATTTATAATCTTTAGATAAGATTGAATACTCTTCATTATCAATGGTGATAGATCTACAGGAAATACTAATAAACATCTCCGTTTCTCATTTTTTCTCTCGAGCAAATGCCTTTTCTTTCTCCCCCATAATAAATTATGGCAGATTGCACTTTTTTGCACTCTTTACATGTAAATAGGTGTATCACAATTTAGCTGATGATATAATATGAGACAGTATACATAAATCACATTTACTTTTCAGTTATATCAATGGGAGTATATTTATAATGGTTTGTAGGCTGTGGGAGAGAGGAAAGAGCCCAGAAGTATTTCAGTGGAAGTCAGTCATTGAAATTCTTTTAGTATTCTCTAGACTGCAATTTACAGAGAAAGAAGTCAATCCCAGTTAGCTACTTCCAAGACACCTTCAGAACCTGCAGGCTGCTCAAAATTGTAACAGGGATTGGAAACCAAAATTCAAATAAAACTCCAGCAATAAATACAGAGTTTCCTTCCAGGAAAAAATATCAGGGGCATATTTATCCCGTTCTTGAACTCCTTATTAGCCATCAGGTATTTACCACTGTCAAAGAAATAGGTGAGTGGTTTAAATTAGAGCGACCCTGCTTATATTATTGTGATCATATCACATTTAGCTCTAGCAAGTGGTGCTCATCAGGAACATTTAATGTGAAACATCACGACCTAGAAAATAATCTAACAAAGGAAAAAAAGGCAAGCATTGTCAGTATCTCATTACAGAGGAAGTTTCTAAAAGGTCAGAAAGTTTCTGAAATAGAATGCAGCAGTATATGAACAACACAGTTTAACAAAAAAAAAATCTAAATTCATCAGCAGGGCTTGAGTTTACACAATATTTGGAATGATAGGCTTTATATAAGCAAGAGACATTTTCATAAAATAAGTAAGCCTTTAAGCGTAAAAAAATAAGAAGACAGACTTTAGATTTACAGAGCAGAGCATCCAGTGATTTTATTACTTCCTCGAACTACTGTGGTACCCATGAGCACTGATTAACCTCTTTGGTGTTCCCACCTTTGATTTCTAGGATTGCCATTATCGATTTTCCTGTTCATGAGTTTTGAATTTATTATCCTACAATTTCAATGAATATTTCCTTGTTTCTGTTATGTGATAGGAAGAACAAAAGGTTCTGCCTTATTCATGGTAAAATAACACAGGAAATATTTACCATATACTTTTTTATTGACTTTCCTCTTAAACCATATAATTCTTTCCACTTGTTATTTAGATTAATATTTTTTCCCCATGCTTCCCAACTTCATCGGTCGTGCTTCATTCTGAACTACCACTCTGGTATTTTGGATTTGCATACAGGTGAATCTAACTTTACATTATGTACCTCAGTAAAGTTAGGACCATATTCACTTCAGCGTTCTTTATTCAATGGAAAGACACAGGCTGTCCAGAGGGAAACTCAGGACATTATTCTAGAATAAAAATTAGTTACCTGGAGGTGCCTGTCTCTGCTTTGTATATTGAAAGTAAGGTTAAGGGGGTATACTTTCATAATTTAGCTATCTCAACAATACTCTTACAATTAAGTGAGAAGAATGTGGACTGAAGTTACAGATACTGAACAAAATATTCTAAATAAAATTGTAATTTCAATGTGGCAGTTCCTCTTTTTTTTTCCATACCTTATCTCTTTTTCTTTCTCTCTGTTTTTTTGTTTGTTTGTTTGTTTTTTTAAATTCTAACATCCTTATTACTGCTACATGCTTGCCACGGTTGGTTGGTTGTTTTGGTTTTTTTTTTTTTAATTGACAAAAATTACTTACAAACAACCTGTCGTAAAGATGATAGGATTTACTTAGAATTTTATGAGTGGTAGTTCAGACCCTCCCTTTCCCAGTCAAATACTTTGCTTCAGTCAACACTGACTTTCATCACTACTAAGTCAGTTCCTCCGAAGTTATTGACAGTTTTGTCTTTTCCTGAATAGTTTCTGTAACATAATATCACTTGCATATTTTAAAATGTATTAAATTGGAAGTTGTTACACTTAAGTTTAAATGCATTTGAAATTAACACATCTTTAAACAGGGTGTAGTATACACATTTACTTCTCTTAAGGAGGGAGATTAAGGCTTGATTTCTAATGACTCAAAAGTTTTCAATCAATTGCTACCAAAAAAAAAAAAAAAAAAAAAGTATCAGCTGAAAACCTGCTTTCAGAAGCTGTATTTGCTATTTGCAAAGGCTAAAATCTCTTTGCAGTTTCACAGTTATATAAAAACAATTCATGTTTTCTTTTGAACTGATGAGACTATGATCTTATTTTAGATCAAATAAGACATGGCTTTAGTTTGCAAACTGAACTATAATCCTAAGTAAACTCTAATCTTGGCAATGTAACAAATGCAACAACAACAAAGCCACTTCTACATGTTGTTCTTCCTTACAGCTATGAGTAACTTCCCATATATCAAACACAAAGCTCAATATAATCTCAGTCATTCTTTTCCCTCTTGGGGGTCTTTGTAAATTGTATTGCTTTAGGAAATTGAATACAGTGACTATCCCACCAAAGATATTATAGAGGACTGAGGAATACACACTTAGCAAAAAGATCTGTTTACTTGTAGGATTTTTTTTTTTTGCCTCCTGCATGTTATCATTTAGAAGTCATATTGTTATCTGGCATATTTGAAATATTTTAGCAGAAACCACAAGATTCCATTCAAAAGAAAAAAAAAACTACTACAAACCTTGACTTCACTGTTATGTCTTTTTTTCACCAGAAAACTTGCTTTATTGCACTAGATTTTGTATTGCAAATATATGTACATTCCAATATGACCATAAAATACTTTCTATAGGAAACATGTTTTTAAAATGGATTGATGGCTCATGGCCGGAAAGCAAATAGTTATTCTGTGCCTGGCAGTCTGGGAAGGCTGACAGCGTTATTTTTACTTGTGGAATTAGGTAATCTTTTGCCTGGGATCACAAAGGTATCTAGAAATTAGGGTTTTTTTAATTTCATTTATTATCATTGGAAATGCCCGAGAGACCGCTTTTCTGTGCTTCTTTTTTTTTTTTTTTACCATAGAGTATAGCTATACATGGGAAGATTCTAATACGGACTACAGAACAAATGAAATATCGATATAACAAGAAAATGAAAACTGAGAAAAGGAAGAAGAATTCTTTTAATCCAACTGTTCAGAAATGTTTGCTTCTGCATTCAGTTATTTAATTCCAATACCTAAAGAAAATAAATTAAAACCCAACAACAACAAGCTACAGGAATTCTTTGAAATCACCGACTGGGCTACATGACATCAATTGACTCAGCATAGTTAAGGAAATAACTTCAAAAGCTCAGCCAAATGAAAGTTTTTAAGGAAAGATACCTTATTTTATAAATATGAACTAGAGATTAGAGTATGTTGTTTGGAGAAACAAAATCACATTATTACTATAGGATGCACATCACTGAGCAATGTTTTATGTTTGTTTACGTGTCTGTACTTTGGCGTGTTCATGGCAAATAATTTGGCTATTAAGTCTTGAACACACTTACTGGCTCATTTAGCTGAATCTGTCACAGACTTACTGGCAGTGATGGAAGACGTTTTCCAGATATAGCATCACAACACCCAGCTACTAGCATGGAAGTCTCCATTTTATATTACACGGCCACAACTTTGGTACGTGCAAAGCACTGTTTGCAGTGAGCACATTACCTGCCTGATTATTTCATTAGGCACGTTCCATATTACTGTCATTAGTGTAATTTCAAGCCCAGATCTTTATAATTCACAATGATTTTTAACCACTCTGATCAGGATTTTTCTAAATTCATAAACACTTAGTGATCACCTTAATCCAAAACTGTAAGTGTGAGGTTAGTTCAGAGCCTAATTTGATCTTGAAGTAGATAACCCCCTCTGGCCAGATACTCTGGTATCCATACTGGTTTGTAAAACAATTTTCTTTAGGATTCAAGGGCTGCCATCATTGTAGAGAGGAGTAATGGCAAATTGCACCTTCATAACATTTGCTACATCCTGTCTTCAAACTCAAAAGTGCTACTTTTTTCTCAGCCTGACTGGTGTTCGTGGCCTGGCAAAACTTATGAAATTCAACTGCAGCAAACACACTTGTGGCCTATATTTTTATTTTTTTACTGGCTTCTGAAAGGACGTACTTAGAGCAGTGCAAAAAAAAATATTCTTTCAGTGGGTACGTTACTAGAATCAAAGCAAAAAAGTATTGGTTTGGGTGAAATCACAATAAAAGTCCATACAAAGTTTTTAGAAAGGAATTATTGATTTCCAATAAACCTGAAATCCTTCACTCTAGAAGAAAAATTACCTCAAAAATTTATTTTCCAAGTTACTTAGCCTCAGGTTTTTGCATATGGTAAAACAAATGCAAAATGAAAATTACCATTCCAAGTAAATAATTTAATTCTGAACTGTTCAAAATCAGTAGCTCAGACATTTTAATATTTTCATCACTGACCATTTTTTTTTTTTGCAAGTAAAACACTTTCTAGCAAGCAGTTCAGTCCTCTTGGAATTATGCTTATCATTGAATTTGCTTTAAAAATAATTCCTGTTGTATTTAGCTACAAATAACAAAGATAGAAATGGTCACATACAAAGTAATTATTGTCTTTACTGTCTGAGTTCATTCACTATTTGTGCTGAAATAACTTGCCCTAAATTTGAAAGCACAACTAATTGTTTTCTCCTGCCATGAGTGCTGGCTTTTCAGAACTGATCTATTAATAAGGTAGTTTCCAATACAAGGTAATACCTGACTGGGACCCAGGTTCCATGTCTGTTTTCAGTACTTTGTTTGTAAATTCTGAGTGAAATAAATTGGTCTGATGCTGATTGCTCTGTACTGAGCACTGTACATTTTTGGAAATCATAATTAATTAAAAATCAGAGTGTTCCAGCATCGTTCCACAGGGTATAGCAGAAAACAATGTTTTCCTATTATTAATTGTAATACACATAACAACAAATGAAATTACACTGATCAATGGGATCAGAAATATTTGGAAAACAAACTTGTGTTTTAGTGATTCAGAATGTTAATCCCCTAACACACATGCCCAATTCTTCCAATTTACAATAGGGTCCCTATTCATGTACAACTCGTTATTCTGGTACAGTAACATATGAAAAAAGAAGTGAGCTAAGGTTTAGCGTATCAGAGATGGAGTTAATTTCAAAATGCTATTGTCTAGACTATGTCTACTAAAGTGCAGTCCATGCTGATGGAGGTGTGAAGTACAAGGAGTTGTCAAGTTCACTGCAAAGCAGGGTTTGCTTACTCTTGTTTACATTTGGTCTGAAAAGGTCTGACATTTTGTTTATTTAGTTGTAATTTCAGAACCTGAAATTCTAAGGAAAGTGCCCTGGGTGCCCTCCAGCTGCTCAGGAAATTTAAAGTTCACGTAGCTCTCGGTATTCTTCCAAAAAATTATTAATCAGAATTGACAGAAATGACAATTTCTCTGGGCAACTGCAGCAACCCAGGTGGGAATCAACACCTGCCCTCCTGAGAAGACCCAGTCTGCAGGATTCCCAGAAGCCACAGAGCCTTGAAACCTATACTAACACCTCAGGATCCCCAGGGCAGAGGGGGAGATTAGACTCCCAGGACTTTCAGTGGCACAGGCACAAAAAAGTATTGAGATTCTGGATCAAGAAATAAACGCTTTCTGACAAATTCTGGTTTCACTGAAAGCTTTGTTACTAACTGTAGTGTGAAGAGGATGTACCAGGAGTGAGGAATGTCTGTGAAATTTCCCTGAGAGATCCCAGGAAATGCGTGCTGTAGCAGCATGCTTCTCTACCTCTACAGAAAAGAGAATACTGCATGTTCCTCTCTACTACGGATAGTGGGGATGCAAACTCGTTCTTCTTTTCATCTCCTCAAACACTCAACAACCATAGGGCATTACCTATCAACAGCGATTGTCTCTCTGAGATATGGATGCAGAAATGATCCCCGTGTCATTATTTAACAATTAAAGAACTACAAAGTTTGTATCGTAAAAGCTGGCAAGCCATCCTAAGGTCCTGCTGGCACTTCTGCTTTTGTCAGCCTGGATACATGCGACTGACTGAATTATAGTGATTCTTACTTTCTCGCTTCCCGAGTTTTAGGGAAAGCTCTTCGCATGGACGGCCCCAGCTTTTGCTGTCAAGGTGTAACCACAGGACACTCTTTTACATAGCTTCTAATAATGAGAGAAGATACAAACGAGGGAAGGTCAGAGACCCTGGTTTTAGGTATTAAGGGAAATCACAGTGTGAGCAATGAAGAAAATTGGAAATATCAGAGACGAAAAACAGGGATATGGTGAGCACAGGGCCAAAGAAGAGCACAGTGAGACTCCGGATGAGTTATTTTTATGTGGAATGGCAAGGAAATGCCCTGAAATAGAAAGAGATGTGTGTAGTAAGCTGGGCCTAAGGCCATGGTTCTGGCACAAACTTTATATCGTGATGCCTCTTCATAATTTTATCTTACTGGGAACCAGTGCTCTGCTTTCTCAGATCTATACTGATTTTTATATCTAGAATAGCTCTCTTGTCAGAGCTGACAGACCCTGCAATGCTAGAGGCTGAAGCTAAGAACAGAGGCAGGCACAACAGGAAAAAAAACTTTTTTCCCCATTCCTTCCCTTTCACTGTAAGATTTATGATAGTGTTGTCCAGTTATTACATTTCTACAGCTGAAGGAGCAAAAAACACTATCAGATTTTGATGGGGGAAAAAAATAACCAAAAAAATAACCAAAATTCTATTTTTTGGTGAATTTCTACTTTCTCATGTGTGTAAAAGAGGAAGTGCGTATCTTTGTAGATGTGATGAATCATGTCATTGCAGCAAACTCTTAGAGCACAAGAAACCATACTTTCTTTTTAAGGTGAAGGCAAGATTCATTAAGATAAAATTAGTTTTCTACTAGTAGGAAAATTAGCATACTGTTACTAGTATTCTACTGCAAGGAAAGTCTGCTTCAAAAGATGATACATACAGTTTTGATTCTTTCTCATTTATAATAATTTTAACTCACTGTAACTCCAGTAGTTTCAAGAGGGTGAATCTTCGTGCTGTTGTATGCTATAGGAAACCAGCTCCTTACTAAATGTTTCACACCTTGACTTCTTATCGGCTATTATACCACTGCCATCCTGTCTTTCTCCTCTATTTCACATCCTCCCACAGTTCCAGAGTGACATTGCAGAACTACTACTTCCCCAGTGATACACGCTTAAAAGGAATTTGCATCTGTGTCAGAAGCTGGAATTTAATTGCTTTTGTTTGCACTAGGCAATTAGGCTCTGCTGACTACATCTTCTACAGCTGTCCCATTAGCACACTTTATTGAATTTTGTGAAAATTTTACTTTTATTTTGGGTTTCTCAGCTGGTTTAGTCATAGCCATGAGGACTTGTCTTTAATAGACTTTGTTGTTCGAGCTCCTTTTAGCTGCCACTCCCAGAATAGTTCAAATTGCATACCTGAGTATCACAGCCCTCCAACAATCTGATCTTGTCAGGCAGACGTTTTTGAACAGAAAAAAATAGCATTGGTAAAGCATTTCCAGACAAGAACATTCCTGTTTTCTTGAACAACACGACATCAATAATAAAAGGATCAAGGTGACAAAAGAAAGAATTTTATATGATCATTAACATTTTTAAAACTCAAAATTGCAATGAAAACAGTAACATTAGAGAATTGTCTTTCTTTCTATTACTCATTGGTCAAATAAAAAGGGGTCTTATAGCATAACTAATACTAAGTACAGATACATGCTAGTCACTGTTCACCTATTCATTTCGGTCCACTGGCTCTTCATTTTAAAACTGGCTTAAATTTCCTAAGGCAAAGCCTGTAGTAAGTTTTTGCTTTTCCAGAGGCAAACTTTGTTGCTCCTGAAACTCAGATGCCATCCTACTCATCTGAGGGTATAGTCAAGTCAGAATTTTGAACCATAACTGTAGATAAAGTAATTACTGCCACTGAAGAAAGTGGGGTGCATACATGGTCTGCTACAACAGAAGTTAAAGAGCGCTAAGAACCATGCACTAAAACCCTTTTCAGTGGCAATGTTTCCCCCCTGTTTCTTTAACACAGTAAGAGCTCAAATGACCACAATCTAAGTCAGTATGTCGTTAAACCTAACTTTAGATGGATATTATGGAAATATTCTAATTGGACTGAGACTTTGATTGAAACCACTTCAAATCACTTCAGATGAAGTAATTTGTTTGGCTCCAATAAGCCCTAGATGACTTAAAGCACACTGATCCCGGTGTTAATGTACACACAAACCTTTACCTTAAAGTAGTAGTGAAAGAATGTCTTAACATATGTAGGTACACTGGAGGAATCTGCAGCTAGGAGAGAGCAGCATTTTCTCAAACTGTGGAACAGACATACAGGAATACCAGTGGCTGTTTTTCCTAAAAGAAAAAGGAAAAAAAAAAAAAATGAAGTTACTGTCAGAGAGAGAAGACACACAGCTGCTTGCTTTGGAACACCACACATCAGTCAGCTCAGTTTCAGGCTGTGGTTTCTCAGTCTGCTTGTGTCACTTGGGAAAAATCTGCCAATGTTCTGCGTCTTGCTGGCATTAGTTTCCTGCCTTGAGCCTTCATCTCCCACTGCTCCAGGGCTGCTGCTGCCACTTTCTGGCTTCCAAACAAGATCAGCTAATGCCATTCAGAAATCTCACTGCGTCCCTGTGCTGTGCTCCTCAACACGCCTGCTTCCAGCAGAGTTTGGTGCAGACAGCACCGCTTGTGGTACAAGCCGAGAGTCTCTTTATTCGGGCCCTGTGCTTTATTTCACCTTGAGTGCCCATGTGTCATACTCCTGTGAACGCCTCATTAACAAGCAAGTGGGAATCACTTGTACAGAACATACATGATCGCCTTTACCCTACGCCCAGGAGAAAAAATACTTCACTGCATTATTTCTACAGGAACAAGAATACACGGAAACCAGACAAAACACATAACTGCACTTCTTAAAGTCAGTACACAGAGCGCTGAATATAGATTGTCAGATGCAATGTGTTCTTTCAGTAAGTGTTAGTAATTGGCCAGTAATTTACCAAAGGAGGATGTTAAACCGTAGTGTCTTTGTTGCTAAACCACATTAAACTGTTATGAAGGCTCTTGTGGAGCGGGTCACTTTTTAAAAGTTACTCATAGACATAGACACAGACACACTCTTCCTTGTGACAGGATTATTAGCAGTCAATTAATAGTTTCTTTTTTCTGTGGGCCTCTGCTAGCATTTTAGCAAATCTGCACAAACTGGTACAAGGTACACTTACTTGTCATTCACTCTCACCCTTTTATATCTGTAGACAGACTTCCCATAAAAAGCATTTGCCAACTGGGGGTACTTAGTTGTTTAATAGTTATTTTGGCATTAAAGCGAGATAGACCAGAAAAAATGGGATATTAGTAACCATAGCCAAAACAAAAGAATAAGAAATTGGTCTCCAGTTGCTGTAATAGACTAGTGCATGGATCTTAACCCACTAGGAACACAGCTCTCTTCTTACACTGTCACCTACCACTGTGTATAATTGTTTAACGCTTCATTACCTTCTGTATTCCAGGATGCGGGAATATTGATATGTCTGATGAACCAGGGAGTTCTATTGGCCATAGCCTGTCATTAACCAGGGAGAGCAAAGGGCCATTTTGTGACCTTTGGCTCTTAGCTGGGAATCTCGCTGAATAAACTAACTGAAGTAATACGCATGTGTGGAGGCTTGATAACCACTTTGGGGAAACTCTGGGCTGCTCATTTCAATATTATCATATAAGTTTTCTACCCTGTAAGTTCCTTGATTGTTAATACAAAAAGTACATGAGGTTACCTGAAATGCTTTCTACCCTACTTCCTGAAGAAAAAGACTTAAAATGTGCCCCAAAGTCTAACAACTTAGCCTGGTGGAGATACACAAACCGGAAAATATCAGGTGTTGTTGGCCTTCATGCTACTGCCTCCAGTAGTACGGACATCAACTCAGGATGCCCAGCTAATTGCTAGTGATGCTGCTGATAACAAGATGCAGGACTTCCTAATGACTGTCCCAAGCCATCCGATAGACTTCAAATACAGAACTAGCAGGAAATGAGTGCTGAAGCAAGTAAGAAGCCTATACATGCTTCCTAGTTTAAGGCAGACGTACCTTGCACTGTAAAATTCATATCATGTAGAAATGCACCACAGAAACCTTGTAGGAAATTATGGCAAACAAGTAATATTTACTGAATACCCTAAGTTACAAATAGTACTGGTAGAATGTATCCACACTATTTTAGAGATTTATTTGACTATATATATAGTCAATCAAACACTCCTAGAAGCATTTTCCATATATGTGATGTAGTAAGTACCAGCACTATATAATGGCCCTGACACACATTAGCAGCCAAGTTCAAATATTGCAATATTGGAAAAGTCTAGATACAAAAAAACATTTAGTCTCCACAACCACGTACATACGGAAGCACAGGAGGATTGAAAGACCATCATCCAAATCATGAATGCTTTAATGAATATACAATCCCTTAGAGAATAAGATTCATAAACTGAAAGTCTTCTGCAGCCCATCTATTCACTACCATTTTGCATTGGCTATCTATCTGCCTCATTGAGGTTCAAAGCTCAGCCCACCTCTAGGAATGCAGAAGTAGCAACAAAAATTTGCAGTGAAACTCAATGTAGTCTGCATCTTTATGAAACTAGAGCTCCAGAAGCCTGGACGTTTCACCCACAGTCAAGTACAATGATGCAAAACTGATTCAGGAACATCACAAAACTGGTCAGGCTTTGCCTGTCAGCCCTACAATTGAGGTCAGAGCCTCCACTGATAAACTCAGTATCTTGGCTGACTGCATACAGTTAAGGCCGGAAATAAAAGCCTGAATCTGCTTCCGAAACATAGACTATACCTTTGGGCACAGCCCTAAATAAAGGTTGGTGTTTAACCATCATTGTGGGAGTGGGAGTCACAGCAGGCACTATGATCCAGAGACACACCTCAGGGGCAAAACGTATACATCGTTTCCTCATTGCTTCTAGGGGGTAATAATTTACTATTCCATCAGAAGTGTCGGCCATCATCTTGGGGCATGTCTGATGTAAGGCTTTTCTCCTCCATGTGTCTCCTCCATTTTTCCTGTCTGCCTCCATGCTCTGAGATGGTTTTGGATGTTGACACGGCAGGTAAGCCTGCACAGAGAAAGAAAAAAAAAAAAAAGGGGTATGAGAGAGTCTTTCTTCCCCAATTCCTTTTGTAAGTGCCTAGTCTAGATAAGACACCAGAGAACTGAACCTCCAACTCAATTTGTGTAGAATTTCTGGCCTCCACGAGACCTGGCACTTTCCTTTTGGTGCTTAGTTCACCTTTTGAAGGCAAAGGAATAAAAAGCAGTGTTTACTGATGGAAAAGGGTGACCAAAGAAGGGCTGGAGGGAAGATAAACATTCTGTTTGTTTTCATTATTTCATACAAATAACCTTAAAAGCAAGACTTTATATGCTGGACTTTGTTTTAATTCTACATAAAAATAGTTAAACTAGTTTGTAAAATCCTAGGAAAAGATAATTACTGAAAAACAACAGAGAAGGCTTATAAAAGGTTGCAGACTCCACTAGAACATATAAAATAGTTTGAATCCTAAAAGTCTTGGTTTGACTAAGATTTTTTTCCAACCTTAGCCAGACATACAATCTATAAACTTGTTTTCCCTATAGTTCTTGTTTGCTTCCTTGCTTGGTTTTCACTTTGAAGGTAACCAACACATCAAAATTCTGCTGGGCAAAGAATGCAATGAAGAAAAAGTTGCTTCAATTTTACCCAAAAAAGCAGTACTTGTGCTTCACATTCTTTTTCTGTTAAACCTGAAATACTTTGCCTTCATGGTATTTTTTTAACTTGCAATAGTCCACACACTTTGCTATCTTGGAGGTGAAGGATTAAATTTATTTGAAGGAGTGAAAGCAGAACTAGGATTTCTATTCTTTTTTGTGCTCCTGGACCAGATTGAATAATTTTTTTTACAGGTAAACAACTATTTCCCATTTCCTTGGAAAAAAAAGCTGGCTTTAGGCTCCCTCTCTATCACATATTTACTGATTGACAGCATCAAACTAAGCTAAAGAATTGGTTTCTCTGGCTTGTTCCTGCTACAGCAAGTTTTGTTGGAACTCAACATCTGCTACTAGTTTTAGCCTCTCTCACTTTCCTGAACTGCCCTCTATACTAATTCTGATCTTAGCTCCTATAAGGATTGTACAATGTTTTCCTGGGGAAAATCTGGCCCACGTGAAATGGGATCCAAAATTTTCATTACTTCTAGGCTTCACTTCAGCACAGGTTATATTTAAGGAACATATTTAAACCCCAATGAGTTTCTGAAATTTTTGAAGACTGATCTCGTCCCATTTAGGTGTACCTGCCTTCAAGATGCAAGATTTTGACTCATTATTACAATTGTACATAAGGCTTCAGGCCTTCCTTATTCTTTCTACTGATCCTTTTTGTTCTTTTTCTTATCTTACATGGTCCTTTGATGCTTGAAAATAGCTGATGAGTTAAATAATGGAGTGTGGGCATGAAATCTAAAGTACAATGTGGCAGGATGTATTAAAGCTTTGACCTAACAAGACATGGAAAAATGCATGGTCTGATATAATTTAATTTCCTTCTAAATCTGTAAAAGGAATACCAGAAGGGAACTAACTGGTAGGAATAAAAGCTGGTGCTGTTTTGTTTTATATATATATATGTGTATGTATGTATATATTTGTATCAAAACAAAATATATTTTAGACTGATTGAAACTGCTGTCTTATCTGTCATACAGACTTCATGGCAACTGGGTAACTAGCACAATTATGGCATTGCAGTAGTTAAGAAAATGAACAGGAGCCAGGTGAAGACTGGCTTCATAATTAGCTAGTTTACACCCTTTTGCTTATTGTTTTGGTTTTCTGTAGACTCTTGATCTCCATTGCCAAAACTTGAGGAAGGACAATTTTTTTTATTTATTTTCAAGAGTTTGCCAACACAGCTGGAGTGGGAGAATCACAGAATCTTCATGGCTGGAAGGGACCTTTGAGATCATCGAGTCCAACCACAAAAAAAAAAAAAAAAAAAGAAACCCAAAACAAACAAAAAACCAAAAAAACCCCCAAAAAACCAAACAAACCAAAAAAACCCACAAACCACCCACAACCACACACCACACCCACCCACAAACAGACACAAACCAACAATCTCGGGCACTACAGCATGCCCTGAAGTGCCATGTCTACACGTTTCTTAAATACCTCCAGGGATGGCGACTCCACCACCTCCCTGGGCAGGCTGTTCCAGGGCCTGACCACCCTCTCAGTAAAGTCATTCTTCCTAATAGCTAATCTAAACCTCCCCTGCCCCAACTTCAGATCATTTCCTCTGGCCCTGCCATTATTCCCCTGGGAGAAGAGGCCAACACCCACCTCTCTACACCCTCCTTTCAGGTAGTTGTAGAGGGCAATGAGGTCCCCCCTCAGCCTCCTCTTCTCCAAACCAAACATGCCCAGTTCCCTCAGCCTCTCCTCATAGGACTTGTTCTCCAGACCCCTCACCAGCTTGGTGGCTCTCCTCTGGACACACTCCAGCAGCTCCATGTCCTTCCTGTAGTGAGGGGCCCAGAACTGAACACAGCACTCGAGGTGAGGCCTCACCAGGGCCGAGCACAGAGGCATGAGAACTTGTAAGCCTGGGCATTCCCAGGACAGGACCATTCTTGACAAATGCACCTTGAGTCGAACCAGTTCTGAAACTTTAATTTCTAAATTAAAACACAGAGACACGACCCCTTTCCGAACGGAAAATGTATGAATGTATTATTATTGTTATTCATGTGTGATATCTTAATTATGCTTTTACCAGTGACCTGAAAAAGTGCAAAGTGCTCTGTATTTTGGTTTCAAATTCCCTTCAGGTATAAATCCAGCTACCAAAAGCACAGTTGGATGAGTCGGATGTCCTTCCATTTAAGTCTTTTCCTATAAGCACCTAAATCCTTTCATCATATCAGACCTGGTGCATAACAGGCAGTAATGTATTAAACTTCGCCTGATCTGACAACACACAATGGACTGGTAACCTTAAAAACCAAGATTCTCCCATTTGGCAAATCATCAGATCACTGCTCAAACTCCAAGAAGACAGCAATTCCTTTACTGATTGGCCGTCTTGAGATCAGCAGACATCAAAATCCAACCTATTATTGTGCTGCTTTAATGCTTCTCTCTTGTAGAGATGTATAAGAAAAAATGTATAATAAGACAATAATCACTCTACTTTTTTTTTTTTTAAGTCTACATACCTGAAGTATATACTTTTGAATAATAAGTAAAATTCAACATTGAGCATTCTGAATTGACAGAATTTAGTGCTTTGGGAAAGTACGTATAGATACACTGTAAAAATGGTTTTGACTAGAAGAGGTTAGGACAGAGGCAGAAAAAAATCTGAATAAATTTATAAATATCAGTTTGCATTTTTTGTTGAACATACGTATTAGGCTCTCTGCAACAATTAACACGCTGTATTATTGATAGTTGTCACACTGCAGGAAAGTTTGATGCCTTCCATGCTTGAGAAGCAATGGGATGGCAAGTTAAAGCAGTAACAAAGGAAGCAATGTCTTGCAGACAAGAGAGCTTTGCCTAATCTAAACCACTGAGAATCTGAGCTCACACAGAAAGTAAAAGCAGACAAAAAAAAAAAAAATGAGGTGCATGTCTTAAATATAAGTGTTTTAAAGATGGCTTTAAAAAATTCTTTGCTAAATTTCTATTTCTGACTTTCCAGACATGTTGTCCCTAAAGCGATTGACCTAGAAGCTTGGGAATTTGACCTGTAATTCCACTGATGGAAACAGCAGCGCTCTATATAGTGCTGTCTAGCTATCTGTCCTATCAGGACGCAAGTATCACACCAGTACACAGTGGGATTTGGTCAGGCTCAAACAGACCTGTCCAGCATGTTTCAAAATAAATTTACATCCCCCTGTGACGTCTGCCTCCTCTTCCTCATTTGCTAATGATTTTTCTAAAGTGAGACCAAATGTCCCAGTGTTCTTTGTTCATCTGCCACTGTCTGTTTGAATCTCTCAAATGTACAGAAGAATGTATAAAATAAATGAAACTTTATTTTATGAGCTCATTAGGAAAGAAAACTAAAAAACATGACAAACAAGGGCTCAATCCCCTTTGTACAGGCTAGTCTAACACGTGAATTCACTAATTCATCACTTAATTCATGATCTTTCTAACTCACGGGTTCTCTAATTTATAACTTGAGGCTCATCACTTGTAACTTGTGCACCTGTGAATAAAATAGTTACCTAGCTGATGGTGAGAGCACTCCTCATTTCTCCCCTGTCACAGTGCGGACATCCCACCAGGAAGCATGAAAGCCTCCAGAGTCCAGCTGCTGTTGGGTCCACCTCAAAAAATTTTTGGGTAAGCTGATGTATTTATAGCTTCCAGCTTGGAAGCGTGGACTGTTTCCATCCATTCTTAGCAGATTCTGAAGAGACTGCCAGAAAACTGCAAGGATTACGGCTGCAGGAGACCACAGGCTGCAGGTGACAGCGGCTGCATAGTGACCTTTAGCCATTTCTGGCAAACATATCCTGCCTACGCGTTGCCCTCACTTTGAGCTAACGGCACTGCTCCCAGCAAACCTCAGGCCTTAGCGTGAGCTGGCTCAGCCAAAGTCTGAGCAGGAGTTGAGTGACCAGTCACAGTCATCCTAGACAAAATTTTCTGATCATTATTCTGCTGGTAACGGTAGGGCTACTCAAAGAAAGGTCTACATGCTTCTCTACTTCATGCTTCTCTACCTGCAAATGGTACGAAATAAAAAAAAAAAAAGTTCCGAAGATCATTTTTGGAAACAGAACTTGAGCAGATATTCTTCATCTTTTCTGACGGACTGTATTTACTCTTTAGCATATTCAAGTATATTCTAAACGAGCTTGACTGATTTTTGAACTGAAATTGTCTGAGAGCAATTTGTCACGTTAAATTTGCCTAACAATTTTGACACTTAAAGTGTCAAAAAACATGGTTTAAAACATCTTTAAAAACATAGTTTATTAATATGTAGCCTAATGAGTCATTTTATTCATGCCTTTTTTCATTACTAATTGGTGTTTGTGAATGTAATAGCTAAATTGCTGTATATATTAGATGTAGATGATAATACAGGTTTTTAACCAAAATAGTTCAACAGTTACGTGTAACTTCCCTCCAGAGGAAGGGCTACGTTCAAACTGTGCCTGTTTTTATTAATGACTATTTTATAAATTCTCAAGCACACAAGTTAAAGAAATGAGAAATGTGAATTAGAACATGCTCTTATCTTATTATATATATATAATCCTTGCCTCTGCAAAACAAATCACTGTATGTGCAGTCTACTTGTACAGTTAAATACAGGTTTATATTACAGTAAGCCAAATTAATAGTTTTTTTCCCACTCAAGGGGTGAGATCCCACTTCCTTTTTCCTCCATCTTCCTTTTCTAACCAAACACTATTTTCACCTTCTGTTAACTCTAGCACTTATCTGCTTGCACTGAGAGCTTATTCAAGCTAAACACACATGTATTTTTTCTTGGTTAGCTTGCCATTTGACCAAAGGGGTATTGGCAAAATCTGGGGAGAGGGAACTACACAACTGAGAGCAGAGAGACAGAGGTTGCAGCTGCAGTGACACCAATTTCCACACACACTCTCTCTCCATGGAAACTTGTTATTACTGAACTTATTATTGCTGGAGTAAGGCACTGTGTTGTTAGTGATTTTACTATTACACATCATGGTTACATAATATTTGCACACAAAAAAAGAAGTCCTGTGTCAACTTGGGATAGCATAAACTTAGCTTAGTTTTCTTTTACAATGAATACTCATAGCATCAAAGTCAATCCTTGGCAGTTTATTTTGTAATGTACTTCAGGTAATCCAGGACTGTATTGGTATTATTTTCTTAAGAAATGGAAAAAAACTTGCAATTTTCTGTGCTTGTTATAAAGAGCTTAGGTGGAGAAAATCAGAGGGAAAGAGGTTTTATTGTTAATGAGGGATCACTGTCAAAATAAACATTCAATATAGAGAAACACAGTTAAACAGAACCATCAAAGCACCCATTGTCTCCATTGGCTTTTTAAATAAACACACAAGAAATACGACAGTTAGAAAGATATTCAGTAAGTGTGTCTCCTCAAGCATTGGTAATAAAATTTTCAAAAAGAAGCAAATGGGCTAAAACACCTCTGTTGCCTTCCATCAGGTGACTCCTTAAAGCTTAAGTCGCTGTAAAGGCTTGAGGTCAATGTCAACCCTTGATATCTCTTAAGTGCTATATATAGGCTGAGTATAGCACAACTAAGGTACTGTTTTCAGGGCAAAGAGCAGAGAACAGACCTGCGCTGAACGCTAAGGAGATAGCAGGTTGCAGCCTTAATAAAATTAAGCTGGGCTCTGCCCTTTTCAGGGTTGCAATAGCTGACTCAGTGTCATTTGTGGGGAAAAAGAATAATTACTAATTTTTCAGCAGTGAAATGAAGCAGCATGTTTCTTTCCAGATGCATTCCAGGAAAAATTTGAATTCAAGTCTGAAATTACAAGCAGACTTGGATTAGTTGGGAAAGTTTTACCCTTTTGTTCCATATCTGGGCCCCCCAGTTCAAGAAGCAGAGGACTGCAATGATGACTAAGGACCTAGAACATCTCTCTTATGAGGAAAGGCTGAGGGACCTGGGTCTTTTTAGTCTGGAGAAGAGAAGACTGAGGGAAGATCTGATCAACACCTATAAATACTTAAAGGATGGATGTCAAGAGGAGGGGGCCAGTCTTTTTTCAGTGGTGCCCAGGGACAGGACAAGAGGAAATGGGCACACACGTGAACACAGGAAGTTCCATCTAAACATGAGGAGGAACTTCTTTCCTTTGAGGGTGGCAGAGCCCTGGAACAGGCTGCCCGGAGAGGTGGTGGAGTCTCCTTCTCTGGAGACATTCAAAACCCACCTGGACACGTTCCTGTGCAACCTGCTCTGGGTGGACCTGCTCTGGCAGGGGGGTTGGACTAGATGATCTCCAGAGGTCCCTTCCAACCCCAGATCATTCTGTGATATCCCACTGCTAGATATGCTCAACAAAACAAGGTGATACAATACATCAGCATTGCAGGATAGAATACCTCTATGCAGCATAAGGCACAGACTTATCACAGATACTTACGCTAACGCAAAGCTAATTGCTAAGTGGTTAGCATTGTGGCCACCTCAGTGTAGCATTCTGCTGCTGTGTGATTATTCTTCCCGGGAGGCACGATAAGTTCTTGAGAGTGGAGTCTGAGCCGATGTAACTATATTGCTTTGGGAATGAAGGCTGGTATAGCTGTATGGCACGGAGCTGCCCTCCGTAGACATACCAGCTTAATCAGAACTAGCTCCAGCTTTGCTATGTAAAGCTGCACTCTGTGATGGAGACACATTCAGAGTTTCAGGCTTTGGACAAAAAGGATATGCTTGACAGTCAAAGTAAGATTCCACTGCATACCACCATTAGCTGGGTGAGTCTATCCGAAGTAACGAGCCATTTGTTAAGTACGCCATGGAAAGCACCACGTGGCAAGTTCATCTCTGCTTGCTGTTTTAAGCGGTATAACCTGAACACTTAGAACAGGCTCAAAGGAGTCAGAAACTTGGCTTGAAGGAGTCAGGGACTCATTAGATGTAAGAGAGGTCAGACTGCACATATGTGTGGGGAATATCCAATTATTCAGTCAGCATTAACTTACTCATAATTGAGATAAAGCAGGTAAGTGGATTGTTACAGCACTTGAATTCTCATAGCCCACTAACTCAGCACATTACTTGATTTTGGTGAAATACATGAACCATCAGCCCAATGGAAATACGAGAAACACAGACTATAATCAAGAAAGTGATAAACAGAGTAGCAAAAGGACAAACTCAATTCCAAGCAGGGATTTTAGAGCAGCCTCCCTACCATTAAACTGGTAGAACCGTTGAGTAAAATCTGAAAGAGGGGCCCACTGCTCACTGAAAGAAACTCGGAATCTTTGATAGAATATCTAGTAAAGGGTATTGCACTGAGCATGACTGGAGAGAAATCTTGATAATCCCTGCTGCCCAAAAAGCCTTCGGCTGCATGATGCAAAAGCATCATGGGCAGCACGCAAAACTCACAGAAAATTGAAAACAGAGATACACTTATTCTTTTTACTGCATATTAAATGTATTAGCAGGCATTCACACTAAGGATAATCAAAGATGTATGCACAGAACAGTCAGCTAACCCCAACGCCTATTGTATTTCTTTTCTGAAGGCATTATCCTGCAAAGACCTACAGCATCGACTTTTAGCTCTATGGAAATCCAGTTTGGCCGTCTATATCATCCTGTTCAGATGTCTAAAGTGACCTATAGGGTTTTAACCACCAGATAATAGAGTATTTCCATGTGGAATCACTAGTTTGATACAGGATTACATTTCTTCACTACTTTTTGTCACTGCCACAGACTTGGTAATGAAGAACTGAACAGAGAGCAGAAACACCAGCAGAATACACATGTGCAAAACCACACAAGACCTAGATTTTTTGGTCTATCGACCACACATGAAGTGCTACAAACAAGGAAAAACAACCTGGCAGAAATAGCAGACCAGATTCAAAATCAATTAAGACATACTTAAACCCCTAGAATATTACGTCTGAAGGGAAAAGCATCAACAAAGGAAGAAGGTTCCCCAGCCACTACCACACAAGCAAAGACATAACTCAAATAGGTAGCACATCAGGTTTAAGAAAGCCACTAAGCACCATTTACTAAGTTATTTTTTTATGCAGGAAAAATAATGTATATTATGTTCATTGTGTTGTATTATATTTTAAATAACACATCTCTCAGAAGCATGCTTTTACCTCATAATCAAACTGAACTAAAAGCACAAGCCACAGGCCACCCTTACGCATTAGCTATCCAGCTTTTTCTTTGGATTTTGCTAGAAAGGACATGAGTTACCTTCTAGTGAAGAACTAATGGTTTAGAAAATCTTTAAGATAACCTTTTATTTTCCTAGACAAATTGCATAGTACTACTCATCAACACTTGAACGAAAAAGAACTTAAAAGTTCTGTTTCATGAGCTAGGTTCTAGCACTATACATATGACTACTTGCAATAAATAATTTTTTAAAAATTGAACAAACTTTTTCTTGCAAGGTTATATGTATAACATGACTTGTAAACATTCTTTTTATCAATATTAAGCTCTTCTGAACAGAAGCATTTCTCCATTCATCATCTGTACGCATCACATCATCAACTTTTAGCCAAATTCACATTAAAATACATTGGAGTATACAATCCAAGTAAAAAACAAAATTAAAAAAGTGATCTATAAACAATCTGGGTGTCTAAGCAATGTACTTCTGTCTCTAATTATGCCTGTATTTTGTTTAACCACAAAGTTAAACATACATACATAAACTACAAAGTCCCTGGGATAAAGAGGGTCTGCGACTGCCAGATCAGATGAGCGTACTTAGACCCCGGGCTTTTACAAAATGAGAAGCTGAACGATCCTCTTAATTAGCTCTTACCCCTAATTTTTTAGCGTGCTACGGAAAGAGGTCTTAATCGTTACCATTTGAAAATTAAGATACAATGAGATAAAGCCGATTGCCTAAACTCAGCGACTAACCTCAAAAACTTAGCTGAGACCAGACCAGCCCCGCGGGAACTACAGGCGCTAAGGAGGGATGGCTGTAACAGGGATATGCCCCTGGTCCTCGAGTTCCCTGCTTTCAATGCAGAAGCATTTAACTTCATGCAGGGCACGTGAGAGGATGCAGGGGCACGTGAGAGGATGCGGGGGCACGTGAGAGGATGCAGGGGCACGTGAGAGGATGCGGGGGCACGTGAGAGGATGCGGGGCACGTGGCAGGGTAGCGCTGTGACCGGCTGCAGGGACTGAAGCCGCATCCCTCTGCCGTCGCCGTGCGGCTTGGAAAAGCTGGCTGAAGTATATCTGGTAAAGCTATGCCAGCTGAAAAGCTGTGTCCGGAAAAGGAAATTGGTTTTACCTTTCCTAAAAAGATGCAACGCTTCAGCCAGCTTTAAAAACTAGATGCCTTTGAAGCCTGGCTCTTAAGTATCAAAGCCGAGTCACCCCCTTACGCTGCACACAACTGGGACAAGCTAAACTATCTGTTAAGTGACCTAGTGACAGCAGAGCTGTGGGACCTCTAACAACTCCAAAAGATAAAAAGCACTGGGAAAAAAAGGGCCACCATTGTTCTCCGTTTGCATGAAGTAAACACAAAGAAAAAAGGACTGTAAACACAGAGAGAGAGGATTTCCCGCAAGTTAGGTGGGGTATTCAAAGCTTGTAACTGAAACAAATCGAGCCAAAAATGCAAGAATTCTAGGGACGTTTAAACTCTCACACAAGGGGATGTGTCTGTGTGTGCACATGTGAGTAAAACCATAAGTATTTCCTACCTCTTAATTATTGCAGAGGATATAACAGTGTTTGCGTAGCAGCAGTTTCCTGTTGCTGATATTTATGTATTTTCTTTATGTAAGTATTAAACTCTGCAGCAGGGACAGTCCTGGTTTCACTGTGTGAATCACTAAATGTGCTACCAGTTTGTCTTACCAGACATCAGCAAATTATATTCCTGATACTAGAATGTAAGGACACGGCCATTTAATATTTTAATCAACAGATACTGTAGTCTCAAGACTACACCCTGTAACAATTCATACAGCTTGCACTCTGCAGACTGAGCAATGATGACATGTAGTCCATAAGAAAGTTTAAAAATGGATTGTTTTTTAAGCTTGTTAAAGACGCCAGTTAAAATGGAACTAATTTGCATGTTTTAGGAGGCCTTTTAGTATAAGGGAATGAGAACTTTCTGAAATACATGATTTTGTGAGAAGACAGCGTAGTAGTAAACAACCTTATTTAGCAAAGGTGGCTTATACCAAACTTAGTACTTCTTCCCTCTCCAAACCTCCTGCCTTCTAGGTGCAGCTGACTGACAAATTTCCAGCGCTGTGATTCATCAAGTCCCATTGTGGGTGAAATGTTTTCTACAAGGACCCCAAGTTTCTACTAAGAGAGATGTCTGGGCTGCTGGATCTCTTCTGCTTAGGGAGTACCAAATCAAGGAGTTCTGATTCAAAAGCAGACATTTTATGCAGAGGAATGCTGCAAAGTCTTTGCCTCTTGTTGAAGAGTGGAAAAATAAAGTTCAAAACCTCAAAAGTTCTCATGAAAAAAAACAAACACCTGATACCAGGTTTGGTCCGTCTTGTTAAGCTTGTATAGTTTTTGGAATTATGATCTTGCTTATAATTAAACAAAATTCAAAATCATTCACACTTCACATTCACATAGAGATGTAGAGAGACTAAATCTTTAAATTGTAATCTGGGTTGCACCATTCTGAATATGTCAGACACAATTAAAGAAAAGCACCTGTTTATTGATCAAGCAGTAAGTTTTTGTTCTATTGGTGACACAAAAAAAAAAAAAAAAAAGCAGGAATTCTCCTTACTCCTGAAAGGGTACAAATTAATGACTTGTCTTCATACCTGCCAAATCTATTCTTTTAAGGAGTCAGCATTTGTCTGAAAGCTCAGCTCCTTCTTTGTTGACAAAAGACCGTGCCCTCACAGCTATATCAGCTGATTAATGAAATATCTTGTTTTACTGAGGCAAAAGCTACTTCATTCCACCTGCCATTTCACTAAGTCTGCAACTGTTATCAGTCAAGGTGTTTTCACTCGTATAATACCTGCTGACTGTGCATTCAGACTGAACGGCACAGTCCTGGAAGCCAATGTTGATCTATGAACTATCCCAAGTGAATTCTCTGTGATCAAGGAAAAACTGGGATTAGGTAGGCTGCAGTTCCATTTGCAAAGACTATAGGAACAAGACAGCTGCTCTGGCACAGAAATTGTCATGTCCCTGTCCCCACCACAAGCACCCCCAGTGCTCCTGAGAGTGAAGGAGGACCAATACCATCTTAACTACTTTTCATACTGGCCCTAATGTGCCTGACTGTATTTTTAAAGAACTGTGTGGCAGTGGATAGTGGACAGTAAATGACACGATTTACACATATATGATGTTTAATACTGATTGCTTCTGTCTGCCAAAAAATGCTATAGCAGGGAGCAGAAGACAGTACTGGTAATGTAGACTCAGCGTGGTGTCCTTGACTGCCTTCCAATCACTTACAGACCATAATTATTTGTTGGTTATGCCCCATAGCACTCGGGTGTGTGTATGGCCTTTCCTCATGTGAAAAAATATTAGAGGAAAACTCCAAAAAGCTTTGTAAAGATTTTTGCTGCTGGAGCCTGTTCATTAAGTTTCCACACCTTGAGGCTAAGTGGAGATACAGAATGACATAAATAATCCATCTTTTTGTAACATAAAACTTCTCAGAGCTACCATAGAGTGATTTTGGTAAGGGCAAAGAAAAAAAAAAACAGAATGAATTCTTCAAATTACTCTCTAAGGAAATGCTTTTATGGCTTTTTTGCATTTATGGGATTCCTGAATTATGGCAGGATTTTTAATTCTGATTCATAGAATCATAGAATGGTTGGAGTTGGAAGGGACCTTAAAGATCATCGAGTTCCAACCCCCCTGCCATGGGCAGGGACACCTCCCACTAGAGCAGGTTGCTCAAAGCCCCATCCAGCCTGGCCTTGAACACTTCCAGGGATGGGGCAGCCACAGCTTCTTTGGGAAACCTGTTCCATTGCCTCAGCACCCTCACAGTAAAGAATTTCTTCTTAATATTTAATTTAAATCTACCCCCTTTCAGTTTAAAACCATTACCCCTCATCCTATTGCTACACTCCTCTCTCCACCTTTTCTGTAGGCTCCTTTTAAGTACTGAGGGACTGCTTTAAGGTCTCCCCGGAGCCTTCTCTTCTGCAGGCTGAACAACCCCAACTCTCTCAGCCTGTCTTCATCTTTATGGCCCTCCTCTGGTCTCGGTCCAACAGGTCCATGTCCTTCCTGTACTGAGGACTCCAGAGCTGGATGCAGTACTCCAGGTGGGGTCTCACCAGAGCAGAGTAGAGGGGCAGAATCACCTCCCTCAACCTGTTGGCCACGCTTCTTTTGATGCAGCCCAGGATACAGCTGGCTTTCTGGGCTGAGCGCACATTGCCAGCTGATGTTGACCTTCTCATCGATTAATACTCTGAAGTCCCTCTCCTCAAGGCTGCTCTCAATCCTTTCTCTGCCCAGCCTGTATTTGTGTTTGGGATTGCCCCGACCCACGTGCAGGACCTTGCACTTGTAGTGAGTTAGTTCAAGCTAAGTCATGTTTATCACATAGCCAATCTTTGGAATATAAGAAACTCTGTCTTCCATAGAGCAGTATATTTGTTCACATGTTCCATATTTAGTGTGAAGCTGATAGTTAAACAAACTCAGATGGGATCAGGATAAAAAGTATGAATGATATGATGCTGCTCAGTCAGCTCATTTGACCAAAAAGGACTAAGGAGTGTTCATACAAACAGCTCTGTAAACAGGTTTTAGAGGCTGCAACCAGGCACAGGAGCTAGCTGGCTTCTAGGAGCCAATTACTCCCGCCTGGGATTAGTTACCTACTTGATTATCTCATCAGCTAAGTGATTTACACAAAATGCATGGATTTATACACCTAGGTAAACATTATCCTTTCCAGGACAAGCAGCACACTCCAACAAAGCTTGCATGTATTCTGAAGATTCCTGCCAGGAAATCAAGATGTGCATGCACACACGATAAACACTTACATAGACTAGGAAAGGTCAAGCTGTTGTGGCAGCGGACAACTGCTCAGTGTCTCCCAATGTTTATGTTCTCTGTGTTTTCCAGAAACTTGACAGTAGCAGTGTCAGGAAGGTCAGACATACCCAACCGTATAGAATTTGTGTGAACAGACTAGTCTAGAAGCCAAAGGCATTTCATATTTTCAGTCCTGCAACAAGGTGAAAGATAGAGTGTTCTCTGGAAATATGTCATTGACAGTGCAATATTCACTCAGATTGGCAAGCTGCACTGCACCTAGCACTCAGTTGTAGTGGAGCAGGGTCACAGCAAATCATTTTGGTATCTTGGGCAGCTTGCCATGTCTTGCCTAAGGATCATTTTTGCATTCGATAGGCCTGCTTTGAGAAGGTACCCAGTTTGAGGTGAGGCCAGCGCAACCTTTCTACCTCCTCTCTCTCCCTCCACCTCAGAGAAGCAAATCCTCAGCACTGTGCCTGAAACAATAGGAGTGATCCACGTCTGCTGGGGATGTGGAAGGTAACCCGTATGAGAGCGGGGAAGCTGATCACCATCCAGGAGTCAAAGTTATCTGACTTTGTCTTTACAATTGCAGCCTCCACATGGAAATACCTATTACAGGATGTTGCTCACCAGTAACCCACCTTCCTTCTGTCATCCTTATCAGCCGCGGACAGCACAGGACACTGTGTGATACGTCTGTGACCATTGGCACTGGATTCCACTCATTTTTTGATGTCTGACTTGGTACAGTTATACAAAGCTTGTTGTGTGCACTCCCACTGCCCAGTGGGCCTGACCAACCGTGCTTACGTTGCAATTTTGTTCAGCCTTAAAGCTTCTCTGTCATTACCAAAATTTCTCTTTTATTGGTCTTATTACCATCTTGGTTCCATAGCCCTATTTCTTTTTCAAAGTGAAGTCAGGTAGTCTGGAGCAAACTGAGATGAATACAGGCAGGTTTTGTCAACATATACAAAATGGAGAATGACTTGTGAATCGGGGTCACCTGCAAAGGCAAGGAGCGGCTTTGGGCTCAATTTACTACTCGCTGGTGGGCCAAAAGACAGGCACAACATGGCAGCAGAACTGTAGGATCTCAAATGTGCTTTCTTAGAACTCTCTACGTAGTCTGTCCTGTAGCTGCAGATATCACCTCCCATACACAAGAACAACCTCAAGACAGAAAAGCGTGTGACAATGGTTATTTTACCACCCTGGTGATTGCTAGTTAATTTGGCATATAAGTAGCTCAAATGTTAGGGCTGTCAAAGTAGAGAGAAGTGAGCGTATCCAAAAATAGCATGACAACGCAAGCTGTATTTTTTATCTGTATTGATACAAATGGTTTTACATAACTGGCATTCTCTAAATCAAAGGCTATTGATCGTGCAAATGTTTGGGTTTTTTTTACTCTATACCCCAAGGTTCATAAATAGACAAAAGTGTTTCTCCATTGTATGTCAGTGTTTGGTCTGTGTATGGAAAGTTCATGTGCAGTAATGAGATATATAGAAAAGGCTAAGACATAATCCAGTGGCATATCTAAGAGACTGAAAGAAAGAAAGAGATTCCAGAGAAAAAAAACCCCAAACATGTTCCTTTTTATTGCTGCTTGATGTGTTTTGCAGAAGCTCAGGAGAGCAAGTAAGAGAGAGAGAATGTTGCACAAGGGAGTAGGAGAAAAGCAAGCTTGGTAAGTCAGAAAGGTGGACTCAGTGGAATGATACAAATTCAAAAAATGAGGGATGTATTGTACTCATACACGGATACTGATTTCAGCTTTTCATCAGTATACATCTTTTTCATAGGGGACGTCATAGGTACGTGTCTTCTTGGCTCAGTGGACTGATATCTCAGTTTAATCAGATTTGATAAGTGTTATCACATTTAGTATTATTTTTGCTGGATATTCATGCATAGTCTGTAGTACAGTTCTTGTAACAGGGTTGAAGTTTCCATGCTATTTCAGAGTCTTTGAATATGTTATGATGATGATGGTATAAAAGAGGGATCCATGACCCAAAAGAGTGAGAAGAACAAGTCAACTGTTTTTAATTCAAGACATAGCAATACCAAAAAAATAATACTATTCTTATAAAATTCTTGTCCTAGGCTTCATAATGGTATGTACATTCAAAAGGTTACCTTGCTATCTATTTCAAGAAAGTTGTTTGCCTTTGCAACATCATTCGCTATCCTTTCCCTCTTCCCACCCGTTATTTTACATGGGATTAGAGCTATAAGGCAGAAAGCAGAAAAAGTTAGCTTCTTCATGTGTATCACTGCTCCCCAGGTGTGATACGAAGCATCACTGCAAAAACTGGTTGCCCTGCAAACCTGGAGAAATGAATGACCGCTGACAAGCTGGCTCTTCCCGTGGGTATTGTAAAGCCACATAATGACAGTGGGTTACTGAAAAGCTGAGAGTTATGTGTGCCCTTTCACTTACTGAGTCCCTCTTCTCTGAATGTCTTTCTTTAAAACAGTCACCTGGATTCCCTTTCCAGGGAATTAAGAGTCAGCTAGGCAGAAGTGAAGAGATGAAGCACCACGATCGGGGACACAGAGTGGGACACTGTTTCTGTTTGTATGTACGTCCAGAAATAGGGAAGTGGTAACAGGTGATGTGCAGCACAGCTGAATAGCAGTCAGGGTGCAGGCGAGGTGGTAGGAAAGGTACTTAACCTATGAAATAAAGAAAGTCTGGAAAAACATGTTAGTGCCATTAAGTTATTTAAACCTAACTACACGCCTATGCTGATGTTACATCATAGAACCATAGAATTGCCGGGGTTGGAAGGGACCTTTCAGATCATCTAGTCCAACTGTCAACGTAACACTGACAAAAACCATCACTAAACCATGTCACTAAGCACTATGTCAACCCATCTTTTAAATACCTCCAGGGATGGTGCCTCAACCACTTCCCTGGGCAGCCTGTTCCAATGTTTAATAACCCTTTCGTTGTAAAAATTTTTCCTAATATCCAGCCTAAACCTCCCCTGGCGCAACTTGAGGCCATTTCCTCTTGTTCCATAGCCTGTGACTTGGGAGAAGAGACCCCCCTGGCTACACCCTCCTTTCAGGGAGTTGTAGAGAGCGAGAAGGTCTCCCCTCAGCCTCCTTTTCTCCAGGCTGAACATCCCCAGCTCCCTCAGCCGCTCCTCATAAGACTTGTTCTCCAGACCCCTCATCAGCTTCGTTGCCCTTCTCTGGACCCACTCCAGCACCTCCATGTCATTTTTGTAGTCCACTATATTAATTTCTTTTTACTGGATTTTCCCCCATGCACAGGTTTTGTCCTCTGCTTGTGATTCAGGTTAATTCTTCAGTATTTTTCAGGGTATTCTAGTTCTACGTGTCTCTATCATGGTTTTTGAGGTCCAGTGTGTCTGACATTCTCATATATGTGTTACTGAGACTGTCATAGCCCATTTAGCAAGATACTATCAAACTTTTCATAGAAATAGTAGAGCATGGTAATTCTCATCCAAAATCTACATATAAGGTATTTAGCAAAACCAGAATTCATCCCACGTATTCCTTCATCTGCATACTGGTGGTTGCTTATCTATCTGCAGATCAGTTAAAGTAATGCAGATCATTCTGGAGAAAAAAGTCTCCGCTCCAAGCTTCTCAGTTTATGACTCCAGTAACATCATACATAGCAGAGGAAGCGCCAAGAGCTCTGGTTTGTGAACTCCTTATGAAGTAGACATGACCGTGTAAAAGCTTTCGGATAAATGCTTAAAGAGCACAATAACCATCTCCCTACCGTGACTCCAGAACAGAAGCAGCACCATGGATGAACAGAAAGCCCAGAAGCAGCACAGCATGGTAGAAAAACAGCGGCAGGTTCTGACAGTCTTGCAACATGACCTGTTTCACATGCTCACGCTGCCGTGCCCTGCACCACTTCCATACTGGTTTTGGTGCAAGCCAGCTTGCAATATTATTTAAGTAAAATGCCAATCACAAAAGCACAATCTAATGCCAGATAATTCACAATAAAGGCATTGCAAGGTGAACCAGCCCAAAGTATCCCACAACAGATTTCAAATGTAGACAAACCCTAAGAACCTCACAACTAAGCATGCTCTGACATATACCTGTCCTTAAACTTTATTAGCCCTATAATACTTTTATTAGTTTTATACTCTCACATAATTCTGAGCAAACCAACAGACTCAAAAGGTAAATACTCAGGAGGGATTTCATGTTCAAATACGGAAAACAGGTGACACACTCGTACCATACATAATTACATGTCAGTTATGTGTTAAGTATCTATATATAAACATGCTTGGTTTTTACTGCTTTATGTTTATATATGTACTATGAACAGGTTCATTTATCAACCAATAAGCAGCTACTGCCATCTATTGGATAAATTATTAAAATACAGAAATTACATTAGACTGCCAGCAAGGGATCTGGAATACAATATCCTTTCTGAAAATAAATGCTGGGTATTTTATCACATATAAAAACTGTTACAAGAATATTATCAGGGGCTGTTAGCTTAGATATAGATAGATTACAGGTAAGGAAGCATAAATGGAATGAGTTTTGGTCAGCTCCATTTCAGAACTGTAGTTAAAGCAACAATTAAGTAATTGTAAGCAATTTCATGCCTGTACTCTGCCTCACACAGCTGCGCTGGCTGCTGCTGTCACGCCAATCATCTCTACCCTTCCACTTGACCTGTGGCAGCTCTTTACAACAGCAGCATCTGTTGCAGATATCTTTTAACATAATACAGTTCTGTTTTGTGCTGTATACTATTACCGTTGAAACTTGTTCCCAAGGGCGACACTAACGAACAAGAAATTTACAGCAGCCATCCCCAGAAATTGTTCTTCCTGCCGATGCAGGCTATAGCATCAGCCGAGGCTGAAGGCATGGACTAGTGACCTCAGGCTGCTGAGGTACCACATCACATAGCTGGCGACCACTCACCTGCTAACCTGTGGTAACTGAAGGTATGTGTGCTCTTAGCCTCCCCTACAACACATTTTGAAGGAAAACGTTACCTCAAATCCTACTTTAAGACGTGTTGAAAGCCAGGAAAATAAGATTAGTCTCTCTTAATTTTAGAGCTAACATGAATACTCCATTCGCCTACAAGATTCCCTTGTAAACCATAGAGAGAAAGTAATTTAAAAGGTTATTTTTACAACTTGTCTTAGATGTCTGTCTTACAAGATGAATTACCACGTGGAGAGGTCTGTCTTCACGCTACGAGGAGAGTTTAGATTTGAAGATCCAGTTTTGAGATGCCTCAGTACAAGATAAGGTAACGTGATGCGCACTGCTCCCAAAGAGAGAAGTTCTGCTCCTCTCTGCCTATAACCCACTCATTTTCCTGTCTCCAGCATGTCCCACGTCTTCTGCTGTCTGTGGTGGATTTTGGACCATTCCGTGGGCCTCTTTCACTGAATAAAGCAACAGAAACCCAGCTTAGCAAGAGAGATGTCAGTTTTCTGCCTTGCTAGTGAGTTCAAACAGCTCACAGGAGAGTTTGACAAGCGCCAGGCCTGCACAAAAAAAAAAAAAGGGACAGTAGCAAGTCACCTGGAACAAGGGAGGACAGAGTAAAGCAGAGCAAGAGAAAAAAAAAAAACCCACCTGTAAGACATGCTACCTTCAGGAGCAAGAAAACATCCGATCAGCTCCACCAACTGTAAAACTAGGGAGCCCAAACAACAAGTCCAACATCCAATGATAAAAAAAAAATCGATGAGATATCTTAATACGTTAGTACCTATCTAAATACGTTAGTACCTCTCTCTTGCACTATAAAATTCCTTACATGGCTAAACATCAGTTTCTACAGCCTAAACACCAGCCAACACATTGGCTTAGTTTTCAAAATTCCATTTGTTTTCAAATTTTAAGTCTGTACTGTACAGACGTGACAGTTCTAAGTTGGACACTATTTTACTTCAAAAGTCAAATCCAAGTGTATCAATTAAGGGACCTGTAAGGAAGGAAAGACTACAGACACACTGTTTTTAACATTATGCCCTGTAAGTCAATGAGACTATCATCAGAAATTGGAAAAATACACTCAGAATGTAAATTCATACACTGAAATGTTGCAGTATCTCAAATGTACATTATCCCAAGAAAATCAAGTACTTAATTTACTAGCTCTATGACACTCATAAATGGGTTTCTTTTAGGCTATGAGTGGAAAGGTTTCACTTGTCAACCTTACAAAAAGAATCTGATGATTATTATTTTTCCAGATACACTTTCCATTTTCTGCTCAGGTTTAACCAGGACCTTGGCTTTGTTTGAGAAAAAAACGTGTCCCACCGTGGCACTGAAAGAAAATAGCACCATCTGCTGAGTAACCATCACTCCTTGCTAGAACATCTAAGGATATTTGGAGATTTCCTCACAACTCCATTATTCTGATAAACACCAGAAACACCACAAGGTAAAACACAACGGTATCAAATTGTTTCATGCAATTTGATTTGCAAAACCAAAGACACTGAACACAGCATGCCCCTCAGTGCTCAGATTATAGATTTAGTGCTAGATTATTTATATTTGTTATGAGTGCCAATTCAAATGACATTATAGTAAAAAGCAGATCAGTTATTACTTCCCCCCCTTTTTGTTTAGTAAGTATGAAAAAAGTGGAGTGTACTTTCTTACGTTTTCAAACAAGGTTGAAAGTTAGCACATTCACAAGTAATCATTTCAGGGCAGAACTTTTATGTGATAAATACTAACAGGTAACTTCAAGGAAAAGTCAATTGCTATACAAAAATTAATGATGTAATAGCTGAGAGTTGAGTTATGCAATATTACAATTTAAAACATATTGTGTTTCTTGTATATAGATATATACACAGCAGTATACCACACCTATGCTTAACTGCTTTGCTTATCAGCACTTTCTATAAAGAATAAATAGTACGTAAAAAAAATCAAATTAATTTGAAAGTCAGTTTCAGTACTGACTTTCCCAGACTGTATCAAAATACCAAGAATACTGCCCCTCAGCTTTGACTTTGAAAGCATACTACAGAAGACGCTCTAAAAAAATAAGTTGAATTTTATTTTTCATTTATTTTAATAACTAGTTCTGTGAACATCATCTTCGATTCTCTCGGCAAAAGGATCAGAGTAAAGGCTTCTTTCTTTACGTGTGACATAAAGGACTGGCATTTCTAAATTTCTCTCTAGAGAGAATTGCTAGTGCCACAGCCGCAGCTGGCCCCGTAGCCCCTCCACTGGCTCCAGCTGACCACTGGGTGGGTCGCCCCCAGGGTTGGGGGACACTTGGCCGTGGCATCTCCCCGGCTTTACTTCCCTGAGTGGTGCTGGCAGAAACTGGTCCCTGCTGTTTCTTCTAAACAAAAGAAGAGGAGGAAGAAAGGGAGGAGGAAGGAGAAGAGAAAGAAGAGGAGGAGGAAGAAGAAAAAGAGGGAGTGGGTCTGCTTGCCATACTGGCACCTTGGTAGTTGCCTCGCTGCCCGGCTGGAAGGGGAAGAGGAGTAGAAGGGACATGGAGGTGGCGGCGGCCACTCTCTCTCCCTTGCTGAGGATTCCTCCGGCTGGTGGGGAGGGAGATGCTCTCTGGAAGTGCCAAGTGCTGCCAGCCACCGCGCCTCTGGTGGGTGAGGGGGTGTTCAGGCTTTTGGCCCCTATCACTCTATAACTTTCTGCTATCTTAGTGCTTCCTCAGCTCTTCCTCACTGCAAATTTGAGTGGAAAGCATTACCGCAATGCAGTAAAGGTTTACCTGGTGTCACTCTTCTCCTAATCAACAATTCACACATTAATAAAATGACTTCACAGTGGTTTATGTCAGAAGAGCATTCAACCCAGGTTTGGTTTTGTTGCACCATAGGTAACGCAGTTCTCTCCAAATATTTAATCATAAGCAATGTTCTGTGTTTTGCCTATAAACGCAGCTGGTAAATGTTACTCTCAAGCAGAAGGAAACGCAGATACTCTTCTGTTGGTCCAGACTTACCAGAAAAAAAACCAACCACACCACAAGAACACGCTGCCTGATTTTTAACCGCCGTGTACAGCATACACTAGAATAGCTACAGCTTGCCGACTGGTTGAATCTCTTGTCATCTTGCACTTTAGGTAGTAGTTTATTTGTGTGCTCGAGGGGTGTAAATCTCTACAGTATCAGAATGTGTAACTCATTGTTCAGATGTATGTCTATTCCGTAGAGCTAAGCAAGAGAGAGACAGCCTCTTAAGTTTGTGATTTCTTAGTATCCTTAAGATTAATTAATAGATAGTTGATGTATGGGGGGTGTCTTGTCTTCATTTTCATCTTTCCTTACTGCTTTTCTTTCTTGTTTCCTCACTTCCAGTGTTGTATATTCCTACTCTGCACCATCCCTGGCATTCATCAGCTCATGCAGTACACCAGTTCAACTTGCTGACCCAGCAAAAAGCTGTTGCATAATTTGGGTTTTGTTGTCCATTATTCCATGAAAGTTGATTAAATCACTGCCAGAGTCAATGCAGAATAAAGCAACAGGAGGACATAGCTGAAAGGAAGGTGAACGTGGGAGGACCGGGACTTAAAGTTTCTTAACGTTAGTCTATGGAAAAAAAAACCCTCAAGTTGTCTTATCTTTCTCCCCTAAGTAAGCCAGAAGGCCTGGAATTCCTGCATAGGAATTTCCATTGTTTCCCATCCCTTTTTCATCTGTTCCCAGATAATAATGAAGTACCAGCAGCTCTTATCCTTTCTGATTTGGCTGAGCTGACATTTGTAACCCTTTTTCCTCTATTAGTAGATTGTGGATGCTGAGAGATTAGAAGAAAAATAGATAAAGAAGTTGTTAACCAATCCTGTGTTTACCTAACTATTGCATAACTATGTAATGGTAAACCCAAGCTAAAATGCAGTTTATAAGCTTTTGGGCATCTAATGCGATGACCTAAAGAGGAAACATCTGGACAGGTACAGAAGAATTGTGAAGTAGACCTGGACAGGGTTCTGAGTTTTTTAAGCTTTTCAATCCTATGCGATTGAGAGGAGAAGGATTTTCCCCCCTTGGACAAAAGTCTGTGGCTGATACTTGACAGTGCATTGTCTGACAAATGTAGTTTTCTCATTCATGGCAATTTGTTTTCCTAAAGCTGTTTGAAATTACTGACATTCTTAATTTGGATCTGAAGGGAAGCAGAAGTTTGGCATGTGTTCAGTACTTGTTCCAATAAGCGCTAACTTAATTTATGTGTGCCGTTGACGTAGTATAGTGTTCAAATAGGTTCTATTTAATTGTTTCTTGAACTTTGAGTAACATGAAATGCAAAGTGTTTTTTCGTAATTCAATGCCTGAAAATCTAAAGTTTTTGAAAAGTATATAATCCTCAAAGGTACCCCAAGGTACTTGGGAACAGCATCACTAGATATGCAAACTAAGCCCATTAAGGCTTATAAATCTTCACAGAAGAAGATGTTATATGTTGAGTTAAATCATGGGAGGGGTATAGGGAGTGGTGGATACACAGAGAGAGAGTAGGAGTTCCCAATTTAGAAATACATACTCTGTTTCTGTGTGCTGGATAGATCTTGCCCTGGATGCCTCCTGCACTGTATTAAGTACCTTTTCTTAGTTACTTATAATTGTGACTACACAAATAATGTCATAGAGTTCAGCAGATAGGCCCAAGGCTACAAGAGAATGCACAAACCATTTTCTCCTTCATATATTACCTTTAAATTAAAAAAAAAAAAAAAAAAAAAAAAAAAAAAGAAGGCCCTGCCCTGGGCAGGGACACCTCCCACTAGACCAGGTTGCCCAAAGCCCCATCCAGCCTGGCCTTGAACACCTCCAGGGATGGGGCATCCACAGCTTCTCTGGGAAGCCTGTTCCAGTGCCTCACCATGCTCATAGTGAAAAATTTCCTCTTAATATCTAATCTAAATCTACCCTCTCCCAGTTTGAAGCCATTAACCCTCATCCTATCACCACATGCCCTTGTAAAAAGTCCCTCTCCAGCTTTCTGGTAGGTCCCCTTTAGGTACTGGAAGGTGCTATGAGGTCTCCCCAGAGCCTTCTCTTCTCCAGGCTGAACAACCCCAACTCTCTCAGCCTGTCTTCACAGGAGAGATGCTCCAGCCCTCTGATCATCTCTGCAGCCCCCCTCTGGATTCACTCCTACAGGTCCACATCAAGCTCAGCAAAGACAAATGCAATGTCCTGTTCCTTGGGTAGAATAACCCCCTGCAGCAGGTACAGAATCTGACTGGTGAAGTACCAACTCTGCAGAAAATTTGGGCTCTTGCTGGATAATGAGCTGAACGTGAGTGCAGTACATGTTGGGCTTCGTTAACAAGAGCGGATTGAAAGAAGCAATTATTCCCTGCTACTCAACACTTATGAGATAGCGTCTGGAACACTCGTGTTTCACTTTGGGATTCCCCAGTAAAAAAAAACGGAGAGAGTCTATGAGGGCCTCTATGTTTGTATGGGGCTGCAACATATGACATTCAAGGAATAGGCTGAGATATCTGTTTTTGTTTACCCTGCAGAAGAGATGTTGAAAGGGAGAGGAGGGGGATCTAATTGCTGTCTTCCACTACTTAACGGGGGCATAGAGAGAAGATGAAGTCAGACTTTTCATAAATATACAGAGCAAAAGGAGAAGAGGCTGCTAGCGTTTCCGTGGCAACAAAAGCCAATTCCAGCTTGGCGTAAGGGAAGGATTTTTTTTCCGCTGGTCAAGCATCCAGGGAGGACTTTCAAAATATGACTGGACAGAACACTGTGCAGCTTTGTCTGACATTGAAGTTAGAGCTCACTCAAGCAGAAGCTTGGACAAGGGAGAACAGGCAGAGGTCCCTTATAACCTGTGTTATTTTATTATTCTAATTAAGATGCAAGCTAGTTACATACAACTTAGTATTTTAATACCGATTTTTCCTTTTAAAATGGTGTTGGAAAATTTTCTGATACATTATTGCCTGTCATTTAAACCCTATTCTACAGTTGTAATGTGGATTAGGGGAGTCACATGCAGAACTGCGGTGAAAAATGACACAGGCAATAAGCAGGAGAGAACGATGACTGACCTCCCCATTTTCTAAAATGGGAGTTGGAACACAGGGGAGGTGAGTAGACCAAGAACATTCAAAGAAATTTCTGACAGATCTCTAATTAAAACTAAAGTGCCATAAACGCAAGAATATCCCAAAACAATCCAGTGTACAAAGCTAACACTGTCCTGTGACATGCCCTTTGCTAGAAGCCTGGAAAAATCCTGTGAAGTAACCAAAACCAGAAAGGCTCTGCAGCAAAAGTACTGATATAAATATTCTAATATTTTCCTCTAAACTTTTATTAGAATCTGAAAGATAGCCATAATGCAAAGCCAGCAAAAGTCTTCTTGATCTGATGGAGATCAACAGTCTTTCATGTTAATTCTACGCTGTGTAACCTGATCTTTGCACTCGGGAAGGTGAAATATAATTAGGTCAGCTTAGATCTATATGTATTTTGTGAAATCTTCAGGAAAAACCCCAAAAGCTTGGTAAATAAAGCTGTGGATAAGGAGAAGATAGTATCAGTTCTCTGGCTTCTGTGAGACTCAGATTCGTGCAGATTTTAAAGTTCTGCATCTGGGTTAACATGTCAGTTAAGTTTGGGATTTGTATAATTTTACTTTCTAGTGATGAAGGCAGCTGCTGATTACACAGTTGAGACATAATTTTAAGACAGACATGCATGTTTGGTTCTTGTCAATTTATTTTTATGTTTTTAAATTTTTAAAATGTTACTTCCTTGGTACCTGTAAATTGATGGCATAAACGTTAAAAGGACACAAAGTGTGAGATTCTTGTTCGCCTCTCAAGTATGGAAGCAACATGGTAATAAATAAGCAAGCTTGTGTTGTCATTAGCTGTTCGGTACCCATAGCTGTTTGTTACCAGAGATTTCTGGAAAAAAAACTGCACCTGTATAGGCATAGGCTTATAGAAATGGCTATAGATGAAATGATCTTAAATGTCTGCACTTAGGGCAACAAAGATGATTAAGGGATTGGAGCATCTCCCTTACGAGGAAAGGCTGAGAGAGCTGGGACTCTTTAGCCTGGAGAAGAGAAGGCTGAGGGGAGACCTTATCTATGTTTACAAGTACCTAAAGGGTGGGTTGAAGGAGGATGGAGCTGGACTCTTTTCAGTGGTTCCCAGTGACAGGACGAGAGGCAAGGGGCACAAGCTGGAACATAGGAAGTTCCATTCAAATATGAGGAAAAACTTTCTGGTGAGGGTGACAGAGCCCTGGAACAGGCTGCCCAGGGAGGTGGTGGGGTCCCCTTCCCTGGAGATCTTCAAGACCCACCTGGATGCAGTCCTGAGTGATGTGCTCTGGGCAACCCTGCTTTAGCAGGGGAGTTGGACTAGATGATCTCTAGAGGTCCCTTCCAACTCTGACAATTCCCTGATTCCAGGAACTTCTTTCTGGGATGTTCACCTTTGTTCTGTTGTCAGCCTGGTATTTGCTCAAAAGTGGGAACATTTCAGGTTACAACTGACGCACATTCTGTCGTTGTTGGAATAATCTTGCCTTGCGTTATTAGTTTGGCCTTGTCTACACCTTTCTTATCTGTTCCCTTAATGCTTTGCCTTTTTTTTTTTTTGATGTGTAGTCATAAAATTTCTTCCTACCACTAACGGTACCTACAATGGTATTTACAAAGCTGGGCTCTGCTGAATTGATGACATTTCTCTCATGGCTTTTGCAAGCTTGGCTTGTAACTTAAGCCATAATTGAACCGAACAGCCTGACACTAACTGCTTTGCCAAAACTAAAACCCAAAATAGATACTTCTTTCCAATACTTCTTTCCAGGTGAAGCTTTCTTTTACTTGTCAAACATGGATAGGCTTTTTTTGGTATTGTTTGAAGTTCAGCAGCTTCATACTATTTGGGATCAAAGTGTTTCTACCACAAGCTCTTTCTGTAATGTTTTAGATAGCGGGACTGACATTTCCATTGCTAATAAATGAAGTGGAATTGCACGGAAAAGGAGACCAGTGCAGGAAGTGCTTCACAGTTGGTATAGCACAGTCTTCCTATCTATGTGCTTTGCCAGCTAAGTCTAAGTTCAAGATGATGGAGTCCTGAATTTTTAGCAGTCCTCACGATTTTTTTCCTGATATTTCTAGTAGTCATATCTCTGTAAGGAGATATCCGTAAGATATCTGTAAGATTGAGGTTTCATTGCAAGAGGTGACAGACTTCCCTGAAGCCTGTGCTGAGATAGAGTAGGTTTGTATAGCAGCTTTGGAGAGTTACATTTCAAAGCAAAAGTCTGAGAGAAAAGATTGCAAGAGCACTTAAAGGTTCTTATTAGTCTGTCATGAATATCAAAGATACAGCAAAAATGCCCGTGGTCTTGAAGAAGCTTTCTTACAGAACTTATTTCCTAGCATTTTGTATCACTTCATTAGCAAAAGGGTATAGAGCCTAGCCTACTAAACACGTGTCCTGATAGTTACAGCATCTGAGATGGAATACTGCAAAAATGCAAGCAATTAGAATGATATATGAAATACCATATAAAAACTAGCTGCTGGTGCTTTACAAAAAAAAAAGATGGCGTGAGATGTTTGCATTATATTTAACCACCTATATTTGGAACTCGTTTGAAATTTTGCATTAAATCCCTATGCCTAGAGTATGAAATTTCAGTGTAGTGGAAATTGCTGAAGATTCTATTAGTGTTTTGCAGGCAACCATGAGTTCGGTGTGCTTACGCTCTGAATCAACAGAAAGCAATTTTAACAGCAGTAGTGCTAACACTACATGCTATAAGAAAATACTGCAGCATACTGTGTCAGCAATCTATGGAGAAAAGCAAAAATATGGTGTAGCATAAAATAAGAAAATTATCAATCTGTTATCACCTAGTTTTCTTGTAATCCCAAACAATAAGAGTGGAGCATTTGGTCAGTGGCTCAATTTTGAAAAGCTGCATTTCAGCTCTGTTCAAAAACCACCACATTTTATTTTGTCATGCTTGGAAAATGAGGATTGCCTAGGTGATCCATTAACACTCTTTTCTCTTGCATATTCTAGTGTATATCCATACATTTGTAGTTATTTGATAGCAAACTTAAATTTCTTTTATTTCTTTGCTACAGTATAAATATTTGTCTAATGACAAATACCAGCTAAATATCTCAACAGTAAACAAGGACCTGAAAAAGAAATAGCAAAGTTACATTTTCAGAAAGTAAGACTAAGGTTTTGTCTAAAAAAGACCCAAATCTAAAACTTCAAGATTAAGCTTATGATAAAATTACTGTTCCAGGATAAATTGACAACCCATGTAGGTATCAATTTCAGAACTTAAATTCTTTTGTCTGCTTTGTTCAAGGTGTTGATGACCACGGTGTAAATTATTAGCATCTTCTATATAAGAAGTGTGTGTCTTTGGCTGTTTGTGGTTGCTTTCTACTTTTGTTATTCTGTGACCGTCAGTATCTCCGAGAGGTTTCTAATCTGTGTAATGAAATGGAAGTCAAGTAGAAGGAAATTTTGAGCTTTTCTAATTGGTGTCTTTACTGAAGAGAAGACTGCAGTCTTCAGTCATTATGTGTACCTGTTGTGGCTGTCCCTGAGTTGTGTGGAGGGTGGCCAAAAAGTGCTTCTTGCTTAGGAGGTAGAGTGCATGAGAGTACTTCAGGAGCACAGGCAGGTAATGGCTTATGTAAATATTAGGTAATTTGGCTGATAATTGGATGTGGTGTTGTGGAGGAAGAGATGCACGCAGGCTGCATGAGAAGATCTTGAGCTAATATTGGGTGTTGGATGCATAAATAAGAAGAGCGTATAACAAATCTGTACAGGCTGCTAGGTATTGATTTGCAGTTCTGTTAGGATTGCTAGGTCTTTTCTACCCCACAGTCCTCAGAGACATAACGAACACACATCTCGCGGTAGAAATGACACAGAACCGATGCACAAGTCCCTGTGCTTCCTTCCCCCTGTGTGAGAGGAGAAATGGATGTGACCTTTGGGTTTCAGCTCAACGTCATACTTTAGATATTTGGAAGTTCACGCTCTCCCTGCTCTTCTCTAGCAACAACAGATAGTATAGGCTTTAGGAGGAAAATCTTTGTCTGTTTAGCAGAAAGATTCTTTTTTTCCTCCAGATGTAGTCAGTGAATGTGCATAGAAGTCAACTTGCATTGCCAAAGTGCTTGGAACCCGGACTCTTAACTGAAGTTTGTCATCAATAATTTTGACCTTAGATTATGGGGTTTCATTTAATTCTTTGTAATGACTTTTTTTTTTTTTTTAAATTGAAAACAATTTCTGGGTGAGAGTTAGGTCTCCAGACTGCTGCCTGTCTCCTCTACGCCTTGTGCACCACCTGGTGGATCCTTTTAATATCCCTCCAAAGATTCATCCTTTCACAGATCCACAAAATGCAGTATTTGCTTGTTTCCAAAAAAAGGTAACTCACACACCAGTTACTTTGTCCAATAACAAAATATGTCTTAATTCATACCTTCCTGTTTAACTTCCAGTTGTGTTTAGCACCATCATAAAGAGTTCTTACTTTAATATGGAATCAATAATCGTTAATGGCAATCTAGTTTAACTTTATCCTTCCCCAATTTAGAGAATCGGGAAGAACAATATTTTCAAAAGTCTTAAATACTGTTTGCATGAAACCATGTGAAAAGAACCCACTAAGACTTGATAGTGAAGGTGGTTTACTCAGTTTCAACTAAGTCTTGATATTCTTTCTCCCCCTTGCTAAGTATCGTGCGCAGAATCAGGTTTAGTTACTGGCTTTTCACTTCTGTAAATTTAAATTTGTGAGTCAGTTCTGTTTACTACAGGGAATGTGTATTACTAATTATTCCAGTAGTTTGTACACGCATTATTTTTCCTTAAGCAAAGACTCTTTTACGTTTAGTAAGCTGTATACAAGGTGATGGCACTATTTGCAGTTGAGAGGAATATATATTATTCTTGAAAGTCATTTAAAATTGAGGATATTCTGTTGACATGACTGCGGTTTTTTTTTTTTTTCTTTTTCAGATTCACTAGAAATAGTTGAATTATCCACTTCTTCAGAGGAGCACACGCAAGCTCAGGAGAGTTCTAATACACTCTCAGCATCCGAATTGCCCAGCAATAGAAAATTGTACACCGAAACAAACCAACCTGCTGAGAAACAAAAAATTCACAGCTTTGCAGAAAAATAATGAACAACGTGATGCTGGAGTACCAATGCCTAAGCAAGAGTTATTCGTCACCTCTCTGGAAGCTGTATGTGAAGAACAAAAGAACAAAGTTGGCAGGCAGGTAAGCACTAGGTGCCGCAGGGTGTAGTTGCATCCAATTGGATGCATTTACAAAGCTTTAGGACTCTTCGCACTTTTCACATCACTCCTGAGGTTCTATCTTTGTACACCGCGTACTTTTGCCAGCATTTTCTCTCTGGCAGGATCTAGAGCTAGCTGTGAACGTGGGATCTGTGAAGAATATTCTTTTTCAGGATTTTCAGAGACCAGGTTTCAAAAGAGGGGCTGATGACTCAGTGTTGCTGGTCTGACAACTCTATATTCATCAGCCTCCTCAGAAGCTTTTTTCAGCCTTCTTTCCACTGAGCATTGGGAGAATATGCCTCTTTTTTTTTTTTTTTTTTTTTTTTTTTAAGATTAGAAAAGAAAAAGATGTTTCCCGGAACTGTGGTTTCTCTGAATTCGTTCATTTTGGCCTTCAGTTATGTGAGTAACATCACACTCGCTGGGTTCTCATTCTGATTACTGCACCTTACCTCCTCATTTTTGCTAATTATATAAAAACTTCTGATGTCTCCTTCAAACGTGTGGATTCCGCTTGCTTACTCTCGTTTCTACTCTGCATTTCTCACCAAGGCATGATGAGACTTCTGTTTTCCTAAATCTTTCTGTAATCTAATTACTCTACTTTGACAATACAGAGTTTTACCTTCTGCTGAAGAACGATTGAACAATTTCCTCTGCTCTGCTCATTCACTTCTGACATCAGGCAGGCATCAAGGATAACATGCATTGTTTTGCCTTAAGTAAATTATCATAAGGTATGAACTTGGAATTCTTATATTGTGGACTTCTAGTTGGTGATCACGCATAAAAAGAAGATCTTTCTTTCTTTCTTTCCCCTTCCTGTCTTTGTGGTCATTTCAAAACAGCAATAAAACCAGGGACCTCTTGCATCCGTCTTGATTCGCTGGTCATCATTTATCATGATGCTGTTTAGGTACATTTGTTTCAGCCACGTAAATTACAAAGGCTGTGAACAGCCATGCCTTCAGTGAAGTGTGTACAGTGGGGGTTTTTTAAACAAAGAAATAGCCCTGCTATTGCTATCGCAAGCTAATTGTAGTTCACGCTTGATGAAAATGGACACTTTTTTCTGTTGGCTGTTTCAACGGTGCTAAGGTCTAAATGCTCTGAGCTGATGAAGAGGTTAAAATACCAGGAGCAATAGTGTCATATTCTGTATTAGAAACCATCTTCCCTTGTTCCTGAATTTGTGAGCTGTAAAAGTAAGTCTTCTGGACTTCTGAGCTAGGTAGATTGGTGGTAGTCAGTTCCGTAAGTGAAAATACAGATATGCTGACAAGAAGGTCTTCTCTGCTGGGTGAGAAATAAAGAATTAGTATTATTAAATAATAATAGTAACTTTTAATATTTTATAATTAATTGCTTCTATTTAATATAATTATTCTCATACAATAATATATATTTCACGTAAGATTTTATTTATATCTACTATTTCTGTATTGTTAATTAAAAACAAAATATTTAAATATTATAAATGAAATACAATTTTGAACAGGTGATTTTATAAAGTGAAAGCAGTTGGAAATACCACTTAGTATTTAATTAATGAAAATACATGCCATTCCCTGTAACAGCTGCTGAAGCTCACTGGGTTTCCATCACCGCTGCAAAACGTGAAACAAGGAAGCAGTGACCTCAAAGAGCTCACGCACACGTACGTGAGTGTGTGCGTGCCTGTGTTTTACATCAAATCACTCACACGGCTGCAGATGAAGAAAATGATCACATTTACTTACACGGTGTAGTTCTGTGATTCAGTGGTGATGCTGAACTCTGTTGAAAGCACTTGCTAACTTTAATTATTTTGCTCAATTTGTTTTTAAATGTCCTCGGACTGCTTTGAAATAGCAGCTGGATCAATTTCTGGAACAGAACACCAGTTTGAAGTCTTTTAAATAAGAAAGCAAACACAGATATTTACAGCTTAATGGTGAGTTTTAAAGATACTTCTTCAGTGGTATTATCTGAAGCAAATCTCAAACTACATTTTGTGGTAGGTTTAATTCATATACGGTGACCAGATTGTGATACTTTTATTCCCATTGTAAGTGTTAACAGCAGTTAAAAAGTATTTAACTGCTGATTGTGACCTCTCACCCAAGTAAGCATACTTAAATAAGCTCGCTTTTAGCTGATGCTTGCTTATTTAGTGAAGTTTTGTACATAACTAATTTAGATTTGCTTAGCACCAATGAGGGTAATAGAATGAGAAAACGCAAGTCTGCTGACTTGAAATTTAGGAATAAATTGTGTTCAAAACTAAGCTGTGTATCACACTGTGCCTTTTTAACCTGCTGATCTAGGTAACCCAGTAAAACAAGCTGTTTGACTTCTAACTTGTGCTGTTCCCCTTCGTATCTCCATTAAGGAGGGAGAAAGATCTGGATTTTTCTGCAGGAACTAAAAACTCTTCGTATACCCTTCGAGTTGATGTATCAGGGATTGTCACAGGAAAAATTACTGTTGCCACGGTAACCATATAACAGATGGTGACAGTTTTTTGTTATCATTCCAATGAGGATGTAAGACTGATGATTCAGTTGACTAACTTACCTGCCTCGAAGAGGGAGGACACTCTTGCACTAGCCTGAAGCAAGATCTATAGCCCCAGTTGGCTATTTTTTTCCTACTATTCCTGCCGCTCCTTATATTCCTGCATTCATTCCTGAAAAGCCCTGCAGCCCTTGAGCCCTTAGGTGACCCATGGATGGTTGCATAATCTCTTGAGTTCGCAGGTTTGGAAATAAAGCGATGTAGACCTGGAATGAACTTCTGGTTGGAACGTGAAGCGGAGCAGTAATTTTCAATGAGCCTGGGTTAGTTTATACTATTAATAAAGCAGTGCAGTGAGTTAAATAGGATGCTGAGGAAATGAAAAAAAGGCTAACTAGAAGATCAGGTTTTATGAGTCCCTGGAAGACTCGGATTTGGCAGAGGTAGCTTTTTTTTTTTTTTTTGACGTTTTCCCCCTACACCTTTCTCCATGCAGTCCTTGCTGCGGTAGAACACCCAGTAGAGCAGCAAGTGGTCAGCCTGCATTTGGCGTACGGACATGAGACGATCTCTAGAGGTCCCTTCCAACTCTGAGGATTCCATGATTCCATGAGAGCAGGAGACCCAACCGATGCTGATGTGAGCGGCCAGTTCCAAAAGCTTGGAACAGAAAGCCAGCAAGATGTCAGTCCCACCTCAGTAGGACCACCTCTACAAGTACAATCTGCGTGTAGCTATTGCAACTGTAGCTGCACATAGAGAAAAGCTAGCCCAAATAATTTTATTCCCAGGGTAAATAGAACACATCCTGGCAGATGTTTTTTTATTTTTTATTATAAAGTCATGGTGTAGGGTTGAGTGGGCATTTCTAAAGACTCTACAGGAAAATAAGAAAAAATCCTCAGCTCTTGAAAATACAGATCTTAGTGTTTTATATTCTCAAAGGGCAGAAGGTACTATCTCCCCTTCCTTAAGGACTTTTTGAATGGACAAAAAAAATTTGATTTTTCCTTTAGTAATCCCTAAAGATTCTGCTTCATTATGTTTTTACAGTTTCAGTAACCATACATGCTCAGAGATAAAAGGAGCTTTATTTGGCAGTCACACTACAAACGGTACAGGGTCTCTGTGAGGACACAACTGTATTAGATTTCACTTAAAAGGCGTTTCTAAAGAAGGTTGTCTACTGTGTGAGCACAGAGAGCACCACTTCCAGTTCCAGAGCAACTGGGGAAGAGACAGTATAGCTGTAAACTGTTTAGTTCTATTTCCTTGTAGTTGCTAATCCAGTGCCTCTACATTTCTAGAGCAGCACTGTGCCCCGGTTGTTGTCACATTATTCGTTATGTTATTATGATGTTAGTTTGATTAAATAACTCCAGTCTTATGCTTCTTGAAAAATCATGGTATTATTGCTACTGCAAACTGAAGAGTAGTTATTTATGAATAAAAGGTCCATATTTGCTTTTGAATGTAACATCCTTAGAGCAATATTGCGTGTAGCACATTATTTTCCTTGCAAGTAAAACATTTTTAACGCCACTCAGAAGGTGAGAGAAGTAACTTAGGCTTTTGAGACCGAGGACCAATCTATGTTAAGTAGCTAGTTAAGAAGAAATTGTTTCATCCCTGACAGATCTCACTTAGTGGATCACTATCATCCTGGCTATTCAAGGATCGTACTAGAGTTCTCAAAATGTTAATCGTCAGCTTTTGTTATTATTATAACTAGGAAAATAAATGGTAAACAAGAAATATATTCTGCTCAGAATCAGAACTCTGGTTGTTTAGAGAGTATTTTGATGTAATTTATACATTCACTAGCAATTTGCTTAACACCTAAATGGTAAAATAACTGTTGGTAACAAAGTTTATCAGCAAACACCATTTACTTCAAGAAATCCAGGAACTGATGTAGTAACACATTTATTGATCACTTTACCAACTAAAGATACAATTTTATACAGTCAGTCAACAGCAGAAACATACTTTATGAGAAGCTATGCTTTAAAAAATGGTGTTTACAATATGGATTTCACTACAGCTTTTCAAGCCAAGCTTTTACAGTGCTAATCAAACAACTGCTGTACTTGAACTTTTTCCCTAAAACATCAACAATAATGTCGTAGACGAAGTAGCTTTTCCATTGTTACTGTGGGTTTAGAATTTAACAAGACATCTTTAAAAGGTTTAAAACATCCATAACATTGTCATTACTTTAACATTCACACTGATAAAGTGATACATTTAATACTTTCTAGCATTAATAAACAGTGTAAAAATATATTGCATATATATATATATATATAAATTTGTTTCCTTTTCCTGAAAAAACCTAGTACAAACTAGTAGTATATGATCCCCCCTTCAAGTTTCTTTTACTTATTTTAAAGATTGAATAGTAGTAGTTTTAAATTAACAGAAACAAAGGTGTGGAAATAGAGAATCACTGTTGTGCTCCCCCATAACCTCTTGACATGGTTACTAAGCATATTAACCCCTTGGTAACGCTGGTTTCATTTCTGCTAACACCAGTTGGAATTTTGGCACTGACTGCAGTGGGGATAAGGTTTTTGCCAAGTGTGCTTTGCACTAGATGGTGCCTGGCCCCCTTCATCAAGTGGTTAAAAATCTTTGCTTAGGATATATTTATCTATTACAGTTAAGATTTAAGAAATGCTATGCTCAAGTTGTTCGTTTGCAATAATGAAGAAAAAAAAAAGTTCAGTGTTAAGTTAGTGAGAAAAAAAAAAAAGTAAACTTGTAAGGTTAAATGATCATGTAAAATTTTTACCGTGTTGAAAATTTCACAGTGAACACAGTAGGCTAGTACAGCTGAATGTTAAAGTTTGCAATGCCTGCAATTATAAATATTGCAGGTAATTATTAGCACACAGCAGCTTCCTGGTTTTCTGGACCAAGATGAAAGTCAAATGAAAATAAGAACAAGAAATAGTAAGATTCACTGAAGGTTTTTATCATGCTGTACAGTGCTCCAAGGAAGACTACGTCAAGACCTATCTCCATATCACAACTATTTAATGATTAAATTTTTATTAGTGCTCTAGGTAATCAAAGACAAAACAGTTTTGCCTCTACACTTTCTGATCAGGTCCTGACAGCATGCACATCCAGATTTGTGCAAATAAAGAATCAAAACATCTAAACCAAATTAGAAATTGATGTTGGAACAGCATGGACAGATAAACAAGCTAGCAAAGGAATAAAGCATAATGTGGATAAATAAATGGTTCATGACTGAAGAAAACCAACCTCAAACATTCAAAAATTATACTTCTGTATAAATATATATTTCTCCCATAATATTTAAATATGTGAAACACAAAACTTTTCTAAGAATAAACTTCAATATACTTATCCAACATTGACCATTTCTCTGCTTTACAGAATGTAAAGACAAATTACTTTGTATTATAAGCATTATACAAAACATTTTCCCTGCTGCAATAGTTTGCCAAAGCTGATATATTCTGAACCAAGCACAGAGATAAACACAAACACGCTTTTGTTGCATCCTATAATTCGTTTTGTCTATGACCTTGCCCTTTCATATACTACAGTGCTAACAAAAGTAGTTTTCCAACAGGATTTTATATGGGACATCAGAGTTTGTAGGTTAACTGACCTTACACAAAGCCTTTCTAAAGAGCTAGTAGGTATTTAGCATGAATATTACAGACATACAGCATTTCAGTTGCATTAATATAACCCTATTTAACAGAGCCCAGGCTGTGTTATTTCACATTATTTGATTACTTTGTTTAAAAACAGCATATGAGCAAATGCAAGCATACAGAAACTCATGTGATGTAAACTGGAGCTTAAAATAATTCACCATTGTGGGGATACAGATTGCCATCTTTTTTCTTATTTTGTTGATCGTACAGCTCCTGATCAAAATGTAGAGATGGACGAAGTATGAATGTATTTTTAGGACAGTATTTTTTCATTAACTTGAACGTAACTTTATTCACGTTTGTGATCTATTTTGAAAAATGTGCAAATAATAGAAAAATCTTGACTAAGGGAACTGAAGGAAAGGGCAAATTATCATGAGCGTTATCTTTAAGACCTTTAAAAATGCTTACAACGAAACTTACTTTGTACAGTGCCATAAGCTTTACAGTAACTCACAAAAAGAGATGTTGTATAACTGTATTGGAAAATTCATTTATTGGCTGTTTACCTGCAATGGAATATGGTAGGTGCTTAACATTTTTCCAAACCAGGTTAGTCAGTTGGGCATTTCAACGCCAATTTCCAAACGTAAGGTATTAAAAAAAAAAAAAAAAAGAAAAAAGAAAAAAGAAGTCTCTTCTATAGTCTTGCCACTCATGTATATATATGCCCCAAAGTAGTGGGCATATATGCCCAAAGGTAATATACTGAAAAACATGAAAAAATCCATAATATATTACAGTTTTTTCTTCCTGCATAAAACAAATTACTCGGACAATTAAGACGTGGAGGTTCTATCTGCAATATTTTTTAGCTTCCTGAAGCACCATTCTTGGGTGGAACATCTTTCAAAGCATTGTTTCTGATTTTAACGAGCAAGCATGAATGCAAGCAACTAAAGGTCTCTCACTAGTTTCAGGATTCTGAAGGCTTAGAAAGAACATCCCAATCCACCATTTTCAGCTTATATTAGGTAAGCCAAATGGGCACTTGGGTGCGCAGAATGAGTAACTGAATGTCTAAATGCTATTTTATGGGCAAACGCTCCCAATACAGGAAGTACGCATCTATCAATTTGAGGCACTCCAGACTGTAAGAATTTCACACAAAGTTTGAGATCCGTCATTACGCTTCAGGTATTTCATTTTACAAAGGCCTACGCAAGACTCAAGTCCATAGGCGTTGTATGACAGACCCGTTTTCTGTTCCCACCTCAATGTACCATGACTTTGTACTTGCTAACCGATGCTGAACAACTGCATGTACACATAGTGAGGGTCAACTTGCTTCACAAAGTTGGGGCAAAGGAAAATACAGGGCCCATGCAAGGCATTATTTTAAATGGTCTCTCGAGAGCACTCAGAGGAAATCTTGCTTTCACCCTGACTCTCCCTCTTCTACTTCCTCGCTACAGAGAAACTCTTCTTGTCACACCAAGTCTATGTTAGAATCTCTGAAGAGTGATTTCCCCCAGAAACATGAACAGGGTAGACATGTAAAAACATAAAAGCCTCCTTAAATCTTTACCTTCATGCTATGGAGGGAGAATGGCAGTGTCACCAACTGGCCAACCTGAACAGCATTGGCTGTAGAACTAGAGTTTGGCCCTAATAAGATTTAAGGTTTGGATTGACATTTATATGGTTTAGTTACTTAGCTGGATCCAAAGAGTACGTATACGCACACACAAAGCTGTACAAGTCTTGTGTACTACATTGCTTATTACCAACTAATAGACGAGCCAAGAACATAATACTCACACTACAAACGATGTACACAAAGGTGTAGTTATTCCGGCACACACGCAAGGCTAACAGTCAGTTAAGAGGACACATTAGTGCAACACATTACATTTGCTCTATCATGAAGGTAAAAAGGTTTGTTTCTTGGCCAGTGCAAACAGAGAATTCTCATTCATGGATGACAGGCACATACCTCCAGAATACATGCATCACTGAATGGCAGGGTTATGTTTTGAATATCATACATGCAGGCACAAAGAATTAAAATTTATTTTATAACTATGACAAGCCTTAAGGAAAAAAACCCCTACCAATTACAACTTTAAACTTTTGGTTTTGGAGAAAGATACATGAGGATTTTCTCTACAGATGGTTACAGATGGCTGGGATACCTATCACTTGCAAGCCAAACCCATAGCAGTCATTTGCCTTTTAATTCTGGCTATTTCCAGCTACCATAAAATATATTAATTGAGCCAATAGAGGAAAAATATGGGAGACTGAAATGCTAATTCATGATCAAAGCTTTCTATAATGCCAAAAAGTTGTCAGAGGAATTTTTAATTTAGGTAAGGGCAGTACAATACATGGAAAAATATCGTACTTCACTCCAAAATATCTTTGAAGGACAATCTCTACACTGATGAAAAACACAAGTTGTGACATGTGAGTAGTTTTAAAATCTCCCTTTCCCTTCCCTAAAGTGAAAAAGGGATAAGAAATACTGTAGGTTTTTAAAAAAAGGTGAAAGTGGCTAGATCTTGGCCGTTTCCCTTGGGATTCCAAATATTTGATTACAATTAATGACAACTATCTTCCACACTAAGTGTAGTAAAAGCGAAAAAATCTTTCCAAAGTACTGTCTTTCCAGCCACAACTTCCCTTTGTCACTGTCATATCAGAATGACTTCTTTTCACGCATCTCTTTGACTGAGTTTTGAAACTATCCAACTGTAGAAATGAAGACTAAACAAAGGAGTGTGTTCCTCAAAATAAACTACTGCTATCTGAAGCATCTTCTTACGTCCTGATCCAAAGTTTACTGGGTGACTGAAAGTATTTCCATCAGGTCTATACAAAGTGGTTTGGTTCATGGCAGGGATTTTATACTGTACAAATAATAAAAGTAAACTCTGGCAGAACCCCAGCTAGTTCCATCAGCCTCTTCTAAGCAAAGGAAGTAGCTCAGTTTCTAGCCCGTGTCAGCTTGGATCTGTCTGCATTCTCCTTTCCGTGCCCTCCATCTTACGAGCACACTGGTCTCTCTCACACTATAAGCTAACAACTTAAAACCTAATTGTACCTTAAAACCTTCCTAACCAATCACTCCTTCTGTACAGCAACAGTCTGGCATTACTGACACTCAGTATCTGGGTACTTGAGAAAACCTGGCACTTCTGCACCTCGTGTTAGGTATCACCCGATGTGCCAAACAGGGCAGTGAGCTAGGAACAAACAGCCAGATCCACAGTGTGCTGAAAGGGTTCTGCAGGAGACTAGACTTAGCTATAACTTAACTTAGCTGAAGGTCTTAGCAAGGGCTAGAGGCTTAACATTTTTATTCATAAAAACCAGGACTATCCTGGAGCCTTCTTCAGGTGCACAGGCACCAGTGACGTAGAGTAAGGTTCTCTACATTTAGACAGCTCACTACTATGCTGGAATAATTCAGCCATTCTTGGTATCACAGTATGCTATTTTCTGCCTCAGAGTGTGACACGTCACCAGTGCAACACAGGAGTGGATGATCCTTCATTCCATAGAAAATCTTCAAGAACAATGGGTAACTCTTGGAAAGGCTTTACAAAGCTGGATGCTTCTCATCCTGAGCATCCTTACATACATCAAAAATCCTCCCAGGTAACCAGAGCCAACCATGGAAAAAGCCATTTAAATCTTTGCAAGAACATGTGCTGAGTTTTGGCAAAATTCCCTCCCTCTTCAAAACAAAACCCAAAATAAATTATAAACAAATAAAAAAGATCTCCAAGTCCACAAGGAAGTCCTTGCCTTTGTTTGCTATTGTTGTTTTGGTTTCAGGCTGATATATGGGCTCAAAGGGTCATTGGTGGCAAAGTTACAAGAAAGGCTTGTATTCAATGTTAGAAAAACAAAACATGAACAGTTTAAGAGCTGAAAACCAGTGCTCTGTTTCCGGGCATTGGACAAATACGGACTGTTGACCTGCATGGCACATGACAGCATTCACTAAATTTTACATACTCTGAGTGGGATGCTGATACGGGCTGGGGAGAGCAATAAATTTATTAACCTTTATTCAGAGTCAAACATGAAAATCAGTGCACGAGCTCTTTTTGAAAGAAAGCAAAGCAGAACTGCTAGGGGCTGGTTTTGAATCCTGAAAATCTTTCAAAATTTTAGAGAAGCAGAGTAATACATTAGGTAACTTGATCAGCTCTTGTGGAAAATGGGACCAGCCTTTTCTCTGCTTTCTACCCAATATAAAAAATTAATTACTTTTATTCCTATTAAGCTGTTTTGGCATTCTGGGCCCCAGGCAGGTCACAGTCGGCTGCCTGTAGCTTAAGCCTGTGGAATTGTTTCTCCTTCTAGAGGAGTGGAAAGCCATTCCCATCACTACTATCACTCCCAAGTTGGGCAGCAAAAGTGAACAGAGAATCAAATCCCCTGGCTTCAAACATATTTAACATAAAATGTAGCCTGGTTATAACAGTCTATTTTTGTAGGCAAATTGCAACCAATTACATGGATATTAATTGTAGATGTCGTTATTTCAAGGGGCCGTAAAATTTCCTTACATATTTTATAGCCTAAAGGGAATACGTGCCAATGTATGCGCATAATAACGTTCACTTAATAGCACTCTGATTGGCAGTGTTTAGTCGTAATATTTTAAACCATTATTAGCTTAATGCCCCCTTCATTTCAAACGTGAGGCAGTGCAAACTTGAAAACAGACTGCAAAAAGCTTTAATAGACTTACTTAGTAATGTTTTGTTCCTCACCTCTCAGGTTAGTACAATACCTCCATCCAAATCCAGCCAGTCAGAACCATGCTGCAGTACACACAGTAACAAGCACAAAGTATAGACAGGAGGAAAGTAAGGGCTGGTATTTTCCACCTCTTTCTGTTGACGTAAAATACTTTAGAACCTACATTGTCCTAGAAATAGCCTTTTTTTTTTTTTTTAGTTTTTCATGAGTGGTGTATGACATTTACAGGCTAGCACCTTGTATATTACAACCACTTACTCCCCAATAGTATATTGTTGAATGTTTTAAGGAAAGTGCCAGATCCTGTATAAGACATTTTTAAAAAGCCCCAAAATAGTAGTCCAATCAGACTGCATAAGTAATGGGATATTCTTCAGAAAGACTGCTATGAAAGACCCTCTTTTAAAGAGGTTCTCTTCGACATCCTCAGGGCAACTGGACATTTAGGAATGTTTGAGATCTTTTGCTTGAATTGACAAAGTGTAGTATAACTGCTCTTGACTTTGTTGGTTTTGTTTTGGTTTTTTTTTTTTTTTTTTTGTCGAAAGCTCAACAAAATGATATATTTTTTGTACCGATATATTTATTTTTGCCAATATACGCATGAGGAATGTAATGAAGTGGTGTTGTGCTGCAGGTAGCTCAGCAGATGTTGAAATCAGTTCCAGTTCCTGAAAACAACTTCTTGACAACATAGTCTTAGCATTCACAATGACCAAAACATGTGGGATTCATCTACATCATTCTGACAAAATATATTCTCTTTCCCCCTCTCTTTCTCCCTCTGTGTAGTAAACCCTCAGCCTTACTTGCTTCCTTGTACTTTATGATCGTATGTGCCTGCATGCTTATAGCCAGATACATATCCTGAAGCATCCACCAGATCTTCTCGGCCAGCTTTGCCTTTTCCTTTCCCACTGGGATCAAACCTCTCTTTGTGAGAACCCGTGAATTTTGATGTATCTGTAAGGCGTGATACAGTTGGAGATGAAATGGCTTTCTATTGGAAGAAAGAAAAACAAACAAAAAACCACATCAGAAATAAATTATTCTTAATACAAATATTTGTACATGATAGCGACATTTCAATCTTTACTAATGATGGAGACTATGTAAATATCTACTCACTTCCAGCAAAATGACACAAAAAAAAGTTTGTTTCTTGCCATTACATACATTGACAATAATAATAGCCAAGGAGAAAATAGTGCAAGTTATGTCAAAAACTTTTGGAACAGTCTTTCAATATGAGATACTTCTGAATAATAATCAAGTTCTAAGCATCAAAGACACGAACAAGTCATAGGGAACAGCCATGTTCAAAATCCATTACATCAAAATCCAGGCATAAAATCCTGGCTCCACCAATACAGAAAAAGCAAACCAATACAGCTAGAATTCGTTGCTTCAAGAGACAAATTTATTCTAAACTCTAGGATTCATGACAGAAGTAACAAACTAGAAGGACTGAAAGTTATTTTCAATGTGGCAAGTTAGCAGTCTATGAAATGGGACTGAGACTTTCCTCTGCTTCCACTGAGTCATATCAGGCTGCTTAAAAAACAAAGTTTTGCTGTTAATGAGACAAAGAAAATTTGACTACACAAACAGAAAGAAAAAGAGATTTCACAGAAGAAGATAGGAGCATGCTAACCTGTGTGCTTGGACTGGGAGCAGTTTCTTTGATCCTTAACCTTACATTTTAAAATCAGAAGAGAAATGGCATTAAAGGCGAAGGGAAAACACAAAAGATTTTTGCAGAGTAGTGGAAATGGAGCTAAGATGAAACAAAGACTGATAAAATTTGGGTATCCTTCTTACGTGCGCAACCCTGGTAGGGTGCATTTTAGAGACAAGTGTGACATGGGCTTCACTGCAGTGAAGTAAATGTTCTGGGAAACTTACCTTTCATCAAAAACCTCAATCCCCCTCTACCCATCCTCAGCCCAAATAAATGCTCATTAATGAGACCTAACAAACGGGCTTTTCCATAGGATGACATATGCTGAATATCTTTTAATGGTGAACATTAAAAGATCAGAGACTTGGAAGAGATGCTCGAATCTGTACCAATAGGAACAGGATATCTGGATTCAGTTAGACTGGGAATGAATGCTATAACTTGTACACCATGGGAGCCACACATCCTCCTTATATATCCTCCCTAGCCACCCTTTAAATAAAAGCTGTTTTGAGGGACTTTGTCCACATACTTAACTACTTAATGAGAATCTCAGGTTATAAACTTCTGCCTTTCTCCCTCCAAACGTACCCAACGTGTGACACATACACTACTGCACTGCTCAGCAGCGTTACTTTCAAGTAAGGTCCTGAGGGGAAAGATGGTGTGGAGGTGTGAGTTCTGTCACTATCTGAAAGAAAATGACAACTGGAGCATTCATTTCTCAAAACAGCATTGCTGAATGATGTTTAGGGACTTTTGCCTTGCAGTCTCAGACTACTATTTGCAGAAGTGCTTATTTTTCTATATGGAAAAACAAAAGACGACAATGCTTAGAAGTATTCCTTCTTAATATATACAGTTTTCTTGTCCACATTGGCCTGCTAGCACCTTATAACCACAAAACCTGCATTCACAGTAGAGCTAATTAAAAAAAATATCACACCCTGTGATCAGTAATTGTATTAGCAGCCCTGCTAGATAAAATGAAGATGCAAAAGAAATGTATAAGCTGAGACAACAAAAGCAGCAAAGAAAAACTCCTGGCCTGGTGCCCAGCTGAGAATTTGTTCTTTCGGTTTCTCAGGGTATTTGTGTACAACCTGTTCGATTTACTGAGTCACATAACAGAACCAAAGGCTTGTCTGGCCACTGGAAATTACTCTGACAACTCAGGGAAAACAGTGTGTACAACCTGTTAGCTTCATCCTGGGCACAGGCACTAGGGAATTCTCTGCTATTTTAAGTCTTCCTTGTGAATCACCGTTTTGTTTGGTAAGTGAAGGGAAACACAGGGGCTTGTACCTTGAATAAAAATTCTGGCACAAACCAGTAGGAATAAGCATTTATATGGTGCAGCGCCAGAGTGCTTGACTGAACAAAGTCTTCCACCAACCACCGTTTTGAACCATGAAGCATCTAGAGTAGTGGGCAGTACATGTGTCTCACCTAACTCATTTCCCTCGATACTTCTCCATTTGGAGTTTACCAGTCATCTGTCTACAGATTTCACATCCACTTCTTCCTCCTGGTGTCTCTTTCATAACACTGTTACGTCCTCTGGTGAAGACTTGTGCTAGGACTTTTATAACTCATTCTTCACCTGCTAGAGCCAAGTGTGTTCCAAGTGCAATGGCAATATAGCAAGTGGTTGAAATCCAAAACAATAGCCCTATGTTTCAGCACCCTTTTGACATTTCTTAAAAAAAAAAACAACCCAAATTTATTTAGCAAATGACTTGGGACAGTGGCTCAGACCTTTGGCTTTCATATCTATTAATTGAAAGTTGATATGTGTATGTGCAGGGAGAAAGAAACACCAGCATTCTAAGTAAAGGGAAATTAACACCAGAGATTAAAAAAAAATACAGTCTTATTGTCCTGAAAAAACAGTTAAGCAAAACCTAAAGCCCCAGCACAACGAACATCACAAATCCAGAGCAAGAACCACAGTGATCCCACATCCTGTGTTCTTTCAGCCCAGGATGGATCAGAAGGCTTCCTGTATCACAGGAGTCACAACATGTGAAATGAACGTAAAAGCAGTAGCTGCAAGGCAAACATTCTTTCTCCAAACTGTTTTTAACTGAGTTAAGAACTGCAGCCTTATCCTAAGTTGCATGTGAAGTCACTGGTGCACCCCTTCCGACATGTGACAGAACATTACAGTTGAAAGACGTTGGTTTCCTGCTGGCAAAGTTTCTATGAAACTGAAGGCTCAACAGTACAAAATTCAGGCAATTTTAATTCCTTGTACATTATGCCCTCACTCCCTGAACTGATCCATCCACATAAAAGATCAGAGAGAATGAGATGCCTGATAATGTTCAGTTATGCAGAACACCCCACTTCTCCTTTTATGTTTCCTATGACAAATGCATATCCATTAAAACGAAAATACTACTTCCTCTGTAAGATTGCACAAACATTACACAGCAGGGCCAGGTGCAATCTAAGCATCCTGCTAAGACGCCTTCTTTTAAAAAAGCCTTTGTATGTACAGAGTAGAATACACAAGGACTTCACGTCTATCTTGGACTCCTCAACAGAAGCAGCTAGTGGTACTATATATCACAGAAGGGCTGAGGTTGGAAGAGACCTCTGGAGTTCAACTGCTCCAAACCCCCACCCCTTCCATCTACAGCCAGTTGCCCAGGTTCATGTCCAGATGGCTTTTGATATCTCCAAGGATGGAGACACAACAACCTGCCTGGGCAACCTGTGACAGTGCTTGGTCACCCTCAAAGTGAAAAGTGTTTCCTCATGTTCAGAGGGAACCTCTCATGTTTCATTTTGTGCCCACTACCTTTTGTCCTGTCACTGGGCACCACTGAAAAGAGCCTGGCTCCATCTTCTTTGCACCCTCCCTTCAGGTATTTATATACATGGATAAGATTCCCGCTTGAGCCTTCTCTTCTCCAGGCTAAACAGTCCCAGCTCTCTCAGCCTTTCCTCACAGGAGAGATGCTCTAGTCCCTTAACTATCTTCATGGCTCTTCGCTGGACTCTCTCCAGTAGCTCCATATCAGTCTTCTACCGGGCAGCCCAGAGCTGAGTGCAGCACTCCAGATGGGACCTCACCAGTGCTGAGTAGAGGGGAAGGAGCACCTCCCTCGGTCCGCTTGGCAGTACCTTGCCTAATGCAGCCCAGGATACCAGTAGCCTTCCATGCGGTAAGAGCATGTTGCATGCTCATGTTCAACTTGGTGTCCACCAGGATCCCCAGGTCCTTTTCTGCCAAACTGCTTTCCAGCTAGGTGGTCCCCAGCAGCTACTGGTGCATGGGGTTGTTCCTCGCTGGGTGCAGGACTTTGCGCTTCTTGCTGAACTTCCTGAGGTTCCTGTCAGCCCATTTCTCCAGTCTATCGAGGTCCCTCTGGATGGCAGCATCTGGATGACGTATCAGCGATTCCTCCCAACTTTGTGTCATGAGCAAACTTGCTTAGAGGACACTCTGCCCGCTCTGCAGTTTTCTGCAGATCACTAATGAAGATGTTAAGGAGGATTGGACCGAGTATGCCCCCTCTAAGGTACACCACTAGTTACTGGTCTCCAACCAAGCATTCCCCTTTCGAGGTACACTGCTGGTTACTGGCCTCCAACTAGGCTTTGCACCACGAATCACCACAACTGAAACTCCACACCACTGTCTGCTCATCCAGCCCCTACAGCAACAACTTGAGGGGCTATGAGACTCTTATGAGACCATGTCAAAGGCCTCACTGAAGACCAGGTAGACACTATCCAGTGCTCTTCCCTCATCTACCAGGCCAGTCATTTCATCGTATAAGTTTATCAAATTGGTCAAGTGTGACTTCCCCTTGATGAATCCATGCTGACTGCTATTGATAACTTTCATTTGTCTGGAAATGGTTCCTAGGATTAGCTGTTCCACCATCTTCAGTGATGAAACACTGTCCTAAGTGTTAAGTGATGTCCAAGGACATCCCTTGTCCTAAGGTGACAAGTTTATTCATAAAGATTCCTCTATGAGCTGACAAATTATTTTTAGTGAACTGCCTTTATGAACCAAATGTGCACCCAACTTGTTTTTATCAAAATGCTGTTTCTGTTTATGAACAACAAAACCAACTATGGAGACTAAACTGGCAATTGAGCAAAGGGAAAAAAAATAATTAAAAGGGTAGTTGGGAACTCATTCTTCTGCACAACCTAGCTCGTCATTACTAATTGCACAAGGGCAGTGGGAGGCAAAAAAAAAAGGGGGCTCATCAGTGAGAAAAAATGTACGAAGAAATATAGTGAACAGCACGAAGGGCTGGATGAGGACAACTTCCATCTTAGCAAGTCAACACTCTCCCTTCTTTTTCCCAATGAATCACAGACAAATGATTCTGCCTTGTCAGATAGCAATTCTGCTTGGACTGTTACTATCTACAGTAAGTTATATAATCTGTCTGGCTCCATTTTTCTAAAGGCAATAAACTACTTGGGGTCAACCTCCTCCTTTCCTTTCCATGAGCCCACAGAACCCTCCATTTTCCTTCTCTTATTTGCATATACAGTTAACCAAATAATTTGCGTATCACAGAAGATACACATAACATTTTTTATTTTTTTTAAAAAACTTTCTCTTTAAGAGAAAAGTTTTACTTAGCACAACAGAATCAAATATGATCAATGTTTAAACTCATTTTGGAACACCAAATGAATCAACCAAAGGTACTTTCCAAAAATATCAAAATTTCTGCTCTCCAAGACTGACCATTCTTCTCTTCACTCAGTTATTTCCATTAACACAAGCCAGCAGCTATAATTTCAATGTCTTTGCCTCTATCAAAAGAAGAGATCGCTGACAAAAGACCTGTTCATTTACCAAGCTTGTATTTTTACTGATATTTTGCTGGAGCGTTGTGCTCCCCCTAATCTTAAAAAAAATCTTTTCAGAACGGCTGTTGCTCCTTCACTGTCAGTTTCCAACCAAAGATGTGGTCACATGCCCTCCAAGTTGATGGAAACATCTCAGATGAGTCAGGAAAGGTATATATGCCTCCCACCTCTTTCCACTGAAACTCCTCTCACACCAAAGCCTCGCTGAGAAGATCAGAACAGGCCAGTCTCAGAAGCAGTTATAGGAAATAAAAATAAATTTTCTTTAGAACAGTAGATTTGCTAATTTAAAGGGATCATTCATTTTTTTGTTAGTAATTCAGTATTTTTCCTGCTTTTTGTCAGTGTTTATGGACGAGCGCTGCTAAGACAGCAAGGAGCTTGGAGCGTGTGGCATACAAGGAGATGACGACAGAAGGGTGATTATTCAGATTCAAAAGAGAATAAAAAGTGGGGAAGCAAATCACATTCCTGTCCTCTAGAAACAGAGCCAATTCAGAAGCACATAGGGGAAAAAAAAAAAAAAAAAAGAAAAAAAAAAAAAGACGATTTGGAAGATGGGAAATTTGAACTAGATACATGGAAAAAAATTCTTCACCATAGTGGCTGGTCAAGCACGGAAATGGCTTACCTAGAGAGACTGGGGATTCTCTATCTCTGAAGACTACCCAAACTTAAAATCATAAAGTCATAGAACAACTTAGGTTGGACGGAACCTTTGCATATGAGTCCTTATCTAGCATAAGCCCCTGCTCACAGCAAGGCCCAAATGCACTTGAACAGAAACTCCTCCAGTCAAGGCCTGAAGACCGCCAAAGACAGAGGCTCCACAACGTCTTTGGGCAACTTGTTCCAGTGTTTGACCACACCTAGGGTAAAAAACAAAACACAACAAAAAAGAAATCCAACATCTGGTCCAAATTACAAATTACCCACGTTCCAACTTCTATCTGTCTGAAGCAGCCCTCATACCAAAGACAGGAAGTGAAAGCTGTGGAGTCTTCTTAAACCCTGACACCCTTAACAACAGTGCCACGTGCCTCCCTCCTCCTTTCTTAGGAAAAATACCTCTGCAAGCTCGGGCAGATTTTACTTCTATCTCAAGATAACAGATGAACCAAAGAGCAGTTTTAAAGAACAATCAGAACATTTAATTTCATCAGTTTTGAGAACTAGAGTAAGTTTCAGAAATGTACTATCAATCCTTATGAAAGAGAAAGGAACTACAGTAAGAAGGAAATGAGCACACAGAAATCCAGAACATACATTCTTGTCACCACTACTGCAGAAGAATATAGCAGTTTGCTGAAGAAAAACACATCTCCTGAAAGCTGTGCTATTGCACTGGCTTGGCTTGTTTGCAGCAGAGAAACTGCATCAACGCAGTTAAGTCAGCATGAATTTTATGGAATCAACAGGACCTCTATCTCAATTTTGGTATCAAAGGCTTAGAAGCATCCTATGAAGCTTGTGCCACAACTTGAAAACAGAGTTACAGTGTAAGACTAAAAGATTCTCCCCACTTTCAGGACCCTTCCTTCCAGAACAAAGTTGAGGCAAAGAAGAAGGAAGACAATTCAGTGCTGCTAAGGTTGTGCTCTTCATTTTCTGCCAGCACTCATCACCATCCTTTTTACAAAGCACTCAGTTGAGAACACCAAGCTAATGCCAGGAATGCTGGAGCATCCACCCGGCACAATGGAGGAGCAGCACCACCCAGCTGACACTAACCCTCTGACGGGGAGAGCTGCAAAAACTGGTGCTGGCTACTCAGGGTACAACGCCGCTCTTCAAAATAAGCAGCCACCCAGTAACAGGACTGCTGTCCTGTAGAAAAGCCTGCACTGCCAAAAATGCTGGAGATGGGCAGTAGGTAAGGTGCTAATATTACTCCTTACCAGAACGGAACACATTTCAGCCATGGTCTTCCTGGCTACACTCCAACTCTGTCAACTGTAATCATCCTTCCCAATTCCCTCACTGAAACTGAGTGGCTTTCTGTATTTGCTCCTTCAACCATAAAACTTCAATATCTAATGGCTTTTCTTCCTAGTAAGGGTTGCCATGGAGATTTGTTTATGTAATTAAGATGTTCAGAAAGCCTTCAGAATCAGCACCAACATGAGCAACTTTATCAAGGTTTTCAAAATTATTTATTTCCTGGAAATGTCCAGACCCTTTGTAAAGAATGAGAACCTAAAACTGACTATGAAATGGGAAAAAAGTTCTCAAAGGGAAAGTTTTTGCTTTTGGAGGGATTATACCAGGACTCCATATCAAAATGGTTTTGGTGGTTTTTTTAAAAATTCGTGTGAATACATGCTTATGGATTAAAAAACTGCAGAAAGTCAGGAATGGACATCAAGCTTCAAAGAACAATTTGGATTTCAGTCATATACCCACTGCTCCTGACACCTGGTACAGCACCATTGCCAGGGTATGGTGACACCCATTATGGAATAAGGAAGCATAATAGTATATGAGATATTCTGGATGGCAAAAGCTGTGATCTCCTGGTGGTCAGGGATGCCTCTTGTGACTGTTCACTCAATTGTTGCTCGTATTTTGGCTAACACACAGCTCATCCTAACTAAATCCTGATGTATGCTTAGGTCAAAGCAAGGACAATATGTAAGCAGGACACAATGGACAGGAAGAGATAAAGACCATTATGCAGCCATTATCACCTGCAGCTTGCTGTCTCCTGCAGCTAGAATTCTTGCATACTGATTGTCTGGCAGCCTCTTCCGAATCCACTAACCTATGGAAATTTTATAGGCCAAACCCCCAAATTCAGAGGTATAAATACATCAGTTTAGGCAAAAGGATTTTTAATCTGATCCAACAGCACTCAGACTTCTAAGGCTTTCCTGCTTCCTGGTGTGTCACAGGGGACACTTTCACCACTACAGAAGAGGAAAGAAGGAGCACCCACACCATGGGCTAGAGTACCGTGACACCTCCTCCATTGTTATTATTCTTCTGAGGATTCAGTGAATGACTCATGTAAAGTCAGAGTCCAGATTATGATTATTTTATTGCACACTGATTATTAAGAATTTGACCTGATCTGCAGAGACTCCAGGTGACTGAAAAGCATAGATAACTGCAATTTTAGGTAATAGGAAAGCTATCCTAATTGATAGAAATTCTGTGTAACAATAAGCTACGCTGATGACTAAAATCTTTCTGGAATAATAAAGCTCTAATTATAACTACAAACCTGTGGCCAGTTCTCATTCTACCAAGGATCCTTAAAAGAACCTGCCTGTCCCCATAGCATCAGGTAGTGTTGGGTGCCCTATCACTGATTTTTTCTCTTTTGTGTGGACACAAAGTTCAGGCTTAGCTGACTCTGATGGGCCTCACCAGCACCCAGAGTACTATACCTATTCTGAAATTGGAAATCTGCAGGTGGAACAGATTTGTGACTTCTTGTTGCCAGAAGTCACAGAAGCTTCCAGCCTTCTCCATCTTCATAGTCTCTGTCCACTTGTTCTCCTTCCTCACCTTGTGAACCTTTCGTTTTCCACAAATATCACGTCAGTCTCCTCTTCACCTTCCCCCTTAATCTGGAATCTCAGAGCCTTGACCACAGCACACGTCCCACAGGAGAGGCCACCGCTGCCTGGACCTCCAGGGAGAGGCAGGAGCACTCTGCAGCACAGGACCTGGATAGAGGGCTCCTCCCTCTGGAGCTAAGGACTCTGATGTGTTAATGGTAATCCTGTGGACTGCTACTACACCTTAATAGATGTCCATGTGCTGGACAATATGTCTTCCAGTACGTTGAGATCTCAATTGTACAGTCTTGAGGGAGACCCAGATAGTCTTGAGTGGAATTTCTGAGCCTCTTTGCACTCCTGGTGCAACAACTGCTGTATCTCATTTGCTGCGCTCTGTGGGCTGCACTCTGGCTTCCTTGTTCTTTCCCTAACATGTCTCTTTTTTTGTGAGAATACGATCCTGCCCACATCACCATCACCCTGAGCACCCATCACCTAGTTGTTAAAGTGCTGTTGCAGCTGTACTGCCACCCGCACCACCCCCACAGCAGATTTGACTGGATGGGCCCTGAACAACCTGATCTAGCTTTGAAGTTTACCCTCCTGTCAGCAGAAGGTTGAATGAGATCATCCCAGGTCCCTTCCAGTTGAAATTATTCTACTGGGGGGAGGTCAGGGACCCCCCCTTGAATATACTCTGAGGTTGAACTGGTTGCCTTTTGAGAGCCAGCAATGACCAAAGCAAGTATCTGTTCCACAGGAGGTGCAAAAATGCCTTCAACATAAGTTACAGCACCCAGCTTTTGGCGCAAGAAAAGAAAGAACCTCAGTCTTGTTCTTGTAGCCTTTGTGTAGGAGTGAGGGCAACTAAAAGGCCCTAGACTGCACTTCTGTGTCTGATTGTAAACCGCCAAAGATATATGACCTGCATGGTATATTCTATTGCCAGATCACTACCAAGTGAGCTAATAAAGCTATGGCCTAATGAACCCCTATCACTTGCCTGTTGGGCTTTCTTCCTCTGTGACCAAGCCAACCACACACCTTCCCTTGCAGTTTAGAAAGCAGCCCAAGATTTCACTCACTTTCAATGTCTGGCTGCTGAGCCTTCTCAACCACAAGCAGGGATTTTTGTAATTCTACAACATTCTGAAGGAGAAGAAAAAATAAACAGAAAAAGAAAAAAAATGTATCTTCTATCACAACATACACTAAAATCCTCATTGTCTGATGTGAAAGTAAACTTCCCTGTCATCTTGCTGAAGCAATGGTTTCCCCAGGGTTTCCATTCAGTACAGACATATTTGCCCTGCTCTCCACCCCCAAATAGAGAGCACAAAAGACAAGAAGACACAAAAATCTCCTCCTGAAGTATATTTATCCACATGCCTCACTTAATCATACCTTCAACTCCTTCCCTAATATGTCTAGATTAACGTGTCATTAGTCACACTAGAGTTTTCTGTCTGAAACCTGAACCAAATCTACATGACCTACAGCAAAGCTATATGGAGGAGGGCACACACTATATGGCATGACCGAGTTATCCTACAACAGTTTAAGGAAAGCTTCATACAACTCTAACCATATAAAAAGCAGTCTAACTTAAAATTTTCAGGACATAGACTTTCCAAAGTAAAAAAAGCATTAGAATGCTTGCACATAGATTTCATATCCGTGTTCCCAGGTTGCTGGGGGGGGAGAGTGGCCATGTACTTATTTATTTTAATACCTTTAATATCCAAGTGTTTGGGTCGTTTTTACCAACTAGGAACTAAATTAGCATGATATAATAAACATAAAATTTGGGGTATTTTTCCCCCCATACTCCCAGCCTGTAATATCCCTCCCCCCCTTTAAGCTCGGTTTCCTGCTCCTTACTTTGCCAGCAAGGAACAGAAATATTGTGATATCCCCACTCTCCCATCACTTCTTCACTTCTTCTCTAGCTCTCCCCGGGACTGCAGACAGAATAGCAGGACAGGCAAGCCTCACGCTGCTGGCTCACATTCCCGCTCCATTCCTGTCCCCTTTCTGCTGGCACAGCCATATACCTCTGCAGCAGCACCTCCGTGATAACTACCCTACATCTGCAAAGCTCTCTCTTCACCTTGTCATCCATGCAGAAAGAGGCCGTTCCCTTATTAGCAGCCACTGATGGTTTCAATATCTGACTGCTGAAACACTGAAAATGGAATCAGGAGTGAGGCCCAGAAGAATGTGCATAATTCCCAGGGAGAATCCATGGACAGATGAACAAGTTATTCAAACTCACTAAAACGAGTGAAGGACAAAAGAAAAGTTCATTATTTTAAGTCTGTATCAAAACTACCACTTGTTTCAAATGAGAGTACGAGACTAATAAAACCTTGTAAAAATCTGACAAATTGTACAACTCAAAAGAGATCTCTCCACTTGACATTTCCACTGTTCATTTCTGCAGAACCATCTTCCAGAAAGATTATTTACAATTAGATTTTCAGTCACAGCTCTACAGCCAAAATTCAGGAGGATCACCGATTTTAAGCAGATGAACTAGACTGACTAAATTTTGCTACTCAAGTTGATGGTAAACACTCCAGTACCTCGGATAATACAGGGTAAAAGCTTGCCTAACTTGAACACTTAAAAGGAAAACCAAACTTACGTAACACTAGGCTTTATAACCACCTTTTCATATATAAAGCTTAATGCCAATATGAGAAAGAGAGAGAGAAAAAAGAGAAAGAGAGAAAAAAGAAAAAGAGAGAAAAAAGAAAAAGAGAGAAAAAAGAAAAAGAGAGAAAAAAGAAAAAGAGAGAAAAAAGAAAAAGAGAGAAAAAAGAAAAAGAGAGAAAAAAGAAAAAGAGAGAAAAAAGAAAAAGAGAGAAAAAAGAAAAAGAGAGAAAAAAGAAAAAGAGAGAAAAAAGAAAAAGAGAGAAAAAAGAAAAAGAGAGAAAAAAGAAAAAGAGAGAAAAAAGAAAAAAGAACATTATAGTTGGACTTGGAACAAACGAAAAACAAAGGCCAGACCACATGATAATTATTCCCAGATTTCCAGTGTTCTGGGATTCACATAGTGTATTAAACGTGTTTTAAGATGTCTTTGCTTTAGTCTCTTTTGGTATTTCACACAGCACCCAAGAACTGTTTGATGAGGTTCTAAATTTAATTCCCTTCTATGCTTTTTGATTTGGATACACCACTCTTCACGAATGCTTCTAGGTTCTAACCACACACAGGAGCTCCTCTTGCATGTCCCTGACCGTGCTCCTAGGTGGTACTACAATTCCTAGCAGAAGCAATGGCAGTGCCACGCGAGAACACACAGTAGTCAACTGTGGCCACAGTGCTGGTGGACAGTCTTTGCTCCCCCTCAGCTCAGCTCAGTTGCTGCCTCCAGGATTTATGGATTGTGAATATAACAACACTGCAGGAGAAGAAAGGACAGCTAGGACAATCCATCCAATAGATCAGTAACATACCGTTACTCCAGATATAATCGGGGCTTTTCCTTCAATTAGTTTATATATTTCTTGAACTGCTTCCTCATCGCTCTTGTCTTTAAATCGCTTCTTGGAGAGCTCTTGAAGAGCTTCTTTAAACTGCTCAAAAGTGATAGTTCTTGAAGACTTTCCCCTGTGGAAACACACAGAAATTGAAAGAAATTTTAAAAGAGTACAACAAGGATTCCAAGAATAGCAGAACGGTTTCAGCTGACCACAACGAACAACAAAAAACTGCAAGAACAGGAAGAGCCATGCAGCCCATCTATGGTGACAGATAAAACATAACCCAGGAATTTTGCTTTTTTTTTTTATGTACATCATTAGCATAGCACTTCAGAAACTTCCCTTGATGGATGTTCAGAAATAAAGAGGAAATAGAGGGATCTGGCCTGCTGTCAGAATGCCTGCAACTCATCAAATCATATATAGTCTCATTTGGTCGATCACTTGTAAAGCCTGCATGCATAAAAGACAAGAAGTGAAGCATCTTAGGTGAGTTTTGTTGTTTAATAATTTTTATTCCTCTTTGAATAACTAGCTATGACATATTATTCATAGTTCACTATTCACAAGTAAATTAAAGTAAATTGTAAGTAAATTGTATTCACAAGTAAATTAAAAGTGATACTTTGTGTAAAGCAAACTATTGAAAAGCATTTAAAAGCTTGAAATTCCTCCTCTATTTAAGATTGACAAATTCTAAAGTGATGAATTTAAATTCAATACCTGTTTTCCTTCTTCATAAAACATTCACAAGTTCATGGAAAACACAATATAGTAGTCTGATAAACTCATAAACCCCCTCAGAAATTGAGAGCTGAAGACTTGCCATTGTTTTCACTAATAGAAAGTCCATATTTCCACACTAGTAAATTACTTGCTTAGGCTTACTTTTAGTAGAGAAGATTTTGCTATAGCAGTGGACAGTGCAAAATCTGGCAAGTCGAGCGGGAAATTCATGGTTTACAAACATCTATTTATACAGTCACTCCTGCAGATCTTTTACACCCTTCAGGCCAAAGAGTTCAATTGATAAAACTTACAAAGAAGCACAACATTCACTACAGAGCTGTGTTTAACCGAAAGGGGATTAATGCAAGTCTGTTTCCTAGCATTTTAAAATACTCAGTTTAGGCAGGAGACAATGCAGTGGAGTAAAAACTGTTCTTTTCTTTTCCCTAATACGAAACTATTTTTAGTGTTCCTCATTTTAAAGTTAAGGTATAAGCATTAGTGGGATTACTCACCATTAAAAACCAAATAAAATTTTTCTTGGCTATGAATTATCTCACACAAAAAACCACACCTCTTCCTGTATTATTAAATTACAGATTCCCTGATCTTTAGACCAAGAATTTACATGCTATAATTTAGTTATATGTTTTAAGATAAAATTTAACAGATCAAATCGAAATATTTTCGAAAAGATATTATATTGCTTACGCTGATGCAACCTTAAATAGTATCATCTTTAATAGAAGATGCTTTCAATTGCTTACAACATTATGAAAAACCCTCAAATTCAAAGAAATATTTGAGAGTCCCGTTGCTGGCAAACCTACATGAGTTGTGTTTCCGCTGAAGCCATTTCTTTCAATGCTAATTTAAAGAGCATTTCAAGCAAATCCAAAAAGAAACAATAAAAAAAAACAACCCAAAGAAAAACCCCATCACATAACCCAGACCAGTCCTCTCAACAGCAATGGCTGTTTATACAGGAATAAATGACAGGATAGAGATAGTGTGCATTGGCAACAGAAATCTCAGGCTAGAAAAACAATGCACAGAAATCTAATTTTAATTCAAGTGTCATGAAGAGCCACTGCGAAGAGCAGTTATCTATCTCTCTATCATTGATTTGTCTCTGATCTTCTCTCAGACACCTTCAGAGGTCAAATCCCCCTCAGTTGGAGGGTGCCTCCACAAATGAAAGGGAGAAGTGAGATTTCTCACTTTCAGACACCAACATATAGGAATTGACTCCTACTTAAATTAAACACAAAATGAAATTTTATCCCAGGCTTTTAAAACAAGGAGAAATTGGTTATTCACAATAAAAATTCAACTCTAATGCAACCCTTTACATACCATCCACTACTAGTATCCTTTATTTCCAACACAGCCCAACGTGTAGCAAATGCCTACATCCTTCACACTCCCTATATTAGCCAGAAATAAACTTTACCTGTTTTTTGACCAGACATTGCTGTTTGCAACTAAGTCTGGTTTAGGTGAAGCATGTGCTCGAGTACCTCATGGAATTAGCTAGTAAAAGAACATCATGACAGTGGAAATTAAGACTATAATCCAGTATTTCATTAATCACAAAGACACATTGAATAAACTGCAATTCCCTACTTGGAATTTGTCCAGGATACTCATTAAAAGGATTAACATCCCTCTTCTGACAAAACACGTCCCAGAACTTTTAACTAGCTCAAGAGGTCAGGAGTTCATTTTTGTTTTGCCTCTCATGTAGCAAAAGATGGCATTGGCAATCACTCCAAAGCTTCAGCATAACACCACAGAATCACAGAATGGTATGGGGTTGGAAGGGACCTCTGGAGATCATCTAGTCCAACCCCCTGCCAGAGCAGGTCCACCCACAGCAGGTTGCACAGGAACATGTCCAGGTGTGTTTTGAATGTCTCCAGAGACGGAGACTCCACCACCTCTCTGGGCAGCCTGATCCAGGGCTCTGCCACCCTCAAAGTGAAGAAGTTCCTCCTCATGTTTAGGTGGAACTTCTTGTGTTCAAGTTTGCGCCCGTTCCCTCCTGTCCTGTCCCTGGGCACCACTGAAAAAAGACTGGCCCCATCCTCTTGACACCCTCTCTTTAAGTATTTATAGGCATTGATCAGATCCCCCCTCACCCTTCTCTTCTCCAGACTAAAGAGACCCAAGTCCCTCAGCCTTTCCTCATAAGAGAGATGCTCCAGGCCCCTCATCATCTTCATAGCCCTCTGCTGTATCCTCTCCAGCAGTTCCCTGTCCTTCTTGAATTGTTGTTCCTGAAAGGCCCGTGGTTCATTACAGACTCACAGCCAAGTCTAACATACAGACCTTTCAAATGCAATTTTCTGTAGCACGTAGGTTACACCTGGAAGTCTCCAATCATGATTGCTACAGTTTGTCTTGGATTATTAGTCAGGATCATCACGATGCAAAAGGGAATGACCACCTTCAGCAAAAACTGCTGAAGTTCCTGTTGACTTCTTTTATTTTTATTAACACGTGTAAATTTTTGGTTCCTCACTTACCAAACAGGAGAGCAAGAATTTTACAGTTTCTTTCTATGTTAAAAGGAAAAATACATAAATAAGGGTGCCAAGAGGAAAAGGATGTGGTCAAGACATAGCTATTCCTACCTTTCACATTTGGTCTTTTCCCTGTCACACTATTGTATGGAAAGGAAAGGAGGTTTTTTTCCCTTCCAACTTAAGGTGTAACCACAAACTGGATACGTATATGAGCAATATTGGACCAAAAAGCAAAAGGAATGTGCATCATGACAGATAATCTTTACCAGCAAAAAACATTAATTGGAGTGACACTAAAAACAAGATTGGGAGTAAAGGAATTTTTGGAACTACATCCCAAGTAAAAGTTTCCTAAGCAGCTTTAGTTTTGAAGTTCCTTATCTTTATCTACACTCCAAAACCATCCTCTCTCTCCCACACATATATTACAGTATTATCAAATCAATTTGAAAAACATAATAATTAACTGAAAAATCCTGCAGTTGCAAAGTATGCCAAAGCCTGGTGGAAAACGCTAAGAAGAAAACTCTTGATTAACTCACAGTATGTTCTGGTGCTTTCGGTATGCTATGTACAGTATCTGTATGCCATGCACCATAGCTACAAGCCCTCCTGTCTCTAGACACAGGTCTCAGAGAGCTCTGAGCAGCTGCTGTCATCATCATTACTCAGCAGAACAGCATGCCCCTACCCTCTCTTCTGTCTGTACAGTCATGGGATGAATGTGGAAGGGAAAACAGACTGAGCAGGTAGAAATGACAGAGGCAAAGTCTCTCAACAAACCTACATAGCTCTTGATTTACACACTCTTAAGCCACAGGACCAGCCCGCTCCAGGTCCACAAAAACACCCTGTGAAAAAAGACTTGGAGGTACTGGTGGATGAAAAATTGGACATGAGCCAGCCATGTGCACTCGCAGCCCAGAAAGCCAATCCCACCCTGGGCTGCATCAAAAGAAGCGTGGCCAGCAGGTCGAGGGAGGTGATTCTGCCCCTCTACTCCACTCTGGTGAGAGCCCACCTGGAGTACTGCATCCAGATCTGGGGCCCTCAGCACAACAAGGACGTGGATCAGAGGGCTGGAGCATCTCTTCTATGAGGACAGGCTGAGAGAGTTGGAGGTTGTTCAGCCTGGAGAAAAGAAGGTTCCAGGGAGACCCTATAGCGGCCTTTCAGTACCTAAAGGAGGCCTATAAGAAAGATGAAGACAAACTTTCTAATAGAGCCTGTAGCAATAGGATAAGGGGTAATGGTTTTAAACTAAAAGAGCATAGATTTAGACTAGACCTAAGGAAGACATTTTTTTACAGTGAGGGTGGTGAAATACTGGCACAGGTTGCCCAGAGAGGTGGTAGATGTTCCATCCCTGGAGACATTCAAGGTCAGGTTGGTGGGGCTCTGAGGAACCTGATCTAGTTGAAGATGTCCCTGCGCTTTGCAGAGGGTAAGGTTTGACTAGATGACCTTCAAAGGTTCCTTCCAACCCAAATCATTCTACGATTCTATGAAAAATGATAATGCTATGATCACTGCATGACACTCAATGCAGTCTTGCCCTCAGTTTATTTCCACCATTTTTAATGCCCTGCTCACATTCAGGAAGCTGCTTCCTGACACCAACTTTTCAGAGGTCATGAAGTTAAACTAAAAAAAAAACCCTAAAAATCCCCAAACCAACCAGTTTGTTTCTATTAAGCAATTGCTACAAAGAATCAGCTTCTTTGTGTATATTTGTAACTTGTTTTTAGAGGCTCATTATAAATATCTTGTTTCCATGGGAATAACAAAACAAATATATTAACTTTCATTTTCCAAGTGTTACAAGTTCAAACAACTTGTCTACAGTTAAGTATGCCAAGGGTGATCTCTCAGCTATTAACACTCTCCTCTTAGGTTTAGCACTCCAGACAGTTAATAGAGATCTAGAAAGAAGACAAAATATTGTACATTAAAAAAGTAAAAAAAAAGATGAATGGAACAGAAGGAATGTGTGAACACCTACAGAAATATGACACAATCAGACACTGGAAATGCAAATTAAAACCATCAACCAGAAAATGAGACAAAATGGAAAACACTAACAATAGAGGGAAGGTGGGGGGGAAATGGCTTTTATGAAAACAGACGTCATCAGTTTGGCCACATCCACGAAAAGATCAAAATATATATGAGGGACATTGATAATATAAAGTTTTTAGTCCTTGTACTTTATTATGGTACAAATAAACCTTTATATCTAGGGAGGATACATTCTTACATGCCATTCTATTTTAAGCTCTGCTTCTTACAACAAACATAATTACCCTCATGCATCATCCTTCAGTGGAGGAAACGGTGTGTTCATGGTACACTCATGAAAGTTGCTTGTGTCTGTGCCTACAGACTGAACATACTCAGAAGAATTTTAGGAAGCTTCCCATCAACTTCCCCTTCCTTGATGGGTCTCTCCACATGCAACCACTGCAAACAGGAAGATTCTGAACTACAGCTGGAATTCCTCACCCAAGTTCACACATGTAAAAGCATCAGTTCTGAGCCTGGATATCAGCATAGTGAACGTTAAAGTATAAAAAGATTAAACATTGGCCCAAAGCAGATTGCAATAGCAAGTGATGCAGTTTTCATTTGCAAATATTACAAGTAACAGTGTTCTGTGTTCACAAGATTTGAACAAAGCAGTGCGAAAACATACTCTTGCAAATTAATACTTCCATGGTATTTGGACTTGAATATTATATGGATTAACAGTTGCCTAAATTTTAGCTGAAAAGACTCCACATACCCCATGCATAAAATCCTTGACCAACATTAGAAATCTTTATCTCCATAGCACTATTATAGTTCAGTGTTAATACAGCCAGGTCTCCAATTTAATAGCTGTCTTAATCTCTGAGCTACCAAAAGTCATCCCATACTCCCATCCCCAAAGGTCACTTTTCCTGTCAATTTTCTTAGATTGAAGAGGGAAAGAAGATGAAGAAAGAAGAAAAGAAGAAAGAAAGAAGCTCAGAGAAGCTTCTAGTCTTGCTAGAATGCCGGAGAGGATTACACAGCAGGATACACTAATCAGGACTGCTTTGCCGTGGAAGTTGTCATCTACCCACAAAGGTCTAAGGAATGTAGAAAGTCTGACGAGGGCCTGAAGGCAGCATAACTAGAGGCAGGAGCCCAACAAATGTTTTTGTCTGCAAGGTTTTTAAGAAGTTTTTTTTCTGTAAGGTTTATTTAGACTAAAGTCACCATGGACTTGGGTGTCTCAGTCAACCGAGCAGTCAAGTAAAACTCAACAGGATATTGGGCACTCCCTATATTTATCCCCTTCCCAAGGCAGTCTCAGTCATTGGGAAGACAGAATGAAGGATTGCGCTGGCAACAGAATGCCTTGAGTGGCGTACTTGTCACAGTTTCTGACTTTCTGGCACAATAAGTTTGATCAGGAAATTTCTGATTTGCCACTACTGCTTCCACATCCATGTAGGTAAATGCTAACCAAATAAGAAATGCTCCTGAATTATCAGAATCAATCATTTAAATTATTCAAATTAATCCTATAAAGGCATCATGATAATATTGAGAGCAGACCATAAATCAGACCTTTTATTCCAAATCCTAACAAAGGCATATTTCCTAATAGTATTCAGACCGGACTCTGAGCTTTAGCTGTTTCTACTTAATCCAAACAAACAAACAAACAAAAAAAAGGGAAATGAGAAGTGTTTCTTCTAAAAGATGTTTGATTTTTTTTTCTTTTCTTATTTTTTAAAGTTAGGAGAAATAATAGGTAGATCTTGCTCAACTTGTCCAGAATTTTTTACTTTTTTCCCCAACAGCAAACTGTGATACTAAGAATTCACTACAGCTGAAACTCCCCGATTTTCATGCAAATAGATTTTTTCTGATTTACCACTTTACAGCAGCAACTTTAGGATTACTACTGTGGTACTTCCCAAAGCATTCACTCCTGTTTGTTTAGTAGACCGGACATTTATTCTTTTCTTGCTACTTGTGATAACATACCAATCTTCTTGACGTAATCTATAAACATAATGTACATTAATAGCAATGGTTAGAATATTTGTACTGTACATGCTGACAGTTAAAAGGTACCACAGACAAATTCCTTGAAGCAAAAAAGGTTTGTACTGTCTCTGCAAAATACATTGCTCATACATCACTCATCTAAAAGATGCATTCTTTTTCCAAGAATGTCTGCTGTGATGTTACTAGCACAAGACCTAAAGGTAATCTGTTTAACCAAGAAGCAGATTATGCTACAGGGCTAGTAGTTTATTTTTTTTCCTTTTGTAGTTTACGACGTTCACTTTCTGCTCTCTTTGGGCTACACAGCTCAGTATTTTTACCAACTATCAGCCCCACAATTCTCAGCCAAAAACTACCAACCCAACCTAAAGCTGGTTTAGGTAGGCTAACCAGGCTGCTAGAACCTTGCACTCTAATGGAGTATTTAACAAACCCTCTGAAAATCCGTTTCATGCCGTCTATATGTCAAGAATGAAAGTACAAAATTTAGATATACAATGCAAAAACCTTACAAATGAAAAAGAGAACACGGTTTCCTGGATAAAACTGAGCAGTGTATGAATAACCCAGACTTGTGTAAAAATATGACAAATATATCTGAAGGGAGAAGGAGGGGTGAGGAAGAAGGAAAGATACTGTAATCAATTCTATCAGGTTGTTTGAGCTGTATTATCTAATAGATCGAAGAAAAGGTAGTTATAAAAGAAAAAATTAAGAAAACAAAACTTGAGGTATCACCTTGTCTCAGAGACTTCTGCCCAATTAATGGGTAAAACTGGGATACTGAAATTAGACATCTGGATGTTGATGCAAGCAGGTGTAAACTGGCAAATTGTTAGGAAAGAAGATACCCTTCCAGGAGATATCCTCAGAAAAATGTTCCTAGGAAGAAGATAGAACAGAGACCTTCAGCTAAAGCAGTGGTCGATTCTGGGACGCAGGCACCTTTGAGCGCATGGCTGTTTTCCTGAAGTGGATTCCCTTGAGGGGAAGATGAGGACTGACAAAGACCACATCCAGATGGCCTTCACAATTACTGTATAAATATAACTTCTAGCATCTTGGCCAAGTCAGACATAAGGAGTTGGACTCAATGGCTTCATATAGCCCACAATCAAAAGGCAATCCCGTCATCAGTTTTCTCATCATTCCAGGAGAGCAAAGCAACAAGACAGGCACAGAGCAAAGTACAGTGCAAAATGCCCTTTCTACATCACAGCAATAGTTATGACCTGCAGAAACCCCTCCAGGGTCAGGGAGTGGGCAGCAAGGGCAGAAGAACACACATCACTCACTCAGGAAATGAACCTGGAAGCACCACGTGCTTTTTGTCTCATTACTGAGCAAGAGTAAAGCAGAGTGCACATAGTTCATTCTAACTATCTGAAACCCTCACAGCTTGTGAACAGCAAGAGGACCTCAGCAGCTCATTAAACCAGCAGTCGACACCTTTATCAAGCTTCAGTTAAACCTAAATATTTTCAGCTTCTCTTATGAAAACTCTTCTAATTTCAAGTTAACTTTTTTCTTCTTTTGTCTTTATTTTTGTTGCAGTTCCTTCCTATGTGCTTCACTCAGAGTGAAAATTTGTTTCCATTAAAATAAAATCTGAAGTTGTTTTTCTAAAAAAAGGGGGCAAACCCAAAAGCTATGACATAAAACAGTATTGGGAAAAGCCTATCAGATAAAACAGTATTGGGAAAAGAATGAAGCAGGGGACTAGAGAAAGAAAATGACTTGGTGAAAACATGTAGTAGGTAAAAGCTTCCAAAGGAAAGCAAACCCCAGAATGACTTAAAGGGGTTAAAGAGATTAATGGGACTTAAGGAGGATGAGGAAAAGAAAAAGTCCAAGCAGAAAGTAGGTCTGAGGGTTATATAGGACTTAGAGGAAGAGATCAAATTAGCTTAAAAGAATAGCAGAATCCACTTGTTTGGGTGGGTTTTTTTTTTTCAGTTTAAGAGAACAAAAATAGTATTATACCTGGACATTTAAGAATAAAGATCCATGTAACGGTTAGCTACTGATAAAAAGCTGCAAAGGAAGTATCTGGAAAACTACAGAGGTTTCATGCTGAGGCGGTAACTTTACTTCTGCACTTGATCAGCAGCAGCTAAAGCTGATTTTCCTGCAGCTATTCAAAGTACGCTTTAGAAAGCGTGTATGGATTTAGCCTATTTCGAAACGAGCAGCCACAGCAAGCAGTAGTTTGGCAGTAGTCTGAGTGAAGTAGACGTAGAGCTTGGGTCAGTATTTCAAACTTGAAAGTTTGTCTTTCACAAAGATTATATTGCACTAGTGGGCGAGGACGCAGAAGAACATATTACCTCTATGTGTTGAATTGACAACACTTGGAGGAACTTCTCTTTAATAGCGACTGATTTCACAAAAACCCTCAAACACCGCAAATCACAGAACTCTCAGCAGCATATGGGGATCCCAGGAGCTTATGGGGATCTTAAGGAGCCACTTCTGTTTTGGAGTTATCCGAGTTACTTAAGGGTTGTTATTGAAAAATGGCATCAGTATATTCAGCAATTATTACTTTTGAGGTTTTTCTGACTCTGGTGAGATAGCAAGTAAGTCCATGAATTGATGTTGAGCATTAGTGTTGCTGAAATAAATGTATTTGCTGTTTCCTGCCCCTGCCACAAGCACTAAAACAGACCTTTGTACGGCCGAGTGCTGAAATAAACCTGAAAAAAAAAAAATTTTAGAACACCAAAAAATACCCCAAGTATTTTTCATCTGGATCAGCTTTCCAGTTTGGTTGACTGTGGTGGTGTTAACACCTGACTTAATGAAGAGACATAATGTAAGAGAGTGGTGTGAGAACTTGAATAAGTGACTGGAAGTGGCAAAGGAGAAATAGCAAGCGCTTTGGTTTCAGATGCTGCTTCAAAAGTTGTCAGGCTTTACCCTGAAACGTCCAGTTTCCAGCTTCCTGGTTTACTGAAGTAACGTACAAGTGTTAACTTGCTTTGTTTTCTATGTATTCAGCATCTATGTTCTTTAGAAAACAGTCTCTACTGCACCCACATTTCATTTCTATCAGAAATGTTTAGACTTCATAGCTTACTGCACTCCAAGGTCTGGACCTGCATTTGAATTAACATGTGAAAAAATATGATTATTGCCTTTTCATAGTGCTCATGCTTCCAAGCCTTAGAAAAGGCTGTTATTAAGGGCACTGTCACAGAACCATAGAACAGTTAAAGTTGAAGGGACCTTAAAGATCCTCTAGTTCCAGCCCCCTGCCATGGGCAGGGACACCTCCCACCAGACCAGGTTGCTCAAAGCCCCATCCAGCCTGGCCCTGAACCCCTCCAGGGATGGGGCATCCACAACTTCTCTGGGCAACCTGTTCCAGTGTCTCACCACCCTCACAGTAAATACTTCTTCCTAGTATCTAATCTAAATCTCCCCTCTTCCACTTTGAAGCCACTGCTCCTTGCCCTATCACTACAAGCCCTTGTAAAAAGTCCCTCCTCATGTCTCCTATAGGCACCCTTCAGATACTGGACGGGTGCTATAAGGTCTCCCCGGAGCCTTCTCTTTCTGAGGCTGAACAACCCCAACTCTCTCAGCCTGTCCTTATAGGAGAGGTGCTCCAGCCCCTCTGACCATCTTTGCAGCCCCCCTTTGGATTCACTCCAACAGGTCCATGTCCTTTCTGTGTTGGTGGCCCAGAGCTGGATGCAGTACTCCAGGTGGGGTCTCACCAGAGCAGAGTAAAGGGGCAGAATCACCTCCCTCAACCTGCTGGCCACGCTTCTTTTGATGAGGCCCAGGAAGTGGTTGGCTTTCTGGGCTGCCAGCACACATTGCAGGCTCGTGTTGAACCTCTCATTCACCAACACCCTTAAGTGTTTCTCCTCAGGGCTGCTCTCAATCCATTCTCTGCTCAGCCTGTATTTCAGCTTGGGATTGCCCTAACCCAGGTGCAGGACCTTGCACTTGGCCTGGCTGAACTCCATGAGGTTGGCACGGGCCCATCTCTCAGGCCTGTCCAGGCCCCTCTGGATGGAGCATCCCTTCCCTCCAGCATGTCAGCCATGCCACACAGCTTGGTATCATCAGCAAACTTGCTGAGGGTGCACTCTATCCCCCGTCCATGTCTCCAACAAAGATGTTAAACATCACCAGTCCCAACACAACCCCTGAGGAACACCACTTGTCACTGGTTTCCACTTGGACATCGACCCGTCGACCACAACTCTTTGAGTGCAACCATCCCACCAATTCCTTATCCACTGAGTTGTCCATCCGTCAAATCCATGTTTCTCCAATTTAGAGACAAAGATTGCATGCAGGACAGCATCAAATGCTTTGACAGGTAGATGACTGGACTTGTGTATTTTGATTCACTGGCCCCAGCAGCGTGAAAGTATTCGGTTAAAAAGGAAACCAGTCTACATACAATGAAGCAGTGTTCAACACAAACACTGTTGAAAGGAAGCCAGAATGCTGTCACAAGCCGTGACCACGGGCAAGGCCAGTGCTGCACAGCCAAACGTCCTCTAAGCAAAAGTGAATGCATTTGATGCCAGGCAGTTAATCCTTAGAAGCTATACAAAATTGTTCGTAAGCATGAAAAGAAAAAGATTCTCAAGGACAGCTTTCAGATTATTAGCTATTTTTCAGGACTTCTGTTACATTATTAACCTGAATTTGTATAAATACGTGACAATCAGAGATAGGAAGAGAGACGTAACCCCATGAACTTTCATGTTAGCACCCAGTCCCCTCAGGCTTTTGGTAGCCAGTAACCTTCCTTACTGCTTTCTCTCCACATGCAGTATCTCTTTTGATTGTGTTGACATTCAGGGAAGACAAGTTAACTCTTTTGATGAGACCAGTCAACCTAGAAAAGGACGTGGACAGGGCATTTGACAGAGGAAAGAAAAATTAAATCCCAACAATAGAAATAAGTTACACAAGTTAGTGCTATTTTTATTAATGAGACTCAGAACAGAAAAGCTCAGTATCTCACTAAAGACTAGGTATTGTAAGATTATATGATATGACATCTTACTCGATTCAGACAAAATTCAAACAGAACTACAAGAGGTCAAAGAATAATGGCATTATTCAATAGGACTTGACATAGTATGATCTTAACTCATTAAGTCTCAAGATTTTAGAGCTTAAATTATGCTCTAATTAAGAACTGAACTGGACATTGAGAGTAAACCATTGCACAAGGAACAGAATAATATTTGAATCCAACTCATTATGTAACAATAGCGAGCATCCAAGCTTCTTTCTAGCAACACGTCATCCAGAAATTTTTTCTCCTTTCAGTTTTTCCTTAAAGTTACGTTAAAAAAAACCAAACAACTTCCATGTGCTGCTAGCTCTCCTAGAATTTCTTTCTTGTTTTCCCCCTGGGATTTTGTGATGTTTCAGCAAGAAGCCTAGCTCCATATCTAATGTGTAATATTATGCGAGCTTTTTAATTCCCAGGCAGGATCCTTATAGCTACGAAAATGGCCATTTCGCCTACGTTGGGCCGATCCACATCAGATTGGCATGAAAAGAACAACGCGAGATGGTGACAAGGCGAAGGGTATGTATTGCAGGTACATGTCTTTAAATCATGAAGCTCAAATAAAACCGTGAGTACAATTTGAACGTTTTATTGCTTGTTCGTAAAGGGAAAGATGCCTGTTCCTCCATCTATTTAGGTGAGGTCTCTGACAAAACCCTCATCCTAATTCAGAAGTTACACTGTTCAGTATAAAGAAAAAAAGTCAATGATTGGAGAAAAGAAAAATGAAGGGAAAGGGGTAGAAAAAGCAACCTTTAATTCACATAGAGCATATTCAGTCTATTATTCAGGCACGGCAGCTGTTTGTTAATGACCCATACTGCCAAGACACAGCAAGTTTACTCACATTTCATGGCTGGGAAATTTAGAAAGCAGTAGCTGGTAGCTGAGGTACCCAGCTCCTTTCCAGCTCCAGGACATTCTCCTCTACCTCCAAGTAAATATTTCCAGTTACAGACTGGTTTGGGGTTTTTTTTGAGAGAAAAGTAGAATGTTATTTAATACTATAGATAAGAAGTGCCTTTGCATCGCTATTTCTGAAACATTAAGCGACACGGCTTGATGTATTTAGAGACTCTGATAGCAGCTCCTTGCTTCCAAAAACGCTACTATGGAAGCCAGAGCATCAGTCTCATCTAATCCAAGAGTCCTTTAGAGTTTAGTAGCAAAGAATTAAAAACCAACAGATTTTTATCAGACTGTCCCCATATGGAAATATCATTGTCAGATGGTTTAACAGCAGCAACATTCCAGTTTTTCAAAGGATTTAACAGAGTCGGAATTTTTCCATGTCAAATCACATATAAGCATGAAATCAATTTCTGAACCTAGTAACAGCTCAATGATGGTGAGCTCTCCTGAGAGGCCAGATATATTCAGGTAAGTAAAAACTGTGTGGATTTAGTAGGGGTTGTTTTAGTGATCCCGAAGCTGGGGAGAAAACATGGATGTATGCATATCTGCGAACATTTTCTGCTGGCAATATGAGAAGGTGGCAGCATTAAAAATAGACAGCTGGTGTTAACTGAGAGCACAAGCTCAGTCTATGGGAATCATTGACCATGGATCGAGATAGAAAGGTGTGAAATCAAGAATGACACACCAAGTGAAAGAGAAAAACTACCTACAATCATAGTCCATATTCAGGGGTCCCATGAAGAGAAACGCACAAGACATCCATTTGCCATAACCAACGGCCAAGGACCAAACCACAGCCTTCAAGAAAGGAGACTCCAGACTGCAGGTACACATACAGCAAAAATATCACAACTTCTCTTTCAAGCAAAGCAAGACGTATAGCCTAAATAACGAAGAAAATGCACGTGCCTCCCCTTCTGGAAGACTGCCTTCCCACGTGAAAGGGAAAATTGGATGGTCACAGGAAAGCTCTAAATATGCAGATGGTCTCCAACCTTCCCATTCTGTGTATGTTCCTTGTATAGCAGATTTAAATCAGTGTTAGAACTCCAACATTCACAGCAATGTCATGCTCCCCATACACCTCTTATCTTCACGTCTTCTGAAACAGCAGTTAGAGACTTAAAGTTACTAATGCAATTGTTTACATTGCCAGCAGTCATTCTCATTTTACAAAACAAAAAGACAGACAAAAAAGCAGGCAGACTGTGGCCAAAACACTCTCTCAAACTGTTTACAATGAGAGTAGGAGAATATTTGAAGAGATATCCACCTGAATATTATCACTGGGCAAAAAAGTTGGCTGGATGTCCAGGCCCAAAAACTTGTGGTGAATGGAGTTAAACCCAGTTGGCGACCAGTCACAACTGGTGCTCCCTGGAGCTCAGTATTGGGCCCGATTCTGTTTAATAACTTTATCAATGGACAAGGGGATCAAGTGTACCCTCATTAAGTGTACCCTCTACAGAGGGATCTGGACAGGTTGGATCAATGGACCGAGAACAATAGTGTGAGGTTCAACAAGGCCAAGCGCCAAGTCCTGCACTTGGGTCACAACAACCCCATACAGCACTACAGGCTTGGGGCAGAGTGGCTGGAGCTGCCTGGCAGAAGAGGACCTGGGGGTGTTGGTCGACTGTTGGCTGAACATGAGCCAGCAGTGTGCCCAGATGACCAAGAAGGCCAACAGCATCCTGGCCTGTATCAGGAATAGGGTGGCCAGCAGGACTAGAGAAGCAATTGTCCCCCTGTACTCAGCACTGGTGAGGCCACAGCTCAAGTGCTGTGTCCAGTTTTGGGCCCCTCACTACAAGAAAGACATTGAGGTGCTGGAGCGGGTCCAGAGAAGGGCAACGAAGCTGGTGAGGGCTCTGAAGAACAAGTCTTAGGAGGAGCTGCTGGGAGAACTGGGGTTGTTCAGCCTGGAGAAAAGGAGGCTGAGGGGAGACCTTATGGCTCTCTACAACTACCTGAAAGGAGGTTATAGAAGGGTGGGGGTCGATCTCTTCTCTCAAGTAACAAGTGATAGGACAAGATGAAACAGTGCTAGGTTAACAATTGGACTCGATGATCTTAAAGCTCCCTTCCAACCTAATCGATTCTATGATTCTAAGACAACTGTGCTATTTGTGCTATTTAAAAAAAGAAAACAGGAAACCTATAGTTGTTTGATGTGCAAAGTAGTCCTTCTAATCTTTGCCCACAAGTTAAAAAAGCACACACAGAAAAAAAAAAATTGTACATTGAGATGTATACAATTGACATTTCAACACTTTAAACCACATTCTTCCTTTACCTACAGCATTGTTGAATCAGCTACAAACTTGCAGAAACATCAAGTTACTTCAACCTGGAACAAAGCTAGTTAGTTCACTCAAAAACTGAATGCACACAACAATTTGTGGAAAAAGTATTTTCCTATCATTTGGGAAAAAATGGGGGGCAACAAGACAGGAGATGAAAAAAAAAACCAGGAAATCTGTGAGTCCAAACTAATTCTTCCTGATATGAAAAATTAGGAAGTAAGCTGAACTTAAACAGATATTGCAAGAATTTATTTTTTTAAATGTCCAGTCTTGCATTTTTTAAACCTTCTTCACACCATAAAACAAACTAAAAGCCAAAAGTACTCCAGCTACCAAATCCAAGTTTTCAGAAATATCTCTAAATTGGCACTTGTTCTTATTTGGTAGACATCATGCTTTCTAGTTCAGATTATATACAAGTCATCTAGTACACTATGCGTGTAAATGAAGGTTTTTAAGCAACAAGGAGTTTTAAGTGGTGAACATGGTATTTTTGAAAACCACATACGCAAAACTGTAACCCAATCAGAAATCATGTTGAAAATTAATTCTCTGAAGTGGGGTGTTCAAGAGAATGTCAGAAGACAAACGCTATGTCAAGAGCACAGTTTTGCTCAGTTCACCTTTCACAATAGGTTTGATATCTCCTTACCACAGTGAATGAATAGGGGAACACCAAACACATTGAATTCTTCTCATGGCACATAATAAAATGCTTTCAAGTAAACCTAAGCATTGTGAAAAACAGCCCAAAAAAACCAAACAGGCCAACATTTTTCAGACAGTTGATCCTGCAATCGGGTGAAAAGAAACCAAAAGCCCCAGCAAGCCAAAAACACAAAGAACCATAAACTGAGGCTTCTTCTGCTCAGATCAAAGGATAAATGTAAGACAACTGTTATGTCAATGGGATCCTTATTTGAGCACAGTGCTTTAATTTTTTGAATGGATCCAAAGAAGCTAATTTGGCACCGAGTGGTCTGACATCATACATATCTTACATTCTTGGAAAAAGCTCTGTTGCAACATTACCATAAAGCTACGATGCACCTACCTATTACAGTAGTTACTTCTCTCTGCTCACTCAAGCATCAATGTCATTTCCAGAAAAATCTTACTGTTCCTTTGCAGAACAGGCACTGAAATAACCTCCACGAGAACATACAAAGTGATGAGCAGTTTCTGACTACTGGAAAGTGCGAGACTTTTCACATAGAAGCTGAAGAGCCTCACGCTCTGCTAACACTTATAGTTGGTCTCAAAACTTTATTGCTCGTGTGTACCATAGAGATAAACATAAATTGAGAGGTAAATACTTGCTTTTGTGTTTTCCACGCCTTCTAGTCAGGTACCTGTTCTGGACTGTTTCCCTCCTTATCAGTTTCTCCAGTAGGAAATTTCTCTTTCTTACAGAAAGAAAAGTGGGGCTAGGGCTAGCTGTCAATGCAGATGGGAAGTCTTCAGGGTAAATTATACAGCAGCAAAAGCTACGTAACAGCTTATGAGAAAGGTGGCACCATATTTCTTGTACAGATCCACAGGTCTAAAGACAATTCTATATATATGTTATTCCAATACACAGAATATTCTTTAATAAGCTCCTCTGCTATGCCTCTGTCTTTTCTCCTTAACCACATCTTGTGGAGATATGTATCTTTGCTCAGCTTAGGGGAAAAATAGCTAATGCATCTGCCTACTTACTTATTTTGTATACCTCAAAAACACATCTCTATGCAGTTACCATCCCAACACAAAGTTGCAGTAATTGATAAGGCAACCATCAATCTGAATTAAGATTGCACTGGTAATCATAACAAGGAACATCGGCAGGAAGTGCAAAATACTTTGCAAGCAATAGGTGCAGGCCCTTGAGCTGTGAGATCTACACAATTCGACGTGCGCAGAGATTGAAGAGAGAAAAAAACCACAGTGTTCGCAAACCACAGCTTTATCAATTTTGTGATAAAAATCCTAAAAAACCAAAGGTAACTCTACCACAGGAAGTCTGATAAATAGTTACAATAAAGCCACATCCAGCTTCAGAAAAAAGCCATTTTGATTCCGAGAACTCCTTGGGGTGAGAGAGATCCATCCTCTCTCTGTGTCCAAAGAGGGAAACGTATTTTACTGATGGAAGTCTCAGTTGTACCACAGAATCTGCAGAACAGTCCATGCCAATGATGTCCTGGCACTTTGTGAAAGCTATAAACAGACAGTGAGCAAATTATATATCTATGGGAATCTATGTCCTCCCCTGGATTAAAGGTTTGTTTATCAGTCTTTACAGTGCTGACTCATGTGCATCTGAAACCAACCCAAAAGAAAGGCAGAAAATTCTGACAGCTAATACCAATACAGGTATTTTCTCATTTACATTATTCTTCTCTCAATTCAAAGCACCAGCTGTATTTAAAAGATCCAAGAGTTGACAATAAATGGAGGTTTACCCACATAGTTTTCTGTCTTGCAGACATCATCATCATGAACCAAAATAACAAGGAACAATTAAGAAGCCTCCAAGGTGTTGGAATGAATCGTGAAAGCAGAGAGGAGACTATGAAAGAACAAGTGTACATTCTTCTAGAAATCTGTGACTTATTTAGATCAACAGCTACTGAAGGAAGGTATCAAACCAGCACCGTGAAAGATTCCAACAATTTTGAAGATGTCTAACATAACTTCAGTGACTGAACTAAGGAACCAGCTAGAGTTACTGAACTATTAGGGGAAAATTCTACCCAACTTAGCCTGTCTCTTACATCTGCTGCAAAACCTATCAGGGCACAGGACCCCCCTGCATGCCAGGATGAAATTAAGCTGTCCTTAGATCAGACCAGTTGAACAAAGTTGCTGTGATCAGATACCACTGAATAGTTAATAACATTTAATAAACCCAACATACCTAGAATTTCCTTCCAAAAAACACCCCTCACAACATAACAACCTATACCAAACATCAGAATCCTTCTAGAAGAGGGATAAAAACTCCCTTTCGATGCATGTCTTTTTTGTTCTCCCTCAGAATGCAACTCTCCAGCTTTTGAATACAAACTGCTGAATACCTGCTGCCCTTTTGACTTTTGATTTGCACAAGGGGCACTTTCTGCTTCATTTCCAAACAGGAATTGTTACATTAGCAATACCTAGACAGCTCTTAGCTACTTACATTCAGAAAATAAGGCTTCCCACACTAATCCAGGAGAAACACTCTCAATTCTGAAGCTGACATTTTCTTCAAAGCCATTGATTTTACCAGCTAAAGCAAGGAAGTCAGGTATTGCTTCAAACTGTCGTTTGCTGACAGTATTGTAGATAACATGGTATTTTGGTGCAAGAAGGATTTTCAACGTAGTAATATCCGTTCCCACAGTGTTTGGTACAGGAGAGTTAAATTTTCTAAATTGTGACCAGTTAAAGGTGCAATTAGTAATGGAATTCTGTACTCTTATTACAGTGCATATGTCAGAAGACTGTCTTACCCTACCAGATTCTTATATATCCATAAAATCTTCCGAATGAGGGCTACTGATGATTTTCCATGGGAGCTAATTCAACATCTGGTCTCCCACTCCACTAGCACTGCCTGTAGGGCAGATTGCTGCTCATAAGCAAGTCAAGTATATCCTCGTAGCCTATAAAGCAAAACTGCAAACTGACTCTTGCAGGAAAATGGGATCACATAAAAACAATAGATTAAGACGATGTCATGTACATACACAGTGTTAAACTCTATGTGCTGGTCAGCATATACCCACCTGTGCAGGTCTACTGTGGAAACCCCCCATAACAAGCAACGGACAAACACCTCTGCAGGGTCACATGCTTGTCATTTTTACCACAAAGCCTCTGTATTAGGCACATTTATACAAGTAGTTAATTTAAAACTAGCTTAAAGTACTTGATGCATTTATTTACAGTTGAGTTAACATGTCACAGTAAGGACGGCAAAACCAGGAGGAGCTCAGCAGCAATGGGTTCAGGCCAGCGCTCTGCTTCAATTCCTAAAAGTCTCATAGGGCAGAACATAACCAAAGTAAGCTTTATGCATTGCTAAACACCTTAATCTACACAGGTCAACAAAGCCCTGTGAGACCACAGCCACAAAAACTAATATGTCTTCATGCCTTTCTACCCTGCAGCAGCGGTAGGGTGTCCACCCCTTTAGAGGCATCAGAAGTCAAATCCTCTCACTCTTCAAAGCTCCAAAGAGCCTCACAGATTTTCAAATGGAGGTCAATGAAGATGGCAAGCAGAAGTGTTGGTCAGAATCCTCCTGAGTACATGCAAAATAGGCACACTTCATGTGCATGTGACAATTAAATCAACAATGCTGTTGAGAGGTTAGTCAACACTGTAACTCCTTTAAAAATCACCCTATATGCTGGAGCAAATGACTTCTTCCAAGATTAAGAGATTATACTTGCGGCAAGCACATAGAGGGATCTAATCAACACTTGGCATAAATTATTTGGATAACTGTCTCCGGAAAGTACATCTTGTCATCTTCTCTATCTCAAGGCTTTGATAAATGGAGTTGAAACACTTCCAAAAAGGGCAAATGCCATGGTAGATAACATCAAGTCAGTGTCCCTAACATTAAAGAAATCCAGTTCTCTATGGGTAGCCCTTAAGCCTGATAACTCCTATGTACCTTTACTGTTAACCTCAGGTGACAGACACTTCACTGTCCATCTGGACGATGCCTTTCACAGATTAGTACTTAAAGACGTAGAACTAGAATGACTGGGTAACACAGTGCAGCAATTAAAAGGGGAATAAAAGGAACAATCTCCCAAATATGCACGAGATACTGTAGTGTTGGTCACAGAACACAGGACTAAATCAGAAAAGTTATTAAATTCAGGCAAACTGTTCAAAGTGGTCAATGTTGATTAAAGCTGCAGTCAGCTAGACTTGCAGGTCAAACTCAAAACCAGACTGTTAAATCAGTGAGGAGAGTTCATCTTATCAGTACAGCAGGAGGAAAACCAAACAGTTTCTTTAACTGACTGCTCAGTATCCTTTCTGTAGCTTTCATCTTCATCTGGCTAGCGGAGACCCAATCGGTCACACACTGTTGTCTTGACAAAAAAGACCGAGATAGTTCTGTGTATTTTAGTTCAACAGCTTTCCCAGCTGTATCACCCACTTAAGAGTAAAGCTCTCCCACTACTCACATCTGAGGCGAAGCAATCAAAGAAAAGCAACCTTCCTGGAAGAGGAACTACAGTTCCAGCTTTTCTGTAAAAGTAAGGAAATAATTTCTACTTCTTTTTACTGTAAAAGCTTAGAAAACCAAACACGCTATTTGTGCTACCTTAATAAAGGATGAGCTTCTGGAGCACATGGCAAATGTATTGGTCCTCTCAAGGAATTATTAAACTGAATACTCTTCACTGTTCATTTTAAACCAGTACCAGGACTTATTGGGAGCAAAAAACATTTAATCAGATTATAATCATTACTCTCAGATTTGCATTCACACCACTCATTATCTTTAATTATTAGAATTACAAAATGTCCTAAACTCAAATCACAGAGAGTTCACCACCATTTTCATCCAACACCTATTTCCAACACAATGCTTGAAAAGTATCAAAAGTCTTTATTTTCGGATATACACAAGAATACCACTTAACAGAGTGGCTATCAGCTACCATGTGGGGTATACATTTTCCTTCATCATAGTCACCTTTCAGTACCTTCTGCTATTGTTTTCTTTTATTTGGAACCTATCTCTCAACTTACAAAGCACTTTAGATAAAAAATGTAAGACTCCATAAATGTCAAATTACTCCCTTTTTTTCCCTTTGTCTATCTACAGATTCTTTTACGAATACTCATTCCTTTTGCTAAAAAAAAAGAAACCCCAACAAGAAAACAAAACACAAAACCACTAAAAATAGCCACTTAAAACCTTCTCCACAGACACCCTCTTATAGAGCTGTAAGTGCTAATCAACACATACTGCTCACAAACCTGCAGAACTTTCCACTGACATCGTGCCAAATGAGAGAAGTGCAACACATGCTATTTTACCTGCAAGAGCACACTGATCTCCACCTGGATTACAAGTGCCCCAGGCATCTGTTTCCATACAGCATCCATCACAGGAAGAAAACGTAAATGTTTCAAATCGAGACACAGGAAGACTGAGCATAAGGAGCATCAAAAGAGGGTTCATTACATTCCCCTGGTGCCACAAACTAGCTTGGTGTGCAGCAGTAGTAGCTGCTATACATGGAGAAGTGACTGGACAAGATGGTCAACACTGCAGTCGCCATTCTTCATCTATCCCATACCACAGAGCCTCCTTCTTGCAGAAGAGGAGAGCACACAACACCTTTTTGTGAAATATAGACTGCACATGAGGATGAGTAAGAGCTCCTCTACCATCTTCTACTCAGTAGAAGCTTGTATTACTCCCACTGCTCTGGGTCAGATAAACTCTCCATTCTCAGCGCTGCCAGTTCCCCTCAGAAGCTTAACAAACATCACCCCACACTGAGTAACAAACACCTCAAATGTCATGAAGCAGATAAATCCAGGGTTAATTGATGCTGCACAGGAAATTATAATGATTATATCTGCAGATCTTGTATAACTGAGTGAGATTCCAAACAATAAGCACAGACCTATCTTGTTTTCTCACACTGATTTTTCAGTTGTGGTGTGATGAACTATCATGTTACAGCATCACCGTGTATCTGTTGTTAGCTGAAAGAAAAACAACTTATCTTTGTACACACTTTTATGATGATATAAGAGCTACCAGTTGCACCTTCTACACAGCATAAAAAATACAGCCCCTGACAGCACAACAACTGCTCCACTCATTAGCTTACTTTCTTTTTTTAAACAATATCTGCAACTGAAGGGCACAGAATAAAGACGCAAGACATCTGGGCAATGAATTCATGTGTCATGAGAGTCACAGCCTGGTGCCAAAGATCATCACTGTTCTGCAGCTGCTGGTGCCCATGATCACAAATGGCACTAAATGGTACAATGCTCTGCTGTATCAGCAGAGACAAAGAGACGAACAGGTCTACAGCACTGACTTCTTCTCACCAGACCACAGTGGCTTATCCTTTTCCTTGGCGTCTTGCACTTTTACGTCTGCTGAAGGAGCACACCAGAAAGCTCTTTACTTTCTGCTTACTAAGCAGCCTACGAAGCTTGTGCCACAACTCTGAAATGGTCTGAAGTTGGGGCAGGGGAGGTTTAGATTAGCTATTAGGAAGAATTACTTTACCAAGAGAGTGGTCAGGCACTCGAACAGCCTGCCCAGGGAGGTGGTGGAGTTACTGTCCCTGGAGGTATTTAAGAAACGTGTAGACATGGCACTTCAGGGCATGCTCTAGTGCCCAAAGAAGGAGGAAGACAATTCAGTGCTGCTAAGGTTGTGCTCTTCATTTTCTGCCAGCACTCATCACCATCCTTTTTACAAAGCACTCAGTTGAGAACACCAAGCTAATACCAGGAATGCTGGAGCATCCACCCGGCACAATAGAGGAGGCTGGACAACCAGACCAGCGCAGCACCACCCAGCTGGAGCTGCACGGCTTCCATTCCCACAGCTACCACAGGCTGCGGCAAGCTCTCGTTAGCTGTGTGCCAGGCGGCTTTGCATGGAACACAGCACCATTCCCAGAAAGGACCTCGAGAACCAATTACTGGGAAGGCAACGCAGCAAGAAAAGCTGCTGGACTTCAGGAATATCATACATTCAAAACAGACATGAAGTGCAATGTTTTTTCACAATGAGCTCCTGTCTCCACTGAAACAACTTTCCTGGAGACATTTCCCACTGCTTGGCATCACTGACAATGATTCAGGTATCATTTAAAGCTGTTCTGTTCTACAGCTTAAGCATAAACTTACTGGCTTGATGCAAAACACTGCAGGAAGGGTTTCTGGGTTATTTTTGCCTGAATTACCAATGTCCAGATAGTACAGAAACACCCCCTTCCTGCCTTAAGTATTGCATCTTTCTAGTAACCGGTGGATCAAAAGAAGTAATGGAGGCAATATCTTTTGTTACTGAAAAAAAATGGCAGACTGTCAGCATTTCTCAAAAACTCACGTGCTAAATCAAATCAACGATATTAACACTCTGATGAGGAGAGCTGCAAAAACTGGTGCTGGCTACTCAGGGTACAACGCCGCTCTTCAAAATAAGCAGCCACCCAGTAACAGGACTGCTGTCCTGTAGAAAAGCCTGCACTGCCAAAAACGCTGGAGATGGGCAGTAGGTAAGGTGCTAATATTACTCCTTACCAGAACAGAACACATTTCAGCCATGGTCTTCCTGGCTACACTCCAACTCTGTCAACTGTCATCATCCTTCCCAATTCCCTCACTGAAACTGAGTGGCTTTCTGTATTTGCTCCTTCAACCATAAAACTTCAATATCTAATGGCTTTTCTTCCTAGTAAGGGTTGCCATGGAGATTTGTTTATGTAATTAAGATGTTCAGGAAGCCTTCAGAATCAGCACCAACATGAGCAACTTTATCAAGGTTTTCAAAATTATTTATTTCCTGGTAACGTCCAGACCCTTTGTAAAGAATGAGAACCTAAAACTGACTATGAAATGGGAAAAAAGTTCTCAAAGGGAAAGTTTTTGCTTTTTGGGGGATTATACCAGGACTCCGTATCAAAATGTTTTTGGTTTTGTTTGGTCTTTTTTTTTTTTTTTTAATTCATGTGAATAAGTGCATACGCATTAAAAAAAAATATGCAGAAAGTCAGGAATGGAGATGAAGCTTCAAACAAAAATTTGGATTTCATTCGTGTTTTTTCAGTTTAACACACACACACAAACAAACACAAACACATGCAAAAAGAAGTGATAAGAAACTGTTCTTCAATAAAGCCAGAAAGCAGTCAGTAACATCATTTCAATTAATCAGGGTGATAAGTGGTTTCCAGTAACACCACTTGGGCATTTTAACACTGCAAGTTCTAACTCTATATGTAACACCTAAAACTTCTCACCAAGAAGGAGTCTGGCTAGAGCAAGACCAAAATACATTAAGAAGGTGCCTTGTATGTGGCATCACTTCCAAGAACAATTTCAAATTAATAAGTTAAACCTGCCTGGCCCAGATCTAGCTCCATCAAGAGAAGACCATGTACTGCCCAGCCTTAAGGGGCAGACCAGGTGTTGCATTTACAAGCGACCCTTTCTTTTCCTCCTCTGTAATAATAGCCCCAGGCTCCAGCTCCCAAGTATTTCAAGACTCCAAGCAACTCCAAATCAGGGGATCTAGTAGTGCGATTAACACGGCCTTTCACAAAGTTGGAAACAACATGCCAACATTTCTCCGAGGAAGAGTTTTACATTGGTGGGGAAGATGAAACAGAATAGGGAAGACAGTACAGACTCATGGGGTTTTTTTAAGCTGGGGTGTTGTTGGTGAATCCTTCTTCAACTTTATGCTACAAGCAGCCTTTAATGAGATTTGTTCCAATTCAGTTGTAAAATAATCCTCTTAAACTTCTAGAAAATGGGAAGAACACAAGAGCTGGGATCTCCCAAATCAGCCCATTGCCGTTTAAAAAAAAAAAAAATAGTTGAAGGAGGATGAAAAACTGCCTCAGTTGCAGCATGCCTCCATTCACCAGCATCACATCCTAAGCGGCCCACATCTTAATTCTTTTAGCAGCTTTACACACATAGGCAGATTAAATAGAGCTTAATTACAACATTTATGGTATCTTAATCTTTTTTAAAAGACGGATGATTTCTAGCTCATGTCCTTATTTTAGGAGTCAAACAGCACACAGACATGCACACATGCTTTGTTCCTATAAAAATTCCACTCAAACTTCAGAACGGGAAGTTAATTGATACTGTCTATACAGGAACATAAAGAAACTTTTGGGGTTTTTTTTCCTGCCGCAGTCATCATATACCGTAACCAGGCCCTGACCATCCTGGTGGCTCCACACTGGGCACGTTCCAGTCTATCAACCTCTTTCTTGCACAGGGGATCCCCAGACTGGGCACAGCACTGCAGATACAGTCTCACAAGCACCAAGCAGAAAGGAAGCATCACTTCCCTGTACCCGCTGCCTACACATTTACTCATGCCGCCCAGGATGTGGCTACCCTTCCTTGCTGCCACGACTCACTTGCGGCAAGGACTGCTGCTGACTCACGTTCAACTGGTTGTCCACCACGACCTCCAGAGCTGCTTCCTAGACTGTCAGCCAGCTATCCAGCCTATACCTCACCAATTTGGTGGCGATGCGACTGGGACCAAGGCCTTGCCATAATCAAGGTAATAGTACACCCCTTTGCCCACAGTGCTCGTCATTTCATCATAGAAAGCAACGAGGTCCACCAGCCATGGCTTGGCAAATCCATGCCGGCTTCTCCAAATCAACTTCTTGTCCTTTGTGTGCTGAGAAAGGGCTTCCAAGACCATTTGCTTCACAACCTCCACAGGGACTGAGGTTATGCTGACTGGCCTGTAGTTACCTGGATCCTCCTTCTTGCAGATGTGTGTGATGTTTGCCTCTTTCCAGTCACTGGGAACCTCCCCCAGCTGCCAGGGCCTTTTGAAGATGCTAGGGAGCAGCTTTGCAAGGACATTGCCTAGCTCCTTCAGCACCCTTGGATGCATCCTACCTGTCCCATGGACTCGTGTATGTCTAATCGGCTCAAGCGATTCTTAACTCTGTCTTCCTTTACTGTGGGTACTGCTTCACACCTACAAACTCTGTTAGCAGGCTAAGGGACCTGGGAACCCTGAGGGCAAGCCCTAGCAGTTGCAAAGTGAGGCCAAAAAAGGCACTGAGTATCTCTTCCTTTTCCATCTCCCTTGACACTAGGTCCCCTGCCACATCGATCAGTCAGCTCACACTTTTGCCACCAGTGTACTTACAGAAACATCTTGTGTCGTCCTTCACCTCCCTTGCTAGTCTCAAATCCAGCCAAACTTTGGCTTTCCTCGCTCTGTTCCTTCATGCAAGGGCTATATTCATCCCACAGCCTCTCTCTACTTCCTTTTCATGTTTGTGGTCAGTCAGAAGCTCCATGTTCATCCATGCTGGCCTGTTGCCATGCTTGCTCAACTTCCTACACATGGGAATGGACCATCTTTGCGTTCTGAGGACTCTGTCTGGAAGATCAACCAGATCTCCTGGGCCCCTCTGCCCTCCAGGGCAGTTTTTTGCAGGAAACTAAACAGGCCAAGATCTGCCCTTCTGAAGTCCAGGTTTGTAATTCTGTTGTTGTTCACCTTGCTCACTCCTCTCAGGATCTCAAACTTTACAGTCACCTGGTTGCTGCAGCCAAGGCTGCTTCATCCTTTACATCTTAATCATCTTTAACTTCAATCCATGGAAAACAAAAGACAAAGTCTACGTTGATGTTTAACAGCCTAGAAAATACTTGCTTGTTAATCAGTAAAATGAGGTACTTTTGTAGCTAACACAGATTTCACACAGCTGCTTTTATAAATGAAACACAGGGAATTTTAAATTATGGTGCAATATGATGAAATTATGCTGACTTAAAAAAAAACCCAACAAATCAAAACCAAAGAAAAAAACCCAAAATGGGTAAAAAAACCCTCTGAAAACCCACAAGACAAGATCTCCTATCAGACCCCTACTTCTGCTTCAAACCAGTAGAAGTCCTTGTAGTCCACAAGCAGTATATGCCACAAAGTGTAGCAAATACCAAGCAATTTGCTATACAGTACTGTGTATGATATCATGCAGCATTCCGTATCAGCTGGGAAATGAATCACCCACCACTGTATCTATAGGTTTTCATGTGATGTCTAATCACACGAAAAGGTGTTTTTAAAATCAGAATCAGCCTACATCATTAGGGGTACGGAACTTACCCATTTTACATGCACAAAACAAGCCTGCACAACAGCAAGTGAATCTAAATCCATCTTTCTCTCACAAGTGATCACTGTTTTGCTTTTGGAATTTATGCCTCTTGGCAGAAGGGGGAGAAGAGTTGCCTTGGTTTTTTAAATGAAAAGCTTTTCAAGGATAAAGGGCAAAAGGCAATATTACATTTGGCTTCTTGGATAAGAAAGGAAATTGGATCTTAATTTCAATTAAAATATAGTATAGATGACGTGGTAGAGAACACTTTCTGTTGTAATTTACCTACATTTCTACCTATAACTGCACTACTTCACAGTCTGCCCGGAAGGGTGAGATTTATTAGCACAGATTATGCTCTGCATACCATTCTATATCCACTTAAAACTTATTTCCTGATGCAGACATATTAAAGAACACAAGTTAACTGTTATGCCTACTTCATGCATAAAGTAGGATTACACAAATCAGATTCTATGTCACTATTAAAAGAACCTCTCCAGTAAGGAAGTAAAACACAACTTACAGCTACTATGTGCTTAATTATTTATATATAAAGACCACTTCATACCTATTTACATATTTTAAAAATTTAAGAGAGGCTTCAGTAAGATCTCTGTTAAATACAAATGGAGAGATATCTGGTTTTGAATGAGTGCAGGCATCAAAGTAATACTCCTTTCAAACACATGAGGCAAGCCAGATGTATCATAATTGTTCGATACAAAGAGAAGACAACAATTCCATTGTATTTGACAAATGGGGAAAAGCACATACTCATTCTTGCCAAGAGTTATCTTGCCAGCTGCTTTGAGCAAACATTATCTATTTTAACTCCTCCACAGTCTCGCAGCAATGGCGAACTACTGGAACTGCTGAATTAAGACCCAGCTGGTCTCAGGTACAAGCACTCCTGTAGAGACTTGATGGATCCAGGCTGTGGGAACTAGGCTAAAGAGCTGACTGTGCAAGATGTACTAAGGATAGAGTATGGGTGGGACTGCTCAAAGTAAGGGCACAATAAAGTGTGTTGTGAAGATTCTCCATGGGAACAAAACCTTCCTTTCTCGAAAAGATGGAGGAGAGTTTTCTGGCCTTTGGAACACGTGGCTTCCTCAGCAACAAGAAAACATGTCAAAGCAACATAAGAAACTATTAATGGAATGTGAGAGGACAATTATGCTTTCACTTGATCTTTTACCAAAAATATTTTAGAGGGAGGGGAGTAAGGTATATTTACAAAGCTTCTGTAGATTAGCTAGTCTTCAATAACAATCCAGTATAGAACCACAAAAATTTGTTTAAAATTTAACACATAGTAACATCAAAACAAACAAATGTTTCCATGGAGACAACTACCTAAATAAATGCTCACAATGGATCCAAGGAGTGACGTCACCCAGGCCTGCCTGCAACCATAGCAACATGCCAGTGTAAACAGAAATATTTTTATTTTTCTATCTAATAATGTCATAGAATTAGCAGTTTTATGGCAGTGCTTAAACCATATTCTTGCAGTGCTGAGTGGTAACACTTCTAAAATAAGAGCAGAGGTATTTATATCAGGGCTATTACTATTACCATATTAACTACATACAACAAGTGGAGTATGTGTATGGCATAGCTAACATATCAAATTTGCCACAGCAGTTGTTGACCCCAATAAACAAAGAAATTTAAGTTCCTAAGGCAACATGCCAGAATGTTGGTCAGATATCAGTAATATCTATTCTTCTTGGGTACTCTGCTTTCCTTAATACAAAACCCCTGAAGTTCTTAGACTGTTGTGTCTCACTGTCTTGCTGGATTAAGAAGAAGAATGCAGCCACATGTTGCTTTTCATACCAAATGCAGAACTTCTGTGCCCTTCTCCTGTGTCACCAATGAGCTTGCTTTCTCCAAGGCAACAGGATTCACTAAACCCATATTTGCACTCTGCAAGCACAATACAAGACACACAGCCTATAAACTTTTGCAACTCTGGAAGAATAACATAAAAGAAATAGTCAGTTAATGAGGAAAATTTCCAAGAAGGAAGACAATTGTTTCAGTTACTAAAAAGATAGCCATAGCATTTCCATTCTCATGAAAACCATCCATTTTCAAATGCTATTGCACGTCTGCAAGTTGTACATCTCTAAATTCAGTAGACCCAGACTGCATTATCACTCTTACTTTGTGAATATAAAAGAAAGATGGCTATATAAGGTTCAGATAGTATGTGAAAAATGAACACTTGGAATGATCTAATATTACTGAGATATTTATACTAAAAGCCTACATTTTAGCTGAAGCCTGACCTACAGGGAAATTGAAGTTATTACCATTACAAAAATGGTGAAATACTATGTTTGGTCACATTCCTATTTCACCACATTCTTGTGATGAGAATTTCACATACATTTTTGTGAACTTTCTGTGATCACATAAAATCACATAGAAAGTTTTCATAAATCACATTTTTCTCATAGAATATGATTGTTACTCATCCTTGTCTTCAAGTATGGCAATGAATATAGGGACCAGTTAAAAAAAAAAATCCTTCCTACAAAGTATTTTCAGACTTTTTTTAAAAGCAACTGTATGAACAGGTTTTTTAGATAAAGGGTTGCTTCATTTTTGCCATTTGAAGAGGCAAAGCTATCCTGATACCAATTAGCAAAAGAGATTTTTACGTTAACTTTAAGCTAGCTTTGAAATTAAAGTTTACCCTGCAACTATAGTGTTACTGTTGTATAAAGTCTAACAAACATATGAAGAAAAGAGTCCAATATCTCAAGTTTTGACTGTGAAACTGTGAAATACAGTAAGGAAAGCTTACTACATAATTGTATTCACAGTTATGTACATTTTTGTTGGTTTTTCTGCATTTTTAATAGATTTCATCCCATAAGATACTGTAAAACTGTAATTCATTCTTCAGTTTCTTTTGCTTTAGCAGGTGCAACATGCATGGAAGGATAATGACATCATATGAGATGCCTTTATTGTGTGTTTTTATAACGTAAAAAAAAAATTAAAAATTACTTTTCTACTTATTATAGAAACGGCAGTCTATCCACTGCAATCCAAATATTTGTCATAAATGTAGGTGGTTTTCCTCTGGATCTCTAGGGATGCAACTTATAAATATTCATACACATGGCTACTCTCACAAGTGGGATTTTGTCTTTTCATTTCAAGTAATTCCATTGCAAAATTCATTGCTGCTTCATTTCTTGTATTTTCTCAGCTGACAATAGAAAGTTTTTAAAATAGAAAAGCAAAAAAAAAAAAGGCATTAAAAGACATCTATTAAATCAATTTTTAACACACAACAACTTATGTTACAATCCACCAAATTGGAAGGATTTGTGAGACCCTTAAGAACCCACAAATTTAGTGTTAAACAAAAATACTTAGGTGGAGTGGGGGCAGAGGAGGGGGGAGATCACCCAATTTACATCTTTTCTTACCAAACAATGCAATTCTAGCAATTCTTCTTTCACGTCTATTACTGTGCCTTCTTTGCATTAGACCATTCCTTCTCCTTATCCTAAATTACATACAAATCTTGTGCTTACATGAAGGCCTTCAGTAGGCCTTTACTGCAAGACAAATAGATAAATTCCACTTCAGTCTGACCTGAAATCCTCATGCAGAAGGAAAACAGCTTTTTTGCACTTATTTTCTTATTTGTAACAAAGGTTTATCAGAATTGCCTCAACCTTTGAGCTGACATAAACTTAACCTTATTTGAACTGATCTCTGAAAGACAGACACATAGTCCCAGCTTCGAAGAAGCATCATGGACTATTCAAAACTTTCAAAAGTTTTATTCACCTAATTTGGCAGAGGTGGGGAGGGGGGGTGTTGAGTCTACAAAAATGTTCATTACTTCTCAGGACTGAACTGATAAAATCTCTCCTGCAGCAGAGGGAGTTACCAATCAGTGAATAAAACACTATCTTTCAGTAGCTCTTAGGTAAACATATCTGTTACTGATTTCCCTGTTACTTTACCCTAACTATCAGCAATGCATATATATCCTACCTATTTTCACATTATCTGCAACAGAACAATAAGTGAAGCCTGGGAGAGTTATCAAGATGACAAACATGGGCTTTATACACAGGCATAGTAATTCATAAATCCAAAGAACGATTCTACTAGATTAATTATTTTCTAGTGTTTGAACAACATCTGCCATTGTCATAAACTGTAAGTACAGCTGGCTAGAAAACAAACCCTGGTAAAGGCGGTGATTTCCCAGTAGTGGACCCAACGGAAAACCTGCTTGGAAGTTCTATCACAATGCTAGATGGCAACCGGGGATTGACAAAGATATCTTATGTTTGTTGTGTTCCCTGGCCAGGCTACAACTGCCAAGATCCACCATCCCCATCTCACTGAACCACTACTGCTGACCATAAGAATTCCAGGCCAAAGTCTATCTTGTGAGACACAGTCTGTTCAAAGAACCTTAAAACAACAGTCATGTACAGAACCTTCTGAAACCCATAAGCATAACTCTTATTGAGGCACAGAAGCAGTACCGTGCACTTTCTGGGGAGTTGGGAGATTCTTTTACACAGCGTTTAATGTTTTTCATTCAACGCAGATGAGGAAACGCTTGGGCTGTCAAAAACCCTAACGCTCTGCTGGGAAAAAGCTGATTGTAAAATGGAAATGAGCAAGAGTTTATTTTGCGAGTATGCCTGTTTGGATGCACTACCAAATCTATCATTATCCTTTAGCTTCGGATTAAATGTGAAAGCAAGGAAAAGTAGTTGTCTAAACATGCTCGAGGAACCCTGTATACTCAGCCTATGCACAAGCCTCCTAAATTACAGCATATATTACTAACACTTGAGTAACTACAGCCATTAAATCTGCCCTTGTTAAAACTTAAAGTACTATGTGAAATAAATGTGACCCAGACTAAAAAGAATTACTGACATATGCTCTCAAGAATAAAAATGTAAAAAACCCCTCATCCAACACTAAAGAAAATGTGAAGTATACCTACTGAAAACACACACATGAAAAAAAACGGACCTTCTTAATAAAGACAGCAAATCTCAGCTATTGCAAGTTTCTCTATCTGCCCTTTAAGCAATATTAATTTAAAAATAAAATAATTTTAGAAGAAGAATATATAAAATACATGTTACATGTACATATACAGGTGAGAAATAAGCAAGTAATCAATACACAATTAAGATAAAAAAGCTTTTGCATTTGATGCAGTTATCTTCTAAACTACTAAATGCTAGGGAGGGAAAAAGATGGCATTCTTCTTCCAAGAGAAATGACAACACTTCTCAGCAATCACAGGGGAAAGGTCTGAGAAACTGCTGATCAGGCACCTCCCACAGAGGCAGAGACAAGAGCCCGGAGCTGAGCAGAGACGGCTAAAGAGCCACAAGGGGATATGCTGACGTTACCCCCGAGCCTCAGGTCCCCGCCACCTCACACTCACTCCTGTGGAACATGACTGGATTCCTCCCAGCCCAGCAGGCACCAAAACTGATCCTTCTTTATATCTGCTAACGTTGCACAATGTTGTTTATGCCATATCGTGAGGTTGTCCTATCATTAACTTGCCCAGATACTGACATAAGAGAGTAGCGCTAAGATTTATTACTTCCTGTGATGACAGGTACAGAGAAATTTTTAAGTCAATGAAAGCCAAAGAAAATTTGAAAATAAATGCCAGCATTGTCTGTCATCGATCAAGAAAGAAACCAACAGCCCTACAGCCTAAATGCCCATTTCAAACAAGCTAGTTCACTGATAGTGCACCTAACTCTGGCAACACAACTTCCAAAAAATTCAAGTAGGGCCTAAAAAAGAAAGCGGACTAATACAAGACGGTTGGAGTGTGCACATACAGCGTTTTAAACTGCCTAGGTAAGATCCCTGAAGAGAAAAGAAACAAACAGAGAAAGAAAGAAGTAATGTTACTCTAACTGTGCATGTTAGACCGGACAACCTTTCAAGATCAAGGGTCTTTTCTTCTCTGCCTTTCTATGCTTTGATGCACCCTGAAGGGTCAGTGCTTGTAGTAAGTTTTCCCAACTTATCCTTGTAAGCAACTCAGTTTGCAGGTCCACCCCAGCATTACACCACAGTAGTCGAGAGTACAAGCCAAATAAATATTCCTACAAGCTGCAAGTACAATTAAGGGATCTTCGTTAAAGCATGTCCTTCAACACAATGAGGTGTGAGACAATTTAAACAGCTTTTTATTATCACAGTAGCAGAAGAGACAAGGCTATCACATCAGACACCAGGGGGAAGGTGAAAATAATCCAATTCTACACACCAAGTGGGAACAAAAAAATTATTTGGGGCTTCATACAGAATATGCTGGAACAGTTGAATGTCTTTCCTTGGATTTGATGAGTTTCTGGATCAAGCCTGCTTAGGTTTTCAATTTAGGGAGAAATTTCACTAAAGCTCCAATCTGTTCACAGGAGTAAACTGAGACTACTGAGATAATCCTAACCGATTAATGAAAGCCACGGATCTGCATCACAAATTCACCATCAGTTTGTCATGGCCCTACACTTTAAACTTGAGCAGGTGTTGTGCTGGACATCAGGTCTGTTGTTAGACCATTTCCCACCTTAACCTTCGTCCTCTGAGGCTGAGTTTTGGCAAGATGCACAACTACATGACGACTTCATTGTGATACGCTTCAGTAAACATTCGCATCATTTACTGAGGTCAAAAAAAAATAAGTTTCTTGGAACAGCCTGCGTTTGCCCTGATCACATCATACCTCTTTGTACAGCACAACACCTGTGGCACTGAAGTCAGTTTAAGATAGCAGGACAGAAGCTGAAAGCCGTATCTTCAGACAAAGCAACAGTTTCATAAAGGAAGAAGAAAGATCAATTGCGACAAAGACATACAGTGCCTCACAACATCTGTAAGCAACAGAAGATAGATTTAGATGGTATCTATAAAACACACAGGGGAGACAAGGAACTGATGGCAGAAAGGAACTTACTTGATTTTACTGAAGACAATGTCAACGTCTGTAACTGTCACGTTCTTCCCATCTATCACATGACAGTCCTTACATAGCTTTGACCAGTTCTTCCCATGCATTTCTTTTCCTGTGGCTCTTGTATCACCATGGATGGCAAATTTTCTAAAGGCCTCTTCCAGAGCACTCAATTCTCCTGCCATAGCCCCCTCGTGGGAGCTGTTTGAATCATAGGATAATCGTTTTGCTGCTCGGTCCTTTGCTGGATCTGAAGGAGACTTTGGAGGAGTCTTATTCACAGGTTTGGTTGACTTCACTTTATTGTCAGCCATTGTGCTACAAAGAAGAGGAGGGTAAACTCATTACATTAATTTGCACTAGTTAACTTTTTGTTAAGCTACAGGCTACAGTCCATGTCACAACATATGAAGAATAAATGGTCTTAAGTGGTCTATAAATTTAGCAAGAACTCAGTGATCTCCACCACCAAACAACAGTCCATACACAGAACTATGTAACTCTCTGCCCATCTAGAAAAAAATTACAGCACATTTAAAAAAAAAAAAAAAAAGGGCAGGGAAAGTACATTCCAAAATAGGGCACAAACCTAATTTCACCATCATTACATCAGCCAACAAGAGAACACTCATGGTTTGTTTCTTTTCTTTTTTTTTTTTTTAAATGGCAATTACCACAGTCACTCTACTGATTTGAATAAAAGTACACCCTTTACACTGTAGGCATTTCAACCTACTTTTATTTCTGAAGGAAAAATAAGCAGCCCTTTATTTTCTGGGCTATGGCTTTTACATTATTTTTTATTGAAAAATGAAATATTTTGGAAGTGCAGCAAAAATATTAAAGTTATAATTCTTATGTTACATAATGTAAGGGCTAACAAGTAAAGAAGCCTCAGAAATGCTTAGACGAAGTTTCTCTTGTTAACAAAACCATCCATTTCTCAACTTTATGCCCAAAGAACTGTAGCTGTGGAGTTCATTTGGAATGAATACATCCACAATGCAGGAGCACCGAGAAGGGAGGTCATTACTACAAAGAACAACTTTCAGGTTACCCTATGTTCATGGAGGGTAGATTTGCCTTTTTAAAGTGAGCAACAGAACATTATTTTCAGGTGTCTTCATAAAGAAGAAACCCCTGACATGCCAGAATCATGCCACAGAACTCTTTGCCTTCTGCCCATCCACTCTTGGCTTTGCAGAAGTAAAAATCCTGGGGATAGGTGCACCATGGGCCTGTCCCAACAGCCACATGCAGAGTGTTGTCCAGACTCACATCTCTGGTGCTGCTACAAATTTTAACCCATAAAGAGGTGCTTCAGGTATCAGAATTTTGGCAAATAGTGGATAAGGGCAAATACTTACCTCGACCATTCTTCTAAAGCCGCAGCTGTAGGTGGTACGTGACTAACACATGCAAAGATTGGTATGTATTTCCAGTTAAGGTTTTATTTTTGCTGCAGATATAAAGTTCTTTTGGCCTGTGTACTGTACTTCACTACAAACCCCCCAGCAGTGGAAACCATTCTAAAATTCTTCCTCTTCTGATATTGCTTAACCTCTGTCACTTGAACAACCAAAGCATACCCTTTCCTGCAGGCTGCAACAGAACTAACCATAACTACCTGCTACGCAGCAGTTACTGTTAAGCTTCACGATCAGAAACAACCTTTTAATAACGACTAGACTAAAAGACCTTTGTCTTTTACACTTGAGCAAATACAGCATGTCCAAAGCACTCCTGTCTATTTTTAAAACATTCAAGTAAATGCTTAAAAAACATTGCTGTGTCTTAAGCTTGGGGATCCTTCCATTTCGTTTACACAAGTTTTGGCCAACAAACCTAAATGCTAAATTAAAATTAATATGACGGGAATTACTAACTGTAGCCTGAGAGTTATACATGCACCTATGAAATAAAAAGAATTTTTATTGTTTTCATATAAGAATAAAGGGGGGGGGAAGAGTTTGAAAATTAAAAGTTTATTAAAAAGGCTAAAATGTAACCAATTCCCATTTGTATTTCCTTTTCCCCCTGCCTGCTCCCCAAAGAACAGCAATTTTACCTCAATAAACTTTTCTGAAAGTCTCATGACACTGAAACTCCAAACCAATAAGACCCACAGTAAATAGTAACTACTACAAATATTACAGATGCATATATTTTTACCAAAATAGCATCTAGATTATTTTAAATTGATTTATCAGGCTACACAAGTTCTTTTGCTACCAAAACAGTGGTGAGAGAACGTAAGAAGAAAACAAAAGCACTGCTGACACAATCTGTACAAAAGAGAATTACATTAAAAATCAGATCACGATTCTGTCTTGGAGGAAGTTTGACTTCCCCAAGTAGAAGTCTCTTTCAAGATTTCACCATTTCAAATCCACTGGAGCTGGAAAATAGAACCAGAAATTTTCCAAACTAACTGGTGACAGACAGACAGAATGCATCAGTAAGAAGCAAAGTCTGTATAGGACAGTAAAACCTGAAGTTACCTCCATAAGCAGTTACCTCTGTAACAGGACACAAGAAGACTGAGATCTGCTATAGGAAGGTATGTACAGCTCAGAGCATTTTGCAATTTTATCTTCTGCCAAATAAACCTCCCAAGAGATTTTCGGGGATAGCCCCCTCTTGCTCTTAGCAATTCTGTCAAGAAGCTATACTCGGTGTGAATATCCTCGAAAGACACAACGGTTGCACAGTTCACGAGCTATAAGCGAGAAAAACTCTGTGCCACTCTGTCTCATCTGAAGTTAGAAAAAAAAAAAAACCATACATGCCTGCATTTCTAAGTATCTCCTGATAAAATCTTTCTTTCGCCAGTGCCAGTGCCTTGCTTGCCAACTTTGCCTAATCCCATGCCACCCGTAACCATAACTCAACTTTGCACAGCACAGCAGAAATGTGTTTTAAAAAGCAACTAGTGATTTCAAATCATGAGCTGAAACCCACACTTGAAAGGGTTCTGATTTTCTGAATCGTGTGATTTTTAAAATTATCACTTTATTTTTCATTCGTACTTATACTGTCTTCAGTATGATAGCTATCATCTACTGAAAATATTTTTTTTACTTACTTTCAGTTGCTAATAAATTAAAAATTTATAAACTCAATACACGAAAAATGCCTAAAGGAACATATTTGGCCTCGAGAAAGAGAGTTCACTTTTAGACTTAGCTCTCTGACATCAATGAATTAACTTTGTATTGGGTTGTTTTGAGTTGTTGTGCATCAGGGAGGGAACAGGACACACTTTGTAGAAAAGGCTTCCATTTTGAATGTTGAAATCTGGTATGCAAAGCAGACTCGGTTCAAAGAAATCCTCACCATATAAAGCAGAAGGTCAAGGATAGATTAAAACTTGGGCTCTGCTGTGGTTGCCAAAAACTGTCATGCTTTTCTTGGTGAACCATAATTACAGTTTACTTGTTAAAATCCCACCTAATCACATGAAATTTACTAAAAAGAAGCTACCTGGTTTATGAAAATACTGACCTAGCCTCAACTTCAGATTTGGTTTCATAACACTACAGACAACACACTCCGCAGAGAAATATATTCATTAATATAGTATACTAGAAGGTAAAGAATTGCACAACACAGAATATGAAATCAGATTTTTAATGGGGTCAGCTCCTTTAACTTTTTTTAGTGATTAGAGGCGAGAAAGGAGATCATGCCATGCTGAAGAAAGGGACATAGAGAATAACCTGTTTGCCAAAAATTCAAGATTGAATAGTTTTCAGTCTTCCTCACTCATTTTGTCCCTGGACAAAGGCATCAGAAGGTGCTTGCTACCTTCTTCTAGAAGTAAAGACTAGCAGTAATTTGAAGAGGTGCCACAGAAGGGTGATAGGCAGAAGTAACAAAAGAAACTCTAAAATACCAATTCTAAAATTTGGTAAAACAAAAGTAAGCCACTGTTCAAAAGCATCAGCTGTGTAGATGCTGACTATAACAATCAGAGCTAAGCAAAGACATGCCTTTCATCACCATCCAAAAAGTCTAATAAGCACACGGTTCGATAATACTACGTTTCCAGAGCCAGCAGAGGGAACGAAGGAGGGACGACCACCAGTCACATCCTCTCAAAATACTGCTGGCTCCAACCAAGCAGGTCCACATCACCAAAAGCAACCATCTAAGACGTTAAGAAAGAGGTATAAGCAGATGCTAGAGTTCAGAAGGCTTTGTGAAAGAACGACTGTCTGCCAAAAAAAAAAAAACCAACAGAGTTCCAGAAATCCACAGAATATTTAGACAACTAGGTGTTGTGTTATGAACTGCTATAGTCTGTGTCATGTAATACTCCTTTAGTATCATGAAAGAACAGTTCTTGTCCCTTCTCTCACTCTACAATAGGTAAATAATACATCACATTATACAGACAGACATATCTATACAGACAGAGATTAAGCTAGGGATCAAACTGACTGAGGTCATGGCTAACTCATGCTAAAATAGACTGAAAACACAGATCTGTGTTCTTAGCACATGCCTAACCCATTAGAAAAAGTTTTCTCATGTCATCAAACTTCCTTTCAGCCAGAGACTACAATACATACTCATCTGCAGACAGACAGCTGGGAGAACTCCCCTAGATAAAGTCACATATCAGTCCGGATTCTCCCAAAAATGAGGGGACAAGCAGCTATTGTTCCTGTGAATGCCAGTTCCAATGCATGAATAGCAGGTACATATAAATAAGCCCAAAGCCTCAGTACTGGCCAACTGTCAGCTCTTCTCAAAGTTTTATATTAATTTACACTCTTTCACTTATCCACATCTGCTCCAGGTGTCAGCATACTGCAGGAATTCTGGTTTGGCTTTGATTTAGATTTGGGGAAATCGCTGTTAGAAGCAAACCATCTCTCGGCACAAACCAGGATGACCTGAAGGCTTACTAAAACACGGAGTATTTTTGCCAACAATTTCAGCAGCTTCTGCAACTCTACAGAATATGGGTGTATCCTACCTGGGAAGAATTCACTGCGGCACCCTCCCTGCCCGGTCCCTGAGAACTGACGTATGGCTAATCTGCTCAGGAAGGGCAGACAGGTTAGTGTTGGTAACAGAAGTTAGCATCGCTGCCATGTCACCGACAGGGAAACCAAAGCAGAGGGACGAAGAAACACGACTGTTCTGCTGCCAGAGTTGTGCTGGGTTGAGAGACACAGGACTAACTTTTCTTCTAATGCTGGGGAAAATTGCACTTTTAGAAGACTCTAGTGTCTGAATTTGTGAAAATATTTACTTTATAGCCAGCCAGGCTCTGTGGGATTCAAGGTTAGTGTTTTCGAGCCTTGCCAGGTGCAGGGACAAGGAGGAGCGAGGCCTGGGCATTTGACCCAGCCTGGCCAACAGGATTATTTCATACCATGAACATCACCTTCAATATAAATTAGAAAAGTTTGCTGCGTAGTGGGCTCTCTCCCTGATGGCGGTGGTGCAGACAACTCCTTGCCCTGGTGCCGGAGCCCTGAGGCCTTCCCTTCCTCCTGAAGCCATTGCGCTCCCAGTGTCCGACATTTGCTGTCCCTGCTGGGAGTGCACAGCTTCTGCTGAGAGAATGGGCTGAGTATAATTCCTGTATATCTTATATCAGTATCGGGATTAATACTGGTTCTTTAGTATTATTGTTAATTATTTAGTCTTAGTCTATTAAATCTATTTATATTTCAACCCTTGTGTTTCTTTGTGTTCCCCGATTCCCCTTTCCGGGTGGGGAGGGGTCATCGGGTGATAGAATAACTGTCTAACAACAATAGATTGTTATGGGTTCTCTCAAACCATAACAGGAGTTCAGAACATAACGAGGACCCTGGGACCCATACTCTACACTGCTTTAATTATTAGGCCACGTAGAGCTGGTACATGATTGTATGGAGTGCTCTGAAGTGCTATGAAGATCTCTGACTCTATGGAGGAAATATAAATATAGTCTCACTAGCTGCAAATGTATTAACCCAGTTTATGATCTCCACACCAAAAAAATGCTTTAAAAAAAAAAAAAATCAACAGGAAACTACCGAAAGTGTGAATGCCTAGCTTTTTGGGCTACACCATACACTTTCTCATCTATTTTGTCTAGCTTGCCCCTAGCATGCTAGGAATATTCTGTCCCAACATAAATTGAATTGCTTTCATTTGCAGCAAGTATCACAAAAACAGTTTTTAATGGAAGTCTTCTTGCAGCGTTAACTGCCATGGAAGTGAATAAGAGTGTATTTGTCTAAGACAGCACAAAAGATTACTACAGTAGATACTTATTACCGCCTCAGATGCCATCCAGTTAATAGAAAGGGCAGCTTATTGTAAAACCGTTTGTTCTTTAGAATATTTACCAACCAAGAACTGGCTAAAATGAGGTCAAAAATCCTGTGAACTAGGAAAACTTTCAGTTCAAACTTTTTAATGGTAGAAAGCATTCAAGCATCAAGCAGACCTCTGTTCAGGAGACTGCTGAGATTGATGAATTTGGAGAAAAGATTCAATAGCACAATGGCACAGTTGCCATGCAATAATGGCATCTAGCATCTACTCTTTCCTGTAATGCTCGCCTTTGCATATGCCAACCTATTTCTCACATGTAACGCCTAGAATCATATAATGGTTAGAGTTGGAAGGGACCTTCAAAATCATCAAGTTCTAACCCCCACTAGACCACGTTGCTCAAAACCCCATCCAGCCTGGTCTTGAACACCTCCAGGGATAGACCATCCACAACTTCTCTGGGCAACCTGTTCCAGTGTCTCACCACCCTCACAGGAAAGAATTTCTTCCTAGTATCTAATCTAAATCTCCCCTCTTTCAATTTAAAACCATTACCCCTTGTCCTGCAGCTCCACTCCCTGATAACGAGTCCCTCCCCCTCTCTCCTGTAGGCTCCCTTCAGGTACTAGAAGGCCATATAAAGTCTCCCTGGAGCCTTCTCTTCTCCAGGATGAACAAACCCAACTGTCTCAGCCTGTCCTCATAGGAGAGGTGCTCCAGGCCCCTGATCATTTCCATGGCCCTTTGCTGGACCCATTCCAACAGGTCCATGTCCTTCCTAGTTGCATTGCAACTTGCAACGTAACTCCACAAGACCCCAAAGTTAGGTTTACACTGAGCACCAGGGTCATCATCTAGCTAAAGTGCAACGTCTGCTGTGCAAATTCCTCACCTTGAACCCAAAGACGGTAACTCAGATAAAACAGCCCTAAAATGGAATCTCTGCTCAAGTTTTCAGTCTTAGCCCTGATCCGTCCTTAAGTTCTTAACCCCTTCTACTATATGCTCCTGGCAATTATGCAACAAAAATCTACAAATTCTGTCCTTGACTTAGTTCTGTTCTGCAGTTCATTTTGCTGCTGTTTTTACGCAAAGTCCAAGGTTCTGCTTTACAGTCACACCATAGAGTTTTGGCCACAAGGTAGAGTGGAGATGGTACCCTAACGGTACTCTAAATATCCACCAAGATAGAAGTCAATTCCCCAGACAGTATTTCTGTGACCTCTTTGCCCCCCAGCAATTCTCTTGCGTGTTTTGTCTTCATGGTTTAAGTGAGAAGGGCAAGTAGGTAATCCGCAGCACAAACCCTAGACTTAGTAGAAAAGTATCTTTGCTTATATCTGCAAAATGTTACCAGCAGGTTAAAAAAAAAATAAATAAAAAAAAAATAATCTTACAAGCACTCTATTCCATTTTTGCTAGTACTTAAGCTAAGTATACTGGCTTTCCAACACTTTTGCTCTTTGTAACAGGTATTCAGATCAAAAAATTCCCTAGCTCATGTGCAGATTTGATCCAGCTAATCTTCCTTGCATTCTCACGTTCCAAAGGGTAAAAAATACAACAGATTCATCTCAAAAGCATCTATACATCTATTTAGTTGGCCAAGAAAAATAGGATGCTGTATTCAGTCAGATAGCATCTCTCATGCATGTGATCACATTAGACATTTGAATGAATGCTCAAGAAAACAGTAGCTAGGAATCTACTGATTTTATTGAAAACTAAAAATAGAGCAGGGGGAAAGGAGAGAGATGGTAGACCCCTTGCAATGCAGTTAACACAGCCAGCAAGCTAAGTCTGGTATTGCATAAGGATTTGAAGAACTATGCATTCTTAACATTAACAATTTTACTTCTGTTTCAACCTCAGAATAAGCTTCCTATTTCTGCACCATTCTCTTATAAACGCTTCAGCCTCAACCTCTCCACACCTACATTCTCGACTCCTCAGCCTAGTCAAACTACCAGCCTTCCTAAAAGTATTTTTCAGATGGTCTTAAACCTGAAAGGTAGAAAACAGGCATACTGCAAAGAATTCTGCCCACAGGCACATACCCCAGTAGTTTTATGTTAATTGTAACCTGGTTTCATCTTCCATTCTCCTGCTAATCCTTCCTGCACATCAAGCATTAGTAAGCATGCAAGTGTTTAATATGTAATTTTTATCAGACTCTGTTTCTGCACTGTTGGTAAAATGTATCCACTGTACCACAAATAGTTGCCATCCAAAAATTCTTAAGATCTTCCAGCCAGCCCAAGCAAAAAAAAAGAAAGCAACTTTTCAATGAGCATGAGGTGCCATTTTTATGAGTGAATTGGATTAATTATCAAACTGTGCAAGGCATTTGAATTTGTCTGACTGCATCTGTTTTATTTTAGGACTTGATCTATCTTCCTCATGTTTTAAAAATGTTACAGAATTGCAGTTAGAGGGAATACTCATTTATTTTCTGTCTGTAATTATTTATGCCAAATAAAAATAGCAGAGACAAAGTACAGCAGATGGACTCTTTTTCCCCACATTTTTGCATAAACATTCAAGCTGAGGGAAGGGATAAACAGCTGGAGAAATGCAACATCCTCTAATAAAATGCAATGTTTTAGACAATGCTCTTAAAGCTTTCCTTAAGTTTCCTTCACAGCTACCAGTAGGAATCAGAGTTAAGGCATTTCTCTTCTGAGTTCTGCTCTGGGCATATCTCTCCACACGTGATGCCCAAGTGAATGAGAGCCATCCCTTTTCCCTAGCACGTTACAGAACCATAGAATTGTCTAGGTTGGAAGGGACCTTTAAGATCATCTAGTCCAACCATCAACCTAACTCTGATAAAAAACCATCGCTAAACCATGTCTCTGAGCTCTATGTCAACCCGTCTTTTAAATACCCCCAGGGATGGTGCCTCAACCACTTCCCTGGGCAGCCCGTTCCAAGGCTTAATAACCCTTCCAGTGTAAGAATTTTTCCTAATATCCAATCTGAACCTCCCCTGATGCAACCTGAGGCCATTTCTTCTTGTCATATTGCTTGTGACTTGGGAGAAGAGACCGACCCCTGCCTCTCTACACCCTCCTTTCAGGGAGTTGTAGAGAGCAAGAAGGTCTCCCCTCAGCCTCCTTTTCTCTAGGCTGAACAACCCCAGCTACCTCAGCCTCTCCTCATGAGACTTGTTCTCCAGACCCCTCATCAGCTTCATTGCCCTTCTCTGGACCCGCTCCAGTCTCTCAATGTCTTTTTTGTGGGAAGGGGCCCAAAACTGGATAGAAAGAAGGAGGAAAAAGAGCAGAGAATACTGCAGACCAAGCAAAGCTAACTAACTCTAGCTACATTTAAACCCACCTTTACTTAAAGAAAACTAAGTCCTTTCATAGGCTTTATAAGAAACTGCACGGCTGAACCTCAAGTTCTCTTAAAAATATACATCTGTCTAGCACTGTGGACAAGGGCAAGGCTGGCTGGGTCATGCAGCTGCAGTAAGATCTTCAGTAGGACACACACAGAGTAACAAAAAAGTTGTTCACCGTCCTTCCTTAGCAAAACAGTATTTCAGACTGGGATATGCCATTAAAGGAGCAACCTTAGGAAACACAATATCAAGCATAGAGATCATTTTGACTGCTGGAAAAATGGCTGTTACTATTCTAAAAACTATCACTATCCACCTACATAGTTACTGCTACAATATCACTTGTATACAAAACTAAGTTTCGTTCTTCATAACTTATATTTCTGCACTCCAAAGAGCCACTTCATAAAATATCACGTCTTTATATATGCATCAATGAAACACCCATACACAGACCTCTATCAGTGATAGTTCTATTAGAACGTTTTTCTTTTAAAAGACACATGTTCACCTGACAACACTTAAAACTACACAAAAATTCTTTATCTAACTAAATAACTCTTCACTAGCTCTACAATATACTTTAATACCACTGTTTAACTTACACAAGGTTTCAACTATGAAGGTAAAAGCATGAATACAGGCATCCACCATTCATTTATATACTGGTGAATTCTTATCATGCATTTTTTTTTCCATTATGTGACTATTCCATTAGAGGATTCCATGTACTAAGTATTCTTCCCGGGCTCTGCTGGGCTGCTATCTATCGTGGGTAGATGAAGAAAATATCTGGACACAACCATTCTGCAATTGCACACACAAGCCGGTGTCTAGAACAGCCTTCACAGAAGGAAGTGAATACAACACTTTTGAAGAGGAAGAAAAAAGATATTCACACTGATTAAAGCACAACAAATGAGGAGCCCCAACTGTTCAGATGAGGTACTTTTTCATGGCATATCAAAAAAAGACTTGGGAATCAAAGATTCCAAAAGACGGGAAGACAATAGCTGTTCTCCACAATAGTTAGTCATACAACTAATTTAAAGCTCCAAAGAACATGCTGGGCCTATCATCACCTTAGAATTAGTTGAGTACAGATTCCCCAACTTGTAACATTACCACTATAGAGAGAGTGCTTAGCTTCATTTCTTCATACGCTATACATGGTCCCCTCCCACCATCCCTGTCCAGAGCAGACTACTAATTTGAACTTCCATAGAACCCGTTCAAAATACTTCTGCAGAAGCCATGAGTAATCAAGATCCACTCCATGAAGAAGATCAGAGATTGTACAGCAAGGAGATCACTTCAAACACCAGTAAGACAGGGGGCTTTGTGTACCACCTATAGTTAAAAATATCGAGGGAACCAAGTTGATGCTATAGATAGGGGTAGAATTAGATCAAAGAAAAACCGAGCTAACAGAGACTTACAGGCTTTGAAAGCACCGTAAGATTTAATAGTCACAAAGCATCACCTCTGAAAGAAGACCTGGAGATTGTATTAGAGCTACAAAATCATGAGACAAGATGATTTACCATGAGAGACTTAAAGAACTGTACCAATGTAATTTGTCAGGTGATTGAAATCACTTCAGTGAGGTACCCAAGTACCTTTGTAGAGAAACTGCATCACATACTAAATGGCTCTTTACTGTCAAAGGTATAAAAAAAACTCATCAACAGATAAAAATTCAGGCTACGTCAATGGAAATTAGAAATAGGACTTCTTTAGGGAGAGACATTCAGCCATTGAAAATATTAAAGGTAAGCTACAAGAATAGCAGCACATCCTGACATCTGCACATCATACTCCATTTAATACAGAAAATACACGTAGTATCTCCGACAGACTTTTATCAAATGTACATTATTGGTCTCAGATAACTAACTGAAAATAACTAATGCATGAGTCAGATTAGATCGTCTAAAGATTGCTTATGTTCTTAAAGTCTGCTGCTTCAGTTGTGTCTGAATACAAAAAAATAAACTAACTTTTAAGTACAGATTTTTTTCAACTACCTACAGCCCAGTACAAAATAGGAGGGGAATACTCACCTTACTAAATCAGTAAGTTATTTCACATCTATAAGCTCCTGCAAGAAGAACTGTTTGAGTACTGATCCTTCTGACAGTGAAATCAGATGAGACAGGCAGACGCAATTTTCTTTTAATTTAAAAATAAGCAGAGTTATTAGCAACTAAAGAATGCTTTTGTGAGCAAGGCCTCTTAGCATTTGAATTTCCATCGCAAGAATTTGCTTAGTACTGATCCAACAGACCACCATTCCTCAACTGTGCATTTAAGAACTTGTTTGAACTAAGACTGCATCCCCCAGAGATTCAAGCAAAAACTGTTATGTCCTTTATTATTATTATTATTATTTTAAGTTTCTCTGTCCTTATTTTGCCAAAGGCTCCAGTATTCGAACACTGACACACAAGTATATTCTTAAGATTAGCCAAACTGGGCAGGAATTAACTTCAAAAGATGACTGAAGACAGTTGCACTGCAGATTCATTTTTGTCTTCTCATCTTCCACACAACTCTCTGAAGCTTTGGTCTGTATACTCTTGGTTTTCTATCCAGGACAAGGTACTCAGGACACTATGAGGCAAGGGAAAGATGAGGAGGAAAAGAAAAAGAAGAGGGAACCTTGAGACAACAGGCAAGAGTAAGAAAGAACCTAGGTTTCTCCACATATACCTTAGAGTCCTAACACAGTTATGATTCCCTCTTAGCAGGAGCAAACTGAACTGCCCACCCACTACACTTCATAACTAACCACAGATAAAAACTTCCCATCTGTTTTGATGCACATAACACTGTGAGGCAAGAAAAATGACCAGCACAAAATCAGTCTGTTCTGCTCCATATAACCACCAAGTCAGGAGAAGTGCCCTGAAACCTGAACAGGCTGTAAGTACTTGTCCTGTACCACATGCACAGGCCCTGTGTACTCAAAGACCGTATTTATTATCAGGGAATTTTACCAATAACATCCTCTCAACATACAGTTCAAAGTATTCAACAAGGGCAAAGTATAGGGTCCTGCACCTGGGAAGGAATAATCCCACGCACCAGTACAGGTCAGGGGCTGACCTTCTGGAGAGCAGCTCTGCAGAGAGAGACCTCGGAGTCCTGGTGGGCAACAAGTTGACCATGAGCCAGCAATGTGCCCTTGTGGCCAAGAAGGCAAATAGTCCCCTGAGGTGCAATAAAAAGAATGTGGCCAGCAGGTCAAGGGAGGCTCTGCCCTGGTGACTCCATCTGGAGTCCAGTTCCAGGCCCCCCAGTTCAAGAAAGACAGGGAACTATTAGAAAGAGTCCAGCAGAGGGCTAAGAAGGTGATCAAGGGAATGGAGCACCTCTCTTATGAGGAAAGGCTGAGAGACATGGGTCTGTTCAGCCTGGAGAAAACTGAGAGGGGATCTCATCAATGCTTATAAATATCTACAGGGCAGGTGTCAAGAGGATGGGGCCGGACTCTTTTCAGTGGTGCCCAGTGACAGGACAAGGGGCAATGGACACAAGCTGGAACACAGGAAGTTCAGTCTGAAGATAAGGAAAAACTGCTTTACTCTGAGGGTGCCAGAGCCCTGGAACAGGCTGCCCAGAGAGGTGGTGGAGTCTCCTTCTCTGGAGACATTCAAAACCCCCCTGGACACCTTCCTGTCCAGCCTGCTCTGGGTGACCCTGCTTTGGCAGGGGGCTTGGACCAGATGGTCTCCAAAGGTCCATTCCAATCCCTACAGTTCTCTGATTCTGTGAAAATTAAGTAGCCTGAAGATAAAATGTTTCATATTGGATTGATGTAGATTATTCTTTATTATTTTATTTCAACTTTCAGCATTTAGTCAAGTTAAATACACTTTAAAATCCCCCCAAATCAAGCCATTGTACACGTGTCCCAAGAATGCCCTTCGATACCAGAACTTCCCTCACAGAAGTGTGTGAGTCTCACATTAAGGTCTACAATTCCCTTTGCTCTAACAGATGAGAAAGAGAAAACACGCAGCTGGATAATGCACACACATGTGCCAATGTATCCTCCTTAACAACTCCTTCTTAACAACACCTGCATTCCCTTTTTTGTACCACTCGGTGTCTCGTTCTGTATTTTGGATCATAATATTTTGTTCCATGGTCATACTGCACCTACCACGTTAGTCCAGGTCCCTGATCACAGCTGCCAGACGCTATGGCAATACAAACAGTAAGCAAAATATTTCTTTTCAACTAACTGGCAGAGGCACCTAAAAGCACTTATGCCCGTAGTAGTCATGCCAGTATGGCAGAGAAACACCAGGGATGAAAATTATATACCTCCATTTAATTTCAGTTACACACAGCACAAAAATGGTTTTCAGAGGGAGAAAAACACCTCCGTTTGTTGCTTGCTGAAAAGAGATCATTCAATTTATGCAAAGGCAACAAGCAGTACGTGCGCACAGATAAAAAGGACAAGAATGTGAATACAGTCACATTCTCACACTTGAGACTTACATAATCAAAGCATGCAAAGCAAGAAAAATATCTGATATTATTTTAATTTGCATCTTAGCTTATCATCTGAGAGCAAGTTATCAAGTTTAAACACTGTATGATTTAGACTCTAAAGCATTCTGGATATAGTAAGTACAATTAATTGCCTCTACCTAGAATCAGAATACGCTAATCTTAACATAAATTAACATAACTGCCTGCCTCCCTCCCTCTTTCCTCCTTAAAAGAGCTGTCTTTTTTTTTGTTTTCTTTTTTCAAATTAAGCGCAAGGAAACTCAAGAAGTAAAAATAACTTCTATCATATAGCTGCCTACAGAAGGTAACTGGAATGAATGTATCTCCTATAAAAATTAAATAAAAATACATTCTTTTTCACCACAGTCAATCCACAGAAACAACTTCTTGCTGGATGTGTATTTCCATTTATAAAGACCTTTTCTTACATTTACAAGGGTCAAGTGCAAGCACCGCAGGAGATTCCTATGTGAACTTTATCTGCAATTTGATCCTTGCATGGCATGCTGTCTAAGCATTACACTGTACCAGGATTTAATACTGGACATACACTTCAGCAGTTACAAATGATGGACTATTTAAAGGCATATGACTGTGACCCAGAGAGGTACAAAAGCATCCAAAATAGCATTTTATTTCAGTTTTGGGAGGGGTGAGTCGGTGTCAGGATAGGGCCCGTAAAAAACATACTTTGAAAAAGACGTGGCTCATCACTAGGGTTAAAAAAATGGCCATCGACATTTTAGAAATAGGTTGCATACATTCAATAAACAGCCATTCTAATTTAAGCCTGAGACTATGAAAGTGTATAGGTATCTCTCCATTTTTGCCCCAAATTTTCACAGCACTAGAGGAGAAAACAACCCCAAACCTGTTTCATTATCATGCTAACGCTTGCCAGCCTTCTAGAGCATGCTATTTAATGATACTAGTTGAGAAAGCTGCGTGAAGGCTCAGCGAAAACAGCCTCACATCATGTGTTTCATTTCAGGCTGGGGCTTGGGTTTGCCCCTCCTTTTCAAATAAACATAAGCAGTTACGCAATCCTCCCTAAAATCTCAAAGAATTCCGCCCCCCCCACCCCCAAAACCTGCTCATGTAGACCCTTCAAAACACAAATGGGGAAATGGCTTGTCAGCAGCATCTGCTGCGGGATACAAAGCTGTCAACGTTTAGGGCATACACTTTTCACCTGGCTATTCGGCATCTCGTAGCACCTTCCCCGTGGAAGAATTTCACCCGGGTACAAGAGCTTTTACCCAGGATCGAAGAAACGCTTGCGACCGCTGCTGATTTGGGGCTGGGGTGGAGAGGAGGAAGGGAGGGTGTTGTGTGCGTGTTTCTTTGCTTTCCAACCAGCTAGCCGGGTCGCAGATTAATTCACAGGATTTCGCCTCGTCCTGTTTTCCACCCTGGAATACTGTACTTGGCTTTATACCTGCGGGTGTTACACTGCGGTCCCTGAACAGTCGTCCTCCGTCCCCCCCCGCACCTGATGCTGGTTGTCATGGAGGACGCCATATAGGAGCGGTTCTCCCAGACGAAGCCTCTTCATTTGAAAATAATAATACTACTAAAAAAAAAAGGCAAATCGTCTTTACCCATCAATCGCCATACAAGCGGGCCACTAAAAACACCGAGCAGCAGCTGAGGCTTCGCTGTCGCCTCCAGATAACGCCTGGTGTGTGCGCAAGGTGGATCTCTTCCCCCCTCCCAGCTCCTCCGGGAGACGCCCGCAGGCAGAGCCGGGCTCGCCAGCATCGCCCACCCGGTGCCGCCGGGAGCCGGGAAACGGCCCCCCCCCCCCCCCCCCCCCGGCCCTCCCGCCCCTCACAGGTTGCGGCCGCGCATCCCCTCCCCCGATAGCGGCGGGAGAGGCGGCCCCCATCCCCAGGGGGGAGCAGCGCTGCACCCAGCCCCGCTCCCCGCCGGCTCCCCTCCCCCGGGGCTCTGCCGGGAGAGCCAGGGGTTAATCCTGCGGAGAAAAGCGCGGCCGCCGCCGCCTCGCCCGCAGCCCCCCGCCGCCGTTACATAACGGCAAGGCGGGGGGGGGGGGGGGGGGGGGGCAAGGTAAGGGGGAGGGCGGCCGGTGGCACCGCCGCAACGGGGGGCCTCCAGCTCCGCCGCCGCGCCCGCCCCCCTCCCCTCATTAACCGGGCAGAAATTAGGCTGCCAGCGCGCTAAAGAGAGCGGGGTGATGGTGGTGTAGGGAGGAGAAGGCAAGAAACAGCCCGCCATCGCCCACCCCCAAAGCAGAGGGGCTCGCTCTCGCCCGCCCCCGCACAGAGGCGCCAACTCACCGCCGGCTCTCCAGGGGCGGCAGGTCCCGCCGGCCCAACCTGACACTCGCCCGGGCTCCGGCGCTATCGGCAGCCCGTCTCAAGCCGGCGCGGCGGCTCCGGCAGGCACCGCCCTCCCTGCCCGGGCATTGGCGAGCGCCCGGCGCCGCCTGCCCGCCCCTCCGCCGCTCGCCCCCATAGGCCGGGCGGGCTGTCCGGCGGGCGGCCGCTCCCACCCCCCCCCCCCCCGCCCTGTGGAGCCTGAGGTAATGAATTACCGCGGGGGCAGCCGCTGCCTTCCCTGCCTTAAATGGCTGGTTGCGGCCGGCGGCGCCGCTGCCCGCGCCTCCCTGCTCGCTGCCCGGTAGCAGGTGGGCAGGGGCAGGTGGAGGGGCGGCCGGGAGGCGGCCGCTCCCTGCCCGCTCCCCTCACCGGGGGCCAGTGACCCCCCGCCCCGGCTGGAGCTGGCGTCGAGGCCGGGTCCAGCAGCTTCCGCCATGTCCAACATCCTATTCCCTCTTCCCGAGGGAGAAGCGGTGGCCCAGAGGGCACCACAATCCCTCTGCGTTCTGCCGGGCTGTGGCAGGTTTGGGTCCGGCTTGCTGCTGGGCTGCGTTTTAAGCTGTGGGTGTTGACGGAAAGTAAATAAAAATCACGTAAAAGGCAGGGCTGTGCGGTGCGTTCCACCACAGGCGTTCCGTAAAAGCTGGCCTTCCCTCAGCTCGCCTAGGAGCAGGCCTGGGGTTGGCACGGCAGAGAGGGGCAGCCACTAACCCGGTCTGGAGCGACCCCAGCCAAAGTCTTAGAGCACCGAGACAGTTCAGAAATCTAATGGTTTTAACCGTTTGTGTATCCTCATTTATTAATTTATAACCAGTCTCCAATGACCCGGCGGAGATTGCTGGACCGTAACTTGATGGCTGCTGTGCTGGAATCAAGTTAAAACAATCTACCTGCAGAGGTCAGGGAGGAAAGCAAAAGGATCCAGTTAATGTGCAGTGGAGCCTCGATTTTTCAAATGCAGGATAGATACACACTATCACCACCCTCATCATAAAAAATTTCTTCTGTATATCTAGTCTAAATCTACCCTCTTTTCGTTTAAAACCATTACCCCTTGTCCTGTCGCTACAGGCTCTATTAAAAAGTCTGTCCCCATCTTTCTCATAAGGCCCCTTTGATTATTGAAAGGCCACAATAACGTCTCCTTCTCTTCTCCAGGCTGAACAACCCCAACTCCCTCAGCCTTTCCTCATAGAAGAGATGTTTCATTGCCTGGTAATTTTTGTGGCCCTCCATCCCTCTGATCACCTTCGTGACCCACCTCTGGACCTGCTCCAACAGGCCCAGGTCTTTCCGGCGCTGAGGGCCCCAAAGCTGGATGCAGTACTCCAGGTGGGGTCTCACCAGAGCGGAGTGGAGGGGTAGAATCACCTTCCTTGACCTGCTGGCCACGCTTCTTTTGATACAGCCCAGAATGCGGTTGGCTTTCTGAGCTGTGAGCACACATCGCTGGCTCACGTTGGCTTCTTTTCAACCACCGCCCTGAAGTCCTTCTCAACAAGACTGCTCCCAATCCCTTCATTCCCTGGTATAGATACCAGGGATTGCCCAAACCAAGGTGCAGGATTTTGCACTTGGCCTTGTTGAACTTCATGAGGTTCACACGGGCCCACCTCTCGAGTTTGTCCAGGTCACTCTGAATGGCATCACGTCCCTCAGGTGTGTCAACCGCACCACTCAGCTTGGTATCGTCTGCAAATTTGCTGAGGGTGCACTCAGTTCCACTGTCTGTGTCATTGATGGAGATTTTGAACAGTACTTGTCCCAGTATGGACCCCTGAGGTACACCACTCATCACTGATCTCCATCTAGACATTGAGCTGTTGATCACTAGCCTGTAGATGCAGCCATCCAGCCAATTCCTCATCCACCAAACAGTCCGCCCACCAAATCCACATCTTGCCAATTTGGAAAGAAGGATGTTGTGGGGGATCTGTCAAAGGCCTTACAGAAGTCCAGATAGATCACATCCATAGCTGTTCCCTTGTCCACTGAGATAGTCACTCCATCATAGAAGGCCACTAGGTTGGTCAGGCAGGACTTGCCCTTGGTGAAGCCATACTGGCTGTCTTGAATCACCTCCCTGTCCTCCTTGTGCCTTAGCATAGCTTCTAGGAGGATCTGTTCTATGATCTTCCAGGCACAGAGGTGAGGCTGACAGGTCAGTAGTTGCCAGGGTCCTCCTTTCTACCCTTTTTAAAAATGGGTGTGATGTTTCCCATTTTCCAATCACCAGGGTCCTCACCTGACTGCCACGACTTTTCAAATATCACACAGAGAGTGGCTTGGCAACTACGTCAGCCAGTTCCCTCAGGACTCTGGGATGCATCTCGTCAGGTCCCATAGACTTCTGTATGTTCAGGTTCCTCAGGTTGTCACAAACCTGATCTTCTCATACAGTGGGAGGGACTTTGCTCCCCCAGTCCCCGTCTTGCAGTCTATCCACTCGAGAGGTGTGGGAGGAGAGATTGCCAGCGAAGACTGAGGCAAAAAAGTTGCTGAGCACCTCAGCCTTCTCCTCATCTGTTATTACCAGTTTGTCAGTCTTGCTCATCAGAGGGTGAACGCTTTCTTTGACCTTCCCTTCCTGGCTGACATACCTATAGAAGTGTTTCTTATTATTCTTATTCTTACATTCTTTGCATCCCTTGCCAAGTTCAGGTCCAGCTGCACCTTGGCCTTCCTGACCCAATCCTTACACAACCAGGCAGTGTCCCTATACTCTTCCAAGGACACCTGTCCCTGCTTCCACTGCCCGTGCATTTCCTTCTTGCCCTTCAGTTGGACCAGCAGGTCTTGACTCAGCCATGCTGCACTCTTGCCTTCCTTTCCTGATTTCTTACACCTGGGGATCAAGGGCTCTTGCACTCTATGGAAAGCGTCCTTAAAGATGTCTCAGGTCTGTTCTGCTCCCTTGTCCCTGAGGGCGGTTTCCCAGGGGGATCCTATTGACTAACTCCTTGAACAGCTGAAAGTTTGCTTTCCTAAAATTTGGGGTCCTGACTTTACTCTTTGCCTGTCCCATATCCCTCAGGAGTACGAACGCCACCGGTGTGGGATCGCTGCAGACCAGGCTGCCTCCAACCTTGACATCACCGATTAACTAACTTGTGTTGGTGACCAACAGGTCCAGTATTGCATCCCCTCTGGTAGAGCTGTGTAATAGTCCAAGGGCTGTACCAGGCTAAGAAGCTTCCTAGTGATGTCCATAACCTGATGTCCATAAGGTCAGGGAGGCAGCAGACCTCCCTGAGAGGAGCATTTGTCTGGCTTATTGGACCCTCTGTTTCCTTCAGAGGGGAGCCCCCTACAACTATAATCCGTCTTTTCTTCCTCCTGGTGGTGGTTATGATACGGGGGTAGGCCTTTTTGACCTTGGCAGCACCTCTGGTGTAGATGGACCATCATCCACATCACCCGTTGACTGGCTTTCCAAACCCATAGCATTATACCTGTTGTATAGAGGCACGTGGGAAGGCGAGATAGGTAAAGAGGGGGTTTGCCTGCTGTCCCGAGTGTAGACTTGTCTCCATACATTCCTTTCTTTTAAGCTACTGCCTTCTGCCTGGTGAGGGGAGGATACAGGATCCCCTTGATCATGTTGTTTTTCTGGTGGATGCTCCTATTTCTGTCTCAGGGAGGGCAGAGCATGATTCCAAACTTGTTGGAGGTTGTCAGATCCTGTGGTCTGGTAGAAGCGAGGCTGCTGCAGCTCCGTGCCTCCAGCTGCAATGTGTAGTGAGACTGAACATGTATTCCCAGGAGACACATGCATACAAACACATTTCTGCAACGCATATGTACAGCTACACAGATCCGTACAGATGGAAACACCACACAAGCACTGACAGCACTAATGGCTTCATCTTGTTCCCCTTTGGCTGATCAGGATGAAGGTGCATTAGTACAAAATATATACATATATATTACGTGGGTTCCTCTGGTAGCTGAGCTTAGATACTCAATCTACCCCTGGATCCCCGATCTCCCCTACTGCTGTACCCTGGACATACGATCCCCCAAAGACTTGCAATCCCGCTCCAGTTGCTGCTACAGACCTCATTCCAGAGCCTTTCCAGACTCATCTGGTGGGTTTCAGGCCTGGATGATGGGTGTCAGTTCTCTTTTGTGACAGCCCTGAGGGGCACTGGGACAGGGGATCTGTTTCTCTGAGTTTTCCATAATTATGGAGGTTCCCCTGGTTGCCGTTGTTGCCCTGTGCTACATTTAGCGTCTGGAGATGAGGTTTATTTGATGTTTATCAAATAAACTAACAACACTTAACTTCTGGTCACACTTTGAAGACTCCATGTCCTCAATTAGAGAGGGATTTAGAGGTTTAGTTTAGCAATTTAATTTAACTAGGTTTATTTATTTAGTCTCCTGTCCTGAATTCATACTGTTGAAAATGTGCCGTCATCCAGTTTTGGTAAAGACAAATCAGTCACAAAAAGAAATCAAGGATACCTCAGGGCAAGCATGTTCTGCCAACCTAATCCTTGCTGGCCTCCATTCCATCCTTCAGTTCACAGTAAGCCAGGTAGCTCACCCTCCGGGGGCCAGGGTGGGGATGAGAAGAAAGGTTAGTTTCTTTATTTCGTTCTTCAACTGACGTTTGTTGTTCAAGACACTTGTCTTTTACACCTTCCAACCTAATTTTTATGAAAACGTAGTATAAAATCACAAAAGCCCATTTTAGGGTTATCTCTATTGTGTTTCTGCGGCAAGGTTTTAGGAGGGCTACAGGGGTAGCTTCTGTGAGAAGATGCCAGAAGCTGCCCCCATGTCGGACAGAGCTGGTTCCAGTTGGCTCCAAGACAGACCCACCACTGCCCAAGATGAGCCTGGTGGTAGCATGTTGTGACAGCATATGTAAGAAGGGGTAAAAAACACTGCACAACAGCAGCAGCCAGGGGAGAGGAGTGAGAATATGTGAGAGACGTTACTATTCAGACACCAAGGTCAGTGAAGAAAGAGGGGGAGAGGGTGCTCCAGGTGCTGGAGGAGAGATTCCCCTGCAGCCTGTGGGGAAGACCACGGTGATGCAGGTTGTCCCCTGCAGCCCATGGAGGTCCATGGTGGAGCAGATAACCGCCCTGCAGCCTGTGGGGAAGACCATGGTGATGCAGGTTGTCCCCTGCAGCCCATGGAGGTCCATGGTGGAGCAGATATCCACCCTGCAGCCTGTGGGGGACCCCACACTGGAGCAGGTGGAGGTGCCTTGAAGGAGGCTGGGACCCCGTGAAGAGCCCACGCATGGGCTGGCAGGACCTGCAGCCCCATGGAGAGGAGGCCGTGCTGGAGTAGGTTGTCTGGCAGGACCTGTGACCCCACTGGGGGACCCATGCCGGAGCAGTCTCTTCCTGAAGGACTGCACCCTGTGGAAAAGACCCACACTGGAGCAGTTCATGAAGAACTGCAGTCCATGGGAAGGACCCACATTGGAGAAGTTTGTGAAGGACTGTCTCCCACGGGAGGGACTCCATACTATCTCCTGTTGAGGAAGGGGAATGATAGAGTGACTTGGTGGGCATTTTGCAGCTACCTAAGGTCAACCCACCGTGTTATCACACTGCCTTAATGAAGTAATGTAACTTTGGATTCATTTTAATCCTGTGTGCAAATTAAAACCTTCCATATTTTAAAGCGGGAGATTGGGCAGTTCTTCTTTGTCTGCATTTATTTTCATTTTTTAACTCAGGAATGCTGTCACCGAGTGTTATCTCTGCTGTGGACTTTTACTCGAAAAATAAAATAACGTGAATGCCAACACGCATCTACGTTGCGGATTTCTGCAGCACCCACTACACTTGCTTTATGTGTTACAACGAATTCTCTAGAGCTCCCAGAAGCCTTCTTTCACCCCCGCACAAAGAATTATTTTTCTCAGTCCAGAAAATAATCTATTCAATTGTACAGTGATAAGACAGTAGCGCTCTGCTGCAGAACAGGGTCTCACAGCAAATCCTGAGAGCAGTCCAGCCCTTGATTAGCTTGATCTCCTCTGGAAGTCCATTCCCTCACAAGAAAAGAAGACCCTTGACCATGACCTTGAGGTCTCACTATCTTATCCTAAGATTAGCTGCGTTTCCCCAGGAGGTTAGTGCAGCTGTGTTTGTGGGCTGTAGCTGTAGCTGAAAGATACCATCTTTCCTTCTGTGTGACCCGAACTGATGATTTGTCAGCGTGACCTGGCAGTTCACATTCTCTTTTGCTCTCCTGAACAAACATTTGAAAATACGATTGATCAAACGCCATTCTCTCTGACACCCTCTTGTTAGACCTTCCCAAGCCACTGCAGCAGGAGGACGTTTCCTTAGAATCCAGGAATGGAGCGGAGGGCAGGCACTAGCCGTACCCTGGGTCCCGCAGGGACTTTCAGAATGTAAAATTCCTATAAGCCAGTTTAAGGAGGAACTTCCTCACCTCTGGGCTGATGGCAAAACAGAGAGTAGAAAAACTGGCCCCACGGTTTCCATTTTCAGAGCTTTACAATAAGAAAAGCACAACCAGACTTCATGTTGCATTCCAAAATATTACCGATTTTAATTAACACTACAAGAAGTACTGTTCAAAGTACGGATCTGTTCAAAATAAAACTGCACCTATTTCCCTACTTCATTCTCTGCGTCAGCTAACGGGCCAGTTCTTCTTTCATTTCCAGGCAAAGTCACCTGGGAAGGATGTAGATCTCCTCCCTCTAGTTGGCACAGCTTCTTTTCAAGCTGCTATACTTGCTGCCCATCCTTATTTCTCTCATGTTTATCTTCACATGAATTCTGTTCAAAGGTTTGGGGGACTTTTAAATATTTTTTTGTTTTTAACTCCTTCCTTCCCTAGTTCTCTACAAGGCGGAGAACTCTACTGCTTAAGCAGCTCCTTTGCTAATATATTAAGCCAGATCCACCAGAGCTGGAAAACTCTGTGGCCAACGTTATTTCCCGGCCTGAGAGAAATGAGATGCAACACTGACAAAATGATGGATTACGTAAACTCCGGGTGTTCACTGAACCAGCAGTTACGTCGTATCTGGAGCCAGAGCTATTAAACAGTAAATAAAAAGATTTTTCAAGCCATCAGGCCTGGGTAGGAAAATGTATCACCGAGAACGCATTATTGTTATAAAAGGTCACTTTAGTTCATTTGGAATTTTCAAACACAGCAAGTTTTAATCAGAATGTATGAATCAAGGAGTATTAATTTGGTTGAAACTTCCATCAAAATGATCATTTTGAAATGCTAAGTCCTCACTCCATTTAGAAAAATACGGTTGTTTTGTTGTTGTTGTTGTTGCTTTTTTTTAAATGACTTCTTGGAATAGATACAGAAACTAAAAATCAATCAAGTCTATGCCAGTCTTTGGTGAAAATCAAGGACAATTTTCCAAGTTATACAAATAGTCAGAAATATATTGTCATTTGCTTATGCATGTGCAACGTGCGCATTGTCAATATGTCACACTACCTTACGCGTAGTCAATTTATGTACGGCTATGTTTGGGCTCAATCTTTTACAGGAGGGCTAGCTACCTGCCAGACCCCCACTAGCAGTACAAATGCATTTTTTTATATCTCAAATTGCAAGGCATAGTTAATCGTATAAACACCGTGGCAGAATTTCAACTGGGTAGACAAGCATAAAGGGCCATTCTCATTCGCGGGAGGTTTGACTCAGGACATTCTGTATTTCGCAATGTGCTGTCCTGTAACTTTCACAGAATCACAGAATCTACTTGGTTGGAAGGGACCTTTGAGATCATCGAGTCCAACCAACAGAACAAACAAACAAACAAAACTACCACACACCACCAAAACCAAACCAAAACAAACACCCACGACCACACGCAACACCCACCCACAAACAGACACAAACCAACAATCTCGGGCACTACAGCATGCCCTGAAGTGCCATGTCTACACGTTCCTTAAATACCTCCAGGGATGGCGACTCCACCACCTCCCTGGGCAGGCTGTTCCAGTGCCTGACCACTCTCTCAGTAAAGTCATTCTTCCTAATATCTAATCTAAACCTCCCCTGCCCCAACTTCAGACCATTTCCTCTGGTCCTTTTGTTCCCTTGGGAGAAGAGGCCAACACCCACCTCTCTGCAACCTCCTTTCAGGGAGTTGTAGAGGGCAATGAGGTCTCCCCTCAGCCTCCTCTTCTCCAAACTAAACATGCCCAGTTCCCTCAGCCTCTCCTCATAGGACTTGTTCTCCAGACCCCTCACCAGCTTGGTGGCTCTCCTCTGGACACGCTCCAGCAGCTCCATGTCCTTCCTGTAGTGAGGGGCCCAGAACTGAACACAGCACTCGAGGTGAGGCCTCACCAGGGCCCAGTACAGAGGCACGATCTTTGCATACAAACTAATCCAATTATGTTTATGGAATCAGCACTGCTCATCAACTTTACCAAAGTATAAATCAATAACAAAATCATGCGAACACAGAAGCCAGAGTTCAGGAGATGTGCACGTGTATTGGTGAAATAACTTGATCGCACTAACCATACAGAGCACGGTCCTGTAAATGTCTGACCATGGGAGAATTCCTTATTTCTTTTTATTTGCCAAAACGTTAAGGAAAAGGTGAGCTTGAATCAAAGCCCATAGAGCTTCAGAAGCTGCAAAGTTAAAACAAGCCTATCTACCTCACTCACTCTTCTCCGTTGCACCCAGACCCGCTTTGGGGGTACCTTATCACAGGCTCTCTCTTTCAAATGGAATGCTATTCTGAACCATATTACCTGCTCTTGCCCAGTCCCCTACCAAAAAGTGAAAAGGAACAAGGTAGGACAACGCAGAACAGCTCTAGAAAAGGATAAGCCTCTGCAGCAGATCCACTACTTTGGATCAGTTTTAAGAAACCTGGATGCCGGCAGTGTATTTTGTATGAACTTTCCGAGGAGCAGTTTGCAACACGCTCAGTCTCGCTCTGCATCTGTTCTGCAGAAATAAATTGGAGTCAATCCATTTTACAGTAAGGATACCTGAGAGGCACAGAGATGTTGTAGCACAAAGCCACTACTTAAAAGGGAAAAAAAGTCTTTATTAGGGAAGCATGCAGTGATGTGAAGGTTACGACAAGAGGCAGTTCTTTAAAAAAAGCTTTTTAAGGCAAGTCCTTCATTCACTGGATACCTTAGCTCTATGTGAATGACTTTGTAGTTAAAGACGGCGCATTCAAAAGCCCACAGCGCTCATACACTTCCAAATATCTATATTTTGTATCATTTCATACAATGGGCAAAGACTGAAGTAGTTGCTGCAGCCTTATTCATTTTCTGATTTCTTTTTCCCCTCAGTTAACTGTTGAAAAACATTTTCTTGTCCCTTTTTGGTAGTTTATTCAATTCATCACATGGAGTCTCAACTTCGCTCCATCTTCGTTAGCTCAACATTTATCCACAGCCCTAAAATACTCTCAAGAGGAGATATAAATCACACTTTTCTTTTGGACAGGAGGGGGAATGGCCAGGAAGTGAACCTCAGAACTGCAGAGCATCAGGGAAGTCTAATATCGAAGATTCAGCATTGCAGTTAAGACAGTGAACAAAACCTGATGGCATTTATATGGAAGTGGCCACCCCAAGCTATTTCCTTAGCGCAAGACTTTTTCGGCACGGATCTTCCTCTGGTGACCTACATTCTCAACTGCTTCAGGGAGAAAGTGGAGAAGTCAAAAGGAAAGATAAAAACTTTACCAAGACTGCCCACCCAACAGGAGCAGCCCTTCAGGTACTCGCAGCAATCAGCCACTAGAATCTGAGGAGCTGGGTGCTTTTTGCTTCAGTTTAGCTTAAATTCGTTTGTGCCAGCAGATATGAAAACGTATGAAATGTCTCTTAAACTCACCCATTTGTTCATCTCAAATGTCGCTGACTGCCCCTGGCACTCAATTCCACAACTATTTTCTTTGTGTAAAAATAAGAATCCTTTTACTGTGACATCTTATAACAGAATACTGTTAACAATTGTTCATTGATTAAGAAATGAAGTGATAAGAGATGTAGGTCTGTGTTAAAACTAAGTGACTGTTATCCAAGCAGCTACCACATATCATCTTTTTTTCTTGGCAAGAGACAATAATCTAAGCCTACCCAACGGTCTTAGTTGCGATACTTGCTTTTTCTAGTGGTGTTAGGACAGAGCGAGCTTTGTCAGAGCTCACCCCGTCACTGTGAATATGCGCTGGTACCGCATGTGGACCTATCGTCATTCACCCTAGAACCAGCACGTGAATTCTGACCCCACTGCAACTAAGAGTTTTACCATTAACATAAAAGGAGTTAGCATTTCGTTTGCAATTCCCTTACTTTCTCGCGTACTTTTACTAAATAAAGCCACAGAAAAAGGCACTTTAAAAACAGAAGTGAAATAAACCAAAACTCAATCTGTTCCGTACTGCTTAGGGAGCATGTGGTTTAACGTGACAAGAAGCAAAGGGCCAAATGCAATAAAGGTCCTCATATTCTGTGTTGTTATTTGCTTTAGGTCTAATGTCATATTTTGCCACTTAGTGCTTATTCTGTAGAAGTACTTGAATAGCTGAGTCCTACTCCTTCACCTATTAGCCTTCACCTATTACGAACAAAAGCCAAGCAACTACAAAATCCAAAGCAAACAGTCAACTAGAGTAAAATCAGAGTATTTTCTGGTCAATAATGAGAGCTAATACGTGAATCCTTTTTGCTACCCAGTGGAGGTGAAGACTCTTCTTTTCATACTAAAAGGCAGACATACTCTCTGTCAAATTTTGCTGAAGCTGATCAAGATAACCTTGTCTCAAGGGGTTTGGCTTAGGCTTCTTCCATTTTTATTACTTTTCTATATATATATAAAAGTGTATGTATATATTTATATAAATATACACACACTTTTTTTATATATATACACATCATTTATTTAATGAAGAGCATTCAATTTCATACTGTAATGTGTCCAAGTACTGCTACGGGTAGATTACTTTGTGTCTGACTATGAACGGGAGTACCTGAGACATGGAAACACGCTCTGCTCTAGAAGTGGAAAATTCCTGCAGTGAACAAGGTATAAGGAGGAAAAGAAATCAGGCATTAAACTGAGCTTTAATCAGGCGTGAATTGCTAAAGGACATTCAAAGCCTCAAAACTGGAGGTTTGCTATCTCCTTGCTCTTTCTCTTTCTTTTTTTTTTTGGTGGATGTAGAGCAGCCATGCAAGTCACGTCCAACAAACACCAAGGCTGCACTGTTTGCATTACCAGACCCCAACATGGGATAAGGCTTTTCCTACAATAGCCTCAGATCACGTTTAAACGCTCATGGTGAAATGATCACTAAAATCATGCCAGTTGAGTTACCGAGGGCGAACAGTATGTAGTTGGTCAGCTTTATGCTTTTATGTCGGATACATATCCTATTTAGGAGAAGAACAATAACTAGTGCTCTGATTGCATCACAGAGATGCAGAGGGATAATACTTGATGTGCTGGGGGAAAAAAAACAAACAACACACACACACACCCCCATTAGTACTAAATTATTAAAAAAAAAAGTTTCAACATTGGAAATTTGTTTGATATGCTCCCACATTCTTTAATTACAGCAGCAGAACTTCTAATGTGAGCCAGAAAACTGAATTTGTCTCACAAGGCAGAAAGATGTGAGAATAACTGGAATCGGAGAGGCAACTTCTTTAGGTTTCTAAAGAAATCAAAGTCCTTAAGGCGGTTGACTGAAATGTGCTCAAATGTGATTTAGCAGCTACCATCTCCACTGAGCTACATAGTGTGGTTTCAAAAGCCGGCTTTTCGAATTGTTACATTCCCCTGTAAGCCAATGATTCATAAATAATGGGCTGAAAATAATATTACTTTAGTTTATTAAGTACCAGTGGAAAATATTTTTTAAAAGTGCTATTGGTCTCCCTGCTGGGTAAAGCTGAAAAATTCTAAGCAAAAAACCAAAATGAAATATATGAATTAAAAAGAGCATCACGCGTTATAGAGAGAAACCTCTATGAAAAATATTTGGCAAAGTTTTACAACGTGCAACACGGGCTACTTTTTTTTTTTTTTCCCCAACAAAACCAGCAATAAAGCCACTAGATTTTGCACTGGCATTTTTTCTATATTGAACTACACCCAGAAGCATCAAAAAAAATTCAGGTTACACAATCACTGTCTCGGAACGCTTCCACCGGTTATTCCTGTTCAGAATGGTTTTTTTGTATGGGAAACCAGAGCACTGCGTTTCGTGGCCCCCAGTCTGATAATCTGATGGCAAGAGGGAAAGACGGGGTACGCTGATGGATGCAGCTCCGTGGTTTGGATTTCAGTGGATCTTAATTTAAAGAAGATCTTTTTTTGGAAAAAACGAATAAGTGTTTTTTCCAAGTAAAACCTTTCAGAGGCTAAACTCATTATTATCTCATACGTTTTTTGAGTTGGTGGGAAGAAAAGCACCGAGTGAAAGAGGCAGAATTTCACACCCCGCTTCCTGAAGCGGCACACAAACATGGTATTGCAGAGAAACAGAAACATCAAGAGTGGTGGGAATGAATGGAAACGTCTAAGTGAGAAAGCAGAGGGGAAAAACAAACCGCAAGTGCTGACAACACCTAGGTCAGCCCGTGTATTGATCCCGAGTGGGACGCGCCTGGAGGCGGAGGAGCCGGTGACCCGCATGGTAGCTCACACGAGCAGGGCAGGCCTGTGCTGTGCTGCACGTCCAGCGTGGCCTTCAGGCTGGGCTGGGCTGTGTGTGTCCCGTGGCTGCAGGGCCACCTCCGCCAGCAGCGGAGGAGCCTGCAGGCAGCTCCTGCTCAGCACCAGCCTCTGCGACACCTGCGCATCCGTGCCAGTGTCTGACACTGCAGCAATAAGTTCTCACGTCAACAACCTTTAGGAATAGAGCTGTTTTCTTGTAAGAAAATCATTTAGTATCTTGAAGAACCAAAAAGGAGGAACTCCTCTCCACCGACGGGATCATTTGTGGATGAGAAGCTCAACATGAGCTGGCAATGTGCACTGGCAACCCAGAAAGCCAACTGCATCCTGAGCTGCATCAAAAGAAGTGTAGCCAGCAGGTCGCAGAAGGTGATTCTACCCCTCTACTCTGCTGCGGTGACACCCCACCTGGAATACTGCATCCAGCTTTGGAGTCCTCAACACAGGAAGGACACAGACCTCTTGGAATGGGTCCAGCAGAGGGCCACAAAGATGATCAGAAGCTGGAGCACCTCTCCTATGAAGACAGGCTGAGAGAGTTGGGGTTGTTCAGCCTGGAGAAGAGAAGGCTCTGGGGAGACCTTATAGCAGCCTTCCAATATCTGAAGGGAGCCTACAGGAGAGATGGAGAGGGACTCTTTGTCAGGGAGTGGAGCGATAGGACATGGGGTAATGGTTTTAAACTGAAAGAAGGGAGATTTAGATTAGATCTCAGGAAGAAATTCTTTACTGTGAGGGTGGTGAGGCACTGGAACAGGTTGCCCAGAGAAGCTGTGGATGCCCCATCCCTGGAGGGGTTCAAGGCCAGGCTGGATGGGGCTTTGAGCAACCTGGTCTGGTGGGAGGTGTCCCTGCCCACGGCAGGGGGTTGGAACTCGATGATCTTTACGGTCCCTTCCAACTCTAACCACGCTATGATCCGCATTGTGTACTGCGGCAAAATCCATCCAGGGTCCATCTGATGCTGCACGCGTGTGCGCTGCTCAGCCTCTGAAGGGACAAAAGGTTTATTCTCTGTCTACATTCCTCTTTTTATTCTGTCTTATTAAAGCAGCTATTTTATTAAGCCATTCTCTGTCAAGCCTTTCATATCAAGCTGCAGAAAGAGCCCTGCACCGTGTCTCTCACCTCACCCATACCCCAGACCCTGGTGCAGAACAGCAGGTTGGCACAATCTCAGCACACAAACACACAGTTTACCAAGACACCCCGTTTAGGGAAACAAAGGACAGACTATTTTTGGATAAGGAGGTAAAAGGATAATTAATAAATTATCCTTTGTAGCCTGATGTAACCTAATGACTTTCAGAGGCAGGACATGATGAAAAAGCAAAAGACGATGATCACTGTGAACTTATAAAGGTACAAAAGGTATGCCCAGAGAACCAGGATGCGGTTTCTGATCAAGAATAATCCAGGAGGTACGATGAGGACCTAGTAACCAGTGCTCCTTGTTCTGTCATCAGAGATAATCCTGGCCAGACCACAGGGATACACACACCTTGGTGCTTCTGAATATGTGAGTATGAAAGAATAGGTCTGAAAGAATGGGTGACACATAAAAGAGTGAGCATAAGTGAGATGAGCTTTAAAATAAAAATCACCATCCCTTCCTGTATCGTCTTGCATGGAGTGAGATGCCACATCAATTGATCCTGCACTGTACTTTAATTAGTTGCTACAGCCTTTGTTAAAATAGTCCAGTTTTCCAGAAAACTAAACGCTAAAGCTGTAGAGTGTTGGATTAAGGAAAGCTTAATTATAATTTAAATACAATTACTTTTATTTTAAATTTTAAAGAGTTAAAATTATTTTTATTTTCTGCTTGCATTTCTGTTCATAAATACCAAACAACGAGGCAATTATAAATACTGGCAGCAAAACCCACTGCATGTAGAACACACTGCAGAGTATCAAAACCTGTATCTAGAAGATGGACTTTAAAATCCGAAAAGAACTAATGCATAAACAGCAAGGTGGATGAATGTGTTTGGATATATCGTTTAAAGGTTCTAGAGAGAAAATCTGTACTCAGTGTTGATACGTATTGCATTTCATTCAGGAGTATCACTAAGAGTAAACAAGCAGATCCAACCACTAAGTAATTGTTTGGATACGCGCCTTTTCACTTGTATCCTCTCCGTATTACATTACATTACATAGCTTGTTCTTCCCCTCAGATTATAGAGTATTCACACACAAAAGCCAAAACATTTTATACGTGTTTGTGGGAACATAGTTAACCAAGCTATGCTGTTCAAAGAAGATAGATTAAACTTCTCCAGCTATAATCTCAACACACACACACACAATTGTTTACATATAAAAAGGAATGGAAAACATTTTTCAGGCGCATACACATTTCAGGTGTTATTAGAGACTAAAAGAAACCCAACCATTCACAATAAGCCATAGCAAAGCTGAAGCACGCGTTTTCCATGGCACAGGTCTTCACCATCTCTACACATAACTTTATTAAGGAACAGAAAACATGCACTGAAATGCAGCAATAAGGATAATATTTAAAATAAAATCTCCCCAAGTATAGCTTTCATTACCATGAGGGCTACTTAAAATATATACCTTAATCAGAATGTTAAAAAGATATAAAATGGGATATTGAAATACTGCACAAGAGCAAATGGAGCAGATAACTGGCACAAGAATGATAAGAATTGCTACTAATTACCAAATGGAATTCTTAAGAATATAAAATTCCAATATTCCATTTCATATACCCAAGCTTATTATAACAGATAGGAAAATGAAAAAAGCTTAAAATAAATTTGATCCAATCTCTTGCTCTTGTACATACAAACAAACATTTTGAAAAAAAGACTTCTGAGCAGTGGTAAAACAAATTCAGTTTCACCACTGGCTCCCTTTGCCGTCAATACTAGCCTGTTCATTTCAATTCTTTGCATCTTTAAACGGTAACTTTCTCAGAGGTCAGTTGAGAAGTCTGCTAAAAGAAATTGTTACCAATAATACAAATTAAATTTCCCTCGAGAAACACTGTAGGGTGTATTCAGATCAATCATAAAATAACTTAGTCCAGAAGGGACTTCTTGAGATCATCTCATTCTACACTTAACGGCAAAAGCAGGGCTAAGTTCAGTGCTCAGGGGTTTGTTCAGTCAAGTTCTCTGCTATCTCCAAAGACAGGCCTCCCCGCAGAACCTTTTGCAGGGCTTGGCTACTCTCACTGTAACTAATTTCCTTGGGAAACCATTCAGTATGGAAGGTTGTTTATAGCTTTATATTCAGGACCCGGAATGTGGAAGCACACATTCCTAGAACTTAAACAAACCTAACCACCAACACAGGAAGGCAAAACATTTTTAAAGCTTGGTTATTCAGACTGGGAGTCCACGAGATAGATTACTGAAATAAAAAATGACACCTATAAAAGTGAAATATAATTACAACTAGTACTTTGTCAAACAATGAAAAACTTTAAAGGGAGGTCAGGATGAAATTTCACTTGTGGAGAACCCTAAACAGTGATGAAAACCCAGCAGTGATGCCTACACCATTCCCTGCTGGCCAGGAATACATGCCTGGAAATTCTAGTGAACAAGACTAGATGGGAAATCCCAGGCAATTCCTGCATGATACCACCTACAGTGCCTTCACAATTCTGCTTGAACAAGGAACTGAAATGTCTTATTTGAGCCATTTCAAATGTACTTCTCTTTTAAATGCATTAAAAAAAAACTGTGATAGCAATAAGGAAGAAATGCATTCACACGAGGCCGGAGCCTGCCTGGTGCGTAGGACCAAATTCACTCTCTCATCTCATGTACTAATTGATTTCATTCCTGCTATAACCAGTCAGACTCCCTACCACATCCCACCGGTTCCCTCCGAGGAGGGTCCAAAATAACGCCGTAGCTTTCAGTTGAACTCCAGAGGGAAATGAAAGCTGCAATCAGCACACCAAGGCCACGGAGTACCAGAAATTATAGCCTGAAATGAGAATGGAAAATGTCGTGGACATTAGCACTTCTCCAAGAGCTTTTTAGCTTCATGTGAGAACACAGGATGGCTAAGAGCCCTGTTCTTTAAAACACTGCTTCCCAGCGCAATATTATCTGCCTTTAGAAAAATCTATGCTACTTTCTCCTAGGAGGTTATATTTAGTGAGTCAAACAAAAGGTTAAAATATACAGTCAAAGCTTAGCAATAAAGCCAAAAGCTGTTTTACAGAAGAATCAGCAAAATGCAAAGCACCACCTGGGCATTTCTCATAGGAACTTGATTTCCACAACTTGTTTCACTTTCGAAGTCACAAGGAATCCATTTATAGATATTATGTTAATAGTTGCTGCATTATTTACGGAGGAATTAAATCATTTCTAGCAGTTTCTCAGTTGCTCACCCACGCTAAAACTATTCACAAGACTAAGCTTACAAATAAAGTAAAATTGAGTTTGGGGTGGGAACAGACAGGGTTACATGGCCTGTCCTAGGATCAGTGCTGAAGTGCACTTCAAATGGGAAGTGGAATACTCGCTTGAAATGCTTTTGTACTAACTGGGAAGAAAAATCCACGGTCCCACTCATACTAGATGTACAGGCCGGAGCCCCTCAGTAGCCTGACCCTCTCCCAAAGGAATGCTGCGGTCAATCCTTTCGGTTTTTTTTGGTTTTTTTTTTTTTTCCTTTGACTCGACTTCAAAGTGATTCGAAAGCACATTATGTCACACTGCGAAGCTGCTGTTCCAACAAACTGTTTGGCTGCCAGTCTGTGACAGCCCGAGTCCTTCCCCAAACCCAACAAAGCAGAGAATATAATCTGCTTCACGATGCCCTCAGCATACTAATGGTCAGTAATAAAATAAACATACAAATGCATGTTTATGACTTCCCCCACAAAACTCGTTTTAAGCTAAAATATTGAAAGAAAACCAACCCCAAACCCACGACGACAACACTGACTGCAAAACGAAGGCAACACTTTTCTCCCACATAATGATTTGAAGGGGTTTGACAGAGCTCAAGTAAGGTTTTCTGTCATTTCTAAGAAAAAGAGTGCGCAGAGTGGCACAGATTCATGACACTCCTGTCAAAGGCAGCGTGAGCACAGATTTTAAGTAAAAAGGGGAGCCGGGGAAGGGCAGAAGTATCTCATGTGGGAAAAAAAAAAAACAAAAACAAAAAAACCAAAGAGTGTGCTTTTGCACAAAGATATTTCTTCAGTTAAGCCCACTTTAGGGCTTCAGAAGCTTGTACATGATTTATACAGTTCCTTCTAGAGCATCCCTTTATCAGTGGATATTAAAAATTAAGTAATTCTTACAGAAGTCTGCATGCTCTTCCCAACCAGTCCTAGAAGGATGGCCATGAATGTATCTGGAAAAATATTTTTTTAAAAAAAAAGGTGGCGGGGGGGGTAGGAGAGAAGGAAGTGAATTTCCATTTTCAGGATTGCAAGACTTTCACCTGAAGAAAACAGCAAAATTAATGCGATGCACTCATTTTTCAACCCGGTATAAATTCTGACCTTGTTTAGTTGGCTAAATGTTGGGGGTCAAATAAGTCCCACTTCTTTCCCTTTAAAATACAGCTAGCTAAAGCTCTGGACATCGTTTCAAGAAAGATGCCTTGCTTTTTTACATGCTATTTTAGAGCTGTGAATTCGTTCCGAGATGAGGTACGCAGGCCCTGTTTTATCAGAAGTTAAGACGAACATCAGGACAAGCTTTCCCTAGGAGGGGTTGTGTAGCCCCGGAACAGGTTGCCAGAGGGGTTTGATGTCTCCAGCCCTGGGAGTTTTCAAGACTCAGCAAGGCAAAGCTGCAGCTCACCAAGGTGCTCAGACCAGCTGATCTCCAGAGATCCGGTATTTCTATGACCCTTTGTGAACAGAAAAAAATGTTACAAACAACAAGGAAACAAGGAAGAAAATTACAGTAAAGGCACGGGAAGAGAAAATCCAACTGACAAACCAGGGAATTTCACAGAACTCCCCATGGCACCCACGAACCTCTAGGAACACATACGGCTTCTCTCACATCTAGCGTTTAGCTAGTTTGACAAACAAATTCCTGATAAGACTAAGAACTGGTAACGTCAGCTATTTTTAGCCACATCTGTACAGACAGGAGCTCTTTTGGAATTGAACTTGGTAACTTAACACCTCTGTTACCACAGGATTTGACGCAGGACTGCTCGTAAGGAATTGAACCATTTTAAGGCTAAGGATTTTAGGGGAACTATAGGAAATTAAATTTTCGGTACCCTTCTTGCAGAACTTCTTGGTTTCTGATGGTGATTCTTTCAATCTCTACTTTATCAGAGGAATTTTTTAAAAGAGTCATGAATACTGTAACATTAGGAATGCTTACAGCACCTTTCTGGTAGAATATTCAGTTTGGTGTTCCTTGATACTCTTTGATAAATTCCTGTCAAACCAAACAATGATTCTCCCAGACTAATATTCTGCCTCCTTAGCACATTTCAAGTTTACCTTCATATTGCAATGTGGTTAAAATTCACATACAGCTAAACGAATGTTTGAAGCTCATTTCTGGACATTTTATTTTTATCTAAAACAGGAGACTGACAAGTTACTGATAACAGTATAAGTTGGACCCTGTAGTTGTCCATTAAACAGCTTTTCTTTCAAGTCCCTACTGAAACAGGACCATGCTGTTTGCTCATTCACACATAAGTCACATTATGACTCTAGCCTACAATTCTCGTAATTCCTCTTTTCAAATAGTTTAGTTGCCTAAGCAAATGGGAGAGATCAATGAATAAGGATCAATGGTACTCTCTAACTGAAATGGGCTCATCGTGACAGGCTCACAACTACAAACTTTATTAACAGTTTAGTACTAGCTGCCCTTTATACCAACCACAGAGAGCAGCTTAGCTACGTTACCCCAAATGAAGATTTCACTTCCGGAAAGTAGAGCAGGTGACCGGTTGCATCTTCATTTTTCATTCCTGCCCTCATGCTTGGACATAAGCAGAAAAAGAGAAAGCACAGCAAAGGAGGCATCACAACCAAATGATTCTTAGCAGCCCTTTCTAGAACACTTACTACTCATGTAAAAACAAGAATAAACCTGAGATTTCTTTATCACAACCCAGGAATTTGGGGCCAATATGCCTCCCAGAATAGAGGAGCCATGGCAAGGTAACCGAAAGGCATTGGTTAAAATCTCCTTTTTAAGATAGGATCTTTCAAAGGCTGCTGATTTATTGATGAAAATTCTTTATTCTAATACCAATGCATTAACGCAATGAAAAATTGAGAAACACGCCAAAGCATTTTTAATCAAAATATCCTATCCAGCTTATATTAAAAAGGCCTATTGCATGTATATTTCTCAGGTTTATAAAAACCACAGTCTTCTCACTTCAAGATTTCAAGTACTGTGCAGATCTCTACACTGAGTGATTATAACAAGCCAGTGGATTTACAGCCCAGACTAAGAGCAGTTAGATTTCCGTGGGAGTTTAAAGCCCTGTGAGCTGTTCTGATCCTCACTGCTGGTAGAAAAAGAAAGAACAGTGTGTCAAATGCAACTAAGCAGCCACAAAGGTCTATTCCAACCTAAACGATTCTATGATTATCTTAGAATATAGCCAACAGCAAGACTGATAAGGTCAGGAGAGGATTGATTCAGATCATGAACAACCAACCACTGATGACATGGGATCATAATTACCAACTAGAGAAAAATAAAAGCCCAAAAGAGTATTTTGGTAACTTGTGAACATTAATAAACTTCTGTTGTCTCCTCCAACCTCTGCTTTCTTTTCCTCCAGCCACAGCTGTTAGTTAGTGTGTTACTCTGCTCCCTTTAGTTGTTGTTGTTTTGTTTCAATCTTGTTTCAAGTCCAGAGCATAGGGATTTTTCAAGACAAAACTCTTGCTTGCTCTCTTCAGTGGTGCCCAGGGACAGGACAAGAGGGAACGGGCACAAACTTGAATATAAGAAGTTCCATCTAAACATGAGGAGGAAATTCTTCACTTTGAGGGTGGCAGAGCCCTGGCACAGGCTGCCCAGAGAGGTGGTGGAGTCTGCTTCTCTGGAGACATTCAAAACCCGCCTGGACACGTTCCTGTGCAACCTGCTCTGGGTGGACCTGCTCTGGCAGGGGGTTTGGACTAGATGATCTCCAGAGGTCCCTTCCAACCCCATATCATTCTGTGATTCTTTGTGCAGCTCCTGGGACATATCTTGACACTGGCTAATTAGTACCAAAGAAATATTTGAGTTAACTGGGAAGGGGCAGTCTTCTACAATCTACAAGCACAGATGAGGGTAAGGAGACGTACGATCTGGTTGTCCAGTGGCTACATGGTTAAATGGCTTTTTATTTATCTTTTTTTTTCTAGCCTTAATTTTTTTAATTTATTATTTTTATTTATTATTTTATTTATTTCTTTTAATGCAATAAGCAAGCATCCAGCCTTATTCTAAAGAGTAAAATTTTCCCTTTCCTGCAAAGACGTGCTTACAGCAGCGAGTTATCACATTGAAGGACGTGTTTCCCTTAATTAGAGGCAATAAAATGAATGCAAGCACGGCAGGTTTTCATGTCCACCCCTCCAATGAGTCATTCACAGGTTTAACAGTTCATTAATGAAATCCAACATCCTGATGGTTACATGGGCTGCATAAGATTTTTTTTTTTTTTGCTAGCATTAATTTTCTGAGCCAGTTCTAATCAGATAAGTGATGAGGGTATAGTCTTTAACCTCGTTGCCAAGAAAAGCAAAGATATGCAAACTGTAACCATGGGACAAGGTTATACTCTGCGATATCAAGCACCCTAGCAACTGGGATCCACAAACAGCAGCTGAAAAATACATTCTCCTTATTATTTCACTGAATTACTGTTTTTACACTGAGACTACTGCATTCATTTACAGGGGGTTTTCTCCTTCCCTCCCCCATGTAAACAAGTCTCGTTACAAAGCTCCAAAGACAAATATTTCAAATATAGATGAACAATTTGGACTTGGAGAGCTGCCCTGTAACGATGCAACAGAACACAAGGCCTTATCTCTGTTGGATAAGGAATGATGTCAACAGTAGCTATGTTAACAAAGAGGTCAATAATGACTAGTAAACATAACCCAAACAATTGAGTAAATGAAGGGTAAGCCACCAGGGGCTGGTGCAGAAGAGAGGCTATTACTTTTACAAGGGCTTTAAAAAAAAAAAATAAAAATTCTTTACTGCTTTGTATTAGGAACACACAACGCAGAAAGAGACAGTTTGCTGGACTCTTTCTTTTTAATCATCATAGAGAAATAATTATTCTCTTTACGTACATTCCACAGCAATCCACTTCTAGACACTGCTAGCCCCAACCAGTCAGCAGAAAAGATGGTCAGACTGGAGTACTGTGTCCAGCTCTGGAGCCCAACATAAGAAAGACACAGACCTGTTGAAGTGAGCCCAGAGGAGGTCTGCAAAGATGATCAGAGGGCTGGAGCACCTCACCTATGAAGACAGGCTGAGGGAGTTGGAGTTGTTCAGCCTGGACAAGAGAAGGCTCTGGGGAGACCTTATGGCAGTCTTCCAGTACCTGAAGGGGGCCTACAAGAAAGCTGGAGAGGGACTTTTTACAAGGGCATGTAGTGATAGGACAAGGAGTAATGGCTTCAACCTGGAAGAGGGGAGATTTAGATTAGATATCAGGAAGAAATTTTTCATTATGAGAGTGGTGAGACACTGGAACAGACTTCCCAGAGAAGTTCTGGATTCCCCATCCCTGCAAGTGTTCAAGACCAGGATGGGTGGGGCTTGAAACAACCTTTCACAGTGGGAGGTGTCCCTGCCCATGGCAGGGGGTTGGAACTAGATGATCTTTAAGGTCCCTTCCAACTCTAACCTTTCTATGATTCTATGATTCAATCCATTTCTTGATGCAGAGGGCAATGCCAAGAAGAGCCACATTCAGGTCATGGAACTCATCTCACCAAGTTTCAGTAATAGCAACTAGGTCATAGCTTTCTGGCAGCACGGTGGCTTCCACCTCCTCCTATTTGTTGCCCATGCTGTGTGCATTAGTATAGAGGCACTTCAGCTGGGTTGTTGGCCATGTCATCTTCTTAGAGTCAACTTCTAAGTTTGTTTGGGTTTTTTTGTTTGGGTTTTTTTTGTTTGTTTGTTTTGTGTTTTTTTGTGTTTTTTTTTTTTTTTTTTTTTTTTTTTTTTTTTTTTTTTAAGTTTTTCACTGGTGTTTCCCTCTTGGCTCCTATTACCCTGGCTCTTCTCCGTACGACTTCAAGTGTAGTGCAGCGTAGTCAGCATGTCCCAGAGCAACAGGCTGAGGGCCCTTGCTAGCACCCTGTCCCTCTAACCTTCATGTGTCATCCCACAGCTTGTCACAAGCAAGCCTGATGTTATCCCCCTCCCCAGTTCAAGTCTAGTTTAACGCTCTGTCAATGAGACCCGCTAGCTCATGAGCAAAGACCTTCTCTTCCCCTTTGAGAAAGATGAATCCCATCTGACACCAGCAAGCTTGGTGCCACGTAGGCCATCCCATTATCAAAACCCCAAAATTCTGGTGGTGACACCAGCCATGGAGCCATGTATTGAGAGACTGGGTCCATCTGTTCCTTCCAGTGTCACTGCCCACAACTGGAAGGAGAGAGGAAAAAATAACCTGTGCTCCAGATTCCCTTACCAGCCATACCAACACCCTGAAATCTCTTTTCATTACACTCGGATTACACATTGTGGCTTCATTGCCACCCACATGGAAGAGCAGTAATTGGCAGTAGTCAGGGGTTCGTACCAGGCTAGGAAGTTTCCTAGTGACGTCCTTACCCCAGGTCCCAGGGAGACAGCATACCTCCCTAAGAGGAGTGTCTGACTGGCATACTGGACCCTCTGTTCCCTTCAGAAGGGAGTTACCTACAACTATAACCTGTCTTTTCTTCCTCATGGTGATGGTCAAGGGGGTAGGCCTTTCTGACTTTGGCAGCATCTTTGGTGAGGATGGCCCGTCATCCACATCCAGAGCCTCGTACCTGTTGTACAGAAGCACCTGGGAAGGCGGGGTGGACAAGGAAGAGGTTTGTCTGCCACCCCAAGCATGGACTTGCCTCCATTCACTCCTGTCATTTAAGCTACAATTTTAATGCCTTGAGATCATTTCATGCCAACAGTTGGACAGTCAAAGGAGGACAGTGACTGCTAACAACTCATTAGGGAAATAAACACAGCAAACTTAGCTGTTCATTTGGTGATGGTCTGGCTGCAGACAATGGCCTTTAATGTGGGGGACAGAGGTGAAAATCCATTCCCTCGTTCCCACAGCAATTATTTCCCTAGAACGGATCACACATAGGTCCCTATTAAAAACAGGCAAATAAAAACATCTACTTCTAGTCCCACCAATTTTTTACCAGCATGGAAAGAACATCTCCCTTTTTATTCCTATTAAGGCAATGAAGAGCCACATGATCCCTCCTTTTTTACACAAGGTTTTAATGAAGCTCACATGAAAGGGCTCTTCTGGTACCTAAAGTCAAGAAGAGAAACACAGTATGTATCCTCATAACACAGAAAATTGATCGCCTTGGTCCTATTGCCATACGTATGTGGAATAGAAAAAGTAGCAGGAAAAAAGGCAGATTGAACACCAGGATACTCTCAAAGGTGCTTGATGCCTCCATAAGAATTTTGTATTTGCAAGTTTTCAGGACTTTAAAAAACACTCTTCTAAAGTAGTTTACACTTACTCTGATTACACTTTTCATTTATGGTCAAGTCTGTGATCTAAAGAACAGCAAAGTTTATGGTTCTCATTCATCAGCAGAACAGGAAATAGGAGCCAGACTTAAGACATAGGGAAGTGGACTAGTTGCTCCCTAGCCAGCCAGGCCAGGCCTTCCTACTATTCACACTGTTAATTAATGAAATGCGTTAATTTGAAAGTGTATTTGTACTTGCTCAAAGCTCTTACCTACTAGGCAAATCAATGATCGAAGTATACTTTCATTTTAGCATGGGCTCAAATAGATTAATTTTAGGTGTGTGTGCACAAACACACACCCACAGTGCATCACAATACCCTCCAGCCAAAAGTGGAAAAGGACAAGACAGCTCTTATCTTTTGCAGCAACACAAGTTGCAGAAACAAGTTTGGCTACTTCTTTCCATAGGCATCGGTGATCTGCTGGGGGAGCAATGCCCCCCTCCCCACGAGCCATGTGGAATTCCTCAGTGAACAAAACAATACTGAAACAGAATGAAAGCTATAAAAGGAAGCTATAACTACCTTTCCTCCCAGAATTTTGTTAGCACTCCAGAAAATGACTACACAAGCACTCACTGCAGCTTCAAATTTAAAAGAACATACGAATGAAAGAGCATTTACAAAATACTGCGTTTGTGGTTTCCAGAATTAACGCTTTTTCCCACATAAAGATTTTAATCTTCAAAGATCTGGAGAGCAACCTGTTGATAATTGTCTGGTGCCTTTTTAACATGAGTGACTGCTTTAAATATGTCAAAACCATTTTCTCACTAACTCAAAAGATTTGTATACTTTCCCCCAAAACACACTTACCTGCTCCCTCACCCTTAGACAAGAAGCTGAAGCATCCTAGGCGCTAGAACAAGGAATGGTTGCTAATTTACTAAGACATGAAAGCTAAATGATAACAATCCAGGACGACATGTCCAGTCTGTAGGAGGCTTTTGTTCTGGTTTTTGGATTGCTTCCATGGCAGGAAGTTGCTTCAGTTGTTGCTTTAGTTTTCTCAGAATCACGATAGCAACGAAAAAAAAAAAGAACTTGGAGCAATTAAGGTTTCTGGTCTTATTAAAAATATTCACTGCTTTACTGTTTTGTGCAATGATCACAAAGTTATTATGAGATCATGCACATGTTTCCTACTAGGTTCATTTCCAAATACTGAATCAGTTTAAGGAAAGAAAATACAGATTGCTTGTTTCTCTAAGCTATTTAAATTTTTTCCTCCAGTACATAGTTTAAAGCAAAAAAAAAAAAAGCTTCTTATCTTTTGTCAAGTGTTTAAAGTAATTCTTTTCTTCCTCAAACCTGCCGTAAACCTTATTTACAAAAACAGAGTGCTAGTTTCCAGAAATAAATTAAAAAAAAAAAATAAATCAGCACTTCAAAAAAAATTCTACCATTCCTATCAGGAAAAACAATGTTTTCCCCATCTCTGGCTTCAGACAAATTCCAGATTGTCTCCAAGTTAAACCCTGGGAAACCTGAGAATTTCAGGGGATGAAAGAGGGAATATATTTGCTTTAAGAGTGAAATTTCATTCGTTCTATTTAACGGAAGAGTACCAAATCAATTCATAGAATCTGAACTCTGCTTTAAATTTCCATTTCTGTTTCAATATCAACAGTAAACCTCAATGCTATCTAAATCAAAGCTAAGTGTTTTTGGTTTAAGGCAACTAGCATAGCAAGGTTGATCTGCAGATACGGTTGATCTAAGATCTTGTTTTTTCTTTAAGTTTTTGCAGAGAAAACTTAAAATAAAAACACCCTAAACCCCATGGTTCTACTAGCTTTTAAAACCTCCTCTTTCCCTTTCATTTTGAAATTCCAAAATCTCTCCTTCATTTATGGATTAGGGAAACACTGCATTAATAAATTAAAACCAATGCTATCCTAACTTATTACCAGCCATATCTCTTTTTGTTAAAATCACTTCCCTAGTCCTGCCAGCCACATTATTTCTAATACAGGCCAGGAGGCTGTTGGCCGCCTTGGCCACCTGGGCACACTGCTGGCTCACGTTCAGCCGACAGTTGACCAACACCCCCAGGTCCTTTTCTGCCAGGCAGCTCCAGCCACTCTTCCCCAAGCCTGTAGTGCTGCATGGGGTTGTTGTGACCCAAGTGCAGGACCCAGCACTTGGCCTTGTTGAACCTCATCCCATTGGCCTCAGCCATCAATCTAGCCATCAATTTGTAGGGTCAGCAAGTATTAGACATCCCAACAAGAGAAAAAGTTGTCATACTTACCAGAACACTGATGATAGAGTTTCTGAATCTGAGCTGTAAAGCATGACTTGAAATCTAGTTGTGAATCTTCACTAGGCTTTTTGACTTTCAGATGGTCAGAATACCATCAGTGCCAGCTAAGGACAGTCACAGGAGGCTGCTTGACAATTTGCAAAACCCCAAAGTAGTTTGACTTCCAGAAATACCTAAATTGGACAGACAAGACTGAGTGATCTATAATTAAATACTACCGGCTGGAAAAAGGTCAGACACTGGGAAACTTCTATTGTGTTTGCTAGTATTCCCATCCTTGCCTCCACTTTATAAATAGGTAGAGCAGTCAATATAATCAGAGCTAGAGCCCGACTACAGAAATATCAACCCACTACTTGAGAGGAAAAAAAAAAAAAAAGCTTTCCTCCAAACATTGTATTAGTCACAATTCTACCTTACTTACAATTCTACCACGCTACTAGCCCTAACGGCGTTCTGCTGGCTTCCTGTCGGGATTATCCTAGCAACTGTTTTACATCATACCATTCAGAAAAAAAAATGTTGCAGAATATATTGCAAATGAGATAAATCTGTGTTACCATAATAATAGTTTTTTTTCACATCTGCTGCAGTTTTGACAACTCCTGCTGGGTTTTTTAGTGCAATAGAGATTGCTTGAGTGCATTGCAGGGCAAAGCTATTTTAAGTTAGTGCACATGCTGTTTAGTTTTTAGGGGGGATTCATGGCAAATACTCCAAGAAAACACAACCCAAGCTTCTCAAGATAATCATAGCTACCTCCTGGGTACAGGAGGTTTTTTATTAGAAAATAAAATATGTTTCTCTGATCGCTCTGTAAAGCCATACCAAGAAAGTATGGCTAAATTTTTTCATCAATTAAAAAAGCGTTAATGGAAATTATAGACATAACTATTTTTTAAAAAACACAAAACACAAAGAAGAGAAGCAAAGGAAGAACTTTAAAATTGAGAATTATTGCAACGTATTTGCATTATTCTATTTTCTTTTCTTACATTCTATGGATGTATTACAAATACTGACATAAGATCCACTCACACATACACACACACCTCTGCAGGACTTCAGGTAACAGCAAGTCCTTGGTGATCTGCTAACTTATACTGCTAGAAAATTATGTCTACAGCATTATAATTTGGTACAAATACCAACAAGAATTTCTGTGTTCATCTCAGCCACAATCTTATAACTTTAACAATTCACTTCATTCTTAAACCAAGTTACAAGACCATCCTGAATTACAACAGGAATATTACTGAAGAGCACCATAAATCACTGTAAGCCAGTTTGTTTAGTAGTAAAGTTCAACAATGTTCTAGCCCTTGTACACCAGAAAAGACGAGGTCATGATCCGTTCCGAAGCCTTTCCTTAGCATTTCTGGCAGCAAAGTAGCGTGTAAGAACAGAATGCTAGAGATAACCTCCTATGTTATCTCAGTTGCTAAGCTATTGCTTGAGTCAGTTAACAATTCAAAGGCCAGTATAAATATTTATATTTTATTAAAATTGGCCAAGCCCTAAGACAAAGGAAACACCTTAAAACAGAGGACCTAAAGGTGCGAATAATTTGAAACAGAAGCTACACATTGCTGGTTAAGTAAGCCTGTGCACACCAATTAGACTCTTAATTCATTCATCATCACGATCCAGAAGATTTTAACTTTGTTTTAAAAGAAGCAATGAAATGTTAATCCCCCAAAAATTACACAGTAATTTCATTCATCAGGAATGATATTACATAGTTTCTGTGTGTCTTACATCAGGAGCAGTTTAACCCATGTTGCACGAGTTCAATGAGATGGGTTTCACATCATAGTTTAATTACCAAAAGATAAGAAAACAAAACCCTCAGAACTCTGGCTCCAGAGATGGCAGAAAAAGCACAACAAAGTGGAAAAGAACAACAAAACAAAACCTCCAAAAATATTACAAGCTTCAGATTGTTCTCATAGCACAGAAGAATAACCTTTGTTAGCACTTCATTTAGTATATAATGGTATTAAAATGTATTAAATTGGAAGATCTGCCTCTATTCCAAAAGGTAGAACCTGTTTGTGGCTGAAAAAACAGAGTGCAGTGTTTGTTGTTCAGAGATTTCAAAATGCAACCTTGTGAATGCCCACTTATGGGTGCGGGTATTTAACTTCAGAGCCGTTTACATAGATTAACCAAAAAGACAAAGCAAACAGGTGACCTAGAAATGGAGCTTTCTCTAGCCCTGTGTGGCGCCGACTCAGTTTGGCTACATGTTCAATATGCAACAAAAAAGCACACTACCCAATGGGCAGATGTCCAAACACCTTCAAGGAAATATACAAATCCACAAGATCTTAAAGAAATTTGAGGAACTGCCATCTTACTTCCAAGTGTCAAAATGGAGGGATCTTGTAAACTCCTATCTTACAATTTTACAAATTCCAATTTTAGTCTCAGTGCTGCCTTTGCACAGCATGGCAGAAAGGGGAGACGGTCCACTCGTTTACCAAATATTTTACCAAAATATTTACTTTTTTTCCTCCTCTCTTTCCCTCCTACACTTTTTATAACATTATCAATCACTTTCCACAGCCTTCCTGAACTCACTGCTTGAATTTTTCAATCCTTTAAATAATGGTCAACCTGCATATTTTTATTACCTAAGGCAACCGCTGCTCTCCTTAGTTGGAAGCCAGGCAGTGAAGAAGAAATGCCATCTGGTTGCTGACAAGAAAAATTAGTCAGACTTAATGTGAAGCCCAAGGCCCATCCTGCCCCATTATCCTGTTGCAGGCTCCTAATACAACGTCTTGTCCTCCTCTCTCTTACCTGATTTCAAATTCTTTCGACCAGCCTCCTCTCACTGTTGATATTTTGGCAATAGATAGGACAGTAAAGAGAATTCTAGATCCCTGCTAGAAATTTTGCCTCCATTTAAGTCAAATAATCTTCACTGCCATCAACATTTTGTCCGGTGTTAGCAGAAAAAAGATCAAGCAACACACAAAATATATGATACCAATTTTAACTCTTTTGCAATACAAATCTTTCCAGTGGACATTATATTTTTTCTTTATTAAATTAGCATTCTTAAGCTGCATAAAAAAAAGACAAACTCAGATCTTTAAGAAAATATCTACATAATAGATATAATAGATATTTCAGTAGGTTAATATTTTAAAGAATGAGAAAGTACATATGAATTTTTAGATCTGATATCATGCACACTAGCAGAATAGAATATAAAATATAGAATATTTTCCAATTTTTCTTTATATAAGCCAAATAAATACATGACAAGCAGTTGGTTTTAGCTTTGTTCTATTACATCCATTCAACACTCAGCTTACCTGAACTTAGTTCAAACTTCATATTTCTTCTGCAACCAGGCTAAAGGTAAGATCTAAACACATTTCAAAAAAATATACTTTAAGATTTGCACACCTCCATTATTATTATATTTTCTTATACCTTTCAGAAAATGAGATGGAACAAACAGTTTTATAGTGCAAGAAAAATGCTCAACGAGTGAAGGAGGTACATCCTAACAGATACATCATCAAAATATTTCATATGGTGGTAAGGAAACCCTGCCATCTTTCTCACCAGGATACCCCATGCAGCGCTACAGGCTTGGGGCAAAGTGGCTGGAGCTGCCTGGCAGAAAAGGACCTGGGGGTGTTGGTCGACTGTCGGCTGAACATGAGCCAGCAGTGTGCCCAGGTGGCCAAGAAGGCAAACAGTATCTTGGCCTGTATCAGGAACAGTGTGGTGAGTAGGACTCGAGAGGTGATGGTCCCCCTGTACTCAGCACTGGTGATACCCCACCTCGAGTGCTGTGTCCAGTTTTGGGCCTCTCACTACAAGAAAGACATTGAGGTGCTGGAGCGGGTCAGGAGAAGGGCAACGGAGCTGGTGAGGGGTCTGGAGAACAAGTCTTATGAAGACAGGCTGAGGGAGCTGGGGTTGTTCAGCCTGAAGAAAAGGAGGCTGAGGGGAGACCTTCTCGCTCTCTACAACTCCCTGAAAGCAGGGTGTAGAGGGGCAGGGGTCGGTCTCTTCTCCCAAGTCACAGGCGATAGGACAAGAGGAAATGGCCTCCAGTTGTGCCAGGGGAGGTTCAGATTGGATATTAGGAAGAATTTTTACATGGAAAGGGTTATCAACCATTGGAATGGGCTGCCCAGTGAAGCGGTTGAGGCACCATCCCTGGAGGTGTTCAAAACATGGGTTGACATGGTGCTGGGGGACATGGTTTAGTGATTTTTTTTTTTTTTTTTGTCAGAGTTAGGTTGATGGTTGGACTAGGTGATCTTGAAGGTCCCTTCCAACCTAGATAATTCTATGATTCTATGTTCAGAACTGGGGTAGGACGACTGTGAACTCCTGGGATGCAAACCCAGCATGGGTTGTGCTAGTCCATGTGTTTTTCACAAGGTACTAAGTTTTGCTTAGCAGGATAAACAGGCAACTGTGTGAGGTTAGAAATACCAAGCCTGTTCCATTTGCAGGACTAGAGGGATCAGGGAAAAGGCAAGGTTTTGAACTCAGAACTTACCTGAAGAGAAGCAATTCCATCAGATCACTTTTCTTGTGCATCCAAGTCAGTTATGTAGTCCCTGCTTTTTGAACAATTAACTCCAAAACCTGATGATGAGTTAATAAGCTATTTATTCTAAAACAAGTAGAAATCAAAGTAGGTTGGTACCTAACTTCAAGATATTGACAGGTAGACTAGAAAAAAACTGGAAGCACAGTAAGAGCTGGAAAATCCTGACATTTATGTGGAAGGGAAGTGAAAATTTCTAAGCTGATTTCTTTATAAAGTACCAAAAAAAGGCTGATGGTATTGTTTGATTTGCAGTGGATGTGTTTAACCCTGCCAAGAAGCAAGATATTATTCAGAAGACCACTGGAAAAAAAAGATTGTAAAACACACACCAGTAAGTCCTGACTTCCACACAGTTATTCAGTCACAGTGGTCATCAAAGTTTGAAATACACTTATTACAAGTACTTGGCTTCCAAGTGCTTGGCTTTTGGCTGCCTGAAATGGAATGAGAAAAAAAACAAACAAATACAAACAACTCACAGTTAAAATATCTTCATTGAATATAACAGACAAACACCTCAGAGCCTCACAGGCTTGCTTACTGTGTACTGTATTATCAATCTGATAGCAGGCTTAGAATCCCGGGCTGTTTCCCCTTTCAGTTCCTTACCTTCGTTTCAATCAATATATATTGATGTGTTTCTCCTTACTGCCTCAGCGGCAAAGTAGGCACTCTCTTTCTAACTCCTTATAACACTGACTAAATCAGAGAGGGAAGTTAGAAAAAGATATGTGCAGGAACTGTAGGAAGCTGAAAAAACACACCCAATGCAGGTAATATTTGGGAATGTGGCCTTAGTTTAATAAGTATGACAAAAATATGACTAAATCTGAGCAAGTTTCAAGGAAGACAGAAAAAAGTACATTCTTGATATCGCAACAGCCTAATTTTACATGTAATACACAGTGTGACAGACTTAAAGTTTGTAGGGATCCATAACATGGATAGAAACAGTGCTTTAATCAGTTTTGTTCTTTGAAACAGCAAAATTATTTTAAGAAAAGCACTTCTAAACATTTAAAGCACATTCTAAACATTTGTCTCCGCTTAGGAGTTTATAAATCCTAGTAAAAGGTTGCTCTAATAAAAGATATGGATTTTTAAACATATAATGACAGTACATGTAGGAAATACCAGCAATTCTTTTTACTATGGCCAAGCTACCAAAAAAAAAAAAAAAAAAAGAAAAAAAATCAGAAAAACCCATTCCTTCCCCCTGAACCCCAGAACTTATTTGTTGTCTTAATCTAATAATTTGCATATCAGCTTTGCAGAGATAACGATACTGATTCTGGATGACATGTTTATGCTTATTTCTGTCAAAGACTGGTACAGGATTATTGAAGTTTTTCTTAGCGCATTTTGCATTGCTGGGTAAATTGTAGCAGCAAGAAGGTGAGAAAGTAAGGTGATGAAGAGAAAGTGGACCAGTGACTTGTGTCAAAAACAGCTAAGAAGTCACCAAGTGTTTAAGTACAAACTGTAACTCAAAGGAAAACAAAGTGTGATCAAGTATGTACCCCCTCTAACGGTTTTGTATCATATGACTTAAAATGTTTGGTTTATTGGTAAGAGCTTCAGTATCATAAGGTAGGAGGGAAAACAACAGCTGTCACAGCTTATCTTCCTCTTGTTCAAGTTAGACCTATGTTCACTTTGCACCTTCCCCTCTCTATTGGCAAGAGTGTATTTTCAATATTACGAAGGGAGAAAACATTTTTTTCAGTTTTTTTTATACTTACTGACTGAAAGCTAAGTATTACTCCCCACCCTTCCTCAGATTTTGGGTAGCATGTGACACACCACACAATTTTGTGGATTAGAAATCTGATGAATACTATTAGGAACTAATTAACCCCCCATTACAATCTTCTTTCTTTCACCTCTTTGAAGCCTCCTGCCTCAAATCAAATCCAAATGTGACAAAGTCCGTGTACCTTCCTCAGAACAGGAAATAAATCTGCAAGTCTGAAAAGAATCTCAAGCTCCACCTTCTCCCCAACTGAGTAGAATTACATCCTAAGACAGTCATTTACAATTAAATGTTCACCTTCCTTTCCACTGTTTTCTTGGCTGTTTTGCTACCGTTATCTGACGAACCTTTTTTCCACAAGTTGCAGTGTGACCACCACCACTTTCTGTGAAGCTCCTCTGTTAGTTTGTTGCTTTCTTCTTATGCTGAAGGACAGAACTGCTAGGTTGGTTATTACCAGAGCCCCCAAAATTTCAGTGCCAATCCTATCCCACTTAATTAGTTGCAGAGGTGTCCAGGACTAGTGTAAACAGCTAGGAGAAACAAGTTGATTACTTTGCACTGGTTGACCTGACATTCCTCTCCCACCTCTAAAAATTAACCTGCTACCCATCTGCCTAATAGAACCCCAATAAAAAAGCCCCCACACCTGGACCATCGCTCAGAAAAAAACCCGATCTGTCTATATTAGGTTCAAACTAGTGGACACCTCTTGCCCTGGTTAAAAACTGAAGTGTTTTACAGCCAGAAGAGATATCACATGTGCAATGCTGAAAATAGTTGCCACACCATGTTTTTGTTTTGTTACCATGACAGCAATTACCAATATTTTGAAGAGAATGACTGCTCACTGACACAACAAAAGGACAATGGGAAGGTGTGTTTCCTTCACCAGTCCAGGAAGTCTCATTGTGTGCTCGAATGCAATTATTTCCTATGATGTTTAGGCAAAGTTATTCTTCATCAGAAACGGAACAGCAGCTAATCTGGTGAAAAAAAAAAAATCTCATTCTGAAAGGAACAATGCAGAGATACAGCAGTTTTAGGACTTTGCCTCTTCAAATATTTGTTAAAAGAGGCAAAAATTTAAGAAAAAAAAAAACGAGTCTCAATATTTCTTATGTTTAAATCCTTCTGACAGCTAGAACATAAAAACACTTTGCCAAATAGGTGACAAATGTCTGGTTTTGGCTGCATTTTCTTTTATACTTTTATTAGTGTTAGAATCAAAACCTCTTAGTACATTCTACATCTTTGGTATGTAACAACGATATTTTGAAAAGGGCATAAAAAAAAAAAAAAAATCAGGCTTCACAACAGTTAGCAGGATACTTCTTCCTTGCTTAGACCTACCTCCTCCTCCAGGGAGAGAGAGAAATGGGAAGACCTCTGAATGGACAACCTGACCTGCCATCTCATTCAAGAATTCCTGAGCAAGAAAAGCAGCACACTACTGGGTTTACAGATCTCTGTCTTCCTTTCCTAGATCTCTCCTGCATTGTAAATTCAACTTGACTTGTACTAACACGTGTGTTTCACAGTCAAGTCATTCACATCCATATTAACTTGTAGATTTTTAAGACATTTTCAATGGAAAGCAGACATTGATATATAATGAACTTAGCTTCTTTCACGCGAACTTACATAAAGCATAGGTTATGTGATATACGGTATTGTGACTGTGGCTCCTCTCAACAGAAAGACTCATCAAATGGTTGTGGGACATGACATAGTTAAAGCACAAGTCCTCAACTGATAATACAGAGGATGAACATGATTGAAAAAACAGGACCGCAGGCACACCAGAGCTTGAGCAAGGCTGTTAATTACTCAGGTATAAAGACATGGTATTCATCAGCATCCTGTTTTTTTCCAGTGTATGTTAAACTTTTCTTTCTTTTTCAAAAGAAGGAAAAGAAGGGACACAATTAATAGACTATTTTCTTAAACCCACTGCAAAAAAACTTAGGCATAAGATCTACAGCTGTGCTGACTGCTCAACCTCTGTTTCAATAAGAATTATAGTGCTGTCATAGGAGTGCTCCAATCACACTATAGCATTTCCTAGCAACAATCTATGTTTTGTACATAAAAAAGTGGATGAAATACTGCCTATCAGTGTTTTTTTTCTCATTATGCTATTAAACCTCCCTCTCCCATGTGAAAGGAAAAGAGTCTTATTTGGACACAATGCAGAACTTCAGACCATGCTCTGTGATGTACTGAATTACTGAAGAACAAGCAATCAGATTACAAGGTGTTCCATGTTATCCCAGTTGACCCTTCTAAAAACAAAGTTAGTGTTAGTTCATAAATTCACCGCAGATTCACTGATTTTTAAGCCTGCAATGGACAGAGTGCCCCATAAGCAAACAGAGCTGGGCATTCTGCTTTTCATAGGGCTGTTTCTGACAGGTTTTTCCATGCAAAAATAGTATCCAGTCTCCAGAAAGAATGTTTCATCAAGTCTTCTATTTTGAATAATAAATCCCTAGTAACAATGGCAGCATACCTGGATTGTCATACGTTACTCCTGCAAAGCAGCACTGGATGCATTCCAAGGACATAATGGCAGCCCAGAATAACCTGTTCATGGCATTACTGTAGGGTACCCTGACGTGTATCAGTAGAGAGACCTGGAGCCCGATGTGCAGTCATGGAGATGTATGGAGTTTTGCTTTGTACATTTGTTTCTTTTATCAAATGTACAGAGAAGGAACTTCACGCTGCCCTGGCATCTTGCAGTTTCTTGGAGAGCAAAGACAACCCCTCACCTGCAGTTGAGTGATGGGACAACGGCTGCTTAGAACTCATTTCTTCCTGCACTGCTACCTGGGCTATAGAGTAGGTAGTGAATGCATGCACAGTGAACACTTTTTTAATTCATGTAAAGATACGCTTTCTTCCTAGCGCATTGTTTTTGAACTACCTGAAAGACTCATGATTTAAAAAAAAAAAAGGCAAAAAAAAAAAAAGCCTGTTTTACTAGTTCAAATAGTAGCATTACTCTGCCAGAGGGTACTTTCTGTGACTAAGATCAATCCTTCAACTGCAATGCATTCTCTCCTGGCTGCCAAACAAATTGTGGCTCTTCTCCCTCTCCTGCCCCATGTCCTGTTTCTTCCAGCCACCACCTAGCCAAAGGATCTTTCAAACCATTATTAACTATAATATGCACATATACACAGTTATGTACACACGTACCCTCCTACAAGATGGGAATGAACATAAACCCAACTAACAAACCCAGTTCTACAACATTCAAGTGAAGCTTTAATCTCACTGGGAATAAATGTCGCCCCTTTGGAGATGCCCTAGCACTTACTTGCAGCATAATTAGTGAGGTGGGTGGGGATTTTTCCTACCCTCCCTTGAATTGGACACAGATTAGCATTTATAACAAACCGTATCTCAAGCAGGATGGCAAAACGTGAGGAAAAAAAAAAAAAGAAAGAGAAAACCCAGCAGTTTTCCATCCATGTGGCAGTAATGGTATATAGACTCCAAATGCTACTGCAGCCAGGTGGATAAAAAGCAGCAAAGCAACAAACTCCAAAAGGAGTGGCATGGTAAGGACCAGCCACTCACTCTGGAATGTTGGGGTGGAGAAATCATGTGATTTCTGCTGGTCAGCTGTTCAGGTCTTGTCTGTCTTAATCTCTTGTCATAGCAATTCATCTGCCAGAAAGCAAAGAACTACATGCCTTTAAAAAATGTCCCTGTGCTTTTTCTTTTTTTTTTTTTTTTTTTTTTTTTAAAGAGCAAAGGAGGCACATTAGAAAGATTTTTAAAAATTTATTCCTAATAATTTCATGTAAATTCTCTCCCTATACTTGCATATCTCAAAAAAGACAGTGGAGGAAAGTTGCTTCATGCTGAATCCCTGCTTATAAAAATGTTTGCAAGTGTGTGAAATATGTTCTCAACTTTTCCTTTGCTGCCACTGAAGATGGCTGTACTAAAGCATGATATGGATGATAGCAGTAAAAAATAAAAAAAAAAAATCATTCACAGTTATGTAGACAATTCTTCATTTTCACTGACATATTCCTATCCTGTGGAAAAACAGAACTAAGCTGATTTCTGTTGCCATTGCTCCCATCCTTACTTCTGCACATTTTTTGATACAGCAGTTATTAGAGGAAAAATAAATTGCAAATCAGTCTTCAGCGTTTCCTTAAAATCCATTGGTGCATTTAGAACAAATGCATTTTAGTTCCTCAATTGTTATAGAAACTCTGGGTTGGTTTTAAAAAAAAAACAAAAACACATTCTGGGAAATTCAACTCTATTTCAATGGCAGCATCAGAAACATGAACTCAAACTGATGGCAACTCGCGTAAAGTTTGCTGATACATGGTGCCACCTAGCTAGAAGATTTTATGCCTGTCATGTATTACAGATTTAAATGTGCTGCCTTAAACATATAGTCCTCTTCCAAATGAGCTAAACGTGAAATGTCTGCCAGATAAACGTCAAAAAAAATCCCTTTGTAGTGTATCTGGGATTACAGTTAAACAGAGGTAGGTATATGTTAAATAAAACCACAGTACTAAGTAATTTTTTTCAAATCCCTAATGTTTATATATGGGACCATAAGATTACAGGCCATTACTGACTATTTCAAAGCTTTTAATGTATTTTAATATGAATTTACAACCTGTATGCACTCTTGTCTATAAGACATGGCTTAGGAATTTTTTTCCCCTTCAAATAAGTAGCAACAGAACTGGCAGAATTGCTTCCTAAAGCTTTTCTTAAAATAAAACAGAATAACTTCTGAGTGGATTTCCTAAGGGGCCAATACTGGGACCAGAGCTGTTCAACATCTTTGTCGGAAGACATGGACAATGGGATTGGGCGCACCCTCAGCAAGTTTGGCAATGACATCAAGCTGTATGGCACAGCCGACACACTGGAGGGAAGGGATGCCCAATCCAGAGGCACCTGGACAGGCTTTAGAGGTGGGTCTGTGCAAACCTCATGAAGTACAACCAGGCCAAGTGCAAGGTCCTGCACGTGGGTTGGGGCAATCCCAAGCACAAATACAGGCTGAGCAGAGAATGGATTGAGAGCAGCCCTGAGGAGAAGGACTTGGGGATGTTGGTGGATGAGAAGCTCAAGCACATAAAGCAAACCGCATCCTGGGCTGAATCAAAAGAAGTGTGGCCAGCAGGTCAAGGGAGGTGATTCTGCCCCTCTGCTCTGGTAAGACCCCACCTGGAGTACTGTGTCCAGCTCTGGAGTCCTCAGCACAGGAAGGATATGGACCTGTTGGAGCAGGTCCAGAGGAGGACCACAAAGATGATCAGAGGGCTGGAGCACCTCTCCTATGAAGAGAGATTGAGAGTTGGGCCTGTTCAGCCTGGACAAGAGAAGACTCTAGGGAGACCTCATAGCAGCCTTCCAGTACCTAAAAAGGGCCTACAGCAGAGATGAGGAGGGACTCTTTATCAGGGAGTGGAGCAATAGGACAAAGGGTAACAGTTTTAAACCGAAAGAGGGGATATTTAGATTAAATATTAGGAAGGAATTCTTTATTGTGAGGGTGGTGAGGCAATGGAACAGGTTGCCCATAAAAGCTGTGGATGAACACCTCCAGGGATGGGACAAGGCCAGGCTGGATGGGACTTTGAGCAACCTGGTCTAGTGGAAGGTGTCTCTGCCCATGGCAGGGGGGTTGGAACTTGATGATCTTTAAAGGTCCCTTCCAACTCTAACCATGTGATTCTATGATTTGCAAAATGCCACAGCGTACCACTGGCACAAGGATAGGAACATACACAAGCAAGTAATAGGAGTAAGAGATTCTCTTTAAGCTTGAGAGTCAGTAAAAATGCACTATTACAAATTGAACTGAACAAGTCACTTCAACCACATATTTTAAAACTCCAGGAATTTCTTTTTTTTTTTTTTTTTAACCAGAGGCTGCAAACTCAGCTATAAAATACAGAAGAGTAAGATTTTTCAAAGAAAACCGAAAGCTTTTCTTGAGGCATTTAGTGTGCCCAGTCGTGTGTATCAGTACGTTCGGCAAACAGGTTACAAGTCAACATCTGCCATTTATGAAGAGACACCATAGCATGCAAACAAAAACATTTGTATTTGCTTCTGGGAAGAAGCTTTGTCTTAAAAGCATTTTTTCCCTGGAGAATGTAGGCAGTAGGCCTGTTAAAAGGATTGTCTAGCACCCTTAGGACTGCAGTTAGAGATTGCTGTGCATAACTGACATTGTTTAAGGGTCAGATAGGCTGAATAAATAAGCAAATCTTCCCCAGGCACAAAGTGCTTCCTGGTATGGTAAAGATACAAAGAATATGCAGCCTTTTATACATCTGCCCCACAGAGCCCATAAAGGCCAATGCACAGAATTTCAGGAAGTTTGAATGCATTCTGTCTGAAACTCAAGATGAAGATATACAATAACACATCTTATTTCACTTTTCAATAGCATGCACAGAAGTTTAAGCAAAACCCAAAACAAACCAGCACATTCCTCTAGAGGAATATTTTAAACATTGTACTGTGGAATTTTATTCAAGAGCTAAGGTAGGCAGTTCAACAGTAAGCGTTTCAATAAAGATTTCCTCACCAACTGTAACTAAACTTAGAGTGCTTTACAGGAATCAATTTATACTTACTATACATTTTAAGTATAAGAAATCAGACCTACTGTACTAGAGGCCAAAACCCCATTAGTTCTAAAGACACCTTCCAATTAAAATTCTTTTAGGGAGACCAAACCGAGGCTGTGTGTCCACACAAACACTTTCCAACAGCGAACACCGTCACGGTGCAGCAGATCGTACATGTTACTTCCAAGAACCCACAGGTCATGATGAATCAGAATTCACGAGCAGCAAAGCAGCCCAAAGACGTTGCCGTACACACATTTCTAACAACCCCTAAACAGAAAAGCTTAGCTGTATGCTTTCTTCAGCACTGCTGCGACTGATGGGAAAATATATGTGCAGCAGAGGTAGTGATTTAAGTTATTAACAACCAAAAACTTAACTTAAGCATAGTCCCTTTCCATAGGCACAGCTAATCCTTGAGTATCCTCAAAAGCTTGGGGAAAATACATTAGACACAAAAGCAGGTACAAGAAACTGGAGCAATCTGGAAAAATGTACAAAGTATTTCTTCAACACCACTTATCACTTAATGAACTTCTGATCCAAAGGAGGTGTTAGAATGGAGAAATCTGAGTGTGGAGAGTGAAACATAATAGTAATAGTCAAGTACAGCATTGAAATTTGACTTATGATGTATCTTCTCCATTCCCAAGAGGGAAAAAAAATTAATCAAGCAAACAAATCCCTAAAAAGTTCCCTTATTTCACATTTCAATGGCTAATAATCACTAAGGGAAGAAAAGGAATCGGATTCATGACAACATTTAAATCTCTCAACACAATTACATAGATCTTCCAAGAGGTAGTCACACAGAGAAGAATTTCAATATTAACCTTCTAGCTCATACTAACAGAAACCAAAGAAACAGAGTAGAGATGGGAGCAAAACTTCTCTTTTAAGACTTTAATTCTCCTTGTCAAACAACTGCTCCTAACATTACCTTTTGTTTTTCCCATCTGTCATGCGGATAGAAGTGCAAAACTGGAGATCTCCATACCCTGATGCAGACACCAGCATACGTGCGAAGAATGAGCAATGCTCCCTTACGTAGCCATTCTCTCTGCATAAGGATTCCTCAGGTGATATAATTGCCATAGTGCAATGTCTACAAAGAAATAAAGGAATATATATTTGCAAATGAAGTTGGGCAGAACGTGCATCACTTTTCCAGGAGAATCCATGCTGTAAGAACATGGCACCCCCCTCTTCCCAGGCAGGACACAGTCATTTTGCTCTTACTGCTTATTTCAATATTTCTTCTTGCAGGACCTGCAAGCTCACTACCCGCACTGTAAGAAGGCCCAGCTCCTCCTGAAAATCGTGTGAGTGCAGAGACTGAGAGCCCAGAAGAGTTGGAGGTGGGGCTGGCAGAGGCCACTGCTGACCTGGGGCTGGGCAGACCCTAGAGACCCAGTGAAGATTCCGAGCTCCTGTGGTGAATGAGGAAAATGCTGCTGAAGAAAGATCCCAGGGCTATGCTGCTCTCTGAGTCACCCAAAGCACTGGAAGCAGTTGAGACCACCTGTCAACATCAGATGCATCAGGGGTTTTGCCTGAAGGCTCCTTTACAGCAGGAGCAGAATTCCAGCTTCGGGGCCAAAGAGCAGTCACCACCCAGCTGGCACAGGGAGGCTCAAACACCCAGTTCCAGCTGAGCTACAAGTGGATGTTTCTAAATACACCTCTGTCCACAGTCTCCTTTTGCTCATCATTTTAAAAACAGATAAACATGAAAATAAATAGGGAAATAGCTTATGCTACAGACTTGTGCATCACTGAGCCCAAGCATGAAAATGCCACGGAATGGTAGCCTCTCTTTTTCTCCCTTTGAGAACCCTGTGCTACTGTATTTTGACTAATTAAACTTGTTTTAGTATCATTTCAAGGTCTAAATCAACTTCATAGTTGGTAATAATTATTTTGTATTTCCTTATATTTTCCAACCAGTATCTTTACCCATCATTTTATTCCTTATTAATTTTCTGAATACCCTCTATAAGGAACTTGGGGCTAAAGAGATCTGAACTGAGACTTTCCTCCTCTGTTTAGGCTGTAGGTTCTTAACCATTTGAGTGTCTTCAGATTAAAAGATTCCAAATCTTCACAAAATTCAAGCTGCTGAGCTCTGTAGCACAGTAGGCCAACTGGATCCTGTAACCCATTACCAAAGTCTGCATTCCAGAAAAACAGAGCCTTTGTTCTGGAGAGTAAATTTCCCAGTTTGATTCCAGATGGGTCATGGTTAAATGTGGCAAATATACTTTCAGTTCTCCCAGAAACAGAACTCTCTAGTGAAAGGTCTACCCTATTGTTTAACTCAAGCCAAATCAAGTCATACTTCTTCAACCCAAAAATTTTCTAAAGAAGTCTCTTCTATTACTCATGAAGTCTAAAACATGAATCAATACAGTTGGCTCAGCAATTCTTCAGTGAAAAAAAAAACAATAGTGGAAATTTCATCCAGAAATGTCTGGATTAGCTATTATTAACAAAATTTGTTCTCTAACCTTTCTGGAAAATTCAAGTCCTTGATAATAATGACGCTTCCTAGTAGTGTTAGAGGTATTCTGAAAAGTAGCTCTGCAGGGAAAGACATTGGCATCCCTGGTGGACTACAAGGTGTCCCTGAGCCAGCAATGCACCCTCACATTTAAGGCAGCCATGCTCTGGACTGCGCACAAAATACCTTTGCCAGCAGGTCAAGAGAGGTGATCCTTCATCTCTGGGCAGTTACTGGTGAGACACGTCTGGAGAGCTGTGTCCAGTTCCAGGCCCCCCAGTAAAAGTGAGATATGGACTTACTAGAGCAATTCTAGCACAGGCTGACGATGATGATGAGGGGATTGGAGTGTCTCGCGTACGAGGAGAGGCTGAGAGAGCTGGGACTCTTCAGCCTGGAGGAGACTCAGGGATGATCTCATCAATGTGTACAAACACCTGACGGGAAGGACAAGAAAGGACTGGGAATGTAGTCACCCTGACAACCAGTTCACAAGGGTATCTCAATGGCAGTACAGCCAAACCAAGGCTACCAGGGAGAATGGAACTTAAGCCCCAATTCAGGCTCCTCTCCTGCAGCTCTGAAAGCACTTCAAAGACAGCAAAAATTGCTCTTTGAGAAAGAGGCAACCTCTGCCTTTCAGGTTTCTTGAAAAGGACGGCAGGGCCTGGGAACTTTGTTCTCATCTTGACTGTATGGTTTGTAGGCTGAAGAGCATTTACAATCATGCACACACAAACTCCAAGGCAAGTCACATGGACAACAAAGCACTGAATGAAGGACATCTACAAAGACTCTGAAGGGCTTGCCTCCCCTTTGCTTGCCAACACTGAATTTCACTGAATTTTTTAGAGTTGGAAGGGACCATAAAGATCATCTAGTCCAACTCCCCTGCTGAAGCAGGATTGCCCAGAGCATGTCAGAGCATGTTACTCAGGACTGCATCCAGGCGGGTCTTGAAAATCTCCAGAGATGGGGACTCCACAACCTCCCTGGGCAGCCCGTTCCAGTGCTCTGTCACCCTCACCGTATAGAAGTTTCTTCTCGTATTTGAGTGGAACCTCCTATGTTCCAGCTTGTGCCCGTTGCCCCTCGTCCTCTCACTGGCAACCACTGAAAAGAGTCTGGCTCCCTCCTCCTTCAACCCACCCTTCACATACTTATAAGCATTGATAAGGTCTCCCCTCAGCCTTCTCTTCTCCAGGCTAAAGAGTCCCAGCTCTCTCAGCCTTTCTTCACGTGTAACACACAAAATCCTAAAACACTGTTGAAAGGGATGGCCAAGGCCCAAGGAACCACTGACATGACTGATGGGCAAAGACCTGGATACCAAAACAAACCCAAAACGTATCTACAGGAAGTAAAGCACTAAACCAAGGTAGAGGTCCTGGCTCCATGGAGTGTCAGCTCAGTCATTGCTTTTTTGAAATAAGCAGTGATGTTGCTATTACACCCAAGATTTTAGTGCCGGTTATGCATCAGATCAGGATAGTATCTGTTAAGCTGCCCACACAAGCTATGTTCAAGTCACACTGAGCAGTCATAGAAAGCATTCAGGTTTATACAGAAAACACTGAATCCTAGTTACACTGTTCCCATACTGCTTTTGTCCAGACTAATGGCTTCTCCGGCCCTTGGACTCATTCCTGCAGTGTTATTTTTCACTAATAAAAGGGAGCCCTATACAAGAAAACAGAAATGCATTTTATTCCATCTTACAAACCGTGCAGAACTCATAAAAATGAGACTCTCTGTAAACATATTCATCATCAGACTTCATTTTTCCTCAAGATAGTGTGTAATAAAAAGTTGAAACTCTCTCTTATTTTGTATGAAAATAGTAAAAAAAAAACGTAACCCTTGATTAGACATCAGCTCACCAGAGATTTGCCCTTCGGAATACGTTTACTATATACTCAAAAGTAATCATCATCCTTCAATAATTCCTGCGATGAGTACCTTGGCTCTGCTACGACCTCTACCAGTTCTCCTCCTGCCCATTCTATTTGTGCCATCCCAGCTTTTCTTGACCAACACATGTATGCACTCTGTAAAAAAGATTTAAAAAAATAAATAAATCAAAGAGCATTGTAGACCAGTGATTAAAAATACACTCCAACATTTAAAGCTATAACAGGTAAACAGCACTATTAGCCAGCAAACTTGCTACACAACCAAAACTTTTCACCTCAGGATGAACTGCAAAGAATTAATTTGATACAGTTAATTTTATCAAAGACGACTCATAGAGGTAAGACACTTACCTGACCAAAGTACCTTATCAAAATCTGTGTTTCTGTTCAGTATTAAGGCAAGACACAAGAATGACGTACTGCTGATCTGAGGGGTACACTGCAGATTTTCATTCCCAGAGAAGCACAGCTCTCAGATCCTTTGCAACTGAGACAGCTCATTATTATAAAGGCTTTGCTATTTAACTGTCTTTGCCAGGCAAAGCTGATTTCAAGAGCTCCCGTTTCCTCATCCTCACTCTTTATTTACAGCCTTTAGGGTGGGCCACTGCTCCATTAATCGTTTTGCAAAAGAGCAAACAGATCCCCAAGAAGTGGGGTGAGGGAGGAGCTGGGAAGAGGCATCTCTGAGGGGGAGAGGAAACCATCCAGACCACAAATACTTATTTGAGCAAACAGATCTTCCTATTTAGGCTTTATCAAGCCTTTGATATCAGTTATCTGACAGGCTTCCTCTCTGGTTCCTAGAAATTCAGTTAATTTTGTTTACAGCTACATGTGGCATGATGAAAGCCATGCATAAAAATCAAAGCAGCAGAAAAATTCAGACAAAGCCTCCCAGTATTTCAGACTTAATAAAGATAAGGAAGCAAATTTTCTCCTGGCAAGAACAAGGTATTTGCAAACATCAAAAGTGGGTTTGTTTTTTTTTATTAATATTTATTTACAAAATATTGTAAATTCGTAACATCTGTACAGCTCACACATATCAATGGTACAAAACCCCCACTGCATCAGTACTGAATTATAAAAGTTTTATTTTAAAATTACTGAAAAGCACACCTTATCCAGTATTTTTTCTATCCAATATACATACCAAATTAAAAAATATAATAATTATTTTCTTTGTGTTTCAAGACACAAGGGATCACAAAAAAATCCATCTTTTTTAGATCAAGGGTAGGATTCTCATTTTAATGCAACTACCAAGTATTGTTACTCTCAAATAAGTATTCTCTAGAGTGATTAAAAGATAAAAATATGGGGAAACGGAAACAACTTCTACAGATTATTAGATGGGAGAAGGAAAACATGATAATGATAACAATTCATGCAGTTCTGTCACTGCTGAAATAAAGTATTTCTCCTCAAAAGATGTTCAGGTGAAGACCCGAAACAGAACTGGTACATAATTCTACCAGAAACATTTCATGACTGCTGCCATGATACTGGGAAAATTATCACTTTTTAGTTGCTATAAAATACAATTTTTTCTAACACGTTTGTTGTTTTTCAGTCAAGATTCACATACCTGTAGACAACGACCTCCCTCAACAAACAAATCAAAAGCAGGTGTTGGTACATTGCTAGCAACATGATGTACTAAGTAAGTATTATTATTTTTTTTCTTTAATCTAGCATATATAATATTATACAGAATCCTCATAGAAAAGAGGACAAATTTGAGGTTTCTGCCATGGACAAAAACATAATATAATTAAAATACAAAATACATATAGTACACATCAGATTAGTTCGTAGTGGCATTCGAGGTCTCTGGAGACTGAAGAAATTCATAGGGATCGTGAACCATGTCTTGCTGTTCTCCAACACTCAGATGAGAAGGGCTTCCTGTACAATACAGAGAAAAAATAATAAAACCTTTTAAAGTACAGAAAAATAATGGAGAGATATTTACATACATAAACAGCATGGTTATTTCACATGTTATTTTTGACTTTTAAAGCAAGACAGACATTTAAATGATATTTAAGCAGGAGATTTTGAAAAAGAATTTACTTCACTAATTTAGATCCTTTTTGAAAAAGCAGTCATTATTACATTACTCTGAGTTGAAAAATTACGCAAAACATAACTATCATCCAACCGACGTCTCCTATCTTTTTAGAAATGGCATCAAATTATTAAGTGATACGTTCCCCTATCATCTTGCGCATCACTGAATTTTACAGTTGAAAATGGAAGGCTGTGATAGAATCCCACCTCTTACTGGCTGAATACAACTATGCCGAAGTAGAATAAACATTATATGCTCTTTAGTATTTCAAAGAGCATAAATTCCAAGTGCATATAGGTATTTGCCAGTCGGTAGCAATTTACTTCACAATTACTTCTATCATGCCTAATCAAAAAATAAGTAACTACAGTTAGTGTCCTTAATTCCACAGGTCAAAAGTATGCACGCATATTTAAAAATTAACACATAGAATCATAGAATTGTCTAGGTTGGAAGGGACCTTTAAGATCATCTAGTCCAACCATCAACCTAACTCTGATAAAAAAGCATCACTAAGCCATGTCACTAAGCGCTATGTCAACCCATCTTTTAAACACCTCCAGGGATGGTGCCTCAACCACTTCCCTGAGCAGCCCATTCCGATGTTTAATACCCTTTCCGTGTAAAAATTTTTCCTAATATCCAATCTGAACCTCCTCTGCAACGTCTGTGACACAGGTAACTTTACCAAGATGATGTTGGTCTCTTTCAGAGGTATTGGAGAGGGAACTCAAATTGGATGATGGCCGGGATCCCACTCTGTCAGCCTGAGCTTCATGAAGGTCCTGCAGCAGCTTAGTTGTTTCATCCAGGTGTAAATGGTTATCATCATGATCAAGCTCCTTCTTCACTTTCCCTAAGGGCCACCAGTTACCAACCAGAAACCACAATTAGCACATGTGGATTGACTCAAATTACCAAGTCAATATAGAAAAAGGCACACCTAAAATAAATTATCACAAGTGTTGTCTATTACACAAAAGACCTCAACTTTGCATTTTCCTTTGCACTTCTAAAAGGCAACAACTGAAGATCTGTTTGCAGTTTCAAGAAATACACGTTGAAATGAATTTGGCGATACTGGAGGATGAAGAAGAGCGCCATGGGAAATGGCTGAAACTGAACTGACTCCCAGTATTTAAAGAGCTATAATAGCTTCATTTGTCTTCCTCATCTGTTTAACTCCAGGCATGAAATAATGTACTTGGTTTGCAGCAAAGAGGAAGTCAGTAAAAAGATTACTTAAATACCTTAGTTAAAATACTATTAAAATAGAACACGTAACTTATGGAGGTGAAGAAATCCCCATCACAGAAGGTTTTAAGAATAGTATCTTTTCCAGCTACACTGATTTTTTAGTAAGTCAAATAAAATTGTGAAATTGGAAAGAACTGCAGTATGTGCCAACATACGCTGTTCTTTCATCTGAAGATTTAAAAAAAAATCCCTCACCTTTAAAAAGGAAAATAAACTCTTTCCCTTCTCTTTGGGCTGTCTTCAGTGCAGACCTTGCTAACTTTGCAAGAATTATGCTAAGAAATAATGCCATAAACTCTCTCTGGAAGCTAAGTAATCTAGAAGTATGATGATTTACAGCAAGATCAAAGAACAAAAATATAAGCAGCTTTCAATGGAGCAAGAAATTCATAGTATGACTGATATGTCTAAACATTATCTATAAAACAGATATTTACTCATTTTTTACTGTACTGCAATAAAATCAGTGTGTGACACCATAATCAGAGCTTACAATTGCTTTTCAAATACTGCAGCTATGGGACAAATTCGTAGAATTTTTTTTTTTCTTTAAGCTTTCAATTACCTCAGTTATAATAGATAGTTTGGCATTTTTCACTGTCTGAATTAAACGTACCTTAAACCATAAGCAGTATTTTTTTGTTTGATAACATTTTTGAAGACATTTGACCAGCTCAGAAGCCTGCAGGGTGAACATTACTTGTAGTATTTAAAGGATACCTATCAAAGATGTGTATTTGAGACAACAACGCAATACTTTTCTACCACTGCCTTATTTGAAGCTAAAGTCTTTCCAACACCTGAAGTTTCTTCCACTTTTTGCTTTGGGATATTCCAAGTGGTGATATGATTGAGCTTCACATACTTACCTACTCTCCCAGGTATTTCAAAAGACAGCATGTGAGACAGTAACATTTCTGAGCTAAAGCTCCGTGCTGATTCTTAAAATTTACGTTACTATGAACACATAAAAAACAAGCAAAGCTATGAAAATTGTGAGGTACAAATACTTTGGTTTCTTCAGTGGTATAGGAAAAGTTAGCTTGGCTAGAACATGGATGTCTCCAAGGAAACATAGACCAAGGCGTCATTTACCTCGTACCAGCCCCAGACTTTTACCTACATCAAATGCAGACTTATTACTACTTTCTGAACACATTCTTAGCAAATCCAGCTGTTATTTGCCTAAATGGTACAATTAAAACATAATTGATGGTTTGTATATTTAATTACTTACCTAAAGAACTTAACATAGAAATATCAAGAGAGACATCTGAATACGGTTTCATAGAGAGAAAGTCCAAGTCAGAAGTGTTACTGTCTCCAGCAGATTCTCCAACCTATTAAAATGCAAGAAACAGAAAGACTAGGAATAGTGACAAACTCTGTCATCGTAACTTCTTAACGTTTAAGGTAAACGCATGAATCCATATTCTCAAAACCATGCTCCACAACCCTTAAGACTGGAGCATCCATAACCACCTTGGCTAACCTGCAACTCGCAGGGCAGCCCAAACAGACAGACCAGTCTTATGAATGGCAAAGGATCTGCAGGGCAGTCTAAGTATCTCTCATCTCATCTTCCAGGACTGTTGAAAGCTCAACATGCTCAACTCATCCCTGTCCCATGGCAGAACCCTGGTGAGGGGAAGCATTATTGGTATCCCTCATTGTGAACCACTCCCAGATCCCTTTTTCCCTCACCTTTGCAATGCAACACTGGATTTATTGACATTCTTACTATGTGACTAATAAAACCAGTAAGGTGGGCCTCTCTATACACAGTATTAGCTGGAGCTGGTCTCTTAAGTCTTTTTTATATACATTTGCATAACATAATACAGTCTGCATGACAACAATTTCACTTTTTCCATACCTTTTGCAATACTGCTGTGTAAAGGCAAAAAGTAAGAGACCAAAGTAAAAGTCATTAAGCTGCAAAACACCTTTTAACATAGTTCTCTGAGGCTGGCTGTTCCAGCAGAAGGAATAAGACGTGTGGGTAAATACACAACCAGGTATTATCTTTTTGAAATATGAAAAAGAAACTTAGCACTTTCATGAATTAACTTAACCAGTCACCCTCTAGAGAAACACAAACTTTTCCACAAAATGTAAGGAATATATATTCATTGCTATAATGTAATCCATATATTTTTAATGTGAATTGCCATGGAATACAGTGCATATCTGCTGTTGTCACAAACAATTTGCAAGATAAAACCTTTACCACTTAAATAAAGATTTGATTAGTCACTGTGAAAGCATTAGATAGGCATTATTTATCTGTACTTTCTAAGACACATTTTCAATGGATGTGATAAAACTGATAAATACTACTGTTTATTCCCACTTTTACAGCAGGTCGAACCTCAAATATTCATCATCAGTAGTCATCGAGCATCTTTCAGATTCTTAAGTGGTCTTTCTTTCTGCCTCTGAGATTTAGTTACGCATGCTGAATTAAACTAGAGAATACAGAACAACAGGACAAACAAAGCCACTAAAACAGACCGAGTGTCAGGGAATTCATGTTAAGTACTGAAAGCTTATTCGAGATACTGTAACTTCAACCTTCTACCTCAGTGCATGCATATCCTTGCACTGAAACAAAATTAATTTCTCAATCCTCCTTTTGTTTGTTTGTGTGGGTTGGGGTTTTTTTTGTTTGGTTGGTTGGTTTGGGGTTAGGGTTTTTTGTTTGTTTGGGGTTTTTTTTTTTGTTGTTTTTACACACAAACCATTTTACCATAATCTGTTTGGAAGAATCCGGACAGGTATTACGCAACTTCTGTTCTTCTTTTATGAGAACTGGCAGGACCTAAAGAATCAAATCATATTTTAGATCTTCGCATTTCACAGTTTATACTTACGTTTCCTATGAATAGTCTCAGTTTGCGTAATTTATTGATTTACCATGATCAGATTGTAGGCTACCACAGAACACTCACGTGTCTTGTGATGTTTGCACAGATCCTTCACAACAAAACAAAGACTAGCTCATCTCTAATGGGTGATCATATACATTCGCGTAAACAATTTACAACTAACCAGGACAGCCTCTTTAGGACTAACCTAACAGCCTCTTCTTTATCACAGACTCCACTTATCAAGCTTTTCTGTACTATTATACAGAACAGATGCAGATGAAACAAAACTAGGAATTTGAATGTTGGAAGCCCAGAGAAGACCACTTTCTCTCCTTTAAATGCCAAGACACTTTTTCCGGTAAAAAAACCCCACCAGATTGAGTAACAGCATAACTTACTTTAACTTCATCCAGTGGTTTGACAGGGATATTTCGCCTCTGGAAGGAAAGGACAGTAACAATTACTTCATTCACCATAGAAGAAAGATCTCTCTCTTGTACAATTTCAAGCATATTCAAACTTCACGCACAAAACGAGGCTAGAGCCAGCTAACTTTTTCACATATCTGTAATGCAACTACAACGTAACAATTACTGTTTTAAAATATTTTAGTATTATGCATTTTGACTAATCTTTGAGTCCCCTTACACTATTTCTTCTGCCCATTAACTTTATATTCAAGTCATAGATCTCAGTCATTACTTCAGAAACACCTGATTGCAAATCACTTAAGGCTGCACTTTCAGAGAGATTCATTCTCACTCAGATGTAGCAGCACAAAGTAGTCATACATAAAACACCATGGCACATCATCATATGAAGCACATTTAATTGCACAAAATCTCTACATATCCACATGTCACAACTGAATAGCATTTCTAAGTGTAAATATTTGAAAGGCATTCAGAAATTCTCATTTGGAACTATATTCATAGAACAAGGTGGCAAAATGGGAAAGGCACATGTTTCATTATAAAGCGAAGTTCAATGTGTTGTATACACGTATTTCTAGATGTAAAAGAATATCCTCCCTCTGGCCTTTCTTGTGGATGGGCGGGATACATACTAGATGAATTTAAAAGTTAGCACTGTTGGGTAATAGATACCTGTACAGCCATATTGATCTATTCTCCAACATTATTTCAATGTTCCAAATATTTAACCCTTCCACAAGGAACAGATTTTGCATTTAAATTAAGATAAAAAAAAAATCATTAACAAAAGCATTATAATATAACCGAGAAGCAGATATGCAAGTCATGACACTGAGTCACAGGGCTGCCCAAACACCATTCGGATGGTTGCCCCCTTCTACCCTTGCTGTGCTGCGTCCCCCCCACCCGCCTCTTCAGTTCTGCAGTCATATAGGGAACCACACTGGAGAACTGAACTAGCTGGAGGAAAGAAAAAGATTATTTCTCTGCTGATTAATTCAGTTCCTAATTTGGTTGCAGGAAGCCTGCACTGCTTAAACTGGCAGCAGAAAACAAAGCACCTCATACAATATTAAAAAACAGAAACGCGTCCATTCTTGTTTTGATGAATTGTGACATTTCTGTGCACGAAGGACACACCTGCTTTAGCTGATAAATAGTTTTGGAATGATCTCCACTAGTGATCTGGTCCAGAAGATCATCTACTATTTTCTTGCTGTAATTTCCAGCGTCCTTCACAAATTCTTGTAAGCTAGTAGGAATGGAGATATAAACATTACAGGAAATGTTTACTTTTGTAAATAATATTTCAACTTACAGTATGGTTTTCCCCAAATATGCTGCATTACACCTACATTTTCCTTGTTCTTTTACACTTTTATGCTTCTTCAGAAAAGCAATTAAGGCCTTCAAGATAAGTTTTTCTTTTATTTTTTTTTAAGTGGAAGTAAATGTACGTACAAACTTGTTTTTCATAGCTACCAGCAAATTTTCACTTGACCTATCATCGGTAGTGGGTTAAAAAACCACAAAAACAACACAAAGAAAAGAAAAAAGCTTGTGATTAACTCTTTCTTTCCAAGATCTACAATTTAATGAAAAGTGGATTTTCCTTTTCTAGTAGCTTTAACTGTTTTGAAACTCCTTGAAAAAATATCACTGTTTTAAAGTCACTGAAATGTTATTACTTGCATATCTAAACTAACTTACTGCTGGGTTTAAAGCAAAATGCTAAATCTTTAGCAACCTACAATATCTTGTGGTCAAAGATCCTAATAACAAGATCCTTAAGAGCCTTGCAATAAACCAGGATTACTTAAAAGTGCAGATGAAAAAAACCTAATAAATACAACACACATACCCCAAAACAAAACACAAATCACCAACCAGGATGAAAGCTAGCTTCATGTTTTGAAGTGAGTTATTTTTTAAAATAAGTTTTAGAAAAAAATATTGGGATTTGGAAGCTCCTAGTTGATGTTTAGTCCAAACTGCTTTTCATAGAATTGCTATGAGAAGTTAGGCCTTCTAATAAGGAAGCACATACCTTAAGGCACATTGTATCCCAGTTTCATCACCATACGCTGAGTACAGGAGTTCCATTTCATCCGATTTCAAATCGTGAAATATAGAGTTGTTTTGCATGGAAGGTGCTGTACTAGCACTTGTAAGAAAGGTTACTAGACAGGTAGAAGAAAGAGATGACAAATGATGAACACAAGTGTAAAAGATCACTGGGGGAGGGAGGTAAGAGGTGGAGAAAAAAAAAAAAAAGCTTTTCTTTTCCAAAACAGATATAGGAAGTGCAATGGTGTTTTTTCTCCAATTGAAATCAAGAGCAGTATCTCAACGACACTTGCAGACTCTAGAATCAGTGAAACTATTTTAACCATATAAATAAACGAACTTATCCTACTGGAAAATAAAGGATTAAGTTAATTACCCCACTCCCATAAAAAAAGATTCATCCCCCTGCCACCTTTTATATTTCTGTTTTTTTCCATGTGTCTACTTCACTGTTGTTTGCCAGTCAGTTTCTGAAGAGCAGATTAGAAACTATAAAAATGTCAATAATAGTAGAAAAAAAATTCAGAGTTTGTGAAATCCTTGTCATATGATACAAAACCACAAATGACCAAAAGGTTTTTTTCCTCAACTGTAAGTGCAGTTGCTCAGGAAAAAATTTTTCCTTCAGAAAAAATGGCATTACTGGAAAGCATCTAGTGTGGCTACAACACTAAGGCAAAACTCCTAATTATGTGATGTTTAATAAGGAAAAAAGGTCAATTTAATTAAAACTGCATTCTGCTGTAAAAGGAACAATTATATATTATACAACTAACCAAGTGAACTTCTTTGGAGCCAGGTATAATCTGAAATTATTCTGTATCAAGAAATTGCTCAAATACTTAGTTAATGCAAAATTAAAACACGTTCTTTGGCATTTACCTTTATTTCTTCGTTCATCTTTAAAGCCCAGCGTAGTGAAGCCAGGTAATAATTTGCTTGACAGTGAACTCAGATCCACTGGATGAGTCTCTTCCTCTAATAATTTGATTTAAAAGAAGATAATTTAGAAAAGCATTTCATGTTTAAAATTTATTTACGGTGAATATTTAGATTTTGCTATTATAAAAAGTTGCAGTTACGATAAAGGCTAAATGTCTTTTAATCTGTATATTTTTATAGATACAAGATCTAGGGCTTGTGTAGTTATTTCAAAGTGTACAGCAGCATCTGAAATTATTTTACTACCTGATTCATAAACATTCAAGATCCAGATACTGTGAAGCAATAAAAGCAATTTCTTTTGTTGATTAAGTGGTAGTTTGTCTATAGAAACCCAGACAGCACATGAAGGATCTTGTTAAGATAATTACCATTATAGCAATATTTCTTTCTTTTAAAGTTCTGAGAACTGCTTAATTAAATCGGCTCAAATAATTTGGAATATGTTTTTAAACGCAAAAAAAAAAAATCCCAACAACATTTAGGACACTTCCAGTTATTTTAAATCTCTCTTGCTGTTATGGAATCTAATGGTAATCACGTGGAAAGGATAAGACAATATAAATTATGTACAGTAGTAGCACAAACAAAAACCCACAGAAAGAATCAAGGAATTAAAGAAAAACAATTAAGCAAACCGTAATTAACTTAAAACTGAAATTTAGCTAAGAATTTAACTTAGGAAATAAATAAAAGGTAAAAGATGATTCTGTATTACACATTTACATAGGATCACAGCACTTTCATTCATCTTTATTTTGCCTATTACATGTTAACACTCCAGGATACTCGGAGCAAAAGTCTGTCTTCCAAGTTCTCTATAAATTTGTAACAATGTATAAGTGCTTATAATTAGATATTATTTTACCTTCTTGCTGTTAGCATCAGTAAAACAGAGCACCTGAAGAGTGAACATTTGAAAGGCAAAGAGAAACATCTTATATTGGAGATACTACATATAGCTGTTGGGGAAAATGGTCTGGGGAATAATTATTTTTTAAAAAAAACAAACCACCACCTCATCTATACTACACAGGATCTCTATGTACCTCAAAATCTGGTAGAACATGCAACATTAGAAATGTTTGCTTGAAAGATTATGGCATTTACCTTCTGCTTCTGGATCAGATGAATTTACTACACTAAATAATAAAGTCCCATCTCCATTTTTTTTCAGATAACCGATCTGTAGATAGAACCACAAAGATAGAGAAGCAATCACTCAAAACAGTCCAAACTCAAAGAAGGAGTTGCTTACTTACACAGAAAGCCATAAAAAGCATTTTTAGCTGTATTCAGAACCTGCACTCTGGTATTCCCTTTTTAATACAGAGAATCTTGAGTCACAGCTATTTATCACTGCCTAGAAAATGCTTCAGAACAGAAGACTTTGGAGTAAAAGTTTCTGTGTCACATATACAACTCCTTATTCATCATCCTAAATCAGTTCTAAAGGTTGCATCCAAGACAAAAACAATTCCATGATAATTAGGCTGGAGCCAGGCTTTCTGACTGCCAAGCCTAGAACACGCTTTTTAGAAGCGGAACTGTAACTCCTATCCACAATCTACCTCACTGTTTATTTTCAAATCTAGACTGAACTGCTTGTTTCCATAGCTCACCCACAACCTTCTCTAATTAGAAGTACTTTTGTGAATACACTATCAAATTCTTAAAGAGGAAGAACTGCTGTGACAGACCTATCAGCACACACAAATACAATGCTAAAATGACAGCCAGAGATCTGAAAGACAATAGAACACACTGGGGTCTGTGAAGATAGTTTGTTGCATCGGTTCTGGCTCTAAGCTGATGTCAGAAACTGACTACACATGAATCGCGCAAAAAAGTCTGTAACTTCTCAGTAAAGACAGAAAATGAAAACTATGCTCTCCCTAAAGAAATATTAGTAAATACTTCCAAGTAAATTGAACAATAAATCTATCTCTTATTTTGTCTTCCCGCCCTCTTAAAAAGTTTAAAACTCTCTGCATACATAAGGCCAAAGCTAATGTTGGCATATAATAAAAAAAAGAGGTGACAAATGCTGGAAAGAGAAGGAAGAGAACAATACCTTCAAGTGATGGCAAAAGTTAACAACAGGTGAACTCTAAGAAAATGTGTAAGTGCTGCCTAGATTCAGTGGGATCTGCAGCAGGTTGTCTAGCTAATTAATGGCCTAAGCAACTAAGAGATGCCCACCTAGAACAACTCTTTCTTGAAGACTGCAAAACTGACTGCATCAACATGACAGGCCTTTTTGGTAAAGCTACCAATCAGCAGAAGATTGGTATTGCTTTAAAGGCTTTTATAAAAGTCACTCTTTCTTTAGAGGTTTCAAATAGCCTTCAATCCTAGCAAGTCTTCTAATTATCCAAAGAAACAGAAATATACTGACGGAGCTAAATCTTCTCCCACTGTTCTTTGAGGCTTTACTTCCTAATGCAGTTGAGCCTAAGGTGACTGCACAATAAGGGCCATTGTCAAAGAAATAGACATTTAAGTTTGAAGACACAACTGCTACTGCTAGTGCTTCAAAACAAACGTTTCTTCTCCAGCAGTTGTTAAAAAAACAGGTGGAAAATGCAGGATGTAGGATCATCCTGATTCTTTTTTCAATTGCAGTCACATACTGCAGTATGCGACAGAATGAGAAATGAGGACAAAGTATAACGGTGGCAATAAGACTCCACATGATGCAAGGGAAACAGTAAAGGTACCTGTAGCATTCACTCCAACCACAGCGTGAAGTCATGAAGGAATCCACCATTATCACACAGCTAAGAAAAACACAGCCCATAAGCAGACAGCACTGAGAAAACTGCACTAACAGGATCCCCGAGCTACTCCTTCTAAGATATCCTTCCTTGTGCTCTTGGAACAGCACAAAAACCAAACACATGGAACAGTATCAGAATCACATTCAAGACGATCAAACCTTTGGTTAATACTGTCCAAAAAATTCCTGAATTCCTTGGCTTGCAGGAGTGGGGCAAATCCTAATAACCTTCCGATCTACACCACAGGTTTTTTTTGAGGTTGCAACAATAAGAAGAGTGTGATGCTATTTTAATCACTTTGAATGCTAAGGGTTGCAATTAAGGAAGCCAGATTCAAGACTGAGCAACATATCACTGTTTTCTGCAAGACAATTTCTAAGTATGTTCAATGCACAATCCAACTTGAGATCCATTTAGGACACCCTAGAATAAGCTTCAGTGGGAACTAAATGATAAAAAAAACAGTCATTTTGGTATTCCACACAGAGCATACACCCTACAAGTTAGCATCTCAGAAACCGTAATGCTGCTTCCTAAGATGAAACAAAGCATTCGACAGTCAGACATAAAATGGAATCGGGAACTTTGTTGTGCAGTAGACCTTGCTGTTGGGTAGATATCGATTGATCCTATCCCGAGCTTCATCTGCTGCGTGTTCCACTAGTGCCAGGACATGTTCTTCAGCAGTGCTATCTGTCAGGCTGCACGCATTTCCTTCGGGTTCAAATATGCAACTAAGAAAGAGAAGAGGAGCAGCTGTAGACATTAAAAGCTAAAACAAAACAAAGGGCTGCATTCTGGGTTTGCTAAATAGAATAATCAGTCCCACTCCTCTCCCAGTGTCAGTCTACTTCAGATTTAAGCAGAATTATAATCATATTATTAAACTGAAGTTTTGCAGCAGAAGCTGACAACTACCAAACTACTGAACTTCCAAAATGTAATTGTTTCTGTACCTTGATGAAAATAAAGGAAGTATTACAAAACAGAGATTGGGACTAAAATTGCATTTATACAAGGTGAATGCTGCATGAGTCCTTAGTCTCCCACATGCATGAATATGCTGTTTTGACAAATTCCAAATAGAAAGATGCAGAAAAAAAATTACATGATGAGGGAATGGAGACTCTGTAACTCTAATATGAGAAAAAAACCAAAACTGTAACGGCTGCATTTACGAGGATTACGTCGTTTAGTTGCTTGTAGGACACTGCTCCCAGTCTAATAGGGAGTCCTTTAATTCCTATGTTTGTTAATATGGGCAATTAGTATTCCTAATCAGTATCAATCACACCATTCCTTCTCATTGATATTACAGAATTTAACATTTATCTTTCAGTAGATCCCTTTTCATTAAAGCACCAGAACAATAAAGAGTAACAAATAAGCATACCTAAGATAGAACAGGACATATCTTAGCTTTTATATAAAAATCAGAGAAAGGTAGTATTATAAGGGGAAGTGTGAAGATATCAGTAGGATATGGCAGTCTTCACTATATTATATATTTAAAATAAACTTTGTACATCAAAATCTTTCAGGGCATTATATGGACATTAGACACCAGGGCCAAACACCTTAGGTAATGGGTAGAGCATCTCCTCACACCAAATCCATTTCTCTCTCCTGGGGTATCTTCTTCCATTTGCTTAGCTAAGAATTTCTCTCTGTATAGAGATTCAGATCCGATACACAAGAAAGTTTTGCTATTAAAGACAATAAAAAGATCACAGGATCATACTATTATGAGACAAATGTGTTATACGATTTTTGTTTCATTGAAAGTTTAAGAAATTGTGTACACAGCAGGAAACACCTCAACAACTGGCACTTTGTATCGCAGTCTACAGAATACAAAATGGACAAGAATTTTGAGAGAATGTTCAGAAGGTTGCAACATCCTGGACAGAATTTTCAAAAACTACTTAGATATTAGGATGTCCAAGTGATCCAGTCACTTTTAAACTACAGTACAGAAGTCTAAACTGCTTTAACACTTTGCAAACATTGACTTCAACTCTTTCTCTGTTTTTAACCGTGAAACATGAAGGCAAAAATATCTGTGATTCTCCCCCCAAAGCTCTTGCTGTACATCAAAAAGACTAATATCTATCCTACTGATGCCAAAATACAAGTGCTTAAAAGGTCGTTAATTAGAAAAAACAAATTAATTCCAACTACTGAAGGTACATAAACATTGAAAAGAACAGGAAATTTAGACCACAACTACTTGCAAGGAAACTGGCATCAGGATAAAATTCAAGGTCAGTTATTTATAACTATCTGAGCTGTATGTTAGGGCAGATATTAAAGACAAAGCAGTACTACATTGCTTGCAGTCTCAATTTCTTGCTCTATTAGCTATGTGTATTTGAAGATGAACTCACAGAAAGTAGCAAAGTACTTGCTTAACATAAACTCCTGTAATGGAGTTTATGTAAGAATTAATCATAAGAGAAAGTCTATTATTCTACGCACCATAGAAACCAAATCATCCTATCTTTCAAAAAAAACCCAAACAAAAACCAAACCACCTCCCCCCAATCGAGTCTTGTTTACAGAAAGGCACTTTCAGTTAATTCTTAAACAATGAACAAATTACACTTTGACAATTCTCCATGATACAGCAACAGGTATGTCTCTATACAGTAAAATTAGAGTAGTTCCAGCCAAAAAAATTACTCAGTTTAAAATTATTTTTGAAGATACATGTTTCAGTCTCTTATTTCCACAAAACAACTACATTAAAATACTGCTTCTTCTACCAGACTTTAAGCACGATTTCAAAAATGCTTGAAGTGTAACAAAAAAATATGTGGCCGATTAGAACTCGCTTTAAAGAAAAAAAGTTCACTTTTAACAAAAAATGAGAGCACATGAACTTGAAATAACAAGTCATATTTCACTTTCTTTTTTTTTACTTTGGATGTTTAAGAAAGAAGTCTGCAGAACATACCTACATGATCAGATTTAAGATATAACTACTAATGCTCTGTTACGGTTTATTTTCATAAAATTCCAGTTGATAAAATGCTCTACAATTTAAATTCGACACCTATCCTAGGATGTCTATGTAAGAACACTGAACAACATACTTTGCTTGTAAAACACAGTTCCTGCTAAAATCATAAAATAGAAAACAAAACCCTTTGACTAAAATTAGGTTTTAGCTATAAAAACAGGACTTTGTGACACGGGAGTGCGTTTAGCTGGAAGACAGCTATTGCACTAGCAATATATTTTACAAAGTAGCTTAATAAGATTTAATTTGGAATATGTTATCATCTGCTCCAGAAATAATCTCCTATACCTCTATATCCTGCCAGATAGGACTAAAGTTAAAAAAATCATTTAGTGATCTGGGGCCACTTTGCCCTCCCACAAAGATTCTGTTTAGATTTTGATACACTCAATCATTTGGGGGGAGAGGGAAGAAAAAAAGAAAAAAGGATAAAATGCATTTGTATTTATGATTATGTTAAAAATGAAAGAAACATTTCAAACCATCACAGGAAGAAACTACTCATTATTTGATATAAAGAAGGATAAAAAAAAATATATATATACACACATTAACTGCAAGCATTTTATAGAATATGCAGTCATTCTTTGAATTGTTTGTTTCAAGTTGGGAATCACTGGGTTATTAAACTACTTCTATAAATAAACAAATTAATAAAACTGCCCATTTATCCACAAGGAGAGAGGAGGTTTTTTCCTCAATTCTTTGCTGCTGTCTAATACTACAAAAGCTGCAACAAGCCAGTAAGCATGCCCATTAAAACCTTTACCTAATAACTTCCTTATTTTGCTTTTTGGATTTCTTGGTAGTCTCTGCTTGTACAGGAACAACTTCAGGGACAGGTTCCTCAACTGCTGTGTCTTCATCACCCAAAAGAGCTGCCTGCTGAGAAAAATCCATGTCCTGCATAAACGACATGCTGCGCTTCAAAGCTAACAGCCGTTCCTAGAATCAGAAAGGACAGAGCGGCAGGGACTTAACCTTTCCCTCATAGCCAAGATGCTATGATAATGGGATGGGATGGGAATGGCCATGGCCTTATTTTGTTCTTAATGCCTCGTTTCCAATGGCGATGCAACATGATTTGGTCATGGTAGCATGGCATCAGAATTTCTGCAGCCCAACTATCAAGAGAGAAACAAACAAACAAAAAACTGCATATGCAAAGACAACTGCCTATTTTACACAAAACTTACCATAACTGCAAGACATGCATGCACACACACACACACACACAGAACAGCTGACCAAAATAACTTCATTTTACAAGCCAACAACTGTATCTGAGTAAAAAAATGTGTTTGCACGCGCGCATTTGTGAAACACCTGAAACTTCCCCTACACCCACCACCTTCAAAAACGAAAAGCTTTCTTGTTCATGCAGAAATAAAACTTAAATAAGATCCTGTTTTAAAGTTTCAAGCAGAAGCAACGCTTTACAGTTGGGTTTTATATTCATGGATCTCAATTGCTTCCACAGAAGCCAGTGGAAGAAGCTCCTACAGACTTCAGTGGTGCAAATGAAGTTGAGAAATAAGGGTGCAGCTATAACAAGAATGCTATCGAGTCCTTAAATATAGCAGCACTAACAGGCACTGCTATTACTAATCACAAATGGATGAAGTAACATTTACCATTGTTATTAATTATGTTCCTTTTAAGTGTGACCAAAAAAAATAACCCAAACAGTTTCTGTTTTTTGTTTTTAATAGGTTTCTTACTTTGCTCATCATCTTAAAGCCTGTGTGCAGTATCTTCTTGGCTAGCTTGTAGTAAACAGTATCTGGTCTGTTGTAAGTCATTGCATTATCACACATCAGTTTAAAATCTGCCTGTAAAATACAAAACAAAGGAACTGTTAAAATTTCAAACTCCTTTGTTAAATGACTGGAAGATGCCGTTCCATCATGGCAGCTCTGTGAAGAACAAAATAATATCTTAGCAACAGCCCCATGGAGTAAATGCAAGCCGAAAGGTAACACAGAATTGCAAAGGTTTGAACCCCTTTTGCTTCCTCAAGATGTTCAGTTTTGTTTGGAATTGGCTTTTTGGTTATAAAAAACCCCAACCTTTTCCCTCAATGCCAAATATACTATTTCCTCCATGTGCAAATGAACCAAACAGAAGAAATGGAGAAATTAAGGAAGGCACCAAGGTAAGTATTTTTGGTGCTTTTCCCACCTTCAAAATCAGAACCGAATTGAGAAATACAAGGACATCAGAAAGATATGACGTGTCTTACATATAATTTTAATTCTAGTAATTTAACCAATTCTTCAGACACTTGCACTTTAATTAAATAAAAAGAAAAAAAACCTTCAGAGCACAAGAAACAGCCTTCTAGATGCTTATCACATGCAACAAAAGAATCTGATTTCGTGTTCTCCTTTGAATGGTTATCTGTCATAAATAATTTCAAGTAATTCTTACTAACGCAACACACTCCACTGTAAACAGAATTAAAAAAAAAATTTGTTGAAGACTGCAAAAGCTTTTTTAGGGTGCCTTTTTTCTAGTCACATGCTAGTGATCTGTAGAGTAAAGCACAGAAAGCATTATTAGAAGCTTTACGAAACATTGAATTAGAAAGGACATGATATGCCTCTGAAAATCTCTGAAGTTGGCAAATCAATAACCAAGAATCATGCAGTAGTCTTTCCAGGCAATTCTCAAATTGGAAGGTGACATGGAGAAGCAAACTACGAGCTGAGAAGCAGATAAAGAAGCCCATGTGAGCTATATATCTAGTGATGGCCTTTGAAGTGCTGCAGAAAAGGGCAGAGAAGAGTCTTTTGCTTGTCCAACTTTGAAGTAGACCCTTTTTTCAGTAGCAAAACTGAGGAGTTTTCTGCAGCAATTTCCCCTCTTCTAAATGCAGCAAATGGTTCTTGCAGCATCTACACTTAAGACAGATGATTTATTGGCTTGCAATTAGCCTCAGATAGCTGTAATAGGTATATCAGAAACGAAAGATACCCTTTGAGCAGGCCTTGTTTTAGAGGTCGAAAAGCTATAAACTTCCTTTCTGTATCACACAGAATTACAAAGACATAAGCATAATTAGGTACACTCGTATGTCTAGAAAGGGAGTTCAACCTCTTTGTAAGATGGACAGACTTCTGGCAACTATTTATTGCTCCTCAGAGTACCAGCAGAAACCAACTCCTCCAGAAAAAAAAGAATGTGTCAGTATAAACAGTAGTGAAATCTTTTTTTTGTTTGCTTTTTTTTTGGTTTTGTTTTTTAGGTTGCTATCCTGCCAGTTTCATTATTGCAACCTTGCATGTAACTAAGTAGAGCCACAGAGCTCCCATTCAAGCTTCCTTTTTAAGTTGCTGAATAAGACAAGCCAGCAAGCCAACAGAATTTACAGACCTGACGGCACTGCTGACAGCAATGCTATTATGAATCCTTCTCTACTATTTCCTATAAATCTCTATACCTTTTTGGAAAATAAAGCCTACATAACAAAACAGAATAATCTTTGCCAAAGCACCTATAGGAAATATAAGCCATTCCCTGCTCACCTTGCTGGACTTTTCACAAGTAATCAACCCCGAGGAGCAAGCCAATGCTCTCTGATAAGTCTACTGTTAAGCCCCCTAGAAAACAATAATACTGAAGGCAGCTAACAGAACTTCATTAATCAGTTACATAAAACTCCTTTCCTTCCATAGGCTAGTAATACTATGAAAAGATTTCTTACTGCATTATGTGTAAAACCACAATGCATCCAATAAAGTGTTACAGCAACAGCAATACACAAAACAGCTAAGGCAAGTTGATAATGAACTTGGCAAGGAAGTTTCTGCCAAAAGACCATTCCATATGAAGTTATATGGAAAATAGGATAAGTAAAGATAAAAAGTACATAGCTGTTATTGAATCTTGCACAAAATGCTTCAGTATATCCAGAGTTTTCTTGCAGACATGTCAAAATTGCCTTTTAATCAATCTAACCGGGTCTAGAAAGAAAAAGGAGCTCCAGGTTCTTCAACCACTTAAGTCTTTGTGATAGTCTTACTCATGTTTATGTCTAGCAGCATGAATTCCATAGAATTTTAGAGCATGTTCTTGGTTTCCACAGTAATTTGTAGTAGAATCTGACAAATCTGACAGTGAAAAATGAAGCAAGAAACCCATTCTAACACACAGAATATACAAAAGTGCTCAGTTATGAAAAAATGGATATTAAAATAATTGTCAGAAACACTTCTATAGTTAAAAAGAAAAGTTTCTTACTAAAGAGTTCTGAAATAACTAAATCTCTGTCAATTCACCTTGAATTCAGTGACTGATTTGTATTCATTAGCTGCAATTTTTTCCTTCATCGTACCAAAATCCATGGGATGCTTTATTATCATGGAATATCCAGGAGCAATGGCATCCGTGACTGGAAAAGCAAAAAACCCGTGAGGATCTTTCCTAAAAATAAAAACAATACATTTAGATTTATATCAGCAAACAAAGTTATCATCAATTAATGGTATGAAAAGAACAGTACTACTTAAAAAGAAAAAACACTAAAAGTACTCTCATAAAACAGAAGCATATTTGAAAATTTTCCTGATACAGGCAAGAATTTTGATTACACATACATAGACTTTTTTGAAAAAAAAAAAAAAAAGGAAATTGAAGTATTTTGTTTATTGTTTCAGGATGTTTGTGGTTGTGGTTTGGTTTTTTTTTTTTTTTTTAACATGAGGTACAGGGTTAACATCTTATGGAAAACAATAAAATAAAAAGCCTGACCAAATTAAGAGTTCTATCAAGTAAGCAGGTATAAACTTGCTTTGATATCTGACAGAGGACACATAATACAACAAAATTTCATGAGAACAATTCAGACTTTTAAATTATTAAAATTAATAACTGTTTTTAAATTCCTAATCTAAGTCATTAATATTTAATAAATTTATAATGGCAACATATCCTCTGTACAAAACACTTCCCTGCCAAAAGCTAGAATTGCATAGTTGGTAATAATTTTTCTCAACTAATTTTTTAAACGGGTCTGACATGATGGCAAACGTTACCAAACATACCACAGCCATTCTTTAGGCACCATTTTCAAATGGGAAAACAGTAAAAGAAGTTGTGAAGTAACACATATAACTATGCACTAGACACTGTCGACACAGTTGCAGATAAAATATTCTTTATACCTTTGAAGCTGTCGAAGGAAGTGTTCCAGTAATTGCTGGATTGGTGTGCTCTCATTTTCAGCTGCAGTTTGAGACAGAAACACAGGAAAGTGCAATGAAACAGAATGTAGGTATATTTATTTATTTAAAAATATAAATACTAAAGAGAAAATCTTAACTACCAGTACAGCTTGTATCGATCTGAAGGTCAACGAGACATGGATTTCAAAGCTGAAGAACATCAGATTTCTAAGCATACAGTCACTATTTCTTCTCCTTTACTACTCACTGAGTTTTAATCACATTAAAAACTAGTAAACTTTAAATCAGATATAATGCTAAGTGTAGTAGTCGTAAGAAAATGTATTAATAAGGTGAAAGTAAGGTGTTTCGATTTTTACAGGAAAAGTGAAACTTGGTTGCTCAAATACTGCAGCTGGGAAATCCACATTCTTACAACATGTTATCCGTGCAATTTTAATGGTTTTTTTTACCATAACACCCATGCACTTAGCTTCTCTGAATCTTTTCAATCAAAAAGAAAAGTGACAAATAGTTGCAGATTTGCTGGCAAGAGATGTACTGATTACAATTTCACTTCCTGTACAGATTAAGCAATAACACTACACACTAATTACCTGTTCCATGCACATACTTCAGAGAGACTGGCTTTAACGTGAAGTTTTAAAATCAAATGCAGTAGCATGCTGAAATCTAGAATTAAAACTCCAACTCTTCATGATAATAGAGAGGTATTTCCTTTCTTAACCAGAATGGGTAAGAATTTATATGCTTTCGAACGACATTTTCCAAGCAGATGAAAATGGAAGCTTTGTCAATGTAGATACCAGTTTTCAGCTTGTCGGTTTTTTCAAGGCTCCAGACTACCCAAAGACATAAGGCTTTGACCAGAAAACTTCAGTTACCCCTATTAGGTCACCTTGACAGTTGATGGACACCATTCTTCAATTAAATACGTAGTCATAACTTGAAAATTCCTCAATAAATTATTTGACCAGTCAACGGGCAGTGTTTCCAAGACAAGACTCAAAATATTCCTGAAGATCCAACTTTTTGCCACTAAATCCCATTCCCAGGCATACGTGTATTGAGGTCATGATGTATTTGAAAATTCTTGTAAGTAAAAGTTTCCACTAGAAAATGCTGAGTTTTAACTATCAAGCAGTGGCTACAGGTAAAGAAACCATGGCAAAATCTGAAGGGATTAAACATGCAGAAGTTACCACATGCAACTGACAGGTATTTTGGCTGGTGATGGGAATTAAAGACGATTGGTAAATGAAAGCTAGGGAGACTATGGTCTTTAGAGACACCCTATCACAACTTACTGCCATACTTTTGATGAAAATAGAGACACTAAAATTAAAACCCCACATAGGTTATAAAAAAAGACCGTAATAACAGCCAAGCAGTCTCCACAAGATTTTTTCCTTTGAACTGAGCAAAATTTAGTTTCAGACATTGTGAGCATTGTTCTGTAAACACTGAGGAAATGCTGTGGAGAGGAACTAGGGGAACACTAGGCACTTTTACACTAGCTTTGTTCTGCCAAGTACAGGACCCAGACACAGACATCCTTGGCAAGTTCAGTCACATAAAAACAAACCTACTAAAAACCAGAGGCAGCAAGAGGAATACTGATATTTCAGATACCGGAAAGTGGGAAAAAAAAGTCTCTAGATTTCAGTAAATCCTCATGGAAATTTTATGTTTTGGTACCTTTGACAAAAGCTTTGTTGTGCATGCTTGTAAATACACCCAAGATGATTTAATTTTTCACACTGCTCACCTGGCTGAGTTCTGCACGCTCTGACAGGACGATCTGGAGGAGGTTCAACCTCCACTTTTTTCCCAGGATCAAAGTCATCAGTTTCTCCTTCAGTGTCACACTGTTCCTTCTCCCTTTTCCTCTTTTTCTCTTCCTAGCATAGCAGGAAGGCGACAGATTTTAGAAGAACGTACTTGGAATGTGCAATCCCACAAACTAAAAGGTTAGAGACCATGATTTTTTGTTTGGAAAACTCAACCTGTATCTGAGTCATAATATGGTTTAAACAATAGTGCATACACTCTCACTATCACTGTTTCAATTTTCTTCTCTGATTAACACTAATACTGCTCACCTTTTGCTTCCTTGCATTTAATAGACTACTGTTCTACCATTAGTTACTGTACTTTTACTGAAAAGAATGTTAAACTCTGAAGCTATTTATATATAAAATCGCATGATAATAAGCTACACCAGAGAGCAAAAGAAGTTACTATTCAGTAAAGAACAGTCTGTAGCTCTGCTTTGATCAATGTATTTTTGCTGTTTGGTGCACTAAATAAGAATCAATAAAGTACACGATAATTTAGGAAGCCTACAAAAGAACCACAAGAAATGCTCTGTAGCAGTGCTGGTAATTAATGATCTCTTTCTGAGCTTCAAAGCAAAGGCATGCCTGAGTCATTCCTATAATCTTACAGTCATTATTCATGTTCGCACAGAAAAGCCTACTTTCGTTAACCTTGTTTAGACTACAGTTTTGTTACTAATCTATCTATCTATTATCTTCTCTGGCATGCACTAATAATGAAGTGCTGTGAAAAAAAATCCAAACAACCCCCCCCCCCTATTTAGCAAAGGCAAAACAAATAATTTGAATTTATGCTACAAGGTCTCGTCTTAAACAGTTGTATTAAAGACATTTCAATTCCCAGCCGTACTCTTAACTGAAACATTTGAAAATGTTTGTACAAATAAAGTTTTCAACTGTCTGTCCTGTATTCCAGAGCTTCTGTACGATCCTACAAGATACATCACTTTCAAGTAATAAAAGCTTAACAAATAAATCAATTCAAAATGACCAATCTTAGCCACCCACACATACAAAGTAGTACCAAAAAACTGTCACTTGAGAATGGTAAAAGTACATGACAGAAGAGAATTAAAAAAGCAGAGAGGTCAGAGAATCATTAGTATGCAAAAGAAATACTAGCAAAATGAAATTGTACAGGTAACTGTACCATCAACGCCTTCTCGCTGATCTCAGTCTTAGTCCTAAAGGTTCAGCAGAGACAACTAAGGTGACCACACATTTGCTACTAACAAAGCCACAAAACCTTGCACGCAGGTTACCCTAAACAAGAGCCAACAAAACTATGGTCCCACCGTACTCAACTCAACTCAGATTTCAGAAAGCTGTTTTCAGTAAAGCAATCAGATTTCAGAAAGTTGTTTCGAGTCAACACACTGATTTCAGTGTCCCATAACTTAGCATATCTCAGAAACAGAAATACAATCCAGATTAATCTGAAAAGCTGAGAATACCCTCCTCAAGTGGTAGCAAAATAGGTTTCTGATCTGAAATACAGAACATCCAACTTAAAAACAGAAGTATTCATACCTACAGACAAAGAAAATGGATATGAAAAACAAGCCGTTACAACAAACAAGCTTTCACTTTTTTCAAAAAATCATCACCAGGATATCACTTTTAAAGAAATAAACCAACACACACACACACGTGGGTTTCCTACTTTTGTGAAGTGCTGTCTCTGAACAATAGCTTCTTGCAACAGTGATATTTTATTTTTTTTAAATGGTTCTGGTAGTCTACGCCAGATTTTAGATGTTAAGCAAGCATGAAGAAGACTGGTATGTCTGAATTCTAAAAATCGTAGCTTACCTTTCTCTTCCTTCTTTCCTCATCATCTAGATGCTTTTCTTTTTCCTTCTCAGACTTCTTTTTCTTTTTTTTCTTCTTTTCTTTATGTCGTTCTCGCTCATGATCTGATCGGTCGTCATAGTAACTAGAATCATGCCCCGACCCAGAAAGTTCAGTCACTTCACTTCCTCCAACTTTAAGCACCAGCTTTAAAGGTTTTTCCAGGGGCTTATCCACGTAATCTAAATTTAAGAAGTAAAACATTCATAAGTGAAGGTGGTAACGTACAGCAATTACTGATGCTTCTTCTTGAAATACTGTTGTCAAGAACTTGCTGCAGTTTGAAAATATATGCAATGTATTTGGAGGGAATAATAACAGCATACTAACAAAGCCAAGTTAAGAAAGTGGTTCAGCATATTTCACATCATTGTTTTCCACAAACATAAGGAACTAACTCCTCGGCTTTCCCTGAAAACATCCCAAGATTCAGGTGAAATCAAGCGCCGCTTAACCAGCGCAGGAACCGGAATCCATCAGTAACAGCCATTCGAGACACGGAAACGCTTGGGGGTCTCAAAACACCCCACACCACCGGCCCCGCATTCCCCCTACCCCTCCTGGGCCGCTTCCAGACGCGGCCGCCTCCCGCCTCTCCTCTCCCGCCCCGCGCCGCTCAGCAGCCCCGCAACCCGCCGCCTCCCTCCGTCCCCGCCCCTCCCGGACAACGGGACGGCGCCGGCGGCCTGGCCCCGGGGCGCTCGCCCGCCCCCAGCATCTCACACGTTCAGACAAGGGCCTCCCCCTCCAGGCGCTCCGCTGCGACCCAGCCCACCGAGAGGCGCCGGGTCCTGTCGGCAGCCATAGGGAGGTGGGGTAGACGCGTCCCCGCGTACTAAGATGGCTCCGTACCACACCCGGTTCTTACCGCTGTAGGCGGTGGCGGAGGCTGAGCGCCATTCCGCCTTCTCTGCCTTATGTTTCTTGTGCTTCTTCCCCATAGCAGAGCCGGGCCCCACCAGCCGCCGTTTCCCCTCAGCTCCCGCCGCGCCGGAAGCGCTCGGGGCGGAAGGACTCCTTCCCTCTGCCGCGGAGGAAGATCCGGGTCAAGGCGAGGGAGGGGCCGGGCCTACGCTCGCCAGCCCGCCTTTTTCGAAAAGGCGGCGGCGGCGTACCGGTGCCTCAGGTTCTCTTCGCGCTCGAAACGGGTCTTTTCTACTCTCTGCGCGGCGGGAGGCGCAGCCCTCGGGGTGCTGAGGGGATGGAGGAGCCGCTGCCCGGGCGGGCGATGGCGGCGCGTCGTTCTCGGGGCTGCGTCTGGCCTGATGTGTTCCAGACCCCTCTGTGGAGGCTCGCGGGTGGGGAGGGTGGGGCGGGGCGGTGAGGAGGGGGCCGCCCGTGCTCGCGACTGTGCTCGCGACGTGTCCCGTGGCTGGCGTCGCCATCTCCTGAGGGAGGGAGGGAAATGCCGGTCCCCACCATGGGCAAGGGGGCACTTGGACGGGGCAGGGTGACCGGGAAGGACTGGTGGTGCCGCTGCCGTTTAACGGTGGCTGAGAGCTTCCTTCTTGGTATCGCTTTCCTTCCCCACCTCAGGAGCGAGAAGGATGGACGAAGCCGCCGGGGATTTGAAGCAAGCGCTGCCGAACGTGTGTGACAACGTGCAAATACACGTGGAGGTTCATCAGAAATCGAGCAGGTCTCTCCGATCAGAGCTTTTACTTGCCGCAGCTTGTCCCTGCTGCCTTTCGGCCTCGCGCTGTGCACCCACAAAAGCGCCCGGCGCTCTGCTCTGCCTTCTGGGTGCTCTGCCATGAATTTCCACGCAGGTGTCTTATCCCAAGGTCAAACAAACCCATTTCTCAGCACCTACTCGTGTGTCGTCCGGTCTCATGATCAAGTTGGTGGCCATATTCTGGATTTGCTCCAGGGTATTGTTGCCTCTTGTTACAGCAGAGCCCGAAACTGTACACAGTGCTCCAGGTGTGGTCTCACAGACAACTGGTAGATGGAAAAAAATCACTTTCCCGAACGTTTGTGCTCCTGCTAGCACAACCTAGAATAAGATTAGCCTTATTTGTAGCAGGGCCACGCTACAGACTCATCGCCAGCTTGCCCACCAGTACCCCGCGTCCTTTTCTGCCAAGCTGCTTTTCATCCAGTTGGCCTCTGGTCTGTCCTGTTGTCTGGGCAGCAGATGGAGAAACAGGATTTCACATTTACTTTTGGCGAACTTCAGGAGTTCCCTCTGAATGGCAGCCCTGCTCTCTAGAGTACTGACAGCTCTCCCTGCTTTGGTGTTATCCCTAAACTTGCTGCAGTTGGTTGCCATCCCATTGTCCAGGGAGTAAATGAAGATGTAAAAACAGTGTTGGTCCCAGTATTGACAGCACCACCCCCTCCTTTCTCCACGCAACTTACTGGCAGCTCTGCTTAGTCGTTGTACCACTAGTCACAACCCTTTGAGCTGGGTAGTCCAGCCGCCTTGTTCATTTATCCAGTCCTCATCTTACCAATCTGGCTATCTAGAAACTGTGGGAGAGTGTGTCCAAGGTTGCTAAAGGCAAGGTGTAAAATATTCACTGCTCTCTTTTGTCAGAGTTAAAAGACGAGGAACTGGGAATTCGCATTGGGAACACACCACTGAAATGACAAAATTAATTTAAAGGCTTTTTTGAATCTTAAAATTGTAATCCTTTTTCCCACAGTTTGAGTCTCTTCTACTGGAATTCTCCTTATAACATGTCCCCATCCTGAGATATCAGCTGTCTTCAGGCATGAAAACATCATAGAGCTTCCAAGCTAAGCACACCAAATTCAATCTAGTAGCTTGGCTGTGATATTTTTTCTTTTTTTGTTGTTTTAGCTAGTGAAACACAGTCAGATTGCATAACTGACTTCCATTCTTGAATTCTTCTAGCTGTGTCACTCCAGGTCCCTGATATGACTGCAAACAGAGCAAATAGTGTTCTTTGGCATGTGTCTTTTAATGCATAAATTAAAAACAAGTATCAAACTTGTTGCTTTTGCAAGCAAACTGAATTTGATAGGTTTTTTTCCTGTCGAATGTTACGGGGCGGGGGGGGGCTTGAGTGGGTTTTGGGTTTTTTTTTGCGTGGTTTTTTTTGGGGTAGTTTCTCTGGGGTTTTTTTTTTGGGGGTGGGGGGAGGATGGGAGCTGTTTTCCATGTAGGCTTAGTGTATGAAATACTTCCTTATAAATGCCATAAATAATGCTGGGTTTTTGTTGTTAGTGTGGCCAAGAAAGAAGATATCCGGATGAGTGTCTTAAAGCTATTGAACAGACATAACATCGTGTTTGGTGATTACAAGTGGACGGAGTTTGATGACGGTTTCCTTAACAGCAACGTGCAGTCCGTGTCCATTGTGGATACGGAGCTGAAACTGAAAGACAGACAGGTATTCACAGTCAAGAATGTACAGTTGTGTTCATATGCATGTGAACTACTTGTAGGTAGACCAGTGATAGTTTACTGTCCTCCTCTGAGGAGGAACTTCTTTACTTTGAGGGTGTCAGAGCACTGGAACAGGCTTCCTGGAGAGGTGGTGGAGTCTGTCTCTGGAGACATTCAAAACCCGCCTGGACACGTTCCTGTGCAACCTGCTCTGGGTGGACCTGTTTCGGCAGGGGGGTTGGACTAGATGATCTCCAGAGGTCCCTTCCAACCCCATACCATTCTATGATTCTGTGATAGCCTCAGGACATAAGCAATACAAGGTCTGTAAGACAGTGTAGTATCTTTTATTAGGCCGACTGGTATAACCAGGAAAAGGTAGATAAGTTTTTGGTGGGTAAGGGGGCCTCCACCCCCTCACCAAGGTCTGAAACAGAAGTAGTAGGCTTCAAAGCTGAATGCCAGCTGAGAACTGTAGCCTTCTTATGTTATAATTAGATTTGAAAGAGAAATGCAATGTATTAAAAGTATTTTTATGTCCATTCTAGCCTATTGACTTGAGCAAAAGCAGTCTTTCTCTTCATATTTTTCATCTGAATGAAGAAGGACCAAGCTCTGAAAACCTGGAAGAAGAGAATGAGGATATCATTGCAGCAAACCACTGGGTGCTACCAGCAGGTACCCATGTGATGTTTCTTGAAGGTCTAGAGCAATTTCCATGAAAGAAAACATTGAAAAGGCTCAAAGTGTTTATAGGGTTACTGGTTAAAGGTATTATTTGTATATACTGTTTAACTTAGTCCTTTGCTGATGGAACTGATATATTTGGGCTTTCTTCTGTGTGGTTTTGACTGAACTACTACAGGCGATTCCACAACACGTCATTTATTTTTGTAATGCTTGTGGATGGGTGGAAGTAAGTGTTCTTGTGGAATAAAATGTATAGTCATAATCAGATGCATGCAAATTTTTAACCCTACAAGCTACATTCCAAATGTTTATTTGGAGATACACAAGATTTTCCAGAGCCCACTGCTGGCTTCTAGCCCCCAAGACAGTGCTGCTCTTGTATTTGGAACAAAATAAAGAGATTTAGAGTCCCCAGAGTGTACTCTGAAAAGAACAATAAGGCTTTGCTCTACAACAGAGTGTGGCCTGCCTGTTACTATCTTGTGCTTTGGGAAGCTGGATTCTGCACCTGGAAGGAGAAATACAGGTCTGAGCTTAAGCTCGAAGAGACAGTGATTCTAAGATGTTTCTTGCTCTTTCCATGTTGTGAAAAGCCCAGCTATCCATTACATTTCTCTTCAGGATGAATTCATTCTGATACTTTAAATCACAATAATATGGGAATAATATCATAATTGTTCAGTCGTTTTTGGTTTCTTTGCTGAAAGCTAGAAACTAACTGCTAGAAATGTTTGATACCCAAATCACAATTCTAATTTTTTATGCATTGTTCAGCTACATGTTTTTTTTCCTTCCTCTACGTGTTGATGTTAAAAATCAAAAAAAAAAGAAAGTAAATGATAAAACTAGGCTTAGGACCCTCCTCCCACCCCAGCTTTTCATAGCTCTCTATCTTGGGGAAATGTAGGTCCATCCCCTAGAGAAATGGAAAAGAATGATGTTTTTCCTTTCATGTTAAGAAATTAAAAGGATTAATTTCTCCTCACAATCATTGGAGGAAACAGAAGTTGTGAAACTGCTGAATTTGTCTGTTTGAAAGTAATGTTCGCATTTGGAGAAAAATAATGCATATGTTAGTTTCCATGTATTTTAATTGCTCTCATAAATTTGTTCTTAATCATTAATTTTAATTGAGAATAATTTGAAAACTGCTTTGTGCTGTAATAGTAGATTACAAGTTCCTAGATTGATTTATCCTAAACAGGTATATAATATATTGCTTTTGCAGCTGAATTCCATGGCCTTTGGGAAAGTCTTATATATGACAGTGAAGTAAAATCGCACGTAAGTTGAAAATAAATAACGATTAAAATTGCTTGAAGAGAAGTAAGAGTTAAAATGTAGCCTGTTTGAACTTTGCTGCATCCCATGGAGCAGTTGTTTGGAAATCACCAGCTCAAGAATTCTGATGTCTGCTTATTATAATTCTATATTTTGGAAGGTGGCATAGTCTTAGCCATGTTGCAAAGCTTTATATTCCTGTTAAAATCTCCATATAATTTTGATAGTTCCATACTTCTCTGATATATGCTTAACAAAAGAAGGCAGAGCTGATGTTTTGAGATTAAACATCATATCTCAGATGTATATCGATATGTACTACTGTGAAGTCAGCTTTGCAGATAATCTATTTCCTTGTGAAACTTGGTTCAGTGATGCTTATCCCGCAAATTACAAAGAATTTCTTCATATGCATTTGCTTATTTTACAGAAATCAGAAATTTAACGGCTGGAGGTGTCATTTTGGTAGCAACTTAAAATTTCTCAGAACCTTTTCACTTTTGCTTTAGATATATTCATCAGTCTGCGTGAAGAAAACATTAAGGTTCTGTAGAATGAATAGAGTAGAAATTCATTTTATTAAAATACTGCACCTTGTTTTAAGGCTCATTAATTGCACGGTTTTCTAGAAAGCGGGAAGAAAATTGGTGGAAAAAAATAACTTCAAAGAGTCTTAGAAAAAAATGTACGCGGCATTCTTTGAAATCAGTTCTCTATTTCTCCATTGTGAAGGTCCCAAAAGATCTGTTGTGTCTCTGGTGTGGGGTTTTTTTAATGATAAGGCAACTTTGGTGGCTTGCTATCGCTACAAGAGCAGCGTGTGGCTATCAGCTGTACTTGCAGTGCTTCCCTTCTACTGGCACTCTTGTTACCTTGCAGTAAACTGACTGAGGAAACTAAATCACTTAAAAGTGTTCAACTTAACGTGTGATGGGCTAATTTCCATCTGGTTTCATCCCATTAATTGGTCCACTGTGACCATAGCTAATATTTCCATGGGGTCATTTTCTGGTTTGAAGATTCTGTGCATTCATCGAAGGTTGCAATGATAACTGCCAGAGCTTATAGAACTGTAATACTCTAATCTGAAATTTAGCAATTGTCATGTGAGTAAAAACCAGAAGTGATTCAACTCAGTTGCTCTTATGACAGCACTCATTAAGATGTTTATCGTGCTTGTTAAAAAAATGTGTGCTTCTACCTGAAGTTTACTAATTAATAGCTAATTCATTATCTTGTTTATAATACCATAGATACAGTATTTCTCACTTAAGTCTTTATAACCATCTATAGTAAAGCAAAACATTCCAGGGATTGTACTGCTTCATTTATAAGGTAAACATCAATTAACATATCAACAATTGTCTAATTTATGGAACTACTTTCCAAATCATCTGTGAAATGACAAGACTGTTTAATTAGACTTACTGATGTGCTAAATAACAGCAAGCTGATTACTGTTGTCTGTATGTGTATGTTGGTAGAAAGAAGTGGTATCGTGTTTGTAATTGTATTTGCTGCTATGTCTCTAATTTGTGTGTCTCTTTCTCCTCTTCAATTAGTTACTTGATTATGTGACGACAACATTACTGTTTTCTGACAAAAATGTTGACAGCAACCTGATCTCGTGGAACAGAGTTGTTTTGCTTCATGGTAAAAATTCTCTGTCTTAAAGCAAGTAGATTCATTGTCCATCTGTTTATACTTTCTTTCTAAGAAAACTTGTATTGCACTTCTGTGTAGTGAAATTAGATGATCCGAAAGCAGCAGAGAAGTATTCTCTCTATAATACAAAACTTAGATGAAATGTAATGGCAGAATCAAATCAATGTTCACATGTACTATATTTTGCAGGAATTTAAATTCTAAAATTTACAATGCAGTGGCAATAATTGTTTTTTGAATTTTCATTTTTAACTGTTACTAGTCTTTTTTTATAAAGTGCAAAAATAATGCAGATACCGAGGACATTAGGAGCCATATATTAGTTACAGTTCAATTGTAGTATTAAAAAATTCCTTAGTTATTGCTTTGTAAAAACTTTAGAGCTTAGAAACTGAGAAGTCAATCTGCGTGTTGTATTATTAACACTGTGTGTTCTACTGACAAGTATGAAGGCAGTGCTCTTGCTAACTTAGTTATGACTATTTCAGTGAAGCCATAATCTTCAGTCAGTCCTAGCTTACTATGGAGGTTATACCATGAACAAGATTAGTATCAACTAAATCTATTTTCTTGCAAAATGCAGCTTGCTATTGGTTAATTGCCATTTTGTCATCAATACTGGTATTCAAAAATAAAAGGTCATAGTGGAAATGTTTGAGTGTTGATTATACTTATAACTATTTATCAGTTTAGAAGCTGCAGGGTATTGTTTTTTGGAAAACTATTTCAGGCTGTTAATAATATGTGTATGATAGATATATTTAATTTTAGTAACAAGCTCATTATTGTGATCACAAAGAAGTCAATACTGGAGAAATATACGCCTGTTGTAGTGCAAAATATATTTATGCTATAGTGGCGGTACTGGCTTTGAACGGAAGCACCGTCACCTGGTTGATGTTAGTAGTTTGTTTAGCATCCACACATCAGCTTCCATATATTCATACACTGTTTAACTGTGCTTGTACTTGTCTGTTTGGAGAACGGCTGTGTGGCTCTTCCATAGAGCTTCAAGGCAGATCCAAAAGGGTTGTCCCGGAGGTTACCTCCTGAGATTTCTGGGGAAGTGGGCAGCTGATCAAACTGGGCATGATGGGTTTCTGTTTTGCACGTTAGAAGAGTATGTTTCAGGAAGACATAAGTTTAAGCATAGCACTGATTTTTGAGAATGCTAATAAGTCCTGCTAGGGTGATACACTTTGCTTCTGTGGCTGTTGAGTATTTTAACTTTATGGTGTCTGCATACAAACTATTCCACTAACTATACTAATAATGGAACTTTGAATTTACATAATTTTCAGCTGTAGGACTGTAGTGGAGTAAGCAACCTTCTCATAATAGCCTGGTGTTCACAATCATTGTCTCCTGTGTTTTTATTCTACAATTAGTGCTGTAATGAAATACAGTAGTTAAAAAAGCGTTACATGTAATTAACAATCTGGTGCAGATTTTATGTATTGTAAATTTGTAAATTATGGATTTAATTTCAAACCAGGCCCTCCTGGAACTGGTAAAACCTCTCTATGTAAAGCATTGGCTCAGAAGCTGACAATTCGACTGTCATACAGGTGATCATTTCTGGATTTTTTTCAGTTTAGTTTACTATTGTTAATTGTTCTTTTTCAGTAGACCAAAGATATTTAATATTTGTTTTCAAGTAACTGGTGCCAAGTGCTAATGTTCATATTTCTTTATAGTGCACCTGGCTAGCAATAAATTTTATCTCATAGAGGGACTGATTAGGATATTTTAATGCCTTCTAAAATGTGTAATTATTTGTGCCCAGATATGTAAAACCAATTCCAGTGGTGATATAGTCATTTGTTTGTGCTCAGGATCATAGAGTATCAAGCCTGTTGTTTGTATCTTCATGTTCAAGAAAGCCTGTTTTTAATAGGTAGTCATTTTGTAACCAATTTGGTTTTTTATTTGGATTGTCTGAGTGCCACAGTCTGCAGAGGCCAGTTTGTGTATCAGACAAATAATAAAGGTTACTCTTAAACTTCATAGCAACTTAACAAATTTATATAAAAAATAAATGTTATACAAAATACTAGACGTACCATAAATAATCTGTAATTATTGGAGTGATCTGACTCTAGCCCAAGCTGAATTTGTGATAAACAAGCGCTGTATAAAGTGTTGTTGAGATCTTTTGTCTTAAGGATATCCATGCAGAGCTTAAATAAATAAGCTTCATGCTTTTATATGTGTTCTTGCTATCCTGAACAAAATCTTACACAAACAGAATGAGGCCATTAGCATGGTAACTATTACTTAAACTATATTCAAATAATCATGGGTATTACGTTTTTAAAAGTAAGTAATTTAAAGTACTGCTTCACAGAATTCCAGGGTTGAGGTGGAGGCAATGAGACTTACGGAAGTTAATGATGTTCACTGACTCTTATTTACAGTAGAGTTGATACTTCTTTTTCCCTTCGTACTTTAGGTATAGATATGGACAGTTAATTGAGATAAACAGCCATAGCCTTTTCTCAAAATGGTTTTCTGAGGTATGTATTGATGTAGCTAATTAAGTAAACTTTGTGTTTTAGAAATTACAGTGTTTCTGTTGAGCTTGTTTCATAAAATAACTGTGTACCAAAGATTACTCAGAATAATTAATACGTTTAAGAACACCTAAACAGAAGCTACATTAGAAAGTTATTCTGAAAAACAGGTTATTTCCATCTTTAAATATGGTAAGGCTTGGAAAGTTGTGTGACAAGGAAATAGTTAAATGTATGCATATGGTCTCTTTATAGAGTGGTAAACTTGTAACCAAGATGTTCCAGAAGATTCAAGAGTTAATTGATGACAAAGATGCTCTTGTATTCGTACTGATTGATGAGGTATGGTTCTAATAGTGTTGATGTACATAAAATTTAGCAGAAAGTAAATTGATGGGAGGGAACTGTAATAATGCTTATTTGCAAAGAATAATAAAAGCATGTTTATGCTTTTTTGTAAGTTACACAACTTTGTGCAGAAGCATGAATTTTAATCTTGACTATTGCAGTCTTGAGAGATTTGGGAGGAACACAGTATGACTTAGCAGGCAAATTCCAGCTGAAAATGAAGCAAAACCTTTCTTGGTGGAAATTCCCTTGCTGCTGTATGCTTACAAATGGGGTATTGTTTTAAACTTCAAAATAGCCTAGATTTGTATTATTTGTACTCTTACTATGTTGAAAAGCTCCAAAAAGCATTATTATGCTTCAGTTCATTGTTTAGATTCTCCTCAGGCTTGTATACCTAAGCAACTTAATAAGTACGTGCTTTATTAGCTTTGTTATATTGGGGAAGCTCATTCTAAATTCAATGTATTCATTATTATGTCGTGTGTATGTCCCGCCATCCCAAAATTTAATTAAAATTCAAAAAAGCCTCTGTTCTGTTGTCTAAACCAGAATTTCACTCACTACACTTTGCCTCCTTGACACTCCTTTCCCTCTCCCTGTAAATTCCTACTTAACGAAAGATTTTGAAGATGAAGATTTAGATACCAGACACAAGGATCTGAAGGTGTATTGTCAGAGTTCTTTGCTTGCTGCCAGCACTCCCAATGTGCAATTTTTTATGGGATTTTTTTTTTGTGTTCACTGGTATTTTTTTGTTGTTGTCTTGTTTAGTTGGTTGGTTTGGTGGTTTTTTTATAGGTAGAAAGCCTCACAGCAGCCCGCAGCGCCTTCAAGGCAGGCACGGAGCCTTCAGATGCTATTCGTGTGGTGAATGCTGTGCTGACACAAATAGATCAGATTAAAAGGTAAACTTACATTATTGCAACAGCAGAAGGTAATTGACAATTTCAGGATTGCTGCTAAATCTTAATTCCTACTAAACCAAATTGGTTAGTGAACTATTCTGTGTTAATGGTGCTAATTGTGAAAAGAAATAGGAGTAATCCAACAGAATACTTTGCGTGTAACTGAGTGAACAATCAAATCTACAGATGGTATATTTCCTTTAAAGCTAGAGAGATGCAGGACAGTTGGTCATGATACCTGCTTTGGAGAGACAAGAATAAGATCAATGAAGATTCCATTCATTATTTGCAGCTTATGGATGTCAATCTAAAGCAGACTTGCACAACATGTGGCTTAGAAGCAATCATTAAGGATGCTTGGTCTGCTTTGTGTGCTGGATTTAGTGCAGTTTTATTGCTACCACTTCCCTCCCCTTTTGGGGCATACTTGGCTCTGTTCACAGAAAGAAAGGTGCCCTGGCATTTGGCCCTGTCTTGCAGCTAATTAATGGTAAGTGGCTTATTCATACATGAAAGTTCACAAACTTCATGTAAAAATAGCTCTGTTTGAGAATGTTCTTCCAGTATTTCTTAGAGCAAGGAGATGTTACTTCTCTTTTAAGCTCACTCTAATGTCATCTGCAGTTAGAATGTGTCACGTTCCCAGTTAAACTATATACTTTCTACTGAATTGAAATGGAAAAGATGTAGATTAAAGGTTCAAATTTACAAGTCTTCTTTTCATAATCTTTTTGTTTGTTTGTTTGTGGCCAAAACTATGCCAGCAGGCTCTAGATAGTTAACGTATATCACTTCTAAAATAGGGTTGGAGAAACTACAGACGCTGGTGAAACAGCTGAAAGAAAGAGACTATGCATTGAAATAGATCGGTGATAACTGGCCAGGAGCTTCATATCTTTTAATGTAATTGCTGGTTGACAAGAGGGATGTGTCTGCTTATTGCATGAAATGGCTTAAGTCTTAAGAAGGAAGGTATCGATTTGCCAGTTGCAAAAGGAGATAATTCTTGTACGTGTGACCTAAAAATCTGCTTTTATCTTGAAGGTATCCCAATGTAGTTATCCTGACTACTTCAAATATTACGGAGAAAATTGACATGGCCTTTGTAGACAGGGCTGACATAAAGCAATACATTGGACCTCCATCCACTGCAGCAATATTTAGAATATATCTTTCTTGCTTGGAAGAACTGATGAAGGTAATATTTTGAAAGCAAGACTGTAAAATGTCGCATTTTAATAAATTTGACATTTTAATCATACTTCCTAAATAACAAAAATATACTATTTTCATTCCTTCTCTGTATTTCCACTCTTACTGTAGAGTTTAATTTTTAATGTCTCTGAGTTTTTCACACAACAGTGTATAACTCTTCTTTCTAGTGTCAAATAATATATCCTCGACAGCAGCTCCTGACACTCAGAGAGCTAGAGATGATAGGCTTCGTAGAAAATAATGTGTCACGGTTAAGCCTTGTACTAAAAGAAATCTCAAGGTAAGATTCGGAAATTCTACATTTTTTATATATACGTGTGTATATATATATTTCATGAGTTGTGAAATGATTAAATTGAATTTTATCAACAGCTAGAGTTCTGAAACATCTCAATTCTCTTCTCCCTTCTCCCTTCTCTTCTCATTTTCTCAGTTGTTAGGGTTAGTGCAAAACCTTTCAGGGGACAAAAAGTGGAAGCAATCAGGATTTGCCAGCATTTCTTACTCTCAGATCTGGCTTGGCTTAGTACTGCTTCTAGTTTCTGCTCTGCCCTTTGAAGTCCTTTTGGCAAATTGCTGGCTGGATTAATGAGATGCCTTATATTTCAGGGGATATTGTGAACTGTAATGCAGTTTAGCGGAAATAGCATTGGCGTTAGTTCCTGCTAAGAAAGTGTCTTGGAATACCTTGAATTGACTAAGTTGGTTTTAGCATGGAGATATAAGTGGACAGAAGCAAAGGGGAAAGGAGTGAAGTGTAAATGGAGAGTGTTATGTTTTGCTGAGTATGCCGGTAGAGCAAATAGTCTTTCACGACAGCATGACAATTCTTGAAACAATAAAAATGATATTCACAATATCAAGCAATATTTTTTTCCAAAGTGCTGGTCCATATGGAACAAAATAAAATAACATTCATAAAGTCAGGAAGGTGTGTTTTAATTCTGTTCCTGAAGTATACAGTCTTAACCAGTGAGGAGGGGAGTAAAAGCTAGTAAGTTTTTCCAGGCACAGAGGTTTGGGTTCTACATGCACAGAGTGGTGCTTGGAGGAGACGGAAACATATATCAAGTAGGTGAGGTAAAGGAAGCTGTGTGTAAATGGTGGGAAGAAGGAGATAAGCAGTAGCCGTGAGGTCCAGCCTTCAAAACAAATTTTCCAAGTCCTTCCAAGCATGGATGGAATGTTATGTCTGTACCATAACCCTTCAGTGTAGACACTCCCCTGAATTCATGAGATAACGGCACAGTGATGTGAAGAGCATGATGTAAGCTTCAGCAGGCAAATGTTTCTGTACCTTTGCTTGCTTTTCTGTACTGTATAGCCTCAAATAGGCTGAAGTTGTCTGTTCGCTTCCTGCTTCTGCTAAAAGTGCTGCAAGTGACCTGCTGAATTGTGATTTGAAGTCTTTTAGAGCAACTTATGGGAGAAACACAGAAAAAGGAAAGATCTTTTAAGAGTGGATATTTAGCACTTAAGCTGCACTTGTCTGTCTTTTACTATAGAAGAAGTGAAGGTCTCAGTGGCCGGGTCCTGAGAAAGCTTCCTTTCCTAGCACATGCGCTTTATATTCAAGTAAGTTTACTCTATTCAACTAAGTTAATTCTATTCATTATATTTTGGGTTGGTTTTGAGACAGGTGGGAGGACATTTGGACGCTGCCAAAAGTAAAAGATTGGGCCTAAACCCCTCTTTTAAACTAAATTGCACTGTTTCTGCAGCTTTGTAGGCTGCAACAATTCTGTGCTGCCCGTAATTTAAAATGAGATTGAGGAAGACATGGGGGATTGGCCTGTCCAACAGCATTTTACTTTTAATTAAATGTTGTGACAGACATTGATATTGGTTCTCTGATAACTTCCTGCTGAAAGAAAACTCTCTGCCACTTTATAAATAATATTAATTTGTTAAAAACCTTTTTTTAAGCAAATTCACAGTAATAGTGATTGACTTTGCACAGCTTGACTTTGACTTTACTACTGGCTTTGCTACCTGGTTTAAAAGAAACCTGCATTTTTATGTTTTGTAGCCTTTTGAAAAATTTGTAATATGGAAGTCAACTATTTCTCTTTTAAATACTGTGATTTGTATGTAAAATATTATGTATGCTTATTGCTGTAGTGTCTAATAAAATGTTCTCTTATTTTCAGTCCCCCAGTGTTACAATGACAACGTTTCTTCAAGCTCTTTCACTTGCAGTAGACAAACAATTCGAAGAAAGAAAGAAACTTGCAGACTGTGTGTGATACTCTGCTGTTTTATAGTTGTCTGTATTGTTAACACTGAAAACTACATATTTTTCATACAAACTGTGCAACTTCAATGCATCTGTAAAAAAGATTGTCAACCCCTTCCAAAGAAATGGAGTGCCTAATCTAGTTTTTCAAAATATTCATTAATAAACAGTTAAGAAATTTTACAGCATATTTTTCAAAAGCTTTATTTCAAATGCCAGTAAGAGAACTGTAAAAAATTCTTGCTGAAAGTCAGTTTTCATCTTTTGCAGTTATTAGAAGTGGGCAGTTTTCCATTCCTTGTTTCTTAATTGCTAACTTTGTATCCATGCCTCAGTTTTTGTGCTTCTGATTTCTTTTACATTTGTAATAGCATTAGAAATTCAGTCTTTGGATCTGATACTTCTGTCATAAATGCACTATTTGCTATTGCTTCTGAAATAACAAGCATGAAACTGGGAAGGTTTCAAAGTGCTCAGTGATGGCCCAGACCTTTTATACTACATCTCTTTATCTTGAAACTTATTATCAAGTATTACTTTTTAATTACAGCAGATTCAGAAGTTTAAAATTAAGAGATTACTTAATTGTATTTTGTAATACTCCCTTTTTTTTGAGTTGTTGAAGGATGTGAACCAGAGTGGACCATGTTTTCTCACTGAAAACTTACACTGCCTAAGGTTCTTTAAAGCATGAAACTTGGTTTGGTTTTGTTTTATAAACATGACATAAAAGTTATATGTGGAGCAAAATATTCTGTAGTGCAAAAGCCAGTAAACATAAACATCTAGTTCCTAAAGGAACAGAGTCAACTTATATATAGTAAATACATACCCTATATAATACAGCTTACAAAATTGTCACCTCTTCTTTTTTCTTTTGTATTTACAAGTATTTTACCTGCAGTCAGCGGAAAGAATGAAATGCAAGGGGAGTTTCCAAACTAGAAATTTATTTTTTCTTAAATGAACATAAAATAGTGAGCTAGAAGTTGATATCCAGTTAAAGAATGCCTCCTAGCTGTTGGTACTGGAAATACTTTAATGATAGTGCATTTTTTTTACTTCCTAGTTTGTATCTTTTAAATCAATGTTATACTATACATGCATAGATGAAAGATTTTGTTATGAGCTATTTTTATTGAGGAAGTCCATAAGCTGTGCATAAAAAAATTGCACAGAACTTGTCAGTTGCTAGTAAATTTTTATTATGGCATCTATACTTACGTAAAGACAGCCTTTTTGTTAAGTGAGTCTAAGTGCCTCTTCATTATATTACTTCTGAAAATAACTTAGTAAATATTATTCCCTATTCACTCCCCCAAAAAAGAATGGGGATGGGAGGGAGAAGATTGGACCAAAATCAGTTGTTTGCAATTGTCTACTCGATTTTTCCCACAATCATTGTTTTGGAAATAATGGTGCATGCAAGAAACTTCCATAAAAGCCAGGTATAGAAAGACTACTGAAGGGTAAAATTTTATACAGACTCTGGTCCACAGTGGATTTGTGGCTTTTAAAGTAAAGAGATTTAGAGACTTAATATGAGGATTCATTCAATACAGATGTATGTTATTATGTGTGTCTATCTTGGTGATCCATGTAATAGATACTGGACTACTTCACAGAATCATAGAATTGTCTAGGTTGGAAGGGATCTTTAAGATCTTCTAGTCCAACCATCAACCTAACTCTGATAAAAAACCATCACTAAACCATGTCACTAAGCACTATGTCAACCCATCTTTTTAATACCTCCAGGGATTACTTTCACGGTAATGCAAAAGCCTGGAATTATTTTCTGGTCTGGATTTGAGATTCCTTAAGAACTGTAGAGGCTCTACAAATCACAAGTTCTCGTGTATATACATATATACATTGAGGGTATATACATTTTCTCTGCTTCAAAAGCAGACCTTACTAGTGCTGCTTGTTTGGTCTTTCTGTAGGCTCATTGATTATATCAAAGCCATAAAAACTGTGAAGATCAGCTGTTTCTGCAGTTTACTTCACCCCTCCTCATTCCTTGATCTGAGGTGATGTCATTTTCCCCAGCTGTGTATTTTGCCTTTTTCTTAGCATTTCATAGATATTCTAAGTTTTTCTAATCAAACTAGCACACACTAGTATTCCAAGAGTTAAGCAGAATTGAGAGACCATTTTTAGTATGTGCAATTTTGTTAATACGTGGATTTGTGCTGTGGCTCGCAATAGTTTAATCTTTTATAAAAATCGTAGTTAACTAATTCTGATGAGTGACTTAACTAATTCTGATAAGTGACTTATTTTAGGTGGTAATTCCAGAAAGAAGACTCACACAAAGAAGGCGGCTTATTTTTCCCTGTGTTTCAGCTGCGGGGAAAATACTGCCCTGCACTCCCTGCATAGAATGGACATTTTGGATTTTTTTTCTCTTGAGAATTTTAGTGCAACACAACTGTAAATTCTAGAGACTTGGCAGCTGTATCTTTGAAGATAATCACCTTGAAACAGGTTGTGTTTGTTTTGGAGGGAAATATTTTCTGCTCCTTTTTGTTGAAGATACATTCCCCTATATCCAAGAGTACAAAATAAATGAAGCTAGACAAAGACGACAAAATGTGGGGCTGTATGACATCCTAGGGATTAGGCCATTTGGCTGAAAGAGGATGTTTGGGAGGTTCTAGACTCAACTATTTCTATCTTTTATTTAATGACCATAACTGAAGCACGTATATTTTCTGCAGAACAGAAACAGATGGTGATATCAGCCCCCATGGAATCTTATTTAACTTTTTTTTTTTTTTTGCAAACAGGTAACAATTTTAATTTAACGAAGGCAGACAAAGAATGTTTGTGCTCTGTTTGGATTGTCTTACGGATTTCCAGGACTGCCATAAGGAAGGACACATTGGATATGAAGAGTCCTAAGAGTAACCTTCTCTGCCAGTCAGTGCAGGTCTATCACATGCTCAAATGCAGTAACCACGGCTGTTCTTTTCACAGGAGATTCGGTGGCCACGCATTAATCCTCTGTTTTCTTTCTGTGTTCAGTTAATGGTTATATTGTTTTCTTTCTGTGTTCAGTTAATGGTTATGTGGAAGGAAGAGTCCTCTTTTCCAGGTACGATTCCAGAACAATTTTTTTTTTGCTTTCAAACATAACCGTAAATTAAAACCAACCATCTTTTAGCACAAAAAAAAATAATAATAATTTCTACTTTGCTGTTAACAAATTGCTTCTAATTCTGCTCAAAGCCACTAGATGGCAAGCATGAATCCTTGAGTTTTAGGAAGTCATGCGAGAATGGGAATGCTGATTGAAAGTTTCAAAAGCTCTAACAAGCAAGACTTACTTTGCCGCAGTGAAAATCCCTCTTCTAAATGTAAGGTTAGCTGTAACATAATGTAACACCATAGAATTTCGCTGCTTAGCCTTACAGAAAGAGAGATTCTGGGATATAAAGTGTTTTGCCAAATAAAAAGAAGCTGTTGTGGAATTCGATCCAAAGATGAAAAGCAGTGAGTTTTCCACACTACGGCAGAAATTATTTTGTGCTGTAGCTTAACCATCCCATCCACTGGGTGGTGGGTTTAGAAAAATATCTGGGATCTAGGTCACTATAAGCATAGATGATGACATTTTGAGCCGTCTGAAATAGCAAAGTAAAATACTTTTTTTTTTTTTTTCTTTTATGGAAAAAGCAAACTTAGACCCTTTGCCAAGCTGAGCACTGCTTATTTTATGAGATACTTCTGTGACTAACATTTTTCCAAGCAGCTGAAAGCTTTCATTTCTGATCCAGCTTCTGTGACATGATTTTCAAAATTGGGGGAGAGGAGGTTGAAGAGGGGAGACTTTTATTGCCCAATTTATCCACTGGAAATTATGCAAAGACAGTGATTTTTCTAAAATTAATCTTAAAGGTTAAGTAACTGGCTAAAACTTTGGACCTGTGGAAATACTCAATTCGTTTCAAATGATCCTACTTTCATGGCTAACTGCTCACTCAAGGTCAAAGATGTGAGAGAACAGAGCTTTCTCAGTAAAATCTCTCAACCTTTGCTAACCCAAGTAATTTCTGCAAGTTCTTTTTATTGTTACTTGTCACATTACAGTTCCGCACAGTTAAAAAATGTCATAGAAGCTACAGTTATTATAGTTATTAACATTTTATGGCCTTGTTATTCATACCTTAAGCTTAAGTAATTCTGGACAAGTTGCTTATCTTTCAGTCACCCTGCTTTTCTTAGCTGTGATTTTCATTTATTCTGCCTTCCTAAAGTGTGTTCAAAGGATTGAATAGTCAGTATTTGCCTATATTTCATTTGTCTACTAAGTCATTCAGGGAACAGCGTGACAGGAATGAGGATGCTCGGTGGTATGATTTCTCTGCAGAATTTGTAGCACTGGTTGTCACTACCCTGCATCGTGCTTCACTAGTCAGGCTGCCATATAGCGTCTCCTCTCTGCTGCTGCTGAAACAAACTCTCTGGGAAGCAGTTTCAAATGTTTTAGCATCTCTATACGAGTTGGTAGGGAAAAAGCATTTCCAGTGGAATGCCCAAAGGAGCACAATGCTTGTAGTCATAGTAAAACACCCTTTACCCTTTACAGTGCTGCAGATCAACTGAAACCAAAAAGGAGGATGCAACCTGTTTTCTTCCTCTATTTTCTCCCTTTTTAAGTCTGCGTGGATTCTTGAGACACTAACATAGTAAGTAGAGGTTGGATAAAGTATGTTACCTCATAATCAGTTGCTGGTTTGACCTACCGTGCTTCTGAACAATGGCATGATTCAGGCAGGGACCACGGTGTCTTTTTTTCTTGCTGCTGGTCTCAAAGTAGCCAAGTAGTTTACAGGAGTTCAATTTATAACGAAGGGCTGAAAACAAAAGAAACAATAATGTCTGAAAAGGGATCAAATCCAAAACTCAGAATTTTCTAACTCGTGTCAAATTCCAGAGGGTAATTTCAAAGTTCAGCCCATAAACAACAAAAGAAACCCCACAGAATAGCGGTGAGAGTGAGACAAAGTAAGGTAGATTATTCCAGTACACTTCTAACTTTTTTGCTGTTTTATATCTTTAAGGCATTTACATCTTGCATGGGTGAATTGTTATTACCCAGAAAACCAAATCACTCCTCCCTCTGAGTTAAGTCTTTTTTCTGCTGAAGAGCTGCCATTTGTGAACAGCTGCTGTTACAAAGAGCTGCTGTTTACTGGCATTTATGGAGAGATACAGTTCGCCAAGAGCTGCTGTTTGCAAAGAATTGCCATTTGCCTAGTGCTGCTGAATACAAGCTCCTGCCTCAGTTATGTCACAGTTCATGTCACAGTTTGAGGTGGAAACCTAGATGGTAAATTTTTGAATCAGATCGTGTATGGTTTTTAATATCAAGTGAAGAGTTGTTTTTTCTCTTATGGGTTCCTTGAGTAGCCTTTCCAGCATACTTTGTTCTGATGTTACATCCTCCCACTGATTTTTTTGCCTTTTTCTTGACATGTCTATTTACCGATATTCTCATTTAAAAGTAGGCATTCCAGTTACTCTATGTTATAATTTCCTACATTACCTAAATTTGTGTAGGAATATTTTTTTTTTTTTGCATTCTTTTTAAATGACATTCGATTTTTCTTCTGACTTTTTCTTTGTTTTCTATTTGACTATTGCCATATTCTGCCCTATCTTTCTTTCAATGCTAGATCAAAATGCACTCAGCAATACGCAGCAAGCTAGATTGGGGAGTGTGTTGTTTTCCAAGCAGCTTTCCTTTCCCCCAGATTTCTTTCGTTATAGTATAGAAATAAGCTGTAGTTATTACAACTGGAGAAATCTTTGTACAGTGATTTGCTCTGGGATTCCATTTTACGTAATCTCAAGCAATAACGTGATGCTGCATATTCTGTCATTGCAAACATGCTTTAAATTTCTATCCCCAGCCGACCCTTCCTGTTTCTTGCAGCAGTCTGTTATCTCCTCATTTATGCCGGTGCGCTACTTGTGGAACTCTGTGGAAGAAGCTGCCAAGAGCTGTCATGGAAATGTTTTTAAGGATTCTTTGCTGCTGGAGAGAACGATCATCAAATGAATCTATCTGAGGTAATCATTAATCATTAAATAGGGCTGTTGCCTTACTACACTTGGTAATATTCTAGGAGTAGCCCTAGGCTGGTACTCAGCCCCCATAGCAATCCAGGTGTGAAGCAGTCAAAAATCACCCTGCTCCCAGGGAAGGCCTTCATCCTAAAACCACACAGTTGTGTTCCTCTTCAAAAGGGCCTGGAAGAGCACGCTGCCATTTTCACTCTGGCTCAGAAGCATCGTCACAGTAAATTCTGCTTGAGGGACTGCAGGAGGGCAATTTCTCACTTGAACAGAGCTCAGCATCACCTTAAACCCACCTGCAAACCTGTTGGCTTTGTGTCAAACCTTGATGTGAGCACCACAGTGTTGTGGTTCAGCCTCGGCCAGCAACAAAGAACCAGGCGGCCACTCACTCATCCGCCCCACAGCCATAGGGGAGAAAGGGAAGAAACAGGCAAAACTCGTGGGTTGAGACAAAGGCAGTTTAACAGAACAGTGAAGAAAAGAGGAAAACAACAACAATAACATGGATAGACGAACATACAAACACAATTATGGTACCACTGCTCACAGACCAGACCCAGGATGCTCCAGCCTGCCCCAAGCGATGGCTTCCTGTCTCCTTCCCTGGCTGGCTCCTGGCTGTAAACTCGACATGGCTCACATGGTATGGAATACCCGTGTCCCTGCCAGAGCCTGGAGAAAATTGACCTTATCTCACCGGAACCAGGACACACAGCTTGGGGACCATGCATAAAGCAGAGCAACACACAAACCTAGGCCACTCAGTTATAGGCCTGTCTAACTTTTACCATCAGCTATCAACAAAACTGCAGAATCTCATGTTTTCTAATGTCTTGACATTACATGTAGACAGGAACTTGCTATGTTTCAATGTAAAATTGAGCCTATAATTACAGATAGATACCAATAAACCAGCTACGTGTATTTCAGACTGTTAGAGTCTTACTGGCTGCAATAAATATTAATCCATTTTCCTACATCCTCCAGAGAGTAGGATATTTTTTTTAAAATAGTTCATTGGCGGTGAGAAGTGCCAACCAACGTTGTCTGGAATAACAAATACCTCTTCTTCAGTTTGACTGAAAGACCCTTAACGTCACTGCAAGGCTGAGGCCTTTCTTTTGATTTCAGAAGGCTTTGGGATCAGGCTTGGTCCATGGAAAGGATCTAAGAGCCAGAGGCAGCTTGAAGCTTCCATGCACTTGTCCACTGCAGTGCTTCAACCAGAGTCACTCAGCGAGGAGAACCACAAAGAGGAAAGAAGAGCCATTAAGAGCTCATTTATGCTGCACTGTGCTTGGCCTCTGTCAGCAGGGCTACCAAAAGAGGTGGCCACTTGAAGGTGCTTAGGCTTTTCTCAGTTTTGTTGGAAGAGCTCCTTAGTAGGTTGTTTATTTGCAACCTCTCGTGTTGGCAGTCTCTAGAGCTGTCCAGTAAGAGATTTTGCTTCCAAAAACATTTTTTTTTCAGAGTAAAAACTAACCCTGGAAGGTTAGTCTTTATTTTGAGGACTAGGAAGTCATCAAATTACTTTGTTAAACATTTTAATTAAACTCACTCTAAAGGTTGATACTTTCAACACACTTACTGCACAAATACAATTGCTGGGACCTACCAGAAGTAGAAGTGTACCTAAAGAAGAGCAATGTCCCAGCTGATGTTTCCCACTCAGAAAAAAAGCTGTCTGGGGGACAAAGTTTGTCTAAGAAAACAGGCCCCAGATCTGATGGCTGTAAGACTGTCCTGTCACCTTTGCCAGCTGAATGAAATATAAAACAGACTTTGAAACTGAACTCAAGAGTTTAGCTGCTTATTAAGGTGTATTATCGCTTAACTTGTGACCGTTTCCAATTCCAGCAATTATTTTCCTAACTACATTTTATTGGTGTGAAGCTGAGCTGTTTTTATAATCTTGCCTTTAAACTCTGCGTAGCCTGTAAATATACATAAAATACTCCTAAAAACTAACTTCATGTTGCTTTGGGAAATACTCACGCATCACCAGCACTAATGAAGATACTAGTGTATACTGGTTTATCCTTCAGCTGACATATTCTATTCAGATCATAGATTCATAGAATGGTTTGAGTTGGAAGGGACCTTAAAGACAATCGAGTTCCAAACCCCCTGCCATGGGCAGGGACACCTCCCACCAGACCAGGTTGCTCAAAGCCCCATCCAGCCTGGCCTTGAACACCTCCAGGGATGGGGCAGCCACAACTTCTCTGGGCAACCTGTTCAAGACAGAGCCTGCATCTTCCCCAGGTTGGAAAGAGCTGACTATAGGGTGCTATTAGAGGCACCCAGATCTGGTGAAATAAACATCAGTGGGTGGGTTATAAAGTGGTGGCATGGAGCTTTAAAGTAAAAAGTGTTGTTGACTTGGGAACACTCTGAAAACTTTGACAGGTTCTAATTCAGAAAAGCATTTATCTGGAGTACTTCAGAATAGTCCTTTGCCTGAGTTCCGTGGGGGCGTAGCAGACTACTACTGTGCTTAAAGTTTGGTACCAAAGTTAGGCTTTTAAAGGATGTATGTCCTTCAGACTGACTGTCTAAAAGAGCTTTCCTGTAGTAGACTTTTTTTAAAGCATCTGTTTTCTCTAATTAACACATCTGCTGTAAAGCATCTTGGCTGGCTGGCTCTGCCTGCTTCTCTTCCACTTAGTCCTGGGAATGCTTGAGTTTCTAATAACTGACAATGGAAGAATTGTCATGTCTGCACAGAGAACCTAAAGTGTGTTTCCAACTATTGGCTTAATTGTATTGCTTTTGTTGCTTACTATTTCTTGAATTACCTCACTGTACATCCCTTCTGATATTGCCAGGTGAGTTGGCAGTGCATCAGAAGCTGTACAACGTCATTGGAAGGACTAGAACAAAAAATCTGCACAAGTGAGTATTTCTTTGTAGAAATAAATACTGAGATCGTTTGTATGAAGAAATACTGAGATTGCTGATACAAAGCAGGAGTTTTCCTATAAAGGTGATGATTAGGCAAATAACCCATTTACACAAGCGTGTGTATGAGTCTCTCTGATTGGAGTAATCATACCCTGCAAATTAGATGAATGACTGAGCAAGATTTTTCAATGACAGAGTGTGCAGCTAATCTATTTTTTTGAGTAAAAACTCACTGACTTAAACTTTGGATAATTATAATTATTATCCTTTCTCAGTAAAAGCATTTGGAAACTTGACAGAAAAAGCAGCCTGAAAGCAAGGCTGGAGTCTTAGGGGGAATAATAATATTACTTTGAGAATTTGTGTGGGAGGTTTAACATTTGTTCTGCTTTCCTCCTTTCTCTCAGGAATTTAAAACAAATATTGGGATGGTGCCGTGGGAACTAGAATAGCATTTGCTTTTCTGGAAGCCCTTTTTTCTCCATTAACCTGCTGCTAATTATTGTTCTAACATGAAATTCTTAGTTGTAGGTTGCATATTAATGTAGAGCAACACTTCTGAAACAGAACAGTAAAAGTTATGTCAAGTCTTCATATAGGTAAATCACTGAACCTTTGGGGAGTGTAATCTACCTCCAAGTGGAATAAAAGATTAGTATCAACTGATGGCTCCTTTGACAAGGAGAACAAGAGTCAGGTGCAGTTAATTTTGAAGTTTTTATACCTGAAACCTGGATTTCTTAATCAACATCAGGAGTTACTCCTTTCTGAAGAAACTAGTTATAAACAGGTTTCTCACCCAAAAAAAAAAAAAAGTGAGTAATCAGAAGCAGAATTGGTAAACTTTTCCTAGAAGCATTAACTTTCTGCTAATGCTTTGTTTGAAGAAATGAGAAGACAAGAGCAACAATCTTTGACTTGGGAGGAAAAAAAATGCATATACAAAATAAAATAAAAAAAACCAACCCACCAAGCCCTCCCTATCTTTTTCTGAGGAGTATTCTAGAATGTAGCCAACTTTGGGAAATCTCAGAATCCAGGAGGATTCCTGCTGTCCCAGCCTGCCAGATGCAAACCTGCTGCAGCTCTGTGTCCCCAAGTCCAGCCATTAGTGAAGACTGAGCATGTGTGCCCGACAGGACTATTAACACAGCTGACCCCACAGATCACGACAGGTGGAAACAGTGCCTGGTTTGAAGTTTGTTGGCATTCCCACACATAATCAAGCACATCAACAGAAAAAAAAATGGCTAGGAACAGTATTTAATTAAGTCGGGACAGAGCACTGTGATGGCTCAGTCAGACAAGCATACTGAGCAGCCACCTGTTTACACAAAACTGGCCTCTCATCCAGTGTTCCCTCTATTTTGCCACGCTTGTTCCTCTCCAATCCATCTCGGTCCCTGCTTTTCCTCACCCTTGATCCTTCCCTTTAAACGTAATATAATAATTTTCACATGATCACCACGTTCTCTTCCCCCTGTTTCCAATAACCCCTATATACCCTTTTAGGCAGCAACCTCCACAAGGCATTTTGGGGGAGAGTTTCTTTCCCCCATCTTAGTGGGTTTCACTCAAGGGTGAAGGTACATGGGTGATATATAGGTCCTAGCTCCAATCTGCATGGACAAGAGGAACTGTGCCCCTAGCTACTTCTGCCTCACTATGGAGGCACCAGCACTCGTCTTGCCAGGGTTTGGAAATACCTGCTTATTTGGAGGTATCATTGTTGTCCTTATAGAAGAGCAAGAAAACAGGCAGAACCACATCTGTGCTCTTCGTGGAAGCTGCTCACATGGCAGAGTTTGGGAACTTATGAGTGCTCCTGATTTAGTGAGTTTTCTTCCTTATGAGACACAGCCAGTTTCTTGCTGCTCCATGTCAACAAATCGCTATCCCTGGATACATCAGTTTCTGCATCTGAAACAAAGAAGATTGTGCATGACCTTGTGCAGTCCCAGACACTTCATGAAATTGGAAAGGCACATTTGTGCTTGCATGTGAACCCAGAGGGAGCCAACAGAGAGCAAGGGAAGAGCCAGAGCCAAAGAGTTAGGCAGACTTCCACCAAGGAAACCTCTCCCCTCGTTTTTCAAAAGAGTTATACCCGTCTCAGAGCAGCCATACTGAGAAACAACGCGTCCTCCCTTGTTACACTTGTAGGGAATACAGACCTACATGCTACATAACACCAGGAATTTTCAGTCTACTGGCTCTTGGGAAAACCAGAGAATAGAATGTAGTTCTTCCTTCTGGGACAAACACTGCCTGCTAGTTCATGGAGGAGCCCATGGCTCCTCAGTTTCATTTTGGTAACAGTTCCAGCCCAGACCAGTTTGCAATGGAACAAGCTTCCTGATGTCCCTGGGTCCTGGCAGCAGCAGGAGCAGGACTACTCAGGGAAGGGGGATGACCTGGGAGTGGGGGGCAATCACAGCATAGACAGCGTTACCCACACGGGTACAAACCCACAGGCTTTGAACATAGTGGGCTGCACAGGGTGCTGCAAACAGGATCTACTGGAGGTCCCCAACAGGGCAAAGTAACCCATCAGATCCCAAATCCGGCTGGAAACAGGACTGGGGACAAGGGTACAACGCACACCCAAGGGGCTCACCCAGTAAACAAGATACGTACAGCATTATGTCCAAAGCTGAGCCAGAACTTCAAACAGGAGCACCTACAGCACAGCTCAGGCAGAGAGTAACACCCCAGACTTTGATAGTGCTCCTGGGCAGAGGGTGTGGGTGGGAGCCCCAGGTGAGGCTGCTCAGGGCCATTAAGGTGGCCCTGGGGCACTCACAGCCCAGACACCTGGCTGTTGGCATGTGCCCGTGAAAGCTAAATGGTCTAATGCCACCTCAAATGTACTTCATAGTGTTGTTTCTGCATTTTGAAACAAAATAGAATTTAGATGAGCATAGGATTGCCCGCAAGCCTGCTTTGCAGCTGTTGCAATAGTTTAAATACTTGGACTCTTGTCTAATATAAAACCATATGCTTGGCTGGATTTGGGAACCTTCTGAAGGCGATTAGTCAGATTGATAAATGGGAGGTGACTCAGGTTTTACTTCTCTGAAGGTGCCTGTGGGATTCACACTGTGTAAAAGATAATTGTTTTGCCTGTAAATACATTTTTTTTTCTTCCTTTTATTAGCTTTGTTCTTCTTCCACTATTTCAATCAGTGCTGTTCTTTCATTTGCATTCAATACTTGTAATAGTGTAATATACCATGTGTAGGGATGCTCTGTTACTTTTCCTCTTTTTAATCATCCATAACCGATAACTGGGAGGCTGGAGTGCTCAGCAAGCATTTACTGAAGTGATTAACTAAGTTGCATTTTATATTATTGGGAAAAAAATTTTGAGTTATTGAAATACAACGTAGACACTTAGTGTGGATGTTTGCACAGGGTTTATTACATTATTTCTTTCCAGCTTTGTTCAACATAATACTAAGGATTTTCACAAAAAGAACATTAGAAAATGTGACTGATGTGCTTGAGCCAGATCATTCCTAGTTTTAGAATAGTCTGTTCCTGGCCTGGCTACTGACTGTTAAATAGCTTTGAGCAACTTATTCAAGCTTTATCTAAGATGTATTGAGGCCGCATTCATGTGGGTGCCCTTGAGATCAACCTTCCTATCTCTGTAATGCCCATGCTTTCAAACACATCTGGGGTACTACAAAAACAGCTCAGGGGGACAGGGATGCAAAAACAGAGAGGAAATCTTGGCTTGGCCACTGTAGTAGCTACATTAGGCTTGTCAGAAGACTCAAAGCTGCCCAGCAACCAGTGATGTCATGGTCAGGATGACACTAATTAATCACAGCATGATTTCTTGGACAGTGTCCTATTCACACACCTGCCTGATAGTATTGTGTTCGTTGGGAGTTTTTATTCATGCATATAGATGAAGCCTGTTTGGACGTGCCCCCTGTAACCTGCTTAGGGTCTTTCAACAAGTGTACCAGAATTATTGATGCATGGGCACACAAGGAGAAAAAAACCCAATGTTGTCTTTAGGTGGAGTTGTCTTTACGTGTATTCCCAGACTATCAGCTAGCACTTCCACATCTCAGGTTTAACTTTCCTAGATCAACACTTTGCAAAGGCGCAAGGTCTGATACAAGCCATGGCGACCTGCCCCATCCTTGAGCTTTACGTTATCTAGCCTGGTCTGTATGCTGATGTCAGGAACACAGTCTTGATCATTGTGCTTCATGGGCATGGGCCTGGTCCACCCATAACCATCCCTCCTAGCCATGCATCCACCCAGCTTCTCCTTCCATCTGCCAATGCCTGTTACAGCCCAGTGTACACACATCCCAGTCTGTTTTCTGTGTTAATCTCATTCCAAACATGCAAAGTATACTTCCCAGAAACGGCCAGTCTCTTTCTGGTTGTGGGATGGACTGTACAAGGACAATTGCTTAATTGAAATGGGCATCTTCTGAGGAACGTGTGAAAGGCAGGCTTGGTACCGGTCTCCTGCTGAGAGATTCTCTCTGCTCACACCACAGGACTACATGTTGGCAGTGTGAACAGGCCCTTACAGTCCTCCTCCCCACCAAAAGCCCCTGTGGAATCATAGACTCTTCCAAGAATTTATACTGGAAAGGAATTCTGGATGTCATTTGGTCCAGCCCCTTGCTCAAGGGATGACCAACTTAGAACGTATTGCTTATGGAATACCTCCAAAGAGCAGAATTTTTGAAGCAATCAGCCCCACTAGCTGCTGTGTTTGCTCACTCTCGTGCATACAGATAAGCAGTCCCGAGCCAGTTTCTTGCAGCTAACACTGAAATACGCTGGTCCTGCCAAAGCTGTGGCTGGTGAGATTTCACACAGCAAACACGTGGGCATGGGGCTCAGGGCTTTACCACATTCAGATTTTGTGCCCATGAAGGAAATTAGGAGATGCATTCTGTGATCACCTCCCCGCAGGAAAAACAGTTTTATTTCACTCTTCTGTGGAACACAGATGGAGGAAAGGCTTCTTCCCTACCATGTTGTCTTTGTGCTACCTGAGCTGAGGGCTGCTAGGCAGACTCTGACGACTGTGTCACTTTCTGACTGCATTTCTTAACAAAAAGTCCTTGTCTCAAAGAAATCTTGTGTGGTTTGATTTTTATTTTTGCACTCATCTGCTTTTTTGGAACTTCTTTTTCTTAGTCATAGAAATAGAACAGTTTTTCTCCAGGGGTAAGCCTGGACAGAGGAAGTAGGAAGACCTAATGTCTTCAAACGCTGTTTAAAATGTCCTCCCTGCCTCTATGCAAAGAAAATCCATAGTTGGCTATTGCTTATTTCAAGATAAAGTCTGAGTATAATATTAAGCTAGATATATTTTTTCTTATATTAAATCTTTGTCTGACTGGAGTGTGACAGCAGCAAGGTGCAGGCATATTGTTATCGGTTTAATTGACATATTTCATAGAATCATAGAATCATAGAATGGTTAGAGTTGGAAGGGACCTTAAAGATCACCAAGTTCCAACCCCCCTGCCCTGGGCAGGGACACCTCCCACTAGACCAGGTTGCTTGATAATAATGAGTATATTCAACAAACATCAATCTGCTTGGGAGAATTTTCTTACTTCTTGCAAAAAAATTACAAGTAGATTTGTGCTCGCATTCCTTTAGAATATAAAGACTGCTGCTGAGTTAAGAAACAATATCTGGTTTTCCTGTTGAGGTTCACCTTAGAAATTCGGATCCTGAAAATATATCAGGCCACTGAGAAGTGACAGAATAACTGGATGCTCTACCAGAACTTCAGCTATAGGATGTTGCTTCTGTAGATCCACAGGAAGAGCTAATCTATAAGAATCATCTTTCTTTTAGCTCAAATGCCTGTGATTTTATCACGGCATTTCTTGACTGAAAGACTCTGATTCATGGACCTGGATTTTTCTGGTGAAAAAACACCTGTACGAACAAATCACAGAACGGTAGGAGTTGGAAGGAGTTGTCAGCCACTCCTCCCAGTTTTGTGACATCATAAAAGTTGCTGAGGCTACACTCTGTCCCCTCATCCAGGTCGTTGATAAATATGTTGAACAACACTGGACCCAGTGGGGTCCCCAGTGGGGAACAAGACCCCCCCAGCTGTGGGGAACACGGCTAGCTACAGGCCTCCAAGTGGGCTCTGTGTCACTGATCACAACACTCTGAGTTCTGCCACTCAGCCAGTTCTCCATCCACCTCACTGTCCACTCATCTAACCCACACTTCCTAAGCTTACCTACAAGGCTGTTATGGGAGACAGTGTCAAAAGCCTTCATGAAGTCGAGGTGGACAACATCCACTGTTCTCCCCTCATCCACCCAGCCAGACATGCCATCATAGAAGGCTATCAATCAGATTGGTCAAGCACGATTTCCCCTTGGTGAATCCATGTTGACCGCTCCTGATAACCTTTTCCTCTACATGCTTAGATACGACATCCAGGATGAGCTGTTCCATCTCCTCTCCAGGGATGGAGGTGAGACTGACTGGCCTGTAGTTTCCCAGGTCCTCCTTCTTGCTGTTTTTGAAGACTGGCATGACATTAGCTTTCCTCCAGTCCTCAGGCACCTCTCCTGTTCTCCATGACCTTTCAAAGATGATGGAGAGTGGCTTCGCAATAACATCTGCCAGTTCCCTCAGCACTCGCGGCTGCATCCTATCAGGGCCCACGGATTTGTAGGTGTCAGGTTTGCCTAAATGATCTCTAACCCGATCCTCCTCAATCAAGGGAGAGTCTTCCTTTCTCCAGGCTCTCTCTCTTACCTCCAGGGTCTGGGATTCCCGAGGGCCGGCCTTAGCAGTAAAGACTGAAGCAAAGAAGACATTAGTAGCTTTGCCTTCTCTGCATCCTCCGTAATCAGGGCATCCACCTCATTCAGCAGCAGGCCCACATTTTCCCTTGTCTTGCTTTTACTGCTGATTATATACTTGAAGAACCCCTTCTTATTGTCCTTAACATGCCTTGCCAGGTTTAATTCCAAGTGGGCCTTAGCCTTCCTTGTTACATCTCTGCATACTCTGACAACGTTCCTATACTCCTCCCAAGTGGCCAGTCCCTTTTTCCACATTTTATAAACTTCCTTCTTCCATCTGAGTTTTTCCAGAAGCTCCTTGCTCATCCATGAAGGTTTCCTGCCTCCTTTGTCTGATTTCTTACTCCCAGGGATCAATCTTTAATTAATATGAAGCATGCACAGGTGTGTGTATGTATAATTATTTAATATGATCAGCTTAATTATTAATTACATAATATCATAGAATATATGATTATTGTAATAAATTATGCATTATATTATACATAGGTGTATTGACTGTATGTAATTTATACACGGGTAACACTTTGTACTGAGCAAGAAGATGAAACTGCTCTACTCTCTGCGCTGTTGCCATATTTAGTACAGCTGCACATGTGGTGTTTATGCAAAGGAGCCAGTACTTAACGTCTGCATTAGGGTAAGTAAATTCCTATACTCTTAATATTCATGTCAAGGAAATGTAAGGCATTAGCTCTAGTGAAAGAAACCTTCTGTTTATCTGCAGGCAAGCAGCTCTCACACACTGCTTTGCTCCTGTGCCTCAGTATGAGCCTGGGGAGAACCACCCTGAACAGAAGAACATCCATCTGCTGTAACCTATTTGATTTCTTAGAGGTCTCTCCTCTTTCTGTCAGAGACTACGCACTGCGATAGTGAGCCGTGAAGGTACGAGCGGTCAAATTAATCTCTTTCAAAATCAACAAAGCACATCGGTTGGGAAGAACTTGTAATTTGGACTAAAACAAAGTGGGATTTGTACCAACTATAAAAGGTAAAAAGAGCTGAAGACAACCGACAATTTTCTTAAGCGTTCAGCCTCAATGGGAGTGCTCATTACCTTTTTCAGAAGTCCTGTTTTCTGGGGAGGTGAAGTTTGACCTTTAGGCTTCCCATGTCTTCTGTCCTCTGTGCAGACAGACACATTCCTGAGACAGATACTGCTTCTATTCAGGCAAACTTTATTATTACCATTAAGTATAGCTGGTCAGAACTATTTCAGCTAATTTCAGATTTGTACAAAATCAATCACTTTGTCAAATCATCACTTTGCAAAAAAATGTATTTTTTTTAAATCTACAAAAGTGTTTTTACCTGAAGCTTTTCAGTTCCAGCATGATTCTGGTCAAAATGTTGCTGAAAAACATCAAAGAACAGCCAGCCTCGTGTGATCACTCTACCTAGCAGAATCAAGATTTCATTAAACACAGGAAAAGAGTACACAAGTAAAACCATGTCTGCAAATTAACTTAAGGTAAGAAATACACAAAATGGAGTCTTTCCCACTGGTGATAAACAACTAAACTTTTGAGTAAATTCCAAGTGAAATCTATTGCACTAATCAAATAGACTGAGTAGATTTGCTGGACAAGAGGAAACAATTCATGGTTCATTACTCACTTTACTTTACTTGTTCATTTCATAAATATGCCAGTGCACGATGGAGTACTACCTTGGAAGAATCTGCTTAAGTTTGAATACGTTTTGTGTTGTTTTCTTCATTTTGTCTCACATGTGGGGGAAGACATTTAAGGCATGACGGGCTTCTCGTGGTGTCCAAAACTGGTCAAAATAAAGCAAGCAAGTGGTCTTTCCCTGCTCCTCCTCCTCCTTCTTCCGGCTATACATCCATGCAAATTCCTCTTTCTGACCTCAGCTCTCAATTTTCATCCAGTAAGCCAAATGTTCTTACTTACTTGGTAGAAAACCAGTGCAGCAGAAATGGACAGAATAATTCTTTGTTTAGTGAGCTTACAAAGGCACTGCTGAGGCCTCACCTCGAATGCTGTGTTCAGGCCCCTCACTACAGGAAGGACATTGAGCTGCTGGAGCGTGTCCAGAGGAGAGCCACCAAGCTGGTGAGGGGTCTGGAGAACAAGTCATATGAGGAGAGGCTGAGGGAACTGGGCATGTTTAGTTTGGAGAAGAGGAGGCTGAGGGGAGACCTCATTGCCCTCTACAACTACCTGAAAGGAGGGTGTACAGAGGTGGGTGTTGGCCTCTTCTCCCAAGTGAATAATGGCAGGACCAGAGGAAATGATCTAAAGTTACGGCAGGGGAGGCTTAGATTAGATATTAGGAAGAATTACTTTACTGAAAGGGTAGTCAGGCACTGGAACAGGGAGGTGGTGGAGTCACCATCCCTGGAGGTATTTAAGGAACGTGTAGACATGGCACTTCAGGGCATGCTCTAGTGGCCGAGACTGTTGGTTTGTGTCTGTTTGTGGGTGGGTGTGGTGTGTGGTTGTGGGTGGTTTTTTTCTTGGTGTTGGTTTGGGTTTTTTTGTTGGTTTGGTTTGGTTTTGTTTTTTTTTTTTTGTGGTTGGACTTGATGATCTCAAAGGTGCCTTCCAACCATGAAGATTCTGTGACTGCGAAAAGTGAGATGGGTGTGAGAGCTGATGAAAGAGCACGGACAGAATTGTGCTGCTGGAAAACCTCATTTCTAGGCTTTGGCTCCACAGCAATTGAAGCCAAACTGAGTGCTGACTGTCATGGTCTTGGTCACCTGCTGCCCCTGGCTATGAATTCCTGTCCTTACCTTCCACCTGACTCTGATGTTACTCCGAGTCTTTAGTTGCCTAAGTCTTTGGGAAACTACACTTTTTTTTTTTTGTTGGATCAGTTTTCCTGCTGCCTTAGCAGAACCCCTGATCCCAAATCTCCATGGGGCTTTCAGTGCTAGTGGACAGCAAATGTTTTGGGGCAATGGGGAGAAGCAATGGGATAGTGTGTTTCTTTCCAGAATACTGGCCCTGCCTTCAGGATGTGTGCTTATTAAACTGTATGAATATTTTTGCTATTATTTTCCTTAATCAAAAATAAAAAGTGTACTGAAACCCCACAACTGTCTTCTTGTGAGTGGGAAGTACATGAATCCCCTGCAAGTGACTCCTCTGCCAGCACAGGGTTTATTTCCTGCAGAAGGCTTTGTAAAGTTGATTTAGCTTCTCCTCTTATTTTGATGAAACAAGAAGTTTATCAGCATTCTGAAAGCCTGCTTCTGAGACATGAACCAGGTGTTTTATATACATCTGTGCACTATTCTTTTTTAACAGCCAAAAAAAGTTTCAGACAAAGCGTAATGGTTTTTGGTTGTTTGAATCAAGCCTTTCGATAACAAAGAGGTAGGAGGCACGGCCAATGGGTATCAGACTGTGGAACAAGCAATGCAAAGGGGTTTTTTGGGGTACAGTTAAAACTGCTAAAAAAGCCCATCTTGCAAATGTACGTTGGGAAATACTCTTCCACTGACAGCATATCAGATTGAAGAGTTGCACTGCTTTGGTTGATACTTTAAGCATGAGATACAAAGGTAAAAAACAAATATTCATCCAAATTTAGTATTCTGGAGAGAATAGTAAAAATTCCCCGGGTAAGAGTGAATATAGATTTGATTCCAACAATTAATTACTTGTACATTTCTGTATCACTATTAAAATGACTAATTTGTTTGCAGGTTCAGTATTGGGAACGTGACATGGATTTTTAGGTAAGGCAGATTAAAGTGTTTATTTTATATGTGATAAAATTTTCCAAGTTTTCCCCGTCACCCTTTGCTTTCCAGCAAGTGCTCTCAGATACGGTAAATTTTCAAGATCTAAAATTTCACCTACAAGAATGGCTTTCTACTAGTTTCACAAAACGTAAGGAATTGCTTAGGAATCTGAATTCTTCATAACTGCAGAAATTAAAAAAAAAAAAAAGAGAAAGTAAGTACTGACAGTAATTTCTATATCCTGGAGAGCATCATGCATCCCTCTTAGGTCCTGTTAGTGTTGAAGGCCAAAGAACGTAGGAACATATAAATATTAGAATGATAAACGAGTCTTACTCTACACAAACATTCACATTAGCTCCACACAAGATGCTTGTAAAAAATATTTTTCCTAAAATGCTAAACTTCATTATGTAGGCAATCTGTCTGTTTAAGTCTGGTTTATATTCAGCAGCAGAACGGACTCGCAACTGAGACAGCCCCAACCACGCTTGTCAAATATTTACCTTTGAGTAGCTGCAGGCATTGCTTGTATTACATTCAAACTATGTGTTGGTTGCATGAACCCTGGGTCACACATTCTCTACAAAGAAAGCTGGATTTCTAGCGTAACCACGTAATGCCACGCACTTGATCAGCCTTGATCTCATACTTTTGACCTTTGACTCCTGCTCCGCAGGCACTACTCTACCGTATTCTGCATTCCAAGTATTTCCCCGCTCCGCCTGTTTTCCTGCTTCATGCAGATATATGGGATAGGAATTATTCCATAGAAATAGCCTAATTTTAATAAAGTCAGTGAAAATCAGTGAGGTTTCAGATTGGCAGACAAAGAAATCATACATATAGGAGTCTGTGTCCAGGCTTGGGTACATCAGTAGCCCCACACCAGACAGAGCTCCAGAGAAAGGATGCAGACATGCCACATCTGAGGCTGCAGGGAACGTGCCTGTGGCTTTTCTCTGGAGCTGGGGCAGGCAGAGTCAGTGTCCTTCCCCGCAGGAAGTGTGTGCTGCTTGAAGAGGCTGTGATACAAGTTAAAGAGCTGTAGGAGGAGGTTCACAGATTATAGAATCATAGAATCGTTTTAGTTGGAAGAGACCTTTAAGATCATCAAGTCCAACCATAACCTAGCACTGCCAAGTTACCACTAAACCATATCCCTCAGCACTACATCTATATGTCTTTTAAATACCTCCAGGGATGGTGACTCAACCACTTCCCTGGGCAGCCTGTTCCAGTACTTGACAACCCTTTCTGTGAAGGAATTTTTCCTAATATCCAATCTAAACCACCCTTGGTGCAACTTGAGGCCATTTCCTCTTGTCCCATCACCTGTGACTTGGGAGAAGAGACCGACCCCCCCTGGCTACACCCTCCTTTCAGGGAGTTGTAGAGAGCGAGAAGGTCTCCCCTCAGCCTCCTTTTTTCCAGGCTGAACACCCCCAGCTCCCTCAGCCTCTCTTCATAAGACTTGTTCTCCAGACCCCTCACCAGCTTCATTGCCCTTCTCTGGACCCGCTCCAGCACCTCAGTGTCTTTCTTGTAGTGAGGGGCCCAAGACTGAACACAGTACTCAAGGTGTGGCCTCCCCAGGGCCAAGTACAATCATTTATACATCATCAAGTACAATCACTTTCCTAATCCTGCTGGCCACACTATTTCTAATACAAGCCAGGATGCTGTTGGCCGCCTTGGCCACTTGGGCACACTGCTGGCTCATATTCAGCCGGCTTTGTGCCCAGTCAGCAACCAGATTGTGCTGCATCCAGGAAGATGAAAAGGAGATTAACTCCTTTTTGATTTTGCAATTGATTGATTGCAAAGGTGCAGAGTGAGAGGTACAACAGACATCTTGAGACAGACCCCCTTCCACTCTGTTTTCTTGTTCTCAAGTGTCTATACACAAATACCTGGAAGTACTGTGTCCAGCTCTGTGGCCCTTAGCACAGGAAAGGCATGGACCTGTTGGATCGAGTCCAGAGGAGGGCCATGAAGATGACCAGTGGGCTGGAGCACCTCCCCTATGAAAACAGGCTGAGAGAGCTGGGGTTTTTCAGCCCGGAGAAGAGAAGGGTCCAGGGACACCTTATAGCAGCCTTCCAGTACCTAAACGGGGGTAATTTAACCTGACTGACACCCCCTGGGACATGATGTGAACTGAGCAGTGAAGATTTCTGGAGGGTGCCAGTGAGAATTTCTTGACAAGGAATGAGCCAACAGGAACATCACGAAACTCAACAAGTACAAATATAAAGTCCTGCACCTGGGAAGGAAGAACCCTTTGCAATGATACAGCCTGGTGGCAGACTGGCTGGGGGCAGCTCTGCTGAGAAGGACATAGGGGTCCCGGTGGACAGGAAGCTGAATGGGAGACAGCAGTGTGCCCTAGCAGCAAAGAAGGACAATGTACTAACAGGAAGACTGGCTACAAGCTCGAAGGTCTAGAGAAGTGATTATCCCCTTTTATTCATCACTTGTTAGACCAGATCTAGACTACCGCATACAATTTTGTGCCCCATGTTACAAGAAAGATATCAAAAAATTGGAATGAATTCATCAGATGGCCAACAGGACAGACAAGGGCTGGAGGGCTTGCCCTACAAGGAGAAGCTGAGAGAACTGGTCATCTCAGCCTGGACAAGAGAATACTTCTGGGAGATCTCATAGCAGCCTTCCAATACCTAGACAGTGATCATCAAGAATAAGGAGCGAGGCTCTTCATAGTGGTGCATGGTTGCAAAATGAGTGACAATGGGCATTAAGTTGAAAGAAAAGAGGTTTCCCCTGGATATAAGGAGAAATATTTCCACAATGAGGACAGTCAAACATTGGAACAGGTTGCACAGGGAGGCTATCCGTTCTTCATGGCAGTTTCATGACCAGAATAAATTAAGCCCTGAATAATGTGGTCTAGCTGATGCTTCTTTAAGCAGGAAGTTGGATTAGATGATCCCCTGAGGTCCCTTCCAACCTGAATTATCCTGTGATCCTATGACTCAGAGGGATATGGGAGTTCTTTCCCCTCAGCAGTCCAAGTTTCCTCGTAGCCACAATAATTGCCATCTGTTTTCTCTGTGTCCACTACCAGTGGTTAACATCAGTGCTTTTGGTCCTGTCTCCAGGAGAGCGGTCTGCTATTGCTCTTCTGGGCCACCACTCCAAGTGGAACTTCTGAATTCTTTCAGGAAGCTATTGGTGACATACACATGGGATCTTAGACAAAAATATATTCACTAGACTTTTATCAATTCTTCCTTTGCCCCTGATTCCTTCATCTATGGCTGCCAATTACTCTAAGTACTCAGGATCCACCTTGATCAAGCAATGGCAATGGTTATGAAACTCGAAGACCAATGTACCAGGTTCACCCCTTCTTTTCCCAAGAAGAATGTAACGGCTACGCTCATTCCAACTGTCAGCCCAGCTGTTTTTAAGATAAATGCCTCAAAATGTTGCATACCTACCAATCAAGACTGACCCATACTAGTCAGCTTCCTTCTCTGAAAGTGCTGATGGAGCCATAGGGAACCTCTGTCTGTGTGTGACCTGAAGTTCTCAGAGAAAGGAAAAATGCCACACTGTCTGTGGCAGCATGGTATTAGAGTATAAGGCCACCAGTTTTCCACTGGCATAATCCAGATATTTCATGACCAACTAATAGCAACTGGTTTTTTGAGAAAAGGGCTCTTCTAGTGCATTTCATAGTTTTCAAATGTTTTTTTTTTGTGCTTGCAATAAGCACACATCTGGACACTTACATGTCTCATCACCCTTTAAGAAAAAGCTCCAGTTATATTTTATGTACTTCCAATCAATAACTTTTAGCTCGGTGACACATGCTGACATCAAATATGTGAAAGGTAACCAAGAAAAAAAAACCCACCATCTTCTGTGGAAAAATGTTATGGCTCAGATCTTTTAAAGAAACAGTGCATTTTGTAGGCATAAAGATAAATTCTGTAATTTATCTTTGTAGGCATAAAGATAAGTTCTGTAGCAACTGTAACAGCTACTGCTGTGGCATAATCAAAAACCCTGAGATTGTGAAGACAGTCTAGAAATACTGGTGCGCTGGGCCACGGTCTTGAGTTTCAGACAGACATGTTTGTTAATTATATGATACTGAGGAACGGCTAAATAAATCCTGATTTCTCTCTCTTCCTGTTCTCCTGATCTTTCAAAGACACAGAACACTGTATTCTAGCAGAGTAGCAAGAAGCCAAATGTGTTGCTGGTTGTTCTTTTGTGAAATAATGTTGCAATTAAGATTTATTTTTTTTTTTAAATTGGGATCAAATCCTTTAATACATTCCAAATATATTCCAGAACCTCCAAAGGAAATGAGGCTTACGCAATCCTCCTGCCTTTGTGTGCGTGTCATGTTATGTGTGTCTCCACATCTGCACCCTTTCTGTATTTTTTAGCTAGTTTGTTGGCTTGTTTCAGCCACTTGGTACAAGTAGGGCCTCAAGCAGATTTATTTCCTACACTTTTCACAGACAGGCAGCAAGAGATAAAAGACCTGATCTATTTAATGGCAAGTGGCTAGGAGGGAGCAGTGTGGGTCCCCTCAGTCTTGCTTTTCCTTTACTTTTGGTCACTGTTATCGCTCAGGCAAACCCTTCTTACTGCTGTTCTGTCCTTGCCTGTGTCCCAGGCACTAATTCGTAGCTGCATTTGCTAGAAGCTTTCCCTGTACCCCCAAACTGGTGTCTCCCTCTCAGCTTGTCAGCTGCTGGCTAATAATTCTACATACAGACCTGAAGTAGCAGAATTCCTTGTGCTCTTAACCAGTTTTTTCAAAGAAGATGGAGAACTTTTCGAAGAAGAAGTACATTCTACTTTCTCTTTGCCCAATTCTCTGATTTTTCTCTTCTCCAATCCACACCTTCCTTCTATCTGATAGAAGAAATATTCCTTCTATCCACACCTTATCTTCTACCCGTGTGCCAATGAATTATGACTTGCTTAGGCAATTTCAGCCCAGCCTGATGGAGAAGCATAGACTTTCAAAGATGTTTTGTGAGAATTGGATGAGTAAGAATCCTAAATTCATGCCTGCAGTGAGAACTTCCACCATTCAGGCCATCCAACATGCAGAGATCATCTGGACAAATGACACATGCTGGTGTATCAGCATGCCTGTAGCTCAGAGGTTAGCACAAGCCATCACCTCTCCAAGAAAATGACCTGGGAAGGCCAAAGTGACCTGGGAGGTAAGCTAGAGCACAGGCAGAACAACTCCAACAACCAAATCAGGGGGAACAGAGCACCTTGGCCAGGGCTGTTCCCAGGGCATCACAGGATAGTGTGCCATCCCACTGCAGGGACATGCAGCCCATCAACATGGGCTCATGAGTCTCATTGAGACTCATTGACATGAGTCAATGAGAGAGGCTCCCAGGACCACCTGACAGGCAGAGGAAAAGGTCACTGAATTAATGATTCCTAACTGTATCTTTCTCCAACAGAATATCATCAAAATAAGCATTTTCCAAAAACACCCAAAGAGCTGCATTTTTTTCATAAGACTGACACATTTTCAGCTAGGACTGACTGCCCTCTAAGGGAAGTTGAGCCAGGAGCTGAGAGTGATCACAACTCGGGTAGAGACCTTCTGGTGACCAGGGCACTGTCCCACCGCACCTGAGCTGGGCAAGCAGAGCAGGTTGGGCAAGCTAGAAACAAGGTCTATTGACAGTCCCGGATAAAGCAAAGCAATCGCTCACATCCAGGGTCCGTTTGAGGGAATCCAGCCAGAAACAAATGGAGTCAGAGCTGGAGATAAGGCTACAATGCAGGTCCTGAGTCCATCCAGGGCAACAAGCTAACTGCCAAATAGGTCTAAAGCCCATCCAGGAGGTAGTACCAGAGACAGGACCACAGATAGGCACCCATATGACATACCTCAGAGACTGAAACCTCAGGCCTGATCTTGGATGGAGCTCCTGGCGCAGGGGTCAGCCAACATGAATGAACCTTCCTGATGATGCTACTTAGAGCAATTAATGCCCTGACAGCCTGCTGACAGCCTGCTATTTTGTTGCATCAAACTGAAGAGAAGCTTTTAAATTAAAAGAAGAATAATTTGAATGCTTAAGAACTTGGCAGTACTGGCTTCTCCTCCATATTCCTATTACCAGAAGCTGCTTCTTAGCAATAGGTCAGGCTTCAATGTCATGCAGGAAATTTAGGGGTGAACAGACCCTAATCATCCTTATTTATCTAGACATAATCATGTTGTGAGTAAAAATCATTTATCTGAGAGCTTAGTGCATTAGGCTTTTAAAAAAAAAATTCTGATAAAGCACATTTGTATAAATTTATTACTAAATGTAAACCTTGTCCATGCCATTACTACTGCTCCACCTCTCTTATTTTCCTATATAAATATTTGTTTTGACTTAATAAATAAGAGCCATTACCAATACCAGAAATCATAAAACAAAAGCAGAGATCACTGTTTGTACTTTAATCACCTAAATATTGCATTTGCATTTACATACTATTGCCATTGTCTTGTAGTTAGCTTGATTTCTCACCATTTTGTGTTTTCACTGTCACATGAAAGGAATGAGCAAGTTAAGGGCAGACTAACAAAGGGATAATAAATCCCTGAGAAAATGTTACTGAGGAGAGGAAGTTCATCTAACACAGCTGCCAAGAATGAGGCAAATGAACATCTGCATTGGATTATAATGCTTCAGGAAAGCTAAAGGAGTCTGTGCTAAAAGAACCCTCTGTTAATCTTACTTGTTTTTTCCATTTCTCCTTTGTTTACACTTTCTTGGAGCCAAGGAAACACCAGTTTCTTTATTAGCACAATTACCATCCAGATGTGCAAACAAGTGCCTGTAAAATCCCATTTTTATATATGCTAGCATCAGGGCTAGTAAAAGCAACAAACCAGAATGGAAAACTGCAGGTAATTTTTGAGAAGTCACCTAGGGAAACACAAGCTTTAATTGAAACAATCCCTGTGCTCTGCAGCAGCAGCTGCTATAGCCAGGAATTCACTTATTCAGTGCCTTCTCTCCTGCTGTTTGTAGCACTTAGAATCATAGAATCATACAATTGTCTAGGTTGGAAGGGACCTTTAAGATTATCTAGTCCAACCATCAACCTAACTCCCATGAAAAACCATCACTAAACCATGTCACTAAGCACTATGTCAACCCGTCCTGTAAAGGAAAGAAGAGAAAATTCCTGAGCAACAGAGCAGAAGCTCTGCGATCAGGACTTCATAAATCTGCATAGACTCTCTTATCAATTGCATATTGGTCACACCTTACTCAGCTTTAAATTAAAAATGCACCTTTTTTCTGCTTTTTGCAAGTTCACCTGGGTGCCAGAAAATCCAACCAAGTTTTTTTTCTTTGCTCATGCATTACCAAAATTGTCTCAAAGTAAATCCTTAACCACTCTTGAAAGATCTCACTTCTGTTCCGGGCATCTCCCTCACTGCTATCGTTGCCATCGCAGGTGTAATGAGTTGATATGCACTGCTCATTTTTTTTGGGCAATACTCAAGAAAACATAAAAGCTGGGCACGCAAGACTGAGAAGGATGTAAGTCTGGAAAACTAGCATTTTGTTGCTCTAGTTAGCAAATGTGACTGTTAAGTAAGTTGTCTGGGGTTTGTGGTTTGGTTTGGGTTTCTTTCCCAAGAAGCGGAACTGTTCTAGGCAGCCCGAGTCAAAAACACAGAGAGGATGAAAGAAACTACAAATAACTGCCGTGCTTTATTTTTGGAAAATCTAAAATCTCAGAGCTGCTTCTCCTCCTTTCTCTTACAACTAACATTCAGGAACTTAGCTTTAGCTTCTCCTGAAAATATGTCCTGCTGGTTTTGTTTGATTGATTGTTACATACAGCACTTTGCTGTTTAAATTTTAAAAAGGTTGAGATTTCCTTCAGTCTTGGAAGACAGAAAGAGAAATGCCTCCTCTCTTCCTCTGTTGCTCTGCAGTGCATACCTCTCACGCATGATCCTGACTGATGTGAAAGTAAGGTGTAAAAATAGATTTTTCCCTCTTTGACTTCCTCTTTGCAAAGCGCATATTTGAAGGTTTTCTCTTTTCATTTTTGTTGGTCTTTTTGTGTAACCTGTACGTCAAAGACGTGGGTTTTACACAATTGTTGTGGAAGCTCTGAGGTTTGTGGCTGCTCCAGCTGAGGAAGGCAGTTAGAAGAAAACCCTGAAACCCAAGTAAAAGTTCCATATGTATACTTCAGCGATGGCAAAAATAGAAGTGTTTTCAGCTGGTTTGGCTAGGCAACAATAGGAAAAGGGTAGCTTTTCTTTAAATGCAGTCTAGGTAAGGAATTAATGTTAGATGTCTTGAGGAGTGACTGACACTGTTAATGTACCAGCACCCAATTTATACCACAGTAGCAGGTATCACAGAGGGTACCACGCCAGCAGGTGGAACTCTACATATGTATTTAGGTTTATTTCAGGTGTTCTGTTAATTCAGTCCTATCACCTAAGCACAAGCGGAAACTTTAAGCATGTTAATTTAAAACTGGTAAGAAAGCACTGAAAGTGAATGACAATGGATTTTTTTTTTCCAGCTGAGAGCTGACTGGATTTCTGGAAGGCTTTAGGGATGTGCTGTGTGTGTGCTGAGGAGAACCGTTTGTTGAAGCACGAAACATTCGCAGTATTGGTTCATACCCTTAAATAATTTATATTAGTTTTGACTAACTAGCTGCTACAGTTTCCCACACAGGTTGTCTGCCTTAGGTTGCGTTATACGGAAAGCTTAAAATAATTCAACAATGTCTGGTAAATAATCAGGAAAATCTTAATAAGCTATGCAAACTTTAAGCCGTTAGAAACTAACATTTGCACACTCTCAGTGAAACCGAATGGCTAAAAGTCTGTTCTTGCCTCATCACTCCAAGCAGACTCCAGGACTGCATCAGAACCGAAAACAGAAGAACGTCTGATATGGCTTACTCCTCTGAGACCTCACTGCAGGGAGAAGGGGGTCATCTGTGTCCCTGATGATGATCAGAGATGATCAGACAACAAGAGATGAGTCTCTGGGGCAGTGGGACTGGATAACACAGTGGAGGAACCAGTTGAAAGGAATGAAACAGGCTGGATCGATGGGCTGAGGCCAATGGGATGACGTTCAATAAGGCCAAGTGCTGGGTCCTGCACTTGGGTCACAACAACCCCATGCAGCGCTACAGGCTTGGGGCAGAGTGGCTGGAGCTGCCTGGCAGAAAAGGACCTGGGGGTGTTGGTCGACTGTCGGCTGAACATGAGCCAGCAGTGTGCCCAGGTGGCCAAGAAGGCCAACAGTATCTTGGCCTGTATCAGGAACAGCACGGTAAGTAGGACTCAGGAGGTGATCATCCCCCCATACTGGGCACTGGTGAGGCCCCACCTCAAGTGCTGTGTCCAGTTTTGGGCCCCTTCCCACAAAAAAGTCATTGAGGGGCTGGAGCGCGTCCAGAGAAGGACAACGAAGCTGGTTAGGGGTCTGGAGAGCAAGTCTTATGAGGAGAGGCTGAGGGAGCTGGGGTTGTTCAGCCTGGAGAAAGGGAGGCTGAGGGGGGACCTTCTCACTCTCTACAACTACCTGAAAGGAGGGTGTAGCCAGGGGGTGTTGGTCTCTTCTCCCGAGTCACAGGCGATAGGACAAGAGGAAATGGCCTCAAGTTGCGCCATTTCAGGCTGGATATTAGGAAGAATTTTTACACTGAAAGGGTGATTAAGCCTTGGAATGGGCTGCCCAGGGAAGGGGTTGAGGCACCATCCCTGGAGGTGTTTAAAAGACGGGTTAACATGGTGCTGGGGGACATGGTTTAGTGATCGTTTTTTTTGTCAGAGTTAGGTTGATGGTTGGACTAGATGATCTTGAAGGTCCCTTCCAACCTAGATGATTCTACGATTCTAAATGGGGCAGAAGCTGGGTTTCCAGTCTATGAGAACATGGAGAGACAGGCAGGGACTGGGAGCTGGAAAAAAGCCCATAACCAGGTGACACAGTGATGGAGTGGGTAACGGGAGCGGGACTCAGGAGATTAGTACCTGCTTCTCTTCACAGTTCAGCTGTTTTCTGAAGCAATAAAACATGATGACAGGGTATTCAGAATAGAGTCTGACTGGTGTTCAAGTAATAATGAGACTCTATGTCAAGCAGGATAAAACAGATGCTGAGTGAGTTAGCACTGCCTAATTTGCATATTGAGCAAGGAAGAAAATAAAGAAAATAATGATAAAGAGTTTTGTAGATAAAGGATATCATAAATAGACATAAAAAGCCAGATGGAAGATGTTGGCATGGCATTAATTAATTTACTATTTCTAAGTAATTTTTTACTGTTTCGTAGTGATTTTTAGAGTGCATTTTTTAGGAAGCAAGCAATGCATCTGGCAGAAAGAATTTGTAGCATCAGAATGTAAGCTAAGCTTTTACAGCTGTTTGCTTTTAACCCATGAACAAGGTGAAGCTCATTGCCTCTCAGCAGCAAAGGGAGAAAAAAGAGAATGAACACTTAAACTGATTTGCTAACAACCATCACAGCAATTGTAGGTAGTGAGAATCTTGATGGACAGGCAAGACAATTTTAGACTCTTTCGGCTAGTGTCAACCAAAATGGACAGAGTAGAACTGTCGAAGATCCTATAGTTCCTACCTATATAGTTGTTCTCCTGGCTTGTGTAGGAATGAGGTTCTCCCTCCCCCTAGGCTAGTGCTCCTACTGATACGAAGGCAGCAGAACCAAACTCCATGTCTGTCCTGAATCACAGAATCACAGAATGATATGGGGTTGGAAGGGACCTCTGGAGATCATCTAGTCCACCCCCCCTGCCAAAGCAGGTCCATCTAGAGCAGGTTGCACAGGAACGTGTCCAGGTGGGGTTTGAATGTCTCCAGAGAAGGAGACTCCACCACCTCTCTGGGCAGCCTGTTCCAGGGCTCTGCCACCATCAAAGTGAAGAAGTTCCTCCTCATGTTTAGGTGGAACTTCTTATGTTCAAGTTTGTGCCCATTACCTCTTGTCCTGTCACTGGGCACCACTGAGAAAAGACTGGCCCCATCCTCTTGACACCCTCCCTTTAAGTATTAAGAAGGTACATGGGTTCAGCCGTGTATTGCTCAGAGCAGCTGCTGCAGCACAGCAGATCTTTAGGAAATCAGGAAAAAATACTCTGCATAACCTTTTAATTTTATGTGTGGTGATGACAGCTTGCAGTCTGTTTTGACAGACCTTTAGCAGCGATGCACACACCATTCTACAAAGCGCTGCGCACGGATATAGCCGGGCTTCTCTGCTTCCTCTTCTCTTTCTGCTGCCCTTCCCAGCCCTGTGGTTACCAGTGCGTGGCTGGTGTTATCAACAGCAGAACAGACTGCACAGGGCTGTGCAGGGGAGTTACAGGGTAGGTCTGATGCAGATGCGTTAGGTTTATGCCAATGCTAAAGGGAATTATCCCTGATGCTATTGGGGCACATAGGGTAGGTGACCCAGAAGCTCCTGCTGGCCAGCAGTGCGGAATGAGCATTCTGGACTTTGAAGTTTCGACTGAGGATGGCCTAAGGAGCATTTGTGTGGTTACTGGGCTTTGAAAAAAGAAAAAACCCTGAGCGGTCTAGATAACTGCCAGGGTTGTAGCCATAGAGGTCCCAGGGCCAAGGTCTCATGTTCTGTGGGTAGATGTGGTACATTCCTGTAGATGATAACCTAGCTGGTGATAGTTAGCGAAGGTTTGGAGCGTATAAATAACAGCTACTTCTTTTTTTTTTCTTCCTTCTGGAAATAGTAGTTCATTTAATAAGAATCATCTCTAGTTATAAGCCTTGTCTTGATCTGTGTGAATTCTTCTAGCGGTGTGGAACGATCCTTGCTGGTGTGTCAGAAAGAATGCATTTGTTTAAGTTGTGGAGCCGAGGGAGGAAGAGGGGTTTGTTTTGTTTTGTTTTGTTTTTTTTTTAATAGGTTTTTGTAAAGCATTATTGGGTATGTTTGTGTGCTGAACAACTCTTCTTAAAATAAAAACAATTTAAAAAAAAAACAAACAGTCAGACCTACAACCTGTGAATCATGCTGTTGCTGGAAGCTTATTTTGCCCACATCTCATTTTCAAGATGCATAACCAACTGTGTTTTAAATTTCAGAAAAAAGAGTCAGGCACATGGGTAATGTGTTTCTTTCTGTCTCATAACTGTGGGTGGTAGCTATCCTGTCACACTCACAGGCAGCATAAATCTATTTCAAAGATCTTTGTAACACGGCTGCTCTGTGTTGGCAACTAAAAGCTGCTTCCCTATGTAACATGGATTTTTGTCACTTTGGAAGTGAAGTTTGGGGTTCATCAGAAACATATTTTCTATAGCAAAAATACGATTACGTCCGCCTGCCAGCAAATGTAGCCATCGTACTCAGATCATCACACACAGTGGCCTCGCTTGACTGACATTTTTCCACTGAGAGCTAGTGAGAACTGCGCCTGTTAAACTTCATGAGATCAGGAACTTCTGTTCTTCCATCTCTATCATTTGGACATTTCAGCTTAGTACGGGATGGCCTTTTTTTCTGAACAGATCTTAGTGTTACTTTATATCTTAATTTCATTTTTTCTTCCTGGGTTGTATTTAAAATTTTTAAAAAGTCCTGAATTCAAAGGAAATGTGTCTTAGGAGAGAGGAAGGAGTAACAGTCAGCGTTAATACAGTATTCCTCCCAGTACATGACTTCAGATGTTGACAACTTACTGTAAGACCCCATCTCCATAGCCAACACCAGAGTGAAACCACAAACATCAGGACCCAGAGGAGCAGTGGAAGGATGAGCACAACACCGGAAAAGGGGTAGGAGCTAAGAAATATGTGTGTTAAATTTTTAATTGTATTATTGCTATTATTGTGTCTTTTCCTGTATATAAGTACCCTAGCTACTTTATTATTCATTCTTTTTTCTACAATAATTAGATGAAGACTAATGGTTATGTTTGAATTAGACTGTTAAAAATTCCATTATACTAACGATCTCGGAGTCACAGATGGGTGAGGTGGGAAGAGACCTCTGGAGGTCATCTGGTCCAACCATTCTGCTCAAGCAGGAGTAGGCTGGAGTAAACTGCCCAGAACTATGTCTCTCTGGTTGGCTTTTGAATATCTCCAAGGATGGAGACTCAACAACCTCCCTGACCAGTGCTCAGTCACCTCACAAGTGTTTTCTGATGTTCAGAGCAAACCTCCCATGGTTCAGTCTATGCCCATCACCTCTGGTCCTGTGGCCGAGCACCACTGAAAAGAACCGTCATCCTCTTTGCACCCTCCCTTCAGATAGTTATATACTTTGATAAGATATACTTTGATAAGATACTTTGATAAGCCTGGATAAGTCTTTTCCAGGCTGTACAGTCAGCTCTCTCAGCCCTCCTCACAGGAGAGGTGTTCCAGTCCCTTATTCATCTTTGTGGCTCCTCGTTGGACTTTCTCCAGTATGTCCATGTGTCTCTTTTACTGGGGAGCCCAGAACCTGGTACTCCAGGTGTGGCCTCACCAGCGTTGAGCAGAGGGGAAGGATCACTGCCCTCAACCTGATCCTGCTGAGGATCACCATTACTCAACAGGAATGACCTGTAAGCCATCCCACCATGTCTCTGATTCCAACAAGGTTGTAGCCCTGCAGCTGCACACAGATCTCTAACTCCCCATGTTTATTCCCCATGCTATGTACATTAGCGTACATGCACTGCAGAGAGGCACCACAGAGTCCCAATTTTCCAGCAAGGGTCCGGGTCTTTCCAATAGAGTTGCCTTGCTTACGTGCAAATGCTGGAGGTGACCCTGCTTCAGGCTTGTTTTGTTGATTTTTTATTTCCTTTCTGACACATCACCCCCTGCTCTTTGCTTGTCAACCCTAACCATCCCTCCCTCACAGGACTGCTAGTAGCTCTGTCCTTCCACTGTCATTCCTAGTTTAAATCCCTTCTTCCCAGGTCAGCCATCCTGGTGGCAAAGATACCTTTGGCCTGCTTGTTGAGCTGAATCCCATCTCTCCCAGAATTCTTGGATTGATTTATTACAATATAAGAGGTGTGCTGCCTCTTTGCCCAGAAACAAGATTCTGAGTGTAACAACTAGATCTGGAAAAAAAATGTTGCTGTGTTGTTTGCTGTCATGCACATGGAATAAATGCCAGGTCTCATCCTGGTCACTGTCTTGATCTAAGTGTATATTTAGGGCAAGTACATTGAGCAAAATCCTCACACTGTAGGCATCTGAAAACCTTTTTCAATAAGGCCAGTTTTTTCTTTATCTAAGCAAAGCACTTGTACTCATTTTACCCGTGAAGGTGGATAATCAGTCCAGTCCATGTTGTCATGATGATTTACAAAGTAGAAGTTCAGGACAATAATCTAACGGAGATTAAAGACTTGGCATTTGCATCACCTTGCGATTGGCTCACAAAGTAGGATTTTACTTTGCTGAAAACTCTTACTTTATATAAACTGCTGGGACAAGAGGTTTGTCCCGGTGTAGGAGAGCATCCTTTTTACATGTTTATCTCAAGGCAGTTGTCCTGGTTCCAGTGAGATAGGGTTAATTCTCCCCAGGCTCTGGCAGGGACACAGGTATTCCATCCCATGTGAGCTATGCCTGGTCTATAGCCAGGAGCTTGCCACGGAAGGGGACAGAAAGTCACCGCTTAGAACGGGCTGGGGCGTCCCTGGTCTGGTCGGTGAGCAGTGGTACCATAATCATGTCTGTACATTCCTCTACCAGTGTTATTGTTGTTGTTTTCCTCTTCCCTTTGCTGTTCTGTTAAGCCGCCTGTGTCTCAACCCACGGGTTTTGCCTTTTTCTTCCCATTCTTTGCCCCATTCCACAGCTGGGGGGAGGTTGAGCGAGCGGCTACGTGGTTCTTTGCCGCTTGGCTGGAGCTAAACCACGACGGCAGCTTGAAAACTGGTGAGATCACTCCTTGGGTCGAGCTCCATCAATATTTTTAAAAAGGGAGATATTTGAGTTGAGTTAGATTGCACGGAATGGGGAGAGGGATTCTGCTGAAGCTTTTTACTTTCTCTACCCTGCTGTAGGCCGTGTGTGTGTGGAGGAGAAAATGTTTCTTCAGCTCAGCTGAACATGGAGACAGGCAGGGAAAGTGCTGCATATAGTTCTTTCTGGGTTTATTCATGTAAAAGGAACGTATGACATTTAGTCTGAATGGAGCCTTTCAGTGCAATGCATGTACTTAATATAGTTAAGACTTAAATTTCAAATGCGCTTTAAAACTATGTACCCTTCTGCTAATGATAAATTTATTTAATATAGCAATAGGATCAGTGTCAACATGCAAGTGAGTTTAAATTACAAGCAGAACATCTACTTATGCTTGGTTTTACAGTTGTCCCACGTGCTGTATTGCGTAATTTCAATTGCTTGTTCAGTTTCTCAAGACTGAACATTTTGAATTCTGACTTTTGTGTCTCATGCCAGTACTATAAACTTCTTCAGAAGCAGTTCAGCCATTTCTGCAAACAAGAATTTTTGCGACGCTGTCAAATAATTGGTTAATAGCTCTCATGTTTTCACGTTTTAAAACTGATAGGGACACACTGACACTCGCATGTGCCAGCAAAAGTACTGAAATATCCTGATTCACGGCATATACCACTTGAATTACTAGAGCATTGCACAAGACATGCTTTGCCGGTAGGTTGCATGGATGCTTGCTTACAGCAGAAGTATCACAGCCTTTTTCCTCTTCTACTCATGCTGCCTAAGCAAAAGACTGAGTCAAAGTTTGTAGAGCGGAAATATTTATGTCTAAACGTTTATCCTTGGTTTCCTTGCCACCTGGTGCCAGGTAACATACCCAGACTTCCCTTTCCTTCTGCTTCCTAACTGGCTTTCAGTGATCTTCTCAGTTTTGTCCTCACCTCCTCCCAACTTCCTGCCCCAGGCTTTTCACTCAGTCTTACTGTCCTTTTTGCACACTTTTCTCTGTAGTATTCATCCGTCCTCCCCACTAGTCTGATTCCCCTCATGCCCACCTGTGTTCCCAACAGACCTGGTCTCTTCCCTTCTAAAAATCATTTTCCAATGTAAGTATTGATGGGAATCACAGAATGATCTGGGCTTGGAAGGGACCTCTGGAGATCATCTAGTCCAACCCCTGTGCCAAAGCAGGTCCACCCAGAGCAGGTTGCACAGGAATGTGTACAGAAGGGTTTTGACTGTCTCCAGAGAAGGAGACTCCACCACCTCTCTGGGCAGCCTCTTCCAGGGCTCTGCTACCCTCAAAGTGAAGAAGTTCCTCCTCATGTTTAGGTGGAACTTCTTGTGTTCAAGTTTGTGCCCGTTCCCTCTTGTCCTGTCACTGGGCACCACTGAAAAAAGACTGGCCCCATCGTCTTGACACCCACCCTTTAAGTATTTATAGGCATTGATCAGATCCCCCCTCAGTCTTCTCCAAACTAAAAAGACCCAAGTCCCTCAGCCTTTCCTCATCAGAGAGGTGCTCCAGGCCCGTTAATCATCTTTGTAGCACTGAATAGGTGATCCCTCTTCACTACAAGAACTTGGAGGCATCAAAGAACACCATCAGGGCCTGAGTCAAAAACAAAGAAGCAGAGACTTCTTCATGAAAGGCATATAAGAGCAGCAGCCCTCCTTGCCAGGGGATATTGTGAATGCCAAACATTTATACATGCTCAGGAGAAGTCTAAGCAAACGAGAAATCTTTTATTCTTTTCTAGCGTGGTTCTCAACTCACTCAGGCCTTGGTGCGTACTGCTTCTCAAACGCTAACCTTGCACAGGAATATTTTTACGATTCTAAAGTCATATGGTTATAGAGACTAGAAATGCGCAGCTAAGAAATTTGTGTTGCAGTCAGGAGGAAAAAAACAAACAACAAACTTCTCAACACAGAGATGATGAGAAATACAAGAACCCTCAGCCAGACTAACTCGGTGAACCAGTAAGAACCGCGACAGCAGAATTGTAGTCTGCCACTTCAAATCTTAAGGAATGTAATCAGTTGACAGAGCTGAGGAAAGTAAACAAAACTTCTGCCTGGAAAACCGAGATTTTTAACTGGGGGGGGGAGGGTGGAATTTCAGCTTAGCTGGAGACAGCACCGGAGGAAAGCACTTACCTCCTGACTCAAAAGGAGTCCCGCTGCATTTGAAAAGGAAGAGACAAACAGCAAGGTTAAAACTGAGTGGATGTGCACAAATGTCACTGCCTTTGCGGGGAGGAAGAAAGACAGATATAGCAGATGTAGAGAGCCTCTTAATATTCTGTAGTTCTTAGGACTACAAACGGACACTAGAAACTCAAGGCACTCCAAGGAGTGGGAGTAATAAACCGCTTGTATTTAGAGATTCCTCCACTGCTGTCCATTTAAAACTAATGGAATGCAGAGGTCAAGAATGTTCTTTGCCTTGTTTTCCTTTATCCAGTAGCATTAAAAATATTCAACATTGGCCAGAGAAGCACGTTAAAATATCCAGCAGAATCTAAAGAATGTCTCAGCAACATTTCATGTAGATCATCTGCATGAACAGTGTATCACCTATGGGAGAAGGAGAGGCGTTACTTCCTTTTTTTTCTATGAATTTTCTAAAATCTTTGCAGCTTATACTGTAAAAAACCCCTTAAATAGTCATTTAAATTTTATAAATTTGGAGCCTGATCATACATTTGTCTCTTAAATATGTTAATCTACTATAAGGCATCAAAGCAGACATACCTTTTGGCCATATATACCAGACAAACCCTATACTGCTAGAGGAGGCATTATGCAGGTATGCCTCTGACATTTTATGTATAGAGAGATAGAAAAATTACTATTGAAAGGAGGAACGGAGTTTAAAAATAATTTGACAGGCCTAATAATGACTCCTGGTAGCTATTGCTAAAGATTACCTGGAAAAAAAAATAAATGGAAAAGCGAGCCAGGCTTGTAAATACATACGTTTTACAAGAACACTTAAAAATCCAGTATTTTCTCCTGGGATAACATATGTCTAGTGTCTTAGATAAAGGCATAAAATAAATGCTTTTGGTATATGACCTGCACAAATGTTGCAAACGCTGTTCCTATAAGCAGCACTGATGGAGAAAGTTTTGGGGGAGAGAAAGGGAAGAGCTGACAGCCTCGTGTAGGAAAGGTTAATGATGAACTTCTTTTCAGTCCTAATACAGTACGACAGAGCAGATAAAGGGGAGTCCTTGGTCCTCTGAAGAAGATAAAAGTGTGCGTTTATAGTAAGAAACTTGATTAAAATATACTTTGATCTCTTGCTCCCTTATTATTAAGCAGAGGGTGGATAGTGGGTAATGCTGGTCTGTGCCTCAGCTAAAAATACACCTGAGGAGAGCTGACCTGTTGTGGTTTCTAACCTAAAAGAGGAGTCTGGGGCAGAATCAAGACTCTAGCTTTTAAAGCCCTTGCCTCTGTATTTCCTTTTTTAATTAAAACAAAAAAAAAATCCCCCAAAAAACCTGAAACAACCCCCCCCAAAAAACCCCACCACAAAAATATCCACGGTGCTATGAAATTCCTCTTCTTTCTGTTTATTGCTTGTGATTGTCATTTCGTTACTGCCAAAAACTTTACTCCTGTCCGTTCCCCGCTCCACCCCCCACCCCCCCCCCCCATCCTAGGTAAACCCATTTTTAGTTTGGAATCTCCTAAGGCGATCTTCAGCACCTTCCAGCCTCGATCTACCAAGAACCCATCCATCTCTTCCCACAGGCAACTCCTTCCAGGCTCCCTCCCGTCCCAGTCAAAAAAAACCCAAAAAACCCAACAGTGCCAATTGTAGTCTTTGTTTAAAAAAATCTCATGACTTAAAAATTGTCTGGTTAATCTCGAGCTTATTCTTCCAAAAATTCTTCCTTCGGCGAGAATTGACTTTGAAGTGCTACGTGTGGGGAAAAAAAAAAAAAAAAAAAGGCTTTTCATGAGGCTAGGAGGGAGGGGTGAAACACCACTTTTAATGGAAACTATTAGAAATGCTTAGCTACAGGAACTCTATAGCAGACACGTATATGTGCAGCTGCTGAGGTAGATCCACCCTCTTAATCTACATGGAGGGTGTGAATCTTCGTAAACAGGAGAATTACAGAATCCGTCAGAGAAAAGGGTGTGCTTTTGAGTTGTCCCTGCGGGTGACAGAAAACCTGTAAGATGCTACGGCTCCCAGCTGTACGTTGCAATCTGACTGTGACTGCTCTACCCTGCTGGCATCCTAAAGCTCGCTTCTCTTAAAGTATGGTACAAGTGGCCAAAAAAATGTCCTATTCCTATCGGGACTCCTGTCGTTGGCTATTATGATGCTGGATGGAAGGGTGTTGGAGGTCGTGTTTTATTGGTTAAGTGGAGGTTATGGGGGGGTGGGACGGGACGGGGGGAGCTGGAGAAGCTACGCTGCTATCTGCCAGGGTACAGGGTGGTCTTAGAGACACGAGCGGGCAGCGATGACATTGGGGTGATGTACAGCAGTAAGGGGTGTCCATCAATAAGTGAAGTAGGAAGTTTTCGGCAGCGGTCTGACAGGGAAGCCTACGGGGAGTCAGATTTCAGAGCCGGAGCAGTAAATTGCAGTGAGTCACACACAGAGCCTGAGAGCTGCCTTTGTTCCACTTGTGTCTGAACGTTGGAGGAGAAACAGCAGGCTCCAGTTTTTATTAACTTCTTATTTTCTTAAGCGTAAAACTCATGTGCGCTGAACTTCTTCCTCACTCGAGGTCTTTCAACTGACTTTCGAAAAATGCTCTCATGGTAAGAACTCTCACTTCTAAATCTTACTTTTCCTTCTTTTTTTTTTTTTCCCCCCCTTGTGCTTCTGTATTACACTCTTTGGTTTCATACTTTCCCACCCCTCACCCCCCCCCCCTTTTTTTTTCTTTTTTTTTTTTTTTTTTTTTTGGCACACCTGCTCCAGGCATGCCTGGTGGACCTGGGACATGCTGCTCCTGCTCTTTGGCTTGTCAATCCACGCTGGTTCAGCAGCTCAGATCATAGAAGGTAAGGCTTCTCCAAATCACGTCTTATAAATTGAGAGTAAGGGTTAATTTTAAGATATGCTTTCCTAATATGGAAAGAGACCACATTCCAGATCTTCGTTTTCTCTGCCGCTGACTGTTCCTCAGGGGAGCTGCTGCAAGTTTTAGGATCTTAAATTGCCATTCATTCTGGAAAAGGGAAAATATGTTGGTTCCCCAGCTGCAAGGCAGCCTGTCGCGCCTGCTCTCTCTCAATAGTTCTTCAGAGTGTAATAATCAACAAAAACGGAGAATACTGAATTTTCTGGGGGCGTGTCACGTCGAAGAAAGGTAGGAGAAAGCAATGAGGGTAGATGTACGTGTCGACACCTCAGGAACGTGCCAGGCACGGCGCGAGTGCACAGACTCTCTCAATGTGACGCTTGTTCAAGTGCATAGAGATCTCTCCCGGTCAGCGCCTGAGCGAATTGTCATTCTCCGGTCTCCTGAGTTAAACGTTTAGTTTTATGTTAGTTAAGTGTTTAGTTTTACCAGCTATGGGCTAGTAGCGAAAAGTCTGTAATTGCAGATCATACGTTCCTGTAACAGAGCCAAACCCCTCAGCATCTCTGGAAGACACAGCCTCAAATTTAATTTAAGAGAGAGAACGCCGATTTAAAAGTTTACATGTAATTTTCAGAAAAGTGAAAAAGCTTCATATATTTCATACTTTTCCATTATGGGCAATGATACTTATGTCAAAAAGAGGTTTTTTTACTCTCTCATCAAAACCAGCCTGAATTTGTTATGAAAATGACCCCTAGAGAACTGTGTGATAGGAGCACTAGAAATTATTGAAGAGAAGTAGATACTGCCCATGAAGACTTTAATGCCACTCAGACTGGTTTTTTTTCCTTTTTAACTGACGCTGCCATAGAATAGATGGGGCATCTTAAGAGACAAAGCTCTAGGTAGTTATTTCAGTAGGAGAAAAAAACACAGATTGGTTATCACTGACAAATGCTGTAAGTGCAGATGAGAAATATGTAACACCGCATTAATTAAGGAAGCAAACTGGAACCAGCTATTAGAATGAGGGAAACGTTGTTGTATGTCCAAACAGTGACAGAAATAGAATATATTGCATATACATTGGAGATAAATCTGTTGCATCAGGTGAAAATATTTTTCTGGACCTGATGAATGACAGTGCAGGGAGCGAGATCCAGACCGAAGAGAACCGAATTTTGGCGCATAAAAGTTAATAAGCAGAAGCTCATTAAAACTACAAGCACAGCGATAAAAAGAACAAATATTTATTTGACACGCTATTTCTTTTTTGGTGGATCTGTGCCAGTTTCTATAACCTGAAGCTTTGGTAGGCAGCTGTTTGATATTCTTTAAGTATCCTACCCTGTGAAAGTCAGATCAGAAGTGAGAAGTAGGAAGGACAACCCCCGCTGCTAGAGGACAGTGCAGAATCTTACTACTGCTGCAAAGGCTCCTAACCTTACCGTGAATGAAGATCCAGTGGGGTTATGCAAGTCTCCTTAGACCACTGGAGTCTTGGAGACTGTTCTGGGAACATGTTCCTGCATGATTTTCCTAGCCTAATATTCTTCCCTACTCATTTGTCTGTTAATGCAAAAGTTCCCGTTCCCAAATTTTACCAAATTTCTTTCCCATCTGATTTTTAAGTGCCTGAAGTAATAGGGATCTCATGCATTCTATGCCATAACAGCAGACTATGTTATAAGCAGTATTTTCCTGATGCTTGGTTTAAATGTTTTCATCTCCTGAAGTCAGGTGCTGAGAGCTAGACATTCCCAGAGCTGCAAATCCACGAATGGTGTGAATTCTCCCTGTAACTACTGAAGAGCGAAGGGGTGTATGCTTCAAATCTTTCAGTCTAACTATTGCAGAAATAACCTCTTTTTCCTTTCCCACAGGTTCTTCTAGTAATAGAGTGCAGAGAAATAAATTGTGGATTTAAGATGAAAGTGTTTGGAGTCACAGCAAGATGAATTGACCCTCTGGTATTCAGGCCTTTTGCTGCTAAATTTATGCTTTGTCCAGTGTCCATCTCGTCACAGTCTCCTTTAAGATTACTGCTTTCCAGGATTCTCCAGCCCACTGAGTGTTGCTGCTCTGCTTTTCTGAGGGCTGACCTCTCCTCTGTCTCCCCATAGCACATATTTATATCTCTAAATTCCTTTTTATATAAGAGGAACTGGGAATGAGTCATTGTGGCTTTAGAGGAACAGTGCAGGTGCCTTCTGCTGTACCATTGTACAGGCTGTATGCAAAAAGAAAAAAAAAAATACCTTGAGATGTTCTTCAGTTGGTTAAATAGTGTCAAGAAAGCAGCTCATGGATTATTCACTGAGGGATGGGGAAGCAGTAACTGACTTGCTACAAATCTGCAGACAAAGCAGTGACCCTCAGAGAGTTTTGAGGAGAAAAGTTTGTCATCTTTGCCTTCAACAGTCAGAGAACCTCTTCGATGAGGTCTATAGTGAATTTGCTTAGATGCTTAGGGGCCTGGAGCATCTCTCTTATGAAGAGAGGCTGAGGGACTTGGGTCTTCTTAGTCTAGAGAAGAGGAGACTGAGGGGGGATCTGATCAATGCCTATAAATACTTAAAGGGTGGGTGTCAAGAGGATGGGGCCGGTCTTTTTTCAGTGGTGCCCAGTGACAGGACAAGAGGGAACGGGCACAAACTTGAACGTAAGAAGTTCCACCTAGACATGAGGAGGAACTTCTTCACTTTGAGGGTGGCAGAGCCCTGGAACAGGCTGCCCAGAGAGATGGTGGAGTCTCCGTCTCTGGAGACATTCAAACCCCACCTGGACATGCTCCTGTGCAACCTGCTCTGGGTGGACCTGCTTTGGCAGGGGGGTTGGACTAGATGATCTCCAGAGGTCCCTTCCAACCCCAGATCATTCTGTAATTCCATGATTCTGTGATTCTGTGGAGGGTGCAGATAAAACCAAAAGCCTTAGCAGCCCTCCGCAGAGGGCTTGAGCTCTACCACGTCTTTGTAAGAGATATTAGAAAGATTAGTTAGAAAATCTTGATCTGTTTCCTATCAGGAAAAGTGTTTTGACCAGGTCGTGTTCTTCTTGAGGAAATTGTGTAATTATGGACAGTTCCTACAGAGAAGGAGGAGACAAACTGAAAGAATGGCGGGAAAGTGTAGGGGGACCATTCAGATGGCTGTCTTTGAAATTGTTTGAGAACTTCTGGGTTTTAGTTTAACTTTTTAGTGAATTTGCGTGATGTTGGGGCTTTTGTTTCAGTAGAAGTGTTGCTTTCATTTCCAAGTCCTAGAATGTCTGACTACTGCTTTCATTGTAAAATGGGACAGACAATAAAAGGGAGTGTTTAAAACCATGAGTTACTGATTAGCGCACAGTACGAGCTGAAACCCCTTCTTGATCAAAATGACTTCTGTTTAGCCTGTTAAAATGAAGTTTGATATCTGTAATGTAATTTGTAGATCAAGCTACGTGTTGTGACAGAATGTAAAAAAAAGAATCGAAATATTTCATTCAGAATTTTAAAATTCTGTTGTATGTTCTGCGAATTGATAGGATTTGGTCACTGTTTCACCAAAACTTTTAAGAAATACTTGGATCTTACTTTAGAGTGAAACTGGAGTTCTGAAATCTCAGCAGTTCCTGTGAGTTAGAACTCTGAATTTTTACTAACTCTGTTGGAAGATTTTAGTCCCTTTCATTGCACCTCTCATTGCACATGTACAAAAAGGCAAGGAGTAATATGCTTTATTCCTCTTCCCCCAAATACAGTGCCATTTGAACTATGGAGCGCTTTTGCAGTTTTTCTCCCGTGTTCATGACAGTTGCGCACACAGAGTACCCTGTTCTGCTGGGGTTTGTGGTGGAGCATGAAAGACGTGTTATATTGGTGTCTTAATAAATTACTTCATCCCTTCTCCTTTGCCCAAATGACAATTAAGCATGTATCTGTCTGTACAGAAAAGTCTAGCCTGTCTTATTCTGTCTGGTATTGCCTCGTGGTACATGTACTTGGCCTTTAATTACACCTCATAATGTATCTTGATTTACATTGATTAGCCTGGCTGTTTTTTCCACGATGCTTTGTACCTTCAGCTACAAATTAAGTTAGTGAATAGAAGGTGTTCAGAACACAGTCCTGAACATCCTGGTACCCAGACTGTGGACAGAACAAAAGTTATAAAATCTGAATGCTAACCCTGCTGAATTTTGAATGATAGAGTCCTCCCTATGACTTGCTGTATTCCGTTGCAAAAGTCGTGTTTATTCTTCCAGGCAGTTTATCTAGGCAGTTATCAGCATATTTCAGTTCTTGGCATTCATATCAATTCATGCCTTTAAAAAAAAAACATAGAAAATAAATGTTTAAATGTAGGTGGTTCTGCACTTTGTATTATGTTTATGTGCTCTAAAAGAAGCTTTACAAATTTCTCATTGACATCTGGGTTTTATTATTAGCCGAGCTGAACAGTGCTTTCTTGCCCGAAGTAACATGCTCAGCAATAGTTCACATAAAGTAAATATTTGTCTCTTTCCTTGGCTCTCTGTACACAGAATGGCTGTCATTAGGCTGTTGACATAAACTTTGCACTCATGACCCGCTGAGTTTATTGGAGAAATCCTGAATTATTGACTTTCATTGGCTGTTGATCAATTGGTGTGAATCATACAAGCTGCTAGCCTGCGCTTCCCTTCACAATGAACCAACATAATGAGTGTAAATAAATATCTATAGAATCATAGACTTGTCTAGGTTGGAAGGAACCTTTAAGATCATCCAGTCCAACCACCAACCTAATGCTGATAAAAAAACCCATCACTAAACCATGTCACTAAGCACTATGTCAACCCATCTTTTAAACACCTCCAGGGATGGTGCCTCAACCCCTTCCCTGGGCAGCCCATTCCGATGCTTAATAACCCTTTCCGTGTAAAATTTTTTCCTAATATCCAATCTGAACTTCCCCTGGTGCAACTTGGGGCCATTTCCTCTTGTCCCATCGCCTGTGACTTGGGAGAAGAGACCAATCCCCGCTTCTCTACACCCTCCTTTCAGAAGGAGCATTGCAGAATATGCATTTAAAAACTTGTTTCTACCAAGTAATTACTGTACGTGCTTTGAGTATTAAACGTGCACAATCACACTGACTTATGTGGTGACAGGGATGGCTCTTTCCCGAGACAGGACACAATTACAGTAATGCTGGTCTGTATGGAGCACAGCATTTCATAAAGATAGCTTAGACGGTACTGTATCCTCTTGTACCAGACCGAATATTTGGACATCCTCAAACTGCACTGAAGTCTATATTGAGCAAGCCACTGTGTATCTTTCAGAGGCGTCTTCAGGCTGTTAGCAGCTGTTGTGCATGTTTTTAATGTGGAGCTAAGCCTGATTTCATACTTGATAAAATGCCTTTCTGTGCAAAACATAGTTAATTTACGATAGAAAACCGGTTGGGTTCAGTCAGGGTTATCTGCATGAGTAGCTGGGGAGTGCTAACACCAGTAGAACAAACCTGATTTAGAAAATTTGTTCCATTTTGTCACTTTTCTAAATGGATTAGTTTTCTGTGTAATACCCTCTACGTGCTAATTCTCTTGGCCAATAAACTACGTTTGCTAAGCTACTCTACTAGGCAACAGAAGATTTTTTTTTTTTTTGGCCTTTTTTGAGGCCTCAGAAGGGGAAACCAGCTGGGGCGGATATAGCATTATAATGGCTGTCTTCATTTCCTCTCTGAAGGCGTCCTGGTCACACTGGAAGCCTGCAGTAAGCACTTGTTTCCATGAGCCAGCAATGTGCCCTTGTTGCCAAGAGGGCCAATGGGATCCTGGGCTGCATAGGGAAGAGTGTGGCCAGTAGGTCGAGGGAGGTCATTCTCCCCCTCTACTCTGCACTGGTGAGGCCACAACTGGAATACTGTGTCCAGTTCTGGGCTCCCCAGTTCAAGAGAGACAGGGAACTACTGGAGAGAGTCCAACGTAGGGCAACTAAGATGATTAAGGATTGGAGCATCTCCCTGATGAGGAAAGGCTCAAAGAGCTGGGGTTCTTTAGCTGGAGAAGAGAAGGCTGAGGGGAGACCTTATCTATGTTTACAAGTACCTAAAGGGTGGGTTGAAGGATGATGGAGCCGGACTCTTTTCAGTGGTTTCCAGTGACAGGACGAGGGGCAACAGGCACAAGCTGGAACATGGGAAGTTCCATTTAAATATGAGGAGAAACTTCTTTCCGGTGAGGGTGCCAGAGCCCTGGAAGAGGCTGCCCAGGGAGGTGGTGGAGTCCCCTTCTCTGGAGATTTTCAAGACCCTCCTTGATGCAGTCCTGAGTAACGTGCTCTAGGAAATGCTGCTTTAGCAGGGGAGTTGGACTGGATGATCTCTACAGGTCCCTTCCAACTCTGAGAATTTCGTGATTCTGTGATCTGAGTAGAACTAAAAATCTCAACTGCGCTTGCATTTGCCACTAAATGGTGTTTGAAGGACCTGCTCTGCTGAGAAAGGCCGTACTGAAATACCTCCTTTCGATGTTGTTCTGGCTCAGCCCTAGACAATGCAACACAAGGAATTTCTTGAAAGAAGTCCTAGTGGTCTCCTGTTTGGGCAGTGCCATGCCTACTCGCAGACTCCCCACAGCATTGTGCTATAGCTCTGTTATTCAATTTGTGTCCTACGCAGCAGCTGCTGGGTAAAAACCGCTCGTTCCAGGTACTCCAGGTACTTCTGGTAGTACCTCGTAGCAAGCACCAATTTAATTAAACTGTTTCAGCTGTGATTTATTTCTCAGTTGTTAAGGGCAATGCCTGATCCTGATGATCTAGTGTTTGGAACTGAACTGCCGCTTCTTGCTGCAGAAGTGAACGGATGACTGAAGGGAATGAGAAATACTGCTTTAAGTGGGTAGGAGTAGTTAGCGGAACGCAGTGATTTATGCTGTCGGGCATAAGAATCGCCTTGGCTCGTTTGGTTCAAGCAGGTGGACACAGACACCTGCTTGAAATCCAGATTTCAGCTGCAAGCTGCCGTTTCAATAAATGAGTAGCAGAAGGGAAGATCTTTATCTTGGCGCTAATTACGCCAAGCGCAAATAGCGCAAATGGCGCTATTTACGTTTGGGATATTCAAAGGGTTCAAAAGTACTTCTTTCTTATTCTAACATGTTAATTTCCAAACCAAACACTTGCTTTGGAGGCTGCCCGTCCTTTTGGCTGCGATTCCTTCCCCTCTCCTTTGGTGCGCGGGCTGTGGATCGGTTTGTTTTTTCTCATTCTGGTATCTCACATTTGATCAGATTCTTGCAGTAGCCTTGCCAATTCACACAGCGTGCCTCGGCCAGAAAGATACTGAATTGTGCGGTTCAGTGAAATCTGATTGCTTTATTTCAGATGTCGCTAACGTTATCTATTGAAGAGAGGATGTCTATTTACCACCACTCTTTCTAGGTCACCAAACAATCTTTTCCCGATTGGCCAACCCACATAATTACAGCAGGTTTAAAAACCAACAGAATTAGGCAGCAATTTGGACTGTGGTGAATTCTATCCATCTTCCCATCTCTAGTAACTCCTGTTCCCAAACATGGGAAGTCACAGACGTTGCAGAGAGCAAAGACCAAGTAGAATTCTCCCAAAGAATGAGTAAAATGGGCAAACCCTAATTTTAGTGTATTTGCATATGAGGAGTGTGAAACAACAGATGTATTCAGGACACCTTCTGGTGAGAAAGCCTTGGAAAAAGCAATAGACAGGGCTGAATGTACCCTGCCAAAGAACTGCAGTATTTTAGAATCATAGAATCATAGAATCGTCCAGGTTGGAAGAAACCCTTGGGATCATCGAGTCCAACCATCTACCCTACACTACAAAGTTCTCCCCTATATCATATCCCCCAACACCACATCTAAACATCTCTTAAACACATCCAGGGATGGTGACTCAACCACCTCCCTGGGCAGCCCATTCCAATGCCCGACCACTCTTTCTGTGAAACGACCACTCTTTCCGTGAAAGATGAGTATGAGATGATATCATCATATGATATGATATGATATATATGAGATATATATATCATATAGATATATATGATATATGATATGATATATGATATCATCATATGAGATGATATACTTTAAATGAGTATCTGTCTTACAGCCCAATCTGAGAAGAACCAGGGTCTGAACCAAGTTTTTCTGAAGGGTTCTGAAAGAAGCCAGGGTTTTCTGGAGGCACTCAAGCGTGTTTCATTCCATACAGCCAACGGATGGAGGCCTGAAACTCATAATAGTGATTCAGTGACGAGATTTTAATTTGAACAGCACCTTCATTCATGGTCTTTTGCTTCATCTTCAGCACAGAAGATAGATAGAATATTAACAGGAACGGGCTTTGGCCAGTTCATTCTATGCTTGAGAATCTCCGGGGTCTTATGACTCCAGGTCTATCTCCACTGCTGCCACTGAAGTCACTTTTTGCTGTGATCAGTTCCTACCACAGTCACTTATAACTGCTCAGGTAGCATCAACTTCCAGTCCTATTTGTGGCATATCTTTCTTTGAACTGTGAAATCAGTTCCATATATAGTCAGGATGTCTGACTGCTTCTTTGGAAAGCTGAATATAGCTTTTGACTTTCTCTGCACTTTTTTGGTCGTCGGTGACTAAGAGTGACTAATTGCATGGACGTTGCTCATTGCATTTTATACCCACTTCCCTTCTTACAGCGATACGCATTACCTAACTCAAGGAGAACAGAACCCACCTAGGAATAATTTTAATTCTGTGCTGCCTGCTAAAGAGTAAGTTGATGACTCTTGAGAGAAAAGAATATTGTTCCAAGACACGCTTCAGAGTTTCCTATAAGCACTAGCTATGTTGGGTGGATATTCTGAGTAGCCCGTAACTGGGGTTTACTCAAAACGGTTTCAGAACATAAATCAATGTGGCATCCAAGCTCTGATTCATCTCTCCTGGTGATATTTCATATGACTTAACTCAAACAGTAAAAGGAAGCCTATAAGAGGTGGAAACAGGCTCAAGGTGGCATAGCAAAAATATAGGGACACTGTCTGAGAGGACAGTAATGACATCAGGAAAGCCAAAGTCCCTGTGGAATTAAATCCAGCAAGGGATGGGAAAAGCAACAAGAAGGGCTTCTGCAAGTATACCGGCAGCAAAAAGAAAACTAGAGAGAATGTGGACCTGCTGCTGCATGGGGCAAAGAAGCCTAGTGACAGTGGCATGGAGACAGCCAAGATACTCAATGCCTTCTTTGCCTTGCTTTTTACTGGTAGGATTTCCCTTCAGGAAACGGAACCCCTGAGCCCACTGATAAAGTCTGTAGCAGTGAAGATTTACCCTCCATTGAGGAAGACTCAGTGAGGGAACACTGAAACCAGTTGGACGTATGCAAGTCCACAGGACCTGATAAGATGCATCCATGAGGGCTCATCAAGCTGGCTGATGTCATTGAGCTAGGACTCTTAATTATCTTTGAAAGATCCTGCTGATCAGGAGAGGTTCCTGAAGACAGGAAGGAAGCCAATGTCACTCCTAATATCAAGAAAGGCAAGGAGCAGGACCTGGGAACTACAGGCTGATCAGCTCACCTCAGTCCCTGGGAAGGTGTGGGAGCACATAACCATGGAAGCCACTTCCAGGCACAGTAAGAGCAAGGTGATTAGGAGTAGTCAGCACACATTTGTGGAGGGGAAAATCACACCCAAGAACATCATAGCCTTTTGCAATGGAATGACAAGCTCAGCGGGTGAGAGAAAGACAGTTGATCTTTGTGGTGTTGACTTGTACAAAACCTTCAACGCTGTCTCCTGTAACATCCACATTGATAAACCCATGAAGTATCGACTAGATAAGTGAGGTGGATTGACAACTGTCTGAACTACATGTGCTTGAAGGGGCGTAATCAATCAGTGGTATGAAGTCCAGCTGGATGCCAGTTCCTACTTGTGTATCCCGTGGTGCATACTAAGACCAACACTTTTTAACACAGTCCTTAACAACATGGATGATGTGATAGATCGCACCCTCAGCAAGTTTGCAGATGACACAAAACTGGGAGGAGTAGCTGAAACACAGGTTGGTTGTGCTGCCATTCCGAGAGAGAGGCCGGAAAAACGTATTGACAGAAATCTACTGGCGTTCAGCAAAGGAAAATGCCAAGTCCTGCACCTGGTGAGGATTAACCTAATCCGAACTGGGGTAGGACTGGCTGGAAAGTAGCCATTGTATGTACTCATTGAAAGTAGCCTTGCTGAAAAGGACTTGGAGGGTTTTGTGAACAAGCTGATCATGAGCCAGCAATGTAACCTGTGACACAGAAGGCCACGAGCACCCTGGGCTGTGCTTGGAAAAGCATGGGCAGCAGGATGAGGGAAATGATCCTTCCTCTCTGGAGTAGCATCCAGCTCTGGGCTTCCCAGTTTAGGAGAGACGTGGACATACTGGACAAGTCCAGTAGAGAGAAATTGAAATAATTTAAGGACTGGAGCGTCTGCCTTAGAGCAACAGTGTGCTGAATTTGCTCCATTTTATTAATGTCTTTCTTTTACTGGGGGACCAAAACCAGATGCAGTCTTCTACACGTGGTCTAATGACTGTCAGGTAAAAGGGAATAATCTTCTCCCTCCTGCTGCCAGCTGTGCTCCTCTGATTACAGCCAACAGTGCTGTTGGCAGCCTTTGCTGCTTGGGCATGTTGCTGCCTCATGTTGAGTGTGCTCCCTACCAGGATCGGACCCCCATCTCCTTTTCCCTGGAGCTGTTGCTTAGCCTGTATTCTTGCAAATACTTCTTGCACGACTGGTGCAGGATTTTACATTTTTTCCTTGTTGAATTTTCTAAGGTTCCTGTTGTCCCATTACTTCAGCCTTTCTAGCTCACTCTAGATGGCAGCCCTGACCCTGAGCACTTCAACTGCCTCCTCCACCCTTTGATGTCACCTGCAAATTTCATGAGACTCCACTGCATTGCCTCCTCAAGTCACTGGTAAAGATGTTAAACAGGATAGATCTCAGAGTAGAAACCCCTGACAGCTTGTTACCTTAAGGTAGAGCATGACCCATTAACCACGTCTCTCTGAGCCCAGTCATCCAACCAGTTATTTACCCGCGTACCTGCCTGCCCATTGCCAGTTACACCTCCTAACCCAGAGAGAAGAACATTGTGTTAATGCTTGCAGAAGGGTTAAAATGGCTGAGTGGCATTCTGGTTTTAATGGGTTAACTATCTGGTTAATTACCAAGTTATTTATCTAAATAAGAGTTACCAAGACTGGCTCCTCTGTGCCATTCAGAACAAAGGACCAAGCTGGACTTCTGTATTTCTGTGTACATACCTATCCATATCCATACGTATCCATGTTGTAGGGATCTGGAGCTTACATGGTAGTGTAAAAACCTGAACTTCAGCTGCGTTATCCTCTTGCAAATTTAGGCTTCTACAAGCTGCAACTAGTCACTACATGCGTAATCAGGTAGACTTTATTTTCAGAGCTTTGTTTTCTTTCTTTTAGCGACCAAACGGTCACATTTCTGAAGGGACAGAGAACTGAGTCTTCTATGAGAGACAAAATTGTGAGTGGTAGCTAAGACAAAATACCCTGACAGCTAAGACAGATACCCAGATTTAGATCCCAACAAGTGCCATCAAAACTGACAGAGCACAGACATTTCTGAGTCCAGACTGAAATGTACATATGGATAGCGCTCTCCTAGTGCATAAGGTAGAGCTCCCAATAGCTTTATGCGTAGATCTCAGAATCGAAGTTCCTAAAAGTGCTTTGCCTGAGAGAGATGAAGCTTAGAGTAAGCCATTTGGATTACGTTCTTTTGCAAGTGGCACTGGCAAATGTGACACGTGCAAGATGGGCAGACAGAAATAGCACTGTTAGCTCAGGGAAGTCCAGCAGTTCTGTAGCAAGAGTACTACAGAAGACCAAAAGACTGTCAGTCTGACGTTAGGATCTTCAGTTATACATCCAAACGTGTATGTATAGAACAAATAAATACATGAAAAAGAAGCCTCTTACCCCTCTTTGCCTCTTCCCCCAAGGAAAGAAGATGGTGTGGGACAATTTGCTCCAAGTATTTTCCACTTCATTTTTCAATAAAGTATCATTGAAACTTCAGAGCATATCTGTCATGTGCACTCCGTTGCTGTTTAGGAAGTACTATTTTCTCAGTCTGTCATTATATAGTGTTCTACTTCAGTAAGCTGTTTCGAACAGAACAGTAGAATAGTGTTCTACTTAGGTGAGACAACACTACATGATTTTTATGGGCTACGAAGTAAGAGATGTCAGTTTTGTCCTGGGGAACAAGAGTGGAAGAAGACCAACAGAAGCTCAAAATTGTCTTGGAAGAAGACAGAATTACCCCACTAAAGCTTAACAAACCAAACTGAAAATGCCTTTTAGTAGAAATAAATGCCTGACAGCAAATTTAGCTGAACATCTCAGGTGGAATGCGGTCCCATAATTGTAAGTGATCCCTACAAAAGTTTTAAGACTTGTTGAGCCATGAGCCATGCCCATGGGAAAAACAGGCACCTAGAAAGAGCAGATCTGTTTGGGGTGGTAAAGGAACTATGTACCTTTTCTAGATGTATTATACTCTCTTGATGGTGCCAAAGAAGCTGAACAGATGACAGTATGTATCAAGTCCTTTTTTCCCCACCATTATGCATATATACTGCATCGTAAGATGTTCGATGTCTTAATTTGATAACTAACCACCATCACACTTAAGTGTACATTGCAGTGTACATTGTTTCTTGAAATACTTTAATTTAGAGTTGTTGTCCCACACTGTTTCTTTCTCTCCCACAGAAAACTTCTGGCTCAGTACTGTTATGTTTCATTAGATGGTGTATCTTCAAGAGGCAAAGGGCTGTTACAGACAACCAAAACCAATGTACTAGTAGCTTATTTAATTATTAGGCAGCAACGTGTATGTGGTGGTCCACAAAGAAAAGCATGTAGTGGTGAAGAAAATGAGGGGAAAATTATGCATAATCTAAGGCTTTTCTAGGAATTCTCTCATATTTGGAATTCCTAACATCAGAGTATCCGTTGATGAGGCTCAATAATCCTCCTTGCAGCAGTCCATTGGCTGCAGCACAGAGTGAGGTGTGAGGGAACAGTGTCTCTCCACAGTGTGGGTCTTCATTTCTGCCATCCCACTTTGGTTACCTACATACTAACTTAACACACTGCATCACTTCTGTGAATACGATGCTTTTTTGTTCAAAGAGGGCCAGAGTGTGAGCTTTTCTTAGTCTTCGGCTTTTCACAAGCTGTTCCAGTTCCATCTGTTTCAACACCTTGCCAAACCAACACGGCCCTTGACTTGGTAGGAGGAACCACTCATCTACGACGAGTGTTCCACGGTAGTACTGCCGCTTTGCCGTCCTTGTGAGCGCGTGTGTATGTATGAATCTAACCCTTTCCCGCTATTCACCGTCAAAAACAAGCAAACATTTCACCCCTTTCAGACTAGCTGTGATTGTGGTTTAACACACGTGGTTTGATTTTTCTTTCTCTGCCTTTGTTTTTTCTTTCAGATGCCATTACAGGAAAGGTACATGACACATGCGAGTTTTCTCAGCTGAAAAAAAATCCGGCTGTTGATCGGAACAGCCTATCAGTTATTGTAGTGAAATGGTATTCATGTAAAAACACTTCTCTGAAAGCTTTGAATTTTTAGTTAGTGTATAATTGCATTTGTTTTTAACGAACAATTCTTTCCTGAACTCAAAATACTGCTAAGGTGCCTTATTCTATAATCAAGGCCTCGATTCTACATGTATCTTTCTTGCTGTGGTGGTTTTTTGTGTTGGGTTTTTTTTTTTTCCTGATCCACTTATACCGAAATGTCTATCTACCATGAGATGCAAATCTGACAAACAAACACCACGTGGCAATTTCCTGGTCCAGAGACATGATGAATGGGGGGGTGGAGTATAAAGACCAAACATGCTTAAAATTTAAAGGATGAGTTCTCAGTGGAAAAAATAAACTCCACTCCTGGGTAAGGTGATGACGTGGACCCCATCACCACTACGTGGGTGGTTACAGAGACGACAGAGTCAGACTCTTCTCAGAGGATAGAACAGAGCAAAAGGACAAACAGGAATCAAAAGTTGCAACAAAGGAAATTTTGATTGGACAGGTAGAAAAGATTTATTCACCATGACAGTGGTTAAAGTTCTGAAAGAGGTTGCTGAGAGAGGTTGTGAGATCTCCATCCTTGCAGGTATCCTAAGCTTGACTAGAAAAGGCTCTCCACAATCTGGTTCTTCAGGTTATCCCTGTATTGAGCAGCAGAATGGACTAGAGGACCTTTAAGGGAGCCTCTCTAAACTATTTTTTTCTGTGATTTTAAATAGGGAACTTAAAGTTGGACTTTACGTACTTCATTCCTTTGCGCGTTTGGTTCTCAGTGACTTGCCCATGATCAGAGAAAAGGGCAGTTAAAGACCAGGAGAGTGAGTACAGGTAATGATATAAAACCTGGATCACGCTTGGCTCTCTCAATCCACAGCTGTTTCTGAACTTCGTTAGAACAAGTTAGAGAGCTGATAGGCTGCTAACACTAAGTCAGCCATCAGTTACATTAAACCCAATATTTGCATGGAGTCAAATACTCCCTTTCCACTTTACATATTTGTCTAAAGAGGGGTCAAAAAATGTACCCTGCTCCCTTTTCCCGTTTCTCTTTTCCCTCTTCCCTTTTCCCTTCCCTCTTTCCCTTCCTCTGTTCTCCCTTACCCCTTATCCCTTTCTTTGCTCCTCCTTCCTTTCCACTTCCCTTCCTCATTTGGTTTTGTTTTGAAGTTCTGTAAAATCCTTTTGGCAAAACAAAAGAATAAATGGAGCAGAACACAGGAATATATTCCTGTAACCCTCTGACTTTTCATCTCGCCTCATGGTCCCGCTGCTCATGAGGCTGAGTAAACAATGCTCTTCTCCTCCCTTCTCAGGGGGCGGAGGTGAAGGGTTTTTGAAATGTTAAGTGCTTTCTTGTTCTCTGTCCTTTCAGGGACTCGTGGTCGGTATGGTACCATACTGACCACAAACTCTGTGGTCCAATCTTCTCTGCAGCTGCGTGCACTCTGCCTCAGAAAGACCCTATCGCAGTGACTACAGTAGCATTAAACAACTCACGGGAAAGCAGGCCTTTGGGCATGTGCTTATTCTAGTATCTCATGTCTAATCCATCGATCTGCCCTAGAAGGACTTAGTAACTTCCTCACTTGTCTGTTAATCTTATGTATTGTCTCATGATGGACCATATTTTCTGCTCGGCAGCACGTTGCTGAGTAATCCTGATGCACGTAAAAACATCCTTCTCTTTTCATTCTGGTAGAGAAGTGGAGAGGCCAGCTCCCTAAGAATGGGGAATTGGAACAGTCTCTTTTCATAAGAGTAGCCTCAAATCACAACTTAATTTAAAAGTGAAATCCAGCACAGGAAACACGAAGCCATGAGGAACCACAGCGTATCCCATAACCAGCTGACATACGCACTAGCACCCACAGAAGTCCATGAAAGTCTTCCCAGTGACCTCAATAGGCTTTGCGTTACGCACCTGCTGTATCTGAATTCCTAACCATCCAATGAAAATTCCATGAAATAACTTCAGCTGTTTGGGACAGAGGCTGAATGTACTTCTGCATTAATACAAGCAAGCCTGTTACTACAGTGACTATGATGACATTAGCTCCTGGATTATTGTCCTTCTACTACTGCCCAAGTTAAACTCTCTATATAAAAAGTGAAGTCTCTGATTTCAAGGAGTATTTCTGAAATAAAACCCAACCAGGTCCTGAGCATGGAAAAATGCCTAAAGGCAGAAAATGAAAAACTGTGAGCCAAAATTATTAATGATCAATAGCATGATCAATAAAGCACATAAGACCAATTGCCTTTTCTTGATGTTCTGTTTACACGTATTTTCATTTTGGCAATACAGAAGAGTATGGAGGAGAATTTCCCCTCTGTCTAACTGCAAGAAATAATTTGTTACCTGGAGTTAACTATTTTAAAGTGCTCTTATTCTGCCAGATATGTTTACCTCAAACATACAAAAACTAGTTCAGACCTAGAGGACTCTGTCCTACATGGGGCAGACTCCTAAAATACCATTTTTAGTGACTTTCTGAGCTAAGTTAAGATTTTTTGTTCTGATTCTGTGTTATTCCTGCTAAATACATATGCATATGTCATAGAAAATAGCACTTTTAAGATAATCACTGAACATCATGAAAGGTTCCCATCCTGCAATATTTATGTGCATTTTAACCTGAAAGCAGGCAAGAAGTCCTTGCTGAAATTGGGGCTTATTAAATGCTGCTAGAAGTTAATCGCATAATTCAATGACATAAGTCATTGAAAGATCAGGGCTTGAATAAACAAAGAAGAGTACGTGGGAAGATTAAGAAAACAAACACATATTTCTTCCCTTAGTTACCACAAACTCACAAAATGCAACCAAATCTGTCGCAGGTGTACACTCATTGTCTGTACTATTTTCTCATAATTTTAACTCGGAAGCAAATACATGTGCACCGCTCAAACTAGAAATCAATCACTGCTGGAAAAAGACTTGTGCCTGTCTTAGTTGGGATATAAATCACTAGTAAATTCTTATGTATGTCCCTCATTATGTAAATATTTACAACTATATGACCTTACAAAGAATTACTTGGCAGAATTCTGTCTTTGGAGACCAAGAACGACTTGCCTTACAAACTTCTTTGTGGCATTATATTAATCTGACAACACATTTCCTGTTTTTCTAGATCTAAGAAAATTTTGACATGAATCAGTTTTTTTTTTTTCATTCATAGTTTTTCTTCACTTAGAAGCCATTTGATGAATGTGTTCTAAATATATGCTCAGGAAGATGTTACTGTAATTCTTATTTTCTTGATAGCAGGTATAGACTGCCAATGAGCATCAAAGGCAGGGTGCTCTGTGGAGGTCATGGAGCTGGAATAGAATCATAGAATTGTCTAGGTTGGAAGGGACCTTTAAGATCATCTAGTCCAACCATCAACCTAACGCTGATAAAAACCCATCACTAAACCATGTCACTAAGCACTATGTCAACCCGTCTTTTAAACACCTCCAGGGATGGTGCCTCAACCACGTCCCTGGGCAGCCCATTCCAATGCTTAATAGCGCTTTCCGTGTAGAAATTTTTCCTAATATCCAATCTGAACCTCCCCTGGTGCAACTTGAGGCCATTTCCTCTTGTCCTATCGCCTGTGACTTGGGAGAAGAGACCGACACGTGCCTCTCTACACCCTCCTTTCAGGAAGCCAACCACAACAGCAAGTGACCTTGCCAGCAAGGCCAGAGCTCCAGAATAGCAAAGCAAAATGAGCAGACCACATCTGTTGATGCAACCAAGTTCAGCCAATAGTCCAAATCACTGCACAAGTCCACAGTGATGAGGCAGGTCCAATGTCAAGCCAGGAATTCAAGTCTGTGGGTAAAGGTCTGGGTCTAGATCAGCAGAATACATGGCTAAATATGGACATTGCGGCACTGGAGCTGCAGCACAGCACAGGCAGGGACCAAAGGCAAGATCCTCAATTTAAAGGCCAAAAGGAGTGAGAGGAGACCCTGCTGTGGCTTCTTAGCACTGTTTTTGCAGGGGGTGTTAAATGCGTAAGACCTACAACTGCCACAGAGCAGTAACATCTTTGTCCCTGCTCTGGAAATGAACCTCTTTGTAACTGAGGTGTCTTCAGATTTTACCGTACAGTAGAGACCACTGTCTTGGTTATCAGCCTGGCTGCAGAACAGCGAGTAGCTCCTCCTGGCTTTTACTGCTGCTGAAGTGGTTACACCACTGATGATGTGGTTGACCTTTCCTCTCAGAGAATCATAGTTACATCGCGTGATACTTTTTGATCCAGGCTTTCACTTCAAGGATGTAGCCTTATTATTCATCTGTGCATATTAGGTGACTTTGTGGCACAGAAGGAATGGCGCAACCATTGCCATGGTTGTGCCAGCAGCAGTTCTTCTCAGATAGAAAATGGCAGAATGGTAGGAATCCAAGCCCCGATGGATGGTCCTGCTGCGATATCCCCGGTGCAATCATGCCATTTGAGCTTTGTCCCACCTAGGGTATAGAGGAAGGTCTGCAAGGCTTTGTGGTCCAGAGCAGAGCCCCACGGCAGTGTGGGCATTGTATGATTTGGAGACTGAAAAGCTTAGAGATGTCACCATGCAAATCTCCCTCTTTATTTCAGCTTGTATTGCAGATACACCGGAAGTTGCTCTGTCACTGATGATGATGATGAATTCTTTCTGGGTCCTGGGATTCCTTGCTCCATCCTATTCCTTGCTCCTTTGAGAAGGCTCCGGGGAGACCTCATAGCAGCCTTCCAATATCTGAAGGGAGCCTACAGGAGAGCCGGAGAGGGACTCTTTGTCAGGAAATGTAGTGACAGGACAAGGGGTAATGGTTTTAAATTGGAAGAGGGGAGATTTAGATTAGATATTAGGAGGAAATTCTTTACGGTGAGGGTGGTGAAGCACTGGAACAGGTTGCCCAGAGAAGCTGTGGCTGCCCCATCCCTGGAGGTGTTCAAGGCCAGGCTGGATGGGGCTTTGAGCAACCTGCTCTAGTGGAGGTGTCCCTGCCCATGGCAGGGGGGTTGGAACCAGATGATCTTTAAGGTTCCTTCCAACCCCAAACATTCTATGAATCTGTGATTCTATTTTTACTGGTCTACTTACACTTGCACACTGAGGAAAAATATGCCCATTTCCCAAAACTGAGAAACAGATATTCTCTGGATTTTCAATGACACTTTAAGTATTGACATGAAAATCAATAATTGATGTGATATCTAATATAATGACTACCAATAAAAAAACCTCATGAGAGTCATGTGGGGCACATAATGATTTTGGGGCGGCATAGCTTACACTTAGATGCATGATGTTTTCTCCAGAGAAAACCATGTTGTCTTCCTACTAGCAATAATTTGGATTTAGCTTTGCTGCCTCACGTCTGTTACATTAATATGGCCAACAGAAGAAGTGTGAGAGGTGGCGCGGCATGTGCTTCTTGAGAATCTCTTTCCTTGACAGACAACAAAAAAAGGAGGCTGATGTTTTCTTTATTGTGTCTGACAAAACCCAGCAGCCTCATAACTGCAAGTCGTGAAGTATTTCAGTGAAGAGTTTTATCTGTGTTCACGGTGTCTTTATTCCATGCCAAGGGGCTGACAAAGTCCGTGGTAACTGTCATTTATTAAACTGCAGCCTAGGAGTTGCATACAGGAGCGTCCAGATTGTTCAGAGGGAAATTGTTATTTATAACCGCTTCCAGCCTGCTCTTTCTCTAATTTGAAGCATTTTATGCTACAGCCAGCTGTTCAATCATATAGTTGCGCGTATGTAGAACAGGGACGCTTTACTTTCAAGTCCGGATCATTTCAAAAGAAACCACCCTCCGCTTTCTCAACTCAGTATTGGTACTGGCTCCCCCCGCCCCCCCGCGATTATTTTGAATTCCAACCGGCTGAATGTAGTTTTTCGTTACTTGAATGTAACTCTTCTCAAGAAAAGCTAATTGCAATGCATTGTTTAGAGACAGGAACTTTATTTTCTTAGGCATTCCTGTAGCACCTCTGACCCCTGGCTATAAACCAGCACATTTGTGAGGGGGGGTGCTCTGTGCACCCAGAGTGAAGACAGACAAGTGTGATGCAGAGAGAGCAGCAGTTGATCTACAGATATTAATGAAGGAAAAGTGCTTCGGGAGCTTTGAATAAATTTTGGTTGTAGCAGATGATTTCCACTTACTACTAAAGGAAATGAACTTTTTTGTAATAGTGGCTTACTTCTTCCACTCTCCTACATCAACATTCTTTCAGGTGAACTGAATGTTAAAGTCAAGAGCTACGAAGGACTTCTTTTTAAAATTCTGGAACAAATACAGCTCTTGTTCCTCCAGACACAAGCTGAGCAGAGAAAACATGCGAGGATTTTGCAAGATTTGAAGGATTTAGGTTTCCCTATGGGCGGGCAGTCTATTCCATAATTGCTCATTTCAGATTTTTTGGGTACCTGCCATCACTGAAGACTGGAGCAAACAGACGTCTTGTGAGATAGGAAGTGGGTGTCTTCTGTGTTGGTCACAGGGCATGACTCGTGGTGTACACAAAAAAGTTGCCACTGGCTGAGGCTGTGCTAGTGTTTTCATTTACCTCTCTTCTTTATATTGCAGACCAAATTGGGTCTAATTACTGCTGTATATATCTTTGCATTTGAAGTTACGCCAAGGCCAAGGCAAACCTGCTACGATTAAACATAAATTTTTTTTAGTTTGTACCTTTGCCTTCCTTGAAAAGGCTTAAGTTTGCCTTACTTACAAGTTTCATTCTGGAAAGACTGCAGCATCAGCTTTCTATAGATTCAGCCATTAATCTAGAAAGAAGTCAGCATTTGCATCCCTTAGGCAATTCTAACACACTCTTGAAAATAATAATGGCGATATTTTGGATTTTTTAAATGCAATGTGAAACTTGGAAATTTTCTCAACATTCCCTCACTTTCCTCACTAAATTCTGAAATTTTACTGAGCCTTGGAAATCTATTCTAACATCTCCCAGTTCAGCTGTGGTTCCTGAGAGTCAAACCCCCAGAGGGGCTACCAGCCATAGAGGTCCCGTGATGTGAGATGCCCATAGCACTTAACTCAGGTCTTCTAGGAATGCTGGCTCAAAGGTGTGGAAGATAGCAAGATCTCTTGAGATTTTCATGCTCCCTGCTTTGAAGGCAAGGTTAGTACAGGTGCTACTGGTCTAAGTGATGGGTCTTTCCAGCTCCCAGCTTAGGGCTTCTTTGCTTCTTGTTGTGGAGTTGAAAGCAGAACTTTGGAAGCCATGAAGTCCCTATGTCTGGGGAACTCTGTATTATAGGACTGTCATGAAGCCATGAACTCTAGATGTCCGGGTGAATTGAAAGAATCAGTTATAGTTTTATGTTTAGCATCCCATTTTACATAGCATGTTGGATCTGTCAAAAGCATGCCTGTGTTTTGGCAGAAGTTCATTGACATTAACATGTTTTCTAAAAATCTTTAATAAGTGGGTTTTTTTTGAAAATTCACTTCATTAGAAAGTTCCTTCTCACATCAATTAAGAAAAAAAAAAACATATGTACCTGAATAACAGGAGTATTTACTACTAGGTATTTACAACTAGATATTTACTACTAGATAAGAAAATTCAGGCTAGCTGAATGCTAAAATGAATACAAAACAATGAAAAACTGGGGCCAGAGGGACTGAAATCTTTGCTGTTTTCTGCTAGCTTGGATCCTAAACCACATGGTGTGGTAAGGCCACAGTAGCATCACAAAGACCCAGAACAGTCTTGAAAATGGAAACAGCACAGAGAAAAGAGTAAGGGCAAATGGAATGTATTGAATCTTCTCAACATTCTTTTCAACATCAGTGACTAGGATATGGCCAAACTGTTGCAGTATATGACCGATGAGTGGTTCTGTCATTCTGTGCTTGAGTTTCACAGAATCATAGAATTGTCTAGGTTGGAAGGGACCTTTAAGATCATCTAGTCCAACCATCAACCTAACTCTGATAAAAAACCATCACTAAACCATTTCTCTAAGCACTATGTCAACCCGTCTTTTAAATACTTCCAGGGATGAAATGAGTTGGAAATGTTCAGTAGACAATGGGGTGAAGTCAACACATTTGGGTCAAGACACTGAAAGATGGCTTCACTGCACAGATATCAGGAGTTGTCCTGCATAACTCTGAATGCTTTATAAAAATTGCTATGAATTCCACAGATGAATATGGATTTCCAAGTGTACTGAACACATAGAAATTTTTGAATACATTATTATTTTTTTTAAATGGCTAGGGACCTTATAAGAACTGTTGGTATTGAAAGGACTTGGAAGGTTTTGAAAGCCCTAAATCACAGAAATGCATTTTCAACTACTTGTTTGGAGAGACTGTGAATTTGATGCAAAATTTTGTTTTCAGAAGCCCTGATAAAAGTTTGGCCCTTGAGGAAGAAAGAAGAAAAAAATGCCTTAAATTACAGACTTTGTAAATACCTCAGGGATGGGTGCTGACATACAGTCTGGTGTATCTCAAGAAGGTAAACTATTGCTAAGAAGTTTAGCAATACATTTGCTAGGCTCACTGCTTGCTTTTTAAAAACAACATATGCTTAAAATGCAAAAGTAGACCGAGTATTACAATACCAAGACTTGCTTGGGATAATACTTTGCAATGTTTTCAGCAAGATTCTACAGGACTTCTAGGAGTTGGTAGTTTAAGGACATGTATTATAAAATTTCTTTCTGTTACTTCTACTTGATTTGTCCTTCACATTCTCCCCTTGCTGCCTTGAATACTGTTACAAGGACTTAAACTTTTTGAGCTCTTGGGAAACTTTACAAAGAATTTGCTTTGTCATGTGCTCATTTTTATGTTCGCTGGTACAGGTGACAGAGGAATATATATTCTGAAGCTTTCGAGATGGTATTTCTCCAAGATTATTTCTGGTATTTATTGTGTATCAGCACAATAATGTGTATCAGCACCACCGTGAGGGTGGTGGAACACTGGAACAGGTTGCCCAGGGAGGTGGTTGAGGCCCCTTCCCTTGAGATATTCAAGGTGAAGCTCGACGAGGCCCTGGGCAACCTGGTCTAGTTGGAGGTGTCCCTGCTGACTGCGGGGAGGTCGGACTAGATGACCTTTGGAGGTCCCTTCCGGCCTGGACCAATCTATGAATCTATGAATCTATGAAAAAGCTGGTATCCTTTACTAAAGTTAACATAGGAAAGCTGATTGTTAGAAATGTTGCAGATAACAAGATAAAGGAAAAATTTTACTCCACAGTCCTTCTTGAATAATGCTATTTGTGAAAGGAAGACTAACATAAATGCTATTAGTGTCTGTCATGATTTGCTTCTGCAAAGCGTTCTGGACTGTATCATCTAGACTGCTGTTAGTATTTACAGCCATATCGAGCATGTTAATTATCAACAAAACCTCCCTGCTGCATGGAAAATATTTTTCATTATATGATCCATTCCATAGCGTATACGATCAGCGATGATGTAAAAGTCTGGTTTCCTACTGGTTGCAGTCAGGTCAAAGAATATACAAGGACTTGATAAATCAGTTCTGTAAGAAAGGCAGTAACAGATGGCTCTGCTATTACCCTGTATCACAGAGCTGGACAAACCTGGCTGTGTCTAAGAAACATCTGTTTTAGTAACTCTTCACACAAATGTGCTTTGTCTTTCCCTTTTAAACAAATCATCCTTTAGTCATTAGCTTTACTTTTGGGGGGATTTAATGCTGCCGATCAGTAGGACTTGTGTGAGCTTTTTACTGTAAAGATGTTGTATAGGATTCTTTTGCTAAAGCTATGTGAAGTTTCAATGAGGTGTGAATTTAACATAAATTTAGCCAGAAAATAAAAATTTCTGTCGGCAGGAGTAATGAGGATATCACCATATAACAGAGGAAAACGTCATTATTTTCTTAAAAGGACCAAGATGCTCAGCCTTTTAACCACACCTTTTTGATAGTCAGGGATCTTGCTGGAAATTTCACATTACTTTGCTAATAATGAGATGATTATGAGTAAAAAGATAGCACAGCCTCAGCTCAGGAGAGTATTTCAGCATGTCTCTGCTTTTAGAAACATGAACACTCACATCAGTGGGGTGACGTGTCCCAAAAGGCGCAACTCTAAGTGCCATTCTGAACCAGGGTCTAAGAAACCACCATCCTGCAGCCTACTGATACCTTGAAAAGAGGCTTGAAACCTTGAAAAGAGGCTTGAAAAGGTCCATTATCTCCTCAAACTACAGAAGCAGAACTTGGGAAGCAGTTCTTCCAAACTTCCCAGGATTGTGCCCATAAAAATTAGGAGGATGGAAAATGCCTGGCAAGCAAAGCTGTATGAATGTTTAGGTATTTGTAGTATTGATATTTACCATAAAATTATTGGCAGGGATTTTCGTAGCAGCCCAGGAGCCTGAGACATCTTCCGTGTTTCTTTTTAATTGTAATTCCTACTCACCCTGTTCCCCTATAGACCTTTTTTTTTTAAAGTATCTTCTTTAAAAGAAATGCTGTGTCCCACTCTTCCACTCTTCCCAAGATTTTTCTAAAGGCATGTTACTTCCTTAGGAAATCAGTGGAACATGTTCTTGACTTCAAGTGTATGCATAAAAGTTTGCACAATGCGGCTTTGAAGTTCTCAGAGCAGACTTGTTGCCTCCTAGTCTCCTTTAAAATGCCAATAATATTCACAGTAACATATAAGTGAGTAATGACAGCTACAAAAAAATGATTGTCCACCCGTAAAACAAAATCATTGAAACGCAGGTTGGAAGGAAAGGAACTCTGAAGATAGTCCCTACCAACTTCCCACTCAAATGGGTCATGACCATGATCAGATCAGCTTTGGCTTTGTCTGGTTAGCCTCGGATTTCCTAGATGTGATGTACCTCCTTGGAGATAATTCTTTCAACACTTTGAACTGGTTGATATACATGGCGTTGCCTTTAGCCCAGCAATTGGAAGCAAAGCATAATGCTTCTTGGGAAGATGATCCTGCAAGCAGCACTGGCAACGTCATTCTCTTCTGTCTACACTCTTACTCAGCCCTGCCCTGATATAACACTGGATTCCAGTCTCTGGAGTCTCCAGCTAGAAGGGTTTGTACTGTGTGGCCAAGGAAGAAGCAAGAGCTCTATCTAGTTTTATTATCTTCATTGGTTCTGGTGGGAGCATTGAAGAGAAATGACTGAAAAATAAAATTACATTTTAGATAAATAAATGAAGTAGCTATTTTAAGGGGCTACTTTTCAACTATGCTTTAATCAGATATTCCTACATTATGTACTCATTTCACCGGCATTAGAAAACAATTTGATGAGAAATGCATGTCTGGAGAGTATATTAAATTAGCATAGAATTCTGAGTGCTCTCGGTTCTAAATATGTTTTGCGAAATCCACGCTTAAATATGTGAGTTATTAAATGTGATTCTAAAATAAATAGTTTTAGTCCTCATGGCCTCTCATAATCCTTAGCATGCTGGGGGCAAACAAAGTGGAGCAGCACAGAAAAATTGTTAAAACATGGCAGTGGGTGATTTTTTTTAAAGATCTGCACCTAGAAAAACATCTTTCACAAACTGTGAATCCAGACTGCTGTAATTCAAACAGTAACTCCATTGATCAATGTATGGAATGAAAGAAATTCCTATGAAATGTAGGAAACTGCAGAAGGAGTTAGTAGGGGTAGTCACTAGGGCAGCCCGTATAAGGAAAACAGTCGAGTGTGCTTTAAAAAAAAATCCTCTTATTTTGTAATCCTGTTTTAGATATGATGCTTACTGATGCTGCATTTAGATGAAGGCACTTTGCTGGGCTTCATTTTGAGAGGTAAAACACGTTTTGTCATAAGTGAATTTGACTCAGCAGCTAAGCAATAAATTCCCACTCGTTTTCAGCTTTAAATTGAAGGGAATTTTAAAACTTCTTGTCAGGAGCATGACTGTCATGTATGATGAAATCACAAAAACATGAAGAAAAAAGTGGAGATGGATCACGTTTAGGCATACAATTAATCTGCTTCCCCTCCCAGCTTGGGATCCTCTTAGAAATTAGGTAGAAAAATGTGACAAGTATTCAAACGTAGTTTCAATTTACCGTTCCCCAGCTCTAAATTTCCAAAAGTTGAAACCAGCTGTGTTCCGTAAAGCATTGTTTCTTTTCTGAAGAGACTGAACACTGGAAATATTCCTAGCACATCAATATACAAATGATGGAGCAATATGTATAATGTATAAATTTTCTGTGGACTTGATTAGATTTCAGTTTTCAACTGAAAAGACCTTGAAAGAACAGACTGAAAGGTCTGTCAGCCAAGTAGAATAATTTCAGCAGCCAGGACCCAATCCTCCTAATGAACTAAAGGATTTATAATTCCATGTAGAAGTAGGTCTGTGTGAATGAAAGATAATTATGATACTGAAGAAACAAGATGTGAAGTAATATCGAAATACAGTTTGGAAATAAAAGTAAACAAATACACGTATCTGGCATTACTTTTTTTTCTTACTATGCAGAAAACACTGATATAAAAGTCAGAAATATTGGAATAATTTCTACATCCACCACAAAAAGTCACAAAGGTGTATCACACAGTTATTCATACAGAAATGAATAATTACAAGTCATGCAGAGTGACTAATAAAAGAGGCAATTGCTGTTTATACCTCCCAAATAGTATGTTCCACTTCTCTTTTTCAGCATGCCCAGAAACCATTTTTTTATTACTGTATTTTTTTTCCATCATAGAAAAAAATGGCTAAAATATTTACAGACTAGGAAGTCTTCATTGACACACTTTAATGTGTAATAGAGGACTGAGTCTGGAGAGTGTGTGTATGGAGTTAGTAGTAGGTAATTTTCTCCGCTTCAAACTGCTTGTAACATGGGAGACGTTTGTGGATGATTTCACACGGGTGGATTAAAGGAAGGTTACCGAACTGGCTTAAAAATTGTCAAAATCCAATCTATTAAATTGTATCATTGAATAGCCATTAGCATATCTAGGTTTAGATGGATGCAAGAACATTTTTGTATTATGAGAAAGGAGAATAATGTGATCAATATCTTTTGAGGTAGAATAAGCGGCGTTCCAAAAGCTGTCCAATCATGAAAGTATTCAGTTAAAATGTGCCTGAGAAATCATCAAAAAAAGTTCTGAAACCGTATTTTAAGATGTGCTGAACAACGGTGAAGATTTTTGAAAATATTTTGTTAAAATGTTTTAGGAATAAGCTATAGAAATGTATTCTGCTTCAGTAATTATGAACCACAAAAAACTGTGGTTCCACAATCATTCACAGCTCATCTGTGCATTATCCGGTCATGACAAAGCATTTATTTGATATCAGGCAGGCAGGATGCTTCACTGGTTCAGATGAAATTTTGCTGTATGCCTGCGTCTGATACAGATCAAAGTACTACAGTGGGGCAGTCCAGGAATACACAGGTTTCTACTTAATGCTTGAGGCTCAATTCTACTCTATTGGCTTTACCGGTGAGGGGAAAAATAACTCCTGGCAGACTGTAAAGGCATTCTATACAAAGCTACACTAGAAAATGCTGCCTTAACATTAGGTGGCAAAGATATTTTTATAAAATTCCAGAAACCCTGAAATCTAAATTTATTGTAGTATTAAACTACCCTGGTACTATAATCCAAAGACACTAGGCACGGCTTCATGTTTTATTTTACAATGAGATAATGTGCATCAATGCATCTCTTAAAAGAATTAATTCTGTATCATAACAATTTTGTTGTGCTGCTTGCATGAATTAAAAAAGCCTAATTAAAAAAAAAAACAACAAAACAAAAAACCACAAAAAACTGCTGTAAAAAAAACAACCGCAAAATGGGTGCATGAAAATAATCAGAGTTCACAAGGTATTTGCAGTCCCCATTGAACTAACTCTCTCTGGCCTATATGAAGTCTCCTTTTCACTCAAAAAATGGCACAGTTAATTAATTTCATTAGTGGCTACGGTAAGTAAATGTTACGGTCCTTTTAGCAGTTAATGACCCATCAGTAAAACAAATTTTCATTTCCAAAGGGGAGTATGTTATTTTTCCAGTTGTCTGTGGAGGGCGTGTGCTTTTTTTCCTCACTTTTCAGCACGTTATTGCTCTGCCTTGTGTCCGCTATTTGTTTTTCTCCAAGAGAGTAAACCACAACCATTCCTCATTGAAGTTCTCCACGTTTCCGTGGTGCTTGTTGTATTTGGGTGCAGCAAGGATCCCAGAGAGTTAGGCATATATTTTCATTCTGTCCCACTGCTGGACTAAGTACAAATACAAGTGCTTATTTCAGACTTGTCTGAATGGAAATAAATGAGCAATAAATATCCCGTCTTTAGTCTGAAATATCCGTAGCTGCCACATAGGGAAAGCAGCATAAGGTCCTGCTGTTAGCAAACGCTTCACCAACTGCTTCAAAACTAGACTGAGCAGCTCTTGTTCAGGAAAAAAAAATCTGTTACCACATACTGTTTTAATGTTTATGGGGATTCCAGAGTGGTTGCATAATTTGAATGAATTTATTATGCTCGTGCATTTTGGATCATGTAGTCCCAGAAAGAACATTTTTGTCATTATAGAGTCACAACAGGGTAAGTTAAATTTCAAAAAAAATAAATCTGTGCGTAATACAAATGTATCTCAGCAGCATTGTCTGAGGGCAGAGTACACGCCTGTAGGCTTTTGGTGCCTCACCCCGCTACCATGGGTAACTACCTGAGCAGTCAGGCAGTTTGCACAGCAAGAGTTATTCAGTCCTTGGATTTTTAGACTCTTTCCCCTCAGTGGTATGTTTTGCTGAAAATAAAATGGGACTTCCAAGTGGGAAGTCAATCAGTGGCTCTCTTCACTATGAAAAATATTTTGAAATGGAAGGATAAGAAAAAATGGGAAAAATAAATACGTTATAATCTATTAATTGATACCAATATAGATATTTTTTAATATATTACTGTGTAGCCTATCTGGATCCCTTTTCACTTTTTCTGTCTTTCAAGAATTTAACTCCCTCTCCTGCAAAATGCTGTGCTCGGGCGCTTTCTGTTCCCTTTGTTTCTCAAGACACTTGCACAGCTCTTCTACAATTGTTGTACTCTTAGAATCAGTTGTTGATGGAGACAAAGGGCGAAGGAAGTGTAGAGGTAGGCTTGACCATCTGTTGTAATCCTCTCTCTTGGTCACAGAACCACAGTAGCACCGTATCACAGAATGGTCTAGGTTGGAAGGGACCTCTGGAGGTCACCCAACTCCCCTGCTCAACCAGGGCCACCTACAGCCTGTTGCCCGGGATCATGTCCAGACAGCTTTTCAATCTCTCCAAGGATGGAGGCTCCACAAAACCCCCTGTGCCAGTGCTCAGTCACCCTCACAGTGAAAAAGTGTTTCCTCATGCTCAGAGAGTTTCCTGTGTTTCAGTTTGTGCTCATTGCCTCTTTTCCGGTCACTGGGCACCACTGCAAAGAGCTTAGCTCCGTCGTCTTTACACCCTCCCTTCCCATATTTATATACATTAATAAGAATATAATAATAAGGTCCTGTGTGTCAGGTCCTTGACGCTCCTTTGAGAAAGTTGCCTCTAAAAGCTACACAAATACGAGGCTTCAAAGGACTTGAGCTCTCTTTTCTCTAGCCACATTTCCTGTGGAAAACACATATGTGTGTGTGTGTATATAAATATGTATATATATATATAAAGAAGCTCTGTCTGGTTCCTCATAACTCATTCTTCCTTTGCATACAAGGAAGTCTTTGCCACTATGACCAGTGGACCAAGGTACCACCTTCTCAAAAAGTGTTTATGAAGGCAAGGAAAAGGCACAAAAGGAAGGACAATGGGGAAAACACCCACCTTTTTTTAACTACATATGATATGTTGCCATTCAAATACAATACTGCTTCGTAAGTAGATTGATTGTTATTAACAGACCGCTGCCATGAACTGTATTACTAAGTAGCTATTATTTTTAGTAATTAATAGCGGTTATTATTAACCACCAAAAGTTACAAAGCAAGATAGAAGTATAAAGATAGTGGCAGTATTTCTGGCATTTCTTTTGAACGCTATTTTTCCTCCGAGCCAGAATGTGTATCTTTCTGGTGGTTCCCTTTCCGACGGGCACACACCCCTCCATTGGGACACAACTGTAGATATCTACTCACTGTCTTTTTTACAAAGCCGTCTTTATTTTCTTGCTTATCAGAACTTTCTAGGTCACTTCAGGTCACTGCAGATGTTCACATACCAGATACGAGAGCGTAGCCAAATACATTCACATCTATGTGACTTCGGCTATGCGGTCATGTAACAGAACCACAAAATTTCAGTTGCAGAAGGAGACATCCTGTCAGATCCAAGATAAATGTCTTGCTCTGTTGAGTCTGAAGTCCTGCAGTTGCATTCTATAAGCCAAAATAATTTTGTGATTATTTTCCTTACTTTAAAATAACATAAAGCCCTTCTACATAGGACCCCACGGGCTGTATCAGCTAGTTCCTTGGTGTTATTCCAAAGCAAGCGATGCAGTTGCCAGATAGACCGCTGGGAACTGACCTGGATCGCAAGGAAGTTAATCTTTATGGAAAAGTTCTTGGGGAGGTTTTGGGGAAATTGATACTTTTGATCTCTGTGTTGTAAATTTCAATGTTCTGGTTATACCTTCTACTTTCAGCTGCAATGATGATGTAAAAAAGTAATTTATGTTTCTGTGGAACACATTTGCATTTAAACAAAGAGGGTGATGATTAAACAAGAGGGTAATGTAATAACTGATTGGTTTTACTGTCAACCATATGTTTCTACATCTGCAGAGTCTCGGTTTGGGTATTGGGGGTAGCTGCTGTATTACATAAAAATTTCACAGCTGTTCTGAAAGCAACAGAACTACCATAATTCACCCCATCTGAAAATTAGTTACACTATTTTTTTTTTCTAACAGCTACAGAGCTTTTGAGAACCAAGAAAACAATTTAAAAACAATCTTTCCTCCTCAAATTTCAGAAGTGTTTCAGGTTTAACCTATCACAATATGGTTCTGCTGTTACTTGCATGTTCTTTATTACTGCTGCATTTGGCGTAGAGCGCAGCATGTAAAAGGAAGACAAAAGTTCACTGGGTGCCACCAGAAGTCCTAATGTTTGGCTTTCAGGCGATGAACCTGAACATGTTGAGTATTTTGTCACCAGGACTTTTATGACCTGCTGGATGCCAGTGAAAATTCAGTGAAGCTTCCAACCGTCAAACTGTGATGCAGGGAGCTGCACCTACTCTATTTTCTAAGCAATCCATGTTTTGGATTTTTCCAGCTTTGGATTTTTCCACTTGCTTCTCTCTTGTTAATCACACTTTCTGGTACCTGGTCTTTTACACATTGGGTTTGATATATTTTTCCAAGGGATGAGTTGTGATTTGACAGTGAAGTTTCTAATAAATGGATTTATCAAGATATCAAGATAGGTGGCCAAGAAGGCCAACAGCATCCTGGCCTGTATCAGGAACAGCATGGTGAGTAGGACTCGGGAGGTGATCGTCCCCCCATACTGGGCACTGGTGAGGCCCCACCTCAAGTGCTATGTCCAGTTTTGGGCCCCTTACCACAAAAAAGACATTGAGGGGCTGGAGCAGGTCCAGAGAAGCTGGAGGGGGCTCTAGAGCACAAGTCTTATGAGGAGAGGCTGAGGGAGCTGGGATTGTTCAGCCTGGAGAAAAGGAGGCTGAGGGGAGACCTTGCTCTCTACAACTACCTGAAAGGAGGGTGTAGAGAGGTGGGGGTTGGTCTCTTCTCCCAAGTTACAGGCAATGGGACAAGAGGAAAGGGCCTCAAGTTGCACCAGGAGAGACTCATTTTTACAACAAAAAGGTTATCTATCAAGCATTGGAATGGGCTGCCCAGGGAAGTGGTTGAGTCACCATCCCTGGAGGTATTTAAAAGACGGGTTGACATAGTGCTTAGTGACACGATTTAGTGACGGTTTTTTATTAGTTAGGTTGATGGTTGGACTAGATGATCCTAAAGGTCCCTTCCAACCTAGACAATTCTATGATTTTATGATTCTATATACCACTTTAGCAAAACAATATCCAGATGCATCAGGTTCTACGTTTTTCCCGTAGAAGTCAAGCTGAAAATGTGACCTTAAAGCTATACGCTCCCTTCACAATCACACCTTGTATGCATGCGTGCATACACACGCGCAAGTAGGGTTATCTACTCAGTTACAGAATATTCTTATTTGTCAAATACCTTGGCCAGTAGAATAGGTTTTCTCTGTTGATTCTAGAGCAGTCATGATAATTGGTGAGTGATCAGAAAAGTATACATGGGTATTACTAGGGTATTATTAGTATACATTCAATTACTAGGACAGTTTATAAAACAAAACAAAAAATCCCATATAACCTTAATGTTCTTTTCAAAGAATATTAAGAGAGAGGGAATATCTTTACATTTTCTTGATTGCGGTGTAAATGCAAGTAGGGGACAGGAGAGACAGGTAGGGGTTTGGAAGATTACTGTGACATTTTTGTTGACAAGAATGACAACACATTCAGAAGAGACTGAAGACTTTGATACCTGTTGGTCTTATACAAGCTCATTCCTGTTCACAGGTCTGGCAGTAGTTTGACAGCATATGCTACAGAACAAGACTAAACCAAGGTATCTTCTCAGAGAACAGGGCTGCAAGCACTACCTATAATATCTTTCAAAAAGCCTAAGGTTTGAAAAATGCCTTCTGAAGCTGGAGTTCAGCACAATGGATGGCATATCTTTGTCCAATGGTTTTCGCAAGAAGCTGAGATAGAAAGTCAGAACAAAGATGAAGTCATATTCGACTATATATATGGCACAGTGGAGGAGGAAAGTGATCCCAGCTTATGGTGGAAGAATAAGGAGGGGAGAGAGGACGACTGAAAGGATCTGGAGAACTCACTGGTCAGAACTTGGAAAGGTTAACCTTTAGCCTGCATGATGCTGTAACTTCCACTACAAGAAGACTTCTGTTGAAGTCCTGACACATCAAAATGCATGCGTTAGTTCAGATATAATTAAAACTTTACGCAACATACTAGTGCTAACACACATCTGTGCTTCTCACCAGAGAAAGTAGTGAAACCAGTGTCTTACAATACAAATGAGGATTCAGACAGTGCAAATTAATAGCAAAGCCTATAATCAAAGCCAAAAAATGCTAACACCCTTGTGGTTTGTTGTTTTTATTCCTTCTTTTTTGACTTTCTGAATATTCAATTCAAATGAGCATTAACAAAAATGCAATAAATTCTAAGGACGTTACTTTTTCTTCTTTTCGTCACAACAGCCTTGAGAAAGTAGCCTTTGAAATTTTAGCCCAAAATACAGCATTTTTTGTCAACTGACTCTTTAAAAGATGAAAGCTAACACGCCAACACACTTCGATGGATTTATAAATATTGCATACAGACGCAAATCGGCTATATTCTTCAAGTCTGGGATAGCATGCCATTGAGACTCATCTGGGAAAGGCTTAAAGGGGCCGGGCGGGGAACGGGCCGTGACCGCCGGGGCCGCGGGGGGAGGCTGGGGCCTACGGCCGCCTCCCTCCCTCAGGGCCGCCCATGCTCGGGCCAGGCCTAAGGGCCGCCCAGGCCCGGCGCAGGCCCGGGGGCCGCGCGGGCCGCCGCCGCCGCCCTCCGGCGGAGGGGCAGCGTCTCCTCAGCGCGTGGCTCCTCCGCCCCGCAGCCGCCTCGGCTCCCCGCACCCTTCCGAGGTTCCCCGTTCCTCCGCAGGACCGCGCAGGGGGTAGGAGGGCCTCCCAACTTTCCCTCCCCCGCAAGAAGCCGGCCCGACCGCGGCCGGGGAAAGCTCTTAGGGATGTAGGCCCGAGGGCGGTTTCATGAGGGCCGTGAGCAGGAGCCGTGTCTCCTCACCGCCTCTGCAACCAGAGCGGTGGGGACATGGCTTCCTTCCAGGCTCAGGCAGGCTCATGGCCACCTGCACATCTTTATGAACTTATCCACAGTTTGGGGTTTTAGTTATGTTTTGTGAAAGCTCAGGAAGAAATTCCTTACCGTGAGGGTGGTGAGACGCTGGAACAGGTTGCCCAGAGAAGCTGTGATGCCCCATCCCTGGAGGTGTTCAAGGGCAGGCTGGATGGGGCTTTTGGGCAACCTGGTCTGGTGGGAGGTGTCCCTGCCCATGGCAGGGGGGCTGGAACTCGATGATCTTTAAGGTCCCTTCAAACCCAAACCCTTCTATGATTCTATGATTAAGACTTCAGAATGACTGCTGTATGCTACCTTTATCTTTTTGTCTTTTTTCAGCTCTTGGATCAAATAACATTTGGGTGAACTGAAAATTTAATATTCATCAAAAATAAGACTTGTGCTATTCTCTACATACTCTGGAGGAAATTAAGTTATTTTTTGCCATACACTTGTAAAACTATACATTCTTTGTGTGGAAAAAAAAAACCCCAAAGTTCATTTTTTTCCCCTTTGGTCATACAATTTTAAATCCTGAGTAGATGTGAGAACAGAAAATTCAGTTATTCTAGACATAATCTGTTTATTAATCCAGGTTGTATACAAGCAGTGGAGATATGCTCCTGAGGGCAGGAAGACAGGAGAGACAAAAGAATTAGTTCAATAATTAAAAATGATAGTAGAGCTGTTAAACTGAATGTTAGCAAGTTGGAAAATGTATTAGGAGTTATTTGATTGTTGAGAGCTTAATGGTGGTGATGACAGGATTGAGTATTTATGGGTAAGAAGCAGGGGGAAGGCCAACAAGGCAGATCTCATGGTTGGAGTCTGTTATAGACCACCCAACCAGGATGAGGAGACAGATGAAATATTCTATAAGCAACTGGAAGAAGTCTCACAATCGCTAGCCCATGTTCTCATGGGGGACTTTGACTTACCAGATGTCTGCTGGAAATACAATACAGCAGAGAGGAAACAGTCTAGAAGGTTCCTGGAGTCTGTGGAAGATACCCTCCAGACACAGCTGCTGAGTGAGCCAACTAGGGAAGGTGCCTGACTGGATCTGTTGTGTTGGAGGCTGTCCTGGGAATTGCGAGCACAAAATGGTAAGAATTTTTGATTCTTGGAGAAGTAAGGAGGGGAGTGAGCAGAACTGCCACCTTGGACTTCAAGAGGGCAGTCTTTGGCCTTGACTACAAGGATGTTGCGACGTTATGCAGGGAGAAAATCAGAAGGCCCAAAACCTAACTAGAACTTAATCTGGGTACTGCCATTAAAGACAATTAAAATTTTTTCTATAAATATATGAGCAGCAAAGGGAGGGCTAAGGAGAATCTCCATCCTTTATTGGATGCAGAGGGGAACATAGTGACAGGTTGAGGAAAAGGCTGAGGTACTTAATGCCTTTTTACCTCAGTCTTTCTCAGGGTACCCAGCTCCCTGAGCTGGAAGAGAGGGATGGGGAGGAGAATGAAGCCCCCATAATCCAATCAGAAATGGTTAGCGACATGCTACACAGGTCTGTGGGGCCAGATGGGATCCACCCAACAGAACTGAGGGAGCTGGTAGAAGTACTCACAAAGCCACTTTCCATCATTTATCAGCAGTCCTGGCTAACTGGGAATGTCCCAATTGACTGGAGGTTAGCAAATGTGGGACCCATCTACAGGAAGGGCCAGAAGGAGGATCCGGGGAACTACAGGCCTGTGAGTCTGACCTTGGTGCCTGAGAAGGTTATGGAGTAGATCATCTTTAGTGCCATCATGCGGCACATACAGTCCAACAAGGCAATCGGGCCCAGCCAGCACGGGTTCATGAAAGGCAAGTCCTACTTGACAAACCTGATCTCCTTCTATGATGAAGTGACCTGCTTAGTGGATAAGGGAAAGGTTGTGGATGTTGGTTACCCAGACTTTAGTAAAAGTTTTGACATCGTTCAGCATTCTCTTGGAGAAACTGCCTGCTCATGGCTTGGATGGGAGTACTCTTCGCTAGGTGAAAAACTGGCCGGGCCCACAGAGTTGTGGTCAATGGAGTTAAATCCAGTTAGTGGCCAGTCACAAGTGGTACTCTCCAGGGCTCAGTATTGGGGCCAGTTCTGTTTATTATCTTTATGAGTGTTATGGACGAGGGGATCAAGTGCACCCTCAGTAAGTTTGCAGATGACGCCAAGTTGGGCGGGAGTGTTGATCTGCTTGAGATCTCCTTGAGGGTAGGATGGCTCTACAGAGGGATCTGTACAGGCCGGATCGATGGGCTGAGGCCGATTGTATGAGATTCAACAAGGCCAAGTTCCATGTCCTGCACTTGTGTCACAACAACCCTATTCAACCCCTGGTATTGGAGCAGATTGCCCAGGAAAGTGGTTGAGTCACCATCCATGGAGGTATTTCTAATGTTGTCATACTGATCCTGTCATATTTCCTTGGAAATAGCACAAGGGAAACGTAGCTTTGAATTACAGAAGAAGTTTGTCTTAGCTCTCTCAAGTGTCTCAAGCCACTGTGTGAGACTGCATTTTGGGTCAGGTAGTGGGGGCAGATAAGGATTGAGGGGGGGGGGGGGGGGGATGCGTGCTTGCAAATGTGGCTACACTATGATGAAAGACTTCTGGCCTTCATCTGCATGGAATAATACATCTCATAACATGGTCACTTTCTGCATGGAGCCTTTTTGGGAAAAAAAAACCCCATCAGTTTTTTAGTGTTCTATGGTATTATTTCAGTTAAAAATGTGGGGTTAAATAAAAAAAAAAAGGATGATAAATCGTGTTTGTAGAACTTGTTGCAAGTATATTGGCCTTTTTGAAGCTATCTGACAGAGCTAGCAGTGAGGCCAGTATAGGTCTATACCTGAGGAGTTATTCTGAACTGGTAGTATTTCTGGTTGTGAAGAAAGTCCCCAAAACATGGATAATAGCTGTGCATCTGAAGCCAGGTGAAAGTAAAGTCACTGCACTGATTTACTCCTATATGAATGGGGTGCAAAGTCTGAAATATTTATATCCAGCATCCATTAATATGTCTTATACTTAAGTTCAAGTAGGCTTATTTTTTATTTCATTTTTCTTCTGAAGAAAACTCTTATTCTCTTCTTAATGAGGATAACAGTTCCCCTCATAGGTGCTTTGCAAAATATTTGTCTATGAAGTCCTGTAGCTAAAACTGGATTTGCTTAGTTTACTGTTACATAGGATCATGTGGGAGGTCCACAGTGGGAAATCTGTGGTTTGTAAGTAGTAAAAGCAGTTACTCCACTGAGATGAAGAAGGAGCCTGCTGTATTTGCCTTCAAGAGAAGAGCTGCAGGAGTGTATTACAGCGATGCATTGAGTTCAGCCTGGTTTCAGAAGGAAACAAGGCGTATATAATTGCAGCATGTGTCTGTGCAGCAATTTCGGAGTCTGCTTTGAGTCTGAACTTGTACGCACCAAATTTGACAAAGACACAAAGGCCTGACAGCCATTAAGTTCTTAAAAGTCTCATGGAACAGGAACAGAGTAAGGGTGGGAAATGCTATTCGTGTCTCCACGATGAGAGGTTCTGTTTGGAGAATCTTCAAATTTGCATAAGGTGTTTTAAGTGCTGGAAAAGCTTTAGTGAGTCCTTACCCTTTCCCAACAGCAGAATTCAATCACAGGACAAAATTCTAGTCAAAATAAGGCTTCGGCAGTTATGCTGCTCACAGCAGTTTCTTATTCATGGCCGGTTGGCAGGTATATAAAAGCAGGTTATAGTGGACGGTTCCCCTCCTACAGACCTGGGAGACTCCTGTACAGTTTTTTTTCCAAGTTTAATCTAAAGCGTCAGGAGAACATTAAACTAAATTGACAAAACTCCAGCTGAATTTACAAGCAAGATGAAAGTACTTTTGCTTCTGTAGTTGTGATCTGTTGTTAGGGGACAATTACTCAAAGAAATCTGTCCTGGGGTGAAAAGTAGCCCTTGAACAGCAGCTCATTTATTTCTGTCCCAGATTTCTTAGCCTTTTAAGTTTCAATGTGAAAGCTAAGGCAGGTGAAGTTGGTCAGCGTTTAGAAAGCTGATGTTGTCACAAATAGAGAAAAAATACGATGTCATCAGCAAAGTGGTTCAAGCTTTTTGACGGAAGTGTATCTGTGTATCTAAAACAGCTTTCAGTGGGTCTGGTCCTGCTGGTCCCTGCCTGAATTTGCCACAGTAGCAGAGCGTGCTTTTGCAAATTGTACTTGCTGATACTGTTTCTGACTGTGAAAGCTTTGTCTGGCCCTGGGCTGCCATTTACAGTGTAGTGTGGGACGTGATAATTTATACTAATGAGTCAGTTGAAAACAAGAAGGTTTTTCACTTAGGGTTTTAGCCAGGATTTTAACTTAGAACTTTTTGTACCAGAAATGTCATTTTTCAGATACTTTGTTTAATCCATTCAGTGCATTCACTGGGGAAATGAAAAAACATGAGCATAATAAAAACATATGTGATTTACACTAAGATATAAAAGTAGTGTAATGTAGCTCTTGGGACATGAAATTCTTGGGAAAGGGAAGATAGAAGAATTAGGATTACATTGGCTGCATTTTTTTTTTCTATGTTTTTACTGGTGCATTCATGTTATAAAGGCATTTAGCTGTAAGAAGTATTAATGTCCAGTACAAGATATATTTTTAGATTTTACTGTTCCCATATCATCTACTTCACAACCATTTTTCAAATTCTCTGAATCCCAGCACTTTAAAATGTCAAATCCGTTAGCTACTAAATCCAATAGTGTAGAGAATATATGAGAATATACTTAGAATGATAAAAAGCAATAATAAATGTCAGGTTTGTGAACTGAAGAACATTTATGAAAGAAATGCTCCTGGAAGACAAGAAAAGTCCTCCAAATGACTTGAAAGTAAAAGTAAAGTAAAACTTTAGGAACAAAGTCTCAATTTCTGTTGCTGAACATAAAAGAATGGATAGCTTCATCATCTAAGAGAGGAATACAATCCACCAGGTCTCAAAGTGCTGTGTAAGAGTCAAGGATGCGTAAAAAAATCCTTTAGTTTTCATTATCTTAGTAAGTCCGTAGCCCTTAATTTCAACAACAGAAAAAAACTAAACAAAACAAAAAACCCAGACCGCAGTTATTGCAATATTTTTATTTTTCTGTTCTGATCTAACCTAACCTGGAATTAAGTGATTTGCCACTCTCAGATTAGTGGAAGGTCACATAAAGCTTTACCTAAAGCTCTGATGATGTCTTATAGATGTGCCAGCGTCCATCACATAGATACTGTGCCAGACTGTAGAAGCTACACAAACATATCAGCTATTTGTTTCTCTCATGTCCCACACAAAGAATCCCTGCAGGCAGTCTTTCCAGCTATATTTGGGATAACGCTTGCCCTTGGATGTTCTTGGGGAGGCTTGAGGCTCTGCTTGCAAGATGGCACTGCACACAGCATACGAATTTGGCCTGAAGGCAGGTCTCATTTGACATACAGACTGTGGCTCTTAACGCTGTGATGGAACAGATGTCGTGAAGAGGATACAGCAGAGGGCTACAAATGATGAGGGGTCTGGAGCATCTCTCTTATGAGAAGAGGCTGAGGGACTTAGGTCTTTTTATTCTGGAGAAGAGAAGACTGAGGGAGGATCTGATCAATGCCTATAAATACTTAAAAGGAGGGTGTCAAGAGGAAGGGCCTGGTCTTTTTTCAGTGGTGCCCAGGGACAGGACAAGAGGAAGGGGGCACAGACTTGAACATAAGAAGTTCCACCTAAACATGAGGAGAAACTTCTTCACTTTGAGGGTGGCAGAGCCCTGGAACAGGCTGCCCAGAGAGGTGGTGGAGTCTCCATCTCTGGAGACATTCAAAACTCACCTGGACACATTGCTGTGCAACCTGCTGTGGGTGGACCTGCTTTGGCAGGGGGGTTGGACTAGATGATCTCCAGAGGTCCCTTCCAACCCCATATCATTCTGTGATCTGTGATTCTGTGAAAGTGGTATGAGCAGGGAGCATAACATCTGTCTTCTTACAGTGGCACTGACTGTGCAGGTGATGGTCTGGAACAGGAGTGCCAGAGGAAAAGCGGAAAGGCATGCTAAATTACTCATGGGAGTAGGTAGTATTTCTGATCATTTGACTGAGCTAAGAGATACGGTGCGGTAGGTGTGAGGAGGGAAAGAGCATTTCTGGGTGAATGTTTCTAAATGTCACGGAGTGAATTGTAACCCACAATTCCCATCTGCTCATAGCCTTCTTATGCCCCTGGTCCAAGGACGGAACCTTGTAGTGGAAATGGGGGCTAGCAAAGACAGCAGCAGCAACTGTAGGAGTTGCTGATTAACTGTTCTCTGTCCTGGCTTCCCATTATATCTCTTTATATGGCATGAGAATTTATATCTAGGTCAGTGTGCCAGACTATGTCAGTGTCTTTAAATAGGTGTCCGTTTTTCCACATTTGGGCAGAGACTCTCTGCTGGGATATACAAATGTTAAATCTAAGAAAGTGTCAGATGTCTCTCCCAGTACTTTAAAAGAAAACTGTCTTCCTCATCTTAGAAATACATATTTTGGCAAGGAGGGTGTTGGTCATGGCCTTGCAAGAATTTTCTCCGTTAAAATTCAAAATAAAAAGAGAGAGGGAAAGAGAAAACAAGAACAGTAACGTAGTTTCTTTTCCCCCATGTAAATACGCAGCAGACTTAGTTTAATGTATTTTGTCTGACTTCCAAGGTCATTGTGAAAGAAAAAGGGCAGGGTGATAATTCACATCTGTTTTGTTATGCACGTAATGGAAATTAAAACATATGCTAGTTTAGAAGTAAAAGAGCACACACAGCAGACGCTCATGCTGGTGATTCATAAGCAACGTTCGCCTTTCCTAAACCAAAGCTCCAGTCTGATTTATGAAGCGCTGTGTTGCTGCCTAGTGGGGAAATGCAGCAGCTCCTGCTCTCCTGCAGTCATTAAATCTACTTATCCCTCTGGCTGGCAACGATATTGCCCATATCAGAGTTTTACACATTTACACCACACACAGATTTCATTCCATAAAGCCAGTGTCCAACCTTGCCCCAGGCAGATACTACTGGACTGTCTTTTGGAGGGCGTATGTCTTAGGGCTCCCCAGTTCAAGAAGGACAGGGAACTGCTGGAGAGAGTACGGCAGAAGACTACAAAGATGATTAGGGACCTGGAGCATCTTTCTTACGAGGAGAGGCTGAGGGACTTGGGTCTTTTTAGTCTGGAGAAGAGAAGACTGAGGGAGGATCTGATCAATGCCTATAAATACTTAAAGGGAGGGTGTCAAGAGGAAGGGGATGGTCTTTTTTCAGTGGTGCCCAGGGACAGGACAAGAGGAAGTGGGCACAAACTTGAACATACGGAGTTCCACCTAAACATGAGGAGAAACTTCTTCACTTTGAGGGTGGCAGAGCCCTGGAACAGGCTGCCTAGGGAGGTGGTGGAGTCTCCATCTCTGGAGACATTCAAAACTCACCTGGACACATTGCTGTGCAACCTGCTGTGGGTGGACCTGCTTTGGCAGGGGGGTTGGACTAGATGATCTCCAGAGGTCCCTTCCAACCCTGTATCATTCTGTGATTCTGTGAAGCCTGCTGTAATACACACACCAGCCCTATCTGAACGAGGCTGGATGCAATAGCAGTTTTGCATCGTTCTGGGTGCAAGAAACTGCACAAAACCCATTTCAGTGCTGACTTTGTCACAGGAAAGTAGTTGGGATATGGTTCTGTATTTCTAAAGTTGCTCAGACTTATACTTTTGTGTAAGGTTTTGTTCTACCACCCTGTGCTGAATCCCTTTTCAGATGAGTACCTCAGATGAGCTTCTGCTTATCCCAAGCCCTGTTGCTTCTGAGTCTCCAACCACCCTTCAACAGTTCAAGTTCTGCCGCATTGGTCTCTCTAATTCCCCCCAGGACTCTGTTCCCTTCCATTCAGCCTATTTTCCCATTCGTCCTGACACATATAACAGCACTCCACACATTTGTACCCCTCTTCTAGCTAATCCTCCTTCTCTCCTTTCCTCCTGCTGTTGCTGCTGTTTGTCCAAGTACGTTAGCCAGGATTACACCTGAATATGTGGCCTCGAGAATGTCCTGTAACTCAGAGAAGCACAGTCATGCAGCCTTTTTCTTGAAAATATCCCTGTCACCTTCCAGAGCTGAACCATTCCTCCCACAACCAGGTGGTTCAGAGAAAGAAGGCACTACTCATCTACCTCATGTTCATGGAGAACTTGGTGTAATTTTCTACAGACAACCTGATCAGGTCAGATCTAGTAATTTGATTCAACACCCAGCAAAGAAGGCTCCTTATTGTGGTCTGTTGAGTGTCAGCATGGGACACAAAGAAACATGAATTGCATTACACTGCAATGAGAGGGCTTAGTTTTACGCTCTGCTGTGACTTAGTACCAGGGGAACTGCAGGTCAGACATTTGGAGTTTTATAGTATGTTAGCTTTCGGAAGAAGATCGGGGTATCCCAAAGCTGCGCCCCACTTTCGGGTTCTGTTTCAATATTCTGCTAACTCCTGATCCACACATTTTTAAAGAGAATAAATATTGCAGGGCCGATTGATGAAGATTTGACTTCAGAGTCAGAAACAGGTCTCTGAGGAAAATTTGAAGGGTAGTGTTTAAAGAAAGCACTATAAATTTAAGGTCCAGGCAAACTCATTGATCAGTTTTGATTCCTTCTTGATCTTAAAGATCAACAAGATGTTTTGCTGTGCTGCCAGAACACATTTGAGGTAGTACTAGGGAGATGGATGCAGTAATGTGCTACTCATGTTTTCAGAAGTAACTTCCACTAAGAAACATTTCTTTCCCTATGATAAATGATATATTGTAGCAGAACAGGATTAAATGCACTTTTTGAAATTAATTGCAAAATACTATTTAGCAAATAGATGAACAATTAACAACTGTGAGAAAATAATACTGAACCTTGTCCTGGAAGTGTATTTTTCCCACTGAATTCTTAGGAAGTGTAAATAATGACCTGATACCGTGCCTATAGGGTGTAACAACTGGTGAAAACACTTCAGAATCAGTATTAAGCTGAGTTGTGGAACAAGGTAAGGAAGCTTGTGGAGCAGCCTTCCTGTGCCTTCATCTGTCATCTAAGGAACAGTTTTCATGGATGCAAACAACTACCTAGCAGAAAAATTCTTAGCAGAGGGCACATGTGAATGCATCTCATGATTTCTGTTGTGTAAAGGGCCAAGTGAACTTGCTGCGCTCTGCAGATGACATTTTCATTGGTGCTGTTTGTTGAGATCATCATGTTGTGCATGCACAAAGGAGCCAAGTGATCTTGCTGCATAGTGTCTCCCTCAACCATGCATAGGAATGGAAAGGTGGTATGTGATTTTATCAGAAATAAGTAGATATTAAATATCTCTGTACAGAGCTCAATTATTACCCTTGGTGGTCAACAACAGTCTGTGCTTCACAGCGGCTTTTTAGATATCAAAGGAAGAAAACGAGTGCATGCTAATTCAAAGTGAGATTGATCCAAGTAGAAGTCTTCCACATATCTGGACATACCCTGATGCTACAAGCATTCTTGTGTGCTGAAAAGCAGTTTTAGTTTGTCTGGAATAATATTCCATGGTCCATCTGCTATCTGATCTGGCTATTCACATAGTACATGAATACTAGTCATGTTACAAGTAACTACTACTAGTTACACACAGAGATGACCTGTGATGCACGACTGCCAACTGTCCAGCAGCAAATTTCATCTAAATGCAATCAGGAAATGGAGAAAAGGAAGTTTTGTTTCTTGTCCAATCTATCCCTCAAGGGCTGGAGAAAATCAGAGACTTCCTGCATTCTACCAGCTCGAAGCATGAAGTCAGTTAAAAAGGAGATAAAAATTGGAGAGGAAGTAATTAAAATGGTAACTCTTGACATAACAGCCAAGCTGAAAATGTTTGTGGATGCCTGTTGCTAAAACCACTGATCAACCTTCATGAAGCATGAGAGTGGATAAAGAATCAATAGTCCCAAATACTGGAAGTTGGCACAAGTTAAAAAGGATCAATCAGATATATGAAAGACTGGGTTTTTAGACTTCCACTGTTCTTAATATTTCAAAATAGAATAGAGAAATGACTGTATTCTCCATCAGTGCAATCTGACAGGGTACACAGAAGTAACCAACCATTTATCTTGAGTACTACACTACTATGATAGCCAAGAAGTCTATTTTTCATCAAAGAAATGTCACTTAGAAGAAACTTCTGGAATTCATCTCTTCCAGCCCTCTTTTCAAAGCAGGGCTATCACCAGCACTAAGACTACGGATTTGCCTCACCAAGTCCTAAAAAACTCCTGGGAAAGGATTCCACAGACTCTCTGAGCAAGCTGTGCCAGCAGTGCTACACCCTTTAGCAAACAACTTCATCCTGAAGTCCAAACTGAGCTTGCCACGCTGCACCTTGTGACTTTTGATCCTTACTGCAGTCATCTGGCACTACTGGGAAGAGTGCTTCGTCAGCTTTGTAATAGGCTTCTGGTAGTTAAAGGCAGCTCTCTGGTCAATTGAAGCATGTGTTCAAGATACAATTGGCCAAACAGAATTTATTTTATGTTACACAGGAAGGAAAAGTGCATGGAAGAAGTTTTAGGCATGGTAGTTTGCATCTGTCTGAGGATTGTTAAGTGAGAATAGGTGTTGTATGACTGAAAGGAAGCATGGAGGACTCCTCTCCCTCCACTTACAGAAATACACTCTTTGATTGCTTGAATACTGGTGCGAATACTATAAAAACAGGTTACTTCAAAATTCTCCTTTCAGAAGACAATGAAACTATTTCTATGGCATTATAAATATGCTTAGACTCATAAAATGAAATAATCTTTGAGGTTGAAAGTAACCTCTGGAGATCATCTAGTTGAACCCCCTGTACTCAAAGCAGGGTCAACTGAAGCGAGCTACTTAGGGTTCCAGGGCTGTAATACTACTGTTTGCATTGTTCCATCTTCTCGGGAGCCTAAGATGATCATTGTGAACATCATCTTATCATCACTATAGCAAAGGTTGCGCCCAACTTTCACATCCCCCACTTCTTCCTTGATTGAGGCCCAGCATCCCCTCATTGGCTCTTTTGGGAGGCTGTTGTTAAAAGCAATAGCAGTTAATAGCAGTCTATTAATAGCTGTTAATAGCAGTCCAATCTCCTGGACTGCTTGTTCCCTGCTGTATTGCCCTTGCAGACTTCTAAATTGATGGTAAATATTTTGGAATGTTTAGAGGGCAAGTTGCTGGGGCTGAGGGAGTGTATGTTTGGTTGAAGGTCCTTTTACCGAGAAGTATTCCTGCAAGTCTGGAAATCTTTTTTCCATGAAGGACGTCTTTACTAATTTGCCTTTGCTTTTTGCATTAGTGCACATGGAAATCAGAGTCCTGTTTCTCCTTCTGACCTTGCAGGCCCCTGACACTTTTCTCTGTACTTGTTATCCTCCTTCCATGCCTGGTTCACACTCTTCCTGTGAGGCCTTTTGAGCCCTTTAGTTACCCGTGAAAGATATCCCTTTAAAGATTATTCCCTTTTCTTGTGCTAATCCTTTGGGGATGTATCAGGTCCATAAGTTCTTTCCTTTTCTTTACAGTCACATACATGCCTACACATGTGTGCACACAGTTGTTCATTATTATGAAATTGGGTGGGTCGCTGTGATTTTTGACCTTAAGTATAGCCTAGGCCATGAGGTTGCCCTAGATCATGCGGCAGACAATGGAGGGTTTTCAGTCTGTTGACCTTCTCGTTAACAGCTCAGCTTTGCCACACCACTGTAGCTGAACTGCTAAATATCTCCCATTTTCGCTTCTCATCTGTTTCTGAGAAGGTAGAACTATTTAAGGAGAGAAGTATTTAACGGCTATGCTATATTTGATGTTCTATACTGCTGTGACTCAAAGAAATGGATGTTTTAAACACAGATCTTGTGTCATGAAAGGACAGTTCATTGAGTGAAAGTACACATTAGAAGGCCTTTGTTTTATATACAAAAAGCCATGTACACAGAAATGTATGTGGAAGATCTTCTAGATAAGCAGTTAACAAAACAATAAAAAAATAGTACAATATTAGATCAGAAAAACTGAAAAAATAGCTTGCCTGGAGGACAAAATTTTTTGGTTGATTAACTTGAAAGCATTGTAATGAAATAAAGTGTCTCAAATAAGATGGCAAAAAAGGAAAACTGGGGCAATTTAGATGCATATTTAATTAACTGTATTTAGGTGCATGAGCAACATACCTATTTGTCCAGGAGAGGGCAGAATAATAATGATGTAAAAGCAGGAGCCAACAGAAACTGCGCAAAAGAATGTTGAGCCTGATTTAGTGTGTCAGTAAGTACTGCGGCTCCTACGGACTGCAGCCTTATATTTGGGTGTGCAGCGCCACTAGAAAGAGCTTCTGAGGTTTCCTTAGACATCTGGAGGAAAATGCTCCAGCTTTTAATACCAATATATTTTATCCGTGTTTTCCAACAGTGTATCAATGGCAGCTAGAAATGCCAAGCTGGGTAAGCAGAACAAATGCTGTTTTTTCTCAGAGCAGCAGTGACACTAACATCTTCTATTTCATGCAGCACATCTGGGACTGTGTTAAAATATTTCCCTTATTTTTCCCTTTGTAGTACTTGATTAACTCTTACATCTGGGACTGTGTTAAAATATTTCCCTTATTTTTTCCTTTGCAGTACTTGATTAACTCTTATTTTGTAGATGTGGAAGTCCTTCTCTGCTTTATGTTATTGCTATAAATATGTCTTCTTAACTGCAAAGTAAATAGTCTTTGGCAACAGGGAAGAAGAGATTTTCCTACTGTACCTCACAACCGCCTCCAGTATAAAATAATGCTCTATTACAGTTACAACATTTCTTTGAATGCAGAGTAGAGACAACATCGGCTGTGCACTGCACCATTGAGACAAAAATGGTTTCTTTACCCTGCTGGAAAGGGAACTTAACACTTAGGTTTATTTGGACTGGAAGAGGACAGAGAAGCGAGGTCAGATTGGCTCAAGTTTACAGACACAGAAGTGCCTGATGTTAGCTACTCTGAGCCTGGTCTGGTTTTGAAAGCCTTCATAGAATATTCCTTTTATCCCATTGCCTTAAAAGCACATGAAAAGGAGCTGCTGGTAAGGCTTGTGCAGTAGTGAACAGCGGTGGTGACACGAGGAGTTCTTTCACGGGAGGGAAAGTCAACTGCCATGGAGCAAATGGGCTTTTACATGCACGGGACAGGATTATAGACAGCAGCTCTGATCAAGAGTGTCTGAAGAGGATCAGGGGAAAACACTAGGTGAACATAAGTTATAAATTAAAAAGAAAGGGAAAGTAATAATTCCGTTCAAAAGCAAGCTCTCCCATCCCCAGACCTCTGGAGCCATCCAAGCCCTCCCTTGACTGAGATACAGCTGCCATGATTTTAGAAACAGGGTGGTTGGCTTCTTACATTTAGCAAATAGCTTCTGCTTGAGCATGTTGTTCTGACTCTGTTATGTACCCGTTAAGGTTCATTAACCTAGAGCAGAATTTGACTAAATGTGGCAGCTGATGTACCTGAATAATTGTGTTAAAAGGCATTTCTAGCTAAAAACATGATGGATTAAATAAATGCGACAATCCTTAAAATGTCAGCTGAACAAATATTACTGCTACAAATTAAGTGGTTGGTGCCAAATAGGACAGTCTTTTATGTGTATCTTCAGTCTTTGCACTCAGTTGAGATAGTCTAGCTCAAGCATCTTCTTACAGCATGGAAGAGAACAGCAGTGTGTTTATTTTGCCGTAGTGTGCCATAGGTTGATCACACCGTACAGTGCTAATTGTTTGCTTTTGCTCAAAGGACTTGACATCAATATTTCTTTTCTTTTTTTTTTTTTTTTTTTGAGAGAGACTTGGGCCTTCGGAACTGTATGTTTTAAAATGGGGCTGAGATGGGTAGTTCTGTCTTGACTAATTCCACTCTGCAAGCACATTCAGCACTTTCCTTTGTAGTTTACGGGCAGCTGAAGTAAAATACATGTTGCAGGAACTGCTTGTTACCACTCAATTTTGCCAGATGTTCACATGCATCTTTCTCTAGTATATGAGTAACCTCAAGTAGTTAAAGAATGGCACGTGTACTTAGCTAGATGTGTTTAAGCACTAACTGAACTGGGGCCTAAAATATTAGAAGTTTATTACTGGTATTATAACACTGTGTTACAGTTTTCAAAGCCTTTCTTAAAGCATTTAAATTAAATGAGCTGTGCACCTCAAGAATAAATAACGTGTTTTTTCTCACACACTTTACAGAACGAGGCTCAAAAGGACATCTTGACCTCACGGAGTTAATAGGAGTTCCTCTTCCTCCGTCCGTCTACTTTGTCACTGGCTATGGAGGGTTTCCAGCTTACAGCTTTGGTCCAGATGCCAACATCGGTCGATTGACAAGTGCTATAATACCAATGCCTTTCTATAGAGATTTCGCCGTCGTAGTTACAGTGAAACCAAACAGTGACCGTGGAGGAGTGCTATTTGCAATAACAGATGCCTTCCAGAAAACTATTTACCTGGGAATGAGACTTTCAGCGGTTGATGACAGCACCCAGAGAATCATTATGTACTACACGGAGCCTGGTTCCCATGTCTCCCGAGAGGCTGCTTCATTTAAAGTGCCAGTGATGACTAACAGGTGGAATAGGTTTACAGTGACTGTTCAGGGAAATGATGTTGCTTTGTTCATGGACTGTGAAGAATATCAAAGAGTGCAGTTTCAAAGGTCAGCTCAAGCCTTGGTATTTGAATCTGGCTCTGGGATATTTGTTGGTAATGCAGGAGCCACGGGACTGGAAAAGTTCACAGTAAGTACTGATAAATTGACATGCCTCAGTGTTTTATGCATGTACTCTCTACCCTAGAAAGTCTGCTTACAATGATTGTATCCCAAATGGGGTTACAAACTATATAGCTTGTATTTTCCATGCCTGGCTAGGGTTCAGGTGGTGCAGATAGATAAACTCTGGCTTAAAATGCAAATGTTCCTAGAACCTCAGAATTTTATCAGTGGTCCACATATTAAGCCCAATGCTCAGTTTGAATACTAGGAATTTCAAAGTAAATGTATCATCACATAACTTTATATGGCCTTTTTATGAAGGGAAGACTATCCTTCTCTTTAACTTGAAGCTTATCACATGCTTTAGAAAAATAGAATGGACCAAAACCACTACTAGAGGGCTCCCGAGCCTTCTTAGCCTGAGTGCAGGCATCCTTCCTGCTGCATCCTGACTGGAATTCTCAGCCAGTGAGGTTCCAAATGGAAATGTGAAAGCTGCCAATATTCCTGAGATTGACTCATTGTCAAACTGAAAGGGAAATGTCACACTCTTTCTGTCTTGTTTTTGTACTTCCCTTGTACTTCAAAACTTGTACAGTCTTTTGTGAGATTAATATCTCTTTCCCTAAATTAGTAAAGCAGCAGCACGAAACTGAGTGGACCTTTTGCTTTAGAGAAAAAAAAACTCTTTCCAAAGTTCAGGTGTACTGACAGATTGTGTGCTCCCCCTGGTAAGCAGCAAGGATAATGAACTTTTAAAATTTATCTGACTAGTCTAAGCACCTAGAATTACAGGAATACATTGATTAGCAACAAATAAGTGGTGGAAAGGGATACGTAGGAAAACTTCCTGCTGACGCTACCTTTCTTAGACAGGTGGGATGACTGGAGTATTGGGGATGCCTGATTAGTAAGTAATGGGAATGGGAAACATTCAAGAAAATGAGACCACTTTGGTATCTCACCTGGAAAACTCATATGTGATGATCAGTTGCTAAGATTATCACCAATAAATCTGTAAATAAGGTGACAGGAATGCATGGTTCATTACACTCTAAGGCATTTACACTGAAATAGGCTGTTCTGTATGCTATATCAAGTACAGACATTTGAGCCAGTGTTGTGATTGCTTCAGTACTGTTAATTATGACGTGAACTCTAGGTCTTGTGCCTTTATTTCTTCATGCATCGTATGTCACAATTGCTTTTGGGTAGAAAAACTAAATGGTTGATTCCTCCTGAAGCTCTGTTTGTATGACAAGAACTGTTTACATTCATTGCCCAAAATAGAAACGATTGACAGCAGATGAATGGATGTCAGTCACTGGTTTGCTCTGGCTAATGGGAATTCGTATGTCTAAGGCTCTGGTTGCCAGATGCAAAAGGACATACCTATCATCAGATTTCATGGAAACAAAAGGAAATTCTAGCCCTGAAGCTTGTAAAGAAAAGTACAAACCAGACAACCAAATATAGCTGAATTAGTGATGATAATGGATTCTGCAAACCAGCTTTAACAGGGAAGGCAGCAGCAGGCACAAGACTCACAGGGGGACTACAATGCCCGATCCCTACCATCCCTACCATGGCAGACTTGGCCATGACTTTCCTGGTTGGAATAATTGGCTAGCAGCAACACTTGGAAACGTTAGGGCTTTCCATTTTGCTTTCTTCACCATCCAGGGCCATGGATTAGAGCGAGAGGAGAAAAATGTGTTCTCCAAATGTGATTCACTCATACTGTGAAAACAAAGCATCACTTCCAAGAGACTGCTTAAGTGGTCTGCTTGTGCCTCTTTTCATGTATAATTTTTCAGCGAACTGTTCGGTTAGTCTGACACGGTTCAATGTCTGAGTTGCCCATTATTAAGTTTTGAAGAGAAATAGGATGGTTCAGTTCACTGAGCTGTTTTCTCAGATTGCCTGCAAACTCAGGAGGCACCAACTGCATTAATTTTATGGTCTTTGGAGATACAGAAATTACAGGATCATTAAAGACAGAATCTCAGATTATGTTCCTTTCTGAAATATTCTAGAAGCCACCAGAAGTATTGCTTCAAAAGTACTTCCTAACTTAATAATTCCCCGATGCTCCTAGGACAGGGAGAGAGGGTGGCTGCAGAGAGGAAAGAGTGAGTGGAAAGTCAGACAGAACAGTCTATACAGATGGCAGCTGCTCCTCCCCTGGACTTCGCATTTTTTGGTGGCATCAAGTATCAGCAAAACATGCTACTTATCTCAACAGTTGTTGGAGTTTTCCTTACCAAGGCTCGGGCTTTCTGTACCTGTGAGTGAGCAGATCTGCTGTGTGTGCTAGTACTCAGCAGACAGAGCACAACCAAGGTATTGTTGGATGGTGTAACTGTTCTAGCTCCTTGAAGAGAAGTCACTGGACTGAGAAGTATTCTGTGTCCGTCTAGAAATACAGATTAAATGTGTCAGCTTCTTCAGGCTCTTTTCTACACAAAATACAAAGGCAGAGAAACGAAATATAGTCAGCAAAACAGGAAGAGGCAGGTCATATGTGTTAGGTAAGATGGCTATCGATTTGAATACCCATCTTTATGTCCTAGGTGTGCCTCATGAGTAACTCCGTGAGACCTCATAACAGTGGGAACGTCCCCCATGTGTTTCTCATTACAGTTTGAGTCTTTGTAATCTAAGAAACAAAACTTAAATGTTTAAAATGAAATTGTTGCTGCTCCTTCAGCATGTCAGACTGAGAAATGATTTGTAACCCTGAAAAAAAGAAGCATTTGTTACCAGAAAATCCTTCTCCTCTTTTTTCCACTTTGAAAAGTTTTAAGTTGGTTTCCCCCTGACCCACTTCATCACCTACTGATATTACTATCCCATCCTTTGTGTCTATCTTTGGGGGGTTTAACATGACATTTTTGGAGCTGCAATGCACTTCTTAACTAGAAAAAAACAGACAGTGCTTTACAGACTCTAGGACATAATCTAGGAGTAGATCCTTTGGTTGGGCCACAACCAATACAGTGTAGCAATTGTATTGTCATTGGGACACAATTGTCATTGTATTCATTTTCTTTCTACATATTGCAAAAGGAAAACATAAGAACATACTCGCATTTTTAAACTGGGCTTATTATCATAAAATTTTATGCATTTTCCAAGAAAATCAGAATAAAGTCTGGATTTTTTTGTTGATTTGTTTAATTCCCACTCCTCCATACACACACACCCTTCACACGTGCTACTTAACGTATTACTTCCTTTAACTGTTTTTGTCATTTCATGTAGGGCTCAATTCAACATCTGACAATCAAATCTGACCCAAGGGCTACTGAAGATCATTGTGAAGATGATGATCCTTATGTGAGTATTCTTATAAGCACTTCTTTATCTTTCCTCAGATTTCAAAGTCATTTGCCATTAGGCACTTTTCATAAGACTGAATGTACTATTTCTTCTTGGGAACATAGTATCATACTTAAAACTATCTTCACGTGGGAATCTCTATTTTTGACTACATAGCCCCTAAAACTGTGATTTTTCAAAAAACATAATTTTCTTTTGTCTATAACACCTTTGAGAAAATGAACTATGACACTTATTTTTCTGAAGGGTCGTTTTCATGAAATGCTGTAAATACTGAAATAAGTTTACATCATAATGACACTGGGGCTTCACCAACCGAAAAAAATATATTTAAGAAGAGTATTTTTCTGCATTGAAGTAGCCAGTTCCTTGGAGATAATTCCTTTTTTTTTCCCTGACTTTTATGAACTTACTGTCATGATTGGGTTTTCCACAGGCTTCAGGGGATATCAGTGGCAATGGCAGCTCTCAAGAACATGAAGGTATTTCTGAGACACAAGAAGTCCTTGCACCTTCTGTTCTTCCCATAAGGGTAAATGTATTTGATTTATTTGCTTTACATTTCTGGTTTAATATAACTTTTTTAGGTAGTGAGGTCTGCATTTTGTCACTAGTTTTTCATATGTGGCAACTTCCAAAGGCACCTGTGAGAACAACATGCACCCACCTGTAAGAATGACTGCACTGTGACAGATCAAAAATCTGGTACATTTGACGACAATCAGCAACCAGTACTTTGGGAAGAGTATAATAACAGATCAGGAACATAAATATGACACTTACCAGGAATACTCTTTCATTCTGCAACAATTTCCATATCAGGAAATGCTTGAGCCAGGAGTGTATCTCTTTGTGTTTAGTGGACCTCAGCTGAATTATTCACCCTTTAATTTCTCGATTTGTTTTTTTTTAACCCATGGGAATTTTACCATCCTCAGCTTCCTGCTGCAGAGTTACTTGGCTTATTTAATGGCATGTTTTGTGAAGGACTTTCACCTTTTGCTTGCCCTTCTGAACGTGCTAACTGCAGCTCTCGTTTGGTGGTTGTTCTACTGGAAGACAGAGTAAACAGTTGTTCCTTACTCACCATAACATTTGTGATTTTAGAGATTCCTATCACAACATGTTCCCCCTCACTTTTTGTGCCAGGCTGAAATGAAATGCCAGTCCATTCCTCACAATGAAGCTTTCCATGCAACTTCTATGAAGCATTCTTTTATCCAAGTTCTTGTTGAATCCTATGAGAAAACCAGTAGGTTTGTGAGAAATTACTTTACAGAAACCATGCTCACATTTTCCTGATACAGCACATACTTGAGATCTTTCATTGTTGAATCCTTCAGAACTCGTGGGTGAACGCTCTTTGGTTGTGATTTGTTGCCATTGACTTAGTGTGTTTCCTACCCTGTACTTACAAAGACTTCACTTTTAGACATATCCTCTGCTGAGTTTCCCAAGAATATGCTTTCACAGGAATTTTAACTCTTCCATGGTCAACATGAATGCAAAAAAAACGTGTTTTTTTTCCTGCTATGGCTTAAAATTCTCTGAGCACTCTTTTTACAACTTGTGTATTGACCTGGCTTCCTGCTCCTGATGTGTTTGAAAACAGATTTATTATTAATTTTTATGCCTTTTACATATAGTTCATCAAACTCTTTTTGGCCTGCCTTGTTTTTCGCAGAGTCACAGACTAGCTGAGTTTGAAAGGGACCTCTGAAGATTGTCCTGTCCAACTCCCTTCTCAAAGCAGAGTCAAGTACAGCAGGTTGCTCAGTGAGCAGGTTGCTTAGTGCCAGCAGGTTTTGGGTTTCTTCAAGGATGGAGACTCCACTGCCTCTCTGTTCCAGTGTAGTTTTTTTCTGATGCAGAACTGGAATTTCTTGTATTTTAATTTGTGTCCATTGTCTCTTTTCCCTTCACTGGCTACTACTGAGAAAGGTCTGGCTCTGTCTTCTTTACCCCCTCTTATCAGGATTCTGTGCACATTGGTAAGATTGCTCTGAGCCTTCCCTTCATGGGGCAGTCCTTGCTCTCTTATCTTCCTCTCGTAGGTCAAGAGCCCTAGTTCCTTAATGATCTACATGGTCCTTTGATGGACTTGGTCCAATATGTCTGGTGAGCCCAGACCTGGACACAATCAATAATCAAGATGAGGGTCTCATCTGTATTTCTTAATACAGAAAGATCAACTCCCTCAACCTGCTGGTGATACTCTTCCTAACTCAGACCAGGACGCTTCTGGCCACCTTTGCCACCAGGGCACATTGCTGGCTCTTCTTCCACTTGTTTACCAGCATCCTTTCCTGCAAAGCTGCTTTCCAGCCAGTTGGCCTCCAGCCAGCACTGCTGCGTGGGTAATTCCTCCCCAGATGCAGGACTTGCATGTTACTTTGCTGAACTTCAGGAAATTCTTGACTGCTTATTTCTGTAGCCAGCTGGGGTTCTCTGAATGGCAGCAAAATTACCTGGTGCCTCAATGACTCCTCTCCATTTTGCATCACACCACAAAATTTAACCCATGAAATCTTACCGTGCTTTCACTTTTTCTCTTTTGGATACAACTGCAGCTAACTCGGGAAGGATGTCTAACTTCTCTAGTCTATCCAGAAGAAAATAAATTCCTTTTTAGATACTGCTTTTTCTGTTTAATAATCTTAGTAATTAGCACACTGTTCAAAATTGCACACGACAATATTGGAATTTTGGGCTTTTATTCCTCCTTTTGCAAGATGTCATGGTTTAACGCCAGCTGGGAACTAAACACCTCACAGCTGCTCGCTCACTTTCCCCCAATGGGATGGGGGAGAGAAGTGGAAGGGTAAAAATAAGAAAACACACGGGTTGAGATAAAGACAGGTTATTAGGTAAAGCAATAGCCCTGCACACAAGTGAAGAAAAATAAGGAATTCGTTCACTACTTCCCATCAATAGCCAGGTGTTCAGCCATCTGCAGGAAAACAGAGCTTCGTCACACGTTACGGCTACCTGGGAAGAAAAACCGCCATAACTCCGAAGTTATCCCCCCCCATCCTTATTTTTTCCCCAGCTTTATATACTGAGCATGATGTCATATGGCATGGAATATCCCTTCAGTCAGTTGGGGTCAGCTGTCCCAGCTGTGTTCTCTCTCACCTCCTTGTGCACTCCCAGCCTACTCACTGGTGGGGTGGGGTGAGAAGCAGAGCAGGCCTTGACTCTGTCTAAACACTGCTCAGCAATAACTAAAACATCCCTGAATTATCAACACTGTTTTTAGCACAAATCCAAAACATTGCCTCATACTAGCTAGCATGAGGAAAATTAACTCTATCCCAACCAAAACCAGCACAGAAGAATGTTGTTTCTCTGGATCATATGCTGGTAATCTCAGCATATTATTCACTGTTGCAGAGTAGAAAAGGTAGAAAATTTCTATTTTAATGAGCGAGTGTTATTGTTACATTGCTAAAAAATTGGTGACACATCTATGATTTACATGAACATGAACCTAAAAGTGTAATAGCTATTGTTCATCACTATATACCACTCCCAGGGAGTAAAAATGTGACATTTTCCTTTGATTTTCCAAACATATGAGATCAGTCTTGGGTGCCAAAGTGTTATTTCAAGATGTGACAATGTCAAGGTAATACAGCCATGTCACACCTTTCTCACAAGACCTAGAAGTTGCCTGGAGTTAACTGGAATTCTATAATTAAGCTAGAATCAATGCCTGGAAGGAAAAATGCCACAGAAAAAGTATTACATCATGTAATTTATCATTTGGTAATGATGAAGTTGTGGTTGTCATAAATGAAGAAGCAAAGTATACCTTTCCTTGATGCACCTCTCAAAGACACACTTGCTCATCAGTGATTATATCACTGCAAACATTTTTCCATTCAGCTCTAATACTTTCACTTACTTTATTTTTAATTTCCCCACAAATTATTGTCTGTTTTGATGTTATTTTAATTTTCTTATTAAAACATTTTTTAAGATTGTCTGGGAAACTGAACCAGGCTTTAAGTACAGAAATAATTTTCTCTGAAGTGCTACACCACAATGTTAATAAATGTGTATACAAGGCAGATTATCACCCTTAGAAAACAAGAAGGACAGAAGCCTCTTCATAGCTCTTTTTTGTTCTGCAGGCACTTTTTTGGTCACAGATGATTGTTAATTTCTTGAACTGTGTAGAAGGTCTTCATTGTGTCCGTGTGCAGTACAGGTTCCTACTACAGTAATTCTTTGTATGAGCCAGTCACAGAATGGATGATGATACATAGGCTTCTGAGTCAACTAATGATAAGCCTGAAAGACCAGTAAATTACTATTTTCTTCAAAACACAAGAACTTCATGTGAATGTGTTTCCTTGGGTCACACACATATTTCTTCTAAAATGCCTGGGGACTTCAAAAGGCCGTACCAGCATGTCAATAAATATGTAGTCTTTTTTAGCAAAATGTTTAATGCTGTTGCCAAATTAGAAATGTCTAAATGCAAGTGACTCATGGGATGTGTGCCTTCCAGAGTGACTGACCACGGAGTTTTAATGGGTTTATTTTTTAGAAATATTAAACAAGAGACAGATAAATGAATGACAATTTAACACTCAGTACAGTCACTGAGAGACGTTTCAGAGAAAGCTTTTATTTATCTTCTACTCTGAAAAATCACTGAACAATCTCTCAGCTCTTCAAAGTAAATTGCTACGCTGAGCTGGAATGAAACAAGTCAAAGGTCATACTTGAAAATGCAATCTCTGAATAAAGACATTTAGCAATGTTGATGGTGCATATTCTAATTTGTACTTTTCTGCTAAGTAGTTCAGTACTGGGCAGTAGGAATGGGTAGCATTCTTGGCACTATTTCAGAGTATTTCCATTTAATGGGCCTGGTGAATTAGCTTTAAACGCCTCGGTGAATCAGCAAAAAAGGCATGTTTAATATTTGTAGAAGTGTCTCTTCATACAGAATTTTTCTGTGGATTCCCTGCTAATTGATTATTCAACCAAAAACTGTCCATGGCATGTCTTATCTATAGGATTCTTCAGAAAATAGCCTGAACTACTCTGCACGTCAGAAAGGCGTTGCCAGAAAGGAAGAGTAGGGAAGAACAGTTTTCATTGCTGTTTCACAAGTGTTCAAGCCATTTCATGTGTGTTGCAGTACTGGGTTTCTGTGAGCTGTAAGAGAAATAAGAGCAGAGGAGACATGCATTTGTTCCTTTCTCAAGTGGAGTAAATAGAACTGCAGTCAAATGAAGTTACTTTGGTCATCTATAGTGGGGACCAGATCTGGCCCACTGTGGAAAATTTCCTTTCCTCTTTAAGTGGAGCCCTAAAGCCTAATTTTTAACATATTTCTTAATAACAAGAAGTATCTTGAAGCTTTTCCTGAATTCTAATCCCACACAAAACCAGTGGGATAAAAATCATTCCAATGATGTTACCTCTCTTCCTTTTGCTGACAACTCAGGTATTATTTCAGCAAGCCCTATTATGCCATTTTGCACATCTTAACCTGGTTCAAGACCAGGATGCTTGGCCCATTAAAGTCTGTTCCAGGTTACCGTGGCAATGTAATAGCTTTTAATTTTTATTTAAATTGCAAACACGGGTTTGCATGAAGTAATCTTCTCGCTACACTGAGACAGCACTTCTTCTGGTCTCTTAATTCCAGTAGGGAGTAGGCTCTTTACGTTCCAGCTGATATCGAAATGGCCACCTTTTGCCCACCCACAGCCAACATTGAAAAGGGTGGGTACCAGCCAGCTCTAGGCTTTTAAACCTGCAGTGATAACTTTACATTCCTTGTGTTTTGATCCCTTTTTATGGGTTTGTCAAGTGTACATCACTTGGTTTGGAGGAATGGAGTTCAAAGGTATTGTGCTAGTTTCTCTCGAGAGCTAGGCTAAATTAATGTGACATGCTCATAAGCAGAAATCAGATGTGTACTGTAAAGAGAAAAATAAAATATAAGGTGAAATAAATTAAAAGATTGTAAATGAAAGAGGATGTATGTATTGGCCATTAATAAATTTCAGTTTTTATGATAGAAATGACAGTTAATGTTTCTAAGGACAGTATAAGAGTAAGGACAGATGCTGACAAGATATTATGTGGGAAAGATCTGGATTTCTGCTTTGCTTCATAGATGGGGTAGTTCTGATTACTATGCATTGAGAAAGGTAATCTACTGATTCTTGCTTTAAAATAAGTGATAAGCCTTTTCTCTAAACAGTTCTTTGGGATTTTATGTTTTTTTAGCCTGAAGATACATTGGCTGAGCCAGTGGAAGCCCCCCCAACCATACTATCTTATGTGGAAGAAAATGATTTTTCTGGAAATCACAGATCAGAAGAAACCTCTGAAGCAGCTGAACTTAAAGAGCAAGGCACTGGCCCTTTTTTATTTTTTTATTATTTTTTTTTTTGCTGGGAGGGAAGGTCATTTATGTTCTCTAAGTCTCAGTCCATCATTTCCCTGTGTATGAAAAGCCACTGTCATATTTTGGGTGCTGCCAGGAATGGAAAATCCTATGGTTTTGGACATCCTGTGTGTTAGAAAAGAATTGGTACATCAAACATTTGGTCTTTGAAACTGCAGTCTGTTAGACTTGCAATTTGTTAATAGCAACAAAGGTAAGTAGTAGCAACTACAGCCACCATTCAACATAGCTCTCACTTTTCACTCCATATCATAGAATCAGAATCATAGACTTGTCTAGGTTGGAAGGGACCTTTAAGATCATCGAGTCCAACCATTAACCTGACACTGCCAAAACCACTAAACCGTGTCCCTAAGCATCATGTCTATCCGTCTTTTAAATCCCTGCAGGGATGGTGATTCCACTACTTCCCTGGGCAGCTTGTTCCAATGTTCGATAACCCTTTCAGTGAAGAAATTTTTCCTAATATCCATCCTAAATCTCCCTTGGCACAACTTGAGGCCATTTCCTCTTGTCCTGTCACTTGTTACTTGGGAGAAGAGACTGACCCCCACCTCCCTACACCCTCCTTTCAGGGAGTTGTAGAGAGCGATAAGGTCTTCCCTCAGCCTCCCTTTCTCCAGGCTAAACAACGCAAATTCCCTCAGCCTCTCCTCATAAGACTTGTTCTCTAGACCCCTCACCAGCTTCGTTGCCCTTCTCTGGACACACTCCAGAGCCTCAGTGTCACTTCAATATCAAAAAGGATAAAATATGGAAGCTGACCTGAGGAGCTGCTGCTGTAATACTCTGCAACACTCCAGTAAAGTGCAATTGTTAGGCACAGGGAATGAAAGGAGAAAAAACCTGTGTCGGGACAGTGAGAAGCATGGTATGTCTTGAGACATACCTCTGCAAATAGTGCTACTGGCTCTAAAGCCATGTGGCTCCTTTAAATGGAGTTTAAGATGAGTATTTAATTTGATGACCTTCTGCTATAGTGAAGCACAGCTGTTCATGTAAAACTGAATATCACCACTGAATGAACAACTATATCCTACTTACGTTCCCTGCAAAGGGTGTGAATATGCCTAGTGCATCAAGTGTAGGCAGCAAAGCAATAAGAGCAGGGCAAAATGCACTGAGGAAACTAGTCCTCCACTAGTAAGACAATTTCAGTACAGTCCTAGAAAACAAAAAGTATTAAGATAACTACTCAATAAGGCCAAATGTTCTTAAGGACAATGTTCTTATTTAAATTTATACATACTTCAGATAGCAACTGTTGTACATAGCTCTTATTTTTTATGTTATATAGATGAAAAATAGGCAACCATCAAAAGATGATGCAATACAGTCTTTGTCCTTAAAATAAACGTTTTATAATTTTATTCTCTCTTTTCTCTTTTTTTTTTCTTTCCTTTTAAAATTTTCAGAGTTATGAAATGACTACTATTAATCTCTGGAATGTATTTTGGTCATAATCTAAATAATTTACTTTATCATACAACTCGCAGCATCTGTGCTCTGATAAATACCTCTGGGTGGGTTTTATTTTGCTCTGTCTCTCGTTAACAAGTGATTATTTTATTTAGATTCAGCTGTCACGGAAACTGGACAAGGCAACAGTGAGTCTACCACTATCACACAGAAAATATTAAGAGAAGAAGATGGCTCTGGTACTAGCGTTTTGCCAGGAGTAAGCAAAGAGGAGGTCTGTACAATGGGTTTATCGTATGCCTTATCGTTTTCTCCCAAGAGCAGGGAAATATATGAATTTTAGGTGCTTTTCTGAATTGGTACTTTTATCTATTGCATCTTAGCAGCACGCCAAAACAGAAGTTACTTTTTAAATTCTTAAATGCTCTCTCATGACATGAGACTGAAAAGCACTGACACTATGCAGAAGTTTGGATCTATAACCATTGAGATGGGCTTGAGACTTTTGACTAACAAAATGAATTTATTCTTTCAGTTTTGCATTTTTTAATTTTGCATTTAAGAAAGTGAGAAAGTGAGAAACAAAGACGATGACCACGAAAGCCACAATTTTTATTCCCTAAAAGCAGGCACCTTGGTCTTACAGTATCTGCCGTGCAGGTGAAAGTCGTGCTGACTTCTCAGAAGTGTGGTATATAAACAGATTTAAAATTATGCCCTTTGGGTGCTCACCAAGTGGTTCTGTCTGAACTATCAAAGGAGCAAAGAAGCACTGCATTATCACAGTGATTCATTATTAGGTGATCCAAACAGGAGACTAACACTAAAACACACTGAAGCCGAGGAATCCATGCCTAAAATGTGTATTGCTGGCTTTCCTTGATTACCCACAGGCTAATCTGAAAATTTGCAATTTATGCAAATTATTCCTTTATAAACTGAATCTGAATTACCATCCAAGAGGTTGATCCTATATTCCATGTCTTGACAAGGGAATGACTGTGTGGATTGCACTGGAAAAGTGTCTGAAACTCCTAGTTCTTTCATTAAGTAAGCAGTGTATGCTGCCTCCTGGCAGCTGCGTATGTTGACACCCAGAGATGAAAAATCTATTTAAAAAGTAGCCAGCAGCTTTCCTGACACTCACAATAAAAAGATGCTTTGACAAATAAAATATTAAGACTGAACAACCTTTCCACCCCTAGATGGCCTTATAAAGGATGAAAGTTGAGGCAAGGCAGTAAAGTTGTTTGGGGTCCGTATATTACTCATGTCTGTGTCAGAGCAGTTACGTGAAGTTATATGGCTGTTTACAGCCATGCCTAGCTTTTCTCTAGGCTGCAAGCACATTTTTTAGAAGTATTCTAGAAGAGGCAGTATCTGGACATCTTTCACCTGTCAGAGATGCCTTCCAAAAGTCCTGGTCAGGCTGTCTTCTTGTAAGCGTCCAAGCAGTAATTCCTTTCAGGATCCCTCGTGATGGAAAAAGAGATTCTAGAAAGTGTGCATGCCACCATCACGTGAGTTGTACACTACTGAACAGAGGAAAGTCTGACAAAGAATGGGCTGTAATTTAATTGGCAATTCAATTCTGCTAGAACCAGGAATAACTGCAGATTATATGCATAGCATTCAGACTAGTCACATTTTCAATATCACTTTTTTTGTCAAATCCCTTATAAAATTAGATATCCCTTTTGGATAGACTCCTGTGGGCGTAGCTCCTAGACAAGGAAATTGAGAGAAAATGCAAGGTAGCCTGTCTCTACTTTGAGGTTCACACTCTGCTAAGAAAAATGATGGCACTTTTAACTCCTAAATAGAGAGTACTCCAGCCTACATGACTGCAGGCACTAGAAACCCCAAGAGGAGTGACTATGCCATGTGTAGCAAAGTCACCCTCTCTGGTGAGGGGTGACTCTCTGGGCTTTGAAAGATACTGTGCCTATTGCATTTGTAAGGTAGTGTGTAACCTGAATTCTGTGTGATTCTGCAAATTAAAGTTATGTATGCCCCTCGTTTGGAATCCTGTGAGTTGGAGGGCTCCAGCTACTCAAGTACTTGCCCTGCTTGTTGACATATTTCAAAATAATCAGCTAGCACTACATTTTTAGTTAATTAACATTCCTGATCCAACAGCCACCACGGATTTTTGTAACCAGAAGTTGAATAATGACCTTTCCTTCCTCTTGCCTTTGTGATTCTTATGCCAAAAGTCCATTCTCTGTATTGCTTGAAACTCCACTCAGTTACAACTGCTTCTGCTTGACAGAAAACATACAGCATCAAGAAACGCAGAGTTTTTATTCTAAAGTTCTACATGGTTTGTTTTGTTCAAGTGTTTAAGGTTGTTCCTTACAAGGTCTTCTAGTGTTTCTATGTTTATTGTGGTAAATTACAAAAAATGGTGAAAAATTAGGTTAAGAACCATCCATTGGAGCTGACATACAAGAGGCTTTAATATTTGTTGGAGCACTTCCAAATATGATTCATCTAACATTTTCATGCCTGCATTCACATTTTTAAAAGCAGCAATTTTAATGTCAGGATGAACTATTACTCTCACAATCTCTTCTTTTTTTCAGTTTTGAGCTATTTTTCTTAAATAAAAACCCAGTCTTGATTTAAGTAGTGTGACACAAAAAGCTTAAATCAATTGTGATAAGTCGTTTTGCTACTTACTCATCTTTACAAGTTTTTTCTTGAGTTTATTCATATTTCCACGTCCTTTTCACTACATAGATACCCAAGATGGCTATACAATATGCTAATCAACAGTCTTTTAGAAAATAATAATAAAAAAATTACATTGAAAAGTGGTCTTTGTGATCAGACTACACTCCGCTACATGGCAGAAGTGGCCCTATCTCCTGTAAGTTTGTCATTGTACGAGTTATGCAATTTTTAATCCAATTGATACGTGTAACACTGACTAGGCACAGCATTCTTTTTGAAGTGTTGTATAGAACTCAGACAAATGCCTCTCAGGAAAATTTGCTAAAGTCAGATAAACAGTGTTACCGTCATCAGGCACGTATAACAAAGAAAATTATGACCTGTTTGTCAGACAAAACCATGCTGATTTAGCATTCATTATGTTCACACTTTGATTTTAGAATAGAATAGAATAGAGCAGAACTATTTCAGTTGGAAGGGACCCATAAGGATCATCTAGTCCCACTGCTTGACCAATTCAGGGCTGATAAAGTTAAAGCATGTTGTTAAGGGCATTGTTCAAATGCTGCTCGAACACTGACAGGCTTGGGGCATCGATCACCTCTCTAAGAAACCTGTTCCAGGGTTCGACCACCCTCTTGGTAAAGAAATGCATCTTCATGTCCAGCCTAAACCTTCCCTGGTGCAGCTTTGAGACATTCCCAAGCATCCTATCATTGGGTCCCAGGGAGAAGAGGTCAGCACTCCCTCTCTACTTCCCCTCCTCAGCAAGCTGATGAGAGCAATGAGGTTGCCTCTCAGTCTCCTTTTCTCCAAACTAGACAAACCCAAAGTCCTCAGTCGCTCCTCACGGGACTTCCCTTCCATCTCTTTCACTAGCTTTGTTGTCCTCCTCTGGACTCATTCAAGGACTGTCACACCTTTAAATTGTGGGGCCCAGAACTGCACACAGTATTCAAGGTGAGGCCACACCAATGCTGAATACAGTGGGATAATCACCTCTGTTGACCAGTTGGTTATACTGTGTTTAGTGCACTGGGACAATGAGGAACTGTCCACCACAGGAGCAGACAAGGTTTGAGATCACCTAGGGAACCTGAAGGTGGACAGGCCCATGGCACCTGATGAAATACATCCACAAGTCCTGAGGGAACTGGCAGATGGAGTTGCTAAGCCACTATCCATCATATTTGAGAAGTTGTGGCAGTCTGGTGAAGTTCCTGCTGGCTGGAAAAGGAGAAACATAACCCCCATTTTTAAAAAGGGAGAAAAGGAAGACCCAGGGAACTACAGGCCAGTCAATCTCACCTCTGTACCCAGCAAGGTGATGGTTTCCTCCTGGAAACCATGCTAAGGCACATGGAAAATAAGGATGTGATTGGTGACAACCAACATAGCTTCACTAAGGGCAAGTCATGCCTGACAAATTTGGTGGCATTACAGTATTGGTGGATAAGGGAAGAGCAACTGACATCACCTACCTGGACTTATACAAAGCATTTGACACTGTCCTGCATGACATCCTTTTCTATAAGTTGGAGAGACGTGGATTTGACAGACTGAGCTCTCAGTGGATAAGGAGTTGCCTGGATGGTCACACTCAAAGAGTTGCAGTCAATGGCTCAATGTCCAAGTAGAAAGCAGTAACAAGGAGCATCCCTCAGGGATCAGTACTGGGACCAGTACTGCTTAACATCTTTGTCAGTGACATGGGCAGTGCGATTGACCACATCCTCAGCAAGTTTGCCGACAACAGGAAGGTGTGTGATGTGATTCACACTCTGGAGAGAAGGAATGCCATCCGGAGGAACCTGGGCAGACTTGAGAGGTGGGCCCATGCAAACCTCATGAAGTTCAACAAGGCCAAGTGCAAGTTCCTGCATGTGGGTTGGGGCAATCCCAAGCATAAATACAGGCTGGGCAGAGAATGGATCGAGAGCAGCCCTGAGGAGAAGGATTTGGGGGTGTTGGTGGATGAGAAGCTCAACGTGAGCCAGCAATGTGTGCTGGCAGCGCAGAAAGCCAACCACTTCCTGGGCTGCATCAAAAGAAACGTGGCCAGCAAGTCATGGTAGGTGATTCTGTTCCTCTACTGCGCTTTGGTGAGACTTCATGTGGAGTACTGCATCCAGCTCTGAAGCCCCTCACAGGACACGGGCCTGTTGGAGTGAGTCCAGAGGAGGGCCACGAAGATGATCAGAAGCCTGAAGACAGGCTGAGAGAGCTGGGGCTGTTCAGCCTGGAGAGGAAAAGGCTCCTGGGAGACCTCACTCTGGTTGTGATCTTACCCACAGCTCAGTTAACTAGGTTCTCTTATAGCACTTTTCCAGATGGGAAAAAAAGTCTCTACTGAGACCAGATGAAAAAAATCTCTGGTCTTTGGGAACTTTTGTAGTGATAAAACCCAGAAAGATCTTTGAAAAATAAGCTGGCAGCTCCTTTGCTGAAAGCTGCAATCCTGCTAAGTTGTAAATGCTTGGATAGTTACTATATTACATCACTCCTAGTTTCATTAGCTACTAATGGAACACAAAATATTTCATTACTGCTATAAAATGTGAATAAATCCTAGTGCTTATTTCAAAATATGATACAAAAATGACTTAAATGCCCTGTCCTGTAGAGTGAGTTTTAATTTAAATATGTATTAGTGTCAAAGCTTATTTTGTTCCTGTTGTATTTAAATTATTCTTTTTATTGTTCTTACTCTCTCTTCACCAAATACTGATGCTTAGCAATTTTTTGCGCTTGCTTGTTGTCTATTTTTACTCTTTGCTATCAGTTTCCTTATTTCATCTTCTGTCACTTTCCTTTTTAACCAAGCTGAATATAAAATCCTCTTTTGTTAGACTTGTAAATCTCAGATTTGGCTAAAGCATTCCTAAACATCTCTTTTTGACTTTCGCAATTTTCTCCCAGACAGCCTGAGTTTGTGAAACTGGTCTTTTTCAAACCTACATTATTGATTTAGACTGTGCAGATTTGTGCAGATATGACATAAGACCATGTTCATTTGCATCTAGGTAACCAGGTTTCACGTTTTCCAGCTTGTAAGCAATTTATTTGTACTTGCGCGAATGAGCTCCAGTATGAAATGCCTTTGCTGAATGGAGTATATTGTTTGTGTGGAGCCTAACAGGTTTCTGACTGCATTGAACAGAGCAGGGGTTCTAGGACAGAGGGAAAAGAGGCGGGTTGGGGGGAGCAAGAAAGTTGGGAAAAGCAATGGAACATATTTTTCATATTTCACATTTTAATTATCCAGGGCCAGAAAGGTCAAGAAGAAGAGGATGGGCCCACAGGATCTCCAGGAATGCCAGAGGGAGAAGATGTGCAGAAAAAAGATCAAGGACCTCCTGGACCTCCTGGGAAACTTGGACAAGATGGTCAGCCTGTGAGTATTTTCTGTCTGTTGAAAGAATGCATGTATTTTAGAAGGGGTAATTGTCATTCATCACACGTGCATAAAGGGTGGAACTCCACAGCCTCCCACACTGTCATCAGTTACACTTCTACAAGATGGGGTTTAGCTCCACCAAATCAACTCAGTAGTGTCATGCCTGCTTTGCACATGTGTCAATGCCTGTACAAGGGCCTGAGGAGAGACAATTGTCAGAAAGCACAAGGCAAACAATTGATTTGCCAACATACTAATGTTCTTAGTGCTCTACAACTTAGTGCTACAAACTCTTTGGGCAGCCTTTGCAGTGCTGCAGCACCTTCCTAGCTGTCATGTTTGAACGTGTTCAAAGCTGCTGGACTTCAGGACTCACATGCCTTCTTCAGTGGCTTCTGTGTACCCAGGATGTGTCACGTTTAGTATCCTTCTGAACCCTCAGCACAAGATGTATCCAGGTAAACAGAGGTGCAAAACACCGTGACATAGTACTTGTAACAGTTCTGGTTTGTTATTTTGGCACTGCATGACACATCAAGCAATAGTTAATTGCTTTTCTCTTTTGTTGCTTCTTGGCTACAATATTTTGTTTACTTTCTAACGAAGATGTTCTATTTTAGGGCCTTCCTGGTAAAAATGGGTTACCTGTAAGTACTCTTTTATGCATATTTTGGTAACTGAAGAAAAAAAACGAACAACATTTTTTATCAGAGACTCAGCTACATTGAAGCTTAAGCAGCGAAGTGCTTTCTGTGTGCTCTCTTTAGAAGGCAGCTCTGGTGCTGTAGTTGACTTCCTCAGGTTGCCAAGAGAGAAGGATTCAGGTTTCTAAGAGAAATTTATGATTTCCCAGTTGCCAAATAGATAAGAGGCATGGCATGCCATAAGCAGCTGTACAAGAGTCCAGCTCTGGTGAGGTTGGCTTTTTTGCAGAGAGGAACTTCAAAACCAGGACATATTCAGACCCAGGCCTCTTCCATAGCAAAACCAAGTGCTTCATTGACCCTTCATAGACACATGCTGCCATGTTGCCTGCTCCCAACCTCAGCTGTTATTAACTTTCCAGATGCACCTCTCACCCCTGAACTCTTGTGCAGTAATTCAGCTGCACCTTCTGCTTCATCGTTCCTGCTTTTCTTTCTCTACGTTCCTCTATTCTACCCTCTTCTGTCATATTGCTGTAGTCTTCCATTGTTCCTTCCTCCCCTTTCCAGATGGCTCCCATCCATAGGTCAGTTCATCACGAGCTGCTGCTGGCTTGCATATGCATCCTCCGGGGTGAAGTATTGCACAGCAATGCACACAACAACAAATCCCTAGCCGTCATATTCTATGAGTGTCTGAGCTGCTGTTGTGTATCTGCCCTCTTGATGCTTTACTGCCTGGATTCTTTGTTTCCTTACTCATTAGCTGTTGCTGCCGCTTTGTGCATCTTTCTCCTCTCTAAGACCTTCCCGCCCAGAGGCTGTCATCATTACCACGCCTGCTCCTCCTTTTGTACGCTGCCATGCACCACTGCTGTGAACTTCCTCTGTGTTCCTGCCCCCTGCAAGTGAACCTCAAATGAAACTGCTATGTTTTAAGATATTAAAAAAAAATTATTCACTAGTCGTTAATGGAATGCATTATTCAGCTCCTGCACACGTTCAGCTGCCTGCATACGTTGCTATATTCCGAGAATGTAACTGATTTTGAAACCTTAATCTAAACTCAGGTTATGTGTCATTAGGGTGTGTATGGAGAAGAGGTCTATGTTTTCCAATTAACAGGAGTCTGACTACTTTCAAGCAGAACATTTTCAAAGAAAATTCTATTAAACCAAAATATAGAAAATTCTTCAAATTTAATTCAAATGCTTCAAAAGCAATTTTATTTTGTCCTTGTAAACAAATCCTTGCAGAACAACCCTATTTCCTGTTATAGACATTTTGTTATATCTTGTTGAAATGAACGATTGTCCTGTATTTTTGATAGATGCTCTTCTGTCCATGTGTAGCTGGGTTCCAATCTTGCATATACCTGTGCAACTTTACTATTGGATTGATGTGGCTTCACTCAACAATAAAATTAGTATGCACTAGATTTATATTGGCCATATGTGTGCCACTTTTCTATAAACTTGATACCAGTTACTGTATAGGAAAAGTAATAATAGGAGAAAAAAATCTTTTAGTCTCACAGGTACATTTTTCTCCATAAAGAGTTTATATAACCCATCTTTAAATATAGTGCAGCCCTAAAACTTGTGCAGTAGAGTTCATAATCACAGTTGTCCAGATTCCTAAAATGCCATTAGGGAAAACAGAATTCATTTGTCTTCTGAGGTTTTTTTAAAGTGTCCTAGCTGAATTCATAAATAGCACCATTTTATAATAGCAGTGACTTTAAAGCTGGTGGGAGTTATTTCTAGCCAATGATCAAGCTGCCTTAGAAAAAGCATATGCGTGTTACGTGTAGATAAGATGAACATGTATAGAAATGCTATTTGCTATTAATTTGACTGGTGAAGTTTAGGGTGGAAAATGGGGTGAAATGCTATGTAGTACCACATATTCCCTGTCAGATGCAAGTCCTTAGGAACCATTCTACTTGGTAGGAACTAAATATATTCAGGTGGGTCAAGGCAGAAAGGATTTCAGTAGAAAGTGGGAACAGACTAATGTCAATAGTATGATTTGGTGCAGTCAGGGCAGCACTTTGCAGCAGTGAGTAACAAATATGTCTCACTATTCTCTGATGACTATTATTTCTGTATGAAACTAAAAGTAAATTTCTTCCAAGTGTCCTTTTTCTCAGAGTCTGAAAGTTGTTAGGGAAGAAGCAGAATTGTAGCCTGGAATTTACCTGCTGTAAGCATATTCAGCAACTTTGGAATAAATGAAGACTTTCTTACCTCTTAGATAAGTAAATAGCTAAGAGAGAGAAAATTTGAAGAGGATTTTTCAGACAGCTGTCACTATTTGTTCTAGTGGAATATTACAGTCTTCAAAATATTTGTCATCAGTGCCGTGTGGTCCAGTTGGCATCCTGTCAAATCCAAATGCAGCCCGCCAAGCGTTTCCATCTATGTCTCCCAGGCTTCACTGCCACTTTGTTGTGGGCAGAGTAGATGTGGTGCGAGGCACCATTTTGTGAACTGCCACCTGCATAAAGGTGCAAGTCCCATATTTCCTACCACTGCACAAACTAGGAGCTAGAATGTAGCGCCCTTACGTCCAGCCTCTGCTGCTAAGTGTACAACCTGTAGCCTGCATAAAAGAAAACGTCTAATTAAAAAAATTATTTCCTTTTAGGGTAAAAATGGACTTCAGGGGTTGCCAGGACTGAAAGGAAAAGCAGGTGTAAAAGGCGAAAAGGTATGTGTTCTGTTAACCAACAATCGGATACCATTTATGCTTGGACATGCGTTAATTTAGTACACTCTGAGAGGAAAAAAATAATAATAGGGAATCACAGAAAGAATTTAAACATCCTGCTGTTCACATATGAATCTGCATGAAGGGCAGCCATAACAGAATCGTAAGGATTTTTCAAGAATATGAATAAACTTCAACAGTAGAAAAAGTTGAGCTTCCACAGGAGAGCTAAGGAAGATATATTTAACACTTCATAAAGAAAAGTTAATTGTTATATAACTGCTCTGTGCAACTTACTCCACTGACTAGTGGTGATTTAACAGAGGCAGTATAATCATATTACCCTTATGAAATGAACGTGATTGAAATAAGAGCTAAACCATCTGAAGTAACAACTTGTATCACTTCTGAGCTAAAGCGAGCTATAATGGATTAATTTTAATTTTTTAAATTTAATTAATTAAAGCACGTTGTACACAACATTGGCATTCAGCCATTTACTCTGAGTGCCAAATTAATAATTAGTTTCATCTGTTTACCAAAGCAATTCAGGCTTCATAAATTCACAAACATAACCCATTTGAAGCTCATGTATTCAGATTCAATTTGAAAGGTTCCAGAATAATTTCATAGGTGAAATCAGTCTCCAGTACAGGTATTAGGTCATAAGACTGCATGACAACCCCCCCTATCTACTGAGTTTGTAAGTGGATGTCACTGCTATGATTTACGTGGCATTCGGTACTATAACCTGTCAGGTAAATACCATAACACACTTCCTGATGGCATTACGAGATTATTTTTCCTTCCTTTCTGAATAAACTCCATCACATTTTCATACCATGCCAAAATGTATAACCAACACAATCACTTTCCAACAGAGATGGATTTTCTACAGCACTTCCCAGATCAGTGCTTCTAAGATAAATCACACAGGCACCACTGAGAATAGTAATATTAAATACTTATTATTACTCATTAAATATTTATTACTATTATTAAACAGTAATAAAAAATGGAAAAGATTTCAAGATGATGGCTTTTTGTGTTTCTTCTACTTCTAAGCAAAGTGCAAATTAGCCAAAAAACTTTATTTTGCAGCTGCTGCAGCTGCTAGGTATTGTTAGGTAACCATTTTGATCTCCAGCAACAAGTGCTGCATCTACACTGCCAAATGAAACAGGCCCAGAAACTGTCTGAATTGCTGATGGTTCAGACTTGTGAGCGTGGTCCCTGACAATGGGTTGGCCCATGTCAAAAAGACCTCTCTCAGATAATGCCTCAGCATTGTCCAGGGGTAACATCGGTTGTACAGTGTTCCCAGTACGCTGCAAGATGAGACTGTGCATAGTTTGGCTCTGTTCATTCTACATACTCCCCTGGTGCTACCCCAGCAGGCTTTTTACTTTCAAACACTCACCGCGATGATGGGTTGCAGTGTAGTTCTCATGTTATTCCATGAAAATTGCACAAGACCCCCATACTCAAAATATTAACTTTGAACATACAGAGCTAAAAGAGGGCCCAGGGCCAAGTACCTAAGTACTGTGAACACAGCCAGTCTGTTCTGCCTGGCCTCAGGGCCAAAGGATTGTCCCCAGCCTTATTTTATTGATGAGAATAGGTATCGGAAAGAAAACATTTTGGCAGCAGGAGAAGCAGCTTAGCCATAGTGAGCTAGGGCTATATCTGGAAGCAAAAGACTCCTCTAGTCTGTTCCAGATTACTTACATGGCTATTTTAGAAAAGACATTGTAAGCTTCGTTTTCCATTTTTAAAATTGGGCTAATATTTTCAAGGGATACTTCAAAGAGGCATTGTGAAGATATGTAAGTCAGCAAACAGGTGCTAAAAATCCTAACGATGTGTTCAAAAGCACTAAGGAACACTGACAGGTCCACATGCTGACCTTTTTCTCGGTGGTACTTTAACCAGGCCCATTCCTGCAACAGAAAGAAGGACAAACAAGAAAACACTGCTCTGATCATCTTTTAAGCATGTGAATAATTTTTATATTATTTGTTGTCCAGCAAATTATTTCATTATTCCAATCAGTGTGATTTCCTGGGAGCTTTTATGCTGATAGGGTAAGCTTAAAGAACTGATCTGTACACACACACACACAATTCCAACCAGTTATGCTCTCTAAAGGCAGTCAGCACTTTTTCAGCACAATAATATTTAAATTTGAGGAATTTGAGGAACAGCAGCAGGATCCGCCTGCCCCTTTCTGGTTCTTCTCATTGAAAATGGGAAGCTGAGAATTAATGGGGTGCTATATATCAGTGGAGCTGGCTGTCACTTTGTCATTGTGGTCCTTCTTCAGTGCAGAGGTACAGCCATGAGATGCTCCTTGACAATGGACACAATTGGGCTTCCTAGATATGACTGTGATCCAAATGTGAGAGCTGGGTTTTTTTTTTCTTCCTTGCAGTACACACAGAGTGGAAGAAATAGCATGAAAACAAGCACAAAACACCAACAGGAGCTAATGTAATAATCACTGAAAAAAGGCAAAGGATATGTTAAAATGGATAAGGAGTATCTGTAAAAGAACATGCTGGCAGACAGTGAAAATAGCCCCAAATTAATTAAAAACATTTCTGTGAATATGACTGAAGTATCACTATAGGAACCATTTGACAAAGCCACAGGGAACAAAAGGCATTAATATATTTATCTAATGAATTCTCAAGCATAAAGAGCAAGTGACCAAAAGGCAGGTAAAATTCAGTGTTTCCTGCTACGTGACTGAATATATGAATTTAGAGAAGATAATTAAAATGCTCATAAGCCCAGATAACAAATTGGCAGGTGAGAGGGTAAAGTACAGATCAGTAGAGGCTGGCTGGGTGTCAGTTGTGTCTCTGTGACTTGTACCCCTTTGAGAAGGCTCAGTGCAACTGGTCTGGTTTCTCTCCTCCTGGTGCAAGGTGGGAAGGAGGTCCCACCTTGCAGCTCGGCAGTGTCAGGATGGATGGGTAGGAATCTAATCTACATTGGTAGAGGGGAGGCTGAGCTTTTCAATCCCAAAGGTGAGAGAAGCTCTGGGATATAAGCAGTTGAATCGCTCACTCTTCTCCTCTAAACGTACATCTACACTGAAACCAGGATCTTCATGCAGGAAGAATGTCCAAAAAGCACATTGAGGAACTCCTCGGCACGGTGAATTGTGGTTATTGAATGCCAAAGGCCAGAAATGTGAGACAGCCAGGGAGGGAGAGGAGGGCACTGTATTTTCTCCTGGTATTCCCTCTGTCAGATGGATCAGGTAAAAAGCAAGTGGCATCGATTAATTTTAGAGGTATACAAGACTTCAGAAAATTAAATTAAATGAGTACCAATCATTTGATGAAACCAGCATGCATATTAAACAATCACAATGTTTTGGTCTGCCAGTTATTTATGATCCTAATGGCACCATTTTAGGAGACACATCCTTCTCCCAAAAGAGTTTAAAACAAAAAGGCTAAATCCTGCTTATTGAATTCTCCAGAAAAAAGGCACATAGGTAGTTGAGAATGAAAAGATACATTACAAAAGACTTCCAATTTAAGATTTAAAAAGTTGAGGCAGAACGTCAACTCTTGAGTGAAAAATGTTGGGGTTGAGCAGAAAATTTAATAAAAGTCATAAATATCTTTAGCAGAAGCACTTCAAACTAACCTCAGCAAAATGTCAGAGATGATGTAACAAAGCCAAAGAAGAAGAAATGGTAGTAATTATGAGAGAAAAAGACACAGTTCTGAACAGGGCCTTTCATTGTGTTGGCAGTAGATAAAGGTCAACACATAGAAGGATAATCATGACATGGTGGGATTGGAAAAAGCATTACAGATGGTAGCAATAAAATGAAGAAATTTATTTATTGAGTGCCATGGTGTGACCCCACTTTCTACTTGTTCATTTATTGGGGGGTAGAGGGTGGGGAGGAGCATATAATGTACCCTAAAATTGTAAGATTTACCGCAAAACATTATTCTGACAAGAAGTAAACACTGTCTAATGCTATTAATGCTGCTTGTACATTTGCAAATTCATTGCAGAAGTTAGAAAGGGAAAAGTCCTTTCTTCCTTTGCCAGTGGAAAGATCGTGTTTCTTGGGAGCTTGTCTTAGAAATGAACAAAGTTCAACTCCGCTCATGGCATCTAAGCACGCACTTCTGTTGTTTCTTATGACTAGAAATCCACAGATTGCACCTAGTGCTGGAAAACCCTGTTCTGCGTTTGTATGATTAAATCCTTGCTGATTCATCTTCATTCCTGTTTTAGGGTGATCCTGGTGAGGGATTGCCAGGACCCCCTGGACTGCCGGGACCTGTGGGACCATCTGCTCCTTCCAGAGGATTTGTGAGTATTTGGGGTTCTCTGACAACGAGCTTGGCTTGCCATAGAGGAATCCAGAACTAAATAGGAGGTTTCTCTGGGAAAGTAGCCTGACTGCCACAGAGATATTCATGTTTTCTAAAACGCTCATGCAGAAATGCAAATAAATATGTAGCTAAAGTGTGTGAGTGTTGTAATCTACAGAAACACCCAGTATTCACATTTTGAAAAGCCAGTTGATGTGTGTGTTCTCCTGTGCAAAAGCAATAATATATGGGAGATCAAGAGACAAAAATTTCCTCAAAAAGGCATTATAAACCTGAATTATTCATTTTTTTCCTGCCACTGAACACAGAAACGGTTTGACAGTCACTTACGTTTGCTGTCATTAAATACTACAACACATACCAGTGTGGTGACAGTGTTCATCTTTTGAATGCTCCGTACTCCGGCAATGTTTCAGATTCATCTCTCTTCTCTACTTGGGCCTTTCCCACTGTTTTCATGAGGATACATGTGTACGCAGCTGAAGAAGGAATCTGGCCTGAATTTTCAATTCATGGTGTGGGAGTTGATTTTACATGTAGACACAGCCCCCCACTGACACCAGTAGGAGTCCTGGGGTGGACTCTTAAACAAAACTACTACTGAGCATTGTGAGTATTTAACAAGAGTTTGCAATATATTCCAGTGACCAAAATGGATTGTATGGTCCTCTGATCTAAGATCTGCTGGAATTATACCAATCTGTTTCCATAGCATAAAAATAGAGTAACAGTGTTATTAAGGATTGCAGTATTTAGGAAATGGCCTCAAGTTGCGCCAGGGGAGGTTCAGATTGGATATTAGGAAATTTTTTTACACTGAAAGGGTTATTAAGCATCGGAATGGGCTGCCCAGGGAAGTGGTTGAGGCACCATCCCTGGAGGTATTTAAAAGACGGGTTGACATGGTGCTCAGTGACATGGTTTAGTGATGGTTTTTTATCGGAGTTAGGTTGATGATTGGACTCGATGATCTTAAAGGTCCCTTCCAACATAGAGAATTCTATGATTCTATGATTTAACCTCCATTGATACTGACTTCAGGAGACCAGCAAGGCAGCTCCAGATCGCTAGGACAAGGTGCTCCAGTCCCATAGCATTTCTCACCCAAAGGCCACATCTCTCAATGTAGCAGCGAGCACCAGGTCCTGTACCGCCTTTAATTTCTTGTTGTCTGTCATAGCAAGTTTCAAGGCATTTTATTCTGAAGTGAAAGAAGGCTCAGTGCAGCCAGGGAATACATTACTGACTCCTGGACTTTTGAAACATTAGCTTTGGTACTATTTTAACTGATTCAGGTACTAGTTCTCTGTGTACTTTGGGCTGTGGTTTACAAAGCATACACAGCTATGAAACTCCTCAAGGACTTGCAATGGGAATCTGTAGTTAATTTACTTTTATGTGAGTTGACATTATTTAATTTTAAATGTGGTGAAACTCACGCATGTAGAAAAGTTACCTTTCAACTGCCAAGTTTGTTTGTTGCACATTTTTGTTTATTCCTTTTAATTTTTAAAATTATGAGTTCTAGAAAACTTTCATAGCAAGTTCTCTAATTTAAAAAACTGGATAACTGTACTTCGTTTCACTTTGCTATATATACTATGCAGACAACCTGGCAAGTTTTTCATGAAAAATACTTTTTTTCCTTTAGAGAATTAAAAAAATTATTTGACAGTAAGTATGCTGACTGTAATTTGCATTATAGATTCCGTAATATAGGAAGATGTTTTGAAGTTGGAGAAGCTTGAATCTATGAAATTGTCTTATAGATGACAATATTAATATTTAGTATATTAATTTCCCTTGATAAAATGCCTCTTTGGATTCCAGTTGTAGGAATCTCAGAATTTTGAACTAAAAGGCACATTCTAGGAAACAGTGGCTAGTTGTTAGGTATGCTTTTTAGAATATTGTTAATGTTGATGGGTATCTTTCCAAAGTTAAAATTTGTCTGAGATATTGCTTCATCTTCAGTTCACTTAAACAGTCCCATAGCGTGTTTTGTCCTGCAGGATTGTTATGACTGTACTCACAGAGCGTCTGCACGTAAATATAGAGCTGAGTGTCTACAAAATCGATGGTATGAAACACCGGAAACATGACTGAAATGTTTTTGTTGTATAATTTATTTTGCCAGTGACAGTCTGCTGCAATGATATTGACTATAGCTTTATTTGCAGTAATTGGCAAGCAATACTTTCATTTGTCCTCTTTAGAAGCATTTTAAAACAGAATTCTCCTAATTCCAGGATAGTCTGGAACCTGAAGAATCGGGTTCTGGAGATATTGACGGAGAGACTGAGATTTTAAGAGTAAGTATATATTGATGTTCATTTCTCATTAGTATAATAAAGATTGTAGCAGGTCCATTTTCATTGACAGTGGTATAATTTCACAATGCAAATTTTGTACGTTTCATTCACCACATCCAGAAATGCTTTGTAGGGAACAGTGGAAGTTTCATTTTAATATCTAAAAAAGGCCTAAGTGAGTGTGAGTGGGGAAGAAGTGTGAGAAAGATTCATCAATAATACTGCAGCTCTCTAAGGAATGAACTCTCTGGATGCCTGTCCACTATGAGCTCCAGAGTGCTATAGCATTCTGAGGCCTCTGTTTTGCAACGCATCTATTGATATTTTTCATTCTCTCTGATTGGTTTCTGCCTCAAGACTTCTTTTCTGTTTCTTCTTTCCCCCAAAGTGCTGAATACCTTATTCCCAAGGCTTTTCAGGAAGGAATTGTCTTGTGCTCCCAGTTTAGGAAACTAGCCTTTTTAGATGCCCTATGTAGTTAACAAGACGGGTGAGTGCTTGGAATGGCTCCCCGCAGAAGCCACTGTTGACTCTACTGAAAATCCGAGATGACCATCTTCCTAACAGAACCCTGTAGACGACTCTTAAGCCAGAATTAAAGCGTTCTTGCCTTACAGTGCCGTGTTCCAAAATTTCAAACTGTCCGTGTTTGCCTGCTAATGCGATCAGTAACAAGGATGGACTTGCGCATGAGAGAGAATATTTGCAAACATACTATTTCTCCTAAAGTAACGTATTTCATGCATTTTATTCAATTTAAATAGCTCTGCTTATGTCCACACAGGATAGATCTTTGGAAGAGAGGCTATTTTTACAGCACTAAGCTGTAACACTAAGACAGTCAGGTCTTGACCATGAGTACAAATTCTCAGTGCTCCAGCAATCCCATGGAGGAACTACTTTGAAAGGAGTAGAGAAAAAACTAACCACTTCCCTCTGTTCAGTGATCCCTTGATTTCATTTTGGTTACGTTTCTCAACATTAGGTTGATAATTGGAATATCTCTAAGGTCTTGACTGGGTTACAGAGAGCTGACACAGAATTTCTTGGTTTTTAATTTCCTGCTTGCTGTTGTGTGCCATGAGGTGGCACAATTCAGAGAGCAAGGATGGAGGAGGTCAGTGTGACCCTACACAAGGAGTGTATCTGTGAAACTAAAATTGATTCTTAATGAAGCAGAAGGCGGATGGTAACCCAAGCTGAGGGTTTTATGAACATGGACAGTCTGGGTGAGCTTTTCCTGTTCCATGTATTTATACAAATGTACCTGGCTAAGGCCATTTCTAACAATGCTGCTGATTTATCCAGGGTCTTCCTGGGCCACCAGGCCCTCCAGGACTTCCTGGTCTTCCAGGAAAGCCAGCACCTGATTCAGGTGTAGGACCTTCTGGGTCACCAGGGGAAGATGGAGCTTCTGGTGAACCAGGCCCTGAGGTGAGTACCCATTTGTGCACAAACATTAATGTTTTTTCTGTTCTACAACACTAAGTTCTAAAGCTTACAGTCTGTATAATTCTTAATAATATTGCAGACTATTTTTAATTGAAGAGTTTGGATTTTATGCATATTTTTACAAAAAAAAACCCCGAACAAATAAACGTCTAGTTAACCAAAGCACATTATGCCACAGAAGGATGTACATTTTGCAGAAAGATGCTGGTGAATCTGTACCAGAATAAATAAAAAGTAAGGATGCTTTTACCAACACTGAATAAGGCTAAGGAATATTTTTCCTGTGGTGCTTTCAGGACAATAAAGTTTGCTAAATCACTTACATAATCCGCAGGGAATTTTTAGCAGAATTGAGTTTCCTCTTTCAGGAACTGTCTTCCTTCTTTTTCTATAGCTACGTAGAAACACTTATTCCTGTGGACATGTAAAATACAATTTGACTGTAAAGAGGTTTGTTAAGAGTTCAAGTGTTACCTATTTATTAACAAATCCTCAGTATTGGCTGTTTGGATTGTGAAATGTAGTATCTCTGACAAACACGTTTTCATGGTTGTGGGTTTGTTTGTTTGTAAACAAAAAGGCTAGAAGCTTGTTATTTCAGTTAAAAGCTGAGATTCTCACCTGGTGGTGGGGAGGCTATCCAGCGTCGCTAGCCTTCCAATAATATTTCAAGACTAAAATATTTTTGGAGAGTAATAACAAACTTTTTGAAGTAGGTTGTTTTTTTTTTAAAGTGCCATAAATATTTCCCACTAAGTGCTGTGAATACTTCAGACTAAGAGAACTGCAAGTGCTAAGGACCCTGGCAGTTTTGTCTTACTTAAAGCATGAACAGAAGTCCTTCTAGAAAATAACCAGGAAAAAGGCATAGCTTTATTACATAAATGCAGTGCCTGGCCAGTCTTTTCTGGTTTTCAATTAATTAATTACCTTACTTTGTATTGTAATTGTTTGAAGTTAAGCTATTTCTAGTCATATCTAGACACTAAATTCCTGGTTTAAACCTAAAAAAAAAAAATCACCTCATCTGGGAGATAGGAAAGTATCGTGTTCTGAAAAGTCCTGCAGAGAGGCCTGTCATGAAAATCATAGAATCATAGAATGGTTAGAGTTCGAAGGGACCTTAAAGATCATCACGTTCCAACCCCCCTGCCATGGGCAGGGACACCTCCGCTAGAGCAGGTTGCTCAAAGCCCCATCCAGCCTGGCCTTAAACACTTCCAGGGATGGGGCATCCACAACTTCCCTGGGCAACCTGTTCCAGTGCTTTACCACCCTCACAGGAAAGAATTTCCTCCTAATATCTAATCTAAATCTCCCCTCTTCCAATTTAAAACCATTACCCCTTGTCCTGTCACTACATTTCCTGACAAAGAGTCCCTCTCCGGCTCTCCTGTAGGCTCCCTTCAGATATTGGAAGGCTGCTATGAGGTCTCCCCGGAGCCTTCTCTTCTCCAGGCTGAACAACCCCAACTCTCTCAGCCTGTCTTCATAAGGGAGGTGCTCCAGCCCTCTGATCATCTTTGTGGCCCTCCGCTGGACCCGTTCCAACAGGTCCGTGTCCTTCCTGTGTTGAGGACTCCAAAGGTGCACACCGTACTCCAGGTGGGGTCTCACGAGCTCAGAGTAGAGGGGTAGAATCACCTTCCACGACCCACTGGCCACGCTTCTCTTGATGCAGCCCAGGATGCGGTTGGCTTTCTGGGCCGCCAGTGCACGTTGCTGGCTCGTGTTGAGCTTCTCATCCACCAACACCCGCAAGTCCTTCTCCTCAGGGCTGCTCTCGATCCATTCTCCGCCCAGCCTGTATTTGTGCCTATTTTGGGAGCATTTCTCAGAACCATAGTATCTTCAAAACTACAATATCCTCAGAGAATAATCGGAGGTCTTCAGTCCTCTAATACAGACCAGTGTTGCTTCCCAGTGCTCATATATTTTATATTGATAATCATTTTTCAGTAAAATGAAGGTGCTTAGTATCTTAAGGCTGGCTATCAGAAGCAGTCTGCTTTATGACCAGACATATTTTCCCATAAAAGAGGATGTTCTTTATATTTAGATAATCTTTTATTTTCAAGATGAATGTGTTCCCTGTTGTGCAATCTAGAATTTCAGATGCTGCTTGTGACCAATCATTTTTCTGCTGCAACAGAAATCATTGTTGTCCACTTTCAGGATGATTCCTGGGAAACATATCAATTAAAGAAGTAGAAGTTAAATGTTAACCAGATTGCCAAAGTACGTTTTCAGAAAAATCAGACCATGACAGCTCTGCAGTCTGCTGCAGGAAAACTCCAGCTATTAAGACTACAGATCCATGCATTCCCACACTTTGAGGTGACCTAAGAAACTGTAGCCCTGCTCTCCAAAGATTTACACACATTTGCACACTCTGGATAAATGAAGTGAGATCTATTTACAACAGAAAATTTTGGATGGGAATCCTCATTCAGTTACACAACACATTGAAATAGTTGTGTAATTAAAGGTCTTTGGTTGTGAATCCTAATTTTGGAAGACTAGACAATTGAGTTGTGTGCAGGCTTAAGTCCTTGCTAAATCAAGAACTTTGTGATGTAACATCTCTTCTCTTGGAAATGTTTGGGCAAAGGCTGCCTTTTGTAACAGGAAATACAGCAGTATTTCTGTTGTTCACTAACTGCTCCACGTTGAATCTGATACTGATGTGATACTGATCTGATCAAATACATATTTTCTAAATGCTACATGAAGTTAAGTTGCCTCATGGCGTGGTATAAGAATATTATCTATGGTTCTTTTTTTAAAGTAGCTCACAAATGCATGCTGAAGTGAATAACAAATCTCCAAATGTTGCTTGCTAGCTACATAAGTGAGACTATTCAAAAGCTGTAAAGGAACTAAGCAATTTTAGAGCAATGAAACTTAAAATTGCTAAGCAGTGCAGGGGAAATAGTCTCTCAGATTTAGAACAATTATTGTTGTTAGGCAACCTCTTTTCTAATCCTCCTCTGTCTATGTAATCATGGCAAAATACAATGTGAAAATGTTTGAAACACACTGAAAACATTTCTGATCTTTTTAATATTAGAAAGAATTGATTAGTTATTCTATCACATACATCCAAAGGGGGATAGAATAATAGGGGGGAAAGTAAGGAGAGCAGGGAAAATGAGGCCTTTGTGACCATTCTAAAAACACCAGAGAAAAATGTTTTCTATCTCCTTCTGCAACCATTTATATCCTTCCCCAAAACATATGAATAAATAAATCAATAAAAGATTCTCAGAGGCCAGAATGCACACCTGTAAATTTAATTAAAGGCTTTCTGCAGCCCAATTTTTAAAACATAGGGCATGGAAATATGCGTGCAACTGTTCCCTTTCTTGCATGTATAGTTGCTGTGGGCTGGACTTCAATACCTGTACTGATTGAGTGGTTGACCCTACAGCTGGTTTTTCCCAACCTGGCTGCTCACTCAAATGCATGCTAAGTCACAGATACAACACAGGAAACTGGCAAAATTGAAGTGAGGCACCACACAGAAGACCTTGGCCACTTTCTGACTTTGTCAATACCAATGTATTCTCAGCCAGCTCTCATCTGGCACTGAGGTTGCCAAAAGTGTTGATGGCTGAAGTGCATGTGGATTTCAGCCCCATCACATCTGTAGCAGTGTTGTCAAAACCTGCTTGGGTAGCACCATCATTTTGCAGGCTAACATTATATTTACATTACGTTGGTTTATATTTTTTTTGTGATTGTTTGATATAGTTTTCTATTAAAATGTATTTAAGTACTGTTTTGATACAAAGCCAAACTCTCAGAAGATAAGAAATACAAATGTTGGAACTTAACAGTGTTAGGTGCTACCTGGTGCTACCCATTTGTCTTTCATAATGCTGTATCATCGGTTGGTCCAAAATATTTATATGCATGTGCTAGGAAGAGGGCTCTCAAGTGGCATCTGCTTTAAATTTACTATCATCTACAGGGTCCTCAAGGTCCTCCTGGTCTTGATGGAGTGGTTGGCCCACCAGGACGGAAGGGAGAAAAGGTAAGTTAAACATCTGTCTTGCTCCTGCTTCAGTGGAAAATCTTTGTCAGTTCTAGGCTGTAAAAATCATAAATTGTTGTCCCTGCAAAGCAGTGTTGGCTGGCTTCAGTACTTTTTAAATTGAATCCAGCTGCTAATGGCTTGTTAGAACACATCTCAAAAGGCATATTCAGAAATCCAGAATTCCCTATTGGGTACAGTCTCATTTTCTGCAGCATGCAATATTCAAAATGCAATATGAGCTATTCTGTTGTGATTTGCCAGTAAAAAAACAGTCATGACTGGACTTATGCAGTTGTGTTTGAAGGTGGGAAATAAAGAACTCCACCTAGTCCAGACTGGCACAGACCGACCGTGTATTCCCTGCGGAAAGCACCTTCTATGGTGCATGTCTATACCAGGGCAACTGGAATTACTTGTTTGGATCCTGTGGACCAATGACACATCAACTTTTGTACACTTCTGCAGCAGCGTGTGATTGTCTTAGCTGCTGGCTACTGCACTGTGCTTCCCACAGCTATGATATCCCACCCCGACATTCGTGGCAGTTCCACCCTTCGTTCACGCCTTGATGAGACATTTCAGCTTCCTAACCTGGCAGCAAGGTTTTCTGTTGACTTGCTGCACCGGTTGGCTTCATGCATGATCGTATGAAGCACCATGGCCAGCAAAAGGGGAGGAGCGGGGAACATGTAAATGAAAGCAAGAGATCATAGCATCCAGCAGATAGATTTTCTTGTGTTACTGTGGAACCAAAACCTACACATTGCAAAATTGCCACTCTTTTTAAGTTTCCCCAAATTACTGCATCCATTTTTTTTTGCATCCTGCTTCAAGAGATGGTACAGCAGAGAGCTATGGAGATGGCCAGGGGCCTTGAGTGCATAACCAATGAGAAGAAGGTGAAGGAGCAAAAATATCATAAATGTGGTTTTGTTGCCTGTCTAATGCTCCTACTGCAAGTAATTAGGATTGGTTTTCTTTTACAGGGTGATCAAGGTCTTCCTGGTTCTGTTGGTCCAAAGGTAAAAAAAAAGCAAAACACAAAAATACAAAAAAAACCCCCAAAAAACCCCACCACAGTATCTTTATAGCATAACAGTATCACCCTAATACAGCATGTTACTGAAAAGGGCTGAGAAGCCTAAAATATTATTATTGTGAAACCTAACAAAGTCAAGAATCTTGGCTTCTTAGTTGTCCAAAGTACTTCTCTAAGAAGTGTGGCCAGGAGGTCGAGGGAGGTAATTCTTCCCTCTGCTCCGCTCTTGTGAGACCCCACCTGGAGTGCTGCATCCAGCTCTGGGCCCCCAGCATAAGAAACACTTGGACCTGCTTGAGCAGGTCCAGAGGAGGGTCATGAAGATGATCAGTGGAAGCCCCCTCCCTGGAAGTTTTCAAGGCCAGGTTGGATAGGGCTTTGAGCAACATGATCTATGGGAAGTTGTCCCTGCCCATGGTAGGGGGGCTGGAGCTAGATGATCTTTAAGGTCCCTTCTAACCCAAACCATTCCATGATTCTACTTACTTGCATCTACTGGGCATGTTCAGTATACTGACAGACTGACGTTTTATTTTAGGGTGAAACTGGAGTCACTGGATCAATAGGCCCCAAAGGACAAGCTGGTGCTGTTGGGCCTCCTGGGAAACCTGGACCACCAGGACCTCCTGGGCCCCCTGGACCTCCTGGACCTCCAGGACTAAGCTACGGTTTGGGATTTGAGGTATTTTGCTATTATGGGGTTAGTTGTAGCTATGGATCTACTTCCTTCAGAGGAGGGACAGTGTAATTACTGGTATATTTCACAGCTATTTGAAGCTGAATTGATGACAAATAGAGACTGAAATTTACCTAGCAGTAGCCTACGATTCCTTCAATGTTTGACCGTATAATTGGCCACACTTAGGCCAAGGAAGTCATGGATTTCTTTGGGCATTTTGCATGAAACTATTCAGTAGTAAAAGTGTTCAGGTGCTATTTTTGATGCTTATATCATTGCTAATATAAAGTGCTCAAATACTGTACCACAAGAAAAAACTTCTTTAGCCCTTTTTATGTAAATAATTTACAGCAATGATTTAAATATACACAGAGACATGACAGTATTAATTAAAATCAAACTGCAGGTCCCTTTTAAGCTATAACTTTTCCCATGCTGTCATTTTTGAGGCCACGAGTTTAGTTTAGGCATGTCACTTACGTAATTTGTAAATACAGTGACAGTTGCCGGACATTTCTGACCTCATTGTCTGTTCTACTCAGAAGATAACTGTTGTATTTTTTTAAAAATGTAGGTGCTACTGTTTCTACTTCTGAAAAGAATACCTTCACCACTTTAAAATATGAGATCTGGCCAGCTTAATCTGAGTTTTACATGTTATTTGAAAACTGCTCATTTGGATGGAGCAGAAAGTGGCTTCATAACACAGAAAAGCAAGGGGTTCAGGCTCAGGTTCAAGAACTAGAGCTGCTGCGTTAACGTCTTTGTGAAGAGAGGTGGACAAATGGCTTACATCAATATTCACATATGAGTCTTCCCCTTTTTTCTTTTTCCATGCATTTTTCATTTCCAATTTAGCTGTTTGGCTCAGGAAAGTCTTTCCAGAGTTTTCGGGTTTTTATGTCCTGGGACATTTTGCATAGAAACTGAGGGCAGTTTCATCAGAGAAGTAAGCAAGGTTTGATCAAAACTCCTGACCATCAGTAGAACTGCTGCAGTAAAGTTGTAGTGTTTAAAAGATACCAGTTTACTCACGCTTGTTTCTCCTAGCATCTACACTACCCCTTTTGTATTTTTCTTTCCTTTACTCGAGACACTTTGAGTACTCCAAGTACAGAGCTGACCACTAATGCTTGTTTAGAGACATATTGTGATTTCTGATGTCTGACTGAATGATACTGTACTATATACACTACTGGTTAATAGTCTCACTGATGTCAGTGGATTTCAATGGATGAAAATATCTCTCCAGCAGTTCACAAGCTCTTAATTGCCAGCACTGCAAGTGTTAAGGAGGAACGGTGTAAAGTCTAAGAATACAAACACTCCATTGCATTAACTTAGGCTAGTACAGAGTCTCCCCTGGATAATTATGTATTTGTCTCAGAATGAGGACTACTGGTAGGCCACATCTTCATCCTGGGCCTGGTCTGAGTTTTAGCCCAGGATGACAGCTTCTCTGGCTTACAGTCATCTCCTGTGACCCTTGTGGATTAAGTGTTAAGAGGTTCTCCACTCTTCCCCACTCACACTATTTGAGTAGAAGCCAACTTTGCCTCATTAAGCCACAAAGAGTTCTCCTGCAGGTAGGTAGTTAGGACCAAACTCTAATACCTAAGTCTCAGAGGAGCAAAGTTAGCAGATGAGCAGGAGAGAGTGAAAGCTGGAAGTCCCCACTTCTATGGACACAAACACAAAAGTATCCCAGCTCTAACTGCAGCACCGGTTATCTTGACTGGCTTAATCTTAAACTTCATCTAGTCCAAACAGAATTGGCATGATTTTCCTTTCCCTGAGAGGAATACTACTGTGAACAGGCTTGCTAGTTGTAACTGATCTTTTGGATGCCCACCCCTGCCATCTGTTGAGGCAGCACCATGGTCTGCCAGTCCGTTAGGGCAACACTACCTTGTGGTTGGCAGTCTGTTTATTGCTGTAAGGCTGTTTCTGCAAAATATGCCTGTTAGCGCTTGTTAGCATCTGTGACCAGCTATGTGCAAAAACCAAATGGCATGGGTTTTGCTGGCACTTACGCTTGCCAAAAGAACAGTTTGAGCTGCAGAAGGTACCTGGTAAACCCATTAAAAACATGCAGATGTCAAAAGCGATGGTGTGTTATATAAAGGCAGCATCAAGAACTCTCTTAGAGGGAAAAATACATTGGCACAGTGGAGGCAAGGGGAAGAAGAAGCAGCACAGCTTGTAGTAAGTGTTTGGTTAAGCAGGCCAAACAGAGTATTGGCAGATTTTCTGTTGATACTTGCTACAATGATAGCTGATGGAAGAGCAAAATAAAAGTCTGAATAACGTTCATGCTCAGGTGAAGTTGCATGAAAGGCCTTGAGCCAACCTGATGACTCAGTGTCTCCCACCTCAGTTCCTAAAAGGAAGGATCTGATTCCAGCTGCGCACTCCTTCTGCTTCTCTTGTTCTTGCTCTCATGGAGTCGGTGGAAAAGAGCAAAAAAACAAGATCTCTTTTTTTTCACTGGAGTCAGAGCAGTTGCAGTTTTCCATAACTTTGGCATTAAGCGGTCATTCCATAGCAGCTTAAACTGACCTAATTGGTCTTCCACCCTTTCCCTTACACTATCTCCAGAGTGCATCAGACCTGTGGTAACCTTAGCCATTTCAAGTCACTAACTAGCAGAAAGCTAAGTAATCAAGGAGTGTGGGTCCTCTAAACATGATAAACTGATAAAAGGGCTTGTTGTCACTGAGAAGTGAAGTTTCTGCAGAAATCTTTCAGAAGTCAGCAGAGGGCCACGACAATGGTCAGTGGGCTGGAGCACATGACCTGTGAGGAAAAACTCAGGGAACTGAGCTTGCTTAGTCTGGAGAGGGCACAAGCATTTTAGGAGCCTTCTGATCCCTAAAAGGAGGTTCTTGAGAAGACACGCAGCCAGGATCTTTACAGTGGTGCACAGAGTGATGAGCAACAACAATCATAAATTGAAACCGGGGAGGTGTTCACTTGGTATAACTAAAATATTTTTCATATTGACCACAGACAAGTGTTGGAACAGGTGCTTGGAGAGTCTGCAGAACCTCCGTCTCTGGAGGGTTCCAAGACCTGAGGGGAGAAATCTCTGAGCAACCTGATTTGAATTCAGTGTTGACACTGCTTTCAACAGGAAGTTGGTCTAGGTGGCCTACCTGAGATCCCTTCCAACATAATTAATTCTACAGTTTTCTGATAGAACATTTTTTTCTGCTCAATTTCATTTCAGTAAGCTGTATTTTAGGTAGGAGTTCATCATTCAACTGTGAGAATTAGGAAGGATCTTTATATTTGAATAACGATTGCTGCTCTTAACAAATTGCCTGCAAGTTCTCCCTGCTTTAAATCAGTTCTGTAACCCTTACTTGTCATTACAGTATTTCAGTAGCCAGGTGGCAGGTAAATGCTAAACCAAAAAATACTGCTACAGCATATTTAAACATAGCACATACTTAAAACTGTGATGCTGTCTCACTCCTACCTGCTACTGTCCAGAAATGGTGTGAGATTGTAAGACCATAAAGACTAGAGTTTCTGTAAGGAAGATCAACACGCCCTTATTGCATCTGAGCGGAGCCTATCTCCAGAACGTCATGCATTAGTCAAAAAAAGCTTAATGAGAAAAGACACAAATATTTATGGTCAGTATCTTTCTGGGTTTTTATTTTTTTCCAGGACTCCAGAAAACAGCAGTTTTAAAAAAAATAAAAAAGGGGAAAGAAAAAAGAGAAAAAAAGGAGATAAATTCTTAAATTCTGTAGCATTTTTTTTTCTTCCATTAGGACATGGAAGGATCAGGTAGCGCTGGACTGTTAACTGAATCCAGGATTCCAGGATCAAGAGGACCAAAGGTAAGTGGATGCTTTGGAGGAGGGGAGTGGTGTTTGTTGTTGGGTTTTTTTTCAAACACAAGTGTCCCTTCCTCTCTGCTTTTTGGAAACACATAGCCCTAGTCTTCTATAGATTTGGAGTCACTGAACTGCACTGGATTCAGTTACTGTAGAATGGCATTACAGTAACTGTGTTCTTCAAAGAATCTGATACCTGGTTAGCCAATGATTTTTAGATTCTGCCCTGGTATTTTTTTTAGAGATTAAAGCATGAAATAGAGGGGGTTGTAATATCTAGCTCTCTATTTCTTGTTTTACCCTAACAGATGCCCTCTTGCATATGAAGATGGGTTATATATACACTAATGAAACTGAAATGTTATAGTTTGACAATCAAATCTGCATAATCTGAAATACCACTTAAACTAGAAAAGTGTACCCAGTAGTGTGGAAGCAATGTCCCAGAAGAAGGGATGTTTTTTCCTCCATCACTGTGTCTCAGGAGATTTTTGCTAATGTGGGCTGCTTTGAAACACCACGTAGGGAATATGGGAATACAATGCATCAGTACTTAGCAGATCATTTGGATTTATCTTCGTTCTTAGCAATAACATCAAAACTGCAACCTGTGATGCCTTCCGCAAAGCAGACAATTATCCAGCATTCCTCCTCACAGAGATATACTATAATATATACATATTATATATGGAATCATAGAATCATAGAATTGTCTAGGTTGGAAGGGACCTTTAAGATCATCTAGTCCAACCATCAACCTAACTCTGAAACAAAACAAAACAAAACACACCCACATCACTAAACCATGTCTCTAAGCACTATATCAACTCGTCTTTTAAATACCTCCAGGGATGGTGCCTAAAAACATCTGGAGAATGCGGGCATCGATCCCGCTACCTCTCGCATGCTAAGCGAGCGCTCTACCATTTGAGCTAATCCCCCCTCAATATATATGTATTATAATATATATATATTGAATCCATCTTTTTATGTACACCACTTCAAGAAGGATGTGGAGAAGACAGAAACAGACCAGCAGAGAGCTGTACAGATGGCATGGGGCCTTGAATACATGACCAGTGAGGAGAGGCTGAAGGAGCTCAAATGGTTTAGTCTGGCAAAAAGGAGACAAAGGCATGATCTAGTAGCTACTTACAGGTCTTTGAGGGACAACTGCAAATATGATGAAGCCAAACGGTTCCTCGTAGTGCCAGATGGTGCAACAAGGTCACAATTTGCAGCTTGAAGTGGTCAGGCTAAACCTTAGGAGAAACCTGTTCACCAGGAGGTTGGTGCAGAACTGGGGCAATTTGCCCAGGGAGGTTGTGGAAGCTCCGTTCTTTGAAGTTTTCAAGACTTTGCTGGACAGAGCCGTGACTGACCTGATCTAGAGCTGGTGACAGTTCTACTTCAAGGGGGTGACTATCTTAGGTGGCCTCCAGAGGCCCTGTAGAACCCTGTTTCCATGAATCATCAGAAATGAACTGAACACTGGAGACAGGAGTGAGTTTGAGAAGCTTTTTAGTGTGCTGATTTAAAGTACTAGTAATTGTGAGTCACTGAAGTTATAGCTGGCGCAGTTTAATTTCTGAGAGACCTTTGCCCCCTCATATCTTTGCGTAGATACTAAAAAAGTGGCTCAAAAATGCAGTCACAAAAATGAGAATAGAATTTGTTAGCTGAAACAAGCTAGTGTCCAAAATGAGATGTCCAAAACCAGCTCCAAAATTGCCTATTCTGACCTGCTTAAATGACAGCCTTACTCTCCATTTTGGTTTTATAACAGGCATTGTTTCCAAGTCACTCAGCTATAAATACTGAAAAAATCTCTTACTGCAGCTGAACAAAATCCTGGAATTTTGTTTTTCTGTTACTGCTTAGTCACTCCACAAAGTTCGAGTCAGTAAAGAAGGCACATAAGAACTTCCCTGTAATGATGAAAATGATTATACGTACTTACTGGTACTGCGTGAAAGCATTATGAGCCACTTACACCCTATGATGCCTCCAGAGGCTCCTTATTGTGTTTGAGTGAAAATAGAATATCTGCTTCTAAGAAGGCTGTAACTCAAAGCAGCTCCTAGGAAATAAATTACATTTATTTGCACTATATTTGTATCTATCTGATGAATGTTTAATTAATCTTTTGTGAGAAAGTAGTGGTTATGTTTTGAAGTAGAAGTATCAAATTTATTTTGTCTGTAGGCTCAGCTATCATTTCCAGGGTTTCTCTTCTCTTTCTTCCACAGACCAGTGTAAAGTTTTGGTGGTGCTTGTTTTATTGGTGTCTTGTCTTCGTATTCCAGATGAAGACAATTCAATCACTTTGTGAATTCTTTTTTCTTCCACTCAGCTTTCTAAAATGATCAATAATGAACTGTCGTTCATTGAACCATCAGTGTCATAATTGTACTTTACAACTGATGTCACCATATGGAGACAAGAGAGGAAGTTGCATCACAAAATGTTTGTTTCAAGCTACTTTTAAACCTAGCAAGACAATGCCGTTTTGCCTCTAAACTGGTTTCATATCTTAATTTTAGCCAAGGAGGCAAATTCAAAAAATTGTAGGCAATTGAAAGAAATCCCTTGCAACAAATTCACCCGGACAACTTTATTTCTAATATTTTCTTAAAATATGTATAATATGCAGTGACAAAATTAAAGTTGTCTTTGTAAGAAAAAAAATCTTTAGATCTTTGCATGATAATATAAAGCAAGGCAGTATTTATTAGAACAACAAATCTAAAACAATGCTTACATTTTATTACTTTCTTTTGATACTGCTGCTCTCCGACATTGTTTTTGTAACTGTTGTGGTTATGGATTAGGGTTTTTTTCTGAGAAAATTTATTATGCAATGCTTTGTGGCTTTACCAGTAAATTCAGTGTAATTTTATAGGGTTCTGCAGGAAGACATGGGCAGCGTGGGCCATTAGGACCAAAGGTACCCTATGTCACAAGGAACACTTGAAAGCTAACCTATTTGGCTTTGGCATATATTTTTTATTTCTATATTCCCAACATTTGCCTTAACAAAACAGCTTTTGTTTAATGTTGATATACTAAGTAGAGCACAAATTTTATTCCCATTTTCCCTGGGTGTCCACCCGGAATGTGTATTAATAGGATTATTTCACATCTACACCAGAACAGTGAGTAAATACCAGATGGGCCGTTACATTCCAAGGCACTTGGTGTAACACGGCATTTTTGTTTAGGACATTTGGCAGTTTCTCTTTGTCACTCATTTATATATCATTCTGGTTTCCAAGAGGTTACATGTATGCTGTTGAAAGAAAAAGCTGCAGGAAGAGGCCTTCTGGAACCATCTCAGAAAGTGACAGAAAAACATTCTGGGGGGAAGAAGGGAGATGTCATGACTACTTTGCCTTGGTTTTGATTTGAGCTCAGCAGTGTCTGAATTTTTCCACTTTGCTGCTGCTACTGGTCAGGTAACCCATGAGGAAAAAATTGAGAGATTAAAAACCAGAGGGAAGAAAAGGGCAGATTTGCAGAATGAGACCTTAGACAGGAAGAGGCTTTTTCTGTTCCTACATAAGGCTCGAGTACCATTCAGGTTAATAGTACAGCAGGACACCACCTGTTCAGCACCTTAAATGGGTAAAGATATTTGATGTCTTCATTGCCTTGGGAAATGACAGCAACATTGAGGGATTAGGAAGCAGAAAACAATAGGTGGGGGCCCCCATCCTCTCTTCCTAAAATTTATACCTGAACACATACAGCACAGGTCACTGACTACCCAAAAAGCACATTGCCAGCAAGAAACCTTAGAACAACAGCAATCAAAGATCGGGCCAGTCACCTGTTATCTAGAGTCTATAGAGCTCAGCTTAATAGGGCTGAAAAAAGCCCCTCCCTGGGTACTACTCCTGTTAATGCTGGAGGACAACATGATTTAGGAGTGAAAAAGTCAAGCATTTGCACAGTACGTGTTAGTGAATGATACTGCAAAGTTCTGGCCAGAATAGACAGGGTCTTTCACATGATGCTGCTCCATGGACACGAGTAGGTGCCAAGTCTCCATGCTGAAAATACATTTTTTGTTAAGAACTTATTCTCTGACCTTAACTAAAAATTTTGTTTCTAAGATACTGTAGAAATACTGTTTCACAAAGACTTCAGAAATGGAGGTAACATGATTCCTAGAATTTAGAAGGTGGACTGGGACTGAAAAGATAGATAGATCTTGTCCAAGAGACTTCACCGCCACCGATACTAAGCTTTTAGTTGTTTAATCTTGAGTCATTCATCCCCAAGATCATGGAGACACGGAAAGGAACATACTATTGCCTGACATTTGATAGAATCAGGTACACTATGGCAAAATTAATATAAACTGGTTATAATACACTATCTTTCTCATGGGGATGAATTTTACACCCACTTTCGTCGTTATAAATGACTTCACTAGGCAATGGTGGCAAAATACAATAGCAACTCACTTCCAAAAAACAAAGGCTAATGTATCATGCAGAGTTTAAGGTATAGTTATGTTTCATACATCCTTTGTCCTTCAAATACTCCACACTAGTAGAGCTTTCAGAGAAGGCCTGCTGTGATCAAAGTTTTCTCTTGTTTCCTAGCAAGTAAGTATAGATCCAAATTCTGCTTTCACTTTTATTATTACAAAAAACTGTTTTCATTAAAAAACAGTCTACAGTCTTCATGCACTCATGAATATAAGCACTGCTAAATTCTTTTAGGACAGTCTAGTAAGCATAAAAATAACATTTGAGGCAGTGGCTGTGGGTCCTTGCTGATTCATTCCTGTTAATACTCCCTATCTCAAATGAAATGAACTAAATTGCATGTTCCCTGTCTGTAATGAAATCAAGGAGTGATGTCTACTCAGAGCTAGAGCACTGCAGAATCAGTCCCGAAGGTGGAACAGTGCAGCTCTCATCGTGTGGTTTGTGGCGTGACACAGTCGTAGGTGGGGGAGCAGGATGAGGGATGCTGAGTTAACCGTGTTGAGGGAAGATGGTGAGTCATTTGCGAAGGCGCAAGGTCATTGTGGCACTGGTAGATCTGGGGAATGTTATCATGTGCTGATTTCAGACACCAAAATGAAGGTTCAGGCATGAGGTTTGGTAGATGCTCAGCAAAAATAATGTGTGGTGACCAGAAACTCTTAAGATGTGGTTGACAACTGTGAGGTTAAACCCCCAGAAGCAATTCACAAATGTATGATGAACATCACCTTACCAAAAATATGCCCTATTCTTGCTAATCGTGTTACTCCATTCAGTCCTTTTCTTTGTAAGGAAAGTAACATACATGTTTAAAATCCTTGTAATTAGTGTTCACTTTGATATTTGAGCCCTACTGTGTTTCTGTTTCAGGGAGAAAGAGGCAACATTGGTCCACCAGGTTCAAAGGTGGGGAATTCATTTAACTTATCTAAAGCCTCAGTCATTTTTCCTTTTAGTTTCCTTTTTTCTCTTAATGCACCCGGGGGGGTAATGAACATTTCTTGCTCTGTCAGCATATTAAAGCCCAGGGAGGCTTCTTGGAAAAACAGAAGCCTTTCTCAGCTGAAGTGTGATTATCAGGAGCCAGAGTAACCTGTTACTTAGGACTTCTGCCCATCATCCTGCAGCCAGACCCCTCCTAGCCCACACCTGACCACTCGGGAGGTACAAGATTATAGAAATGCTGGTTGGAAGGACCTCCAGAGGTCATCTAGTCCAATATCACGCTCAAAGTGTTATTACCACCAGCACTAGGTCACATCAGCTCTGGACCAGTTTCTAGACGTGAAACCTGCAAGTTTACACTGCTTTACAGGGTGTTAGCATTGAAATGAATGGAGCTGGAGTCCATTCTGTCCTCTCCAATCTTCCCTCTCATCATCCCTGTCTCTTCTGGCTTGGAGTCCTCCCGGAGCCAACCCCAAAGCTCCTGTTTGTATTTGTGCTGCTTTTTGCCTCTCCCTGGCTGACTTGTGTGCCTTTTGCAGGCATGAGCCAGCAGAGGGCGGTGCTGGGACTCAAATAAAATAAAAATATTTTTAAAAATTGTAAAGAATAAAATAAATCAAATCAAATCAAAACAAAACAAAAGCTTCTCTTGCATTTGGGACAGCACTGAAATCCAGAGTTGCTCTAGGAAACAAGATTAAAGCAATTACATATCTACCCTTCTGCTTGCTGAATTTTCGCAAGAGTATTATCACAGTCTTCTAGCAGCATCTGCTTGTTTATTTTTAAAAAAAACAACAATGTATCAGGACACTGCTTGCCATAAATTCCATCTGCTGTACATATTTTGAGTGTTGCCATTTCACAGAGATATTTGTCAGCATGATAATTAAAACTGATGCATTGATGCATAGGACAGTTGTTTCACTCTTCTCTTTAATCTGTTTGAGACTATAGATTAATTTCTTGATTATTATACATACAGGTGCTTTGTTCTATGCTCCTTGTTCCAATAATTATTATTGTTGATGTGATAGATGCATTTCAAACATTGTAATGGGAGTAACTACAGTGCTATTTAAAAATAATAAATCTATCTCTTCAATCCTCGGATTAGAAAAGATCTGAGTCCTCTTACCTCTGGCCAATGAGCTACATTCTTAAAATATGGAGGGAGTTAGAAATAAGGATGTTTCCAGATACATTATTTACTGTAAAACATTTTACCTGTCCTGGACCTTTTCGTCCAAAATAAATTTTGTTAGGGAAACCAGTAGGTGAAATTTTTCAGCATTTATGATAGTAGGAAGCTGATCTCCAGGTACCAACGTGCCTGAAACGACAGCATTCTGTTGCAGAAATGCTGTTGGTCCAAGGTTATTTCCTCTGCCCAATTACCTTTGCCCCAGATAGGCACATACAATTTTCTACCAGCACTGAAGAGACTTAAGTCCCAAGTACCATTTTTACTAGTCGTGTATGTGCCTAAATCCCAGTAGTTGCTTTGGTGCCTAAATCCTGTTAGCATTCAGAGACACCTTTTATCCTGCACTTCTCTATAAAATAAAAATTAGGAGGGTTTATTCCTGAGCCACGTACTTTGCTGATCACAGACAAACAACGGAAATAACAGTGAGAATATCCCTTCTAAATGAAGTGGACACATTAAATCTTTTATGCTGGTAGTTCTGTAGAAATGCATAAGGAGAGAGAGGATTTTGCATCCTATGAAGTGTTAGTTTGAATTTCTTCTGTCACACCAGAAATGCAAGCAGAGAAGACCATTTGACTTTGGATGCTTTGAAACTCTGTTGTTCATTAAGACACTCCTGTAGAGTATTAGATAATTCTCAGTGGTTTTATTGGATCACATCCATCCTTCCATCCATCCATTCATCCATCCATCCATCCCAGTATCCTGTCTCCAACAATGTCAAAAGCATACGCAGTTTGAGCAGATGCTTAGATGCAATTTGACCTCATAAAAGAGCAAGTATTGCATCATGGTTCTCCTAAGTGACCTCCTAGACTCCAACAATTTGTGACTCAGGAACTTTCTCAGCTAGAAATGGTGTCTTTAACCACAGTTATATCTCTACGAGTGAACTTGATGTCTCCCCTGGAACTCATGCATACTTCTGCGCTTTACAAGACCTTGGGCTAAGGTGCTCTGCTAACTTAACTACACATCCCATTAACCTCTTCCACCTGTTTTCATTTGATGCACACTATTCCTTCTATCAAAAGTGTGAGTCCTTCACTACACTCTACTTTTAGAAGCCTCTACAATAGTCTTCACCCACCTCCTCATTTTGTAACTTTCATTATTCCCATTGGCCTTTTCTGAAGTTTTCTAATTCCACTAGATCCTTTTCAAGATGGAAAATGTGAACAAACCAGTGCACAGAATGCAAGTTATGGGCATTCAATAAATATATACAGTGGCATAGTAATGTTCTGTGCTGTTGTTTTTCTATCAATTTTATAATAATTTCTTGTATTCAGTTTATCTTTTTGACAGCTACTGAGATCACCTTTTAATGGAATTGTCCATGTCTACTAGATTTTCATGGTACTATCTACTGTAAAAACTCTTGAAGTGGAACAGAAAGTAAACCAAAACAGCCTTTTCCTCAAAAAAAACCCACCAAAAAACCCCACCAACCAAACAAATAAACAAACAAACAAAAAAATACCCCCACTACTAAAACAAAACAGGGCTAATCTGTCACTTGGATGAATCATCAGGCTGTTCTGTGTCATTTCCTTTGTTCTTTTATATGGCACAGAGAAAAACAGATGCCAAAAAAGTAGTTCAGTGTTTATCTGGTCCTTTAAGAATTCAGTTTTCTTTTATCTGGTTTTGTTTTGTGGTTTTTTTTTCTGGGCAAACTGCATTATCATTACTGAGTGATCCTTCTGTTTTTCCCACAGAATCAGATCAGATTCTTAGCAGTAATAATCAGTCCTGCATTAAACTAGAGCAGGGGCTATCAAACATTTTGTCCCACATACCAACTTCCATCTACATTAAATGCCTCTTCCTCTGCCTCCAGCCTGACAGTCACTTAACTGCAGGGTGGAAATAACCCAGGAAAGGTATCCTGGGGGAAAGCAACAGAAGTCACACTTTTGGGAGGTGGAAGCAGTGGAGAGGAATGATTGCAGCTGCATTAAAAACTCTTGCTTTTAGCAGGAGGAGTGGAGAGAGCAGGTGACTAATGAGATGATGCTGACTCCACTGAGCCCCCCACAAACCTGCTCCCTAGCCCGTTCAGAACCATACTGTGGCCCTCCCAAAAGTAGTAGCCTACTGCCTGTGTGAAACTAATACAACCGAGGGAGAGTAACAGTACGTTTGTTGTGGCAGGGAATGCGGGGTACAGACGGAAAACCAGGCTTTCCTGGCGTTGCTGGACATCCTGGAGATGTGGTGAGTAGGGCTATCGTAATCTGTGATCACCTAACGCACACTGGCTCCCAAATCTATGTCTTAAGGATCAGCAGGAGCCCTAATAGTACTTGCTAGCAGCGTGTGGAGAGCAGGGTCTTGGTGTGTCCTGCTTAACCTGGAGCAGTTACCTCAGAGACCAAACAGAAGAGCGGTGTGTCCCTTGCCCTCGCCTCCCTCATCAGTCAGAAGTGACACAGGCATCTCCAGAGGCTAGTTCCAGTTCTTAGATGCTCCTTTTGCTTTTAGTTATTCAGAAATTAGCTCTGCTTTTAATTAGAGAGAAGCCAACGGGCTCGTAGGCGATTTTAATATATTTCTCAGGATTAAGAGCCACGAGGATTACAGAGCTCTTCAGCTGGGAAGTCCCACAGCTCGTCCCCTGCCACCTTCCTCTCACTCGTGTGCCAGACGAGCTGTCTGCATCCCCAGCACAGTGAGTTGTATCAAGCGACTGTTCAAGCTTAGAAATAATCTGCTCAAAAATGACCCTTTAGCTCACCAGTGTTCTGCTGCCCCCTGCACTGGGCAATCCTGGACACAACTGAGGTGGTTAATATTGAAAAAGGAACAGATAGCCAGTACAGTGAAAGAAAGGCTTGTTGAATTGACCCCCAGCTCATGAAATGTTGCGTGCCCATGTGCTTCTGGCCATCTGTGAACTCTGTCAAACGTGCTGGGAAGTACTTTTAAATATCAAATTCTCAGAGGGTCTGAGTTGAAACTAGCTGGCCCCATCTATGTGAAAAGCACATTTTCACAATTTTTCCCTTGAAATCACTTATGCTCATTTTTTTAATCACGTGCAGGGTCCAAAAGGGGAGAAGGGTGACCCAGGACCTCAGGTGAGATAGCGTGGATTTCATTCTTTCTGAGAAACCTATGTGAAATGCAGTACTTGGTAAATGGGTTTTTCACCTGTTCATGCTTTTGAAATAGGGTGAACCGGGACAGGATGGGAACAGTATTGTCGGACCACCTGGACCACCAGGACCACCAGGACCAATCATAGCAATACCTGAGGTAAGTGTGTTTGTCAAGCATTAAAATCTCTGTAACATCTTCCAGAGAAAAGGGTACAAGCCGTTAACAAACTGGCAATTCTGCTGTTGATGTTTAGGTCGTAAGTCTACTCCTTAAAACATCAAAAATCTCAATATGTCTCTATATCAAATGGCTTTGTTTTGAAAAGATTAAATAGGAAGGAATATGGGTGAAGATCTTACATATAGAATCATAGAATGGTTTGGGTTGGAAGGGACCTTAAAGATCATCAAGTTCCAACCCCCCTGCCATGGGCAGGGACACCTCCCACTAGACCAGGTTGCTCAAAGCCCCATCCAGCCTGGCCTTGAAGCTCCAGGAATGGAGCATCCACAGCTTCTCTGGGCAACCTGTTAAGATTGCCCAGAGAAATATAAAAATATATATATAATATAAATATAAATATAAATATAAATATAAATATAAATATAAATATAAATATAATAAATATAAGAATTGCGGGGTCACAAGCTCTCCAGGTGATTCTGCAGGAGTTGTGAACATCAAATAAAAATCAGCAGAGAAATACAAACCTGGGAATGTTTAACAAAGCCAGGCACCTGAGACATGGCAGTATGTGGGAGAGAGATATGTTGTGTTTTCTGACTCTTCTGGAAGAAACAGTCAGAAGTACCAAAGGGTAAAATGCTAGAAGCTCATAAAAGCTGTCTAGTATCCTTTAGCTGCATGTATATTTTCGGTCAGTTTTGCTTTGTGTACTTCAGCCTTTGCAAAAACAATACTAGTTAGCAGTAAGGAAGGCTAGAGTTTAGGATGGATCCCTTTTCAGGCTGGCAACAAAAATCCATGTAGTGGGCTTGGTATGACATTAAGAACTGGAGAAGCTGTGAGTAGCTGCAGGAAATTCTTCACCTCTCAGAGGTGAAGGTGCCTAAAACAGCCAGGCTCATCCGTAGGAATGCATATAACGGCAGTACCAAGTGATTTCTGATTCCAAGAAGGGAAAATGCCCAGATGAGAATTCTGTGTCAGGGGGAGCTGGGGACCAACACTATCACGAAGTTGAGCTACACATAATGTTTTTTGTTGACTGAAACAACTAGTCTTTCACTTAGGCTTCTGCTACTGATAGCAAATATAGCATAAATCGGCACCCCATAGCACACATAACCAGTCCCAAAAGAGTTGGGTTGTTTTAGTGAATTTGCTGTGTATCCACCCAGAATCTTAGGATCCAACACTGTAAGATCTGGGATGAGCAGAATTTTAGATTCACAGAAATAATGGTTGGAGGGGATGTCTGAAGATCATCTAGTTCAAAGTCCTGCTCAAGTTGGGACTGTCACCATCTCTTTACCATGTTTTCACCATGGTAAAAGTCTTCACCATGACTTTATCATGTTTTTACTGATTTTCTGGGAAATTCCTCAATAGCTGTGACAGAAATGCTGATGTAAAATTCATGTTCTTTCTCACAGCTCTACCATGATATCACTGTGGGGCCTTAACTCTTATCAGTGACTAAACAGGTCTGTTTGCAGTAGTAATGAACCTGAACGTGTTGCTCCTTAGCTCCTTAATACTCGAAAAAAACCTGTGAAAGCCTCAGAGGGAGGACAAGTGTGTATAAGAAATGTAAAAATATTATTGAAGCTGAGATAGCAAACTAATGACACTGGTTTGCTGGAGGCTGCATTGCTCCCTGCACATTGTGATAGTCGCAGTCCACACATCTATCTAATGTATAGCTTATGTCTGAAGAAGCCTGATGTGCATCCTCTGAATTCTCCAGAACTTCTGTAGGAGCTACCTACACCATGCATTACAGAAATGTATAGGGCCTGGTAGAAGCTGTATTGTGTTAGTTGTATTACAAACCCATACAGAAACCCATTTCCTTCTCCAAATACCTTGGAGTTTAAGAAGTAAGCTCTCTTACAAAGTAGGGTGCATAATATGTGTGGCTTTATGTACTTTTGTAGCAGACAGGTATTCTGGGGAGGTACAGCAAGAGCCATCTATTCTCATATGCTTTGAATCCTCTAGATTGTTAATCAGATGATTTCTCTGAGGACTTGCTGTGCTGGATTTTGATACAGTTAATTAAATGTGTGTGTGTGTAAGTATATGTCACTACTTATGACATTGAGTCCTACCTACCTCATAAATGTTTGCATAAGAACAGGACCTTTGCTTACTACACGTTTGCTGAGATAGAGGATTGAATTACCCAAATACATTTTGTTGACTCAGTCTCTCATCTTCTGCAGTTAGCTTTGGATATGGAAAGAACTGCTGAAAGTAGACCTATCAATTGCAGTTGGAATTACAGAACTAAAATAAATACCAGTACCAGCTGTTGTAATGTGGATATTGGCTTGATGCCGGTAAAGCAGCAGAGATCAATTAAGTGATCTAAATGAACCACGGGGCAGTTAGAGAGATTACTCCCTGGGTCAGGGTCTGTTAGTTCACTCATTTAACCATTGCGTAGCCAAAGCCAGCAATACTTCTTGGGCTACAGAAGTTCAATGGACTGATCTGTCGGAGTTGGAAGGAAGTTTCCTTACAAAGGGCTGGTGGTTCCAACTAAACGGATTACGTGCTGCTTGATGAAAATAAAACAAATTAAAGAGCTGTTGCAGTTTCAGTATTGTTGAAATGTTAAGATCTGATGTGGACAGCTGTGGCTCAGGGCCAGGGCTCACCAGTGTCTGGCCAACAGCACATTGAACTGCACTGAAAAGTGGACTTTGGTTTCCTCCTCATTTGACCTGCTCCCTATGTGAATGGAGAGGATTTGCTTCCTTCAGGAGCCCTTTCTAACACTGTGAAAAGACATGGTATCATGGTAAAAGTGAGGTCTGCAGTGGAACCTAGCCATTTCCAGGCTTCTGCAGTACCTACTGACACCATGGATCTCAGAGACTCGCAGTCCTTTCTGCCTCTTCTGTTGCTGTCCGTCAGGAAGTCTGCTCTGAACTGTCCTGTGAAAAAAACAATGTCCCTCAGTTTGCTGCTGTTTGATATTCCAAAATACTAGAATCAGTATTTCTCATCCTATATTGGCTATTTTACTCTTTTGAAGCATAATCTCTGATAGTGCATTGTCATGCATAGAATCATAACCAGTAAACCATATTAATTGTTGCTACAATTTTATCATTCCAATTTAGTTGGATACAGTACAGAAATAATTTTGAATAGAGATATTTTATTGGATTTAAATTGAAAACTTTGAAACAATTATCTGTTGGTGCCATTACTTAGCCATCATTTAAGTACAAGAACTGAATGAAAGGCCTGGAGAAAGGTTAATATTGGGGGTGTAAAGCAAACGTCAAAAGATTTTGTTTCCTGTGTTCTTTCTGTAATTCTAGTGAGGGCATATTTATGCCATTTAGATACAAAGCTGAAGGTTTACTTAGAACCCAGCCCAGACAATCACGCTAAAAACTACTGTTTCTTCCTCTTCATAACAATGAAGAAAATATGGAAAATATCATTGTCCTAGTTTTGTAGTCAGCACTTCCTGAATTGATTTGATGTGTTGAAAAGTTACACTGCTGGATTGCTGCTATTAAAGCTGCTTGCACATCTGAAAAGGAAGATAAATAACTGTATACCTGGAGCAGGTTGTGAAGAGTGCAATCTTTTTCTCTAATCATCACCCTTGTACCCTCCATTTTCATACCTTCTTCAGCACTGTGTACAGTTTTCTGACTTCGAACCACAATTTCCATTTGCAGCTAAACTCTATTTATAAAATATACAAAGCGCCCAATCCCAAGCTCAGTAAAGCCTTTGGGATTCTTTCCGCTGACTTCAGTACAGTTTGGATTGAGCCCAAAAAAGAATGAATACTGAGTAATTCCACAGTGAAAAGACAGGCTCCTGGATTTCTGCCACCAGCTGTAGATAAAGCAGAACAATTGCAGCAGCAGGACTCTTTCATTACTGTCACTAAAGTGACAGCCTGTGTCCTGTTGCCTTTCTGGGCCATATAGTGCTGGGAATATGGTGGGACCCACAGCATCGTGCTAGCCCTGGAGCAATGGAGCAGAGAGCTCAGGTAGGCTGGGAGGTGGAGCGCTGCCTGTAGGACTTACACTGGCTTTTTATTTGACAATTTTCCAGTGTTTTTTGCAGAACATGAGGACATGGAGCAGGCAGCAGCACCCAGTAAAAGTAACAGGCTTTAACTGCACGAATTATGATGCCAACATGACCACAAAGTAGAGAAAGTTAACTGTACACTGCCATGCTCAGATTACATAGGATAGGATAGGATAGGATAGGATAGGATAGGATAGATCTCTTTTGTGTCCTCCTTCCCAGCCCAGAGTAGAAAAATAGTATTCAGAGACTCATAAAATAATTTGATGTGACCTCTGGAGGCCATATGGTCAAACCTCCTATTCTAAGCAGGGGTAGCTTCAAACTTAGTTCCTGTATGCTGTATTCATAATAAATGTTGTGAAAGACTGTGATCTGATAGCATTGATCTGCACATGGTTACAAGCAGAAGAGGCATTCACATTTCACAATACCTCAGTGACAACACGCTTATTCATGTGCTAAGTGAATGCCTGGCACCTGAAGGCATGCCCTGCCCTGGCCTTCTGAAATTCAGAAGATTTTCATTACAATGAATGTCCTGCTGCACACGGAGCCTTATATTGAAATGGGTGGCATGGCTTGCCTGCTGAATGAGGGGACTATTTCAAGACTCTAAGGAGATTTGGTATGCCCCTCTACTCTGCTCTGGTGAGACCCCACCTGGAGTACGGTGTCCAGCTTTGGAGTCCTCAACTCCATGTCCACAGGAAGGACATGGACCTGTTGGAGCAGGTCCAGCGGAGGGCCACAAAGATGATCAGAGGGATGGAGCACCTCCCTTATGAAGACAGGCTGAGAGAGTTGGGGTTGTTCAGCCTGGAGAAGAGAAGGCTCTGGGGAGACCTCATAGCAGCCTTCCAGTACCTGAAGGGAGCCTACAGGAGAGCCGGAGAGGGACTCTTTGTCAGGAAATGTAGTGACGGGACAAGGGGTAATGGTTTTAAATTGAAAGAGGGGAGATTTAGATTGGATATAAGGAAGAAATTCTTTCCTGTGAGGGTGGTAAAGCACTGGAACAGGTTGCCCAGGGAAGTTGTGGATGCCCCATCCCTGGAAGTGTTTAAGGCCAGGCTGGATGGGGCTTTGAGCAACCTGCTCTAGTGGGAGGTGTCCCTGCCCATGGCAGGGGGGTTGGAACTTGATGATCTTTAAGGTCCCTTCCAACTCTAACATTTCTATGATTCTATGATTCTATGGTATTTCTGAATCCAAACAATAAACAGGACTGTTGGAGTGAAAGAAATGAAACAAATGACCAAAACTGAGTAAGGATCTCTTTTCACCTACAACATTTATGTAGAGCAAGCACTTACATATTGTCTGAATTGTAATGTATGACCATAAGATATAGTATTGGGAACATCTATTTAAACCAGAAAGGTAGCTATCTGAAACCGAAATGAAACAAAATGAAAGCCTAACCATAACATCAGGACAAGGCTCTGATTGGGAGCAGCCAACACTGATTTATTAACAGCAATTCATTCCTGATTAAAATGATTGCTTGTCTGTGGACAAGGGATGGGCACTGGATGTTGTGCACCCTGACTTTAGCAAGGCTTCCGGTGCAGTCTCCCGTAGTCCTGCTAGTAACAAATTGATGACCTATAAAGTGGGTGAGCGGACGATAAAATAGGTGGAAAACTGGCTTAACTGATGGACTCAGAGGGTTGTGACTGGCATTCACGAGACTGCTTCTGGAGTACTGCATCCAGCTGTGAGTTCCTTAGTACAAGAAAGATACTGACATAATGGAGTGACCCCCGTGCAGGGCTGCCAAGATGGTCAGGGGACCGGAGCACAGAGAGAACGGGGTCTGCTCAGCCTGGAAGAAAGAAGGCTAAGGAGAGAGTTTGTGGCTGTCTGCAACTACCTAATCAGAGGATAAAAAGATGGAGGCACCCTCTTCTTGGAGGCCTATGTCAATATTATAAGATGTAACAGACACAAGTTGGAATATGGGAAACTCCAATTAGATGTAAGCAAAAATTTTTCACCCTGATGATACGCAAATATTGTCCAGTTCTGGTTGCCCAGAACAATGGTGGCCTTTCCATCCTCAGAGATGTTCAAGACTTAACTGGACAAGTCCCTGAGCGACCTGATCCAATTAGACCTGCACTGAGGAGGTGTTGAAGCAGGTTATGTCCAAAGGACACCGCCCGCCTTCATTATTCTAATTCTGTGGTCAAATTATGCAGAAATACCTGACCTAATGCAGAGCTCACTAACTCCAGGATAGGAAGCGCTGTAGCAGCTTTGCTATTATACTGCTCTGTTCAGACTTCTTGAGACTCAGAGCTGATTAGCTTGGGTGCTGCTCCACATTCAAGCAACTATTCTGTTTTGGAGATCCAAACTACTTTCATTTCAGCAGCGTGATCAGAGCTGACTTAGGAATCACTGCCCGGCACTGCATGGTGTAATGCAGACACGTCCAGAATATAACTATAACTTCAACTCTACGACAGGATGAGTGTGATCAGACAGATTCACCATCTTAGAATACCAGTGACATATTAGAGTATAAAACCTTCATTTCGATCTTTATCTTACTGAGGAGAAATGACTTCAGGCATTATAGTTTTCAAATTAAAAATGAGAGTCAGTTAATTAAAGTTTTGGAAGCGTTCTGAGATCCTTACATAAGAAGTATAAAACAAATTCTAGGTTTTGTTATTCCAGATGTATAATAAAAATTAGAAGAGAGCATTTTCTGTGGCCTTATTTGTGTTTTTCTCCCAATAGTTACAAAGGGATGCTTTAACTGTCTATAGATTTCTAAAAATGTATGTGTGCCCTAGATAGTCATTTTGGTATTTGAAATAACCTGTTCCTTAACCGCTTTTTTAGCTGCTACTCAATGATACAGATGGAATTTTTAACTTTACTGGAATTAAAGGACTGCTTGGGCCTCCAGTGAGTATATGCTGCTCTATTAAACCTTCAGATTTGCTTTCTCTTCAGTGTCTCCTTTTCAGTAGCAGCTAGAGCTGAGTTCCCTGTGCTTTAGAATTGTGTTCCTGCGAACTTCAGCACTAAGCTCTGTGGAAGTTCTTCAGGGAAGAACTGAATTCTGTGGGAATGAATCGCTTTTACACATTTGTATGAACGAAAGGAACCGACCTAGCTCTGAACCTGAACTATGTGCTCAGAATAACAGAAATGTGGAACTGATGCAAAAATAGGGACCAAGATTTACATAGCATTTTCTTCCTTTTTTTTTTTTTTTTTTTTTGCTATTCTTGTTTTTCAAGTCATAAAACGTTGGGATAAAGTATTTTGTTCAGTTCTCCTTGAGACTGCAACTGGGAAAATTAGGCTCCTGAGTATGAGTTCAGTCTCACAGCAGTTGTAGCTGTGGATGAAAAGCTGGAAATTTCATGAGAGGAACAGATGTGAGATTTCAGGTTCTGTTTTGCAGCTAGGAGTATAGCTGCAAAATAGTTCAGTCAAATATTTGAAATTCTGAATGCTTCTTGGTAATATTTCAAATTCCTAGCACTGGATCCAAAGAGAAATCTACCTTTTCCAGGCTGTGGAGTCAACCTTGCCTGAAAGTCTACACTATATTGGACTTTGCAAAATTACAATCCCCCCAAATGAAGCATCTTACTTCACAGCTAGTTTCATTTGTGGGCTGTTGTTTGTGTATTTTATTTTATCTGTTTTCTTGTTTGTGAGTACAGTTCTCTCCCTCACATTCAATCCCCAATGAAACAAAGAAGACCAGAATATCTGTACCTGAGAGCAGAATTTCACTCTACATCGCCATAGTTTGAAAAAAAAAAAAAAGTATCTTATTAACAAATGTTTACTAAATCTGTCAGTGAACTGGGAAGAAGGACGTTAGCTCCAATAACAGATTTTAACCTTTATGTGTTAGCCCAGCACGCCTCTTTTCCACTCATCACGTGGTAGGACAACGTCATATTATTGTGGCTGTGTCCAGCTGTGCTTCTGCTAAAATAGCTTTCGTGGAAGAATATTTTGGTGTGTTTCCCAAAGACCTGATTCTCCCAATCCCTGGACATAATAGGATGCCAGGGTAATATGGGCCCTCTCATGTGAGCTCTCTTACTGCAGGTAGTTGCTGTTCGAGCCTTAGGTGATAGGTTCTCAAAACAACACAGAAGAGTGGGCTCCTGACCCCAGCGGAAATACATTGCTTTGTAATAATTGTTACAGTCCCAACAGAAAGAAGTAGGTCTGTAATAATTCCAGTTGTAACTGGAAAAGTCTTTGAACCTCAGTCTCAGAGCTCACCCTAGTCAGGAAAGAGGTGCAGTCGAGTGGCTCAGGTGGTACACATCCAGGTGACGTGAACTAGAACCAAAGTGTCTCTCTGTAGATATCACAGTGGGGCAATCTTAAATATGCTCCGTACAAATCCAAATCCATGTTTCTGTCCACCAGGAGCAAAATAGCAAAGGTGGGAGGGCTGCCGTGATCTCTGTGCTGGAATCTGGAAAAGATTCAAAGGAGGCTGAATGTCTTTCATATGTGGAAAATGTCACCTTTCTTCAGCCTCTCCTGGATCTCTGTCCCTTCAGTTTTGGAAAGTAATTGCTGATGTCCCAGGAAGAGTTAGAAGTATAGGCTGTTGTGGAATGTTCACAACTTTACCACTGCCTGAATGAAGTTCTTATTTGAGTTTCAGACCAGTTAATATTCACAAATTACACATTAAATGGGAAATGCATACTCTGTTTTGCAAGCCTGTAACATGTGTTTCTAAGAGGGTGGGTTTTTTGCATTTTGCAGGGACCAGATGGTAAGCCAGGTCTACCAGGATTTCCTGTAAGTATTATGTTCCTTGGGTTTAAGTAAGTCTTTTTCAATATAGTTTAATATTTCAAAAATTTATATTGTACAGAATTTACACGAAAGCTAATAAATTTTCGTATGGGAGACTGTAGATTTTTATGGAATCAACAGCTATGGTAGAAATTAACTCTGCTGGAAATGAAATATACTGTAATACGCATATCTCATATTTCTGCTTATCTCAGAATCAGTTCTGTAGTTTAAATCTAAATGTAATTGATTCTCATGAAAAATTACTACTTAAGAAAAAGATTTATGCCATTTAGGAGAAGCAAATGGAACAAGTTATCTTCATATGTACATGTAATTGTATTATTCTTTAGGCTTTTTTTTGTCACCACTGCAGAGTACAGTAAAGCCCTATGAGGTGTACCTTTTTTATTATATCCTGTAGGAAACATTTATTATTTTTTATAATAACATACCAGTGCCACCATGGAAGCATTGCACAGCCATAGTATCAAATGGTGCCTTATACTATGCTACCTACCCATTGTGCTCAGACTGCCACACCATGTGAACATTATCTGGCTTATACAGTAATGTTTAAACTATTATATTTATATTCTACAGAATGTGAAAGAATTATTTTCCCTTGTTATGATTGTTTTACAGCTCGAAAGTGTGCATAGGGTCTCAGGATCCTTTGTCTATTGCCTGAGAATAACTAAGGAGAAAATTGGGAAAGCTGACAAATGATGTTGACAAAATGCTGGCAAATTACCCAAAAATTCTACAGAAGGTTGTTTACTAAATCCTGAGTATTGTGGACTGCATAGGAAACCAAGAAAGCAGGAAAAAAAAATCCTTAAAAATACTTTTAATTTGAAAAAGAGCTGATTGATAGCATTTAGAAAGTGATATCATGAATTCTTAGTCTCTCTGTCATTTACAGAATTTCTCCAGACATGAAAATATCATTCTTACCTCAGGTCTTTTCTTTATCTCTTAACAAATGCAGGAGTCATGTAGACTTGAATTTGGTTCTTGGTGGGAAAAAAAAGTAATTCTGAATGCACTTATAATGGAAGATTGTAAAACAAAATGTGATCTGAGCAGAATGTGTTCACTACAGAACAGATAGATAAATTATCTCATTTTCAAATATATAAGCTCTATTCCAGGTAAAAATATTTTTTTTTTTAGAATATAGAGTAGGGAGGAAGTAGAGAATTTTAGGCTGAATTTCTGCTTTTATTATTTGCATATTTCTCTTTGTGAATGCGTGTGTCATCTACACTGTGATAAACATCAGGGGGTTTGGGCTTTGCTCTTTTTAGCAGATTCTCCGTATGTGATACTTGGTTTAGGGATTACGTTGGTTCAGACAGCAATTTAGTCTTGTAAGAGAGTTCTTAGATTGCAACCAGAGTGATCCAAGTTCAAGTTTTCCAGTTACTTAAAATCACATTTAGTAAAATGGCCTAGCTCCATATTCTCAGCAGATCTCACCAGGGATTTATGGACTTGTTTTTGCTTAGGGCCCTCGGGGACCGAAGGGTGATACTGGTTTGCCTGGATCACAAGGAATCAAAGGACAACAGGTAAGAGAAAATGCATAGGGAAAAGTACGTGGTGGAAAATGTGTTAGATAACAAATAGTGATATTAAAAGTTTCATGATTCTAATTTTGCTAGGGATTGGGATATTAATAAGTTTATGTGCAAAATTTACTAACTAGAAATTGAAGGAGTACTAAATAAAATAACTCAATGTAATAATAATTGAGAGCTAATGTTCCTGCCCCAGTGTTGAAATTCCGCAGCGCAGGATGCACTTACCAGAATAAGTTTACATAACCATTAACCATGACCTCTTCTTGCAAGTCCATTGTCTGTGCTGACGCTCTGGGATCCTAACCAAAAGGCCAAATAAAAAAAAAAGATTGCTATTTTCCTCCTCTGTTGGCACAGAGGGCTTTGCCTATGGAATGAAGGCTGCAGTTTTCCATTCCCAAAGAAAGACTTGGGGAGCTCTCTCCTTGGGAACCTTTCTCTGATTTCTGCACAGCAGTGTTTATGCTGTAGTGCTGTTGAGAGGTGACTAAGGACTGACCCTGATATTTTGTAAATATTGCAGCTGGTGTTCTGTTTTATTTCCCCTTCTTATCCACCTGCAGGAAGCAGGGGAGAGGAACATCTAAGTTATTACAATCTTGGGGATAACAAAAAGAAAAACAAAAACACTTTCTGCTTATTCTTTGTAACTAGCTGACACCTCTTTCTCACAGGTAATAGGAAGGCTTGGAAATGGTTAATTATGGCTTGAAATGGGATTGTAGATGAGCAGCATCTTCATTGCTCAGAAGGAAATAACTCAGGCCACAAATACCAGTCCCCTTTTGTTATAAGGATTCCTGTTCTTTATTGGAGTACATAAAATGATCAAGCTCAACCTTAAAACCAGCTGGGTGGTTTTTGGCTTGGGTTGTGGTTTTTATTCGTTGGGGGAGATGTGGGGGGTGTGTTAGCTTCTGCTGTCCACACTGGAAGGAACTCAAAACTTGGAAGCCATCATATTTTGTACCCACCGATGACATAGTGGTATTTCTGCGGCATGAACACTAGGTTATGCACAAGTGATGAAGTTGGGAACTGCAATGAAGCTGCACAGACACATAGGAGCATTTTGCTTTAAGGATCATGAGATGCTCCTGTAGCAATCTCAGGTCTCTAAAATCATAGAAGATAAACTCAGGGAAGCCAAGCTTTTGGGAGATACTTTGGATACTTTCAAAGTATCCAAAGTATCCTCAGGGAGACTCCACAGACTCCAAAGATTTAAGAATTTGCAAGAAGAACTGAGCTATAGCACTTCCTGCTCAGTGGAAATGCTATAACCTGGACTGTCATTTTAATCAGCAATGCAATTGTTAGTTTCAGGCCAGATTTACTCCATTAGAGATCTTGGGAAAGCTGTTGTATTAAGCTGCCTGAGCCAGGAGGAGGAAAGTTATAGCTGAAAGATCCAGAGTGGGAATCATGTGCTGGCACTGGGGAATAATAATTCATGGTTGTGCTGCCATTATTCAATAGAATTACCCCTTGAAGAAGTGGAATGCAAAGGGTCGTCATTTGAATGCTGGGAGTTGGCCTTTGTTAAAGGTAACGAGGCTGCATCATGCCAGGCATATAAAGAGAATGATTCATGCTTTCCTGATAGTAAAATCAGGACACTGGGTGTTCTATTGAGATTTTACATTTCCAGCAGGATTTCCTGACCACTATCTAAGATGATGGTACACAAGAAGGCACCAATAGCCTGACAGCCTTTGGCAGAGATCGTCTGTGAACACAGCATGTTGCACATAGTAACTCCACTGAGAACTACTGTCTACTGTCATTCTTCAGACAGCAATAGTGCTGCTTTGACGACTTCTGGTTCATCGAGAAGTGCTTTGTAAACACTGTAAAATAACTTTGATAATTGCAGGGTGAAAAGGGAGAACCAGGAGCTATCATTACCGCTGATGGATCTTTAACTGAATTATTAGGAAGAAAAGGGGAGAAGGTGAGCTAATACTGTGTTGTGTTCCTCCAGAATGTTTGGTGGCCTTGTTACCAGCCACCTCTGCTCGATACTGCAAGAGTTCTCCTTGTCATTGCTCTATGTGTGTCTGTCCTCAGGGTGAAGCTGGAGTGGTGGGACCAGTGGGACCAAGGGTAAGACATTTCCAAAGATGAGTGGATTCTTTTTTTTTATTTTGCTTTGATTTTACAGACAATAGTAAATGTAAAGGTAGTTTGTTTTAACTTTTAATTCCTTCCGAGTAGGGATGATAAAGTGCATTCATGCTTCAAGAAGATCATTGCCCTTCAGCAAAGAGTATGTTTGTTAAATATGTAGTGCTGTAAACTACTGACTTGATTCAGAATTTAAATTCTGTTACAATCTAAACAAACAGTGAGATATCATTAGAGCTAGAAACTTACATAACTTAGGAGTCTGAGTGAACTGGATTTGTTTAGCCCTGAAGATAAAAGGCTGAGAGGAGCTCTAATTGCTCACTTTCACTGCCTGAAAGGGAACTGTAGAACAAAGTCAGGGCCTTCTCAGAGTGCCAATGTTCACAAGTACCAGCAAGGGAAATTCTGATTAGATATAAAGAAAAAATTCACAGTAAAAGTGGTTAAACACAGAAATACATGCTCAGAGAGATGGTGGATTGTTGAACAAGGTGCTGAGTGGCATGACCTAACCAACTTCTAACTCCTAACTAACTTGAGAGTTCGTCTTGCTTTGAGCAAGAGGTTGGACTAGATGATCACTGAAGGTCCCTTCCAATCTAAATTATTTATATGATTTACAATGAAACAACTGACTATATCAGGCTCAGTTTCTGTCGGTGCCAATAATTTGCAACTGCCTTGGATTCTGAGGAGGCTGCAAATCAGGCAGTAGAGTCAGACCATGTACTAAAATCAGGGTATCAGGGTTTAGAGGCCTTCTTTCAGGTACTTGGCCTGATATTTTTGACTGGACACAGAATGTTGTCTGGAAGCACAATAAATCAGTTATAAAATAAGAACAGTTGCCCAGACTCAGTAGTGTTACAGCAGGAATTAATTTCTTCTAGTGTAGTATTCCAAAGATCAAGGATATTGAATGTTTCTTTGCTTCTGCTTTTGATGTAGTCTGGTCTCTCTTGTGCCTAAGTGAATATCAGTAGGTGTTGTCATTTCTATGCACTAAGGTGTGTAGGAGATTTTGCCACCAGTTTCTGCAGTCTTTAAAAGGGGCTAACTGGGTATGCTGAGTAATTGCTTTTTTAATTACTGTGTATCAGAATACCTTGAGGAGGCTATCCTAACTTACCAGAAGGGGACTTCCTTTTCTCTTTTTTGTATGACTGCAAGATGAGTCTATCCTTTCACCTCAACATAGAATCATGGTATAATTTATCATGGAAGTGAACTTCAGAGAGCATCTAATCCACACCACTGCCCGAAGCAGGTCCAGAGACCTGCCTAGTCGAGTCTTCAACATCTCTTAGGATAGAGATTCCACAGCCTCTCTGGGTAGTACATTCCAGTATTTGACAACCTTTGGAGTAAAAAAGTTTTTCCTTATATTTGTTTGGAATTTATCCTGTTCTAGCTTGTGTTCATTGCCTCTCATCCTATTTCTGTGCACCCTTCAGGACATGTCCTTTTTCTGGTCGCCCCAAACTCTGTGTTTACATCTCCTTTTGTACTTGCCACGAGATGTTTCACACGGTTCAGCATGCAGACAAGGCCACTCAGAGGAAGTTCTTGTCAGCGCTGGTGCGAAGGACTGCACTGCAGGAGAACTGGGTGCACAAAACCTGTCTCAAGGCTTTGCTCAGTCCGTTCCTCTTCTTAGTGCAGAACTCTAGTTTGATCCATCGCTGCTAATGGGGATGATTCATTTTGGTGTTGTCCTGTATGAAAAAGCCCTTTCTAGTCAGTGGAGTCCTGTGCTGCAAAAATACACAGACTTCAGAGAGCTGGGCCAGAGCCTCTGAGCCACAACTTGTCATCATTTGTAGCCCTCTGGAGAGGGTACAGCAGAGGGCTACCAAGATGATTAGGGGCCTGGAGCATCTCTCTTATGAGGAGAGGCTGAGGGACTTGGGTCTTTTCAGTCTGGAGAAAAGAAGACTGAGGGGGGATCTGATCAATGCCTATAAATACTTAAAAGGAGGGTATCAAGAGGATGGGGCCGGTCTTTTTTCAGTGGTGCCCAGGGACAGGACAAGAGGAAGTGGGCACAAACTTGAACATACGGAGTTCCACCTAAACATGAGGAGGGACTTCTTCACTTTGAGGGTGGCAGAGCCCTGGAACAGGCTGCCCAGGGAGGTGGTGGAGTCTCCTTCTCTGGAGACATTCAAAACCCCCCTGGACACGTTCCTGTGCAACCTGCTGTGGGTGGACCTGCTTTGGCAGGGGGGTTGGACTAGATGATCTCCAGAGGCCCCTTCCAACCCCACATCATTCTGTGATTCTGCAATTCTGTGATTGTTATGATGGTTCTGTTCCACTTAGCACAAAGTAAGACTCTGGTGCAAGAACATCTTTGAGGTAGCTGGGGATTCTAACCATCCCGTCCCTCTGTGTTGGGGCTCAATGAACTCATACGCAGGTTTCCAGAATTTAAAATAAATTCGCTACTCATTTCTCCCCTCCTTTTCGAGACTTCAACTGGACAGAAGAGAGATTCACAGGAGCTTAGAGCACAAGGAGCTACAGAGGAGTAGTATTTTGCCAGATGAGAGGTGGGGATATTCAGGAGGGCAGTACTGTTAATAGCAAAAGCAGAAGGGACAGACTGAATCCAACCTCCTGCCACAGGGGAAATGAGAATCTTTCACCTGCTCAATTATCCTGTTCGATGTCAGTGAAGCAGACCACTGCACATTATTGAATAGGAATATAGGTCCTTAATAAGAACCACGGTGTCAGTCAGCCCAAATCCACTCTCTGCTGTTGTAAATGAAATTTTCTTTTCTGGTAAGCAGTCTCCTGTTGCTTCCTCACTTCCTTCTTTCACTTCTAGCTGCGACTGCTGCCTTCTGTCTCAGGGAGTCGCTGACATCTGTCAGGTGTCGGCTAGCAGCATGGTCAACTTTTACTTACGGTTGTTTGCTAGTTATCCTTTGAAGCAGCAGTCACAGTGCGAACAAGCGTTTGTTACCGCTAAAGTGATGTGCTGAAATGGTGGTAAGCGGTGCAAGAGCCAACGTCTCTCTTCCATCAACATAGGTCTGCGTTAACCATCATATTGCAGGTAGCAATGGAAAGTCTGTTACAGTCATCACACTGACAGTACTGTGATTTCTCAGGATTAAGCACGTCAGTTGTCACGTGTTAAGTGGTATCTGCATGAGATCTATAGACAGAGATTATTTAACCAATGGTGCAAGAAGGGGTGTCTCTTAACATTTCACCAGACTGAAAAAAAAAAAGGAAATGAAACCAGAAAGGTTGATACTTATGTAAAGATAATGTCTAGACCCTTGTGGTTATGCTGAGTTTCAGGAAGCTGACAGCAGATGAAAGTTTGTGGTATCTTCGGGTTTTCTGCTTTTTGTTGATCGCTTGCTGCCTGCCTGGAAGTTGCGAGCTTGCAGGTGCCCAGTCATAGACCATCCCTAGCCCTGGAGCGCTTTTCTCATGCAGCCTGCTTGCCCTTTTTTTTTGCAGTCACTTGTATCACTTCGTGAGGCCTGATGGGCCAGTCACTCTTGTATAAAGAAGGATCTGTTCTGTTTCAACTATATCAGCCCCATAAATCCACATACCCAAGCTGGCAGGAGGCATGTAGAAGTCTGGCACTATATGAATTCTCAAGCTGATCCACAGACGTTTCGTCATAATGCCTGATTCAAAAAATAATTAGAAAAACAAAGCAAACAAAAAGGAGATGCACAAAGCATGCACCAGTAACTGCCTTTTTTTTTCCACTGATTGATGCGTTTGATTTTCCTTTGATACCTGGTGACTCAGTTTTGAATTGCACACCCTACAAATTACCAAGAATTCAGACTTCATTCAAATAACCAGTCTTTTCCAAGCCAGAGTTGACTGTTATATGCAGGTCTCAGCTTCTGAGATCACTCAGCAGAGCAAGTAGAGAAGACATTCTGTGCATTCTCTGCAGACAATGACAGACTGATTTTTAATGCAAATATAAAACTATGCCTCTTACTCTAAATAATCAAATGTATTTCAAATATATGTTCCATATATTCTCCATAATCACATTTTCTTTTTTGTCCAGGGACCAATAGGACCTACGGGACCAAAAGGAGAACTTGGTTTCCCAGGACGTCCAGTACGTATTATGCTCTCAAGTGGAATGAAGATAGAGGAACTTGCTTCTGACACATACGACACTATTTCTACTTATTTTAGGGCCGCCCAGGACTGAATGGACTGAGAGGTGTGAAAGGTGATCGAGGCGAAGCATTTAATGTAAGTTTAAATATTAAGTTTTATAATATTAAGTTATGTCTGATGCATATGAATTCCTTTAAAATGATGACAGGACTAAAAACCTGAAATGATCTAGAAATAATTACATGTTTCTGCTACTTTTCCTATCTGGTGACAATCATTGAAAAGTCAACTTCTGGGTCCAACTGGACAGTTCTTGTAGATATAGATAGTTGTATCAGCTCCCAGGTGTTAATAGTTATATGTGTGACTCACTGTTAGCAGAGCTGGTTCAAATAGCAAATGGCAAATGATCTGGAATTGCCAGTTCTCTCTCTGTATCAAAGACGTCCTGATCCAAGCCATCAGTATGACCCCTCATGGTGTGAAGATACTGCAATAGGCTCTTAGCTATCTAGCACAGGTACAAACAGCACTTGAGCATATTATAGTGAGGTGGCATCTACTCTATTAATGAGGACACACTTGCTAATACCTACTGCCTGCTTTAGTTGCCATGTACATGTATGCAGAATAACGACCACCACATAGATGATAGCATATCCATGCCCACCTACAAGCAGTAATTATGGAGTGATGAACTCCATAATTATGGAATTATGGAGTGATGAACAAATGATGAACCAAGGTCCTGTTGTGGCAAGTCTGTTCTTATGAAAAGACTTCATGCAAGTGATCTCACAGCAAACACGAAGACCTGGACTACACAACCATAAACACTGCTGAGCATAAGCAATAAGTTTCCCAATAGCAGAGTAAATTGTGTTGTCGTTGGGGCAATCTGTGGTAGAAAAATTGGTACCCATACCAACAACGGCAGCTAATAACATCTCATCTGCATCAAAGATATGCTGAAAAAAAAGGACAAGGTTACTTTACTGTGTTAGCATAGAAATCATAAGGTGGGGATCAACTAGGCATCAGAAGAGGTGATCAGTATCACCATATTTCAGTAGAGCCCTTTTTGTAAATTAATTCTGTTGTATGAGTCCTCTGGTTCTACTTTGTTATATTGCACACAAACTACAAAACACAAGCATGTATTCTATCTGGACAATAAATATAAGTGAGATGATATTGATTTATCCAACTAACAGGGAGACTGAGAATTGGGATGTATCCAAGTATCTTCACAGAAAGAAAAGATCAGGTACTAACGGTTGTTTATCCCTCCAGAGAAAGGTTTAAATAGAAATTTAGTTGCTGGAAGGCGAAACCAGACAAATTAGACAAATTCTAGTTGGAAGAAAATGACAGAAAGGATGGCTAGCCACCAGCAGAAAATATTAAAGTAGATTTTCCCTTCTTCCACACCTTCAAACAGTGTCAATGTTCATTTTCTGGATTGTCTGCTTTAACCAAACAAAAAAAAATATTAAAGCAAGTGTAGCTAGATGAAGTACACCAGGCTGGGAGATTAAAGCAAACAAACCAGGCTACATGTTCTAATAGTCCTTCCTGGAGTGCTCAGGGAAGATAAAATCTAATGGATCTCTAGTTATTGATGAAATGACCTGTGTCACCTCACAGAAGCTTGCGTTGATGTGGAATGAAAGATGGACATGGCATGGTGCCAGGTTTTTAAATGACACAGTAAAGAGTTGGCACTTTTTTTTTTTTGGCAACGGGCAGTCACACCTCCAGTCTAGCAGGGTTCCTTGAAGGTGCTAATTAGTGTGATTAGTGTGTAGTTATCTGACTGGCACTTGAAAATATATGAATCTCAGCAGTCTTGAGAATCCCAAACCAGTCTCAGATACCTAATTTTCTTTGGATGAGAGATCTATTGCCTTTAATTTCGTTTCAATTTTTAGTGCTTTGGGGTTTGGGCTTTTTTTTTTCCCCTGGGAACAACAACAATCTTAGACCGTTTTGTTCTCCACAGAGTGCTTGAGGTTTAATATTAAAATTCACCTGACAGGTTGGTCCCCGTAACTGAATTCTCAGTCTCCTCTCAAACTCTTCAAGCTCTCTGAGCTCCTTTGGCCTTCTTTCTGTAGGCTCATTTGTATTGCTTATCTCTCCGGAGGGAAAAGTTCTCTCCCATATGAAATGGGAGTTCTCTTCCATATGAGTTATCCCTCCCATATGAAAAGTTCTAATATCTTCCTTCTTTCATTCTCTTGTACCAGGGCCTTCCTGGCTTGCCTGGACCCCCAGGGCCTCCTGGACCTCCAGGGCGTATAGTTTATATCAAAGGAGTAAGTACAATTGGGGATCAGCTGCTGGTCTCTCTCTGTAGCAGAAACGTGCTGCTCTAGAAACGGCTTGCAAAGACAAACATCAACGCTTGTTTCAGGCAACACAGTTTAAAGTGGGAGAAAATCTCTTAACTGGAGCCACTGTCCTGTAAGAGTTTGGCCCCACACACACAGAGTGGGACCTGCAGACAGACCTGTGGGAGATCCCAGGCAGCAAAGCTGGGTTCTCTGCCCAGGAGGCGCCGATATTCGTTTCCAGGCTTTGTCTTGTCACCTCTATTAGATCTGTTTGGTGTGATATCTGCTGTATTATACCTACATTCATTAAAATAACTTCTCTTCCTGTTTTCAATAGACAGTTTTCCCAGTGTCTCCCAGACCTCACTGCAAAATGCCAGTAAGTCACACACAGAATCTGCTCCTGGCAAAATGCATGGCCGTGACAGTACATAACCAAAGTAGCTCAGATACATAACCATGGTAGCTTTGCAGCTTTTCTCCCTCTGCCTTCTGCTTTGCGCCAGAGGTGTGTTTTACCTATTCTTCAAGATAACAGATTTTCAAGTGTTTAGATACCCAAAATTAGCCAGATATAAAATATATAGCAGAACTAGAAGCACAAGAGCCTTTTGCTTAAAGCACTTTGATTACTTGGTTGTCCTAATACTTTTAATGCCTTTCAAAGCCTGTGTCTCCATAGCTTAAGAGTTGCTTTGGAGAGCTGAATGTTTATACATACATGCACACACATTTTTCAGATGGATATATAAATAGTGTCTCCATGTTTTTATGTCTTCAGCTGTTTTCAATTTCTCTGTCCAAAATAAGACTTGTTACGTATTTCATTGTGGCATGAAAGACGCATCAGAAAAGAAAGATTGTGTTCTTTATTTGACCCTCAAATGCAGTCTATTCACATATAAACATTTATTATCTCGAGAATAGCAAGTGAAGCTCTGCCCTTGCTTTCCAAAGGGAATGGCAAAGCCCCCATTACCTTCAAAGGAACTGCAATTTAGCACATAGTATCAAAAGAACGGAGATGGGGGTTTATGTTTTCAGAACACCCTGATGCAATTTTTGTTTAATGAGTCATGGAAATTACATCCTACAAACTGCAAACAGAGTTCAGTCCTAGAAGTACTTTCCCAAGGGCAATATTGTACTCTCAAACTGTGAGTTAGGTACTTGGGAAGGATTCTGTCTTTGAGAGCCACAGTCCTCTCCTGAGTAGTGTGGTGTGCAGGATGGCTGTTCTACTTTTCTGTTAGACAGTAGATCTCAAAATAGTATTGTGTCCCCTCCTCCCATTTCCATTCCAGTTTCTTTTTCACTTATTTTAGAGAAGCAGATCTTGACTCATAGTGTGCTAGAAGCATTGATACTCTTCGTCACCCTACCCTTACTGCTGAAGAAAGATGTATCCCAGCTTATGGATCTTTCTGTTAATGATAACTAATCATTACTCTATGGTAATTAGACATTTCTAAAGTTTTGGCCTACCACCTCCAGGTACCATCTTTTTTCCTCATTGAATTCCTCCCTTACATCTTCCCATTCCCACCATATAACATTGTTGTATGTTAATCACATATGTCTGTAGTCACGTATGGATTAGTCAGTCTCACCTCTGAAATCTGACTGCACAAGGCCCTGAGAAACTTGATGTAGTTGATCCTGCTTTGGGCTCGACATTTTCCAGAGATGCCTTCCAACCTCAACTCTCCTGTGATTCTCTGTGGAATGATTCAAACAATTCAAGCCTATTCTAGCTGAATTTCAGATAATGGGAAAAAGTCACTTTTCAAGAAGGTTACTATCAGTCAGTAATAGCAGTAACTTTTACATGCACAAGTAATAGAAACCTGTACTTCTAAACACCTCTTTGTGCATCTGAGTGTGCTAGATAGATTTGTGCTACATTTGTGAATAATCTCCTAAACCTATCCGAGTTTATAGATAAGAAGTCTGCTGTACATGCCTACATAAATGAATATCGATAAAGAACTACAGACTGAACCCCACAAGTTTTCCTCATGTGAACTGAACTTCTGAAGTTAATGGAGCTATCCATGTGAGTAAGACTTCGAAGAGCTAATACTACAGGAATAGCCAGATTCGGCACTTCCAATTTTTTTTCATACGCTTGATTAGATTCATATAAATAGTACTAGCTGTTACTAAGACCCATCCCTTTCCAAGCACTGTGCCCCGTTTTAATTCCTGCAATGTCCCTATTTTGCAGAGAGGCAGTAGAGGTAAGTAGCATACCCACTATTAAAGGTGGCTGGGGTCAGAACGGGACAGAATAGAATAGCTTCTGCGTCCCAGTTGTGGTCTCAATGCATCAGGAGCACAGGTCAACATCAGACAGTAGGCGTAGCCATGGTCTGATGAAAAATTTACAAACACAGTCTGTTATCTTAGAGTCAAAAATCAAATCCTGCTTTCAATTGCAGTGATGTAAATTCAGAATTGTCCTTGGAGAATGAGTTTTCTGATGTTTCACTGGCATGACTGAGAGTAGGATTTGCTGATGCCTCCAGAACGCATGTTGTTACCCTCTTGCTGAAAGCATGTTGCATGTTAAAGAGAGCACAATCCTGAAAAAAGCTTGATCAGCTAATACTCGGACTTTGTCAAACTGGAGATAATCCCAGAGCGTGGTTATAATATTTACTGTGACAGCATGCAAATTTTCCAGGCTTTTCAGTCGCACCAAGTAATGCACTTCCATTGGTTAATGTGTATGGATAATTTCTAATAGATTTCTCTGTCTGTAGGTGAGCACTCCTTACCCTGGAAATCAAGAAGCTCTTCATGCCCATGGTGAGCAATTCTCTTCTTGTACCTTGGTTACCTCGGTTTAAATAAGCTTTTTTTGTTTATTCTTAGTTAAGCTCTTTTTGCCCTTTTTTTTTTTTTTGCTATCGTATAAGTGGCTTTATGGGGAAAAAAAAGAAGAAGAATTAAAAAAAAAAAAGTGGTCTCACTTCTTTTTCTGGTGAAACTGTAAGATCTATGGTTCTATGATTGATTCTGCTCTTTTTATACTTTCAGCTTAGGTAAAAGCTTGAAAGTGAGGATTTTGACTATGACAATTCTGTTTAAATTTTGTTGGTTTTATTCAGTTAGTCATTACAATTTCTCCTCTCTAAATGCATACTAATTCTCAACCCAAAGAGTAAATCCTAAAGTCACTCCAGCACGTTTCTTTCATTGGTTTTTTCAAGATCCCATTTTAAGATCATTGTAATGGTTTGGCCATTCCATTCTTGAGCTAGTACTCCACCAGATAAGCACAAAGTGGTCACTCACTGTGCACACCGGGCATTAAAATTAATCCAGGTCTGCATCTGTGATTCAGTGCTTTTTTCCTTCCTCAAAGACATCTTCCAAGGATGGACTCAGTTACACGCAGAGGGAAACAGGTAGCAATTCTGCGCAAAAAAAAAAAAAGGTGCATAGTGGTTGAAATAGTGCTGCCTTGACCAAATTGTGTGGAAGTCCTTCAGTTCCAAGGTTAGCAGAAATTTCTTTGATAGTTTGGGCCCTTCAGAGCATCTGGGAGCTGGAAAAAAAGGTTGGGACATTAAAACAGAGTCCCAGAGCACCCACAGGGAGCAGCTGGCAGTCTCCTTATGATCCAATAGTGCACAAGGGCAAAGGAGGTCTTCTCAAGATCATGGAGGAAATAAAGTCAGTGGTCTTCCTCCTTTCATTTAACTACTTATAATAAAAATTTGTTCCTGTCTCTTTATTACACTTTCAGAGTAATTTTGTGGAAAAAAAAACAGTAATGCACCCTCTAATATACAGCCTGAACCTGTTTCCCAGTTCCCGTGTTCCTGGGAACTAAATCACTGTTCCCATTACTGTGCGAAGGAGTCTGGAGAGTTTACAGTTTAATCAGATAAGTCAGAGCCTGCGTGGCAAAACCAGTGCATGCAAAACAAGTTGAATAATGCAGCAGTGGTATATGTTGTATCGGCTCCAAATGCTGGGGCTTGGGGCTGTTTCTGGAGGAAGAGATTGCTATCTAGGGACCAGTTCTTTAATGTGGTCCAACAAGTAGACAGTGGGCTGGTATCAGCAACCTGAACCACTCCTCTCCCTTAGCAATGACTGAGTCACTTGCAAAGACCAAGCCACCTTGATCCAAATGGAAAAAGAAAAGAAGAGAAGAAGAAAAGCGCAAGGGATCAGGATAAAGGGCAAGAGTGGACATAGTAAGTGGTAAAGGAAAATATCTTGAAGAAGAGAAAGTCCGAACTTGGTTGTATAAGCTCTGAATTCATCTCAGTATTTTAATATGACCTAAAATACTGATGACTGGACTGGAAACCTGCCTGGAAAACAACTCTGAAGATGTCACAGTTGGAGAGTTAAGCTTCAGCTGACAATTAGGAAAACTGTCTAACTGCACACCTGAGAGATTGTGTGATTGGCCTCGGTGCAACATAAAATGAGGCCCCACTGTTCTGTCAACAGGCATTTGAACATGGGCTCACAGCTGGAGACTGAGTCACCAGACAGATCATGGGGAAACCCATGGGAGTATGACCAGCTTTCACCTCTCGCGGCTGAAAGACAAAAGAGAAGGGTGGAGAGGAACTGTCTGGAAGCTTCTGTTGTAACATGCTTTGAAAGAGAAGAAGTCCATCTCATTCTGCTGTATATAGCCATTCTGAACAACTAGAAGAAGGGGAAATGCTGCAACTGTTTTTCAAACTAAGGCTTTCTTAACAATGAAGTCTTATTTATAAGTGGCACCAGGTTATGGAGCGTGGACTGGGTACCCAAGCCAAAGATTGTTTCTGTGCTTGCCCCAGTGAAATTCACAAACGTAATCAAATTGGGTTAGAAAAGAGCCAGTGATCCACTGACTCCAGCATAGATCCCAACTGACCACAGGGGCTGAAGATATCACAGCCGGGGAAGCATTGAAAATTACTTTAAGAACTGTGTCTTGTATCTGCTTGTCATTGTACTTCAGGACCCTTCCTAGTCATAATTCAGAATAAGACCACTTCACCTTTTTACCTGAAGAAAGTGGCTGAAGTGGCTTTTTACCTGAAGAAAATGTTACTGTGGAAGAATGATATTATTTTACATTAATTTTGCAAAGATATTCACAATTACTCAGTCAGAACAAAGAGAGAAATCAGACCTAAGAAGTCTAAATACTCAGGGGTCGTTTTACCCAGGTCTTTTATAGGGTAAGTTTACCAATGCAAGTTGAATAATATCTGGAAAAACAGAAGTTTTATCCAGATGCAATTCTACCCTTAGCTCAACTGGATGGAAAATTACTGTAAAAGCATGCCTGTCCTTAGAGAACATTTTCTTCATTATTAATGCTTTTATGACACGAAGGAACAATAAACGATAGCATTTTTGACATTCACAGTTGCAGATATTATCATTTATTGGTTTGGTTTGGAGTCTGGAGATAGTAAAAGATGTGGTATCAAACACAGAGCCATAACTCAAGAACTGTTTCTAGAATTACTCCAGTAATATTCACAAATGCAGTGAGAACAGGTTTGTTTAGAGGATCTTAGGCTGGGTGATTAGGGAAAAGAGAGTGAAAGATGATTGACTTGCAAGAGAGAGATTGTCTTGCACATGTTGGGGTTGATAAGAGAGGACAATCAGGCAGCCATTCAGTGTTCATGAAGATAGTGAGGCAAGCATATAGGGGCTGGAGGCATGTACCCCACACGTATGGAAAAGTCTGCTCTCACTTTCAGTGGTTTGGTTGTCACTGCTATAGTCTCTGCTGTTTCCAAGTTCTCATGAATTTGTGGCTTTTTTTATGACAGGTGCTAAAGCAAACAGAGATTCCTGGGGGCCGCACAGTTCAGCAGATTTAAAAGGAGAAAAGGGAGACAGAGGTGCTCCGGGACCACCAGGTATATTAAATCTGATGTCATTGACATCCTGTGAAGGAATGCACGCTTAACTCAAAAAGTAATTCAACAAAGTACTCTGATACATACCCCTGGCAGCCTTACCAGCCTAAAGACTTGTACCTAGGTTCTTCACTGACTGACACACAAAGCAAAGCCCACAATGTTATCAAAAAATGTCTTCTGAAAAGAAGTATCTGTACTGCACGTTTGTGGGTATTATGAATGTGTTAAGTACAAGAATAGATATTGAAGTGTAACTGGCTGGTCAGAGATTTTTTTAAATCTTAGAAGGACATTGTGTCTATTTCCTGAGATACCATTTTGTTAGCAATCTTTTTGAGCCAATTGGGCTAAAATCCAGTGCTTCCCATTTCAGGGTAACACACTTCTGCATTCTGAGTTCAAGGCAGTCATTTGTTGGTAACGATCCCACTTCCAGCAGGAGGTGGAAGTAGATGATCTCCACTTCAACCAACTTTTTAATACTTTATGCTTTGTGATAATCGTGAAAAGTCTGTCTGAACTAAAAATACTAATTCACTTGTGGCAGGAGCATCATAACAGATGTTCCTCATCAAAGATTTACTTTCCTGTATCAAAAAGTTGATATTCTAATCTTGCTAATTCTTACACATTCAAAAATAGTTAAAGAAGAAATATCTATTTGAAAAGATTGCTATTACAAACTCTTCCTTTTCTATACATTTTTTGAAATCTCAGATACTGAGATAAGGCTTTGGTCAGTGCCAGAAATCATTTGAAATAGAAGCAGCAGAATATCAAATTAATGTTGCTATACCAGATTTATAATCGTTGTCCTCTAATGGGTTGATAATAAATACAAAACTACATCTATATGGATATTTCTGTCTTTATTCTAAAGACACAGTTCTGTTGACTGAGGATGATGTTTTGGTTATTTTAAGAGGACATGTGTTGGTTCTAATAAAATCTGTTTTCTTGTCTTGTCCTCATTAATTTTTATTCTGATCAATATCCAGTGCCTTAAAATAAGTGGTTAGTGCTTCCTAGCCATCGATAAACTTTTAAGAAGAAGAGGCAAAAAGCATTTCTAAACAGAAATTAAGAAAATTTTCTCTTCTGTGCTGGTTTATCCACCATGAACATGTCTGTTCCCTCCCAGGTTCTGTATTTAACGCAAATTAATGTCCTAGGTATTTTTGCCTGTACCTGATGATTTCGGGTGCTTCAGAAGGAGGGGATTATGAGAGGATTATGCTTATGTTCTTGTAAAACTGCAGCTAGTGAAGGATGGTGAAAATAACATGAGAATTCTGGTTAAACTGAGAACTGAATTCACCTTTCTCTAAAAATAACAGATTTATTCATTTGTTTGCCAACTGAATCATATGTTAACTAGGATCAATTCTGTTGATGCTCTAAGAAATATTCCTGCTCGGTTCTTGCTCATTGATGTACTTGCTAAAATATTATTTCATACAAACCAGTTCTCTAGGTCTCACAGACATCGGTATCATCATTGACAGTGCAAATTCACAAGACAGAAGTTGCAGGGTAGTGGAACATGATTAAAGTACAGGAATTTGTCAAAACCTTCTCTGAGAGAGAGACAGATGGCAGAAGCTCCTTCCACTACAGTAGCTGTTGAGTTCCAGCAATCAGAAAAGCTTTCTGAACAATGGTACTTGTCCGGGCAGTGAATTTATTTTTTTCTTTTCACAAAATGTCTCCTCTCAAACCTTACAAACAGTCTCTATTAATTGATACCCTGTGAAATTATGAAGCCAACACAAAAAGTGGGTAGAGGGCAGGGTGCAGTTTATTTAGCTACTCTGTATGGAGGCAGGCGTAGTAAGTGTCCAGAGCATAGGTGCTGTGTTCCAACCACATGTGCAATGCTCCAGCACAACCCCGGTGTTTCTGGCTGGAAGAACACAGTCTGAAGCCTTGTAAGAAAACATATTTAGCAATAGAGGAGGAGTTTTCACTGTGTCATAATCTCAGACCCAGTCGCCTAAGGCTGAAGAAGAAGTTTCAGCCTTTTCTCTGTGAATTCTGGAAGGAATGGAGCTAATGGAAAATTAATGAGGTAGAGCAAGATGGCTTCTCGCTGGGCAAGCCTTAATTCTGGTAATAAGTGAGTTCTGTTTCTCCAGGGGCTAAGTTAATTTCTAGATCAGATTCCAGATCTGAAAGCAGTGTGGCTTCCCATTTTCTAAAAGAAAGGTCACCAAAGTTCTATGACCTTATGCTTGTTGGGAGGGCATGATTTTGCCATTGATGATGCAAAAAGTGCTGTTAGTCTGTTTCAGCAACAACTGAAATAAATGAAAATGTCTGGTCTATCAGCAGAAGCCACACAACAAAGTATGTTTCCCTCTGGCTAGTGTTAAGATCCCTAAAGGTCCTCCCAAAAAATTGCCTACCAGCCCTCCAATGAATGTCTATAGAAGAGGACTGAACTAGGTTTGCCTGTTGAGAAGTCACGTCAGGCAAACTTCTCTGGTTGTGTATACTAGTAAATTAAACAGACCCAGGACACAGGGGAAAATTGTCCTGCAGTTTAATTGTTCCCACGTTTCCTGGCCTGCATTTGGCCTACAACAAGTAACAGTTTCTCACACTATGGGATGCTCTGGGGGATAGATTAAGCCAGGGATTAGTGCAATATGGAGAAGTCTCTCATACTTCAGGCGTGGGGAGGACAGTTTAGCTGTATGAATGAAAGTTGTGCCACTTTACCTCAGGGCTGAGGAACTGGTCTAGGTAGGTAGAGCCTACTGGTTCCCTACCAAAGATTTTTGACTTCCACTTTGAGGGGTGATCTCCCTCTTCCTCATGTGCCTTGCCCAGGCCTAGTCTACTTACTGGTCATCCTAGAAAGACCTCAGATATTCCCCAGTGTAGAGATTAATACTAAGGAACATCCGAGAAGGACACCTACCATTCCATTCCACCTGTCTGTTTCCCCATGCCCTCACATGGATCAAGCAAATCACTGCAGCGAGCTGTAATTGGCAGGGTTGGAATAAAATCATAACAGCTGCCATAGTGGGAATATATTTCTGTCCCAGACTACAGATGTATACAATGTCTACTTGACTTAATCGTATCTGAGATAGCATACTGAGATCTGAGTCCTATGGCTGGCATAGGGTTGGACACAAAGATCTCAAAAATTAATCAGAACACAATTGAAAAAAATGCATTGAGCTGTAATGGGCTGCTGTAAAACAGTCTTTTTTTTCCAAGTGTATGCCAAACAGAGACTATTCGAAGGGTTTTTAGACTTTTTGTGCTGGCTTGACAGCTTTGAGTGACCACCATTGGCAGACAACACAACACAGGTGGTATAACCATTGATACTGGTGTTGGGTTTTGATGCAGAACAATGTCAAGGAGCCCAAGGATCAGCTGCACGACATTATCACTGTTTCTTTCTCTGGTCAGTTCTGGTACTGTCCTTGCATGAAAGATAATGCAACTACTGATTGGCCACCCCACTGCTGGCAAACCATATGGAAAGCTTTTCTTTTACCTTGATCTCCGTCAAAGGGGTTAGTTTGGATGTTCTCTTTCCCCCTCTGCCCAGCCACCGTTTTTTTCAGAAAACAGGGAATTTTTCATCTTTGAGCCTTCTTTGCTTTCAAATTTGTCTGACGTTCACAATCAGATTCAGAAGTTATTTGGTGGAGGAGGGACAGACAAGATAGGACATGTAAGCCTTGCTTTGTTAGGAAATCAAACTGAAAATATGTTAGATTTAAAGGTTAATGTTATTATTGTAAATATTTTTTCTTTAAACTCCTAAACCAGTAATATCCAAAGCAGTGCTTTTAAAAAGAAAATTGCAGATAATTATTGTACTTTATTCTATTTTCTTCATATTTCAGGTCCACCTCTGCCTCCATCATATTTCAGCCACTTTATTAATAGCATAAAGGTAATTATATCCCATTTGTGTTTGAGTTCTGTTAAGCTATTTTTAAAGTGTACTTTACTATAAATTAGGCATAAAACATGGTGAAATATACAAGACAGATAACAGCATCAGCAATCACAAATGATAGTAATTTCTTAAACTCCAGCTGAATAGACAAGTTTATTACAAGTATAGAGATAGCAGATGTCAGTAGTGTATAAAGATTACTTTTGAAAAAACTTTGTTACTGAGGCTTTTTACCTTCCCAGTGGTATTAAAGTGAGTCATAATTCACTGTTACCTAACATAAGTTGGTATAAATTATCTGCCATAAATGAATGCTTTTGTTTCCATGCCAGCTCGGGTAAGAGACATCCATTACCTAAAGGGCTTCTAGAAAAATTCAGCAACAATTAACACATGGGGGGAAAAAATCACTTCTGTGTAATACTGTTTATCCTTTAAACACACTGAATAAAATAAGTTAAAGTGATGGAAACGACTTTTCCTGGAATCTCTTACAAGAAAATATACCCATACCTTCATGTGTCTGGTCCCTTTCTGTTTCATTATTCTCCAGACTGCGTCAGGTGACAAAAATTAATACCAATGCAATATTACTTTAAAAGTTTCTAAGTGAACGAGGCTCTTTATCAGTAGAAGATCTGAAAAAAACCTGAATGAAATTATTGTTTAATAATGCCACTAAAACCAGTGTATTGTCAGTTTACTTGAAGGACTCATGCCATCTGGTTTTCAGATTTTGTTTCTGCTTGGCTGAGTGTCCCTAAATTATTCCTATGACATAAAGTGCCCCGTGCGTGCATGGCAGAGCTGATATGGCTTCTTTGATCTTATAGTGTCTGTAGCTTTACAGCTTTAGCTACAAAGAACTAGTTTTTCATCTAGTCCTTCATCTCTGCAAAATGGCGTGCCATAAAGAAAGCTTCTTAGTCCTGTTTATTGGGAAACTAAAAAGAAGAAGAGTCAGAGGAGGAGCTATACATAGCCATCTCTACTGGATTTCTGCAGCTGCCTGCCATTCTTGCTTTGCCCTTTGCCTCTTCACAGGTTTATTTCTCAGAAATGTGAAACAGAGTAGACCAAAAAAACTCGAAAGAAAAAAAAAAACAGCAGATAAACAGAAGAAAATAGTTTGAGGAGGAACCTACAATTGCTGTGGCTCGTGTTGCACAGAGAGATAATGACCTAGTATTTAAACACTTCTTCTTACCTATCTGTTCCCCAAACTGACTGATAATCAACTATGAAGGCCAGGAGAAGACATGCTTTTCGAAGTGTCTGCAGTTTTGCGTGGTGTTGTCCTTCTGTTATCTGGGTACACACCCCCGCTCTTCTCTCTCATCCTATGCACAGTGATCTTCACTTGCCACATACTTTAAAATTAGTCTGTGCGTTCCATGTCATTCTTGCTTTGCTTTTTCCTTGATGATGGAGAACAGCAGAAAGCCAGGCTTTTGTGCTTCCTCTGACTTCTTGCCACCAGCTACAGCACAGAACAAGGTTTTGCTGGGTAGAATAGCAGGAAACAGCAACAGAAGCATTTTCTCTGCCTCCACCTAACCCAACCTCCCCTAGTCCCTGCCCTGAGAGAGCCTTGCAGCCTCAACTCATTCCGCATTACTGAAGAAGGAAGTGATGTCAAAAAATTTTAAGCAGATGCTTTTCTTTATTAAGCTCAGAGATATCATGTAACTTTAAAAGGTCAGTGCACAGAGTTCTGATCTCACTTCAGCTCAATGTCTTAAAATACCTTCTCTTTAAAGGGTGAAAAAGGAGACAACGGAGTCGCTGGTGTAAAAGGAGAAAAAGGAGAACCAAATGGAGGGTTTTTTCTGACAGGGCCTCCTGGACCACCTGGAAGACCGGGATTAGTTGTAAGTCATGCAAGTTATCGCATAGGAATAGTTGTGGGTACCCATTGTTTTAATTTAGAAGGCACTAAAAAGAGACAAACATCAAGATGATGCTAAGAACTATATAAAAACTCATACGTTAACCATTAGGTGAATACAAGAGAGTTGCATGAGGCGTGAACACAGACACTTCACTTTCGTGCACAGAATTAATTTGCTGTGAAAAACTGACGTAATGTTATGCTCAGCTGTCTAATACATCGGTATGTAGATACATGGTATTAATGGCATTTCAAATCAAAGCAGTATAATTAACTTCTGACGTTACTACTTATATCCCCATAAAGGCCAAAATAGGCTGTATAAAGTTAGATGGAGGCTGACTTGAAAATTATTGGCCACCTAAATCATTAATCTTTTCTGTTCCAGTAATCCAAAAACATGAATGAAAAGTCCAGTGTGTACCCATCTGGATCATTCCTATAAAACTCAGCTGCTCAGTCTCTACCTAGTTGTTTTATCTGCTGGCAATTGCCACCACAGCTGCTTTGGAATCAAATGTAGTTTATCCCTGGGATCTGGCAACAAATGTGTGCATTGCCTTTACTCTATTGTCATGTTCTGTGCCAAGGAGCATGAATGGGTGGGTGACAGCTGAGGCTGAAGGGTTAGGTTAGCAAGCCTACCTTCAAAAATCCCCCTGACGCTATTCCACATGGCTGAGAACCATCTCCCTGTTTAGAAATTGTTCCACGGGAACAAGAGGGAGTTGGATGGCACATCTGAGATCTATCAGAGACTAACCTCTCCTAGTCCAGGGTCCAAAAACTGTTCCACGTATGCAGACCAGTTTGAGTGCAGGGAGCTTGAGCTCTCCTCATTCAGGCTGAAGACACACTGCTAAACTGGAAACATAGAGAGTTGGAGCCTTTTTAAGCTGGAAGACTGGCAGCTGGAGAGCTTAATGGATATAAGCTGACACTTGATCACAGGAGGGAGAAGACAACATTCATCATGAGACATACACCCTGTATAGACACACTTTATGTTAAAGCTTTCCATCATGTACCTTCAGACAAGCTCTTATCTTATAAGCACATCAAAGCAAGTAGTCTCAGCACGAGCAGAGGTGAGATCCGGGACTTTGAGAGTAGTGTTGAGAGTTTTGGAGATATCAGCTACTCAGGAATAAGTGCAAGAACTTTCAGAAAGCTTTCTGAAACTTAGATTCTTGAATTTAGTTTAGTATATGATTAATTTTTTCATTTTCCATTAATATCCATGCCTCCTTGAAGAACATTATGTACAGACTCATGTCTAAACAGTGGTGTGGTAGCAGGCCTTCAGAAAATGTTGCCATCAGAGATGAAGGTCCTGTAGCACTGAAACTGCTACATTAAAAAAAAATATATACTTTTTATCACTTATAGGGACCAAAAGGGGATTCAGTTGTCGGACCCAGAGGACCTCCAGGGCTACCTGGCCTACCTGGATTACCAGGTTATGGAAAAATTGGACCACCTGGACCACCTGGACCACCAGGACCCCCTGCAATATATGGCTCAGGTGAGAGAGTGTGATTTTGCTTTTCACTGTACATGCAAGCACGTAAGCATGCGCCCACACACCCCCCCACAGACACTGCCACCTCCTTCACATACCTGTTCTTCCATCTGCCCACCTGAATCAGGTTGGTCCCCTCTGTCCTCCTGCCCTCTACCAGTTTCTCCCGGGGGGGTGAGTTGGAACAGGGAGCACAAAAGGGACAATTTCTCTGCAAACAGTTTTCACTGACGAGTGCCATGGGAGCGCTATTGCATGAAAAACCTTGCTGTGGCTGTGGCTGTGGCTGGGAGGCAGTTGTCCTGGTTTGAGCAACACAGGACTTATTTCTCTCCTAATGCCTGGGAAAACTGCACTTTTAGAAGACTCTGGTGTCTGAAAATATTTACTTCACAGCCAGCTATGCTCTGAGGGTTTCAAGGTCTCAGTGTTTTTGAACCCTGCCAGGTGCAGGGATGAGGAGGAGCAAGACCTGGGCACTTGACCCAAGCTGGAGAACAGGATTATTTCGTACCATGAACATCACATTCAATATAAATTAGCAACTTTGCTGAGAAGTTCTCTCTCCCTTGATGGCTGTGATCCTGAGAGCTCCTTACCCCCATGCCAGACTCCTGAAGCCTTCCCTTCCTCCTGAAGCCATAGCGCTCACAGTGCCCGACATTTACTGTCCCCTGCTGGGAGTGCACAGCTTCCTGCTGATATCGTTAGCCAAGTATAAACCTTGTTTATTTTATACTGGCATCAGGTGGTTGTGGGTTCCTCAAACCATAACAGCAGTTTACATAACAGAGACAGGTTGCCTTGAAAGCTTTGCAAAATCTATCAAATTGATCAGTTGGCTGAATTTAGGGAGATGTTATTGCGGCCCAAGATGCTCTTCTTGTGGTGAATGGAGTTAAATCCAGTTGGCGGCCTGTCACAAGTAGTGTTCCCCAGGGCTCAGTATTTGGGTCAGTTCTGTTTAATATCTTTATCAGAGATCTGGACAAGGGGATTGAGTACACCCTCATTAAGTTTGCAGATGACAGCAAGCTGGGTGGAAGCGTTGATCTGCTTGAGGGTAGGATGGCTCTACAGAGGGATCTGGACAGGCTGGACTGATGGGCCAAGCCAAATGGTATGAGGTCCAACAAGGCCAAGTGCCAGGTCCTGCGCTTGGGTCAGAACAACCCCATGCAACGCTATGAGCAGTGTCTCAATGGGAGACCTTATCACTCTCTACAGCTACCTGAAAGGAGGTTGTAAAGAGGTGGGTGTTGGTTTCTTTTCCCAGGTAACATGTGATAGGACAAGACAAATGGGCTCAAGTTGCACCAGGGGAGGTTTAGGATAGATATTAGGAAAAATTTCTTCACTGAATAGGTTGGCAAGCATTGGAACAGTCTGCCCAGGGAAGTGGTTGAGTCACCATCCCTGAGGGTATTTCAAAGATGTGTTGATGTGGTGCTGAGGGACATGGTTTAGTGGTGGACTTGCTAGTGCTAGGTTAACAGTTGGACTCGATAATCTTAAAGGTCTTTTCCAACCTAAATGATTCTATGATTCGCTGATGTAAAGGCACTACCGGCAGCAGAGTTTAGGTCTAGAATGATATTGCTGGAGAACTGCTTCTAAAAACTAGTTGTTATGCAAATGCTGAATGGAAACAAAACTTTGGGAGGGTTGGTTACTGTGCCTTTAATGATTTTCAATTTATTGGATTAGAAAAGGAGTAAAATGTGCCACAGATAGATACATCAGGGGAGGAACTTTGCGAACAAGGTGACACTGGAGCTTCAGGTGGATTATCTCAAACTTGCTTCAAAGGGAATACATGGCTATAAACCAAGTATCACAGTTCAAAGTATTTGTGCTTCTGACTCCTGTTGGGTCACAGGTCTGCTAGTGACAAGCCTCATACTGTTAATGTCCAGCCCTTAGACTGGGTTCTGGTGGATGGGGTCCTGCGCTCCTCTGAAATTACTCAACAGGTTTGCCTGAGCAAGTGACTCCCTCTGGGAACTGTGACCAGCATGGGAATCCATCACCAGACCAAAGCATTCCTTAATCTCAACTGAAGCTGGTGTAGTAACAGAAAGGGAATTGTTGACTGAACAGAGAGGCTAGAATGCAGATCTGTCCTGCCTAAAAATTGGGCAGGTCTAGCTAATGCAGATCTCCATTTCTGAGAACTAGCGATCAATCTGTTTCCCCACAAGACCTGTGCCTCCAGTATGCCAGTTCGGGGAGCAGACCTCTCTGTCTCCAATTTGTTCTCTCCAGGTATTTCTCAAACCTGGTCAGACTGGTATATACAGCTGCCCAGGGACAAGGTGAGACTCCCAATTTGTCATCCAGTAATTATTATGAATTGAGTGTCTGTCAGAAGCATTCATCCTCTGAAGAATATTTAAGAAAGAACAAACCCTTAATACGTTCAGTGTTGGAACATAGGCCTGTACCTGAGTTAGCCCCTGATCATCATAGTATGGACAGATCCTCAGCATCCATAAAGTCCATAAAGGCCTTCAGCCCTTTTCCTGTGTAATTTCTATTAAGCACTTGTCAATATTAGCTAAGAGACCCAGACAGACAAAACAAACTATTATTAGTACTCCATCCCTATACTTTCGCTTTTCGTCTCTGCCATTAGTCTTCATCATCCTCCTACACATTTTCCTTTTTGCTTTGTAAGAAGGTTCTTTAGGCAGAACACTGATAGATGTCCATTTTGCAAAATGTTACGAACACAGATGTTTATTTATTTCCTATCTTCAAGGTAGAGTTAACTGTTAAAGTTTTTACTTACTGTAATGTGTGGCTCACACACTGTAACATGGGGAAGGAGGAATGGTTTATCTGCAGATAAATAGCTCTGAACACTTCTGAGAACTGAACCCCATTTCCCTGCCATTGACATGAAGGAACTGCTCTGGAGGATCCTTGTAAATGGTTCAGAGCAGAGATTTTTCAGTTTGTAAAAGGTGATTTCATAGCACCTCCGGGTTTCACAAAAACAAACATTTTTGAACACTGGAATTTGCTTTATTGGTGTATAACTGCAGTCTCCTAAGGGGTACAGATCAGTAAAACGCAAGCTCTGGAAAGCAGCAGTGCTCTCAGGGTTAGCCTTTATTGACTCTTCTATGGTTCAATCTATATTTTAAAAACCTATCTTACAATCCTTTATTCAGACTATCAAACTACTTCTGAGTAGAAAGAGACAGTAAAAGAGAAGACAGTCAATACTTTTTCTTCACTGAATTTATTTGCGGGGCTGGAGGGGAATCTGTAGCTGCACTTTCACTGAAGATCATGGGGATCCTGATCCCTTTGAAAATTATGAGGGCAGAAGGTACGCTTGTTTGGCTTCTCTTCTGTAACTTTCCTCCAGTCCATTTAGTTGCTGCGTCCAGTAAGGTGTGGATGAGTGGGCTTTGGTTATTGAGGCAAGGGCTACCGGATGTGCTCACCAAAATTTCTCCAAAGAGTGGTTTCGGAGAACATTCCTACATTCCTCCGTTTCTGCCTCACTTTTGAAGAACAATTCTGTCCGTATTTGGGATTATAGCACTTTTGGCATAGCTAAGGGCAGCTGTACACTGTGTGCAAGTGTCCAGCAAGGTAGGAACTGGGGAGTCGTTAGGAGCTGAACCTTGGAGTTCTTTGTGCATGTTTCATATTCCAGATTCACCAGCATGCTAGGTAAGAGATGCTAGACTTCCCTACACTCAGAAGTTTGACAACTGTCCACCAACTATTAGATCTCTTTCATGTCATAATAGCTCTCATGCCTTTCTGTTCCTAATCAGATTTCTTACTGAGGCCTTTATATTTCCTCCCAGCGGTATAGTAGCACACTCTCTTGGATACCCCTGGACCTGTTTTCTTGCCCCCTCCTTTCCTTTACAGAAGGAGTTTCTACTTAAGGTTAATACAAGGTCTGCCCAGATCTCAGCTGCAGAGCCCTGCTGGGACACACCATGATGCTCAGAAGGGGTTTGTGTAGAAGCTCTTTCTTATAAACAGCTTCAAAGTTCCATTATCGTGATACACATTTGTATAGCATGCTTGCTTTCAGTCTTCCATATCTTTCCTTCTTTCCTTCCTTAAAAGAAATGAGTTTTTACTGCAGAAAACAGGGACTTTCAGCTCACAGTGAAGAAATTCAATTTTGGAGTAGAGGCAGGTGCTAGGTACTAGATGCAGTCTTAAAGTTCAGATCACTGGAGAATTCTTTTTTGCTTTGAAATATAAGCTGAGCTTACACTAGTGAATTTTTTATCTAAAGGAAAAGTTACTTTTAGAGCAAAAAATATAACTCAAAGCCTACACAGGCAGGAGCTAGAAGTTCTTCCGCTTCCATATGCACATTCTTCCTCTTCCATTAGCAACTAGCAGAAGAACATTCTGGTCAATTTAAGTGGATCTCGTTCTTCATTTGCAAAGTATCTACAACAGATTGCAACCTGCTGACCTTAACCTCCCAAGTGACAGAGAAAAGACTAAGTTTCACCGTTGCTTTCAAAAAAATCCTTAGAATCCTTAGTTGGCTTGAACACAGCTATTCAGAACTTGACTAAATCTCCCCCTACTCCTAGACACCACCACTAGGTTGTTTCTTTATGTCACTCACCTTCTTTCTCAAAAAAGATGACCTTCAACATGTATTGTATGCTTGTTTTATTTTAGCAGCTGCAATGCCTGGGCCACCAGGACCTCCTGGAGAGCCAGGGTCACCTGCAACCAGGAACCTGGTAAGACAGCAAAAGAAGGAAGTTTGCTGTTGAAACCTTGCTTCAATTCTTTTGGTGGTCATTGGTAGCACTGAGAGAGGAGGGAAGGCTCTGGCCTGTGTTTTTATATATTAGAATGTTTTCTGAATCTCATAACTTTTCAGCAGGGAATCCTTATGGCTGGGTAAAGTGACGAGAGGAGAAGTCTGTCTGTTGCCTTGTTAGTATTCAAACAAATGCAAAGGCTGATGGCACAATAAAGTAATGGAAAGGTGCATATTCCATGTTCAAAGCAACATCTCTGGAAAAGTGTGGCAACTCAGCAAGTTGAGATACTAGAATAGCTACTGAATGCCCAGTTTCCATGAAAAAACCACTTTACATTACCGGATTAAAACCGATTAATGTAGGTCATTTGGTTCTAAGAAGAAAACTGTAGATTTCCCTAGCAAATCTAAAAATTGTTGTGCAGAGAATAAATATAAATTTAATTGTTTCCTTTTCTTATTGCATGAATCAAATCAGAATTGTATTCCAGATATCCATGCAGAAGAAAATGACAACAAAGACTTCTGTCTTATTAATTTCTAAATTAAATATTCATAGTTTCTGGGAGAAAAAAAAAATATTCAAGCTAGCAGAGGGGCTTTATTGCAAGTTTTTCCTTTTCCACATTCTCACGTTACGATAGGAAAGCGAATTCGCTGGATGTTTTTGGCAATCATTTGAGAAAGCACTAATAAAACAAGCAGACTTTCAGATTATCTACATCGTATCAAATGAACTAACACGAATCTAAGTTTCCTAATGCCGTCCCACCACAGTGTCATGCCCCTGCTAACTGCCTTTTCCCATAAAAATTCAGGACCTGACAATGATTACAGATCAGGGGAGAAACGGATGTTCAAAGACTGGTGCCCCAAGGTAGAGAACTGTAGTTACAGGCTGGGAGTTACTGGTTTAGATAGGAGATCCAAGCCCACTTGGGTCAAAACCAACATTAAAAACCAATATGCAAATCTATAGTAGGGTCTGCATGATTCGTAAAGCATTTATATGCCTTCTGATGCTGAAGAAATGAAAAAGAAATGACACTTAAGAAACTTGCCCCTGATTTTACACTAACTGCAATTATCAAACAGATTGTAGAAGCAACACATCTTCGAGAGGACTGTGTTCTTATCTTCAGGTGGCAAAGGCAGAGGTACTAGCTGCAACGTCCATATCTGACAGACATTGGTTTAAGCCTCCTGATGATCTATAGAAGATAAATTGAAAAATACTTGCTGTGTAAACTAGCAGCATCTGGAAACAACAAAAAGGATGGAAGAAAACACCCTTAAAGAAAAAAAGTTCACAAGCCCACTAAGAAAAATATAACAGGATTGAATGCATCTAGAATTGTGTGTGATATTTATAAGCCTTATCAAATCTCTTCTGAACTCTGCCATTTTGATCTAGTATGTTAAACTATAGAGGTGCAGTGATCTTCACTCTGTGCAAAATCAACGAGTGGTGCAGTTCTACTACAATCCACAGAATGATGATGCTGATGTGCCAAAGTAGTGAGATATTTATGTTACTGAAGCTCTTTGTATGAAATAATGTAAAACCGATTTTATGAGCGTTTTCTGCGGAAGAAGCCTTGATATTTATGTGTTCAAATGAGAGTTCAATTTAACAATTTAACGTAAAAAATATTTTGTGTGTCTGATGAAGCGTGTTTCATTTTCCTACTTGACAGGTTACAACATTCCACAACATTGAGGGTATGTTGGAAAAAGTTCATTTGGTAGCAGAAGGTACGCTCATCTATCTGAGTGAAACTAGTGAGGTGTTTATCCGAGTTCGAAATGGATGGAGAAAACTGCAGGTACTGACGCACTACATCCTAATCCCTTCCAACTCCCTTACTCAAAATGGAGCTGTTACAGATGTTTTTTACAGGGGTGGAGAAGCGTGGGTGCAAAGATTCCTTTTTTAAGTTCAGAAGCTCCTGGTGATATGGTTTTGTTTGCTTTTCCTTTTGGGTTCTTTCAGCTTGGTGAGCTAATTCCTATCCCTGCTGACAGCCTTCCTCCTCCAGCCATATCAAGCCATGTAAGTACAAGATATTGGACTGTGAAAAACTGAGTCTAAATGTACAAAAACAGGCAATACACTTGGCAGAAGTTGCAGGCAGATCCCTGCACAACGTAATTTTCCACTGAGACTTGTTAGTTCGAAGTAAGCATTCTATCACAACATAACCTTGCAAATTGGTTCGCACTGGCCAGTCACAGAACTGCAGAATCACAGAATGCTATGGGGCTGGAAGGTACCTCTGGAGATCATCTCGTCCAACCCCCCTGCCAAAGCAGGTCCACCCAGAGCAGGTCACACAGGAACATGTCCAGGCAGGTTTTGAATGTCTCCAGAGAAGGAGAGTCCACCACCTCTCTGGGCAGCCTCTTCCAGGGCTCTGCCACCCTCACAGGAAAGAAGTTCCTCCTCATGTTTAGGTGGAACTTCTTGTGTTCAAGTTTGTGCCCGTTCCCTCTTGTCCTGTCCCTGGGCACCACTGAAAAAAGACTGGCCCCATCCTCTTGACACCCACCCTTTAAGTATTTATAGGCGTTGATCAGATCCTCCCTCAGTCTTCTCTTGTCCAAACTAAAAAGACCCAAGTCCCTCAGCCTTTAAGTCCCTCAGTTGTCTGTTTCCATTATCTTGTGAGACTCCAAACACTACAGAGACAAAGCAGCATCTACAAAAAGCAGAACAAAGCAGGCTGCCTACAAAAAAAAAACACAAAACCCAAACACAATAGTATTCTGTTTCGTAATGGTGAAGTCAGTCATATCAAGCCCTGGTCCCTTTCAAAGAAACTCAGGAAAGTGTTTCTGAATAGCAGGATTTCTTTAAGAGATTATAGTCCTGTACTCAGGGTGCGTCATCATCACCTGCCTGTAGCTCACCCTGCCGTGTGCTGAGGGTCTATTCTAAAGCCTCAGTTGTCAGTTTGTACCTGACCCCATTCTGCAAGTTATTATAGCAATCTGCATGGGAACGTACTGTCTGTCCAAAAAAATGGCAGGAGGATGACAATCAAGGAGTGAGGAAAAGGGTAGAGAACAGTCTCATTGATGACAGGTTAATTGATCTGATTGCTGAGATAATGAAAGGACAAGAGAATGCTAGGAAGGAGCAGCGAGAAGGAAGATGGCTGGAAAGAAATAAAGAAAAAGTTAGAGCAGGTCAAAGAGAAGTGCATTTAGCACGCTGGGAAATGTATAGACCTCGTGTTACAAGAAATTATCTGCAGCCTCCAGCTGACATCACGTGAGTTTCCCAACTGGTACAGTCAGTGGCTTGTTACTCGTACTTACCATAACTGGAGGAGAAAACTTTGCTATTCCTGAAACAGACCTGAAGATCATTGACCTTCTGGTCTCTGCATGTCAGTTCCTTAGGAAAGGGAATTACCGGGGCCTTGAGAAATATTCCCACCCGCTACATTTTCTTTTTCCACATCCTCCTTATCCTTTCAGTTTCAATTTTCCTGAACTGGTCTTCTGCTCCTGCCAAGAGCAGAAGCACTGTGGACTGGGTACTCTCAGATCTAGCAAAGCAGCTCTGGCCAGGACAGCTTTCCAACACATATTTATGTGACACACCGAATCAATGACATGTAGGTAGAGTATTCTGGCTTTGGTATTCTTTATTTTTCAGAGACAAGACCATTTCAGATTCTCCAGTGTTCTGTTTGCTTTATTTAGAGAATTATTGAGTGTCTAAAATTCTAATCTGAGTAACGTGTTTGACATATCTCTTTGCGTGTGTTAAATCAACAGGGATTTCAGTCTCTTCCAGCACTGAGTCCAGTATCAAATATGAACAATGGAAAACCAGCAGTAAGTATGAGATCTGTATTGCAACTGCGTAGCTGTGGTTTGAAGCGTGACAGTTTGCATCTTGAGGGAGATTTGTGATAATTCCTCTTCAAATTCACAGACTTTACTTTAGAAATTTACAAATACACTTCTTTAACTGGTTTAGACATCTCAGAGACAATTTTAAATTGTTTCCTCCAGATTTGTTTTCATGATCCTATCCCCTTTCACATCTCAAGGAAAAAAAAATTCCTGAATTCTGAGTTAGGAATACCTCTTTAAGTTAACCATAGTGTTACAATTAAATCATTAAAACATTCACTAGAGTATTTTCTATCTTTGTGGTACTGCATGTTTTAGATAGACACTTCAGAATCTAAGCTTTTATTTAAAATACTTTAAATATTTAGACAAAGAAAGGTAACTGAGTTATATCTAAACCCTCCCTGCCTCCCCCAAAAAAGAAAAACCTCAAAAACCCAAAAAATGTGGATTAGTTCTTGTATCTGTATTGTTTTACTTAAGCATGCTGCTTCTTGTGTTTGGTAACAGTGCATTTTTAAGTGGTATATGCTCACTTCTTACTACCTATTTCCATGCTTGTAGGATTTGGGGTTTTGTTTGCGTGATAACTCCAAGGCTTCTGCTTAAAAACATTAGCTGCTTTGAAAAGAATTTCATGTTTTAGGAGTATATAATCTTCATGGTTTCTTTAATGTTCAAAGATAAGTAGGTGTTTCTGCTGTGGGTCTCATAGCTTTAAGAAATGTAATGTTACGGCAGCAAATAACTTTCCTACCTGGTATGGAAGGTACTAGTTCCTGTGCTGGCAGGAGGAGGAGAGGGTCTAGTTTGTTTCTAATATATGTCTTCCTAGTGTTATAAACTTAAAAAAATGGTGGCTTTTCTTCTTATTTCCTCCAGCTGCATCTGGTGGCTTTAAACTCACCGTTTTCTGGTGACATGCGAGCAGATTTTCAGTGTTTTCAACAGGCCCAACTAGCAGGTTTGACGTCTACCTACAGAGCCTTCCTCTCATCACATTTGCAAGATCTGGCCACAGTCGTCAGAAAAACAGACCGATACCATTTACCAATAGTCAATCTTAAGGTAAAATTAAGTACTTAGTACTTGTTGTATTAGGATAGGCTGTAGGTGCCCCAAAATCTTGAAAAATGCCAAGAGCAGAAAGTTTCAACCCAAACGGCATTTTATAAAGAAGCAGCTATGCTTCGTATTTTGGAGTCAGGTTCAAGAAATGAAATTGTAGCTATAAAATAGAAAGTTACAGACTGCCTCACATTTCCTTTCCATTTTCAAGGGTTGCTTTTTTTTTCCAATACCCTAAGGCTAATGGTAGAAATGAAGCTGTGAGAATAGCCTGCTTGGAGCAGGCTGCTGGCAAAGCAGCAGTTTGATGTTGGGCTTTCTGGATATTTTTTGTATCAGCAGGGAAAGTTTTCATTTGTCTCAAAGACAGCTAATATGTTCTACCTTCTAGTACGATCACAGAGTATATGGTAGGCTAAAATACCTGTTTTCCTCATTTCTAAAGATAAAGGCAAATTCCATGCTTAGGAGTGATGCTGGATTTACCCCAGTGAAACTGAGAGGCGAGTCTAGAGCGTGAGTCATTTCTGTGGTCTCACATAAACAGATACACTGTAAAACTGAGGAAAACAAACCCTGTCTCTGTGGCGTTGGCTGGCGCCCAGAACCAACGGCCAAAGAAACCTACAGGAATAACACGTGGTGCTTGGAACACGCAGAAACGGATGCTGCTCTGAAGTGCATGCAAATCCAGAGCCTTGGAGACAAACTTGTAAAGACAATATTGTTTCAGCTTGGACTGGAAAAACTCAAGAGCAGTTGGAGAGGTAGCCTGATGTAAAGCTCTTGACTTGAATATTTGCAACGCTTTTCACAAAACGGTGACCTCAGCAGAAGTTCCAATACAAATTATCTCTCTGTTTTCTCTATAGCTACAGTAAGTAGTTCTAAATCAATTTTTCAAACAGCTCCCTACACAGTTAGGAGGAAAAGGACAGTGGAAATGGAGATGATCAAGCTGAATCTTTGGAGTGACAAGAGAACAGAGATGCAACTGTGAGGCAAAGGCGTGGATCAGAGAGCTATTAGCACAGAGATGATAGATGAGACAAGTTTGTTCAGGACCATCATGCAGAAACTGACGTGAAAGCTGGAATCTTAAGTGTTCTCAAATGCAGATAAGATTCTGGATGCGTAGATAAGTCTACACAAGTCAGGTATGATGTGGATTTTGGATTTGTTTTGTTTGTAAAAGTAGCTTTGAAATTTTAACAGGGAGAAACACTTTTCAATAACTGGGAATCCATATTTAATGGAAACGGTGGACAATTCAACACTCATGTTCCAATATACTCCTTTGATGGGAGGAACGTCATGAGCGACCCATTTTGGTGAGTTTACATTACCATTTATAAGTTTTACATGACATTTACTTTTACCAGATAGTACAAGTAGCAATATCTTGGCCTGCTAAAAATATGATAAAAATTTCTCCCTTATGCCATCTTTCTTTTCCATTTCTGATAACCTATGAATGGGATATCAGGTTCTGTACTCCTTTTCTTCCTCTCCCTTTTATGTTTATCTTTCCCTACCCGCTGTTTGCTTCAAGCAGAAGGAAAGCAGAAATACAGGTCACCATACATATAGGTGTGTAGCTGAATAAAGCAAAAAGAAAAGATACTTTTTCAGGAAATAACTTCTTAATGTTACCTTTCAGGCCTCAAAAAGTAATATGGCATGGTTCAACTGCAAATGGGATCCGACTGGTTAGCAACTACTGTGAAGCCTGGCACACAGCTGACATGGGAGCTATGGGACAAGCATCACCACTGAAGACGGGGAAGCTTCTTGATCAGAAAGTATTTAGCTGTAGTAATAAGTTTATTGTTCTCTGTATTGAAAACAGTTTTGTATCTGATCCCCAAGGAAAATAATTCACCCGCTGCACAGAGGAATATTCCATTTTATAACAGGAAAAGCCTACACTGAAATTTCATTTGTAACGTTGTAAATATTTTATTTTTCGTAATTGCACACTTCAGGAAAAAACAGCCAAGGAAAACATACCTCAACACGAACCGCATTCCAGTTAGGTGGAACATCCAGTGCACGTGCGGCTGACTTAAAGCCCTTCCTTTCGCTTGAGCCCCACAGGGTTCAAAGTTTGCCAACAATTAACTCACAGCCCCGTGTTCTTTCTGGCTGAGCTTAAGATCACGTAAGGGCACGAGTCAAGTGTGGTCTGCGAGGAAAACCCAGTAGCAGTAGAAAATCTCATGTGCAGTATGGCTCAGCAAGGCTGCTGCTTCTTCACAGCTGAGAAGCTGCACGCTCTATGCTCTTCTTTTCACTTGCGTAGATTCTGAATACCCAAGGCACTATTCATATATATATGTATATATACATACTGTCCCCAAGCAAATAATGGGAGGCTGTTACACCTTACAGGGGCTGGAATTTTCAAAAAGGCTTTAAGAACAAAGGTGCTTACCTCCTTTGAGTTTTAGTGGAAGCCGAGTACCTAACTCCTGTAAGCCTGTAAGTATGTAAGTATGGATCCTGTAAGTATGGATCGCAGCCTGGTGCTTACACATCAATTTAGCAGCTTCCACATCTTACTTCAGCTTTTTTCTTTGCATATTCTAGGCGTAGGGCTTTACGCAGGAGGAGTGAATTTCACCTAGACAAAATCTGGTCCTTATTTTGGTGCTATTGTTACCAGGAAACCTGGAGCAATGTTAATAGAAAACATCCTGTTTTACTGTTAGAACTGTGCAAAGTAAATGCAGACGAACCATCTGACCTTTATTTATTTCCTTGCGTATTAGAGGAAGTCATTTCCTGTTGTGGCAGGCTGCTGAATAAAAGATGTCTGTCATGCCTTCTCTAAAATAGGTTCTAGACATTGTTATCCCACTAAGTTATATGTAAAGTGATTTTCATTTTTTTGTGAATTTATCCTTCTGGCATTCACATAATTAAAGAAGTGTTAATATAAAATAACAGCAGCAATGATAGGAATGATCAGTAAATGTTAATATTCTTTGCAAATGGTACCACCATAATATCTGAAGCCTTTGCCTATATATTTGCCTACTGCATACTTTAAACAGCATATTTACTTATATTTTATCAAGCAGTAACTATGGAGGTCAAACACCACATTATCATTTTTTAAGATCTAACCTAGAGACTGTGTTGGAAATACATGTTAGTTTGCTGACAAATAGATATTAAATTACTAGATAGCAACCTTCAAAAGACAAAAGCAAATCACACTTAGTATACAAAACCGATATAATTATATAACATAATATTGTGACATTCAGCCTTATTTTTCCAATTTACTGTACAAGCTTATTTCCCAGGGTCATCTGAATCACATCTTCTTTTTTCTCTTGGACAAGTCATGACTCCATTATTGCAACACGGTCATGAGGCAAAACCGGTTTATATTACATTTAAAATGTATGCATAACTATTCACTGTACTCACTTATAGTCCATTTCCCTAAAATGCTGAGTGCTCTTGTGAAATGCCAAATTCCTTCAGTTCACACAGTTGGAAGAGTTTGATATGTACGGCAGGGTTTCACTCTGAGTCACAGAAGGTTCAAGGGGGGGGCGGAAATAAAGTGCTTTTACATGCTTCCAGCAGCAACCATCTACCTTTAATCCTTTAATTGTTGGCAGACCCTCGGCTCAGCCCAGTCATGGCCAGCGGGGTTTATGCTTGCAGCCAGTCATCCCCCAGTCATCCCAGTCAGTTCTTGGGGAGCTGGCTATTTCTTTGCCTCGAATTGCAGCGACAAGAGGTGGGGGAGGGAGATGGGATCCCACAGAAGAGCTGTGTGAAGGGGGAGGGGAGAAGACTGAAAAAAAAAAAAGGTGGCATTTTTAGGAGATACTGAACTAGAGTTTAAGTTGGGCCCAGCAAAAATTCATCCAGAATTCTGTTTATGCCGATCCTTTCACTGGGCTAACCCCTCTCTGTACCCTGAATAAGAGCTTAGCAGGGAACTGAAACAGTTAAGAACTCTCAATGGTCACTTTCCACCTCTCCCATTAATCTGCAGGCTACAGGAATTTATTGCACACCCTTCAACTTAATACAGAGCACGAGCCGCGTGTCGTCTGGGCTGCTGCGGTGCTGAGTTCACGTGCTGTGCTCGCCCACCAGCAAGGGAGCCAGTTTGCCAGAGAATGCCAGGAGAGATCTGTTAGAAAGGTGAGGTTTCCCTCAGAAAAAACCACTTTTTGTCATTTTAACCAGAGCCACTGAGGCTCTTTATACTCCCTAGCATAACTGAAGAGAAACAGTAATATTCATTAAGGATATGACAGAGAAAAAATTAGCCTAGTACTTAAAAATAAATCAGCTTTCCCTATCAAAGCAGAATACCTTTTTCAGCATGGTGCCAACACAAAGTCAGGTGCGCTTGAGGAAGAACATTTGCTAATTCAGGTCAGGAATGGTGTATAAAGCAAATGAATCACCAAAATGAGTACCAGCGCAAAGCTGCAACAGTAACTGCACTAGAAACCAATGCAGCAGCCTGAATGAATGAATGAAATCAGTCAAACAAGATTCTTCCGTCTTTAAGAGGAAGGTTTTGGTTGAAAACATTCATTTATTTTGAAGCTTTGATGCACTTTAAAAAGAAGAAGTTAATACTCTGTAAATACAGATATGGAAATCTTGTAAACCATCAGAACTCTAGGGCTGGTTGATGAATAAAACACAGCAGGTCCATTTCAGCTATTGGATTTCTAGAGATGAAGCTGATAGATTTGTCTTTACGTGAATTGTAGGTGTAAGCTACAACGGAAGCTTCCTTTACATTAAGAAGAATCCACAGTGGGGTTTGCACTTCTGCAAAAGAATCAGTTCTCCATTAAAAATAATTACAATTTAGTTTTCATTCAAGCTGGTGCTTAATCTGAAAGAAAAAAAGTAAAAAAAAAAAAACCACAGAAAAAAACCAGTAAGGTCTAGGGAAAGTTAATAACTATTTGAAAAAGGAATATTGAATTGTTACTGGAGAGATTCATTTATTTATCAGAGATATGTTGGGGATAGGGCAAAACGCACAAATACGTAGTTGAATGTTCACTACAGATCCTAAGTGAAAAGAATTTTTTGTTACGAAGATGAATTGGCACATTAATTAAAAATTGAGTTTGAATATACCACTCCAGATTGGACTTCGGTAGAACTGGACAACAGTTTTCAGTGGAAACATCACTTTTTACTGCAACATTTTACTGGTTTGTGTCAAATTTGAAAGCTATCTCCAGTCCAAAGAAAGCAACTGGGGACATTAATAGGAGTCATTTTCAAAAGACATGCTTTAAGTCAAGATATTTTTGTTCTAGTGTACTTGCTCTTTAATAATCCAAAGGAATTAAGACCCCTCCATTACAAATGAAAACTTTTTTTCATTGTATGTTTTACCTCCTCGAGGACCATTCTTTTTAAGAAGTGCTGATACTGCAGCAGATACGCACACACACCCCCAAAAGAAATTAAAAAAAAAAACCCACCTGTTATCATCACTGCTTTATGCAGCCAGAACATAATGCTGCCAGCAGGGTAAATGTGGACTTACAAATTGTTAACTCTTTAGTATTTTGAACACACTTCAACACAGTCGATGATACAACATCTGTCTGAATTGACTGACCACATCCAAAGTACCTTGCGGTATGGCGCAATGGTTTTTAAAATCATTTTCTGACTTGAAATAGCAAGGGCTGGGATGTTTCTTTTTTCTTCTGAATTTGTACCACGTCCTTCCAAATTGTTTAAAAGTCGGTGTGGGAGAATATAATTTTTAACCTGATTAGGAAAACGGGGAAAAGTCATATCGGGAGATAGGGTGGGAGTGTGCAGGAACACACATATAACTGCAGGCACACTCATCTCCAAATAACTTCCTTCATCCTTGCCACCCCATGGCTGGCTTAGTCATTAACTGCCTCATCAGCTTCTTTGACCTCATGCACACCGGTAAATGTTATATTGGGATGGAGGAATTTCTGACAATCAATTTAGAAATCTGAGCCCAACAAATATGTGACTTCCTTACAACTCGCTTTCCTACAGTTCTGTTTTTCATGATCGCAATATTTCCCCACAGGGTCATATTTGCACTGAATGGTGAGTGTCAGTAGCAGATTGTAGACACCTCACAATCCTCTTCTGGCCCGTTGATTTCATTAGCGGCAGGTAATCAGCAGGTCTTTTGCCCTTTCCAGTTCAGGGATCTTTTCTCTGGGCAGTCGCAAAATATGATAATTCATCATCGATCAGTGAGACGAGTGGTTTCTCCTCCCATTGCTATTACAAGCGAGTCAAACCTGTGAGTTTCAGCAGATATACCTCGAAGGACTGATAATTAACAAAACTAGTCTTGGTGTAGTCAAAGACTGTCTGGCCTTGCTTCTGAGCTGTGTGTCTGGGTGAAAGAAGAAAGAATGAGTTGCAGCATGTCCTGCTTTGAAGACTCCACAGTTACTCTTCTTTTGCCTGGAGAAAAGAACCTGTCTTCTAGATTTTAAAGGAATTAGATACTAGAATTGCAATTTCAGTTTGGTGTTCAGGTATTGGAGTTAATGGTACGCATGCATCTTGAAAAACATCTGGTGGGGGTTTGGCTGCTATCTGTTGGTCTGGTATGTAGTCAGAGCCTTACGCTCTAGCAGTTCCTTCCTGCTGCCTTTCCTTAATGCTTCAACAATAACTGGCCAGAGATAGAAATATTTCTAGATGAGTCTACTTAAAAAGTTCCACCTTCCACGTGGATCTTCTGCACTCTGTTTTTCACAGCACCCAGGTTAAGTGCTTAAGGCTAACTTCCATTTGTGTGTGCTTTGCTGGGAGCGCTGGATACAGCAGTAGGATGGTAGAGAATTCAGAGAGGTCCCTTGGGAACCAAGAAGAAAATGCAGCTCCTCTTTCCCTTACAAAGCAGGTAACCTCCCTGCCTGCTCCTGCAGAGCCCTGCACTCTGGCTCCTTCACGCTCAGCGCACAGAATTACAGGCAGCACAGGCTGTGGGAGTTGCCACATGTGAAGTCAATTCAGCATCACACCCTGGGGTTGATGGAGAGGTAACGTTATAACCTGCTGTCCTCAGCTGGTCTCAGGGGCACTAGTGATGCTTCAGCAGAAAAGGGGGTGGCAGCCCTGCCTGACCTTATAAGAAGTATCTAAGATCACCTGAAAATTCAAACTCAAGCCAGGATGCTGCCGCCGCCGCCGCTGCTGCTGCCGCCACCTCTGTAGGAAAGGTATGTTTTTTATGCTGCACTTAAGTATGGTCATACGAATAGCAGCAGAGGACTGTGTAATAGCTATGTTTCTCCACTGGTCAGTACCGAAGCCACCTCACAGCCCTGTGGTTTGGCCTTCTTTGGTTCCAGGCATATTCACCAAGATCCTAGCAACAGTAAGGGCTTGCTACTGGAAAAAACATCTCCCCACTGAGTTAGATTGCTGTTTGGTTGCTGAACCCTGGCACAGTTCTGGTCAGTGCCACCTGTAACCCTTCCAGCCACTGCCTTGGGCTATGTTTTGTGGGGACAGTATGTGCCAACAACTACTGCTGTGGATAGCTTGAAGAAGCCATCCTATTTTGGAGCAGAAAGGTTTAATTGTCCTGGCAGGTGCTTAACCACTGTGCCTGGTCTCAGGGCTAATTGGAGACCTCACCCAACTGAAAGCCTGTAGAGGGACCACAGGACCTGCATGTCCACCACCTGGTGGATCAAGCATCATGTTTACGTGTGTTCAGTCTGCTCGCTAGGAGTACTGAACAGCTTCCAATTCCAGAGTAAGCAGCATCTTCTCAATGACTCATTTCAGAGTCTGGAGGTGCTGAGATTTGCCCAAGACACCAAAAGTGAGTTACCAGAATCATCCCACCACCCTTTCAGCCAGCCTACCAGAAGCCTTCCTGATACCTTGAAACGTGAGACTGCATCCCTTGATTCTGCACCACATTAGGGTAGGACGAGTGGTGTGTTTGGACTTGCCACTAAATGCTAAATTCTCATTGTGATGTTGATCAAAAGCAAGCCCAAAAGTCATGTTAGATTTCCTTTGTCAGCTGAGTTTGGAATTGTTCATCGACTCCATCAAAACTCAGCAGCAATTTCCATCCAGCTTGTTGATCCTGCTATTTTCAAGTCCATGTTTCCTTCCAGGAAGGTATACTCCAGTGGGCTCTGAACCTCCACAAGTCCCTAGGGCTTGGGAGGTCTGGTCTAGTGGGAGGTGTCCCTGCCAACCTTAAGGTCCCTTCCAACTCTTAACCATTCTATGATTCTGTAAGTCTCTAGGGTACATCTGTGAACAGGTTGCTTCTGGAGCATTCGCTGTGGCATAATTTCATTAATGTGTCTTTCATTGCCATTAGCTCTGCCTGCAGAGTGAGAACCTGGCTCGCTCTCGGGAGCTTTCTCCACACCACTGCTTTGCAGAGTTCCTCTATCATTATAGCAAAGCCATTCTTAAACCACAAACTTAGCCATTTTTTGTTCTTGATCTGAAACATCCAGGGCCCAGAAGTAGCCCGTATCAGGAAGACATCATACACTCACAAGTCAAGGTCTTTCAGGCATTTCTTGGGATTGTTTGCCTCCATCGTTGGGATATCCAAAGCCAAAACCATGGTACAGGAGCTAATTGGCTAACAGGCTGTAAGGTTACACTAAAGCTTGCTAGAGCAGAGCTGATCTGAGGAATTGAAACATCCACTGCTGGCAACGCTTGAGCACCGGGGGCTTATTTACAAGTGTTTTCATCCTTTAGGCTGCAGAATTCCCATCTTGACCCCCATTTTCACCCAACTAAAGCTAACAGACATTCAAAAGAGCAGACATAAGACTGCTGTTTGCGCAAAAGCCAAAGCTGATGCCATGCATTAATCCACATGAATTAGAAATGGTGGATATACAGACGGTTACTCAAAAGTGGAAAAAAATACTTATTAATAGCCAGAGTTCATTGAGATTCATAGACTGAATGTGTATTCACTTCTCTCCCCGCTTTGCTGTAGTTTGATATGTCTTAGAACGGTATAATAATTTAGATTGGAAGGGATCTCGGAAGGTCATCTAATCCAGCTCCCTGCGCAAAGCACAGCTAAGCTCACTTCATAGTTAGGTCTTCTCCAATTGCAGGTGGAGGAGCTGAAGGTGCAGCAGTGTAGTGTGCTCAGATGTCTATGCCTCCATTTTAAGAAGGCAAGAAGCTGGTGCATGTGCCATGATACTTCCCTGTTAGGGCAGGAAAGTATCTAGGTGATGGACAGAGGTGATTGTCACCAAAGTCAGAATAGATTTGTGGCCTGGGCCTCTCAAAATAAATCTCCTGAAGAAAGCCCTCTGTTTCTACAAAGAAAAGGTTGGGGGAAGAGAAGCAAGATAAGTTAGTTACATCTAACTCAGTCACCTAATATCCACATTTTTTTGTCCTGGAAATAAGTAGACTCAACTCTCCGAGTCTAGCTACTGATGATGTATCATAGGACACTGCGAGCCTTAGGCACAGACTAGCAGAGTCCTGTCCTCAATCGAGTGCCTCAATCGAGTAATGACAGATAATAAGCTACTCATTCTGTCAAAGTCACTGAATCACAGGATTTTTCCTATAAAACCCCAACTGCTCCTCACCAGGAGAAAAGGTCAGGAATACTGATGAATAGCCTAGAGGAGGGATCACACCTGTATCCTCATGTACTGGTACGCTCAGTAGGATCTAAGGTGGGAAAGGAGAAGGGATATAGACCTACTGGAACGGGTCCAGCGGAGGGCCACAAAGATGACCAGGGGGCTGGAGCACCTCTCCTATGAGGACAGGAGAGAAAGCTGGGGCCATTCAGCCTGGAGAAGAGAAGGCTCCAGGGAGACCTTATAATGGCCTTCCAGTACCTGAAGGGGGCTACAGGAGAGATGGGGAGGGACTCTTTGTCAGGGAGTGCAGTGATAGGGTGAGGGGTAACAGCTTTAAACTGAAAGAGGGGAGATTTAGATTAGATATCAGGAAGAAATTCTTTACTGTGAGGGTGGTGAAGCAGTGGAACAGGTTGCCCAGAGAAGCTGTGGATGCCCCAACCCTGGAGGTGTTCAAGGCCAGGCTGGATGGGGCTTTGAGCAACCTGGTCTAGTGGGAGGTATCCCTGCCCAGGGCAGGGGGGTTGGAACTCAATAATCTTTAAGGTCCCTTCCAGCCCAAACCGCTCTATGTTTCTATGATTCTAAGGGTAAGACAAGTCAAAGGGATTGAGGAGGAGGAATAATACAGCACTGAATCATAGAATCATTCAGGTTGGAAAAGACCCTTGGGATCATCGAGTCCAACCATCTACCCTAGCCTACAAAGTTCTTCCCTACACCATATCCCCCAACACCACATCTAAGTGACTCTTAAACTCATCCAAGGATGGTGACTCAACCGCCTCCCTGGGCAGCCCATTCCAGTGTCTGATCACTCTTTCTGTGAAGAACTTCTTCCTAATGTCCAGTCTAAACCTACCCTGTTGCAACTTGAAGCCATTCCCTCTTGTTCTATCGCTATTTGCTCGTGAGAAGAGACCAGCACCAACCTCTCTACAATGTCCTTTCAAGCAGTTATAGAGAGTGATGAGGTCTCCCCTCAGTCTCCTCTTCCTCAAACAAAACAGTCCCAGCTCCCTCAATCGTTCTTCATACGATTTATGCTCCAGGCCCACTGAAGTTGTGATGAATGAGAAATTAGAAGAAAGTAGCAAATTATCATGTCTGTGTAGGGCCTATTAAAGCAACTCTGAAGGTGGGAAACAAGCTAGTTGTGGTGGGTTGACACCGGCTGGACCAAAGCCACTCTATTACTCCCCTCCTCGGCTGGACGGGGGAGAGAAAATATAACGAAAGGCTCGTGGGTTGAGATAAGGACAGGGAGAGATCACTCGCTAGTCACCATCACGAGCAGAACAGACTCGACCTGGAGAGAATGAATGTAATTTACTGCCAATCAAATCGGAGTAGGATAATGAGAAAATAAAACCTAAATCTTAAAACACCTTACCCCACTTCCCCCCCCCCTCCTTCTTCCCCGGGCTTAACTTTACTCTCAAATTCCCTACCTCCTCCCTGCCAAGTGGCACAAGGGGATGGGGAATGGGGGTTGTGGTCAGTTCATCACACATTGTCTCCGCGGCTCCCTCCTCCTCAGGGGGAGGATTCTTCCCACTCTTCCCCTGCTGCAGCGTTCCTCCCACAGAGGACAGTTCTCCACAAACTTACCCAACATGATACCTTCACACAGACTACAGTTCTTCACAAGCTGCTCCACTGTGGTTCCCTTCCACAGGGTACAGTCCTTCAGGAACGGATTGCTCCAGCATGGTTCGCCCACAGGGTCACAAGTCCTGCCAGCAAACCTGCTCCAGTGTGGGCTTCCCACTGGATCCCAGCCTCCTTCAGGGCACATCCACCTGGGGATGGGGTGCAGGAGGACAGCCTGCCCCACCATGGTCTTCACCAGGGGCTGCAGGGGAATCTCTGCTCCGGCACCTGGAGCACCTCCTCCCCCTCCTTCTTCACTGACCTTGGTGTCTGCAGAGTTGTTTCTCTCACGTATTCTCACTCCTCTCTTCTGAATGCTGCCGTGCAGTTTTATTTCCCTCTTCTTAAATACATTATCACGTACTTGATATGCTACCACCGTCGCTGATGGGCTCGGGCCTTGGCCAGCAGTGGGTCCATCTTGGAGCTAGCTGGCTCTCTCAGACACAGGGGAAGCTTCTAGCAGCTTCTCACTGAAGCCATCCCTGTAGCCCCCCCACTACCAAAAAGTTAGAACGGAACAGGAACCTGCTGAGACCCAGTTATGCCTTTACAGGTTTTGGTAGCAATGTTCAAGCACACACTGCATTTCACGCTCACGGTGGTTTCCTTTTCACAACAGTTCTTCTTCGTTTTGCTCACAGGAAAGCAGTGTCCAGAGAACAAATGAATACTATTCATCAAGGGTAAGGCTCTCTGGAAACACCTTTGCATTCCACGTCCTGCATTCTCCCTTGTGCCCACCCTCGTTATCGTAAAGCCCCACAGAGAGCACAACAGACCAAAACCAGGCAATTTACAACATTTTTCATGCACCTGAACGTAACTCCTTTTATCTCACCTTCAGGATAATCGTACAAATGCTAAGAAGCTTTTCTCCTCAGCCAGGGTAACGGAACGAACTAACTCTGTTGTGTCTGTAGGCCAATCCATCTTTGAGGCTTGATTCAGTTACAATCTAAAACCATACTAAAAAAAAAAAAAAAAAGCCACAGCCAGTCTTCAAAATGTAGTAATTACACAGTCCTTTGACCTTTAGCAAAGTTCTAAGAAAAAATGTGTCCTGGAAAAAGGCAAAGCATTCAGATTCTCAAGAAAATCAGCTTTTTTCTGAAAACTAAGAGCATGATAGACTGGACATCTAATGACTTCAGCTATAGCTACAAAAGGAGTAAAATTCTCTATGAAACTAACCTGCAGCAACAGCGTGATGCTCAGAGATACGCTAACTCTAAACTTTTGCCCTAGTGAATATTGAGCATTTATTGAGCTCTTCCTTTTTTGTCCTGTAGTACGTTCATTAACTTTGACAAAACTAATCCCATGACTAGTTAATTAAACTGAAAAGGCCTCCTTGCCAGTGAAGGCTTCTCCTTTCCCATCTTCTACTCTTCATCAGATCAAATATATATATATATATATATATATATATATATATTCTTACTACCATCATTTCCAATATTTTGTTGGCAGAATAATCCAGTGCTATGATGGATATTTTCCTGACATGCATTTTAAATGCTCAATTTTTTCCTTATTTTTATCCTGCTTTTAAGTTAGCAAGTACCATGGAATACGTAGGTTATCTAGAACCTTGAGTCAACCAGATGCGAGACAGAGGTCTATCCAGTCTATACTATCTGGTTTGACTGGGTAGTATCTCTTTAATTTCAGTTTTGACGAGTGACCCCTCTTGATCTCAGAAAGAGGAAACACTTGTGATGACGGCAGTGGCAAGAAATTTAAACTTCTCAGTGTCAACTTCCTCTTGCATTTCCTGTTTTGTGGCTTGTGACGGTCTGGACACAGTTAAACAGCGGCCGATGCTCGCTATCAGAAGTATAAAAATAAGTGAGTAGATTTGATACACCCCAGCTTTTAGGTGCGGTTCTTCAGTTCACCACTGAAACGGTGAGACACGTTTGCCCAATGACATTCATGTGACAGAGGTATTTTCTGCTTCAGGACATACCATTTTTGAAACTCTTTGGTATTTTGTGCTCACATCACGTGCCTTTCCTTTCGGTGTTAGTAAGCCAAGACACCAGTCCCATACTGAGGTCCAATCCAGCAGATTTGGGTTCCTCACAAGTGGACAGAGAAGCTGTGTGATGCACTAGCATGGGATTTTTAATTTTTTTTTTATTTTTTTATTTTTTTTTACATCTTCCTTCTTGCACAGTCACTTAAATTTGAACCTAACCTATTCAGAAATGAATGGAGGTAATTGGGCTGAAAGAGGCTGGTGATTTCTCTGCTACCCCCTTAGAAAGTAGCACACGGTTAATTTTGCTGGAGGAACACAGAGCTATTTGTGGAGTTGACACTTGGCGTCCAGATTCTGGCATCTACTCTAGTAGCAAAAAAGACCTGGTTCCAGCCAGGACTGCAGAGTATATCACAGAACGGTAGGGACTGGAAGGGATCTTCGGAGATCATCTACTCCGATCCCCTGCCAAAGCAGGGTCACCCAAAGCAGGTTGTACAGGAAAGCATCCAGGTGGGTTTTGAATATCTCCAGAGAAAGAGACTCCACCACCTCTCTGGGCAGCCTGTTCCAGGGCTCTGCCACCCTCAAAGTGAAGAAGTTTTTCTGCATGTTCAGATGGAATTTCCTGTGTTCCAGTTTGTGCCCGCTCCCTCTTGTCCTATCCCTGGGCACCACTGAAAAGAGTCCGGCCCCATCATCTTACACCCACCCTTTAGATGGGTGTTCTGGGCATGTATAGTTTGGAGAAGAGGAGGATGAGGGGAGACCTCATTGCACTCTACAACTCCCTGAAAGGAGGGTGTAGAGAGGTGGGTGTTGGCCTCTTCTCCCAAGGGAATAATGGCAGAACCAGAGGAAATGGTCTGAAGTTGCGGCAGGGGAAGTTTAGATTAGATATTAGGAAGAATGACTTTACTGAGATGTGGTCTGGCACTGGAACAGCCTGCCCAGGGAGGTGGTGGAGTAGCCATCCCTGGAGGTATTTAAGAAACGTGTAGACATGGCACTTCAGGGCATGCTCTAGTGCCCGAGATTGTTGGTTTGTGTCTGTTTGTGGGTGGGGTGGGGTGTGGTTGTGGGCGTTTGGTTTGGTTTTGGTGTTCTGGGATTTTTTGGGTGTGTTTTTTTGTCTTTTTTTTGTTTTGGGTTTTTTTTTGGGGTGGTGTGTTTTTTTTTTTTTTGTTGGTTGGACTTCATTATCTCAAAGGTCCCACCCAACCAAAAATATTCTGTGATTCTGTGATTCTGTAGATATTTATAGGCATTGATGAGATCCCCTCTGAGTTCTCTCTTCTCCAGGCTAAACAGACACAGGTCTCTCAGCCTTTCCTCATAAGAGAGGTGCCACATTCCCTTGATCATGTTTGTGGTCCTCTGCTGTACCCTCTCCAGCAGTTCCCTGTCCTTCTTGAACTGGGGAGCCCAGAACTGGACACAGGACTCCAGATGGGGCCTCACCAGGGCAGAGCAGAGGGGGGGATGACCTGCTGGCTACGCTCTTCTTAATCCACCCCAGTATACCATTGGCCTTCTTGGCCACAAGGGCTCATTGCTGGCTCCTTGACAACTTCTTGTCCACCAGGACAACGAGGTGTCTCTCTGCAGAGCTGCTTCCCATCATGTCAGCCCCCAACCTGTACCAGTGCATGGGGTTATTCCTCCCCAGGTCCAGGACCTTGCACTTGCCCTTGTCGAACTTCATTAGGTTCCTTTTCACCCAACTCTCCAGCCTTTGCGACTTCATAAAAGTTGTTGAGGTTACCCTCTGTCCCCTCATCCGGGTCATTGATGAGTATCTTGAACAAGACTGGAAATACATGGATTTGGCTTCGCTAGTTGGACACCCAGTACCTAGACCTCAGTGCTCAGGGTCCTGCTCGCAGCCCAGTTCCGCGTGGCACAACACAGCTTCACTATCCTGTCCATCACCACAGGGGAGGATCTGCAAACTGCTCACAAATATCGGTAAAAACAAACAATGGAAGGAGGTTAGACTAGAATCTCGCATCTCTTGACTCCTAATGAAAATACATGAAAAAGCCTTTTCCCCATCAGATATATTGGAAGTATTTCAGCAGACGCAGGCAAGCAAATACCGGAGTGCTTGGAAACCTGTATGACGCTTGTTGGGGCTGTGACTGGGCTGGGCTGTGGCAGTGTTGAATTTTTAAAATGAAAACAGAAATGACTCATGGCTCCAGGAGAAATTTGAAGCTTTATTAGTAGACAAAATTAGAGGTGTGAGTCAACTGTTACCTTTATGTACTAGGAAATTCTGAAAAGTTTTTAGATAATATTCCCATGCGATTAAATCCTAGCAAAAAAAAAAAAAGTATTGATTGGACAGAAAATGGATCCCAGCAGACGTCTATAAGGACCTCTCATCAAAAAGGCTTTTTTCTCCCCGACTTGAGCTTATTTGTTTAATTATGTGCTGTAAGACCCACCTGCTTTCACGGACACTTGGGGAGAGTGTTACCTGAGGAACCTGCCAATTGAGGCTGTCACTGTCAGGGAAAACCGATACGAAGGACGTGATAGGAATGGTTTGGTTTTTTTAAGATTTTAAAAGTCAGAATCTTCAGTCCCGCTAAAAAAAAAAAAAAAAAAAAGGAAAAAAAAAAAACCATATGAAAAAAATTTAAACTGTGTGTCAATAGAAGGTCATTCCTGATTGCAATTTCACGTTGTTTCTCACTTTCTCTTAGCAACTGGCACTCTCCCAAACCACCATAGTTAATATTTCATACTGTGTGGAAGCAGGATAGCTAAGCTGGCGACAGCAGTACTGTTGCAAATGTAGTAATATCTGAGACAATGTTCCAGTCAGAACTGAAGGTAAATCAGGAGGGAAGACAAAATGGTTCAATAATTTGTTAACCAACAAAGATAAAAAGCTATTCACACATTTATTTTTATTTTTTTTTTAGAAAAATAAGGCTCGCGTCAGGTAATAACGATGTTATCACCAGACATTCACAAGAATGCACATTATAATGTAGTTGTTAGTCTTTGGCACCAGATACATACACAGACAAGGGTATCTCCATATCCGAAGACACGGGAACTAAATATTCCCTTAGTCTGGTTTTCTATGCAATTATTAGGACCTCAAAAATCGGTGGTCAACAACCTCACTTAGAAAACAAAGACCCAGCCTGGAAAAATGCCTGAAGATAGAACAGAAAGCAAGAAAAGGAACAGTTACCATCTACCAACAAAACATTCCAGACACAGTAATAAGAACATTCGGTTTCTTATGTGAGGATATTGCAGTTGTTGCTGTCTCAAAAAAAAAAAGAAACCACCAAACCAAAACAACAAAACCCTGCTTCAGAAGTTTGTTTACTAAGGTCACTATTTAAAAATACATCCTTCCAAGCGGTTTATGGTGCAGATGAAATAATTTTTCAGTGTACAAAACAGTTTTGTACATCCCTAGCCTTTCCTAAAAGAATCTGAGATTTGAGAGGCTGCACCACCTCCAGAGTCTCTCACTACTTTTTCCTCCTTACTGTGTTGTTTAAGCCCTTACGCTCTTGGCTAGCTCTATGTTAGTACCAGCATTCTTGCTACATTCTTAAATTCCTGAGAGACACAGTTCCTTCAGCAATCTGGTATCCAGTCCAATAAGACTTCTTGGATAAAAGTCAACCTTTGGCATTATACTTCAGGGATACGGTTGATGGAAAATTATAGGGAAACGGAATGAAGTTAAGTTCTTATTATTTGCAACCAGCAAATGCTGTTCAGGAGAATTCCCATACTAACTCAGAAATGAAAACAGCATGAATTACTATTTTTGTATAGGTCCAGTGACAAAAATCTTCCCTATTAATAATGTCACTTGGAAATGGAGAAATAACCAAGGACTTAAATTATCTCAAAATTATATATTCTTGGAGAAAAGACAGAAATTTAACTGCTTAAAAACTGGTAAAGAGCAGTCGTCAATTTATTTGTCCTCTTAGTCACTTCTGGGTTTAGCAACATGTCTTGGACTATACACTTCTTCCCTGCTCTCAGCATAAAGCAGACCTCTCTTTAACGAGACTCACAATTATTAAATTATCTCAAAATTATATATTCTTGGAGAAAAGACAGAAACATTAACTGCTTAAAAACTGGTAACGAACAGCTGTCAGTTTATTTCTGCCATCTCTCTTCTCACTGAATAATTTGTCATCTTATTCAAATAGATCTTTAGTCTACTTTTCTCTTTTAATTTTTATTCCTGAGTAGGTACAAACTCCATTATCTGATTTAAAGGAAAAAAACCTACCTTTTTAAAACAAACTCCAGAAGATCTCCAGATAATTTTATTGGATTCCTCAAAGTACAACACCTTTAGAGTGAACTCGAGCTATTGTTTGCAGACGAACGAGCGAAAAATTACAGAAAACACTGCTAAGAGAGACTAGAGAAACGGGGTTTTGAAACAACCCGGCAGAACCTGAACCGTGATAGAAAGTTTGACGTTATCGCTTCAGGTAACACACAGCGACAAGCGCTGAGGAACGAGAGTGGATGGGGGAATATGTAGCAAGTAAGTCTAGAAAAGCTGCAGCAAAGCAGGCAATTCCTACAGCATGCCATGGAAGAAACTCTCTCTTCCCTCATTCCCAGTCTGCAGGGTTAATAAACCAGTGTCAGGAATTAATCATTACGGAAGGTGTGTTATTTTCTCTTGGGTTTTGTTGTTTTTGTTTTTTTTTTTTATAATTGTGGGTTTACACTTAACTGAACAAAATGTCATTTTAACGACAGAGTGAAAATTTTATTAAAAAACTGATTTCTATTTTTAAGGGTGGCTGATACTTAATCCAAGCTGGAACCTAGATCCTCAAATCTAATGCTCTGGGGTATTAGCAGCTGATCACCACAACACCCACTTCCTCCTCTAAGAAACTTCCTGTCTGTAATGAACCCTGATTCCATGGAAGAAGTAGTTGAGTTTCTCAAACCCCCAGGATGCCTACCTGCTGATGGGTACAGAGAGGTCTACAACAGGAAAACCTCACCATCTGTGCATCGCTAGAGAGACATTAACTGTTGGCGAGTTACACTCGCTGCCCCTTGCCCGCTTGAGTCTAAACCAAGCCCAATTTCAAAACTGCTTTCAGCGTAGGAGGAAACTCACCTTTCTTGAAAAGCGGAATAATATAAATTATTAAATTGCACCATCAACTTGGTATGAGGAATAGCATCAAGCGGGTAAAAGCTGTACTTCCACAGGAAAAAAAGCATCCTTTCCTAATTCGAGGCAAGCTACTTTAATCCCCCTATCCTTCACTGTAGTCATAGGTGAGATACTCATGCAATTCCAGGGTTGCCATAGCAATATAAAGCCTTCAAATAGATAATGACGTACAGTCTGAAGTCGTTTCCAGACCCTGTTGAGGTCAGCCTCTCTGCTTCTGGCAACCCCTCCCTGAGCTAACCACTCCTCTTAGTCACTCCTGGGTTTAGCAACATGTCTTGGACTATACACTTCTTCCCTGCTCTCAGCATAAAGCAGACCTCTCTTTAACGAGACTCACAATCAACACTGCTCTCTTTGAATACATTCATACCTGATTTCAAACAAAGTTGGATACGGTACGTGTAGGAAACTCAGCAGCTGAGGGACTCTACAAGCTGGAATGAAATGTTAAGTTTGAGGGGTTTAACGGCAGCAGTGCAAAACTATCATCGTTGAGATCTGCTTAACCACAGAGTAAGAACGTACAGCGCCGTAACGTATCCACAAACCTACCAGCTGTGTAATAAGGAGAGTGTCAGCTGCAGGCATCAGGCAGCTGCACGCTCATGTGATGCCGGGCTGCCCCACTTTGCAGCTCCGAGATACGGATCTGGTGTGTTTCACAGACAGTGAATTAGAAGTGAAAAGGGCTTCATACGTCTTAGGCTTTAATTGGCCTTCTGTTAATGGACATGATTAACTGGGTATTGAATAACTAAGATATCACAGAATGATAAGGGGTTGGAAGGGACCTCTGGAGATCATCTAGTCCAACCCCCCTGCCAAAGCAGGGCCACCCAGAGCAGGTTGCACAGGAACATGTCCAGGGGGGTTTTGAATGTCTCCAGAGAAGGAAACTCCACAACCTCTGGGCAGCCTGTTCCAGGGCTCTGCCACCCTCAAAGGAAAGAAGTTCCTCCTCATGTTTAGATGGAACTTCTTATATTCAAGTTTGTGCCCGTTACCTCTTGTCCTGTCCCTGGGCACCACTGAAAAAAGACTGGCCCCATCCTCTTGACACCCTCCCTTTAAGTATTTATAGGCATTGATCAGATCCCCCCTCAGTCTTCTCCAGACTAAAAGGACCCAAGTCCCTCAGCCTTTCCTCGTGAGAGAGATGCTCCAGGCCCCTAACCATCTTTGTGGTCCTCTGCTGTACCCTCACCAGCAGTTCCCTGTCCTTCTTGAACTGGGGAGCCCAGGACAGGGAACTGCTGGAGAGGGTACACTGTATTTAGTTTCGGAGGCACTGACAAGGCAAACCGAGCAATGTTTATAAAGGTTGTAAAATGGGTAATTGAGTATTGTTTATAAAGGTTGTAAAATGGGTAATTCTGAGTATTTTATAAAGCAATGGCTTGATTTAGCAAGATCACAGATCTTTGCTACAGTTTTCTGATTTGTGTGCTTACAGAAATTGCACACTGATAAGCACTTTGATTCTTTCTGTCCTAGTTTGAGTAAAACTGCTTGGGAAAATTGAGGATGGGAGGTGTCTGTTTGTTGGTTTGTGTGGGTTGTGGGGTTTTTTTTAAAATAGTTTATTCTGTTGTTTTGGTAAACGTTACACATTCAGTATGTTTCCTCTTGCTGAGTTCCTTGGTGAATGTTATTTGTAAATATCACGATGCACTGAACAGTTCCTAAAAAAAAAAGGATATAAAATGTAGCTCATTACCATGGAGAAAAAAACTGTAAAAAGTGCAAATGAAGTTTTGCAACACCTTTATTTCCTCTTGCTGTAGCACTAACTCTGCGTATTTTCTTGCTGAGAGAAAGATCCATTAGAATTCTTTACTACCCTCATACAGTCTCTCTTACGCTGAAAGACTAATAAGACTTTTAGTGGTCACCATTAATACTACTTGTTCACATTTCTACACATTTTCACCTTAAAAGCTAAAAAAAAAATTTTATTAGTGCCAATTTTCTTCAGTAAATCAGCTTATAATGCATATCCTTGATCTTAGTCAGACTAACCTATAAAACGACTCATTTTGTATAATTTTCTATCTCACCACTTGTTGCTTTTCAAAACTGGTAATATTTTTGATGATGTACAGAACCCATTGCAGTTGCTGCTTCCACCCCAAGCTTACTTTGGCTTTTGAATCTAATGTGGTACACAAGACTACACACAGGTACCCAGGGACCAGGACAGGGGATGACATAATTGTAGGTATTTCTTCAGTAGTGGTCTTTACCCAGTGCTTGTTATGAAACAAGGGTGAGGCCCGGCAAAAATATTTAATTTGTGGTGGCACTGTTCCTACTTGAAAATGACCTGAAACGACCTTAGTTGGGTGAGCTGTTACCTGCAAGTTACTGACTTACTTTATTCTTTCTACGGCTGCCAGCCAAACACTGCTAATTCAGAATGCTCCCTGTAGGACCGAATTGGGAGAATTCAGAAATCCTTCACCATGCTCTGCTTCCTTTTTCCCCGCTTTCCTTCAGAGATATTGTCTGTGGCCTGATCTTAAATCCAGAAGATCTGTGATGAGGCAATGAATAGTGGATTTTATTTTTTTTCCCAAGCATATAATTTTCTTATCGTTTCAGTGCTCAATATGAATTTAAAAGATGCCTTGGGATTTGAGCAATTTTAATAGTGCCTTAGGATTTGAGCAATTTCAACAGTGCTTCAGGATTTCTTTTTGATGCTAGTATATTCAAGATTAGCCTTTTAAATATTTCATTTAAGATAAGTAAGAACATGTTTGCCTGGTGTTGTCAACTGCGTTATCGCATGAATCTGTATCAAATCTAGACATTTGGTCCAACATCTGTCACAAAGGGCATCTGTCATTAAAATACTGTTTTGCAAGAGAAAATAAAACTAGGGTCTATTTAAATACAATGCTGATTGTTGCTTGGAGAGAAAGGCAAAGAGAACGAGTTAATAAAAATTTACATCACTTTGAATACTATCAAGATTCTCGTCCAGGTGGACTGTACTGTAGGAGAAACAAGGCTTTTTGTAAGGGCCGTGTTGGCTGAACAACTGCAAGTAAAAACGAGACAGGAGATCAGCGTGACGTGGAAGTGAAGGTGGCACTGAGGAGCGCGGAGGTTGCTGCCCTGAACAGTCTGAACACTGGGAAGTCACCAGCTGGCAGAGACAGCCCACGAAGCTTGAAAGGGTGACTGCATGTAACAAGTGGGAAAGCGCTGTGACCTGTGACTTGTCCTATGTCGTGATTTCGGCTGAATTTACCAAAACCAGACCGACAGATGGCCCTTCCGCCCCCCTTCCCCCCCCTAAAAGAGGAGAGAGGAGGAGAAAGAGATAAAGGAGATTCAGAAGTTTAGAATGAACTAAACTACTTTAATGAAGAATTAATATTAAAATAAAAATAAAGAAGAAAATAATGAAATAGATACAATATATACAAAACCGTATCAAGCTCCCAGGGTGACAGTCACATCACCGGCAGGCACTGGGGAAGTCCCAGACTGGACTCGGTGATGAATGGGAACTGGATTCCAGCTCTGGAGTCAGGAACACACGGATCGGGATCAAAGGCAGATGAACAGACAGAGTCCTCTCTGGACATCGGCCATCGCAGGAAGGGGGTTGACCCTTTGATCCCTCAGTTTTTATACTGAGCATGGGGCAGATGGGATGGAATACCCCAGTTGGTCAGGTTTGGGTCACCTCTCCTGTCCACTCCTCCCCACCGATGTGACCCCTCTACGTTTTTTCCATTTCCGACCCTCTAAGGGGGCAAACAACGAAATGGGCTGCCCTTGGTTGTTACAGCAATAAGTATAAGCAAGGGCCTCCCTGCTCACCATCCCTTGGCATGGAGCACAAACATTGGGCTGATCATTCTGAGAACGAGCAGTTTTCTCCACAATATGCCGTTCATTTCAGAGAGTTAGAGGAGGCCTGGCTAGGATGTAAAGTTACAGAACAGAAAATTGGTTCGGTTTTACTTCAAACCGGGACATCCTATGATTGGAAAGTCGCAATGCAAGCAAAACGAGCAAGAAAAGTAGTCTAAAAGCATATCCTGACCTTGAGGGACTCTGAGCCGATTCAGGACCTGGACACCACAGCCAGGTAATGGGGCCAGGACTCCGGGGTGGGGAGGCTGATTCCCAGAGCAAGCGGATAACTGCTGGGAGAGGGGTTACCTGGTCCCAAGCGGGAAGAAGACAGCCTTTCCTCCTTCCCTGCCACCCATGCAGACGCTAATCAAGCTGTGGATAAAAAAAAAAAAAAGAAAAAATAGTAACAATCTCAGTCATGGTAATTTTGCTCACAAGGGTGGGTTGTAAGATTGAGGAGAAGCCCAGACAGCTATCCGATTCCCAATTAACCCCTCCGGTTAGGCGCAGACTGTGAAATCCGACGGGAGCTGGGCACGGGGACGGGCACTGCGGGAACAGAACCCCCGGGCTCTTCGTGCCGCGGCAGGACAAGCCCCTGGGCGCCCAGCTGGGCAGCCGGGCCCTCGGACTGGCAGCACGGACGGCGAGCCGCCCCACAGGCGGGCCAGCGGGTAGGCCAGCAGGCAAGGAGCCCTCGGAACGCCCGTGTGTCGCCTCCACACCCCGTCCCACGCAGCCCAGGTGAGAGAGGAGCACCGCGGCCAGCAGCGGAAGGGCCCTGCGCGCTTCCCCCAGCACCCCTCCCCGCCTCCGCAGAGGGGTAATTCCTCGCCTGCCGGGGCTCCTCCTCCTCCTCTCCCGAGAAAACCTGAGGGCTGCCGAACCCCTCCCGCCTCTCCCTCCGGTGGCTTCGCTGCCAGCGAGCCTAGATGGCGAGGAGCTCCGGCCAGGACGGTCCGGTCCCGCCCCGCCGCGGCGCCTCAGCCTGGCCGCTCCCCCACCGCCCGCTCGCCCCCGCTTCGGGTAGAAGCGACGGAGCCTGCCGGCAGCGCCCAGGCTGCGTGAGCAGGGACGGCACCCTCCCGCCACTCAAGCACCTCACCGAGACGCGCCGCCGGCGATCGCTCCCGCCGGGAGTCGCCCTGGCCCCGCCGCCGTCCTCCTCCTCCTCCCCGGCCGCCAATCACAGCCCGGCCCCGCCCCTCGGCCGCGCTCCCCAGACGCCTGTTGTTGTTGGGGCTCCCCGCAGCTGCCGGGGGGCGGGGCGGGGCGGGGGCGAGCAGCCAATCCGGCGGCGCCTCCGCGTCAGTTACATTAGCGGCAGGAGGGAGCCGGGGAAGCGCAGGCGGCGCGAGCGCCTCTCTGTTTCTGTGGCGGGCGGGACGGGGGGGGGGGGGGGGGTGGGAGGAGGGGCGGGGAGGGGAGGGAAGAAAAAAGTGGTGGTGGGGGGGGTCGCGAGGCGGAATCCTGGCGCGCGGGTGCGCGCGCGCGCGCCCTGGCTCTAGGGTTCCGGGACCGGACCATGGCGGTAGCGGCCGCTCGGCGGCCCTGGGCCCTGCCGTGTCTGCTGCTGGTGGTGGCGGCAGCGGCGGCGGCTGCGCTGCTCTTCCCCGGGGCGGCCGGTGAGTGCACGCGTGTCTGGGGGGAAGGAGGGGAGGGGAGGGAGCGGGCGAGGTGGCGCCTGGGGCGGGGGGAGGAGAGTGGTGGGGGGCTGCGGGTCTCCGTCGGTTCCTTTCAACAACATGGCGGAGGGGCCGGCTGGGGCGGAGTCGCCTTTCCCCCTCCTTTAACACACACACACACACACACACCACCGGTGTCCGAGCCTGGCGGAGCTCAGGGACTCCTCGTCCCTTTGTTGGCCGGGCGCGGCGGCGGCTCGGCGGGAGGGGCCGCGGCCTGGGGCAGACGCCGTGCGGCCGGGCGAGGAAGGGGCGGGGGGGGGGGGGGGGGGGGGGGGAATGACGGTGAGGGGTGGACGCGGTACCCGCGGCGGTTCCCCTTGACACCCGTCCCCCACCGGTGCCCGCCTTGCCCCCCCCCGGAGTAGCGCCTCGGGTGGCGTCTGCCCGGGGGAACTTTCCCGCCCCGTCAGCCCGCCGGCCCCCGGCCCTTCCTTTCCCCCGCGGGTACGGGCGGCGGTGGCCCGCGAAGGCAACTTGGCTCTCGGTGGCGGAGCTCCCTCCCTCCCCTCGGACAGAGCCGCCCTCCCAGGGAGGCTGTCCGCCCCCGCCCGGGGGTGCTCCGGCACCGGACCGGGGGGCAGCCGCCGTGCCTTGCGGGGTCCCTGCGGGCGATATCCGAGGGGTGCCGCGGGGGAGGAGAGAGGAGGTAACGTGTTGAATGTTCCACGTAGTGAAGGTAAAAAGATTCCCTCAACTCCCACGTCAAGATGCTGTCGCTCCGTCACACGGCGCGTTGTGGGGTGCTGGCGGCGTCTGCCGCCGAGAGCTGGTGCCGTGGAGGGGGGGGGGGTCGGGGGGTGATCTCCCCCGGTACCGTCAGGCAGGTGCCCTGTACGCTCTGCGAGGACCCAACCGCGGGGAAAACAAAATCCTCCGTGGATATCGTACGGTAGAACGGTTGTGTTCCTCCAGCCTTCTGTGCCCGTGGCCTCTCTTGAGAGAGACGTGGTATCAGAGCTGTGCTGTGGCAGAGCTAGTGCATGAAACAGGAGTTCTTAATAGCACTCCAAAATGCAAGGAATAGGTATTTTTCCATTAAAAAAATAATAAAAATAAAGCCCATTTTGTTCTTCGATTAGCAGTTTGGGCCACGTGTCCTAATGGGGTGCACAAGTGTTACAGGCCCCCTACTCTAGTTGGTTTAGGTTTCAGCTTTATCTGTAGTAAGTTAGGTGATGGTGATGACAGATACACAAAATCTGCATTTTATAATTGCTCCACTTCCTAAATTCTTCTGTAGGTGGATTGTATATCGCTTTGCGTTTTAAAGAGGAAGTGGAGAAGCGCCACGACTTTCTTCTGCAATTGCAGCTTTAAGACATCTCTCGATCTGGATTTTTTTTTTTTATGATGCTATTCATAATTTAATCTAAGATGGTAGTTGTGCTGTAAAGAAAATACTACTTAAAGAAAACATAACTTGCTGTACTAAAATGTTGTGCTAATTGTCTGTATTCATACCGAGGAAGATGGAGAATCTTTGATCTGGAAACAGTGAAGTAAACTTAAGTAACCCGTGATGGTCCTTGTGTTCTTGGAAGGATGTGGCAGGCCTCAGTAACTGAAAGCTTTCTTACGTGATACGTCCAATTTAGATGTTGAAGGAAATTTTACCTTGATTTGAGCTTTGACCTTTTCACTTTTAGTGCCTCTGATCAATCAACAGTTTTCACTTAATCTCAGTTGTGAAATTAAGGTCTGAAAGCTTTGTGTGAAAACAGGCAATAGGCTGCCATACAAAAAGCTTAAGGATGGAAGTGGTGCTGTGCTACCTTTTGTTTAAAAAACAAAAAACAACAATAAAATCCTTCCTGTCTGAGGGAATAGAGGAGGATCCAGGGTTCTTGATCCATAACTCAGACAGGTCCTGGTACTGGTAAAGGGGTTAATTTGTCTGAACACGGTGGTCTAAGTTGATAAAGAAGTGTAAGGTATGATTTGGCTACTGTCACTTAGTATTCTTGTGGTGGGTTGACAAAAGTTGGGCGTTTTCTGATTGCTTCTGATGCTGCTGCTCTGCAATATACTAGTGTTGCTGCACGAATGAATTGTCTTGTGATATGGTTTATATGGAGATCAGATGTGTAATGAATCACAGCAGCTAGCTGAACAGTACAACGGTCCTAATTTGTAAGACAGAGTCTGAAGTTTAGCTCTTTTTTTTTTTTTTTTTTAATGCATGAGTCATAGTCTTTGGTCTCTCCAAAATTCTGGGGAGTCATCTCTTGGAAACTCTGGCATTCACTCAGTTGCTCCTAATCGCAAATAAAGATGGAAATCTCATTTGTATGCTGAAATGAATTTAAAAGTACAAATGAAGGAGGTCTTTATTCTTTCTGTTTTCATAAGATTAGTGAAATTATAAACTAGGCTATTAATTCTAACTTTGTTTTGTTTTACTAAAGCATACTGTTTTATGAAAGGTACCAGAAACAAATTTTTAATGTTACCTTGCTGTAAGAGGCATGAACATATTGTGAGCAGCTTTATGAATGAGACGCACAAAAAAAAAAACCTGATAGTGCCATTTGGCACCTGTACTACGGAGAATATAATACCGGGTTTTTGAAGCTGGGATTTTTCAGAAGGCTTTGTTGTTACTTGCAAGTTGAGGATAGTGCCTTAATAAAGTAGTCTGTCTGTTTTCTTGACTGCGTCCTGTTGGTTGCCATCAACTTCAGTGGAAGTTTACCTTAACAAAGACAGGTGAAATGTATGTGAAAGTTGTCCTGAAAACTTGATATCCAGTCCTGTTACTTTACAGCACTTAACTAGTGCTTTTGAGAAGAAGGAGTTAGTGAGGATCGTGAAGGATTGTGGTTAAAAAGATGTACCCACGTCCCGGGTAATGTAAGACCTAAACATTTTTGTATCTTGAGCTAGAAGAGATCAGAGATGCGTCAGGAGTATTGTGTTGTGAGGGGATTGTCTGAGCAAGAGAGTAGGAACCTGACGGCACCTTTCTGTATTAGGCGTTTTTGCTGCCAGAAAACTTTATTTATTGGATAGGGGGAAAAACTACCAGTAACCACTATAGTTCTCTTGCTTGTCTCCCCAAAATCTACTGCTGTCTCTTGCACATCATAGCTTCGCTCTTTTATCCCATAAAACTCTGTCTTGTGGAACCAAGAGTCCTGATTGGTTTTTTTCTGGTGAAATTCCTGTTTCAAAGTGTCATTTGTATTTCCCACGGGAGAAGAGTTGTAATGTCACAAGAGAAGGATCTGGAGTTCCTTCAGCATAATGGTGCTGGTGGGGGCTTGTCTACTTGTCTCTTTTACATTTGTAAAACAAAGACGTATGATTAAATAAATAAAAGTGTTACTAATATCAAATTGTTAATTACTCATAATGAGATGTGGCCTTGGGGGTTTTTTAGAGCATCACAGTGCGGTTTTAACTGCTGTAATGTGTTGTAAGCATCCATTGAAAGATAGTATTTCAAGATACGATTTCCCATGAAAAAGTCTTTGGCTGACGGTGGTGTTGTGTGCTAAATGCAGGATGCTAGCAAATGCTGTATAGCGATTCATAGAGTTTTATGCAACTCTAAAAATGAAGGCTTTGTGCAATTTTCTTACTTCAGAAAGACAACAGATACAAAACCAACTGTTTCAATAGGTACCTAACGGTACAGGCTTCTAGAAGTGAAGTGGATAGGGTGTACTTAATGCTCTGTTTGTGTTTCACATAGAGTATTAATAGCTGAGCTTTTGGGATTCAGCTTATTTTAAGTCTTGTCAAGCTGTGTAGTTTTGGTGTCTCATGTATGCTGCCAGCTTGCTTTACCCTCACCGCGGACTTTCCAGACTGCAACATCCACGGAGGAGAGACTTTTCAAAGGGAATTAAAAAAAACTGTCAAACTGAGAGCCTGAGCCTGAGAAAATAAAGTAATTGTGCTCAAAACAACGATTAAACCCTGTTGCGGTATGAGAAGTACGCTGTTGGTAACTCCTATGATATATGTGTCATAACGCGCGCAAACACACGCTTTTATAACCGCGCTGTCTCACCGTTTTCTGTTACGGTAGTCGATCACACAAAGCAGGAATGATTATGTGGAATGGTCAGTGAGGAAATGCAACAGAGAAGGCACTGAATTACTGTGTTGACCCAATTTCTGTTCCTGGCCTTGTCACTGGTTGTCTATCTAACCTTCCCAAGCCTTCTATCACTTAAACAGATGTGACCTTTCGTTAGTTTGTGCCAGTGGTTCCATCCAAACAGTGTTGTAATCCTTTAAAAAAAAAAAAAAAAGTTTTGTGCCATGGAAAACATGGACAAAGATGCAAGTGAAATTTTTTTTTTCCCCCTCCTCTTTGAGTTTAGTAGTTTTGAAGGAGCTTTTTGTGGTAGTGGATTTAAAGAGTGTTTTCCAAAGGTATTGAAATATATTATACCAGAAAGATATTGCTGGTTCCGGAAGATTAGGTTATATCTGAATTACCATGCTCTCATCACATGATATTGTCAGCCCATTCTCGAAATGTGTGTATTCATTTAAGTGAACTTGGAGACCTGAGTTTTAAAAATTACTATAATGCTTCTCTGAGAAGAACGTGGACTACTTGGAGACAAAGCAAAAATTTGTATCTCCAAGAGGACAACAGTATGATATTTTTTTTCCTTTGAGAACAGGTATATGTGAAAACACTTCTTTATGGGGGGTTGGACTAGATGATCTCAGCAGGCAATGTGCACTTGCAGCCCAGAAGGCCAATCACATCCTGGGCTGCATCAAAAGAAGTGTTGCCACCAGATCCAGAGAGGTGATTCTGCCACTTTACTCTGCTCTGGTGAGACCTCACCTGGAGTACTGTGTGCAGGTCTGGAGCCCTCAATATAGAAGGGACATGGACCTGATGGAGTGGGTCCAGAGGAGGGCCACCAAAATGATCAGGGGGCCGGAGCACCTCTGCTAAGAGGACAGGCTGAGGGAGCTGGGGTTGTTCAGCCTGGAGAAGAGGAGGCTCCGGGGAGACCTCATAGCGGCCTTCCAGTACCTGAGGGGGGCCTACAGGAAGGCTGGGGAGGGTCTGTTTACAAAGGCCTGCAGTGACAGGACGAGGGGCAATGGCTTTAAGTTGGAGAGGGGGAGATTTAGATTGGATATTAGGAATAAGTTCTTTACCATGAGGGTGGTGGAACACTGGAACAGGTTGCCCAGGGAGGTGGTTGAGGCCCCTTCCCTTGAGATATTCAAGGTGAAGCTCGACGAGGCCCTGGGCAACCTGGTCTAGTTGGGGGTGTCCCTGCTGACTGCGGGGAGGTCGGACTAGATGACCTTTGGAGGTCCCTTCCGGCCTGGACCGATCTATGAATCTATGAATCTCCAGAGGTCCCTTCCAACCCCATGTGATTCTGGGATTTATAGGATTGGAGTGCTTAACTGCTGTTGGTCATTGACATCTCATCCCACTGATGTTAAATCTTACCTACGATGTGTTCGTGTAGTCATAGTCTTTGTTCTTCTACACACAGATAACCAGAGTGAGACACGGGTAAGGATATTCCAATTCCGTTTCCTCTCCTTGTTGCTGAAGATGCTGAATTAGTTTTCCTGATAGTAGTAAAATATGGAAATTCTACTTTTACCCACTTGAGTTGGAAGGCCTGAAGAATTTTAAGTGGCCAGAGCAGGAAGGGGGCTGAAGCATGTCTTTTATATGGGTGTTTGGGTTTTTTTAAGAGTATGTCCACTAGAGAGCAGCAAACCCCTGTATTCCTAGAAGCTTTGCCTATTGAGCTGATTAGGCATTGTTTTCTGCTTTTAAGGGATGGGGTGAGTAATTCCAGAAGGAAGTAGTGTTCTATTTGTGCCAAGGAAGCCATTCAGTTGGATGTGACAGTGTCCTGTGTCTTGGCAGGAGACTAGAAGATAGCGGCATCAAACTGGAACAAAAATATAAAGTGTCTCAAATTGCTCTCCTTGGGAATTCTGTAGCAAGGGGACCAAAATGAACGAGGAAGATAAGACACCAAATTCTTTCTCTCTTAATAGTGGTATCAGCGTGTCTCTACAATTTCACAAGATCAGGTGTAAGGTTGTCAACCCAAACCTCTTTTTTTTCCCTTCAAGTAACTTGGCCTCTGTACAGTGACTCAATGTAAATATATCTTATTGAATATCTGTGTCTTACTGTAAGTGTTCAGATGAGCCAAGAATATTATTTAAATAGGGAAAAAAAAAAAAGTAATGGATTAAGTAAGAGAGATAAAGGTCTGCTTGTTAGGAAAGTTGAAAGAAATATCAATGGGTGAATATTTTAGGAGACTTTCAATGGGTTAAAAAATAATTTGTTAGAGTGTAAATTACCAAAGGCACACGAACAGGAAAATAACTGTTAAATGTTCTCATAGTTAAATTCTGAATAATAAGACTTCCCTTACTTCTCTGATTGGGGGGGGGGGGGGGTGGGAAATTGCATCTAAGGACTTCGTTAAATGTTTTCTGTAACAGTAGAGGATGTCTGGCAATAATTTGTTTTGATTCAAAACCTTGGGGGAAAGAGGTGTTTTCAGAGAAGGGGGTACAATTCGGAATCAAGACTTTGAGATGGAATGTATATTTGAGATCAGATCGTCATTTATTTAAATCGGTGATATCTAAGGATAGAGAAGGGTGTAAAATCCGAGGCAATTCAGGTGGTTATCTTAAACTTGAATTTAAGTGAAATGCCAGATTTTGGAGCATATTTTGCTTTGCTGCCTATTAATCCTCACACCTTTGGTGTAAGATTTTATATATACCATTGAAAGAGGCTTGGTTACAGCTCAGCATTTTCGTGGTTTGGGCATGAATGTTTTAGACTTTAAATTTGTCTAAATAACTGTATTTTAATCTTTCTGCATGCCTGTACACAAGTTCTGTGGTAGCTTTTGCTCTCCACAGATGAAGAAGTGGAGTCAGAGCGTACTGATATTTTTATTGTTGCACCGTTTTCTGCCTGGCTTTGGTCCTGGAAATGCCGGAAGGAACGGGGAAAGAAATTTGAAGTAGTAGTCTTCCTTCTCCAAGAACTTCTGCGATTTAAAGAATGAAACCTGATCGTCTTAGACATGATTAGTCATTCGTTCCCGCTTTCCCCTCCATGCCCCCTCCTTCACTAGTGCAATTGATAGCTTTAGAGAACCGGGAGCTTGAGTAATGTAAGGCAGTGTTTTCCTGCAGCTTCATAAATAACAAGCCTAAATCGTACTCTGCTTGTGTGAAAGGGTATGTTCTCAGGTCATTTGGGGTTTGTTTTTTAATGGGGATGAAGCCTTTATATGCCCTCTCCTCACTGCAAAATTGAAGCATAATCAAGTAATGTATAAAGTATTAATCTTGGGTGGCTGGCAGCATCCTATTTGTCACTTACTAAAGCTATGGCCATGGTTATTGGGGGGCAAGGGAGGCATTATTTGTGTTGGGTTTAAAAACAGCAGAATTGCACATTGTGGAGGATACAGTGTTAATAAAAAGTCTAGATCTTTACTACGAGGAAGTGTAGTGGAACTTCTTTACCTGGAGGAACGCCTAGGATTGCAGCCTTTCTCTTTTAAAACATAATAATAAGGTCAGGTGGCTTCAGCTTTAAATTTGACTGACTTGTCTGCTCATCTCCTTAGTATTTTGTCCCACTAAAAAGCCTTGTAGCGTTGTTCTTTTGTGTTACAGTTCTATGTTCACATAACTGAAAAGATTATAGATCTTGTAGTGTATTGAACTTTTTATTTCTTTAGTCATTTGAATAGTTTCTCAACTCAGAATACATACCAATGCTAACATGAATGTGGTGTTTTTTTCCTCAATACAGCATTACAGTGTTACTGCCATCTATGTATAAAAGACAACTTCACCTGTGTGACGGATGGGCTGTGTTTTACCTCGGTAACACGAACTGCAGACAAAGTCATACGCAACAGTATGTGTATAGCAGAAATCGATCTGATTCCCCGCGACAGACCCTTTGTTTGTGCCCCCTCTACCAGAGATGGAGTCATTACCGTGCCTCATTGCTGTGACAGAGACCACTGCAATAAAATCGAACTTCCAATTCCAACACCAGGTAAGGGGGTTTGGCATATTTAATTTTCTTTTTAAATTTTTTTTTTTCTTTTAAACTGAAATTTTTGTAAGAGTGGAAGTTTCTGTTTTGTGACTGTAGGTGAATTTGAAGGCCTAAAGTACACCTTTGGTTCTGCAAATAAAAATTCAAGAGATTTGTATTGAGAAACTTTATCACCCTATCTGGCTGTCGGGGCCAGATTTGAAGACTTATATGCAAGTTAAAAGGAAACTTGCAATTTGTAAGCAAATAGTTGCTTTTGTCCTTTGTAATACTTACTTTGATTCTTGAAAAAGTTACTGTGGAAAATACCCAGAATTTTTAACAAATACATTGAAATCATTTGAAGATCACTGTGAAATACAATAAATTTAGTTGTGTAAAAAGAAAGAAATAATCTTGCCGCCTTCTTTTATTTTTACTGCCAGGCCCTACTCCAGGAAAACCAGCTTCTAATCTGGGACCTGTGGAACTGGCTGCTGTCATTGCTGGACCCGTCTGCTTTGTCTGCATTTCACTGATGTTGATTCTGTATCTTTGTCATAATCGTACTGTCATTCATCATCGTGTGCCAAGTGAAGAAGATCCCTCACTGGATCGTCCCTTTATATCAGAAGGAACTACTTTAAAGGATTTAATTTATGATATGACAACTTCAGGCTCTGGGTCAGGTAATGTCACACTTGTAGTAGTAATTACTCTGTGTTTAAAAGCCTTGTAAGGCATCGATTTTTATTTTTTTTAATATTGTCAAATCTACTTAAACTTACGATTAACTGGAGGAATGACTTGAAAAGCTGCTTCCATGTAGATTCTTTCAGTACCAGTGAAGATTAAATATATGGAAATAAGTGAAATGAAATAATCACATAGAGTTTCTGCTACTGAGAGTACAGTCTGCTAAGCAGGGAATAGCACAGTCACCTATTGTAAATATTTTGTTTCCTGTAGTAAGGCTCAGTCATTTACCTTTTTGTTCTGCACAGCATATCTAAATTGCTATCTTCTGTGGTTTTGAGATACCGTGTGAAGTTTTTTTCTTTAGCTTTGAACTGAAAATTAATTTATATCTGTAGCTATTGGTACCTGAAGAATATTCTGAATTCTGAGTTAACATTTTAGCCGGTTCTTTCCTCACAGAAGACATTTTTTCAGTTGTAAATGGTCATTTCTATATGTATAGAATGGATGCAGTATGCAGACTACATCGAAGAATGTCTATCCTTTGATTTCATGGATTTTTTTGTTTTAATTGTGGCTTTAGCAAGTGTTGCTTTCGGAAGATGAGGCAGTAGTCTGTTCACTGCATGTGGTAATCCTGAAATACTTGCTTGGAGAATTGTGGTAGTTTGTGTCACAGAAATACAGTTTAATAAGCTTTCATAGGCGATGATGTATCAGATAAATCATTCTATAAATTAATTGATCTCTGGTCCATGCTAAAGAACAAGATGTCAGATTGTGTACTGCAACCTCTTTTTGGCCTTCTGCTGTATAAAAAGTTTAAATAATTTAATACTGGAAATTATTCCTACTTCTTGCAAATGTATGTGCTGAAACATCCATGCCTTTTCAGGGTATTTTCTGCAAAGAAATATTGGTGTTTGATCTTCAACTGCTGAACTCTTTCATTCCCCAAAATTGGGGAATGATTTCCCCAAATTATTTGATATTTTATACTATAAATTTATATTATATTTTATAATTTCTTCAAATTATAATAACAAAACCCAAGCACCTAGGATGTATTCCTTTCCCAAGTACAGTAACTGGTGAAACTGTTTAGAGTCGATTGCTCTGTCAACTAAAATCAATGTACCTTGCTGAACGTGTTTAGAATATAGATTAAAATAAGTCACCGTTAGTCATATCTTCATTGGAGAATGTGAGGTTGCACTGAGTGTGTAGGCAGTTATGTTTCGAATGAGAAAGCTTTTGCGTGTCCGAATAAGATTTGATCGTGATAGGCTAAGCTGCTTTCTGGTTAAAACTGGAGCTTCTGGAGCTTCAGTAGTTTGTGTTTATCTCAATTTTCTCATTTACTAACAGCGATAACTAAATCAAACAATGAAAGTGATCGATAGAACTTCCAATATATTGGGCTAGAACTTGTTAAATGCAAATGCTGGACTTAGAAAGAATGTAACTGGAGTACTAGGAGAAGTGTATGAAGTAGGAGACTTAAAGAATGCAGAGGAGTCAGGGATTTACATTTCTTGGAATCCAGGAAGCTATGTTATATAATTGTGTCACTATTAGAAGCATTAAAACTCTTTACTTAATGTCTGCAGGGACAGACTTTCCCTAAAAAAGGCTGGGAAGAAATTTTAATTTTTTTTTTTTTTTAAATTAAACGTTAAAAGAGTAGGTGTATGTTTTATATGGATAAGTAGTCATCTGCAATGTGCTAGCTGCTATTACTTCAGTAAACCCAGGAAAGAAAGCCTTTAAAGTTTTCCCTTGAAACCACATTTAGTCATACTTGTTTTAAAGTACCGTCTGGTTGATAGTTCCCTTCTAGCTTCTGTAGATAATTACAGCACTTCTGCCACTTTCTGCATGGCTATTTTCTCACACTTCTTTAGATCAGAAGTCAAGCCTATGATAATGTTAATTCAGACTTAGTTGTCAGCTGGTCTTTCCATTTTCTATGGGGAATACTCCTTCATTTTCCTTCTGGCCTTTTCCTTGTGATGCTTCTGAGCCTCTCTTCATGTTTGAAAACTCTGGGAGTACTCCTTCAAAATAAGCTCTTGAAAAGCAGGGAACCCCAGTTAGAAGAAATTTAGGCTTCTTCCTCCAGAGCAAATGGTTAGAAACTACTGACTCTTCCCTTGCTTATTTGTGAATTACACTTTAAATAAAAGCAGCATGGCAGGGCATTGCTTAGTTTTCAGAGATTCAGGACACTCAAGCTGGTCTAGACTCCCAGAGCACCTGACTTCCTATAGTATATGAGCATTGGCTACTGGTGGCTGCATCAGAGGAAGCAAAGCCAAAAAATGTGGTTGAATTTGACCTACCCCTAAGGAAAGTTCTTCATTAGCTTGCTTTGACTCTTGAAAGGCAAAGTCATGTTCCCTGTAAAACAAGAAGACTGAAAGCTTCCTTAAGAGTGATCTTTTAACTTCAGTTGCAGAGAGTTCCATGTTGTTCAGCTGTTTGTGAGACACGTATTGGCCTTATTTAGTCTTCTATATTTCCCTTTTATTATGACAGTGGTATAGGAGGTGCTTCAAGTACTTATTTTCTGTACCGTTGGCAGCTTATATATTTGCAATGACTTGTGTCACTTTGTCCCAAAATTAGTCAATCAACGACTATATAAATTCACAGTGCCCTAGCACTTGAACTGACAATCTTCTCGTGTCCTGAAATATGCCTGCAGCAGTTGAATCTCGTTGAAATGTGTATTTTTAATCCAGACTTTGGTACCACATACCTAAAATTGAGAGGAATGTACATTGATGGAATAAACTGGGGGTGGAGAACTGGGTCACTGAAGGGAGAAAAGTCAGAGCTGCTAGTTTAAAATCCTGCTTAACCCTGTCAGAAAGAGAACTGTGTGAAAGGGATGCTGTTGGGGCGAGAGGCTGCAAGAAACACAGTGGAAATGTGCAGAACAGAAAAAATAATCCAGACCCAGGAGGTGCAGCTAAGGAAGTACTGGGTCTGGTGACCTAAAGTAAACGTTCTGCTCTTAAATTCATCTTGAGGGACCAAAAGAGCTCGTAGTCAAATAAAAAGGATTCTACCAGTTTTATGTTACGGTATTCTCTGAAGGGAAGCATGTAAAACAGAAGTGATCAGAACTCTGAAAATGAGCTTCCTACTCAGATCGAAAGGGACGTAGGATTCATTTTCTGCAATGATCAATTAAGTAAAGCTGTTGTTAATTACTCAGTCTTGACTTCTGTTAGTATTGCCCTGTTGTTCCCCGACGAGCAGGACCTGAAACAATGAGAGGCTTGATGAAAGGAATTTATGGAACCTCTGAAATGTTGTGCTGAAGCTGCAGCTTCTAAGAGAAGGATTTCGAAGTCTCTTGTAGCTGAGAAAACCTTTCAGATCATGATGCAAAGCTCTAAATACCAACTATGTATTGTATAGACAGATTGGGATGCCCGGCTGTTACTTTCCAACTCGGAAATGACAAAGTAACTTACTTGCAAGGAAATGGGAAGAATTGCCTAAAACGGGGGGAGAAGCTTTGGTTATTATTGGTAGGTGATTTCAAGCAGGAAGTTCAAGAGTGTAGAAATCCAAAGGGTCACAAAATCAATGTAAAGTTGAGTCAGTTGAAGTCAATGTAAAACTCTAATAACCTGTGGCTCATAGAAGCTTGGAGAGAATGAATTTTTTCATAGTTTGTGGGGTTAGTTTATTTTATTACTCTTAAGACGAGTCTCTTCTGGACAGAGACTTACGAAAAAGAACAAAGTTATAGCAGCTGCTTGTTGTTGGCTATCTTTAGTGCTTTAGAACTTAATTCCTGAATTATCCAGATCAGGTACAGACTTCTTATACATTCAGCAGTTGTTGGTCTGAACTAATCAGAGTACAGTTAAGATGTGGAAAAGAATAAGAACTCTTTTGTTACTCTCAGAGGACTTGAGGATATTTCATTATGATGTATGAAGATGATGATGAAGGCTCCAGGGATAAATTGGATGACCGTGGCTGAATACAAGATGCCAAATGTTATAAGCTGCTGTTGAATTTAACAAGGACTTGAATTTTTTCATCCTCCTTATTAGAAAACCGACTGTCCTCTTCCTTCAGGCACAGTTAAAAGCAGCTGTGCTCCAAGAGCTTTAGGTACAGTTGTGCCCAATGTGTACGTCAAAGGCTGATGTTGTAGCTGTCTCCAGTGAGCTACTTTTCAGGCAAATCTGACTTAACAGTAAAGCAGTTGCTCAAGTTCCTGGTGATACAGGGCTGTGTTTCCTTTATAGCAAACAGAGGAGACTGCTCAGTTGCACCAGGAAGCCTGTAAGGAATTCGTATGGGTGTAAGATAAACATGGATTCCCGTCTCCTGGGTTTGTTCAGCAGCGGTAGTAAGAGAAAGCATAGTCACAAAAACCAGAAGCAAGTTGAATCTTGTAAATGTTGTAAAAAATAAATATGGGTGCAAGGTGGATAGATCACAGTTAGCAGGGTTTTTACTGTACTGTGATATGTTAACGTGTTGATTGGAGGTTTGTTACGTGAAGTTGAAATCCTTCATGTCTGGAAGGTTTAGAGTTTAGTATCTGTTTAGAGGTTTGCTAATGTCTTTGGACATCATCTTTTTTAAACAAGTAATGATGTCTATAAATGGTACAGCAAGTTGAGACCGGTGCATCTGAAACTAAAATGTGAAATTGGTTTTCTGAAACAGCTGTAGGAAAAAGAAAATAGAAGGCATATCGCCTGCCTCGAGTATACAAAACTAGCTTGTATGTAGCATTTGTCAGTAGGTTTTGCAGCAGTACTTAAGTGCTGAGGGGGGAGCTTTCTCTGGCCAACAAAGTCAAATTTTACATTTTCAGGATTGAATTTGGTCGTGTGGTTCTTCTAGTCTGGCCTTTTCTGCATTTCAGAAGTCTGTCCGTAAAGAATGCAAGCTAGGCTTCAGAGATGAGCCTTTACAGCTTTGGCACACAGCACAATTGACCTGAGGACAGATGTTACAGCAAAAAATTGAACTTTCTCAGTTGGAATTCTTGCAGCATCTGACAGTGATTGAATTGCTGGAATGGTGTCTGTGGTTTTTGGTGTTTTTTTTTTCTCCTTCCTTTTTTCACGTAGGTGTATTGTCAGCACAGATCATGCAGAAAATTCCTGTAGGTCTAGAAGTCTTAAGGAACTCCTCTGAACGCCGCAATGTTTTAATTTGCACTCCTCAGACTGCAACACAAGTGCAGCAAATGCTGCAAACCAGATCAGATGTCCTTCTAGTGCTGTTACTAGCAAAGAATGTCCAGAGATGGACAGGAACTAGTTATTGGACCTATAAGCTGAGATTTATTTTCTATACAGTGAGAAAATATCGATGTTCTTCTGTCAGGTATTAGAACGGTGATTATGGTGTAATAGATCACTCTGCAAAGTGTTTGATTTAATCCTGTAGCAAAAGAGCTTATTGTGAGCAGATAACCTGGCTGATGCGTTCATCCCGCAGCGTGGTATCACTGCAGAATTCTGTGACAAGCCTTGGAGTTAGAACAGGAAAGATTAAAAATAATCAAAACCCCACCCTGGTTGGGCAATGCCAGCGCTTCTTGTTTGTTGTATAAACTTACTGAAGCACGTTAGGAGGTGCTGTGAGTTGAAAGCGTGTAGATGTTCCGAAGCTATGAAAACTTCATGAATGCAAGCATTTTTCTCAAGTATAATTATAGTGAGGTGCACAAGAACGGCCTGTAAAGTGGGAAGCTTCTGTTACGAGGATGTCTTGCTATTCTACAGTGGTTTGAGAGTGCTAACAGGCTACTGGTGTGAGTGTGAATGTTTGACAGTCGTTGCTGATCAGCGTGGTTTAACTTCAATTTAGAAATGGACCGAGTCTAGTGATAAATCAAGTAAATGAATCAGTAGCAAAAGTGTTCTCGAACTGCTTTGCCAGGAGAGTTATGGGCAGATCCCTTTCTGGGGAGAAAAAAAAAAAACAAACCCAAAAAACCCAACTCTATCTTGGTCCTGATTGCTTCGTGGTTTGTTTCTTTTTTTCCATTAAAATAAAAATTCATGGATCAACAGCTGTCAAAAATTCTAAACTATTAGAAAGTTTGTGCCCTCTTTTTTAACAGCTGTAGAGGTAGTTCGTAATAATGTCTTTGAATAGTTGTATTGCTGGCCTTTTAGGTCTTGCCTACCTGCTCTTAGCAATTCACTGTTAGCTGTTAATACCTTAAGAGTATTTATGTGCATTTTAAGAGAAATGTCTTAATGAAATATGGATTTTGTATTTCATAGTTGTAAGTGCTTCTTTTGTTAGTGTTGTTTAAGGTTAATGTTAAATCTTCTTTTTAGGTTTGCCTTTACTTGTGCAGAGAACAATTGCAAGAACTATAGTACTTCAAGAAAGCATTGGTAAGGGTCGCTTTGGAGAAGTCTGGCGAGGGAAGTGGAGAGGAGAAGAAGTTGCTGTGAAGATCTTTTCTTCAAGAGAGGAACGCTCATGGTTTCGCGAAGCAGAAATCTATCAGACAGTTATGCTGCGGCATGAAAACATTCTTGGATTTATAGCTGCAGACAACAAAGGTTAGTGATACTATGAATTCATTTTGCTGATTGTGTGCTCTGTCAGAATAGATGGTAAGTGGAGGGGAAGAAAAAGCTGTGAGGATCCAATTAAGAGTAGCAAAACCAGAGCGTTTCAGGCCTTGGCAGGCTTTTCATAGGTTTAATGAAGGAGAAAAGTACACTTTCCTTTTTCTGGAAAACATGCTTTGTTTAAATCATTAAAAAAATGCCTGTTTAAAGAGGTATAATTTCTATAAGCGAGTTAAAACATTGGTTACATTTGGTATCAAAAAGGAGATGCCTTATCCTGTCAGCCCACACATCTGCTGAATACCTGTACTTCCCTAATAGCCTAATAAGATAGAGGTGTGGGACTGAAAGAGGTCACGTGTAATCCTGTTGTCTTAATATAAAGCAGGAGGTAGAGGATTAATTTTTAAGGCTGAGAGATGAGAAGTTACTCATTTAGAACTCCAAGTTGAGAAGAGATTGGAAAAAGGGAATTAATGATTTGTTCCTAGTATTAAAAACACTGTCCCTGTTTCCTGAAGCTCTCCTGGTAAGCCTTTAAGTATCCACGAAGAGGAGCAGTTTAACCAGTTTTCCAACTTGATTTGTTGCATTTTCAGTCAGATGAAAGTTTCTTGGGTTTTCTTGCAGTCCAGTTTAAGACACACAAATTTGGTAAAACCAACAAAAGCTTTGAAATTCTTACATTAAGGGGAGCTAAAATGTTATGATGTTTCATTCAGTTATTTTAATCCGAAATTACATGTTTCACCGCAAATGGCCTTTGGCTTTTTTGCAAAGAAAGCATTAACAGAAAATTCTGTCACCTTAGGGAGGAGTCAAGAATCCACGCACATCCTGTATTCTTGAGGGGCTCTGGGTTTTGTGGGAAATACCCAAATGGTTTTAGTGTAGTTGAAGTCTATATGTAAATAGATAAACTTGAAATTAATCTACGGATAATTTAAAAGAACTCTATCTACATAAATCTGTAGAATTGGAGCAGAACCCAAGAGGTTTTGCAGAACACTTCCCTCCTCTGGGAAAGGGTCAGCTGTAGCTGACCTCTTCCTAAGAGATGTTCATGCAGCTCGTTAACATCCAAGAGCTTGCATATCTACAGCGAACCAGGCAACTTCTTCCTGCACCTTATTATGCTTACCGTTAGAAACCACCTTGCTTTCATGCCTAAAGTTGTATATTAATAGCACCTGCGAGAGTTTGAGTTTGTTGTAATGGACCTAGTGCTGTATCTGGAGCCTGGGTTTAAAATGAGTAAAGCAGTTGCATTAAAGACATAAATGAAAATCCATCTCTGGAGAAGCCTTAGGTACTATGTCTCACTTAAAAGCATAAAGGATATATTGCAATACCTTAGCTATACTTTTTAACAAAAGCTATCTGTGGTTAAACATACCAGTCTCCCATTTTGCCCCAAACCCATAGATAGTTTGTCCCAAAAATGCACTTGAGTGCTGTGCAGAGGAGGTATGAGCAAGGTTTCCTAAATGAGTGGGTTCCTAAAATAACTTCCTGATTGCTGGCTTAGGTTCCAGATGCAATAGGATGAAATTCCATTTGGCTTGGTCATCTTTAGGTTCCTTGTAATATAATATAACATGTTATAAAATTGTTTCTTGTTACTGTTGTTAATATGCTGCACATACGAAGAAAAAAAATCCATAGTTGGTAGGTGATGCCATCATTTGAGGCTTTAAGACTTCATGGCAAGGCTCTTGTTTTCTTGGCAACTGGTTTATGAAAAATGGATAAAGATGTGTTTTGCAAACGCTACTATTCTTGACTGTTTTCTGACAGTATTGCTGTCTGAGCAGATGTGGAAAGCTGGATTATTTTTAACCCACCAATGCAGAATTCTCAGTATAACCTTCTGCATTCTCTCACGGAGGAAATTTGTACACACGGTTCTCTCTGGCTTAAGCATTCAGAAGTCCTGAATACTGAAGGAGGTTAATACTTCAGCTCTTGTTCAGAATACTCCAGGCCACCTGTATGCCATTAAATGGAAGAACATAGAGGGGAACCATTAAGGAGGTAGTTCTTGCAGTTTAGCAGGTGTGCCATCGTGGTACTCTGAAAAGGAGCAAGTGTAGACCTTATAGCAGCCTTCCAGTACCTGAAGGGAGCCTACAGGAGAGCTGGAGAGGGACCCTTTGTCAGGGAGTGGAGCGATAGGATGAGGGGTAATGGCTTTAAATTGAAAGAGGGGAGATTTAGATGAGATAATACAAAGAAATTCTTTCCTGTGAGGGTGGTGAAGCACTGGAACAGGTTGCCCAGAGAAGCTGTGGATCTCCATCCCTGGAGGTGTTCAAGGCCAGGCTGGATGGGGCTTTGAGCAACCTGGTCTGGTGGGAGGTGTCCCTGCCCATGGCAGGGGGGTTGGAACTTGATGATCTTTAAGGTCCCTTCCAGCTCTAACCATTCTATGATTCTATCACAACATGGCTTTAGAAACCAATGGCTTATAACCACCTATGAAGAGTTTTTCATTGTAGATGCTGGTGCTAACTGATAAAGGCTTATTTGGTGCCAGGTGCAAGGTGAAGTATTAGTTCACAACAATAATAGCTGTGGAGGACTTGCATCCGCTTCTCCCCAGGGCAGACTGCTGCACGCATTCAGGACTTAGTATCTGTGATCATTCCAGTGACCAAGCTGGAATGCACAAAGTCATTAGGCTGTAGGAATCCGACTCTGAGTCTGAGACCTTGCCAAGATGACTACAGAGACACGAGGAATTACTTGTGCATTCCCAGCCCGGTGCTGGCTGAAAGCTTTGGTGATCTATGGAGAAGAATTCTCAGGAGTAGGTTCTCGTGTGTCCGTCATCACTGCTGAGGACTCGTATCTCCTGACATGTAGTTTGGCCTGTAAATGCGGGCCAATGTTACGCTACAATTCTCTGCATTAATTAAGTCTGTCCTCTTAACGCAACTGCATGTTTCCCCCAACTGCTGGGGAACATCTGGCTGGCCATCGGAGTTGTGAAATGGGGGGGTGTGCCTTCAGGTGGAAGGGTGCATATATAGTTTAGAAAGCGTTTACAAGCAGAGATAGATCATTGAAGTCAGCGGTGCTGGGCTCAGATGGTGGAGTCAGAAAGCTTGTGACTGAGCTACTGTCTTCATTCCTTGTTCTGCTGCTGTTTAGACATTCCATGTGCCTTAATGGCACAGTCTCCTCCTCCTCTGCTTCCCTACAGCTGCGTGGTGTTCAGAAGGTTAGAGGATCTGGTCCAGTCTGTCTGCTTTCCTACCCCCAAATTTACAGGGATATGTAGTGTTCTGTCTGGCTAGCAAGCTGGTGTAGCTCTTTACTTAGCTAGGAGTGTGTGCTAACTTGTAAATACTGCTAGGTCGGGGATTTTAATTTCTGGGCCATGTGTTGCCTTGTTTTGAACCACCTAAACAGATAGTTTGGTTTTGGGGTGTTTTTTTTGTTTTGTTCTTTCTAACCTAGATGCTTAATTGTGAAACGTATCAGGGGCTGCTTATCTGCACTCTTCTACCAGCAGAAGAGCAGCGGCAGCAGCCTCTGTTGAGAGTGCTAGAGGTTTCCCTGGATTAGCTGTCTGTAGTCGTGTTACAAGTAAGGTGAAGTCTTGTACTGCACAATTTCAGGTAACTTTATGCACTAAAATGTTTTGACATCTCCATTCCTTGCCCTTAGTTGAAAGCTGCACTTCCCTAGGTGAAGGGTCTGTCCAGACTACCTTAGGTGGTAAGTAGATCCCCAAGAATGATGTTAGGCAATATCCTGGAGAGAAATGCGCAGAATTCATTCCTCTTGAGAAAAGTAATACTTGAGCTATTTATTCCTTTTGAAGCTCTGGCTTGAGCCTGAGAAGGAATTTGCCTGGAAGATCTTGCTAATCTACACAGCTGAAGTGCTTTTCATCAATTTATTCAGATGATTATCTCAATGTGATAGAGTCAAGCTGTTTCACTAACAAAGTATTAGTCCTCTTCCAGCCACAGCCAGAAGTGTTTTCCCTGAATATCTCATTTCTAAGAGTCTTTTAGTTATAGATACCATCTGTATCTGATCCTTTCACTGCTTTTTCCTGTGTTTTTGTTATCTGCATGCCAGAAAAGACTAATGTATCCCACTTTACTACATGACGCTAGAGAAGGCATGCAATTAGGCAGTTTCTGTAACTTCTTTTAAACATTCAGCTTACATGTCTGCAATTCAAAACTCTTTTACCAAGCAGTACTGTCACACCCTAAATAAAAAAAAAAAATCCAAAAAACTAGTGTTTAGCTTAAAAAAGGCATGTGCCGAGTCCAAATTTTTGTTAGTGCCAATGTGAAAAAAGCATTGTTCACTGAAGTTAATTCAGTCAATTCAATTTTCATCGAAACTGGATTACATATTTGATAAAGCAATTGTTATAAATTGCTCTCTTCAAGAGACAGCTTGTCTAAGGTGGATGTTGCTTGGACTTCACTAATGTTTTTCTCAACTGTAACTGGTCTTTCTAAGAACAAATCTGAAGGTTTCTTTAACAAAATTCGAAATTCTGAGTAGAACTGCAAAAGAAAAATCTCTACTTCTGAGTGATTTTGATGATCTAAAATACTGTCAAGTTTCTTACAAACAGATTAAATAGCTAATTAATCTCCTAAATAGGTTTCCAAGAACAGAGATAAATTTTTGTGATGTTTTTGAACGTTCTGAAATTGCTTGAGGTTCCTGGTCGTGGTGTGTGCATATGAACTAAATGAGGTTACCTTGGCTGTGTGTAGGGAAGGCTCATGGAAAGCTGTGTGTAATTACTGCTAAGTGCAATTACTTTTTCTTACCTGATAATGCAATTGCTGTGATTGAAAGCTTTGTGGCAGATGCCGTTTACTGTGCAGCCAAAAATACTTGGGGTCAGGTTAATTATTAATTAACTACTGTCAACAGTGCAAGAAGACTTAAGTTCATCATAACGTGTTCTGCTTAGGTCACTGAGTGAATGTGTAGCTTGCCAAATTTAGCAAGGTAAAGAAAATGCAGTAGGTCCCATCTAATAGCTGGATGTTGTGCTTATTGCTGCCTTTCAGCTTGTCTGTAATTAATATTATTCATGTGAGCTTGGATGTAATGCCATAGCTTCTTAAAATGTGTTTGGAGGACTGCAAACACAACATACAATGGGAAAGGGTCGTAACTCCTTTCAGAATGGATAGTAAGCTCAACTTTATATGTTCCCCTTTGGAAGGAGGGTAAAAACAGACTTAATATTTAAACTTGCAAGTAATAAATAAAAATGAAGTAGAAGGGTCTGTAATCAGAAGGATATTCTCTTCTTAGGTGCGCACCTAGAGTTAAGAGAGGGAAAAACTTCATGCAAAGACACAATCTTGATTCAAAGCAATGATAATTCTTCAGAAACTTAGTGACATTTTTTAAAGTTTGTTTAAACTCAATAGGTCTGGTAGACTACTTTAAAATAGATTACTTATTTCCCTACTTAATTGTTGTCTAGTGTAGTCGCCTACTGAAGTATTCCATTCATAAGAAACATGAGAAGAAATCAAATCCAGGACCAAGCAATGAGTGTGTACAGTGTTCATACCCAGGAGAGGGTTATTTCAGGTGATGTAGGGTCATAACTGGTGAAGCAGTGGAATAAAACTAAGTAAAGAAAATATTCTGAACTGATTAAGTTTATTTTGAACTTCTGCAGCTTTTTGGAGCTCCTTGACTTGTATTTGAAAGCAGCTTTTATATACCTGTGAACACATACCTGTTTCTAATGGTTCTGTAAAGCGGGTGCAGTGAAGCTAATACTGTTGGACTGACTTTTCAGAGACCATAATTCTCTCTGGAAAAAGTCACATTTAATAGTATGCGTAATTTCTTTTTTCATGGTATGTGATACTTCACATATCATGCTTGGATATGCGAAGCAACAAAAGAAGCAGCAGTCCTAACTATAAAATAATTGAAGATATTAGAAAAAGTTTAATTTCCTTTTTCTTTTATAAAAAAAAAAAGCTTAGGTATCACTTCTGTGGGCATATTATAAGAAGTTCCCACTGCAACAGCAGCTTTCTAACGTTCCTTTACAGGTTAGAACATTCGACTGCTTTATTTTGCCTGTTTAAATAAACAACTTGGTTGAGACTCTTCTCTGAATGTAGCAATGCAGAATTCTTTTTCCATTATGAGAATTGTTTAAATGTAGATTTTTATTTCTCTGCTCTGAAGCATTTGGTGATGTTTTAATTACCATTTAAATTATTTTTAATGGCATCACTGGCCTCCTTAGAAACGTCTAAGTAGAAGGGATGCTTGAAAGTTTTCCCACCGCCACCCAAGCTTATTTAAAGATGAGCACAAGTACTTATGTAAAGGTAGTTTCTGTCAATGCCTAGATGAAGCATTTTGTGCTGCTTTTCTGGGCCAAGCATGTTTCAGAACATTTATAATAGTAACTAATTTCTGAATTCACTTCTCTCCTTCCTATTCTTCCTATTTAGTTCTTGAGTATTTTGATGATCTGTAGGCACTACCACATAATGAGAGAGCTTTTTTTGGCTTGTGCGGAGTTTTCTCACTTGTTCTTAGGGAATAGGGGCTGTGTAATTCAGGATAGAAGTCCAACTGAGATCTTTTATGGAATAACTAGTCTTTTAAAGAGAGACTCTTCTACAGAAACACTTCTCAGATCTGCCACATGAGTTGTGTTTATAACAAAACAAAATTGGAAAACGTGTGTGGTGGCAGGATTGTTCTTCTCTTGGTGTATTTGTACTTCAGTCAAAAAAAAAACTTCCCCCCCCCTTGATTTGGATTCAGTTAATAGTCTCCTCTCTGTGGCTTGAACTTCAAGGTTGGTTGTTGGTTGTTTTTTGCCCACCGGTTTAATAATGTGAACAATTTAATTATCTGTTATTTATATGCCTTGAGAGATCTGCAAATGTATTATGGCCTGTCTTGTTCTTAATAGTTCAGTGAAAAATCATACAGCAAACTGGTTTTCTCATAATTGGTGTTTTTCATTCTCCTTATCCTTGTGCCTCCTGGAAACCTAAATTTTGGCCAGCAACTTAGAGGTCACCAGAGATGGGATTTGATTTTTGGTTTTGAAATAGTATGTCCAATTGCTGCTTGCCAGCTTCTGCTCCAAGAGGAAAAAAATCCACCAGCTGCTGGTAACTGGAAGTTGTCTCCCAGGCTAAGGCCAGGTTATGGGAAGACTGAGAGAGTTATGGGGCAAAGCTTGTGTCCTGCTTGAAAGACTTTTTTCTTTTTTTTCTTTTTTTTTTTTTTTTTTTCAATGGGTAACCTGAACAATAGTGTACTAGACCCATAGTGACAGTACTGGTTTTGCATCATGCATTCAGCACTGGTTCCCCCCAGGCAGAAAAGTAAGGGGAAGGCAGGGCCTGGCTAATATCCTGAATAGTTCACCTCGGAATCGTAGTGACGTCGACTTCCTGGGGTTTGTCTCTAAGTTTAAATAAAAGAATACTCGCTAAGCTGTTCCCAAAGTCTTGAGTGGTTGTCCCAGCCCTTACAGAGGCATTTAAACGTTATGGGGATGGAAGTAAAGATTTAAGAGTCTAATTGGCTGAGGTTACTGTCAAAACATAGTTTGTACTTCATAAGCGTTGTATAAAAGTGGCATGTATGGTTTGCTCGTCCTTCGTGTGTGTGGTATTCATACCCGTGGTGTTGTTTTGCAGACAATGGTACGTGGACTCAGCTGTGGTTGGTGTCAGACTATCATGAGCATGGATCGCTCTTTGATTACCTGAACAGGTACACAGTGACGGTGGAAGGAATGATAAAATTAGCTCTGTCCACTGCCAGTGGTCTCGCTCATCTTCACATGGAAATTGTTGGCACACAAGGTAATCTTACAACTGTTCACCCTGTCACCTGGAGAATACTGGGTTTTTTAAAAATGACACATACTCTCCCTACTATAATTGTTGTCCTAATTAGAGCATTGAATCTTTGCAGGGTGTAGTTGCTTTGCACATAGCCAGTTACTTGGCTGAATTCAGCACAGATACCCGAGTTAATCCCTTGTGGAGCTGAGTGAATTGAAAAATGTCTGGTTTGGATCTGTGATAATGTCTAAACAGATAGAACTTCATAATTTGGAGGGTGTTCTTACCTTCCTTTCTGTGGTATATCCAGGTTTTGTGATGTAACAATCCTTCCTACAAAACACCTATTAAAAGGCGCTAAGTAGTGGTGCCTGTAGTATCTTAACTTTGATTTGAGACAGCACTATGGGTCTATTTCCAGAGATACTAGAAGCCTTTGTGGCAAGTAGTATGTGAATGCAATAGATACTTAAAGGAAGAAGGAAGGGACAGTAGAATGGAGTAATACAGTAGATATTGAAGGCGCTTTTCTGCATAGCTCCAGTCCCCAGTGAATGATTTCAGGAGGTATCTTAATGTGCAAAAAGCAGCAGAACTAGAACGAATTCTGTAACTTCAAACAAAATCTGCACCAGGCTTAGAATAAAAGCAGTTATGTTTTTAACAGATGTGTTATTTCTATTGTGGTTGTTTTTTTTTTTCCCCCCCTTACAGGCAAACCAGCGATCGCCCACAGAGATTTGAAATCAAAAAATATATTGGTAAAGAAGAATGGAACGTGCTGCATTGCAGACCTAGGATTGGCAGTTAGGCACGATTCAGCTACAGATACAATTGATATTGCCCCAAACCACAGAGTGGGAACAAAAAGGTAAAACCATTGACCTGATGTGTTAGGCCACTTTTATAATAAAATGCCTTTTTTTTTTTTTTCTTGTCCCATAGAAGATTTTTATGGGTACGAACGCAAGCAGCAGGAAAATGTAAATACTGGCAGGTAGAGTTCCTGGGTACTTTCTTGTCAGACGGTAATTTATTTAGACCACAGGTGCTTAAAAAGCAGATTGAATCTTGGCATTTATTATTAGCATGTGTAAAAACTTGCAAAATATTGTGGGGCACAAGTATACATTTACCAGGAGACTTCATGAATGACCGTTTTGGAGACTTTACTCATATATTTATTCTTTTTGCCTTGTGTTGCATGGAAATGTTGCTTGCAGCCCGATCTGGAGTGTGAGACAGGATATTTACAGTGAAAGTAAAAAGCTGGATTTATTCCAGAGTGAAGTCTTTGTTGTAGAATGTACAAGGTGCAGAGTTTTGGACATGGGCTTTCGCGGGATCATCTTTTTGAGAGAAATATGAGAACTTAAAACAGCAGTCATCTTTGTCATATAATACATAAATAGAATTGTCAATGCATGAGTCAGTATACTCCCTTTCTTTTAAAGGCCTACTTCTGAATTTGGAAATATGGGTTTTTCTTGTCCTCAAAAGAACTCAGAGCTGTTCAACTCCATCAACACAAGTGCAATTAAATTTATTACCTGTAATTTATCATTGCTGGACTTTCAGATAATAATAAGTGGAGGCTATCCTGAAGAGACTCATTTCCTTTAATCTGTGCAGCTATGCAGCACACAGGGATGGCAGCACTAACACTGAGCCACAGCAACGGAGCTGTGTGATGTGGGCAACTCTTTGTCCTTTTGAGGCCTGCAGGTTCAGTGGTCTGGCAAACTGAAGTTTGGATGCCTGTCACGGAGAAATGTCTGGAATCACCTACAGTCCAGTGGTTCAGGGCTGTACCTGATTAACTTCAGCAAATGCCCTAGCAGTATTTGAGAAAATTCTGTGTTTGTGTTGCCCGATCTCTAATCCATACATAAAAATGACTGATTTTATCTCTCTCTTTAGTAGTGATACTGCAGGGGGGCGGAGGGGTGTGCTTGGGGTTTTACAATGAACTAGGATGCCCCTTTAGCTGTGGCTTTTAGGAAGAACCACCCCCCCCATTTTATTTTTTTAAGGCTCGGTGAACAAAAGCTTTCAGAAGATGTACTGAAAAATAATTTTACTGACAGTTATGTTGCTGAAATTACTTTATTCTAAAGCTCTGCTACACGCGTCCTTTGTCAACTTCAAAAATACCACACAAATGGTCAGATGAGATTTATTTTCTGAAGTACTAGATTACAAAATACTGGGCATTATTCCTTCTCAAAATCTGCGGTGATCGTTGGTAGTAAAACAGCAGAGTACTTTAAATTTGCAGTGACAAATACCAGCTGTGTGCAAGGTGTATACCAGGTGTGACTTGGTCTTTTGTACTAGCCCTGTATGTGAAAAATGACGTGCAAATCAGTTACTTTTAGTCTAGTCTTTGGAGAAAGCATCCTTTTAGCTGTGTCTGTGGACCCCACTTGGAAGATCTCTTCTTGTGTAGGTGCTATTAAATTGCTTGTTCATCTGCCTTATGCTTCTTCCCAAGGGTAAAGCCGTAGCAACTAAGTCCCTTTCCCATTTTAAGGACATTAATCACTTTTACCCCTCTGAAAATTGTTCATTCTCATAACAGGCTGGCCCCTCTTCCTCCATCTTCTGTGTTCTTCGTTAAGTAACTCGGCAACTCTGGTTAATTTTTCATAATGAAGTTCAGATCTTACCTGTTTAATGACAGTTTGAACTCTCATCGATTGCCACTGCTGGTACCTCTTCTGCACATGGAGGCTCTGGGTGCGAGTTCAGGGAGACTTGTCTAAGCTTATATTTTTCCGATGATTGTCTGTTGAGATAAATGTGTGGTCTGGGAAGCCAGCAAGACTGGTTCTTGGGTGATGATCTAGGTGCTGAATCAGACTGACGATCCTTCTCTCTGACTGAGTGAATCTTTCTTTCTTTTCTGTTCAGAGGGTTAGTTTTACCAGATGGTGTGAATTGTACGCTGTCACAGCTCAGCCTGCAGCATAAAGCAGGGAATGTGAGCTCAGGGAATGTGAGCTTTAAACTGAGAAGGAGATAAACTTGCCTCAGGGAGCATGAGAGGGATTCTTAAAAAAAAAAAAAAGACTAATTCTTTTTTTTTTTTTCCTTTCTTTGAGAAGTGTAGCCCAACTGTTACATTTGGTAGTCCAAATAGGCTGTGTTTAAAAGAGGTTTGGCTGTGAATTCCAGCTGAACGTGGATGCTTTTCTGCAGTTTGCCTAAACGGGATATGAGCTGTGATAAATGTGATACGATTCTGGCTATGCTTGTGGAGAACAGGCTTGGTGATGGGAGTTGTCACACTCAATGTGTTGCGTACAGGTCCTGGTTGATGACACCAAGCTCCCTGTATGCTGTATAAGAAATTTAGGCAACTAGTACAGAGCTTTTGGACTAAAAGGGGTGGGGAAGAGGTCAGTGGGCACCTGAAGTTTGGCACAGCCGTGCCCAGCATAATTGCAAACTGCTTTGTAGACTTACCCTTTCATTCTCGGAGGGTACTTAGCTGCTGACCTTCTTCAGAAGGTCAAAATTAGTCTATGTAGAATAGTTCTGTCCAGAACCTAAAATACTGTTTCCCACAAGCGATGCATTTCCAATATATAAGCTGAGTCTGATGGCCGTGCGATGCCGAACCGGCTCTCTGCACTAGATGACCTACTTGCCTTTCGCCTCTCTTCTTCCAGCAATAATCTCTCAGGCTTTTTGAGCAGTCGGTCACCGTTCTGAGTTATGGAAGCCAAAGCCAATGTAAATGCATTGATGGAGGATCATGGCAAGAGGTCAATTTGCTGATAAATTCAGTCGAAGTCACATTTGGGGGGGGGGGGAGGGGGGATTTTTTTTCTTTTGAGGCTGTCAGTTCAGCTCCATTGCCACACTCGGGCCTCTTATAGTCTTTTGTGATAAAACCCTTGTCCTTAGGATGCTTTACAGAAACTGAGGCAATCTCCTTTACTGCTTGTTTAAGTGATTCTGGCTGACAGTCTCGCAACGCGATTGGGGTTTTTGGTTTGGTGTTTTTTCCAGCTCCATCACTCTTGCCATCCCCATGTGATCTTAAGACAGATCAATTATTCTTTCTCGACCCAGCGCTGATCACTGTACTGTCAAGTACATGAAGTAGCATAAAAAGATTATCCAGCAATGCAAAATCCTTGGAAAACGTTAAAACACTCACCACAATCTTGCATTCTTGATTAAATAGTTTTTGATATGGGTGGCCCAGAATAATTTGAGCCTTGTCCATATCAAAGATTTTGACATATGTAAACCATTCCATTCGATAAATGCTGTCAAAGTAAACCTTTATGTTCATCTTCAGACAGTTGTCCTCTGCTTGTGCTGGGTTATCACTTGGGAATTTACATGCCTGTACAGAGCTTAAGGAGAAATCTCATGTCGGCAACCCTTGGTGAAGTTCTGGACTAACGGTTGTGGTTTTGCTCTTCTGTTGATAGCCCTTGCTTCCTTCTGTGGATGTCCTTTCCATAAGACACAGTAGCGCTGAGAGGGTTCTGAAAGGTCTGGTAATCCTGTAATTTATTTTAAGTAGTGTGTATTGTATTCTGCCTACCACCACTGGTAGTAGGGAAAGAAAATCCCAGTATTACGTTGATTAAGTGCAGTTGTGCAGAGGCTTCTGTGGCTGTTCCAGAGGTTGAGCTATTGCATAGATTACTGGAGTGGGATACAATTGTCAGGCGTGTTTATTTTTTTTTATCAGTTAACTGTGCTCTCCTAAGCCCCGGTGTCATTGTTTGCCCGCTTTGTTAGCGTGTCACCTTGAGATTGATGGGGCAGTGACGTGGAGAAACGCTCTGCTGAACATTACATGTTGGATTTAGCTGCCGGAGCTGTACCAGGTTGAGGGAGCAATGCTACAACGGATGTTGACTGCGACAGCAAATACCATTCATTCCTTCCTTCCAGCAGCCGGCGGGCATGGTGCTGTCAGTAATTCTCACGGTGCGGTCCACGCTGACATTTTGCTTGATGTTCCCACATTAGGCCTAGTCACTAAACAAGGTACCAGTCACTTGGATGCCATGCCAGTTTTCAGTCCCCCTTGTCCTCAGTTGAAAGTCTGTCACAGATTTTTTTTTTTTTTTCTATCCCAGAAAATGTTGATAAAGTAAACTTTTCTTGTGAGCACACTTGTTAATGTGTGACCCAAATAGGACTTACTATTAAAAAAAAAAAAAGCCTGGCATGGTTTATGGTGGTACTTACAGTCTGTATGATGGAGAGTCAGTTACCGCGGTGGTAGGGAGGCTTTGTTTTCAAGGAATCCTTAACAGTGCTTGCTTTTTTAACCAGCCTTTCATGTCTATTCCCTCTCTAGTTCTGCTAGGGAATGTAATAAGTGGCTGCTATATCTTGGCAGATTCCAGGAGCTGGGTCTTCCTCCTGCCTGGCCTCTGGAGCCCAGCCTGATGTGTCTAAAGGGTTGGGGGCTCTCTCCATCCCAAGCCCATGGATGTGGCTGCTGCTTTCTTGCTTGGGATTCAACCAGGACTGAGGCTGGGTATACACAGACACATACAGTACTGGCAGGGCTGATGACACGGATCACTATACACCATGTGCTGTCTTCAACACCCGCGTAGAACACTGTCAGAACTTGTATAAAATATAAGTATAGATGGCCAAGTCACAGAATGATATGGGGTTGGAAGGGACCTCTGGAAATCATCTAGTCCATCCCCCCTGCCAAAGCAGGTCCACCCACAGCAGGTTGCACAGGAACGTGTCCAGGGGGGTTTTGAACGTCTCCAGAGACGGAGACTCCACCACCTCTCTGGGCAGCCTGTTCCAGGGCTCTGCCACCCTCACAGGAAAGAAGTTCCTCCTCATGTTTAGGTGGAACTTCTTATGTTCAAGTTTGTGCCCATTTCTTCTTGTCCTATCAAGTCTCCTTTCTTCTCTTCAGCCGATCAGGATTGAACTTCATTACTGAAGTAGCCTTCTGTAGCCTTACAAGCCCATGCATATTTATGAATCCCTCAACTATCATTACAACCCTCAGTGCGTCTAATGTCCCCTTCCGTGCTCCACAGGTCTCATACTCACTAGCTGGGCTGGGTTAATGCGCAATAGCACACCTACGTGCCATGGGTTCCCTCAAATACCAGCACAGGCTCTCCCCCTGTCAGACATCCCTGCCTGGGCCACCTCTTTGCTGGCTAGACCAGCTTGAGGTTTGCTGGTGAATTACACCCATGCGCACCTACCACACATACTGCGTTTGGGGAAAATAGAAACCTTCCTTCCCACCCCAGCAGCTGGCATCTAAGGCACGTAGACCTTAAGACGTGTGACTCCCGCTCCAGTTGCTGGTGCTGAGTGGCCCTGACTCTGCTTCTCCCATCCCAGTTCTCCCCTGTAGCTGGTAGGTGTAAGCATGATTACACATACTGTGTAGCCTGTGACCCATGGTCCCACTTCAGGGGCTGAAGCAGAAACCCTCATTTGCTCCAGCTGCTGGCACCAGGGGTGCCTTCACCCACTTTCTGACTGCAGTTGCTGGCCCAGGATTCATTCACACTGGTTGCCCCACGGTAGCTCCAGATGCATCCTCTGAAGACCTGTGAACATGTTCTCCTAGGATCCGCAGTTCCCTTTCCCAGCTGCTGGTGCTGAGACCTGCTTCTCTCCAGTTGCTGGCACCTCAGGCCCAAGGGCAGCTTCATCCCTGGTCTGACTCCAGTTGCTAGCCCTGAATTCACTTCTGCCTGCCTCCGGCTGCTGGCATGGAATCCTTGGAGCACGTGTGCACCTGGGTGAGATTGCATGGAAAGATAGTCAGGATTTAATGAGAAGGTAGGATGCACTGGGGTGAGCTGGTGCAGGGCTCGGTCAGACAAGAAGAGTGACTGGCAGCTGTTTATGCAACTGGCTCCTTTGATACTCTTTTTTTTATCTGTTGCCTCACTGTTGTTCCTCCCGGTTACCCTTCTCCTGAACATTCCTTGATAAGCGTTATGTAGTCCCAGAGGCCTCCCTTGAATATCCACAATCTTCATGTTCCTCTTGTTTCCCACTTATTACCAGTTACAATGTCCAGGCTGGCCCTCTCTAAAGCTTTGCCTGGAGCTCCTTACTAGCCTGTCACTTAGCCACCGGAGACTTTTGGTCTTTGTCATGGTCTCTGTTATCTCATGTCTTACAGATTTATAGCTCTATTTGTTTATTATTTCACATTTTACTTATTCCCCCTGTTCCTTTGATTGTTCCTCTCGGTTTACTTATTATCCCTTTTGCAATGAAAGGTCTTTGATTGGATAACCTTAATGAAGCAGATCTTCCTTTGTCTCCTTTTCCACATAAATATTTTAAATTTGGGGTTGAGCTGATTCGTATCACTGAACTTTCTCTACAGTATTTGTGAAATCAAATGTTTTCTTTTTATTATTATTTCAAATAGGTACATGGCACCTGAAGTTCTAGATGATTCCATAAACATGAAACATTTTGAGTCATTCAAACGAGCAGACATCTATGCAATGGGATTAGTGTTTTGGGAAATAGCTCGGCGATGTTCAATCGGTGGTACGTGGCAATCTTTACAAAATTGGATACCCTAAGCAGTTATAAGTAACTTACAGAACCTGAATAATTTTTGAGTAAACGCTTTGCTCTAAAAATGGTGCAAGGTAACAGCCAGTACGTCTCGGACTTTGTCATCGTTTACAGGATTATTCGACCTCTCTGTAAATCGATGAACCATACCTGTTGGAGAAAATAGGAACTACCCTTCTCTATATTAATTTTTCCAAAAATCTTTACATAGAGGGGAGAAAAGGGTGATGTTAAATGTCCTTGAGAGCAAGGGACGACCATCACAAGCAAGGGCTAGCTAGAATGTGTTTGGATGACACCCATACCTTGTTTAAAATAAAGCATGCTATTATAAATCATACGCTTTCAAGAAGTGTCTTTAGTATAACATATGAAAGATTCGATATAGCTTCCATCTTTTCTAAATATATAAGTTCACAATTAAAAACTCAAGGGTAATGTAAATGCTCCTAAGGTATGGTTAAGGATTCTTTTTTTTTAAATTTATTTATCAGTCATTGTAATGTCATTTTTTAAAAAAATGAAAACCAGAAAAGAAAATGGTAGGGTACTGATAAGGAACACAGTAAAAAAATGAAGTATATGTAATTTATTGTTAACTAAAATAAACTTATTTTCAACCCATTACAGGAATCCACGAAGATTACCAGTTGCCATACTATGACCTCGTTCCTTCAGATCCTTCTGTTGAAGAAATGAGGAAGGTTGTATGTGAGCAGAAGTTAAGGCCCAATATTCCAAACAGATGGCAGAGCTGCGAGGTATTAACTAACCTTGCTAAAGCTACTTTAACGGACACCGGAGCTTTTATTGATTTCAGCGGTTTAAAAATTGTGCTGCTTGTTGAAGGGAAAAGGGTTGCTTCTACGAGAACTTCATTTCATTCTGATCACTGTGGTTTTATTGAGTGTTATTGATCCTTAGGTATACATCGATATTTAATGTAATGTCACAAAAAATTAATAGATAACCCTGCACGGAGGATTCTAGGATCCCTTCCTGTGAAGTGTAGGTGACGCTAATGTAAATTAAAAGCTAGCCTGATTTATATTATACAGGCAGCATCGTTGCAAATCAATTTTGCAACTGGGGGTGGTACTGGGTTTGGCTGGGATGGAGTTAACTTTCTTCACAGTAGTTTGTAGGGTGCTGTGGTTGGGATTTGTAACCAAAACAGTGTGATAGCACAGCCGTGTGTTTAGCTGCTGCTGAGCAGTGCTTACACAGCTTCAAGGATTTCTACGTTTCTTATTCTTGCCCACTGCCCCCCTGCTCCTTGAAGGAGCGGAGCTGGTGGTTTCATCTCAGTACTCCGCCAGCACAGCACTGCTGCTTGTTGGGAGACAAATGGTATCTTCAGCAGTGCCGTGCTGCCTCACGGGAACGCTCGCTTGGAACTAATTCAGTCAAGGATCGTTGCCCTGTCATTGTGTAGTAAAAGAATATCCTACAGACTTGCCAAAATAATATGTGCCTTTAGGAGTTTGCATCCAAAGCTGTGGTGGCTTCAGTACTTTGTGTGTCTCGGGGTTTGTACTCCGTAGTGTACTCACTGAAAGATGGACACGGTTATTAAGAAGCTGAGACTCTAAGCCAAAGACTTAGCACTTAAGAGTAAGAGGTTGATGAGATACGGTGTACTTCAGATGGAAGAGGGAGCCGTGTTGCGGCATGTATGAAATGAATACATGGGTGAAGGCGTGAGGTCAGGGACTGGGCAAGAGAACACAGGGAAGAGAAAGGCAGTGATACACACCAACAGACTGTGGTGGTGTTTTCTTAAATGCTGCCATTCCAATCCTGCAAACTTGCTTGGCAGCTCGATGTAATACAGCTTTGAGTGTAAAATATTGGAAGGTAGAGCTATTACTTTTTCATCTTCAGTTGTTGTTATTTGCATTGTTGCTTGCGTAGCAGCATTCACAGATTTCAAAGAATGGCTGTTTGAAGGATAAAAAGACTCCAGAAATTTTCAGACTCATTACAGAGCTTCAATTTGAGGAAGTCGGCTTGATAAACTTCTAAATTGCTATACGTTGGACTAACTCCTTTAAAAGTAATTTGTGACTGAAGGAAGTGGTTGAGTACATTCCCAGCTACACAGTGGTTGGGAATACAAAATACCTCCTGACATATTACTGCTTTTCAACTGGAGGCACGATAAAAAGTGTATTTTTGTCTAATGCAAAAATTCAGAAACCACAGCTCCTAATTTTTATCAAAATAATTGTTGCATGGGCTGAAATTCTGCTGAAAAATACTAGTTTTGTTTTATAGCATTTGAAAGCATTTTATTTTTCTGTAAATGAAGTAAGAGTTTGAGGTGTTTTTACGCAGCTGTAGTACTAGTAATAGACTTCAGAATGGTATGAAGAGGCTGAGGCAGGGCGGAGGTTCCGTGGGCTCCGCTGGAACAGCAGTACGTGTAATTACTTGTCTTTCTTTTGCAGGCCTTACGAGTAATGGCAAAAATTATGCGGGAATGCTGGTATGCCAACGGAGCTGCTAGGCTGACGGCTTTGCGCATTAAGAAAACGTTATCGCAGCTTAGTCAACAGGAGGGGATAAAGATGTAATCCTGGATTTGCTACAGAAGAAAACTGTAAAAAAAAAAAAAAGAAAAAAAGAAAAATTATCCCTATCTGCACCAGAGTGGCGTGTTAAGAAGGTCAATTGTTCTACCTCACTGGGGGAACAGAAGGATATTGCTGCCTTTTAGTACTTCATAGGAACGTCACTTGTTAGGATTTTTGTGGACGTGCTAAGCAGTTGTGTTGGGTCCTTTCTGTGCACTATGAACCTCTTTCCCAGGTTACTTACAAAACATCGTGTAGCCTAGTTTTATTTTTATTAACCTATAATTATTTTTTTTTTTATTATTTGCAAAGTTGATAGCTGGTCTTAACTTCTAGTTAACTGTGCTACAAATAGGAGGTCACTTTTAAAATGGAACTGGTTGGCTGTATTCTAGAGTGCATTGATGGCTCTTGTAAGCAATTTATTCCTGGCTGGTACATTGGCTGTTCTGAACCACTGTCACAGTTCTTTGATTCAGATTGGGAATGTACTGTTGGAATATACTTTGCTAGCTATTACGTTAGGATATCTTTTGGACTCTTAACCTTGATTTACAAATTGACCTCATTCAGTTGTGGGAACATAATTTATGCAACTAGACTTTATACGTGATTACTGGGGGGTTTTTTTCCCACTTTTTCAGTACCTTACATTACCTTCAAAATAGATTGTATTACACCAGTAAGTGCCGCTTTTGAGTCTTTTAATGCGAAACAGTAGGAGCGTACAAAGCCTATGGTACTTTTGGTTCCAAAAATGCAAGTTAAAAATCAACTGTTCCTTTGCGTAACAAAGCTCTAACTCGGACTCGTTTCAGCAAGTGAGTACATAATTCGTGGAATACCTTTAATTTTACCAAAATCTGACTCTTTAAACCACTGTAGGAGTTTTAAATAGTGTAAGCTAGTAAATTCACTGTCGTATTTTGTAATTAAGTCATGAGTCATAATTATATATAAGATTTATCAAGCGGTACTTCTAAAATGCTTGAAGTACCTATCTACTTCAGAAAAGTAGCAAGAGGAGTAAAATGCTTTTAAGGAAGATCTTGCTCCATTAAATCAAATACGAAAAGCATGTTTTCTGTGCAGTTCTGCAGAGTCAAGACTCAAAGAACAATATTTGCAATTAAATGAGGATTAAGTGCACCTGTAACTAGGGAGAAGTTATTTGGGCTTTTGTACTAGAAAGTTCAAAGCTGCTTATAAATCTTACGTGCATATATATATTTTATTTTTTTTTTGTGTGCCTCATACACAGAAAGTGGTGAGCTGTAGAAAGCGGTGAGCTGCAGGTCTTCGGATACAAATACGAGGGGATTCCAGCAATCCCCTTCCTGCTTACAAGAACAAAGCTTACGGTGGTTTGTGTTGTCGTAAGAACACAGCAGAATATGCATGGCTTTAGTCAAGATTCGCCTGAGATTTTAAGGATGTCGCAAGGTTTTTGCAAACTTCTTCAGAAATTGAATTGCCTCCCACCCAAATGTACAACTTCTGGAGGAGACTGGGAGGATTAATATGGAAAATTCTCTTTATAAAAAAACTGCTTGTTACCAGAATTATTTATAATTTTTTTGTCACATTTTTAGGAAGAGTCTGGTTGACCTTTTGGTCAGTGATGCCCAAAACGCTCAGCAGTATTTCACTAGGTCTGTGTGCCTGGTAATTAATATGCCACCTAACGTTCTTCTCTCCGGAACCCATCAGTATCCATCCTGTCACGCCACACAGAGGACAACCTTAACTCTGCTTCCTTGTCATTCTTCAGCATGGAGCCCGCTGAGAGTTTTCACAACGCCGGTAGCAGTGGCAGGGTGGTCACTAACAGAAGCGTAGTCGAGATTGTGTTCCGTGGTCTGATGGACGGCAGCTGAAGCAGTAAAACGGGTGGGTAAGAAGAGGCTGTAGAGAAGACGTAAGACTGAGCCAAGCGCTAAGGTTTTATCTTGGCTAAGTCTTACATATTGCCAGATTCTTAGTGCTTGCTTGGAGATAGGTGTAAACGATGTGGGAATTAGGAATCTTCAGAAGTTACACTGCAAGTAATGAAGTGCTTTATTCAACCACCTTTGTGGATGAGTTTACTTATACTGGAAGATGGCATCCAGGAGATGAGATTAAAAATAAGAGAAGTTCTTAGAAAACAATAGGGTTTAAACATACGTACATCTGTCACACCTATGCTTGTTTGGCATTATCTGACCAGTCAGGCTTGTGTGCCTCAGGCCTCTATCAATCAAAGCTGGATCGAAAATGACTTCATGTAGGTATTTTAAATAAACTGTGCCTCTGTGCGAATGGAGAGCTGTGCGCCACAGAGTTCTTCAGTTATGACTGTTCTAAAGAAATGATTGACTATAACTCCCAAATCTATCTACTGGCTGTGCATCTCTAACAAGTTCTATGGATCTAGACAAATATTTAAAGGAAGCAGGTCAGCATCAAAGTAGAACTTACTGTATCTCCCTACTAATCTGAAAGGCTTCCGATTTAAACACTTACTAACTTTGTTAAATTTTGAGTTTTTCATAAGCGTACCTGGATCTTTACCGTAGATACCAGTGGTCTGGTTCATACTTCAGAATCATCAGGCTCCTGGCACACGTCGGATCTTTATAATAATCTTGATGGTAACATGGGAGAGCTTCCAATATAATTCATCAGATAATTTCATTAGTGGCTTTTTGAGCACCTACAAAACCTTATCACCCTAACATTTGGTTTCCTAAAAGAGAACCTACAGCAGGTGCCTGGCACGCAGATCCATCCAGTCAGCTGCACGGTGGTTTGTTACATCTGTCCCATCCTTATCCTCCTGAATTGCTAGCAACTATTCGTACGTTGTTCCAATTTTTTTCACTTTATAAGAGAAGCTTGCAAAAACAAAGCCCAGGAAGGATGCTTGATAAGGGCGTGTGACATCAGGAAGGTTGTTTTGGGTCAACCTCGTTCGTATTGGAATGCAGAACAGGAAAATTCTGAATAGAGCTATATGTATCTTCGGTTCTGACACCACAACTTCAAGCTTTGTTCTTCTTTTCCATTATATAAACTGAACACCTTTTACAAAGGCTGTGTCTGTATATATTATGTAACTTTAAATGTTACCTGTGTAAGATCATATCTTATATATATGGACACAGGTACACATAAGTATTTTTTAAATTAAGATTGTAATATCACCAGATCTGCTCTTGGAAATCCAGGGGGACCAAAATATTTTAGCATTCAAAATATTAATTTTGTATCATTTCAAGTATATACCAAAACAGTTTCTGATGAATACTGATGCAAATGTTTATTGTAAATATTACATACATTATACATTCACTTAAGTTTTGTGGATTTAATCAAGTTGAGATTTTAGTAGCGTTGAAGCCTCAGTTTGGTTTACAGACTTGTGACCGGGTGGATACGGACGTGGAGAACAAGGAGCATTGGAAACGTTCTGATGCCCGAAACGTTGGGGTTTTTTTTGGAATGCTGGAATTCTTCAGGGACCTTCCAACCTTAAAAGCTGGAATTCTGGGATGTTTCTCAAGCTGATTTTTCCAAGTATGGCACAGTGTCACCCTCCAATGGTTCCACTTGTAATCCTAAGAAGGACTTTGTATATAGGGTAAAGACGTTGGGATTGACTGTTCGGGGGGCATGAAGATGTCAAATGAAATAAGAGGCTATTTTATTTTTTTCAGTAAGGGTTCCGAGTGTGATTGCCATGAAATTCACCTTTTAGTTACTTCCTTGTTTATATTGTGCCATTGAAATGATTGCAAGGTGTTAAGCATTTTGTGTGTTTTTCTTTTTTTTTTTTTTAAAAAAAAACAAAAAACAAGAAACAAAAAAAAATTCACCATATCAGTTGCTTTAAACTCAAATTACCTCTTAAAAGACCAAGGTACATTTACCTCATGTGTATATAGTGTTTAATGTTTTTTCAGAACATTCTCCAAGTTTGCAGTTCCGTGTTTCTGGAAATATGGGTATTACTAAATTTCACAACTTCAGCGGTACTAAATGTATTCCCTGGTGCCCCAAAACACTTTCACTTTTCTGTCTTTTATCGTATTAGCAAGTTTGCTGCTTTGTCACTGTAGCACCTGCCGTTACGTAGCTGTGTGGATACTGACTTGTAAATTTTCCTCTTTTGGGATGATTTGAGGATTCTGTACAGATGAGTGTCACTTTTTTAAAACCTTACAAAACTGTGCATTTCCCTTACATTTCTGAAAAATATGTATTGTATTTGTAGAGTATACATTTCAATGGATTGTAAATAGGACAGTAGGAGAGTGGATGCTTATGTTAAGTGCTAACACTACAGTAGAGAGATTAAAGCAGTGAAAATAAATAACTTTTTTTTTTTTTTTTCCCCCCAAAATGCCCGAGTTGTCTTCCTCTGGAAGACGCTGCAGGTAGGTGTGGGTTTGGGTGTGATGTTATTACCCGGCAAAATGTGGGTTTGCTGGGAATTCTTTTCCTCGGAAGGGATTTCTGATGGTGTAAAAATGATAAAAGGGTTTGGTGGTGCTGAGGCAATCCATCTCCTGCGCCGTACAGATAATCATAAAGTGCCTCATCTTCCTTGGGATTGTAAGTGTGTCTCTTGCTGGTGTCTCTGATCTCTTGGACAAAATAACTACTGACAAGGTGTTCCTTCTCCCCGTTTATGTAGAAGTAACGGTGCTGCTGAGGACTTCAGGCTGCTTAAACATCTGACCTCAGTCCATCACCCAACAGGAGGGAAAATCAGCTGGTGTTGGAGGAGATTGGAAATGTAACACCAGTCTGAAACTTTAGATTGGAAATGTAACACCAGTCCGAAACTTTTTGCACGGAAACAAAGGAAGGTGAAGATGTAGATACAAAAAAAAAAATTGTCTTCCCTTTGCCTAACTCTGTGTGCATCCATTAATTTTGACTCAGAAATGACCAGACTGATTTACCAAAAAGCAATTCTTCCAGCAAACTCTTTCTTCAAAATGGGGAACCTGAAGGTGTCCAGGGAAAGCCGAAAGCTGTGTCGAAATGTTGTATTCCCGTTTAAACTCTTACAGGAGGGATGATCATTTGGCTGAGAATGTGCCTCTCTCCCATGAGTGGCTAAAGGAAGGCTTCTCCTACCCCTGCAAGCAACCAAAATTCAATAAAATCACGAGTATTTCTCATACATCTCCTAGAGGAGGAAATCTATGGCCTGAAAATGGTACGGTAATGTTGCTGTCTAACAAGCCTTGTTTGTGTTAAATAGTCTGTGTTTCATGCTTAGAGGGACTAAACCTAATAACTGAAAATCCACGAACAGCAAAGAACTGTTTGCTGGACCAGAGGAAATGGTCTGAAGTTGTGGCAGGGGAGGTTTAGATTAGCTATTAGGAAGAATGACTTTACTGAGAGGGTGGTCAGGCACTGGAACAGCCTGCCCAGGGAGGTGGTGGAGTCGCCATCCCTGGAGGTATTTAAGAAAGGTGTAGACATGGCACTTCAGGGCATGCTGTAGTGCCTGAGATTGTTGGTTTGTGTCTGTTTGTGGGTGGGGTGGAGGTGTTTGGTTTGGTGTTGGTGTTCTGGGATTTTTTGGGTGTGGTGTTTTTGTTTTTTTTTTTGTTGGTTGGACTCGATGATCTCAAAGGTCCCTTCCAACCAAGAAGATTCTGTGATTCTGTGAGTGTCTTAGACGTGAGGACGTTTTAAGATGGTTTTAGAGGAGATGCTGAATTCGGGTGGTCTGCAACGCTGGCCTGGATTACAAGTCAACCTACAGAGTGGCAGACTTCCGGAGTTGTTACTCAATGCTCTTACGAGCTTGCTTTATCGAGCTGTGATGTTTTAACTGGTACACACAGTGGGGGAAGTGCGTATTGTAGGGGTGCGCTGTCACTGTTAGAGACATCCGGGTGAGCGCTGGTGGGGTGGGATTCTGTGGGAGGGCTCTTCAGGCCAGCGACGGGCTTGGTCTGTGTGTCTGCGGAGCCTCATCAGTTAAGAGACGTGTGGAAGGTTCTGTTGGTTTGCTTGTACTGCTTGGAGGAGGTCTTTGTCTTGGAATTCGTATAAGCTTCATTGTTTTGTTGGAGGAGAGTGACTAAACTCTTGTGCTGCAAATCCCCCCTCCTGAGGTGATGGGCTGCTGCGGTTTTATGAGTCTTGTAATTCTGCCTTGGGGTGGTTGGAGTTCTTCCCACGTCTTCCACGTTGGAAAAAAATGTAGGCACAGCATTTCCTCCTTTAACTGGGCTAGACTGCAAATAAAGTGCCCAGAAGTCCCCAGGGAACCCGAAGCCTTGAGCCTTCAAAAAAACTTGAGAGGTTTTTTTGAAAATAAGGTTTTAAATCACAGAATGATATGGGGTTGGAAGGGACCTCTGGAGATCATCTCATCCAACCCCCCTGCCAAAGCAGGTCCACCCACAGCAGGTTGTGCAGGAACGTGTCCAGGCAGGTTTGGAATGTCTCCAGTGATGGAGAGTCCACCACCTCTCTGGGCAGCCTGTGCCAGGGCTCTGCCACCCTCACAGGAAAGAAGTTCCTCCTCATGTTTAGATGGAACTTCCTGTGTTCACGTTTGTGTCCATTACGTCTTGTCCTGTCCCTGGGCACCACGGAAAAAAGACTGGCCCCATTCTCCTGACACCCACCCTTTAAGTATTTATAGGCGTTGATCAGATCCCCCCTCAGTCTTCTCTTCTCCAGACTAAAAAGACCCAAGTCCCTCGGCCTTTCCTCATCAGAGAGATGCTCCAGGCCCCTAGTCATCTTCGTAGCCCTTTGCTGCATCCTCTCCAGCAGTTCCCTGTCCTTCTTGAACTGGGGAGCCCAGAACTGGAGACAGTCTCTGTGTTAGTAGATCCCATGTCTCTGAGATGTAGTGGTACCTGAAACCAGCACCTCCCTTTTGAAAAGAAAAAAGGCAGAGTGAGCTGGGCTCACAGGGTCCTGTGCAGGATTGCAGTGTTTATTGGTATTAAAATAGGTGTATGGAGATGAACATCCAACATCTATGAGATGTGGTTCAAATTAGCTCAATTAGGAAACTGCAAAGAGTTCTCCGCTTGTCAGTAGCATAAAGTTTGTGGAAGCTGTTGAAGAATTGGGCATATAAGTTGATATTTTATTTTATATAGTATCAAATATATTTGTGTAGGCTTCAAATGAGGGGGAAGGGGTTAAAAATATGCCTTTTGGTCCAAGGAGGATGCAGGACTTGTGGGATGCGTAGGGGAGGAACAAAGCGGGGGGGAAGGGAGAGGTTTAGGTGTTGTGAGAGGAGTGGGCATGGGAAAATAGATGGATATGGAGATAGAAGGGGCGGGTTGTGTATGAATAGTTGGCCAGTCATTATGCTGGTCCGACTGCCCTGCACAGCTTCTCTTCCCTTCTTTAAATCCCTTTCTACATATTTTTCCTTGTGAGGGACTCGGTTTTGGGGGATGGTGGGGGTGGTGGTGTCAGTACAGCAGCTGGAGCCAGACCAGTGGCAGGAGGCCCCGTTGGTCCATGGAGCAGCACGGGAGAGACCGGGGTGAGCAGAGCCAAGCGCCAGCAGCTGGAGTGGGACCGGGGGTCACGGGGGGTCTGTGGGTCCATAGTACCAGTGACTGGAGCAAGCGTGGGTCCAGGTGTGGGCAGCTGGAGTGGGATGGCAGCCCCAGGAACCTGCAGCTGGGGGAAACGGAGACTCTGGGAGGGATCCATGTACATGTTCCCACTCACAGACCTTCATCCTGTTCAGCCGTCAGCTTCAACAGCCTCACCTCTCTTGGGACCATTGGATCCCACGATAATGATATTTTCCCCTTAACAAGTACATCTTGGAAACCTGTTACTTTATAATCAGCACGTGAAAACTGAGGTGGTGCAAAGGTGGCAGCATAGAATCACTTGCTTCCTTGCCCCAGCGAGGCTGTAGACACTTGGTGACTGCGAGCTGTGCACGCTGGCAGTGCCAACACAGGTGGCATCTTGGATGCAGCTGCCATCCGGGGGTTTCAAGTAGACAACTAAAGATGCTGCTGCTGAAGAAAACAATCCATACGATTCCAGGTAGGTTGGGAAGGCTTCCTTGCATCATCTTAGGAGCAGCAGAGGACACAATGCTCACCTGTACTTTCTGTGGAGAAGACAGAGGCAAACTCTTTTGACAGATGTGCAGCAGAAAGGACAAGAGGTGGCAGTCACAGACTGGGAGCTCTGGTGGAGAGTGTTTCCTTATGCCCAGGAGGGTGCTTAAGCACAGGAATGTAACTGTAACTGCTCAGAGCAGTTACGGACTGTTCTTCCTTGGGGACTTTCAAAACTTGACTGAGATTAACGTGGTTTAGTTACTCATAGAGGGCATGAGGGATGGACAGGGAGATGTCAGGCTCTGTTGTCTACCAAAAATTTGTTTGGCCACCTACTGGTGGGAGTATAGGTGCTCAGTCCCATTGAAGAACAGAGTGAAGACATCGCAGAGAACTTTGTGCCTGTCCACATCTGAAAATGTTTGTGGCTGTTGCCAGTTATCCCACATCTTAAAGATCAGTGTGTTGCCAGCAGTCTGAGTTCATCCAGCATCCTGAGAGTTTGTGGTAGGCCACAAGGGCAAAGTAGTCACTGTGATGAGACCTAGAAAGTCATGAGACTTGTCTTTCTCAGACGAAAGAACATGTAGGAGGGTCAGAGTTAGTTCACATGCTAGTTCTAGGGTGGCTGCTGCAAGTATTGAGCCTATTGTCCTCATCTTCCCTACCTCTCCTGAGGACAGGCTGAGAGAGTTGAGGTTGTTCAGCCTGGAGAAGAGAAGGCTCTGGGGAGACCTTATAGCACCTTCCAGTACCTGAAGGGGGCCTACAGGAGAGATGGGGAGGGACTCTTTATCAGGTAGTGGAGTGATAGGATGAGGGGTAATGGTTTTGAACTGGAAGAGGGGAGATTTAGATTAGATATTGGGAAGAAATTCTTTACTGTGAGGGTGGTGAGACACTGGAACAGGTTGCCCAGGGAAGTTGTGGATGCCTCATCCCTGGAGGTGTTCAAGACCAGGCTGATTCTACATTGCCCTTTGTTAGCTGGTGACTGTGCTTGGAGTTGATAGATTATTCATAGAAAGGTTGGAAGGGACCTTAAAGATCATTGAGTTCCAACCCACCTGCCATGGGCAGGGACACCTCCCACCAGACCAGGTTGCTCAAAGCCCCATCCAGCCTGGCCTTGAACACCTCCAGGGATGGGGCCTCCACAACTTCTCTGGGCAACCTATTCCAGAAAAATATGGAATGCTTCACGAATTTCCATGTCATTCTTGCATAGGGGCATTCATATGGCAAGTGTCACCCGTAACAAGCACTAACAGCAACAGTAAAGTTTACATGCCTAAGAAATTTCTTAAATAGGCAATGGATGTGTAGTGCCAGCCTTGTGAGACAGGAGGGAGGATGTCGTGGCCCTTTCTGACGGCTCACTGGGGGGGCTACAGTTCAGAAAGCAAGTTTGTGCTGTAGCTTTCCTTTGAATGGTGTCAAACTATGTGTTTCAAGTCTAACGGGACAGGTTAAGTATGGCCTGAAGTAAAATCCCGACACATATGATGTAGATGTATGGTCCTTAGTATTAGCTGTTCCAGTCTAGCTGTCCATTCTGCTCGCTCTGCATCACCTGCTGGTATAGACAGACTCAGGCTTCCTTGTTTTGCCTGAATATTTGTGGCCCGGTGCAGTTCTTGAGATTACATTTCCGCCTCTCGTAGGTTGGGCAACAGAAGCTTGTACTTCCAGAACTGCAGGTTTTGATTCTTGACATGGGTCATCTGCCCACAGGAACTAACATAGTTAGAAAACATCTACTTTATTGTGATTTTAAGTTAAATATCTAAAAAAAACCTAAAAAGCAGAAGCAGTAACAGTCTTAAGAAAAAAAAAATAGGTAAAAATCTACCGGTGGCAAATTCCAAGTTGACTCTGAGTTGTCAGAGCTTTCCTATTGCTCTGGACATCCCCACTTTAAAATTTGTGTTCAGACGTTTTTCCACAAGTCACATATTCCCATTCCCTTCTAAGCTGTGGGCCTGGAAAACTCACGAGTGAAATTCTTACTTGGTACAGGAACAGGGTAAGGAATGGCAAGATAAGAAGTCTTCGATACCACAGTTGCTGTCTAATTCTTACGTGTTCCCAAAGAGTGGAATCAGGCTGTGCTGTCTTCCGTCACTGCCCCACTGTGGAATGGGGTCTCTGACCTACATCCCCTTCCTTCCTAAAAAAGAGAAGCTTTTTGAAACTTTGATCTCTTATTTCACAAAGACAGTCTTTCGTGATCCCCAGAAGGGTCTGTGAGATTCAGTTCCTGAACCTTTCTAGACAATTCTTCATGCCAGTGAGCTACCTTTTTCTTACCTTTTTTTCAGGAAACTGCTTTGCCCGTGCTTGTTTTGTGAAGATAGTGCTTCCCACGCTAGCTCTTAGAAGACTTTATATTTTTGTATTGGCAGACTTCGGCCCTTACAGAAGACCTCGTTTCCATCCATCCATGGATGTAGTCTCTTCGCTGCAATACCGTTAAACTGCTAATTTCCATTTCTTAGAATCATAGAATTGTCCAGGTTGGAAGGGACCTTTAAGATCATCTGGTCCAACCATCAACCTAACTCTGATAAAAAACCCATCACTAAACCATGTCACTAAGCACTATGTCAACCCGTCTTTTAAACACCTCCAGGGATGGTGCCTCAACCACTTCCCTGGGCAGCCCATTCCAGTGCTTAATAATCCTTTCCGTGTAAAAATTTTTCCTAATATCCAATCTGAACCTCTCCTGGCACAACTGGAGGCCATTTCCTCTTGTCCTATCGCCTGTAACTTGGGAGAAGAGACCAACCCCTGCCTCTCTACACCCTCCTTTCAGGGAGTTGTAGAGAGCAAGAAGGTCTCCTCTCAAAAGAGTTTCTTACAGAGGTTCCTTCTGCCAAGGCTCACGTGATCACGGTGGCTCTACAGCCTCTTAAGGGTTGCTGGTACCGTAGGTAAGCACTCCCCAGTTATTAAAACACTCAGAATGGTATTGAACTTGAAGAAGAAAGAGGGATTATTGCAAAAAAGAAAGTTTTACATTTCCTTTTTAACTTCATCGGGGTGGACAGTATGCTCACAGCCCTCTCTTTTAAGAAGTCCAAATCTTCAGGTTCTTCGAAGAGGATTCTCCAGAAGGGGGGGTGGGTGCTTTGCTCCCATTATTGTTGCGGCAGTTGAATGCAGGAGGCTTGAAGTACAAAACTGAGGAAACTTGTACGGTAAAGTGTACCGGAGTGCTTGCTTACAGGTAACCTCAAGCGTAACTGTACAAACAGGTAATGCATTCTGAAGAAAAGTCCCAGGTAAGTAACCTGTCTTTGCTCATCGTTCTGCTAGTTTTTGAGTTTTAACGCAAAATAAAAATGACATAGTTTAGGCTCTTAATAATGTCTTCCTTCACAACAATACGTTGCTGCAGCCATTTTTCCAGTTTCCTGTAGTCAGATGTATGTTTTGTTGTTTCCTCTTCCAAAGGTGTTACATTCTGAAGCTGAAAATACTTTCAAATTGTTTTAAAAAGGAAGAATTTATGTGAAGGGCAGTATATTCAATACACTTATTTTAAATTAAAAGCAGGAGGTTTTCTTAGACCGTTTGAAACCTGACTGAAGTAAAAGAAAGTGCTTTAATATGTAGTCCAACAGATAAATATTTAAATATTACGGTTTTTCATGTCACATTACTCTCATTTTTTAGAAGGTGAATGGCAGCTTGGCTCTTTTTTTCATGCATTGGATCTTCTCTGCTGGGAATAATTATATTAGTATTTTTGTGTTGCGTTTTGTGTGCATTTAGTGTTGTACTATGGAGAAAGACAATTCCAGGTCTCATCTTTCTGGCTTGCTTGCTTGCTTCCCCCCTCTTTTTTAGCTAATCCAAAATTCTGTTTGCTGACGTGTGTTGAGTCACTGGCGCTCAGCTCGCTCCCCATCTCCCTACGGAAGAGTCGGCACCAGTTGCGTTTCTTGCTTCATGTGAGAAATCCACTTGAAAAGCTGGGGGGGAGGGCAGCAGGTTTGTGTTAGTTCATTTGAAAAGGTAATCTTTCTCTGCAATTGTCTGGCTTTGCTTCCAGCCTGGCTCTTGGAGGCTTTCTTCAAAAGCAACCATCAGTGAGACATTTTATCCCGGTGGTAGGTCTCCCTCTCCCTTCGGTCCAGCCTTTACTGTTGATTGGTTTTGATTGGCATCAGCAGTTGCCTTATAAAAGGATTTTGGCCCCTTGGCATAAAAACCAATTATTATTTTATTTTAAATAGAATGTAATTTTTAAAAGCGGATTGTTCTAATCCCAGCTATTTTTCTCCAGGCCTTTTCAACCCAAAGAAAACGTCAGGCTGCACTTTCCAGCTGCCAGGAGTGTAACTGCTGCTTGCGCTGTTGGACGTTTGGTTGAGAACAGGTAAAGTCGCCAATAACTGACAGTGCACTGCATCTGTTTCAGGACTAAATCTGTCTTTGTGTATGACACCCCTCTAAAAAATATGCTGTACTGCCTCAGTGATAGTGATAAAGCAATGAAGAAGAGTTGCTTGTCAGCTTGTGAGCGGGAGTGCCTGCCAGGCTGGAGGGCTTTCCATCTGCTGGGATGTGGGGAGAAGAATTTTCACAGACCATTCAGGCTGTGCACCCCTTCACTTCACAGGCAATTGCTTTTCCTTTGGCCCCTTTGCTGCTTGAAATTTACAGGATGAAACATCTGCATCATGTCCTTGCAGTCTGCAGAATGACATGTCTGTTGGTATGGACTGTGACTCCGGTGTCCTTAATGCTCATAATATCTTCTAGATTTTTATGTGTAAAACAGTTCAAAAGTATACAGTAAAATAGAGCAAACTTTAATGCTTTATTTTTTCCGTATTAATTTTCTCATAGAAATAAGCTGCAATTGCAAGATTTCAATGAGTGACTTACAGAAGTTGACTTCTGTAATGCTTTTCTTCTGTGGTATCATCCTGGGAAATATCTAAACGCTGGCTAGATATAATCTCTTTAACGAAATTGCTTGGGAGAAAAAGGGAGGAGAGTTATGAGAGTAGAGACCATTCAGTGTTATCTCGAGTGAAAGGGTCTTACCATGTCATCCCTATTTTAACTGTAGACAGACAGTCGGCCATTCTGGTTGGAATTATTAAAATCTGTGCTTTAAAGAATACTTTCTTTACAAGAGCCGTTAAGAAAACCAAAAAGATAGAGAAGGAATCAAATCAAAAGACCAGCGATAGCACTTTGAAGTACTAGCTTGTTAGCTTCAATATATATCAACACGAGTTTCCTTCAGTGTCCATCTGTTAGATGTGATTAAGAAGGCAGCTGTGCCCTGAGGTAAATATAAAACCTGTGAGATAGTGTAATCTTTATAGATCTAAATCATTAAAGTAACTTTATAAATTATTACAGATGTTTTACATATGAGTGACTGATCAGCTTATGAATCAATCCCTCAAATACAGACTTGTGTGCTTTTTCTGGCTCCTTGGCTAGCCCCTTTCAAACTGTCTCCCTAGATGAATCCCAAATTCCATTTGGAAAGTAGGAGATACAAATCCCAGCAGTGTATGTGATCGTGGGCCTGAAAGAGGTGTCTGGGCTGAAGGGACATTGGCTCATCCAGTTTTCACAAAGGAAATAATTTGAAGAACTGGTGGAAGAAATCAAAGCTGATTCTCAAGCAAAGTTGTTTAGTTGCCAGGTCTTACTCAAAGAAATACATTAGAAAATTTCCATAAAAGCAAGGGAATGGTATTTAAAATCAGAGATGATCACAGAGAGGAAAGGAGGTGAGATAGCTGGCCACCAGCCCAGAAAGCCAACCACATCCTGGGCTGCATCAAAAGAAGTGTGGCCAGCAGATCACGGGAGGTGATTCTACCCCTCTACTCTGCTCTTGTGAGACCCCACCTGGAGTACAGTGTCCAGCTCTGGAGTCCTCAACACAGGAAGGACATGGACCTGTTGGAACAGGCCCAGCAGAGGACCACGAAGGTGATCAGAGGGCTGGAGCACCTCTGCTATGAAGACAGGCTGAGACAGCTGAGGTTGTTCAGCCTGGAGAAGAGATAGTTCCAGGGAGACCTTATAATGGCCTTCCAATACCTGAAGGGGACCTACGGGAGAGATGGGGAGGGACTCTTTATCAAGGAGTGTAGTGATAGGACAAGGGGTAATGGTTTTAAATTGAAAGAAGGAGTTTAGATCAGATAACTAGAAAGAAATTTTTCACTATGAGGGTGGTGAGACACTGGAACAGGTTGCCCAGAGAAGCCGTGGATGCCCCATCCCTGGAGGTGTTCAAGGCCAGGCTGGATGGGGCTTTGAGCAACCTGATCTAGTGGGAGGTGTCCCTGTCCATGGCAGGTGGGTTGGAACTCGGTGACCTTTGGGGTCCCTTCCAACTCTAACCATTCTATGATCACTTGAGGTTGCTTAGGCTCTATTTAGTATGGACTGATGGCTTTTTACCCAGGCAAGTATCTCCAATACACTACTCAAAAGAGCACTGAGACAGTCACACACACACACAGAGAAACGAAGTAATTTTCCTTGAGGAAGGCTTGGGAGTCATCTGACAAGCAAAAAAGAGTGATAGAAAGAAAAGCATCACAGCGGAGAACATAACACAGGTATTTTTGTAGCTCTCGATAAAGAAATGGCTGTGCAATACCACAAACGTGATCTTATGCAATAAAAATTCAAAAGACATGAAGTGATAAACTAAATCAAGGATGAAAAATCAAGGCTAAGAAAGCGAGAAAGAAAGAAACCAAGCTGTATCGCTCGCAGTTCTCGTGCCATCTGTGCATATGAGGAGGTGCCAGACAGGATTTTGCTGATGCATCCTATTTTGAAGGCGCTGTTGAAGATAACACAAGTATTGCATTGTCTGTACTGTTATTTTTGTTCTTTTGTACAGAAAATCATCCGAGAATCAGTTTGTTTTCATGCAAACTTTGAATAACAACAACAAAAAGACCCCAAAACATGGACTGTTGTAATCTAGGTAGCGAGAACACCAAGATACAGAGAAAGCACAGCACAAACAATAACCACTGAAGGAAAGCATGCTCCTTATGTAGGAGGAAAACCATGATTCTTTTTATATATCAGTCATCTCCAGTATAGTGAAGGGACATAAAGCAAGCTGGAAAATACTGATGTAGTAGAGAGAGCTGGGGTTGTTCAGCCTGGAGAAGAGAAAGCTCCAGGAAGACGTTATAGCAGCCTTTCAGTACCTGAAGGGGGTACAGGAGAGATGGGGAAGGACTCTGTCAGGAAGTGCAGTGATAGGGTGAGGGGTAATGGTTTTAAATTGAAAGAGGGGAGATTTAGATTAGATATCAGGAAGAAATTCTTCACTGTGGGAGTGGTGAGGCACTGGAACAGGTTGCCCAGAGAAGCTGTGGATGCCCCATCCCTGGAGGTGTTCAAGGCCAGGCTGGATGGGGCTTTGAGCAACCTGGTCTGGTGGAGGTGTCCCTGCCCATGGCAGGGGGGTTGGAACTCGATGATCTTTAAGGTCCCTTCCAACTCTAACCATTCTATGATTCTATGTTTCTGCTGTGAATTCAGGGGATGAGTTACCCCTGATTATTCCACTCTGCTAAGGGCATCTTGCTGATGGCTTAATGGAGCCAGAAGAAGCAGTGAGCTTCGGCATCCTAGTCAGTGAGGCTTCTTCCCTTGCTTTCAGAGAAAAGCAATGGATAGCTTTATCTTGCAGCAAGTACTACTGGGCAGCTCAAACCTTTCTGTTAGCAAACACAGTCCACACTTTAGTCTCCCGCTGCCTGCCCCGATTCACCCTGCAGTGCCTTAGAAAAGGACCGTAGTTAATTCCCGTGGTGCAAATACACAGTGCAATGGCAGCCAAGCAGCGTTACCAGGGAACGTGAAGACCCTGTCTCTAGGTAGGGCTGAGAGCCTCCCCCAGGTTCAGCTGCAGGCATGCCCGATACTTCTTGCTCATTTTTTGCTCTTCAAAGTCACCATTTTGTAAACAACATGGGCATTCAGGATATTTTAACGCATTCAGGTTCGCTACTGAACAATCTTTAGAAGCGAACTCCGGTGTCTCACTGTGGCAGGAGAGTGTCTGGAATTTCCTTCCATTTTCAGGCATTCATTTTCCACCGTTTCATATAGCTTGAGTCCGCTTACAGAATTCAAGTGCCGAAGTTACACGTCTAGAGTAGGTTCAGTTGGCCCAAACAAAGGCTTCAGCTGCCACAATAGTGTCCTGGGGTAAGCAGGCTGATGATACAACACAAAAGTGACAGGGACATGCTGCTGTGACAGCGTTAAGTGCTGTTATTAAGCATGTGACAACATTAACAGTTGTGTTTAGACTGAAACCTGTCCTTAGAGTGGGATGATGTGAATGTGTGCGTGTATGAGACTATATACATAGACACCTCAAGATGGTAAAGGTAGCAACTGGTCTTTTTGTTACTGCAACAAAAATTTCAGTTTTGGGTTTAGTTATTGTTTTGTTTGCTTCATAGGCACCTCTTTTTTTTTTTTTTTTTCCTATTTGAGAAAATGCCTTTTTTAAAATATTCTCTGCTCTGAAGATCAGTCTTGGACAGAGGTGACTGGTCAGGACCAAGGTAGCAGGAAGCAGCTTTGGTTTTGTTCTGTTTTCCTTTAAGAGAAAAGGAAATGCACTCCCATGGACAAACTGAACAGAACTGCCTTTTGAATGGTGAACTTCTGTCCGAAACAGTAGGCACATCCTACGGGGAGAGCAAATCTACGGGTCGGAAAATTACTTTCACCTTACTTGTGGTGAGACTGATGTAGTTGTTTTAAGCTGCTCCTGTGCCGGGAAGAGCTGCTGCTGTTGAATGCAAATACTTCCATATTCAATACAAGGACAGCGAACTATTAAGAGTGTGTCCAGGAGAGGGCAACCAAGATGGTGAAAGGTCTCAAGCGCAAGAGATGGTTTGTTCAGCCTGGAGAAGAGAAGGCTGAGGGGTGCCATTATCTCAATCTGTACCTTCCCCAAGGGGGGCAGCAGAGAGGGGTTGCTGATCTCCTCTCTCTGGTGACCAGCTGTAGGACACGAGGAAACGGAATGAAGCTGCATCAGGGGAAGTTCGGTTTGACATCAGTAAAAGGTTCTTCTCCAAGAGGGTGGCCACTCACTGGAACAGGCTCCCCAGGGAAGCGGTCATAGCATCAAGACTGAAGGAGTTCAAGGAGCGTCTGGATGAAGCTCTTAGTCAAATGGTTTAGTTTTAGACAGTCCTGTGAGGAGCAGGGAGATGATCTCTGTGGGTCCATTCTAACTCAAGATATTCTACTTGTGGCACCCTTTTTGAAGCATGAGCACAAAAAGAGTGGTGAGGAGCAAGGTTAAAGACCTTTTGTGCTCCCGTATCTCACAAATATCTATAGTGTTTTAATTCAGTTTTCATTCTGTAGAGTTAGTAGGGACTAAGTTTTTAGTAGAATATGCAAGATAAAACCCATATGTAACTTAATCAGTCTGTCCAAATTCTGCTGGTATATAGATAGATATTTTCTGCTGGTACAAAGGTACGTATTTTTGCTTATAAAATCTTGACATGCTTCCCCCACTCCCCCCCACCCCCCACCCACGCCAGCTGAAGCTGTTAAATCTATGCTGTTTGAATGCATTAGTGAGGTGACTTCATGTGGTCATCAGAATTGCTGCTTGGTTCAGCAGTATTTTCTTATGGTGACCCTGAATGGTGACACACATGTTTTCCAGAAAAGATGTTTTGCCATTCTGGAACATGGAGAAATGACATGTAGGATTGCACCCTCAGTAAGTCAGGCTGTTGCATGTCGTTATGGAAATCTCCATAGTTGGAAGATCAGTGAAAAGCCAGTACTTCCAAGGTATGCATGTTTTAATTTCTATTATTCTGGTTAATGTATTTAATAAACAGCTTAGTAAATACGAAACTACTTTTCATATGTTTGTTGTGTAATTACAAATCTCTCTGGATATGGCAAGCATTTTGACATGGTTACTATATGATTTATTTTCATTTTATTTCATGCTGCTGAAGTTTTTTAGTATTTGTATTCTGGGGTGGGTTTTTTTTGCAACAGACTGGGCTACTTAGATCAAAACGTGACACCTTCCTTGCCAAAAACCCTTATCTACAAAGACACAGAACTATTCTGTGCAGGGGATCACAAGCATTTAGTTCTTGTAAAGTATATTTCTCAATCTCAGTCTAGTTCTTCTTTGCACTATACGGGCTTGAAGGTTGGTATTTCCCACAGTTCTGTTTGTGTCTTATTTACTGATCTAGTATATAAAAAAAAAAAGTTTATGGAGGAGGAGGACTCAAATGAACAAGAAATCAGGTTGTGTCATAAAATTGGTCACACTCAAATGCATGATTTACATGTGCACGTTGCTGAACATGTAAAATAAAGTATTTCTTTTCTAAATATTACATTTAATACTCATTGCAAAATCTAGCTGATTTGGAAAGTAAGATTTTCTTAATACTGAGAGGGAAGGAGGGGGCTATTTTAAGAGATCCTAGACAAGAATTCTGAAACTCGTTCTAAAAGCTGTTTATTTCAATGATTTCTTTAACTGGAAAAAAAAGTCCCCCATGTTTAGGAATTGCTGGATTATTCTTGCACCTCAGGGAGTAGCTCAGTACTCCTACTTTTACTGCAAAATGCTAGTAGATGTAGGTAGGTCAAGAGTTAATCATGTCTTACAGTAAAAATGTAAAAGCACCAAATCAAAACACCTTGTCAAAACTTACATTATGCTTGTGAAGCATTCACATCTGAATTTAAAAACTTTGCGAGTCTTGTTACATAAGATTATTCTACCTTAAAATAATTTGATACACATTTTCTTCATTGGAAGGAAGGTTGGTTTTGATAGTTACCATCTGTTTTAGTGATCTGCCTATGTATGGTACCCAAATAACCACACTATTTCACATTTAAAGACAATGACTTGTAAAGTTATAAAGATAATTTTTCTCCTGCCTTCCATGTTCTATGCGTTTATACCACTGGTGAAGTAAAACTGTAGTTTGGTATTAGAAATTATTTCCATTTATCAAGTGATCTTCTGATTTTAAAGTACTCAATAATTGTGTATCACTGTAGATACACTGAAGGGGATTACTAAAATCACAATGTATTGGGTGATTGAGTTGTTGTAATTAGTTCATTGAGGTAGAAGGTGGAGCTAGTCTGGGTGATATTATGCTTTCCAGAATGAGTTTTTTTTCTGTTGGGCTTTTGGCTTGTTTGTTTTTCTCATCAACAAACAACACATGCCATTTTCTTCATTCTTGTGAGTCTGGTTAGGGAACTGCTCAATTCTTTTAGCTTTCTGTTTGGACCTATGAGAATCACAGAATCATAGAATCATAGAATCGTCCAGGTTGGAAGAGACCCTTGGGACCATCGAGTCCAACCATCTACCCTACACTACAAAGTTCTCCCCTATATCATATCCCCCAACACCATATCTAAACGTCTCTTAAACACGTCCAGGGATGGTGACTCAACCCCCTCCCTGGGCAGCCTATTCCAATGCCTGACCACTCTTTCTGTGAAAAATTCTTTCCTAATGTTCATTCTAAACCTACCCTGTTGGAGCTTGAAGCCATTCTCTCTCGTTCTGTCATTAATTACCTGTGCGAAGAGACCAGCACCAACCTCTCTACAGTGTCCTTTCAAGTAGTTGAAGAGAGTGATGAGGTCTCCCCTCAGCCTCCTCTTCCTCATACTAAACAGTCCCAGCTCCTTCAGCCGCTCTTCATATGATTTATTCTCCAGGCCCTTCACCAGCTTCGTTGCCCTCCTCTGCACTCGCTCCAGCACCTCGATATCTCTCTTGTATTGAGGTGCCCAAAACTGGACACAATACTCGAGGTGTGGCCTCACCAGTGCTGAGTACAGGGGCACAATAACCTCCCTACTTCTGCTGGTCACGCTATTTCTAACCTCATGAGAATGAGAATATTTTTGCCAGAACCTCAATTAATTATTGCTCTGCTGCAATGGAGTTAAGGATTTTGGGAAAGATCAGCACTGTTGAAAGAGGGAGAGTGAGAACGAACAGTTATCAGCTCCACTTTGCTACTGAAGATCAAAGATCCAAGACAGCAATAAATCTTTTAACTGAGAGTGGAAGTCTGCTATCTTTATTCTTCCCCAAAACTGAACATTTATGCTTTAGGCATCAGAGACACATCATTTCTTAAAAACTGAACTGCAGTGAATTTGTTTACAAAAACCTATTGCAATACTGCAGCTAGATGGTCTGCTGTCCAGAAAACTCACTGCACCCCTTTAAAATCCTGAGACTATCTATCTCCCATCTTTAATCTTATTATAAATACTAAAAAGCTGTAGAGAAAAACAACCAAAGTCCTTAATATGCATCTACTTAAACTGTGCCCAGCTCTGAAAAGAAATATGTGTCATTATTCAACAATCTGATTTCTTTTTTTCTTTCTTTTTTTAAGCGAAGGTCACAATGAAGAAGTCGGGAAAACTCAGTGCCAAGGACAGAATGTTGCTGTGAAAATCTTTTCATTGAGGGATAAAAAAAAATATGATTTAAAGAAGCTGACATTTTTAGTACCCTGCTACTTCAACACAAGTGCATACTGGTGTCATTATTTCCAAGTAAAGGACTAATTTCTCATATATTTAGGTCTTAATGAGAAAATCTTCTTCATGTCCTTTTAGCATACTTTTGGGGGAGGGAAAAATGAGTTATGTTGTATTTAATTTGTGTTCAGGTCTATAATTTGGTTGAATTTTTTTTATAGAGAAAAGGACTTTTGAAGTCCTTTTGAAGTATTTGAATTATCTGGCTTTGAAATATTTTTAATTACAAGCCTGTAATTTTGCAGATAGTTATCTCTCTGGTTTTGTTTGTTGTTTCTTAAAGAGAGGTTAGAAAAGAACGTGGTCTATATGATACAGAGGCTTTTAATTTCCTTTTTGCAAAGTAAAGCAACAAACATTCAGGCTCCCTCATATGTTACGGGACTGGAGAATCTGTCTTCAGTTATTGTTTTTATTGTTTATTCATTTACTTAAATCCCAATCAAAAACAATTTTACTCATTAAGTTGGAGAAACAGAAAAGTAGTCTTTAGAATAAAACCTAGGAGGAATTGATCTCTTTTAACAGAATACAATTATTACTGATCAGCGAATTCACAGTGAATGGCACAAAAAAGATGGTTTGACAAGAAACAAGGATTGTGCTTGGATTTTTTTCTTTAAAAAAAAAAAAAAAACAACCAAACAGCAGCACTGGATTTAATTAATAGCTCTACTGATAGATTTACTGATCCGCTCCCACCGTGTCAAGTTATTTTCAAATGCAAGCATAGTAACACCAATTAATAATTTCCTTTATATTTTAGGGTTCATTGCATCAGACGTGATCTCAAGAAATTCCAGTCGAAATTCAGCCTTGCTACCACAAAAAATGAGACAATGCCTGCAGTGACAGACAAATGATAATTTCTGGTTGTTTAAATTTTATACTTTTTGTTGCAAGTAGTCTTGCATATCTACATATTAAAATATTTGGGTCAGAATGTATACCAGCATCAGCACATGGGCATTACAAAGTTAAAATATCTTTGTTAAGAATTGTGCTGCTGCATTGCTGATCTCGGTAAGAAATTTTCATTGTTTGAAAAATAATCTCTTTAATAACAAATTCTGGATGAAAAATAACCTGTTCCCCTTGTAGTTAGTAGATCTACTGTGTGTTTGAATGAGAAAAATGTCACGTTTATTGGACAACTCTTGTTGTACACAAAACACTAGATGATATTTAGTCTCAGGAATAACATATTAATCTGATCAGAAGTCCTACTCTATTAATCCTAATACCTTGCAATTGATAATGCTTGGTTCCCGATTTATTTGCTTGTACACAGAAAATGCTAAACAGGCTAGAAAGACTGTGATGAAAATATATACTGTCTGTTTGGTTGCATTGTACTTCACAAATGAACGGTCTTTTAATTAACAGTGCTGATAGTTGAGGTGATTATAAAATCAATGATCCAGAAGCAAGGCAGAAATCTAGCAAAGATAACTTCTCAGTAAATTATAAATATTACTAGAAAGGATTCTTAATCTAAACTGCCTTTACTTATAACATATATTTTTTTTAAACCTTCCTGTTTTTTGCTACTTGACATTTAAGATTAAACAATAATCAAGCAATTGTTTTAACAATTAATTTAAATAATTAAGTATTTAATAATTTTGTAATAATTAATAGAAATGTTAAATAAAACATTATTTGATTTTGTAATAGCCTACACTGAAAAGTATAAGCTACTGCACATATAATCATAAGTGTGCAAATTTAATTTTTTTTTTTATATCTTTTGGGAACTAGGTCATTTTATTTAGCCATGTATTTTCAGCACTGTGCTTTCTCAGATAGACTTATGCTAGATGTTCTTCTGAAGAAAATAGTTCTATAAATAAACTTAAAGCACAGATTTTGCCAAGATTTACTGTCAGTCATACGCTCAAGCATCTGCAGTAGTAATAAAGGAAGGTGTATCTCTACTTTTCTTGGAATTAATTCTGCAGGGTTATTTCTCACTTTTTCATAGTATCTGTAATTCCTTTGGTTTTCATTACTAGGACAGACTATTTTTATTAGCTTTTTTTTCAAGAATGCCTTATATTATGGATCAGAGAGTAGTGGTGTTAAGAGGTTGCTGCAATGGTTGACTGTGAATATATGACTACAGCATATAGAGTGCCTCTGCTAAGGCAAAAGACAATCATGAAAATTTTGACTGTTGAAGAAACTTTTTTACAAAATTCAAGTTGACTTGATAAGATCTAGCAATCATTTTCACAAGAGCAAACAGAACTTCTCCTGCAACTATATAATAAGTGAAGTAAGAAACCCCTTCATTTTCTTCTTCAAAGCTTTTGAGGCCATAATTCCTATGATATTTAACCACAGTTTGTTTCTACTGTATCTTAAAATATAGAAATGCGTCACCCAGCAAATAGATGGAACAGATACGCAACAAGGAGCTTGAACTTCGTGCTACAAAGAGATGAAATCAGGGAGGCTTCGAATGTGGGAGATGAGTCTTGACATTTAGAAAATGTTCTCAAATGCAGAGTGTTTCCTAGAGAGGAAACAGTTTTGTTTCTCACTGCCTTTTGTGGTGATTAGGTCTTGTTCTGAAGCTGAAAACGTAACTTTTGGTTTTTAATCCCCAGAAAGGCTTTCAACAAATTTCAATGGCTTCCTTTGCTAGGTTTCTCTTCCAGAGCACACTTACAGGCAGTCACTTACAAAGGTCCAGCCAGAACAAGGGTGCTTTAAGCTGCCTCAGGTTTGTTTATGAGCACCTTCAGATCAGTTCTTCACAGCCAAAAGCCCTTTACGGTAGTCCCTGCCCTGCTAGTGAAGGCCCTGGTCATTTCTGAGACACAGCCTGGAGGTCTGTGTGAAGAATCAGAGAAAAAGAGGCCGGAAAAAGATTCTGGAAATCATCCAACCTTTCACACTCCTCCGAAGCAAGATAAACCATATCCATGTGCTTGGCAAACATTACCCTAGGCTATTTCTGAAAGATTTGCCAGACTCTTTCTGGTGGACATTCTACCACTTCCCTAGGCAAGACATTTCATTCCTTCCCTAGCTTTATCTTTAGAAAGCTTTTTTTTTTTTTTATGTCCAGCCTAAATTTTCCTTGCTTCAGTTGTGGCAAACATATCTTATTTCCCTTCACAACAACTTGTTCGTGACAAAATGCACGTTGACTCTTGCTTGCTGTCATGGTGCTACTCAAAAATAATGCTGGATGACTCATTCCAGCCATCCTATTCCCCCCCCCCCCCCCCCAAACAATCAAAACAAAATTGACTGGTATGTAATTTCTTACCTCTTTCCTTTGTCCTTCCTTAAATGAATCACTATCCCAACCTTCTGGTACGTTCCGAATCCTTCAGAAGCTGTCAGAATAACACCATGTCCTAGCATTGCTTCAGCTTTTTCTTTAAACTCCTGTAAGGAGCAAATCACCTTGAACTAATTCGAAAGCAATATTCTCCCTGTTTATACACAACCAGCCCATTTTATCCCCTTTTCCCTCTCTTTTCCCATGCTTGTTCCTTCCCAAACCACCTTGATTCCCTCCCTTTCCCCCACCTTGGGTTCCTCCTCTGAACAAGCCATGGCAAGTCTGGCACAACCCCAACAGGCTCTTCAGCTGTGTCCCGTGTCACCGTAGCCTGGCTGGCAGTGACCGCAGTGGTGGTGGGTGGTCCTGAGAGCCTCTCGTACAGGCTCGTCATCTGGGTCTCACACCTGGACAGCCTTGGGATGGGATGGAACAGGGTTTCCATTCCCTCTTACTGGGCTATAGGGGTTCGCCCCCCTGCTGCTGCACCTCTGTGCTCCTTCGGGTTTGTGGAGACGAGCTGTTTATCACATAAACCAGCACTGAACCAAATAATATAACCCACTTTTAGATCTCTTAATGTGTTATCTGCGAGTAACAGAAAACCAGGACGCATAATCGGCTGGCTGTCTCTTGTAAGAAAAATGAAGATAAGGAGCGTTTCTCACACTCTGGATCACTTGCCTTATGATAACAGGCTTGAGATCCTCTCCTTTTGAAAAGGATGTGAAGAATTTTACAGTAATACTAGGAAATTAGTATGGGGGAAAAATAAATTACGATACCTACTAGAAGTCACTCAGAATATAAATTGAAGAAAATATGCAACAATGGAAGTAAAACAAATTGGGGGGCGGGGGGGAATTAATGGAAAAAAAACCCAGCTGGAAACAGGCCACATGTCTAGAGCTAGGACAGTGTTGCAGGAACTGTAGTGTTCCTTGCCCTTCCTCTTGCATTCCCTGAATTTTTCCCCGAGGAGCCCATTATCATTCATGGATCCCTGTAACATGACCCATGACCGTGAGCCAGCAATGTGCCCTTGTGGCCAAGAAGGCCAATGGCATCCTGGGGGGCATCAGGAAGACTGTCACTAGCAGGTTGAGGGAGGTTATCCTGCCCCTCTACTCTGCCCTGGTGAGGCCCCATCTGGAGCATTGTGTCCAGTTCTGGGCTCCCCAGAACAGGAAGGACATGGAACTGCTGGTGAGGGTACAGCAGATGACCACAAAGATGATGAGGGGCCTGGAGCATCTCTCTTATGAGGAGAGGATGAGGGACTTGGGTCTTTTTAGTCTGGAGAAGAGAAGACTGAGGGGGGGGTCTGATCAACGCTTATAAATACTTCAAGGGTGGGTGTCAGGAGGATGGGGCCAGTCTTTTTTCAGTGGTGCCCAGTTACAGGACAAGAGGTAAGAGAGACCTCAGAGGTCTCTCATAGAGGTTGGAGATCTCATTGCCCTCTACAACTACCTGAAAGGAGGTTGGAGAGAGGTGGGTGTTGGCCTTTTCTCCCAAGTCAATAATGACAGGACCAGAAGAAATGGTCTGAAGTTGCAGCAGAGGAGGTTTAGATTAGATATTAGGAAGAATTACTTTACTGAGAGGGTGGTCAGGCACCTGCCCAGGGAGGTGGTGGAGTCACCATCCCTGGAGGTATTTAAGAAACATGTAGACGTGGCACTTAAGGACATGCTCTAGTGCCCAAGATTGTTGGGGGTTTTTTTTGTGTTTGTGTGATTGAACTCGATGATCTCAAAGGTCCCTTCCAACCATGAAGATTCTGTGATTCTGTAATGGGCACAAACTTGAACATAAGAAGTTCCACCTAAACATGAGGAGGAACTTCTTTCCTGTGAGGGTGGCAGAGCCCTGGCACAGGCTGCCCAGAGAGGTGGTGGAGTCTCTGTCTCTGGAGACATTCAAAACACACCTGGACACATTCTTGTGCAACCTGCTCTGGGTCGACCTGCTTTGGCAGGGGGTTGGACTAGATGATCTCCAGAGGTCCCTTCAAACCCCTTATCATTCTGTGATTCTGTGTAAAGCATGCTGCAGCTTCTGAACACCTCACATTGTAGCAAAACATTCCATCTTAAACAACAGTGTGCAATTTTGAAGGTCCCATTTCTACAAAATGCCTAAAGACTCCATCTTGCTCCTAAAAAGGTGGTGTGTAACAAACAGAGCAAACTCATTCTCTCTAGAAAGTGTGGAAGGCTCACTTCCCATTGCAATGCCAGGTAAGAGAAAAGAGCATTCTGGCATATTGATTTTCGAGCTGGCTAAGTTAACATTTGTTATTTTTGCTGTGTTTATGGTTGCTACAGAACAGATTTTATATTAGTAGTGCAATTCTAATATTGCTCATTAGTTCCTAAAACACTAACTCATTGACAAGGAATCCCTAATTCTACTTATAGGTTCAGAAAAAGTCAGATTTTAATTCTTCTCTTACCTTTACTGAATGTTTCTCTTGTTATTGCCCATAGAACAAGAACAAATGCCCACGTCAGTATGTTTACAGGCATCAAAGCCATCAGAATCGAGTCCTCAAGAAGTTCTGGTAACATGTACCATTTCATGCCAAGCCTAGGAGTATTTCCAACATCTGATCAGTTCTTTGTCCAGGAGTGCGTTACTACAAGGCATAAAATTAAGATAAAAAAATACTTCAAAATGAAAGCATAATTCACAAGGCTAACTTCAAATCTATATCACATTTAATAAATCAATATTATCTATTTAATACCAAATCAGGTATGTAGCAAGGCTGAAGTGCTACAGCAAAGCAGAAGTCCTTTAGCAGGAAGTGGCAGATTATTTCATCTATGCTAATTAAACCCTGAAATTACGGGGAAAATAATTTTTTTTTTTCCTCATATCTTCAAAGCTAGGATCTACAGAACAGTAAAAACCACACCAGATGACTTTCAGACCCTGTAAGTTTTAAAAAGATAAAATTTTGGTTCTGTTTTTGAAAATACTCCTGCACCTTTAAACATGCCTGATGTGTAATAAAATGCAGCTTGATAAAGTACACTGACAGTTCCCCCTTCCCCAGCTTTTGTCCCATTATTGTGTCCTCCTTATTTGCTATTTACTGAGTTAATTTAAAAGATGGGTAGACATAGTGCTTAGTGACATGGTTTAGTGATCGTTTTTATCAGAGTTAGGTTGATGGTTGGACTGGATGATCTTAAAGGTCCCTTCCAACCTAGATAATTCTATGATTCTATAAAGGGCATCACTCAAATCATTTAATTTGTGATATGACTAAAGGACTTGATTTACCTATTGGGCACTAGTAACAACATTTTTAAACCAAGGTACTTCCTCATTTTCTCCTTTTAAGATGCTATGAGTGCTATATGCTTCATGACATTTTGAAAGGTTATTTATTCTCAGGCTTCCCCTGAGAAGAGTGTAGGCACCCAGAAAGGTGAGGGGCTCACAGCTTTTTTCTTGGATCGAGATACCCACATCCTGCCTCTGTTCCACTGGAGGAGCAATCCATTTGGAGGATGGCAACCCACCAGGAGAGCTGAGGATTTAGGAAGGAGCAGGCGCCGAAGGAACCCAGGAAACTGAAGCATGAAGTGTGTATAACATTTACATCCTTCCAAGCATGTAAGTCAATGTACTTTTTCCAATTTCAATTCTAGTTTTATGTGTCTTCAGTCTTGATTTAGGTCACTAAATTCTACTTGGATCTTACTGTGTTTCGTGTATGTATATATACAATTTGGATATCAATTATGAAAGAGATAGAATCATAGAATCATCTGGGCTGGAAGGGACCTTCAAAGGTCATCTAGTCCGACCCCCCCCCCCACAGTCAGCGGGGACACCCCCAACTAGACCAGGTTGCCCAGGGCCTCATCGAGCCTTACCTTGAATGTCTCCAGGGAAGGGGCCTCAACCACCTCCCTGGGCAACCTATTCCAGTGCTCCACCACCCTCATGGTAAAGAACTTATTCCTAATGTCTAATCTAAATCTGCTTTTTTCCAGTTTAAAGCCATTGCCCCTTGTTCTGTCATTGCCGGCCTTTGTAAACAGACTGTCTCCAGCCTTCCTGTAGGCCCCCTTCAGGTATTGGAAGGTTGCTATTAGGTCTCCCTGGAGCCTCCTCTTCTCCAAGCTGAACAACCCCAGCTCCCTCAGCCTGTCCTCGTAGCAGAGGTGCTCCAGCCCCCTGATCATTTTCATGGCCCTCCTCTGGACCCTCTCTATCAGGTCCATGTCCTTCTTATATTGAGGGCTCCAGACCTGCACACAGTACCCCAGGTGAGGTCTCACCAGAGCAGAGTAAAGTGGCAGAATCACTTCTCTGGATCTGGTGGCAACACATCTCTTGATGCAGCCCAGGATGTGATTGGCCTTCTGGGCTGCAAGTGCACATTGCCTGCTCATGTCCAGCTTTTCATCCATCAGCACCCCCAAGTCCCTTTCCTCGGGGCTGCTTTCTAATACCTCATCCCCCAGTCTGTATTGATAGCGAGGATTGTTCTGGCCCAGGTGCATAACTCTGCACTTGCTCTTGTTGAACCTCATGAGGTTTACTTGAGCCCACCTCTCCAGCCTGTCCAGGTCCCTCTGGATGACATCGCATCCCTCTGGTGTATTGACAAGACCACACAGCTTGGTGTCGTCCGCAAACTTGCTGATGGTGGACTCCATCCCTCTGTCTATATCGTTGATAAAAGTGTTGAACAGTACCGGTCCCAGCACAGACCCTTGAGGGACACCACTTGTCACTGCTCTCCATCTGGACTTAAAGCCATTGAGTACTACCCTCTGGATGCGACCATCCAGCCAATTCCTTATCCACTGAACTGTCCACCCATCAAATCCATATCTCTCCAGTTTGGCGAGCAGGATGTCATGGGGGACCGTGTCAAAGGCCTTACAGAAGTCCAGATAGATCACATCCATAGGTCGTCCCTTATCTAGTGACATAGTCACTCCATCATAGAAGGCCACTAGGTTAGTCAGGCAGGACCTGCCCCTAGTAAAGCCATGTTGGGCTGTCCTGAATCATCCCCCTGTCCTCCATGTGCCCAAGCATGGCGTCCGGAAGGATCTGCTCCATGATCTTCCCAGGCACAGAGGTGAGGCTGACAGGTCGGTAGTTCCCAGGGTCCTCCTTTCTACCCTTTTTAAAAATGGGTGTGATGTTTCCTTTCTTCCAGTCTGCAGGGACTTCACCTGACTGCCATGACTTTTCAAATATCATGGAAAGTGGCTTTGCAACTTCATCAGCCAGTTCCTTCAGGACTCTGGGATGTATTTCATCAAGTCCCATGGACTTGAATATCTTCAGATTCCTTGGGTGATCACGTACCATGTCTTCAGTTATAGTGGGATGGACTTTGTCACCTGGGTCCTCAACTTGTGGGCCATCAACACAAGAGCTAGGAGGAGAGGGGTTGCCAGTGAAGACTGAGGCAAAAAAATTATTGAGAACTTCCGCGTTCTCCTCCTCCATTGATACAACTGCCATTCTTTTTTTTCCAACCTCAGTTATCAAAGACAATAAGAATTAAGCTATGAATTTTTGAGTACATGGTGAGGGAGCTTTAAAATCATTATTTAGCATCTGAATTCCGATCTATTGTATGTGATTTCAAAATTAACAAGTTATTTTGCTATAGTGTGTATTCTCTAAAGCTGCTTAACAGAAGAAGTTTCATTTGATCTTCGTGTCCCAGTGTAGCGATGGTGAGGAGAGGATGGTGGCACACTGGGGACCCGGTGACCCACATCACAGTGTGCCTGGGGCTGCGCTTGGCCCTTGGCCGTGGGATGGATTCAGCCAGCTCACAGCGAGCGAGGAACCTGCCACCGCTCTCGCTGCCCTGTCCCAGTGCACCACCCCCTGTTCTCATCAAAAACCATCACCCCCTCTCTCCGCTCTTCTCAGACACTTTTCCTTTCCCAGCAGACACATCAGAGTTCTCTAATAACTTCCTTCCCTGTTAAACTTAAGACGTAAATTATGCATATATATTTTTATTACAAAAAGTTACATTATTACAAGAAGTTAGACTAAATAAAGTACCTTTTGACATTTTTATTAAGGTATTTTGAGAAGCATTCAGGATGAATGCATGCTAGCAAAGTTCTTCCCTAATTCGCTCATGTCACTCAAGTGTAGTTACGAAAGGGAATAGGCATTGATCTCTAATTCACATCATTACAATGTCATCTTGACAGAACTTGCTAGCTAACGTATGGAATAGCAAGAATAAAACCGTTTTATTTTAGCTAAAACTGATTAGTTAGTTTAGCTAAAACTGATTTAAATAGCGTGACACAAACTGGCTGCAAAAGATGGAATTTTATGCCTTACCCTTTCTTTTTTATTTTATCTGCCACTCTACACTGACTTTTTTTCTGTTTGAAACTAGAAGCAAGTGTATAATTGTCAATTAGCAGCATAAATGATTTCATACCACCCACACCCATTTTTGCAAAGCTTGCAGACTGCGTTCATATGGAAATGTATGTATAGCAGTGAATGACTTACACACAGTTCTTCAAAGATTACTAATTGAGAGAGTATTGTAATTGCTAAAACACAGAAGAAAATGTATAAAGCGCTTTGGGTGCTTTAAAGTATCTCACTGTAGGTGCAGGCTAAGATGTAATTTTTAACACAGTTCCATAGCGTAGCAAAACATAAAAATAACCTTTAGAAAATATTCCAGCAGCAATTTGGTCCTTAAACACCATACGGAGAAGTAACTAATCCTACACACGACTCGATGATTCAGTGGGATAATCCACAGAAGAATTTCCATATGGTATTCTCAGTTCTCAACACATCTTTTTCTATCTCCAACCCATGCTTATGATACGCTGGCAGATGCACTGCTGATACTGAAGCCTGAGTTGAAAAGCAAAATGAATATCCGTTTTATCTGTGTTCAGAGACATATATGTGTCATCACTTGCTAAATGGTGTTATTTGTCTTCCCGTATGGTGAGCCAAAGCCAGAAAGAAGATAGGATTTCGGCTGGCATCATCACAGCCCGTCTCTACTATGGTACAGGTGTGGCAGATTTTAGACACTTGAGTTTAGATTCGGATTTAGATCATTAAGATGGTTGAAGGATTCCACTGGACTGAACATGACTCCATTTGAAAAAAAACTCTTTTTCCACATTTTGAAGGGATCAATTTCCTATTCCCTGAACTACAGAATCTTCCAGTATGGTTTCCCCCATTTCCAATTTCTCAAACAGGAAAAAAACTTTTTTCTTCTGTCAATCCCTTCACATTATTTCAGAAATCAAATTGAAACGGTCTTTTACATGAAGGTACTCCACGCACTTGCTAGCAACCCTGGCCTACGTATAGTAGCCTTGAAGGCAGCAAATTGATAGTTACATTAATACATAACTCCATTATAGAGAGTATACAGTACAAAGACTATAGAACATATGATGCATTATAGAGAGTAAAAAGCATCTGACCAAATAGCGTAACTGTAAATGTATCTTGGTGATATTTTTTTTAGGCATTATTTTTAGCATCACCTTCTGTAACGGGGAAGGATGTGGTAATTAGGCTTTACTGACGCAGTTTTTCTGTGTCAAAGAGAATTAATAGTCTTGGTGCTTCCATCAGTCCACAACCTATTTTTAAGTTATCCATTCCAAAAGCTCTGTTACCAAGAAGTATATTTTACTTCACTCAGCATTCCCATTTGAAGAGAAGCAGACACGTCTCTAATCCCATAACTGATTTCAGGGGTTTAAAATTTAGACTGACAGGTGACTTCAGCTTCAGGTCATTTGCTCTGTTGAGAAAAGTTACGCAACATAAAGCAGACCCAGATTTTTATGGTATCTTTTCTGAACATCAAAACTTATGTTCATCAGTGAACGTGAGATCTATTTAAAATTCCTTTCCAAAGCTATAGAACAGTTTCTTACCTTATGCTCAGTTGATGATGCCAGAATCTTATTTACTACTTTATTACCTTCAGAGCAAATTGTAATTAATTATATACTCCATGTTTATTTAATCACTTTCAGTTGGCTGTCCTTCCAGACCTGTTGTATGCAATACTAATTATTTACCTATAGCAAGATTTTACCAACTCTTATATGGACCACATGTTTAACTTGCTTTAAATTAATTGTGGACATTGTATTTGCCATTAATGCACATCTTCATTGGCTTTAATTTCACATCTGTGTTGCTTTATATACAACTCTCTTTACCAGTGTAATAGCAGCCACCAAACCTCGCCTTTGTATTTGTGTTTTATCTTTTATTAAAATTGCTACCAAAAAAACCCCACATTCTAGTTTCCTGGTTTTAAAAAAGTGAAGTAATTTGAAAAAGAAATTAATCTTTCTTATTCATTATTTGAAAAGTTGGCTGTAAAATGCTGCCTGAGATCTAACGGAGAAAAAATGAAGTAGCTAAGGTTTGCCTGAACAAAAAAAGTTGGCCTGTTTAAGAATAACATCTCTTGGAAAAAGGCTTCCTTGGGGCAATTCGTCCTCAGACTGAAGAAACGGGCAACTGTGTCGCTTACTGGCCTGCAGCTTGTTGGGGACAGTCCTACAACTGGTCCCATGATTCCTACCAGTTCGCGCAGGGACGCGTTTGAGGCAGCTGTAAAGCCCTACCTAGTTCTAATGGAGAGATGAAGCAGAACAAGCCTGGGCACAGGAAAGCTATTCAACATGCACTGGAAATCTGGCACGGGCTTATCATGCAGGTATCTACTTGTTGATACACAGATTAGACCAATTAATGCTAATTAGGGTAAGTCTACAAATGCTGTAAGTACCTTTCCGATTGTAAGGTGTAGATATCCTACGAACTGCAGCAAAACAATTAAAAAAAAAAAAAATTCTTATCTAAATTACAATGGAAATTACCAAGAAGGAAAATGCTACTGGCTTCCAGTAGCCAGTAGCTACAGAAACAGAAGGTACACAAGGTGAAAACAACCTTTTATCTCATAAAGTACTGTGTTGGGAGGGGTAGCTCTGTATATCGGTTCATGAAGTTTTTAAAAGTTTAGGGAGCCAATTTTATGGTCCAAAGAATTTATGTACATCTCAATCCAGATAAAATAGCATGTTAAATTCAAATATAGCACAGTATGTTTTCAGTCCAGAGAATGCTCTGCTGAAACGTATAGAGATACGCCATATCGACAAGGTGGTTCTCTGGATTTAAGGAAAATGCAGCATCGTTTTACTTTCTGAGGGGATCCTGACCAGGTCAGACCTCTTTCAGTAGAACATATGTTTGGACCAGTAATTACTGCTGAGGGAGGCTTCAACATAAAATACAGAGTAATGTTCAAACCTTTTAACGTTTCAGCAATTTTTAAGATAAGGAGGCAGGATCAAATCCTTCTCAGAACAAATTATAATGAACTAACTATTCAAACTAATACAAAAAATGAAGCTGAATGAGCAGAATTCATTATATTCTAAGCAACAAGGAATACAGCATATAGAATAAAATATTCCTCTTCCCTTAGCAGTTGACAGGAGCGTAGTAAAACAAGATATATTTGCAGGAGGGTGTCTGTCTTATCGCCAGAGTTAAAAAATTTGCTGTCAGTATATTTGTAGCAAACTGCTTTACGCCGAGGCATTTAATTATTTCAAGCCCCAAAATTTCACTTCTCACTGTTAAACTTGGGTAAGAATCAATTTCAAGTGGGTTCTGTGTTAAAAAGACTGATATGCACAGTTTAACTGGAAAACTGTAGCCTGCAGATTCAACATCCAAATGCCCAAGGAACAAGAGTCTTTGCTTTCTGGAACAATTAAAATTTACACTGTCCTTACTGAAAGCCAAATTTTTAAAGCTTATATTATTTCAAAGTTGACGTTTGCTTCTTCAAAGTGAAGGAAATACTTTCAGTGGTCCATTATTTCTTCTGGAACTGAAGCAGGGACTTGGAGTGACAATGCAGAGCCTTTAAATTACCAGACATATTAACGTCTTTTCTCTGCCTGTTCGCTTGTGGGGTAAATTAATGCTGGTAATGACTTTGCACGTTAATGGCTTTCAGGGGAAGCAGGCTGCACAGCAGTTCACCCTCATCCAAAAACCAGCCAAATTAAGCTATTTAGCATAAGTGGGGGAAAAATGCATCTAATCTGTTCAGGTCCCTTTTATTTTCAGAGAAACCAGCCTGGAAATTTGGCCATCTGGCTCGTTTTGCTTTTGGATCTGCTGCCACCTCGTGGACCGATGATGAATGTTAAGTCCCGAGATAGTAGATGGAAAATTAACAAAAGTTAACCTTTGGATTTGGGGGAAAAGCCCAGCTATTTAACTGGCATGAAAGCCCATATAAACATATGCATCATTTTCGTCCTGATGTGAAGAGGTTTTCCTATAATCAGGTTACGTTTGCCACTTTTCTGTTCCTTGAATTCACAATTACAGCAACAACATTAATTTACTAACTTCAAATTAAAATACAACCAGATGTATGGTTGTTTCTTATCGTTTCGCTCCATAAAGAACTAGTACAATTTAATCACTCTGTGCCAGTGTAGAGGCAGAAGACAAGACACTAAACTTATTCCATCTCACTGGAGTGTTCTCCTGCGTTATACAATCATAGAATGGTTGGGGTTGGAAGGGACCTTAAAGATCATTCAGACCTAAAGATCAGTCAGCAATGGCTGACTGGAAGGTCCCAAAGAGTAGTGCTCAATGGATTTAAATCCAGCTGGCGGCCGGTCACAAGTGGTGTGCCTCAGGGCTCAGTGTTAGGACCATTTCTGTTTAATGTCTTTATTGATGATCTTGACAAGGACATAGGGTGTATCATCAGCAAGTTCGCAGATGACACCAAGTTAAGCAGGAGTGTTGATTCCCAGGAGGATAGGGAAGCTCTACAGAGAGACCTAGATAGATTGGAGCATTGGGCCAAAATCAATGGCATGAGTTTCAACAAGGGCAAGTGCCAGGTTCTGCACTTGGGCCACAATAACCCCAAGCAGCGCTACAGGCTTGGAGAAGTGTGGTTGGAAAGCTGCCTGGAAGAAAGAGACCTGGGGGTTCTAACTGACAAGCGGCTGAATATGAGCCGGCAGTGTGCCCAGGTGGCCAAGAAAGCCAATGGCATCCTGGCTTGTATTAGAAATAGCGTGACCAGCAGAAGTAGGGAGGTGATTGTGCCCCTGTACTCAGCACTGGTGAGGCCACACCTCGAGTATTGTGTCCAGTTTTGGGCACCTCAATACAAGAGAGATATCGAGGTGCTGGAGCGGGTACAGAGGAGGGCAACGAAGCTGGTGAAGGGCCTGGAAAACAAATCATATGAAGAGCGGTTGAAGGAGCTGGGACTGTTTAGTATGAGGAAGAGGAGGCTGAGAGGAGACCTCATCACTCTCTACAACTACTTGAAAGGACACTGTAGAGAGGTTGGTGCTGGTCTCTTAATTAACAGGTAATTAATGAGAGAACAAGAGGGAATGGCTTCAAGCTCCAGCAGGGTAGGTTTAGAATGAACATTAGGAAAGAATTTTTCACAGAAAGAGTGGTCGGGCATTGGAATAGGCTGCCCAGGGAGGTGGTTGAGTCACCATCCCTGGATGTGTTTAAGAGACGTTTAGATGTGGTGTTGGGGGATATGATATAGGGAAGAACTTTGTAGTGTAGGGTAGATGGTTGGACTCGATGATCCCAAGGGTCTCTTCCAACCTGGATGATTCTATGATTCTATCATCGAGTTCCAACCCCCCTGCCATGGGCAGGGACACCTCCCACTAGACCAGGTTGCTCAAAGCCCCATCCAGCTTGGCCTTGAACACCTCCAGGGATGGGGCATCCACAGCTTCTCTGGGCAACCTGTTCCAGTGCCTCACCACCCTCATAGTGAAAAATTTCTTCCTAATATTTAATCTAAATCTACCCTCTTCCACTTTGAAGCCATTACCCCTCGTCCTATCACTACATGCCCTTGTAAAAAGTCCCCCGCCAGCTTGCTTGTGGGCCCCCTTCAGGTACTGGAGGGTCTCCCTGGAACCATCTCTTCTCCAGGCTGAACAACCTCAGCTGTCTCAGCCTGTCTTCATAGCCGAGGTGCTCCAGCCTCTGATCACCTTCATGGCCTTCCTCTGGACCCGTTCCAACAGGTCCATGTCCTTCCTATGTTGAGGGACCCAGAGCTGGACACAGTACTCCAGGTGGGGTCTCACCAGAGCAGATTAGAGGGGCTAGAATCACCTCCCTGGACCTGCTGGCCACACTGCTATTGATGCGGCCCAGGATACAGTTGGTTTTCTGGGCTACCAGCACACATAACTGGAAAACCCATCGCCTTGTTTTTTTTTTTTTTCTGGACCACTTATGAATTTGATACTGGAATTAAAGAGCACTGGTTTCCTACAGGTACTGTCTGTGGAAGACCACAGAGTCATTAATAACTTGGTAGCTTGACAGACTGCCTTTGGAGAAGGCGTTCATTGGGATTGACAGATTGAAAATGGGATATAAGCAGTTTGTGGGTTCTTAAAAATGTTCATGTTTTACTATTGCAGAAAATCTGATAATGGGATGCCAAGATGCTCATCCAAGAAGCCTAGAGCTGTCAGAAGCTGTTCCATTCACCTTGGAATGGTCATACTTCGAGGCAAAATAGTTACTAGCTATGAAATGAGCAGTAACTCAAGTTTGCTTTGACTTCATTGAACAGCTTATATTAAATTTCTCTTGAATTCTTAAAAAAAAAAAAAAAAAGTGAGATAATTTGATCTCCACAGGGAGAAGAGCCTGCAGTGGTGGCCCTACTGTAGGGCCACTGTAACTGAAGAGGTTTCTTCAGTTACAGACTGAAACAATACCTGCCCCGAGCCCTTCTGGTAGCTCGTCCCCAGAGCGAGTGGCAAGAGCTGATGCTGAATTGAGCAGTCGCAGCCTTGACAGCCTCCTCACCTGGGTACTTGTGGGGTGTCCTCACAGCCCGGGGCGTCAGCCGGTGGCCCGCGCTTTCTGCCCCTCAGGTCACTTCTCCCACGGGGTCACTAGATGCACAACGTAATTTCAAGCTGTAATTTCAAGCAGAAAACAGCATTGTACAGAGGGCTTACAACCAAGACTCCGAAAGTAGCGTGTGGAAAGATATTAATAATGCAGCTGTTATATCAATAGAAATAAACCGATTCAATGGAATCACCTCCTTCATGAACACTTTCTCCTGAACGCTGTTTCTTCTCTCTTTAGCCCGCTTTAAAGCCATACCCGCCCGAAGCCTCCCTCCGGGCACCCACTTGCTGCTCCATGGGCTGAGGCGGGGCGGGGGGGTACGGAGGGAAAGGCGGCACGGGGTGAAAGCCAGGCTACGGGCTACCTGTGCGGGCGGCGGCGAGGGCCGGGACAGGCACCACAGAGCCGGTACCCACGGACGGGACGGGACAGGACAGGACGGCCGCCCCACGGTGCCAGGCCGACGAGGCACCGCCGGTCCCGCTGTCGCCGCGGGCCCCGCCCCGGACTCAGGCCCCTGAGGGGGAGGGCGGGGCGGGCGGCGGCGCGAGACGCAACTCCCCGCGGCGGCGGCGGCTCTGGCCCGCCGGAATGTCCGCGGCGGCCGGGCGGAGGGGGCGGGGCCTGGCGGAGGCGCCGCAGCCAATGGGGAAGGCGGGAGGGGGCGCTGCCGGCGTCAGAGCCCGTCCGTCTGGCGGGCGGGGGTCGCGAGGCGGGGCCGGGCGGCGGGTTCGCGACCGGGCCATGGCGGTAACGGCCGCTCGCTGGCCCTGGGCCCTGCTCTGCCTGGCGGCGGTTCCGCTGCTCTTCCCCGGGGCGGCCGGTGAGTAGCGGGCCGCGGGGGGTGGCGGTGGCGGTGGGGGGAGGCGGCTCCGCGGGTCTCTCTCCAACAACATGGCGTAGTAGCGAGGCCGTCCGCGGGGTGCCGAGCCTTGGCGGGGGGAGTGGGGGGGCGGTGGCGGCGTGCGCGGGGATGGGGAGCGGCCCGGCGCCGCGGGTCTGGGGGTGAGGGGGGACGGCACCCCGGCAGCCGCTGCCGCCCGCACCTGCCCCGCGGGAGGCTGCGGGGCCGCTGCAGGTGAGGGTCGGGGGCGGCTCCCCGGCTGCCCGCGGGGCGATGCCAGGAAGGGGCAGCGTCGCCTTCTCGGTGTCCGTCCTCTTCCCGCTATCTCGGTGTCGGTTCCCGCTATTCCTCACCTCCCTCCCCCCCCCAACCCCCGCCCCGCCTCCCCGTGGGGAGCACGGGGCTGAAATATCGGAGGTGGGGAGGAGCGGGGTGCGGGGGTACCGTCCGTCCTTCCCGCATCCCGCCTGCCGGCGCTGTGGGGAGGGATTGATGGACCCCCTTCTCTCGCCCCACCGGGTTACTGGGATCTGTGCCTCTGGTTGTCACGACCTACCAACGGGTAGATCCCTAAGGCGGTGGTTTGAAATGGAGAAGACCTAGTGTCTGGCTCCAAATGGATAAAAACCCGACTGCGGGATTGCCACGTGAAATGTCAGAGCAGCCCTTGTGTCCCAGGGCTGGTGTTCCTTGTGGCTTTGCTAACATCTTAAATGAGAAGAATAGTACTGAACAAGGTATTGAATTTTTTTAAAAGTGAGGGGAAAGTGTTTAATGGAGAGAAGAGTAGTGGTAAAATAGTTTCCTGCGTTAAAGTTGCGATAGCAGGTAACTTCTCGACAGGACCGAAAGAGAGTAATGAAAAAAGCAGGCAGCACAAGCAGAGATATGGGTGAACAGCTTGTAATAAATGGATCGCGTTGGTCATGTTGTCATGGGAATGGAAAATGCAAAATATGTAACATTTTAAAGCAGAAGACCGTAATCACTGAGGCATTTGTGGCATTTCATTGTTGTTCTGTAGCTCTGATTTCTAATGAGGCATGGGTTTAGGAAGAAGGCAGTAAAAAGCTAGTGGAACGGAATATGACATACTCTATCCCAGCTTTCCTGGGATAAACCTACTCGTATTGCAGAGATAGCAGATCTTACCAAAGAACGAAGTGTGGATGTTTTGCAGTTGGACATGAATAAAATTGGATGTTTTTTTTTTTAGTAAAACTAGAGAAAGTGGGAATGAGAAAGTAAGGGGTTGACCAAAAGAGATGTCATAAAACATTTCAGAAGAGATTAACTGGAAAGAGAATTGAGGAATTGTGTTTGGAATGGACATTGTTGATAACTTCTGTTTCTGACTTAAGCACTAAAGATTACTCTGGGCAAGTTGTATTTGCTGCTAATTCAAGATACCATCAGTTAATCAAGATTTTGTATAAAAGGAATTAAATGACCATAAAGTTTAGTATATTGTTAGTGCATTGTTACACTCTTTGGTATAATAAGACCTGAAATTCAGCAGCGGAAGTCATTGAGAAGGAGAACTATCCTGGATGTGTGTTAGTTCATCATAAGAGGGTTGAGAGCCACTGAAAACTAATGAGTAAAAGGCCACAGAGTATTAAATAATCTATGTAAAGGAGTGTTTAATGAAATGTTACCTAAGATATTAATGAACTCAAATCGTAGTGACATACACAGTTAAACCTATGCATTGTCACCTAAGTCAAGGTAAATTCTCTTTATAGGCTGAGAACTCTGAATTCTTTGACCTCTGAAATATAGCAGTTACTCTCAATAAAAAAATTATATAATGAAAAATTTCTGGGACTGAGAGTGGAACAAAACAACAAAAAAGTGATTGAGTAGCCGGTATTTCTGTTTGTAAGTAAAGCCTATGTTTAAGTACATTTGGTTGGGGTTTTTGTTTTGTTTTTTTTTTAACTTATGAGAATTAATTTGCTGGATATTTTTTCCTTGTGAACCTGAATGTTTTCCACAGCACTGTGTCAATGTGTTTGCAGTCTGATTGCATAGGCACTGAAATTTAGAAACATTTCTGAAAAAATAAGTGCAACTCTTGCCTTGAGGAAAAACTGTTTATTCTTCAAAGTTAATAGTTTTTATTGTTGTTATGCATTTCTAATGCCATGGCTCTGTAACAGGACTAAGGAAGTGTAAAGCAAGGCTTTTCAGTTAAGTGAAGTAATAACTGAGGTTTGACCATGGTGGAGCATGCTCATGGTGAAGTTGATTTTTGGCCCAGATTGGTTTACTAGACATAGCGCAGGAAAACCTGCAACATCCCATGTGTAGCCCTCAAATCAGAAAGATTTTTAAGCCATCTGTGTCATATCTCAATCCTTTCCTGCGATGGTAGAAAATTGGCAAAAAGACATTAAAGTCAATTGTACAATTTCATTCTTTCATCGTGTCGTAAGCAGGATTTTGGTGCTGTCCTCGTTTGTTACAGGCATTTTGCTGGGCTGTTTTCAATTATTAATGAAAACCTTCACCAGTTACAAGTCTTACTTTGGTTTCTCTTCTTTCCTGCTCAGGAATGATAGATTTCTGCATTAAAATATAGCTCAATCCTGTAGTAGCTGTCTTAAATTTTGACTGTTTCAGGCAGCCTTTTCAGTGATTCCTCCTCCCCAGTTCCTCAACATTTTCAGGCTGAAATTTTCTTTTCTTTTTTATTGTCATTGTAATATTTGTGAGAATTTCGGGTTTGGTGGTGGTGGATTCTTTTGGGTTTTTTTAATTGGCCGTCTTCTCTTAACAGCTATAAGCTTTCAGATGAAAACACTTGGAAGCTGTGAAATTATCAAGTTATTGATGCCCAAGATCCCTCTTACTGTTTCAGTCAAAGTCTATTTAGTAACTAGAGATTATGAAATACAACTTTATATGTGTGGTATCATTGTACAGTATTGCTTTTATGTTTTGTTGGTGTGATGGGTAGTTCAGATCCGTTTGAGCAGAACTCTGTAATCCTTAAACGATCCCGCGTGTGAAGATGTGCATGGAAGTAAAAGCTTTAAAGGAAATCTATGTCTGTCAGTTTTCTAATACACTATTCCAAACACTGGGCAGTAAGGATGAAAATGAATATCAAGGAGTTTTGCCATTAATTTTATATCCATAGAACCATAGAATTGTCTAGGTTGGAAGGGACCTTTAAGATCATCTAGTCCAACCATCAACCTAACGCTGATAAAAAAACCTCATCACTAAACCATGTCTCTGAGCACTATGTCAACCTGTCTTTTAAATACCTCCGGGGATGGTCCCTCAACCACTTCCCTGGGCAGCCCATTCCAATGCTTAATAACCCTTTCAGTGTAAAAATTGTTCCTAATATCCAATGTGAACCTTCCCTGGTGCAACTTGAGGCCATATTGACCAACTTGAGGCCATACTGACCAAACTTAACTCTGAACTAAGAAAATATTTGGATGCTAGGGGAACCAAAGCACAACAAAGTGTAATGTTAGAAATGCTGCTTTAAACCTTGGTGTTCTGTGACATCTCAGTATTTCAATTCTTGTTTGAAACAACAGTTTCTTGTTTTTGGTATGTTCATATCTGGGTTTGCTCGATGACTTCCACCTAGTCAGGCAAAACCACTCTTAATCATCACAGAACCACAGAATGATACGGGGTTGGAAGGGACCTCTGGAGATCATCTCGTCCAACCCCCCTGCCAAAGCAGGTCCACCCAGAGCAGGTCACACAGGAATGTGTCCAGGCGGGTTTTGAATGTCTCCAGAGACAGAGACTCCACCACCTCTCTGGGCAGCCTGTTCCAGGGCTCTGCCACCCTCAAAGTGAAGAATTTCCTCCTCATGTTTAGATGGAACTTCATATATTCAAGTTTGTGCCCATTTCCTCTTGTTCTATCTCTGGACACCACTGAAAAAAGACTGGCCCCATCCTCTTGACATCCATCCTTTAAGTATTTATAGGCGTTGATCAGATCCCCCCTGATCCATCTATCACTAGTGGAACAATTAGCAGTTTTGATTCAAGTTTTTAAGAAGACAGAGTTCAATGAGCAGCTGTGTTCCTGCTCCGATTTCCTTTTCCACCTGTTCCTAACTGGTTCTTGCACTTTTCGGATTCTGTGAGAATCATCTCACAGATGGGCTCTTCTGTTCAGAAGTGATAGTTGAGTGCTTCAAGTCTTTTAAATACCTTTTTCCCTCCCCCTGCTTTTCCATAGGCTTGTCTTGTTGTTACCATGCAAAGGAGAACTTAATGTGCCGGGATGTCTGTGAACAGGTAAGCTTGTTTTAAATTTGGTTTATCCCTCAGAGTTAAAATCATGCCTCTAAACAATGTTGTAGCAAGATTAGGGTTATAAGGAAATGATTTTCTGTGTGAATACTATGGGCTATTCATGAGATGTAGTATTATTGTTATTTAAATGAGAACTTAAAGGTTTAAAACTGTGGTCCTCATTCCTTTCATAGTGGAAAATAGGTTCTGCTGAAGTCCAGGAGAAATAAAGATAAGAATCTGAGGTCAGGATTTGGTCAAGAAGTGATAAGCATGTTAGGAAATGGGAGGGGTGAAGGCATTTTACTCAATTTCTGGATCTTGTGTATTTCCAAGTTTTTGCGAGTTTAAAATGAAGAACAAGACGTTGGTACTGTTCTTTCTCCCTGCCACTTCTTATTTCTTAGCTAAGCATCCAAGATACTCATTATGATATATAGCTTTGTGAATCCAGCAAAAATTTGCTTACACACTCTGTTCACAAGGTAATAACAAAGAGCTGTTTGTACTTAAATTCAAGCTTGGAAAAATACTTTTCCACAGCTTATGTTCAGATTTGTACCTTTGGGTAGTATGTTGTACAGCTTCGTGTGTATATTTATATAAACTTATATGTGTAAAAAATTTTACATCAGTAAAGCATACATACATTTTTATGTTAAAATTGTGCCCTGAAATCATACCTGCCCCCTTTTCTTGTCTTCGTTACCCGCTTTGAGGCTATTCAAAACCGAAACCTGGTTATGATTAAATTTATATTTATCTGTGATTGTACTAACAAAGCTTTTAGCTTAAATTGCACTTCTCCCTCCCTGATATATTTATAGAATGCAACCAAACCCCCTTTCAGCTTTCCTGTTGTTAGGCCAAACAAGGAAAAGTCTTACAGTCTCTTTGCATAAAATACTCTCTCAATTCCTATAATTATTCTTGCAGCCCTTCCAGCATAAGTTTATCTCTTTGAATACAGGTAAGCAAAACTGTACATGGTATTATGAACAAAAGTATAGCACTCTGTCTTAAAAATTGTGTTAAAACTTATATGTGAGAGAAAGAGATCCATTACTGTACATAAACAAATTTAATTGGCAGGTTTAGTAGCTGCATTGAGAGGGCATTTGGAATAATCTGTCCAGTTCTTTCTTCTGTTCCATTGGTTTGAAGTTCCTAGTTTGTCATGTGAAGTCATGTTAGCTCTTAATGAAAGGCCTTGAGCTTTATATTGTCAAATTTCATCCCATTCCTGTTATACTAATTCTAATTATTGCGTAGGGGTTTCTGTGGTTTTTTTATAAGATATTCTGATCTTGCATCATCTGGATGATCTCTCTCTACTCAGGTAATCAGCATATTCAGGGTCTTCGTGGTGAGAGGTCTAGAACATGTCTAAAGTAAGACTGGTGCCCCTCCAATTGTTTGATAAGGAACTTAGTTACCTCAGGCTGGCAGCATCATTTTGTGAATGACCCTTTGATACAGGCCAACAAACTGGCTGATGGGGCTGTCTACTACTTTTTTTCCTTTTTCTCATGTTCTGTAACTTAACCATTTTGTTCAGCATGATTCAAATGCTTTGTCTTTGTTGGAATACGTTCCATTTTGGAATGTATTATTTGATGCTTACCCCCTTGTCTTAAACGTAAAATTTATAGGATGAAGGTTTACGTACATGGAAGGTGACTGTAAGGGAAGAGTTGGCTGAAAGAGTTGCCTTTTTCTGACTTTCCAAACACCTTCTCTAAAATATTTGCCATGCACTTGTACCTTGTCTATACCACCACACTGTACCATCCTGACATGATAATTTCTTTAATAATAACACAAAAATTGTTTTCCTCCTAGACTTGGTAGTTTGTGCCATAAAACATTTAAGTTGTTTGCCAGGGCCAGCAGAGAAAGAGAGCAGGCTTGTGCCCCATATTTCTATTCAACCAATGCTTAGGGAATGCCAGTGACCAGGGTGGGGTGCGCAGACAGGAATTTTGGTGTTAACCCGGCTGTTTGTTGTGGAGAGGGCCAGCAGGAGGTGCAGATGTACTGCTTGAGACTGTGTGCACCTGTATGTCCAGAAGGACAGTCTCTGGCACTGGCTGGGACAACCACTCATGACCGTGTTAGAGGTCTTGACCCAGAGGGAGCTCTTGAGGAAGAATGTGTCCATCCAAGTCTCGGACTGCAGGGAAAGGATGGTGTCTCTCCTTGAGTCAATGACACTTAACCTGTGGGAGTCGTGCTCTGGTCAGCTTCCTGAACTGTCAGATGAAGCAGCTGGGGATAGAAGCATTGCCTCAGTGTAAATGGGAGCTAAACAAGCTCTTCATGGAGAATCTTCAAGGGCAGTAGCCTGAACTATGCATTTTATGGAAAGAAGGATGGCCAGAGTCTATGCTTAGTGGAGACTTACAGTTGGTGACTCCTGACAGCAGGAAGAAGTTTCTTGGCCTGTCTTTCGATATGCGCTGACAGAATAGATTTGGGGCCTTAGAACAGGTAAGGAAGAACAAGGAACGTCAGGGAGTCATCTTGACCTGGTCAAGTGGTTGTAAACAGTGCCACCAGGAGAGAGACTTTCTTCTGCAGGGGATGGAGGCACTTGCTGTCTAAGGTGGTTTGTTTTTTAGGGACTCAGATCTAGGGTGTTCCAGAAATTGCAAGGTTTTTTTTGACCCTCAGACTATTACCCATTGGCTGCTCATGGACACCAGTAATACCATTGAGGGAGGCCTTGCCATGGCTAAAAGGTAACTACAGCCAAAGGACAAGGGTGAAGGGCACAGGAGACCCAGTGGTGTTCTCCTTGATCCTGCCAGTTAAGGAAGAAGGCTTGATTAAGGAGTTCTGCTAACTTGTAATTCAGCTACTTTAAGAGAGCCCTTTGAAAAAGAAAACCTGGATTACAGATTTGTTTGCCAACTAACATGATTCAAACCTCTAATTATTTTGCATTTTTAGCAAGTATTATTCCAAGCTTAGTTTCAGTATCACCTCCTTCTCGTGATTATTTGATTGTCTGTCAGACACTGTAGCAAGGAATTAGTGTGCCTGTCTTTCTCTAATTGATATTTTTTTTCCTAAGTTTATTTCTGGGAAGTTTCACAACAATAAGGTTCCTGGCATCATTCATATCTGTACCACTGCAAAGATCTCTATCCGGATCCTCCTCCAAGCGTAAGAATAGTCCATCCCCGTCCTCAGGAAAACACGTTAATGTTTCAAGAGTCTGGCTTGGCTAAACAGAGAAGTTGTGAGCAAGCTTCGATACAGAAAGACAGTATAGAGAAGGTAGAAGCAGGGAAAGGTTATAAAAGAGGATTTTTGAAAGTTTGCCCAGGCATGTAAGGTTATACTGGGAAAGAAAGCTCAACTGGAGTTGAGACTTGCAGAGGATGTCAAGGGCAACAAGACGTGCTATGGCAGTAGTTACAGGCTGAAGAAGGAAAAATGTGCAACTGTTGCTGCATGCAGCACATGATTTAGTGTCAGCAAACACAGATAAGACAGAGGTAATGAACACCTTCTTTCCTGAGTCTTTGTTAACAAGGTCTCCCAGTCCTCTGTGCGCAGAGATGGGGTTCAAGGAGGAGTACTACTGGTAATAGCTGATGGTTGAGTCGGGAATTACTTGAGAAAAGTTGACCCATACAATTCCGTGGGACTAGGCAGACTGCATCTGAGGGTGCTGAGAGAGTTGGCTGGTGTCTCTGCAAGGTTACTATCATCTTTGAAAGATTGTGGAACCTGGGGGAGGTCCCCAGTAACTGGAGAAGGACAAACAATTTACGCATCTTTAAAAAAAAAAAAAAGTAAAAAGTCCCCCAAAGGACAGTTCCTAATCCAACAGACTGCAGACTGGTCATCTCCTCTTAAATCCCTGGGAAAACTATGGACAGAGTCCTCTCGGAACACATTTCTGAGCATGTGAGGGGTAAATCATGCCTAACAGACCTGATTGCCTTCGATAATAAGGCTGGATTTCTGGATGAGGGGAAAGGAATGGATGTCATTTGTGTTGACTTTAGCAAGACTTTCAACGCTGCCTCCCTCAATATTTTTGTATTTATTTTAGGATATTATGGTTTTGATAGATGGACAACTAGATGAGTAAAAAAAAATGGCTGGATAATCAGGCTCAGAGATAGAGGTTAGTGGGTCCTACTCTGCCTGCAGGCTAATAAGAAATGGAATACCCCAAAGGAGTCTTTCTGGGACCTGTCGTGTTTAGCATCATTGTTAATGACTTGGAGGAGGTTACAGATTTCACTCCTGTTGAGTTTTCAGGCAATACCAAGCTGAAAGGAAAAGCTGATAATCTTACCAGAAGGACCATCATCCAGAAGGACCTGGACAGATAGAAGGAATTGGCCAACAGGAACTTTATGAAATTCAGCAAGGACAAATGTGAAGTCCTGCACCTGGGGAGAAAGAATTGCTTGCAACAATATGGGTTGGAGATTGATTCGCTATGGAGCGGATTTGCTGAAAAAGGACCCGGGGGTACTGGTATATACTGAATGTGAGCCAGCAGTGTGCCCCAACAATAAAGGCGGCATCCTGGGATATGTTAGCAGGAGCATAGCCAGTAGGTTTAGAGAAATAATTCTCCCCATTTAGTCAGCACTTGCTGACCGTGTCTAGAATTCTGTGTCCAGTTTTGTTCCTCCCTGCTACAAGAAAGACATCAGTTAACTGGAACAAGTTAGCAGAATCACCAAGGTGATCAGGGACCTGATGCACATGCCCTCTCTGGAGAGGCCGAGGGAACTGCCTTTAGCCTGTGGAAGAAGGAACACCTCAGAGCAGCCTTCTGATACATGTAATAAGATTGCTCAGAAGACACAGCCAGGCTCTTCACAGTGGTACGTAGTGGGAGGACAAGTGAGAGCGGTCATAAAAAAACCTAGAGACTTCCAGCTAGTTTTAAATTGGTAACAAAGCTGCCTTGCAATGCCAGTGGCTAGCTTCTCAACAGCCTCAGTTGCATCCCATCTAGTCTCATGAACTTCTGGGTGTTCAGTTTACTTAGGTTGTGCTTGATCTTGCTTTGCTCTGCTCTGGGTAGTATTCATTCCCCTGTTAGTTTTGATAGTCTCTTTAATCTAGTTTTTTTTCTATCTTTGTTCCACAAAAATTACTTGTTACAGGGTTTTTTGGAAGGAGTTTAGTTGCCTGAGGTCACGTAACATGTAGCAGAAGATTAATTAAGTAAATAAGAGTTGTATAATATTTTGATATGTGGGGCAGAAATCCTCTATGTCTTTCACACTACCTACTAAATAGAAACTTTTTGATTGAAGTGTTTGAGGAGGAAATGCGCATTCACTTCTAAATATAAAAAATTCTTCTTCATAAAAAGTGGGACATATTTGAAAGACTACAGATATATAAAAGAAAATCTTACCTTTATATTGTTTACATATTGAGTGTTAGCCAAAGGTGTTGAAGGGTAGATAGTAGCAAACCTAAAAACAAAGAAATCAATGGAAAAGAGTATTCAGTATGTAGTTACATTCTATGTGGTTTAAGGTATGTTTTGTTTCTAACAGATTTTGTCTTCTAAGAGTGATTCCCGTTTGAAGCACTTACTGCAGCGAGCACCAGAGTATTGTCCAGAATCAATGGTAAGGCTTACTAGTTTTTAATTAAAGAAACAAAAATAACTAATCTTATATTAGCAAAGTTTTGCTTGCGAAAATAAGGTTTTAAAATTACTTGTATTTTATTACTCACTGAATTTTCAGCTGGTAGAATGTGTGTGTCTTCAAGCTTCTTCTTCCTTGTTATGAAGACTAGTACAATTCTCATAATGAAATTTGATCCTCAAAGTAGGATTATTTTTTTTGTGTAAAGCCATCATATATTATGCTACTTGCAATAAGATGGGACTTGGTAATTTTGCTCAGTGTCCTGGTTGTGTAAGCTATGAAATGCAATGAAAATCTGACCGATGTTGTAAAATATTCTGCTGGGTGATTGTCACTTGGATGTTGATGGCAGTGACTTTAATTAAAGCTGTGAGGCCTTGGTTGGATTAAGGCAAGGAGACCATCATAGCTGCTCTGAATGTTTTGTGGCCATATCTGACAAACTGAAGTAATTGGATAGTTACTGGATAAGTAAGTTAATGGTTTACTAAGATTTCTGTAGTGTAGCACTAAAAAATGAAGAATGTAATCTGCTCCCTGTCTTAGTGATGATCTAATAGGGAAAGAGATAAGCAGTATCATTCAGATTGTAAATTCTGGAGTCTTAACTCTTGGCAACTTAGAATATCTCAACACATGCTGTCAGAAGGGTCTGCTTTCTTGTAATTTTTATTACTTCTAAACAGTATCAGTACTGCTTCTAGCTAGCTAAAATGTACACCCAACTCAAGTGGGCAACATACAGGAGTAGTAAATCTGAGAATAACATTTTATAAGCAACTTTGCAGGACTGTGTTTGCTTATGGATCCTTTCCTCCTCCTCAAAAGTATGGGTTTTTTCAGTGTTTTGTTTCTGTGGATTGTCAGCTCTAAGAAAGTTATAGACAGCTGATGGTGTGAGCAAAACCTGTGGCATGAAAGCATATAGAAGTGGTGAATAGCATTTGTTTTGGTACTGGTTTTCTTTATCTTTTATTCCCTGCTAGGTAGAGCAGGGTCTATCTATATAGTAGAGGAGTGCATTTTTAGAAAACAGGACTGGAGAGTACCTGAAAATGGGAAAATGATTGACACGATTTTTTTTTTTTTTTAACTCCCAATTGCCATCTTTATAAATGGCAAATTTACTATCCAGTGTGTATCTTAAATTAGTATCACTGAACTAGTAATTTTTATAAACATTTTTAAAAGACATCTAGATATAAAATAGTTAACAGTTCAACTTAATACCCTGTCTGCTGTTTTCAGATACCACTTGTCTTTGTTGGAGAGGTGTTCTCGTGACATTCCAGATGAGCGGATAAGTTATGGATTTAATCAGATGGTCTATTTTCTGGAACACTGGTTACAGACATTGTGTTGTCTATATTCTTTCAGGTGATATGATAGAAAGGGTATTGCCAGGTATTAAGTAATATAAACTGCCAACACAAGAGGCAACTTTGTCTTAGAATCATAGAGGTTTGAAAAGACCCTTAAGATCGAGTCCAGCCACTAACCTTTTCATGCAATAAAGGAAGTCAACTGAATCAATTGGGTGGAACTAGAAGAAGTAGCAGCTCTTTACCCTTTTCTTTTGAGCTGACTTTGACTTTCATCTGAGGAGGAAACTCCCTCAGATACAGACGAGGACAGTTTTAACATTTTCGATGATTAGATACAGATCCATTGCAACTTTAGAAAATCATTAATTCCTGTGATGACAGAATCATTGTATGACAGTGTGGGTCATCCTTTCAGTGTAACTGAATTGAACTTTTCATTTTTTCTTAAAGAACATGTTCAACACTCTCATTTAAAGCCCCTTGTGGTGGGTTGACCTTGTCTAGGTGCCAGGTGCCCACTAAGCCACTCTATCACTCCTCCTCTTCAACTGGACAGGGGAGAGAAAATATGATGAAAAGCTTGTGGGTCGAGATAAGGACAGGGAGATTGCTCACTAGTTACCGTCATGGACAAAACAGACTCGAGTTGGGGAAATTAACTTAATTTATTGCCAATCAAAAGATCAGAGTAGGATAATGAGAAATAAGAACAAATCTAAAAACGCCTTCTCCTCACCCTTCCATTCTTCCCGGGCTCAGCAGTATGGCTAACTGGGGAGGTCGCAGTTGAGTGGAGATTAACAAATGTGCCGCCCATCCACAAGGGCCGGAAGGAGGATCTGGGGAACTACAGGCCTGTCATTGCCTGGGAAGGTTATGGAGCAGATCATCTTGAGTGCCATTACATGGCACGTGCAGGACAGCCAGGTGATCAGGCCCAGTCAGCATGAGTTTGTGAAAGGCAGGTCCTGCTTGACAAGCCTGATCTTCTGTGATAAAGTAGCCCTCTTAATGGATGAGGGAAAGGCTGTGGAAGTTGTCTACCTGGACTTTAGTAAAGCCTTTGACACCATTTCCCACAGCATTCTCCTGGAGAAACTGGCTGCCCATGGCTTGGATGGGAGTACTCTTTGCTGGGTAAAAAACTGGCTGGAGGGCCAGGCCCAAAGAGTGGTAGTGGATGGAGTTAAAGTCAGTTGGCGACAGGTCAGAAGCAGTGTTCCCCAGGGCTCGGTATTTGGGCCGATTATGTTTAATATCTTTATCAACGACCAGGACAAGGGAATTGAGTGCATCCTCAGTAAGTTTGCAGATGATGCCTAATTAGGTGGGAGAGTTGATCTGTTTGAGGGTAGGAAGGCTCTACAGAGGGATCTGGACAGGCTGGGTCGATGGGCTGAAGCCAATGGGATGAGGTTCAACAAGGCCAAGTGCCGGGTCCTGCACTTGGGTCACAACAACCCCATGCAGTGCTACAGGCCTGGCAGAAAAGGACCTGGTGGCACTGGTCGACTGTCAGCTGAATACGAGCCAGCAGTGTGCCCAGGTGGCCAAGAAGGCCAACAGCATCCTGGCCTGTATCAGGAATAGTGTCCCTTCCAACCTAGACAATTCTATGGAGTGATTCTAACTTCACTCCTGACAGAACCTGTGCTTGGAAGCAGAAGTGCTTTGCAGTCAGTGTGAACCCAACAGATCCCCATTGTAAATTTTCATGTTAGTAAACTTCACTTATACAAATCTTTCTTACGTGTATCTGTCTTTCCCTGAAGCTACATTTCATTTGTTTTGCGGGTAGTTATATAGGGTGTTTAGGGTTTTTTTTTTTTAAGCTGGTGGAAAGGAGTGCTAGGGAAGTAAGCTTCTCCACAGGTCCTGGTCCTAGATAAATCTTTTTTTCTTTGTCTGAACAGTTGCTGCTTAGTTCTCTAAACACTGGTGGAGAAAGCTGACTAGCTAGCATATTCCAGGTAATCACAGCATGTTCTGCACCTACCATACACTGCTCTTGATTCCATACTCTGTAGGTGGCAGCCTTCTTGTCAAAGCAAGTGGTACTCATATCACATAGCCCTTCTTTAAAAGATGTTTTAGACATAAGAATTCTTCCAATAGCATACATAAAACCCAGGGCAAAAATGGTGAAAATGCTGGTTTATGTCTGCTAGAAACTCTCTTATTCTGTAGACCTACTTTTGCTTAATTCCATTTTACTTTTCAGGGAGAAGTGTGGGGTTGTATAAATTCTTCTTTGCCAGGTAAGAAATCTTAGTTTACTATTGAATTGTGTTGCTTTTTCACCATAAGCATGTTTTGATGTTATGTCTACCACCTGCACCTATAGATTTTGTGCTAATTCAACTTTCATTATGCTTTCATTATAAACTTCATTTGATGTCTAATTTCCTTTAGTCTGAACTGGGTTACCTGTGTGGTTTTTTTAACTTTTCTTTTTCTGGTGAGAAAATGTTTAATATGTTTGTATGATTAAACATATCTGCTTCTGTGACACATCCAAGGAATATCAAAGTTTCTTTCCTTTAAAGATTTTTCTATTATTTCTAGTTTCAGTATGCTTTAGTCTAATTTGTAAAGTCATGGATTATTGCAGCTTTGCTCTAGATGCAGTGTAAGTTGGGAAAAAACTGAGTAACAGGGAGAAATAGTAAGAACTAGACAAAAAAATTAAGAAGTGCAGAGGCTCAGATCAAGAACTAAATTGCTTGGTGCGGGTGGATATAGAAAATTAAAACACAAATCGGAAGACAGGACTGTTAGGTTAATAGAAGAGATCAAAAATAGATTAAATTGGACTTAACTAGTACTATCGTATCATATGTCATTTCTAAAAGACCTTGAGTGAAATTACCTTGCTACCATTGAAGAGGTGGTAGTGAGGAAAGAGGAGGCTGTAACAGTTTCATGGCATCTGCTCCGTCTTCCCCCTGACCCTGCTTCAAAGGCAAACTGTTGATTCCAGTGTGTGCAAAGAGATTTGCTGTCTTATGTTTTGCTAGTTTTACTTAATAATATCTTTTGGAGTTGCAGTGCTTCTGTCTTATCTAAAACCTGATAAATTTTTAGTTGGAGACAATATCTAATCTTTACTGAAGCTCAGTAGCTATATACATATGAGTGGCAATGCTTTTACTGCAAGTGAGAAATGCATATTTTATTTTGAATGTCAGGTTTGTGTAAGCAAGTGAAAAAGCATTGGAAATCTTTCTTAATGAACCACTTTGAAATTGTCTTCCTGTACTTTCTGAACTGGTGTGAGGCCTCTTCAGTGCTTTTATGGTAGGATTCTATTATCCTCTGATTTATGGGGGGAAAAAAAAAGTCACTTCTTCAGTGGTGCTGTAAATCATAGTTTAGTCCTGTGATAAAAGTGAAATCTTCCTGTAGTATCCTGAGCCTGTATCCTGAACTTTGTATTTGCACGAAGTCAAGTCAATTCTCATTCTTCTTGCGTGTGAAGTTACATTACTGTTCTCTTCTTTGATGTGAGCTACTTCTAAAATTCTTTTAAGTATTCTCCAGTGATTCCACGCACAGTAGGATTGTGTAAATTATTGATACGGTGTATATAGGACAGCATTATGGGGGAAGCTCTTACTCCCTTTCTGGGAAACCGGTACAATGAGTACCTCTGTGAGGTGCCCGTATGCTAGTGCACACAGCATGGGGAGCAAACGGGAGGAGTTAGAAGTCTGTGTGCAGTTACAGGGCTACGATTTTATTGGGGTGACAGAGACGTAGCAGGAAGGCTCCCACAGTGGGAGTGCTGTGAAGGACAGGTACAGGAAGGACAGGCCAGGAGGGTGAGGAGGGGGAAATGCTCTTTATGTGAGTGTAACTAGCACGCGTGGAGCTCTGCCTGGGGATGGACGATGAACCAGCGGAGAAGAGCACATGGGCGTATGAGTGGCATAGTATGGGCGTATTAACATGTGAGTGAGCAGTTCAACATGAGTGATGTTGTGCGTGTCAGCTACGGACTGACCTGATCAGGAAGAAGTGGTAGATGAGGCCTTCTTCGTACAGCTGGAAGAAGTCTCATGTTTACAGGCCCTGATGTTCATGGGCAACCATAATCACTCTGGTACCTTTTGAAGAGACAACACAGGAGGACACAGGCAATCTGCTTGGAAGAATCCCATGGGATATGGCCCTGGAGAGAAGAGGGGTCCAAGAGAGCTGGTTGATTTTCAAGGATCACCTTATACAAGCTCCAATTATGCATTATGGGGTTAGAAAAGCCAAAGCCTATCACAGAATTGTAATGGTTGGAAGGGACCTTCAGAGATCATCTGGTCTAACCCTCCTGCCAAAACACGTTCACCTAGAGTAGGCTGGCCAGGAATGCATCCGGGTGGGTTTTGAATATCTCCAGAGAAGGAGACTCCACAGCCTCTCTGGGCAGCCTGTTCCAGTGCTCTGTCTCCCTCAAAGTTAAGAAGTTTTTCCACATCTGGAGTTGATTCTGGTGAGTTATATGAAGGGCAGCCAGAAAGCTGCCCTGTTTCTTTAATTACATCAGCAACAAAATGAAGACTAGGAAGAATGAGGATCTGCTGCTGAATGGGGCAGGAAACCCATTAAATGACATTAAAAAGGCCATGGCCACCTTTGCCTCAGTCTTTACTGGTGAGATGAGCCTTCAGGAATGCCAGATCCTTGAGATCAGTGGTAAAGCCCGAAGCAAGGAACACTTGCACTTGATAGAGGAGGATTGGGATAGGTAATATTTAAGCAAACTGAATACAAGTCTATGGGACCTTATGGATACCCTTGGGAGTGCTGAGGGAGTTGGCTAATGTCATTGCAAGGTCACTCTCCGTAATCTTTGAAAAGTTACAGTTATTGAGAGAAGATGCTGAGGACTGGAAGAAGGGAAATGTCACTCCTGCATCTAGAAAGGGCAAGGAGGACCTGGGGAACTACAGGCTGGTCAGTCTCACCTCAAACCCTCGGAAGGTAATGGAGCAGATCTTCCTGCGAACCATTTCCAAACACATCAAGGACAAGAAGGTGATTGGTTATAGTCAGCATGGATTTCTGAAGGGGAAATTGTGCCTAACCAACCTGATAATCCTCTATGATGAGATGACTGGCTTGTTAGATGAGGGTAGTGGATGTTGTCCATCTCAACTTTAGTAAGGCTTTCAGCACTGTTTTTTATAACATCCTTATAGACAAACTGATGAGCTGTGGGCTGGATAAGTGGAAAGTGGAGGTGGGTTGAAAACTGGCTGAACTGCTGTTCTCAAAGGTTTGTGGTCAGTGGCACAGAGTCCAGCTGAAGGCCAGTATCCCAGGAGCGTACTGTCAATGTATTTGCAGATGATACGAAACTGGGAGGAGACATTGCTAGACCAGATAGTTGTGCTCGCATTCAGAGGGATGTTGACAAGCTGGAGAAATAGGCAGACAGGAACCTCGTGAAGTTCCAAAAAAGGACATGCAAAGTCCTGCACCTGGTGAAGGCCCAATGTTCCACAGCACACAGGAGGCCGACCATCTGGAAAGCAGCTTTGTAGAAACAAAGCTTTTTGGACAGCAAGCGGAACGTGATTCAGCAATGTGGCCTTGTAGCAAAGGTGGCCAAAAGCACCCAGACTGCATTAGGGAGAGTGTTCCCAGCAGACCATGGGAGGTGATCATTCCCCTCTACTCAGCATGGGCGAGACCACATCAGGTGTACTGTGTCTGGTTCTGGGTGTCTCAGTACAAGAAAGATATGAACATACTGGAGCAAGTCCAGCAAAGAGCCACTTTAAGATGATTAAAGGATTGGGACATATATGAGGACAGTCTGAGAGAGCTGGAAGGTGACTCTGCCCCTCTACTCCGCTCTCGTGACGCTCCACCTGGAGTATCCAGCTCTGGTGCCCCAAACACAAGAAGGACATGGACCTGTTGGAGTGAGTCCAGAGGAGAGTCACAAAGATGATCAGAGGGCTGGAGCATCTCTCCTATGAAGACAGGCTGAAAGAGTTGGGGTTGTTCAGCCTGGTAGAAGAGAAGGCTCCAGGGAGACCTCATTGCAACTTTTCAGTACTATTTCCTTTTCACTTTCTTCTTTTTCCATCTTCCTTTTTTGTTTTCCTCCCCGCTTTCCTTGGGGTCACGGTGATTCAGGGTTTCTCAGATGTTTTCAGAATGTAGAATGTTTCTCTCATCACAAAATAAATGTATTGGAGATGACATTCTCATTGTTCGTGTTTATGCAGCTTTTTACTCCTGTTTCTGACTTCAATACTCTCAGTGGAGACTGCCATAAAATGTTTATAAAAAGGAAGAAAAATGTGTGTATGTCTTAAGTCATCTCACTAATGTGATGTGGCTTTTGGAAACTTTTTGGAGGAGACGTGGAACAAGAGCCTGTGTTATGCAAACAGATGATCTTTTATTTTTTATAGTTCAGGGATCTGTATTGTGCTTCTATCAGTTAATTTGGTGAATAGTCAGAACTATGGACTCCTATCAATTAATTGTGCACTGAAGGTGTATTTTTCATCTAGAAATGCATGTATTTTAATTACCTTGACTACAAAATTAATTTATAAGTTACTGTATTAAAATCACAGTTCAATGTTTTTTGGAGATGTGACTTTTTTTTTCTATGCTAGTTTGTCTGCTACTCATAAATATTCTGGGGAGAGGTCCACTTGCCAAAAAATCTCTAACTGTGGCTGAAAATTATCAGCGTTCTTAATTTGGCATGTATTTGTAGCTTGCTTCATTCTTTTAGCACAGTTTAGTTCCAGTAAAAGTATGTCTGAAAACCACAGGCTCTGTATTGCACAAAATATGGATGCTTGATTATTTCATGGTGATTCAGTGGCGACATTGCCCCTAAAGCTGGATAGCTGTAGTTATCATGTGTTTCTCCTGGATATATCTGGTTATTGCAGCAGAGATTTCTGGAAGTCTTGTTTTTCATATTGCACGTGATATTTCTTTTATGTTTCTTAGATTGCTTACACCTTGCAATATCAATCCTACTAATAAATATTCTACCAAACGTTACTGTTTTGATTGAAAGGAGTTTGTGTGTATCTCCACATAAGCAAGTTATGTAAAAACAACTGCTACATTATTTTTAGGCCTAAAATAGAAAGTAGTGGGTAGTTGATTTGGCGATTAACTGTATATGTAGTTAAACACGTGGACATTACTTTCATGTAGACATGCATTTACTTTTGGAATTAGTTTAAAACAATGCATCAAATCCCAGCTTTTTGAGCATTGACAGTGTATTTTAAAGGCAATTTTGTTTGTGATACATACCTACTGGTGATAGTTTTCCATTGATTGCAGTGATTTTTAGTGATTTTATTTTATTTTTTTTTTTTTCCCCAGTATTTTCTTAGCATTGGAATGAGCATTAGCTCACTGGTCTCCTCACTGTTTCACCTCCCTTTTTTAAAGCTGGACATTCCATGTGACTTTTCTGAATAGGCATTTCTACTAGGCTTAAGAGCAGTTTTTTTAAATTAAGTGGTTGGTTCTTTCACTTCATAATTTTTATTGCTACATAAAGAATATAATCTGGGCATGTCCTAAAATACTGCTTTATTTAAAATATTCATAACAAAACTGAATGGTTCATTGAGCTAAATAATTCTACCTTCCACCCTAAGAAAAAAAAAGTGTAACAAATTTGCCACAGCTGCTGGGAGCTGCATAGGTTAAACCTTCCCTTTAATTATTTCTGCCTTTAAAGTTATGTGAGAAATAGATACAGGAATGCATTCTTCTTTTATTTGATTTCTGATGTCTTGAAAACATCTATATTTGTGAGTAGATTAAGAGGATGAAACAATTTATGGCAGCAATTTGCTTTTCTATGTAACTTTATGGTAAGAAATGAGGATAACGTTGTATAGTGTAATAAATGTGAAAAGAGAGAGAGGGAGATGGGAAACTTTTATTGGAGATGATTCTGGATGTGAAACCACATTATTGCAGGGGGATAAACTAAGGGTCACGGTTTAACCCTGGCAGGCAGCTAAGCACCACACAGCCACTCGCTCACTCCCCCGCCAATGGACTGGGGGGAGAATCAGATGGGTAAAAGCGAGAAATCTCGTGGGTTCAGATAAAGACAGTTTAAGAATTAAAAAATGGGGCGGGGGGGAAACAACAACAAAAAAGGGGAAAAAAGCAATACAAAACCAAGAAAACCAGATGATGCAAAAGAAAACATTTGCTCACCGCCAACCTCCACCCCCTGCAGTTTTGTTGCTAAGCATGATGTCATATGGGCTGGGATATCCCTCTGGTCGGTGGGGATCAATTGTCCCTGCTGTGTACCCTCTCAGCTCCTTGTGTGCCACCAGCCTACTTGGCTGGTGGCACAGTACGAGAAGCAGAAAAGGCCTTGACTCTGTGTAGGCACTGCTCATAATAACTGAAACATCACAAATCCAAAACACAGCCCCATACCAGCAACTGTGAAAAAAACTTACTCCATCCTAACTAAAACCAGTATAGGAAGCTTGAAGAAAAAGGAAAAAACATACTCATAGAATCATAGAATGCTTTGGGTTTGAAGGGACCTTAAAGATCATCGAGTTCCAACTCCCCCTGCCACAGACAGGGGGGACACCTCCCACCAGACCAGGTTGCTCAAAGCCCCATCCAGCCTGGCCTTGAATACCTCCAGGAATGGGGCATCCACAGCTTCTCTGGGCAACCTGTTGCAGTGTCTCACCACCCTCACAGTAAAGAATTTCTTCCTAGTATCTAAACTAAATCTCCCCTCTTTCAATTTAGAACCATTGCCCTTTGTCCTATCGCTCCACTCCCTGATAAAGAGTCCCTCCCATCTCTCCTGTAGCCTCTTTCAGGTACTGGAAGGCTGTTATAAGGTCTCCCCAGAGCCTTCTCTTCTCCAGGCTGAACAACCCCAAGTCTCTCAGCCTGTCTTCATAGGACAGGTGCTCCAGCTTCTGATCGTCTTTGTGGCCCTCCGCTGGACCCGTTCCAACAGGTCCAGGTCCTGCCTGTGTTGAGGACTCCAAAGGTGGAGACGGTATTCCAGGTGGGGTCCACAAGAGCAGTGTAGAGGGGTTGAATCACCTCCCTGGACCTGCTGGCCACACTTCTTTAGATGCAGCCCAGGATGCTGTTGGCTTTCCGGGCTGCCAGTGCATGTTGCTGGCTCATGTTGAGCTTCTCATCCACGAGCACTCCCAAGTCCTTCTCCTCGGGGCTGCTCTCCAGCCGTTCTCCACCCAACCTGTATTTGTGCTTGGGATTACCATGTCCCAGGTGCAGGACCCTGCACTTGGTTTGGTTGAACTTCATGAGGTTTGCACAGGCCCACCTCTCAAGCCTGTCCAGGTCCCTCTGGATGGCATGCCTTCCCTCCAGCGTGTTGACCATGCCACACAGCTTGGTGTCATTGCAAACTTGCAGAGGGTGCACTCTATCCCACTGTCCATATCTCCAACAAAGATGTTAAACAGCACCAGTCCCAGTACTGACCCCTGAGGAACACCACTTGTCACTGGCTTCCACTTGGACATTGAGCTGTTGACCACAACCCTTTGAGTGTGGCCATCCAGCCAGTTCCTTATGCACAGAGTGGTGCATCCATCAAATCCATGACTTTCCAATTTTGAGACCAGGATGTCATGTGGAACAGTGTCAAACACTTTGCATAAATTCAGGTAGACATTTGCATAAGTCCGGGTATTCTGGGTTGACAAAGTTGATAGAAAAATATACTATCGAAACCAACGGAGGATGTGTCTGTGGGAGATAATGTTGTTCATTTTAATGAGTTTTTTTTTCCCTTTGGTTCCTGTTAGCTTATATTTCAGATTAGATAAATCAAATTCTCCAACTCTGATACTTCCAGTGAACATATAAAATAGTTTGCCTAAAGCATCTCTAAACTCGGTGTATAGAAGGTACTTTATAATTGCCAAGTTCAGCATTTATTAAGGCACAGACTTGCTTTCTTCTTGCTTGAAGTTGATTTGGAATGACTTCATAAATTCCAACGAAAATGTAATCTGTAAATAGGCTTCTTGAATGAGAACAGGATTATCAAATTTGAAGAGTAACTGACTCATGGGGAGGGAAGGGAAAATGAGGGCATAGTTTCTCTTTCTACTGTAATATTTACTGTCATCTTATTTTCAAAGGAGTTTTGAAGAAGTCTGACGGGTGGGTTGGTTTGGGTTGCTGTGAGCTGGCTATTGCTGTGGAATGTCGGCAAGCATGTAAACAGGTAAGGCTTTCCAACTGTTTTTCTGTGGTTAGTGTCAGATGACGCTGTGTTGAATTTGTTGGTGTATTACTGTTTATGAACTTCAGGCTTAATGCATTTTTTACATCAAAATTAAATTAGCACGTAAAAACTTTTTAAAATTGCAAAATATGACTAGATACTTCCCAGGAAATACCACTAGGGATAAATGCCAGCAGCCAAAATCAAGAAACCAAAACAAAGACTTTATGTTTTTTAAGTGAATTTGCAGTAAAAAAGGGACAGTTGAAGTCTACTGAGATGAAAACCTAGTTAAAAAAAAGTGGTGGGGTGGGTTTTTTGGGTGGGCGGGGGGAGTTTGGGTATGTAATTTCAACTGTTCTGTAGGACTACACTGCTTCTTTTGTACTTTCTAATGCAACATTTAATTGCTCAGTAATGAAGATACAGTTAAGATGGAAATCTTACCGTGTTTATAACGTTGACACCACAGAAGTTCTTGTGCGAGAGCTGGCGGCAGGCGTGTCCTAGCACCACTGCACTTGGCAAATGGAGCTAATCCACTTAGTTTTGTTTTGCAAACCGTAGGCGCCTGATTTTTGCTGATGTGCTCTAGTTTGTTACTTCGTAGTAATTTATCGACTGAATCCATAAAGATTCTGAAGCTCTCTTTGGTTATGCTAAACTTAATGTCTTGATTATTTTGGGGGTTTTTTTTGTGTCACGATCTCTACCTGAAAGTTGTTGTTATAAAATAATGCTGAGTAGAAGGCAATGTGTGGCTGTTTCTAAGCTCTCTTTTTTCGCAGCATAATGTTCAGTGATGCAACATTGTGGTTACAGCCCCAAATAGATTTTTGAGCCTCTTCAAAGAGGTTTTTGTTCATCAGATGGAAACAAGTTGGTTTTGGTGTTACTATATCACTATTTTTGTCAAGTGACAATTTTAAGCATAATACATAAATTTAGCAATGGCCTTTTTATTAAAAATCTGTGAAGCATTTTGTCCTTTTTGTTTTTCCAAATATATGCCATAAAAACATCTTCAAAGTCAAAAAGCATATAATTTATCATAATCCTTGTAACTCAGTTCTGGAGCACAGATGTACTTAATATTCACTGTAGTATAGAATAATTTAGGTTGGAAGAGACCTTTAAGATCATCAAGTCCAACCATTAACTTGGCACTGCCAAGTCCATGACTAAACCATGTCCCTCAGCACCACATCTACAGGTCTTTGAAATCCTTGCAGGGATGGTGATTCCGCCACTTCTCTGGGAAGCCTGTTCCAATGCTTAATAACCCTTTTGGCGAAGAAATTTTTCCTTATATATAATCTAAACTTTCCCTTGTGCAACTTGAGGCCATTTCCTCTTGTCCTATTGCTTGTGACTTGGGAGAAGAGACCGACTCCCACCACACTACAACCTCCTTTCAGGGAGTTGTAGAGAGCGAGAAGGTCTCCCCTCAGCCTCCTTTTCTCCAGGCTGAACAACCCCAGCTCCCTCAGCCTCTCCTCATAAGACTTGCTCTCCAGACCCCTCACCAGCTTCGTTGCCCTTCTCTGGACCTGCTCCAGCACCTCAATGTCTTTCTTGTAGTGAGGGGCCCAAAACTGGACACAGCCCTCGAGGTGGGGCCTCCCCAGTGCCAAGTACAGCGGGACAATCGCTTCCCTAATCTTGCCAGCCACACTATTCCTGATACAGGCCAGGATGCTGTTGGCCTTCTTGGCCACCTGAGCACACTGCTGGCTCATGTTCAGCCGACAGTCGACCAGTGCCACCAGGTCCTTTTCTGCCAGGCAGCTCCAGCCACTCTGCCCCAAGCCTGTAGTGCTGCATGGGGTTGTTGTGACCCAAGTGCAGGACCCGGCACTTGGCCTTGTTGAACCTCATCCCATTGGCCTTGGCCCATTGATCCTTGTATCTTGCATGTTACCTGTGTAATCTTAATCTTGGACCAGCAGTCTACTGCAAATTGTTGTCACACCAAAAAAAAAAAAAGATGCTACCTTCATCCCAAAGCATAGAATTTAAATTATTTGACAAGAAATGAGCAGTGAGTACACAAACTGAGTAGTGTGAAAGAGAGATGAGGAGCAAGTAAACAAAATTCTGAAAAGAAGATATATGTAGTTGTTTCCAAATGCATTTCTTAGCAAAGTTTTCAAATTTATCCTAATGTTTAAATGTTTTCCAGACGTGATAAAAACAATTCCACTTATTGCATGTCCTATGAAATTCTGTTAGCTTAGTTTTCTGATTATTATATCATTTCTCATTATTCTCACAATCAGATGCTGTATTGTTTGATTGCAGACTGTGCTGTCTCAGATTCTTGGCTGTGTTTTGTACGTTAGCTGACTGATACATTTCATATGTTTTTCATTTAAACTAAAACTAATGTTTTGCGAAACATTAGGGATAATGGGAATTATTTGGATTTTAATTTTGATTCTTGAAATTTGAGGAGGTTTCAGAGGCATTTTGAAGAAGAAGTTATGATAGGTCCAAGGTCAGACTTTACCCTTGTATTTTAAATTACTGGAGGATGAAATAACTAATGTTAGTGTAATAATAATTTTGAATATCTGTCACATGAAAAAGGAGCAAGAGTTATTCTACAGGAAAAACTGATCTGCAGTTGGAAAGGAGAATTTCTGCAACTCAGTTTAAAATAGGAACTGTAGGACTGCATACAGACTGCATACAAGACGGAGGAGAAGGGAAAGAGGCATAAGTGATATTGGGCATGCGGAATGGGGAGATTTTTATGCTCATGTTCTTCCATTTCCTAATTATTCCCTGTATTCTGCTCTATCTGGTAAGCCTTTCACAAAAACAAAGTTGCTTTGTGTGCTTACGGTATCAGCTAACTTGGTGCAGAAATATGAGGGTTTGGTTTTTAATTAAGTATAGTATAGTAAGTCACGGTTTCTGCTTTTTTTTCTTAAAGCTCTACATGGATTCTTTAGGTTCTTAAAAAGGAACATCTAAATAGATCATAAATGCATGGCTATGACAGTTAATATAAAGATAGCATCGTCTTTATTTTGCATAATGATTTTATTATTTTCTACTACAAATAGAGAAACTTATCTGTCTTTCAGGCTTCTGCAAAGAATGATGTTTTAAAGGTCTGCAGGAAGGAATACGAGGTATGTGTATATGTGTCTGCATATATCTTATTAAAAATCAACTGTTTTATAAATTCTGTAAGAAGTATCCTGTAGAAGAGGGAAAGTCCAGTCGTCTTATAGTAATTTTTTGGATATACTCATTTTCATCCAAATACAAATTATCTCCCTCCACAGTTTTTGTAAAAGTACAGTTGTTTTCTGTAAAAAGGGCTTGTCTTTTTTTAGACTTGCATATATATATCTTCATTTGAATGAAAAAGATGCAACTTCCAAAATGGAGACATGGATTCTAAAAAAGTTCATTTCATAGGAGTTCTGATGAAAGTGAGCATTCATTGTGAGCATTCATTCCGTCAGAAACATTTTGGCTTCTATAGTGGGAGGATCAGCTTAAAAGTGACCTGAAGAAATAAACTCAGGGAATAATAAACTTTTAAGTCTCCTATTCTAATTTAAGTAATTTCAAATTAATAATTTTTGTGACATCAGTGAAACTATGAATGCTTTTTACTGTTCTGCTCTTAAAATTAATCATCAGGATATCTTCAGAAATCTGCCTTTACCTATGTTCTTTTTAACACAGTTTGTAGAAATGTTGTTCTGCTAGGACTTCCTCTCTTTCAATCTGTTTCTTAATTAAAAGCCAGATTCCTCCTCCCTGCTTTGTCTCATTGCCTCCTACCCTGGATTAGGTAGCCCTGCATAAATTCTGCTCATAATCAACAGTTCAGGATATCACACCGTTTTCTGTTCTCTTGATTTGGGCAGAAGTGTAGGTGGTTTCCTGTTTTTCCAGGAAACATTAAATCCCATTCCCCTCCACTTTGGTCCTTTTATCTAAACAATCTACAGAGTATTTTCCTGGATTCTTCACTGTTGAAATTACCATAACCTGTTCTCTTGAAAATGAATTTTCATTGTAAGTAGTTCTGTCTTCTCTCATGCTGTGATGTGCTATACTGTCAACACCTGTAAGCTTCTCCTCTATTATGCTGGTCTGTTTCCTTCTTTTTTTCTGGATTTCTGCATTGCTGTAGGAGGTTGGCCAATATGGGTTGAAGGAGAACGGGAGAGGAAAGGTAAGAGATTAAAGAATGTCTACAAAATGGTGATAGTCATCTTACTGACTTTTTCCAGTTTTTATCTGGAATTTTGGAAAATGGGTCCCTCACTCTTTTCCAAGAGTGATCTTGCTGTTATAGTACAGAAAACCTTAACTCTTTCTATCTGTGCAACACTGAAGGAGAAGGAGAAAAGTGATGGAAGAATGAATCAGTCTTCTGCTTGGTGAAGAAGGAAAGAGCCCTTCTTAATGAGCACCAGGAGTAGTAGCAGGGACAGAAGTGAAGTATCTGATGTGGTAGATCTTCAGTTATTACAGAATTTTGTATTACAATGGGTTTTCCTGTGTATCTAGGCTTACAGATACTCATGAAAAATAGTACTCTCAATGCTCTCAGGAGACCCATTGGTTATATAAAATTCAAGGAAGTTTTGCCTAACATACGAGATCGCAAAAAATACTTCTGGAGGGAACCTGCACTTTTTAATACCCTAGTGATTCTTTCTCCTTTTCTTAAAAAAAAAAAAAATACAATTCTTGGTGCCTTGGTGAACGTGTCCTGCTCCCTCTGTAGTCTGTAAGTAGTTTATGTGCCTGTGACCTGTGCCATACTTTGTACTCAGTTGGGTTGGCTGTGGAAGAAACAACAACTGGGAAGAGAGTGGCTGATTAAAACTGAAAGAGGTGACATAAGATCAGAAATAGCCTGTGAAGCACAGAAATGCAATGTCATTCATGTTTGCCTTTGTGTTTAAGAATTCATACTTCATTCACTAAAAATGAGGATCCAATTAGATCTAATTGGAACCTTATTAGGATCCAACTGAGAAATAATTTACAATGTAGATCATAGTGCTTGTTCATCAGCTCTCAAGTCTGTTATTGAGGTATTGAATACATAAGTACATGACATGGAAGTAAAAAAATAGCTGAATTAAGAATATAAAGAGTAATTCCGTTTTTGTCAACACTGTCATAGCTTACATATATATTCACGTACAGATTTCCCAGAGGATTTTCACAAGCTTCTTAACAATAGTTGACTGAACTGTGCATAGTACTTTTCTGTAATATTTTGAGATTAGGGAGGCAACTTCATGAGTTAACCCTGAGCTTCCCACTAAGTTAGTGAGCATGAAGAAAGAGGTAAGTCTTCAAGGGTAGGGCATAGGGTTCAGAGCAGCGAAAAAACCCCAAATTCCAAGCAGGAGGTGTCACAAAGTTTGAAGTTGCTAAGCAGAGTCTTAGGTTGTACAGTAGCAGGATCACTTTAACATTGACATGACAGTTTTCACAAAATTAATTGAAGATGCTTTTTCTGCTGATCATATGTTTCTGGATTACTTTTACTGTAAATATTTTTGAAGCTTGTGATTCTTCTAATATGGAGATTTTATACATTTTAGAAATCAATTGTGTTATTATAACCTATTCATTTTTGATCAGTGCATTGAAGATTCCGTGTCCTATTAAACATATTTTGATTTTCAAGTAGCAGTGCATACAGAAATTAGGAAAATTTATCACAACTTGCTGAGTGTTTTTGAGTGTTACTGAAATGTACTTTATTTGCCTTCTTTTGAAAGACTTTATTGTGGTAGTCCTTTTTCCTATCTTCTGCTTCTCAGATACTCATTTTGTCATCTTCATTTTTTCTCTAGTTCTGTGCATCTCAACTCTCTTATCTTTCACTGCTTCTTCCAGCTTTCTGCTATCCTGTTCATCTTCCTCTAAAAAAGAAGGTAGGTAATAGTCTAAGGAAGAAGAAAAAGGAAGTGGAGACTGTACGGATTTTATGTAGGGTTTTCTGATTCTCCTATTTTTAAAAATTTGTGTAAAGTTGATGTTCATTTTTTGAAAAGACTGCATGGAGTGCATGCTTGGAAGAGTAACTGAAAATAGCTTATAAAGCTTGAAATAATGCCTTTTCTTCTGTACGTGGAAAGGTTAGTACTAAAATTTCCACTAGGCTGCAGCTCCTGAGTCTCTACGCTGCATACTGTGAGTTTACCTCTCTGCACATTAAGAACTCCAGTTCTTATTTCATGTGTGCTAGACATTCAGACTTCTCTAGTTAATTAGCATTACGAGAGCTTTGCTGCAGCTGAGTGCTATTAACATCTGCCATGAAGTCGAAATATAATTGGAAATGTTGGCAGTTATTTTGCTTCTGCTCTTAAAACTTTTTTCAACACACAGTAGTGAACACTTTTGATGTCCTTGGACTGCTTAAAGGTATTTTTGCCCTCACAGCTTTGAGCACTGTTTGGCTTTATCTGACTTGGTTTTCTTACAGTTTTTAAATACAGCAGCTTCAAATGCAGTGCCTGCAGTTTCAAATGCTGTAGTAGGATTCAGAAAAGTATTCACTGTGCTACAGTATTGGCTTGTTTTGTCTTCTAGGGTCATCCAGGTCTTCTAGGATCCTACTTTACGCTGAGGTTTTAGTGAGTGCTAACTACTAATTACCCCTTTTGAAAAATGCAGTCAGCAGCTTTTAGCTCTTACCTAGTTGTTTGTACTCAGAGACAATAGATTATAACTCAAGGAGCTGTCTAGGACATCATTTAGGAAAAGGTTCCGAGACCGTTCTAATGAACTCCTAAGGCGCATGGCTCTGTGCATCCTCTGGAAGTACTACTTCATGAATTCAGGGTGGACTCTGACCATACTACACATTGGAGCTAATATTATTATCTTATCTTCTGGTGCACTTTGTCTTTATTCTCTGCTGTTTAAAGAAGGTTTATAGAATACTCAATGGTCTTGCCAAAATTTAAGTTCCGGTGATTTTGTTCTTCCTTACTATGCAAGTGTTCTCACTTCTTTATTGGTTTACATAATTGGTTAAAATCTTGGCCTTACTTCGTAATTACTACAAGCTTTTAAAGTTCTTAACAGATGTGCACCATCATTTGAAACTTCAGCTGACTCCACTAAAACTTAGTGTGTTACCTTCTGACTTTATCTTCCGTTGATAAATTTGAAGATTAAATGAAGTCAAGGAGAGATTAACAGGACTTTCATTGCTTTTCTCACAGACTGAAACATTTTGTTTCCTAGTGTATTTTCTAACTGTAGGTAATATTTCTAAATTAAGATGGCCTTAACTGGGTAGGACCTATATTCAAATATTTAACATGGTTGGGTTGCCCAAGACAACCGTACCAAACTTCTTTTTCTGCCAGAGTTAGTAGAATACAGATACCACAATAATTTTTAGGGAGGAAAATAATCTTTGATTTTTAGCACAATGCTCTTAACTTCTGGTATGAAAGAACAGCTTCACTGTCACTTTTCATTCAAGACACAGAGGCAGCCATTTAGAAAAAATGTGCTTAGAATATAAAAGAACGAAGTCTTACAATGAAGAAGACTTCTTCCTTTAGCAAAATGTTCTGCTTTATTTGTGTTTGTGTGCATGCATTTTGGTTTTTGAGCCGTTACCTGCAGCTGATGAGCTCCAAAAAGAGCGAAACCAGTTAGGTCCTGCAGTACTGGCTAAAATGGTGAGGAAGATTAAATAATGTTCTCTGCTGGATAAACTTCAATTGCCTTTTTTTCAATTTCCGTAATACCAAAAGATCTTTGAGACTGTTTTCTGTAAGGCATACATAGTTGTGTTGCCTCTGCCTGCCACTTTCCTTTCCTTTCCCTCTGCTTAGAGTCTCACTGGCTTTAACCACCAGTTTCAGCAACATTTGGTTTTAAAAAAAGAGAAGTCTGAAAGATGAGATTAATGCACAAGTAAAATAAATCATTATGTTTGTGTTTTATAAACGTCAATATTGTTCACTTAGTATTTCATTCACAAGTTGAAAATGGAGTGTCAGACCCTGTGTGTACACGGTATTGCCTTTTTATCCTCATTTTCCCAGATCTTGATGACTTAGTTCTTCCTTTAAAGAGAACATCCTTTTCTGCTCTTTTGTTTTTTATGGGTTTTGTTTAGTTTTTTTTTTCCTTTTGCTTTGTTTTCTCTGTCTTTCTCTTCTGACAGTTCACTAGCGGATTCAGAGGGAAGCTTGTGTGGGCAGGAAAGCTGCTGATTTCTTAAGTATGAGTGCTGCTCTGCTAGAGATGGGCATTAGCCTTGTGTTCTGTAACGAAGCTTTGGTTAGTAATTCTTTCTTGTCTGTATAACTGCACTCCCCACGTGTGTACCTGTACTTTCTGAGAAACTGAACAATTATCCAGACCAACACCAAAGAGCAAAGTCAGCACCCTAACTAGCACTGTGTTCTGTGGTGGCTACAGCCTCTACAGTTTCATGAAATACGGTGAGTTGCTTTAACAGCTCAGTGCAGCTGAAGTTCTTCCTCTTCCTTCCTGCAACTGCCCTTTTTCCACACACATTCCCTCCCACTAACCCTAACCCTACAAATACACTTCCCCTTACCTTACTCTGCCTCTGGCATCTGGCAGGTCCATCTAAAAGGTGATATCTAAAAGGTCTATTCTAACTTAGTATTATACCTGTTGAATTCGCTGATTTCAACTCCTAGGAGATGAGAAAAAGGAGATTTCAGTGGTATTACTGAGAAAAATCGGGTCATGAGGAGTTGATTAGTGCCACAGCTGGGGTAAAGGTATACACAAGACTATACAACTGGGAACAGGGAGAGAAGAGCTGAAAACAAGGTGGAAAAGATAAGTAAAACCACCTCCTCTTAACAGCAATACAAGCATTGTTACAGTCACTCAGCAGTCGGTGGAGCTGTAGTTTCAAAGTACAGAAAGACGTTTTATTATCTGGTTAGGGCATCCTGCCTGTATAAAATTGGTGTGTAAAATTGCTATAAGAAGATAATTTTGTCTCATCTCCTCTTTAGAAGAAGAAAGTTGATAGACACCATAATCTTCTCACCATTCTTCTCTGTTTTGTGTGTAGTTACAAACTGCAATCTGAGCTAACAGCGCCAGTGACACTATTATTCCTGAACCTCTTTTTAATAACTTTTTTTTGTAACATTGAACTTTTAAATGACATGACAATTTTTAGCTGAATTTATAGCAGCATTACATTCTAAGTATTGTTTGTGCTAACAGTATGGTCAAGTACTTGGGTATAACCGCGACAGACAGGAGTCTTTAGGCAACAGTATAAATCTGTTTTTTACAGCTCTAGGATGCTGATTCTGTCTGCACGTTCTGTTTCCATGAGTTCTCTTGCCCCTCGTCCGTGCTACACGGATGAATGGGTAACAGGTTTTGCTTTGTTGGGTAGTAAAGAGGGAAAATCTGAAATGAATCAGATGAAAACTTGCTGCTGGGATGAGGAATGTTGCTGCAAATTCATTCTTGGTCTCAGAGAAATTATGCAGAATCTTTGCCCTTGGGAGAAAAGATCTAAAATTTCGTAGAGGATATTAGAAAAAATGAAAATAAAATGTCTGAATTGTTACTTTGTGAGGTTTTGGACGTTGTTTTATGTAAGGCAGACTTTTGAGTTTGTGTGTGATGTGTTCTCAAAAGACCTGTGCTTTCATTCATGATCACTAAAATTATAAGTGTTCATGGAAAACTAACTTAGATTTTCAAGTTAGATTAGCATTTATTCTTTTCAGGTCATTATTTCAGTGCCACATCTGCCATAGTTTAAATTGATTTCTGACTGAAAAGAGGAGAAATTGATGCTGCTTACTACAATATTGGGACTGTCATCTTTAAAATCTTGTGTTTGACTGTTAACATATTTCACTACCCAAAAATATATTATCCAAAAGATGGTATAACTGCGATACTGTAGAATACAGGATTATGGCACTATGATTTACATGGCATGAAGAGTAATTAGCAAGTTTTGTGATTTACATTACAGCACAAAATAAAATCATGAATGGTATGATACAAACTGAAACATCAAGGCTTGAGGCTTTTCAAATTTAAGTTAAAATGTGAGTCTTCCATCTTGTGGTACAGTAAATAATTCTTTTGGCTCTTCAGGTTTTCATCAGAACTGTCTAGGCAGGAATACTAATTCATTTGAATGCTAATTAACACGTGGAGACCCAATCTGTGTTCTGAAGTGCCTCTTAAATGAACAACAGAAAAGAAGATAAAGATAGCTATGGAAATTACTGACAACATTTAAAAAAAGAATCAAGTTTAGGTATTTAAAAGAACTTTCGGGGCGGGGGGAAGGGAAAGTCAGGTTGTAGAATCCTCCGGTTCTTTAGTGGAATATGTCTGCTTAATGAGTAGCATTTCAACAAAATAATAAGTCGGGACTCTAACATTTACTGCTTCTAGTGTCAGGATTTAAGGCGTCTCCGAAGGCAAGTAGGTAAGGGAAGGGATGCAGGAGGTGTGGGTTATACACTGAAGCTGCCTCATAGAGGTGAGAGTGCCTGCTTGTGCCGCTCCTGTGAACAGAGCTGTGTTCTGCACTTACCCTTCCCTGTGCAGCGCAATGGAATGGGGGCAAACTGCTTGAGAGGAAATCCTCAGCCTTCAGGTGTTGTAGTTACTGGTGTTTTTATGGAGAGATAATAATATCTGAGAGATTTGATCACTTCGATATTTACTTGGCTTTTCTCTGTAATCCTACTCCTACCTAGATTGGGGGGGCGGGGAATAAGGATGCTGCCAAAACAGATCAATTGACTCAAGTGGTCTCTGAGAAGAAAGCAAGTAGAGAATATGAACTGAAAAACAAACTCCTGCACTCTAAACAGTCTCTAAGACAAAAAGAAAAACAAAAACATCAAGATGATTCCTAACACAATTGTATTTTCTTCACTTCAAAAATGTAACATTTCCATCTGTTTGCAGGAGTAGAAATTTTCACAAAAATACTCCAGTAATTATTTGGGGTACCCACTTCTCTGCAGTGCAGTAAATGCTAATAACTAACATAGATGAAGGATCTAGTGAACTACTGAGCTTAAGTTAGATCTGCCTTTTGAGTTCTCTTCCTTTTCTTATGTAAAGGTAGTAGCACATCTGATATTTTGGTGTACTGAAGCAAGATTTTAATCCCACAGCAATGTTTGTGGATCAGGATGACGGTGTTTCTGTTTTCTTCTGTAGATGCTGTGTAAAATACAAATTTATTTCATGATGGGGATAGGGGAAATGAAAGGGATCATGAACTTTGTGAAGATGGGGATTGTGTTTTGTCACTATGTTAATGTATTTGATCACTTTTTATAATCTGGTGCTCTGATGTGTGGAGGGGGTTCAAATTTCTCTTTTTCACAATCTGTAAAGTCTTTGATAATTGGCAACTACATTTTGGAATTTCAATCTCATGACTTCATGTTTTCAAGAAGTTCTGGAAACCTTGTATGCAGTATCTGTTTTTTTAAGAAGAAACGTGCTTTTTAAGTGTGGGGAAGACTCTGGTTGTTTTGGGCAAGAGTTCAGTAGTCTTGAGGGAGGTTATTCTTCCCCTCAGCTCTGGTGACACCCCACCTGGAGCACTGCATCCAGCTCTGGGGCCCTCAGCACAGGAGAGACATGGATCTGTTGAAGCAGGTCCAGAGGAGGGGCACCACAGGGCTGGAGCACCTCTACTTTGAGGACAGACTGAGAAAGTTGGGGTTGTTCAGCCTGGAGAAGAGAAGGCTCTGGGGAGACCTTATAGTCCCTTCCAATACTTAAAGGAGGCCTACAGGAGAGATGGGGAGGGACTCTTTGTCAGGGAGTGCAGTGATGAGAGAACGGGTAATGTTTTTAAACTGAAAGAGGGTAGATTTTGCTTAGATATTAGGAAGAAACTCTTTACTGTGAGGATGGTGAGGCACTGGAACAGGTTGCCCAGAGAGGTGGTCAATGCCCCATGCCTGGAAACATTCAAAGTCAGGTTGGACGAGGATCTGAGCAACTTGATCTAGTTGAAGATGTCCCTGCTTATTGCAGGGGGGTTGGACTAGATGACCTTTAAAGGTCCCTTTCTACCCAAACCGTTCTATGATTGCTCTGTGGATTAGAGTCCTCTGAAACAAAAGAGCTGGGTGTGTGTGTTTCCCTCCTGTCAGTGTACATGCTGCATATCCCCCAACGGTACCTCTTGGCTGCAGTTTGAGGGAGTTGATAGCATGCTTTAGCTTTTAAGGAATATTGTCATTGAGTTAGTTTGTTGAGATTTTCTGTTTGAGTATGTGTATCTGAGCATAGTCCTTTTTTTTCACATAGAGTCTTTGAAATTGCTGTCATTAAAAAAACCATTTGGGGACATGCTGTTACAGCATGCTGTTTCTAAGTTAGTCCAGGAAAGTCTTCCTATTTACTTGCTTGAATATTTTATTGCAAGTGCACACAGAACTCAGTTGACCCCTGATCTTCTAATTTCCTGCTTTCAGTGGTTTTGTATAGGGTTTTTGTTTTAATCCAATTTAATTGAAAAAAATAATAACAAAGTTAGATTTATTAGCTTATCATAAGAAATTACTGGACACAAATATTTATTTGAAGTTTTCTGGCTTGTAATGCTATTTTTGTTTTGATTTCAGAATGCTCTCTTTAGTTGTATTAACAGAAATGAAAGTAAGTATGAAATGAATAGTTTGTCCTTTTTTTTTTTCTTTTCTTTTATATCATTCTATCCTTTTTTCTCTAAAATGTAAGACATTCTGTGGGTGTACATATACACAAATCATGTGGATTCAGTTCCATAGAATAACAAACCACGTGCATAAATTTTCTTGCTCAAGTAATAAGGGGATTAGGTTGTTCATATAATTTATATCAGTTTTTAATTTGTGTATTTTAATACACAAATTTTGATAATTGCTTAGAAGCTCATTTTTTCCTTTTGCTTTGTTCGAGTCTTAAGTAACAAAATTAAATGCATAGATGAAATCTTGTACCATGCAAGTGTAAAAAGTCTATGTAAAATGAAATCAGTGTCTCAGAATTAATTCTAGGAGAAGTATTTCACGAGAACTGTATATTTAATAACATATCAAAAATGAGTGAGTCATGACACCATCTGTCATGCTTCATTTCTTCATTTCTCTGTGTAGGAACCCATAGATTTTCTGTTGTTTGTTTGTTTCCCCAGTGGGGTCAGTCTGTTGCAGTTACGCAGGTCACCATACAAACTGTCGGGAATACTGTCAAGCAATTTTTCGGACAGATTCTTCTCCTGGTCCTTCACAAATTAAAGCGGTTGAAAATTACTGCGCATCTATTAGCCCTCAGCTTATACACTGTGTGAACAACTATACACAGTCATATCCAATGAGAAATCCTACAGATAGTAAGTACAAAAAAAATCCTTCTTTACTGAAAGTTATAAAAAATACTGAGAATGTTTGAGGCTTTATATAAAAAGTGTGTTATTGTACAAGTCTATTGTATAAGTTGTATTAATGTATTGCGATATTGTAATTATATGAATTTATATAAGGATAACTTTTGTTTGTAGGGGCATTATGGATTTTTATTTATTTTTTTTAATTCCACATATTGGTGTTTTTTTTCCAGAGTTGATTCTGTTTGCATTTAAAAGAAGCAACGTTATTTGAGATTATTTGTGGGGGGAAAAAAGCCCTCCTTTATAACACGTTTTCTCTAAGGGCTATTATGTCACGCATCTTGGTGGTTGTATACTTGATCATTAACTATTTTTAATTGTTTCTAACAGGCTTGTATTGCTGTGATAGAGCAGAAGACTATGCGTGTCAGACTGCATGTAAAAGAATTCTAATGTCAATGAAAACAGAGCTTGAAATTGTTGATGGACTTATAGAAGGCTGTAAAACAATGCCTCTCCCTCAGGATCCGCTTTGGCAGTGTTTTCTTGAGAGTTCAAGATCTGTTCACCCAGGAGTCACTGTGCACCCTCCGCCTTCAACAGGCCTCGATGGAGCTAAGCTCCATTGCTGTTCTAAAGCAAACTCTTCCACATGTAGGTCAGTATCTCTCTACTTTCATTTCCAATTGCGAAAATGCTTCAGAAGTTGTCTCTTTGCCTGAATCCTGCTATGTACAGCAAATATAGGAGTTCTGTAAATTCTTAGAAAAAACACAGGGTTAGGTAGTCAGATGGGTGTCACATTCTGTCCAGTACTTACTTTGTATCTCAAAAAAATACTGTTCCATAAGAGGAATCACACTTTTCTCACTTTTAACACTGGTTTATTATAGCAGACACGCTAAGTTAATGAAACCTATACCTTACTTGTGGTCATAATAGCCAAAATTGCACGAAGATGAAGAGGCCTTAACCAGATGCTAAAGAGAGCCTGGGGGACAATGAACTGCACCAACCCTCAAGTACCTGGTTGCTGCATGTTAAAACCTTAGCAGTATTCTTTACTAGATGCTATTCAGGTTTTTGTCAATGAAAAATAACTTAGGTTATATAACAATTAAATAATGGAACTAATTATTCCAACATTTGGGAAAAAAAAAACCCAAAACCAGATAGTTGCACACTTGCAAATAACTCTAATTTTAGCATTTTTAGTTTAGGGTGTTTATCTGTCCACTTTAACAATAGATCATTATTGCATTTTAAATGCATCAATATGTGAAAATAACTTGCAAACATTGATTTTTGAGCTGTTACTTCCTTCAAGGAAGTAACTTCAAGGAACTTCAAGGTATCCAATAACAAAACAACAGTAACAACAACTCATCTTATAATGAGTTTAGAAGTAGAGCCCTGGAGTTATGTTATTTCTTAGAACGTTGTAGCATAGGGTAGTTGATACAATATCTTTTAGTTGCTTTTTTTGACTAGTTCTAAAAATGGATCTTTCCCTCACATTTCCAGTTTGCAGTAGATTTTAATAGTGCAAGTGAAGTTCCATACCTGCAATTGGGATGGGAACAGTTGTAGTTTGTAGGATATTTCTCCAGTTCAAGAAGGACAGGGAACTGCTGGTGAGGGTACAGCAGAGGACCACAAGATGATTAGGGGCCTGGAGCATCTCTCTTATGAGGAAAGCCTGAGGGACTTGGGTCTGTTTAGTCTGGAGAAGACTGAGGGGGGATCTGATCAATGCCTATAAATACTTCAAGGGTGGGTGTCAGGAGGATGGGGCCAGTCTTTTTTCAGTGGTGTCCAGGGACAGGACAAGAGGTAACAGGCACAAACTTGAATATAAGAAGTTCCGTCTAAACATGAGGAGGAACTTCTTCACTTTGAGGGTGGCAGAGTTCTGGAACAGGCTGCCCAGGGAGGTGGTGGAGTCTCCGTCTCTGGAGACATTCAAAACCCCCCTGGACAAATTCCTGTGCAACCTGCTCTGGTTGGACCTGCTTTGGCAGGGGGGTTGGACGAGATGATCTCCAGAGGTTCCTTCCAACCCCTTATCATTCTGTGATTCTGTGATATTGCTGTGAACAAAGTGGCATGGATATTGCTGACACCAGGAAACATCTCAAAATCAAGCAATAAACAGTACACCTGCTTCAAACATCAGGGCAAAAGAAGAAATGTATTTTGCTTGTCAGTCATTTCTGTAGGAGGAGGAGGTGTGGTTTGAAGTTGAAAGATGGGATTAGAAGTTGTTCATTATCATGTGAACCTAGATTTATTACAAGTAAAACCAGTGTCTCACGTCAAAGTCATTAGTTAGGTTTCCAGCTATTAAATTTTCATTGGGTATTGAAGCTTTATTTTCTGAAATAAAAATTTTATTTTTATTTTTATTTCAGTCTTACAATCTTAAAGATTTGCTAGCATTATTAAGCAAAGCTGGAAAACTTGGAAAACAGTGAAGTGGGGTTATATGCTTTGAGCACAATGTTTGGATGCTCTTGCAGACTTTGTGGGCACTAACAGAGTCTTCTACAGTGAGTGTAAGCTGTGGTGATCAGCATAGAAATGATAGGCTCTGCTGTATCTTAATGACTGCTATTCTTTTAATTTTATTTTGTCTATGGTTTGTGGTTTTTTTTTTTCCAGAGAGCTCTGCACTAAACTTTATAGCACGAGCTGGGGCAATTCACAGAGCTGGCAAGAATTTGATCGTTTTTGTGAGTATAATGCAGTTGAAGTTTCCATGTTGACCTGTTTAGCAGATGTACGAGAACCTTGTCAGCTGGGCTGTAGAAATCTTACTTACTGCACTAATTTTAATAACAGGTAGGAGAGAGACACTGAATATTTTATAAAGGAATTCCTGTGCTTTGATTTTTAAAAATAAAATGTTTTTCAGGCTTATTTTGAGATTGTATGTAGCTATCTTTCTGCAAATGTTATTTTAGATAATTTAAAAATAAATAGTTTTTCTTTATAATAAACTTTTGGGAATGTATTTAGCAAGAGACGTAACAAAACTTACAAAAATAAAAGCCTAACCCATGAACTTGTAAAATGTCATCATGTATTAGCAACATATTCCTCTGTCTTACTGTATACACAAGTAAGCCATGCTGTGTATTATAAATAAGGTAAAAATTTTTGTTAGATTTACATGTTACTCTTTTTCAAAATTGCTTTTCTTTCAGAGATATTTTTGTGGGTTTATACTCTATAGGACAAAATGCGTGATTTAAAAGTGGTGTCTGAATTAGTAATTGCAAGGTTACAATTTAAATAGTTTGAGTTTCAAAAAAACATTTAAAAATTTGTTAGGTATTAGAGATCTCTGGCTTTTCTTTGAAATAGTGTACAGTGGCATGAATGTTATTTGGGTATGTGATAGGTGCAGCCTGGGCAAATACATATAAATGATAAATCAACCTGCATTGGTGATTCACCAGGAAACATTCACACAGATATTCAGAATATCTAAGATATTTGCTTTTAAGTCAACTGTCTTCAGGGAAGAAAGATTGAAGTGGTATTTGATCTAAGAGGTAGAGGTGAGAAGGGAGTTTCAGCTTTGAGTCTTAAAGAGCTTATTTTCCTTAAAGACAGAATTCAAATTGATTTTGATCTTGCTTAACTGCTGAAGGGATTAATTTCTTTTATATCACGAAAAGCAAGCCATATCAAGGTTGTAGAATTCACGTGGTGAATGGTAAAATGTGTGGTGTTTTCTTCTTCTTGAATACATGCCATATCTTAACTTCTTCTTTTAAGACCAACAGAGCTTTTTAGGAGCTGCAATACTCAGTCAGACCAGGGAGCCATGAATGACATGAAGCTGTGGGAAAAAGGGAGTATTAAGATGCCATTTATAAATATTCCCGTGCTTGATATTAAAAAATGCCAACCAGAAATGTGGAAGGCAATTGCCTGCTCACTGCAGATTAAACCTTGCCACAGCAAATCTAGAGGAAGTATTATCTGCAAGTAAGTACTGGGGCGGAGGGGGGAACAGTTTAGAGTTTCTGCTAAGGATTTTAATGAGAACTAAAAAGCTGCTGTAGGACTGTGTTTGACTTACGTTAGGAAAACATGGCAAGGCAAACAGAAGAAATATGAGCTTGCGTAGTTTCCGTCGCTTTAATCTCCATCACTGTAAATGGAAGATGCTTGCCTGTTAATGAGATGGATGTAGATGCTGCCGTTGTAAAGTTGATTTACTGTTGAGGTTTCTTTGGCTTTTTGTGGTGTCTATAAAGCCTTTCCCCGTTTTCCGTTTTGGGACATACTGATGATTTTCAGCTGACAGAAAGGTCTGAAAAGAAATAAAGTTTATTTTTTTTAAAAAATAAATTTTGAAAGTAGGTGATTGGGTAAAAAAGAGACCAGTTAATAGTACAGGTAGTGAAATAGTGTTCAACCCATTAAATCGAAGAAATGCTTGGTCTCGAAAGATACATGCTTATAATGCCATAAAGATCACCAAGCCTGAAGTAGAGGAAGAGTAGCGTAAGCAATAGTTCCTGTCTGTCACAAATTTGTTCCTCCCCTGTACGTAAAATGTAGCATGTCCATATATATATAGATATATATACATATATATGGATAGATGAGGCAGAAGGGGAAAGTTGTGGATTCGAGTAAGGGGAAAATGTGGAAAGAAATCTTTTTCATACAAGACCGTTTTTTCTTCAAGTCGTGTTCATGAAGTTCTGTTCCTTTATTTATCTGAAGATCAGATTGTGTGGAAATACTGAAGAAATGTGGAGATCATAATAAATTCCCTGAAGGCCACTCGGCTGAAAGTATTTGTGAGCTCTTGTCTCCAACAGATGACTTGGAGAACTGTATCCCTTTGGATACATACCTGAGTAAGTATCAACATACCTACACGACAAAATTAGAAACCAAGATACTTTGAGTGATTATCCTTGTTTTTAAGAACTCTCATTATTTCTCTTGAAGAAAATTGTATTAATTTGAGACGTTGTATTTAGCCTATTAGAGAAAATTGGATTTTTTTTCTAATTGCCATGGCTCATTACATTTATTTGTTCTTGTATTGGTTGTATATGGCAAGGTCGTTCTGGTAGCAGCGGGGGCTGCAGGGGCTGTGTGGGTAGATGTCAGGGACTGCCAGCTTGGCAATGGGCCCCTCTAGGTCAAAGCTGAGCCACTCAGCAAAGTTTGTGGTGCCTCTGTGAAAATATGTTTCAGAAAGGGCAAGAAATGGCAGGCAGGTGGAGAAGAAGGGGAAACAGGAAGAGTGAGAAACAACAGAGGTAACACCACAGTCAGAGAAGCAGGAGGAGAGGAGGTGCTCCATGGCAGAGCAGATATCCACAAGATGGGCTGTGGAGGACCCCATGCCACAGCAGATGGGTATACCCGGAAGGAAGCTGCATCCTGTGGAGAGCCTGTGCTGGAGAAGAGGAAAGGTGTGACAAGGAATGAGCAGCAGAGCAAAACTGCTGTGTACTGATCATAGTCACCATCATCCCCCACTTCCCAATCCCAATACATCACTTGGGGCAGGGGCAGAGAAATCTGGAGTGAAAGAGTGAAGGTGAGCCTGGGAAAAGGAGGAAGAAAGAAGTTGCTTTAATGTTTGCCTTTTGTTCCCATTACCTGAATCTGTAATTAGATATTTATTTTAATTGGCAATAGATGTAGTTAATTTTCCCCAAGTCAAATCAGTTTTGCCCCCAATGGTAATTTTTTCACAATCTCCCTGTCTTTGTCCCAACCCATGAGCTTTTCTGTTCCTGTTTTACCTATTTTCTACCCTCATCTCGTTTGGGCTGGGGGGACTGGGTGGGAGTTTGGCTGTTAGCCAAGGCTAACCTACCACACTTCTCTTTTGGGGACTTCATGTATTCAGTACAAGTACACTAATCTTTATCATCTAATAATCTGGCTTGTTGAATTTCAGTGTTTTTTACCTACTTGAAAATGGACTAGTTAATCTTGCTATAAGAAAACTCTGTTCTTCAATAAGTCGTCTCACATGCCAAGAAAGCGCTATAATAACAAAACCACTAGCACTATTTATTTACAGGACAAAAGCTGGATCATGCTTGGGAGGACTAATCTCAAATAAATGTCACTTAAACGATATCATGATTTAGAGCACAACTTCTTGATGCACAAAATTACACTTTTCCCTGATGCATAAACTCTGTTCTTTAACTGTGCGATTAGAATAACCAAAACCAAATTAACTCTTGGTGCAATAGAACTTGAGTTTAGTAGGTACATGGAAGAATGAAGTTTTTGTGATTCTGTTTTCTTCTAGCACTAATACAGTTGTATTAGTAAAACTTTGTCTTGGTTCTAGATTTCATTTGAATGCATCTTTTTACATTATTTTCCAAATCTGCTCTACCCTATTATTACTTTCTATTGAATATTTATCTTTGTAGGACTTAGACCTTTTTAGCTTTATAGGATTTATGCATTTTAGACCTTCTTCCAAATTAAATTTTGATAGTTCTTTTTCAGAATCCTAGAAACTTTGAAAATAGTAAAATTTTGGTTAGCAAGAGCTGTGACTGAAAGCCTGCCTCAACAAATAAATTGTTCCCAGAGAGACAATGTATTGAAGCTTTGGGTGGTTCTTTGCATTGAGCTGCTACTTTTCTATGTTGCCTTCCCCTTCCTTCATCTTGTAACGAGAGAACATTACTAGTGAGTTAAAGGGAAAACGGAAACAGAAGTTTATCAATGATAGCAAACTTGGTTAAATTATCAAGTGTGCTTTAGACCTCCAATTTGCTAATTGCTGACTATGGGACTTCTCTTGATTAAACTACTGGTCATTGTTATTTTTTATTTTCGTCATGTAGAGAAAATTATTGGGAAAAGAAGGTAAAGGATATATATTTGGTTTTGAAGACTCATCTGGGTCATTATTTCCAGGATTGAGGACTAAATTTTTGAAATAAGTTAACTACCTTGTCACGTCAAGCCTCTACAAGTACAGTTAAAAAAACCCAAAAAATATTTCACAGAATTGTCAAAAATATGATATTACTGAATGTAAGACACGCCATGCTTTACTGATAAAAAATAAACCATTTAAGTCAATATATATTCTGTATGTTCTGTTTTCAGGCCCGAGTTCTTTAGGTAACATTGTAGAAGATGTTACACATCCATGTAATCCAAATCCATGCGCAGCTAATCAGTTATGTGAAGTAAATAGAAAAGGATGTCAATCTGGAGAACTTTGTCTTCCGTATTTGTGTGTGCCAGGTAAGGGGGTTTGGACTTCTGTTTACCTGAATGTTGCTGGTAAACATATGTAACTGAAATTTTGTTGAAAGTTTTAAAGTGAATTGCTGACATCCCAAAGGAACTATTATCACAATTATCTTCTGTTTTCAATTTTATCATTTTTTATTATTATAAATAATAATAATTTATTATTATTCAATTTCTATTTTATTGTCCACTGAAACATAACATTTTTTTAGACCATATGTTACTTATTTTTCAGAATAGGTGTCCATATGTGGTCTCTAAGCAGCCTGCCTGCTCTTTAAAATTACAACCATGCAATACTGCAAATACATTGCAGCTCACTGCTTATTGCCATGTATTTCTGTACGTTATTAGCCATATCCTCATTGTCTTCCTTACTGGTGAAATAAATGGACATTATGTCTTGCCTTGAAATTAATGAAAATCACAAATCAGGCTGTCAGTCTTGGTGACTTGGTGGCATTTTGAGAGCTCTGAGAATCTTATCAATTGGTAACAATTCCAATGTTATATTAAAATTCAAGATGGTATCTTACATGGGTTTGTCCCAAATCCTTCTTCATAGGCCAGGTCAACTTCTTAAAATCTCTCCAACAGCTCGTGGGTAACTAGTTCCGCTCTGAGTAAATTAATATCCAAACTTTTTCTTAAGAGCTTCACTTTTGCTGCTTTGTTGGATTCAGAGTGCCCAGGTTTGGGGCTTGGGAAGGAGCTGGCATGGTACATAGTTTAATATATGCCATAATCCTTTCTTCTCTCTCCTACTTGAGCTTGCAGCACTAATGCAACATCTCTGCACTTCATCGTTAATGAGTGACAGTGCTATGAGCCTCATTGACAAGAAAAAGGCAGAACAGCAAGGCAAGGCAGATGAGCTCTGTCTCTCCTAAATCTGAATGTAGACTTACAGGTTGGAGGAAAAAGACACTGGTGTCGGGAAACAACAAAAATATGAAAAATTAATCTTGTGCTGCCCTGTCCTCCTATGAGAACAATGGTACCACTTCTCATTAAAGACGATGTCTGGAGATGCAGCAGTACACAGCTGACTGCATTTCTACTGCTGCTCCATTGAGTGATACTTTTAATGTTGATGCATCACACTAGGAAGGCATTCGTGGTCATTCGGGAACTACTCTTTTAGAACATAGGTGTTTTCTAACTTTTGCACCATGCATAAACGTGAGCTGACTGGGGAGAGAGCCTCACGTAGGATGAATTTCAGCAATCTAACTTAGAAATGGCAGGCCCGGATGGTGTTGATAACAAGAGTCAAATCTGCAAAAGGAGGTAGGAGACCGTGCAGTGTCCAACTTCTCCCTTCATTGTTCTACCCTAAACACCAGTAATGCTTGCCACAATTTTTCCCCTTTCTTTAAAGCAAAAGGTATCATCTGGTGCATGAGGGATCACCTGTGGTTTTTGAAGCAAAGAGGAAAGCTTGCATTTGGTGACCACTTGAATGCGTGTGTTAAGAGAGCCTGAGCCACTGGGAGCAACACTGATGTTTAAACTGAATTGCAGGAAGAAGCCCCCTTTCTAGGGGGTGATGTGAGAACGTTGCCGTAACTGTCTCGCATCAGTTCCCTGAGTCTCTTTTGTTCCAGAAATTCTGATCAGCCGTTTCTCCAGCAATTTTTAATTGCAAAGAGGAAAACTGGGTTTTGCTTCACTCTTACATCTGCTACACTTGTGCTCTTCTAAAAGTGAGGATTACTTCAGCTCATTTTTTTTGGGAGCCCTAGGATGTTGTTTTCATTGTGTTTCTATGACCCATACAAAATATTCTTGTTTTTCTGAAAAGCTGAGCATTATTACTACAGAGGTTGTATTGTCTTCACTTCTGCCAAAGTCGTTCAAAGTGATCTGAAAACAAGCTTACCCAGAGCTTTTGAAGAGATAGTTTGCTTCCTGTAAAGGTTGTAAGCTGACTTTTATGTTTGAATTCAGCCTTTTTCTTGGTTGCAAGTTTTTGGGGGATTTGTTGCGGTTCATCACTTCTAGGGTAATTTTAATCTACTATTCCTTTTATTATTGTTTCCTCACAATTTTAAAAACCATTTTCCTTCTTTTCCATTCTTCTTTTTTTAATCCAGTTTTACTGCTTTTGCTCCCTTTACCTATAACAGTCCTTCGGTTTTCACATAAGAGGTACAAGTAGGGAAAGAAGACACAATAAAATACATGACAGAGGGGACGTGTCTGGGCTTTGCTTCTGAGACCCTTTAATTCAGTTTGTGTATTGGAGAGAGTGAAACCTCTGTGGTGTTTATTATATTACATACATTTCATACTACTACAGAACTGTGGAAAATGAGATTACTTGAGAACTTTTGGAATTAACCACTCTCGTTCTGTAAAGTGACATTTCTAGAGATACTTCAGAACATTGTCTCAAGCAAATATCTTCTATGTCTGCTACTTGCTGCCTGAATGAAATAAGTGATTTTGTCTAAAGGGTGAGAGCAAGGCTTATTTAGGAGCACCTTAGCTTTTTCACAAGTCAAAGAGTAGTAGCTATTTTTGGTAGTGGCAGTTGCCAAGGTATTTACTAAATTTGAGCTAAAATTTCTCCTTGTATATAGGTTGCAAACTGGGAGAAGCCTCAGATTTTATTGTCCGTCAAGGTACACTTATTCAGGTTCCATCCTCAGCTGGTGATGTTGGTTGTTACAAGATTTGTACCTGTGGACACAGTGGATTGCTAGAAAACTGCATGGAAATGCATTGTGTTGACCTCCAAAAATCATGCATTGTTGGAGGACAAAGAAAAAGTAAGTATTAGAACAGCAGTTATATCTTTATACAGCACGTGTTCCTTAAGTGATTAATTTTGAAATACATATGGAGACCCAGAGGATCTGAATGCAGATTTTATCAGAAAATACAAAAGTTAATGTTTGCATCCCTATATGTAATACTTGTTTAATTCTTATAAATGCTGGAGGGTTCCATTATTTAAATCAATACTGAACTGCATCTGTCTCAACCTAATGAAAGTCCTGTGTGAAGTGTTTTCTTAGTACACCATTTTTCAACCGAAAGGTCACTGACTTGCCTCACGTCCCCTGTATTTTACAATAGTTGATGATATGTGCTAGAAAAACTTGCTGGTGGGAGCTCTGAGGATAGAGGAGGGAAAAAGTTCTGAGGGGAGCCAGCAGGCCTCAGGGATGAAGCGAAAACAGCAAAACAAATTGATCTGCTTTCAGTATGCTGTAGTTCTGAGGTTTAAGCACAGTGTAACTGACTATAAATGGCTGCCCATTTCCTGGATTCCAGCTTTGTGGGTACTCTCAGTCTACTTTTAACAGCATTGGATATCCGGTGACTGATAGAGCTGTCTGGGGAAGAGTATGAGAAAAGGCAGAGATTTAATCATATTTTACATGAACATTCTACCAGAATCTGTTCTGTGCTTCAAACCACAGACCCCTTAAGTGGTTTCTTTACTAGCCCTAAATGGTCTTGGGTTTTTTGGTTTTTGTTGTTTTTTTGGTTTTTTTTGTCTTCCATGGATTATAAATATGGGTTAAAAAGTAGTCAGAAACTTTTATCATGAGCCCACATGTTAAAATATGCGTGCCTAAAAACTGTCCATTTTTTTTTCTTTTGGTGGGGTTTGCAAGGGAGCCTTGATAGTTTTATCTGGTTCCCATCCCTGGAGGTGTTCAAGGCCAGGCTGGATGGGGCTTTGAGCAACCTGGTCTGGTGGGAGGTGTCCCTGCCCATGGCAGGGGGGTTGGAACTCGATGATCTGTAAGGTCCCTTCCAACCCGAGCCATTCTATGACTCAAATTATGAAATGATTACTGATGAAGAGGACAGTTTTCTGTGTGCACTCTTTGATAGTGAAAAACAATAGTCATGCAAAATTTTCAACTGGATCCTAAGGCAGTAGCTGTTTACCCTGAGGAATCACTTAAGAGATCCAGCACTTGGCATAACCTTCAAACGTTGGAAACTCTTCTTCTTTCCTGCTGACAAATTCCTTCTTCCTTAGGTAGTACTGTGATTTAAACAGAGCTTTTTGTACTACAGAGTCTTTCTCTTCCATCCCCTCTTGTTTTGCAATCATTTGTCTAGGAGTACCTCTTCCAAATTGCTGAAATGCTGGGAGTTTTCCTTGTGCCCGTTACATTTTTCAAAAATTCTAATCCTTAATCTCAACCCTTTGAAAGGAGATTTGAGAGAATTGCCTTATTTTGTAAGGCACAGTTGTTCTTACATTTTCCTGAAGAGCTGTGTGTTTGCTGGTAGTCTTTAACAAGTGACCTGGTTATGGGTAGATTGGCTGTCATCAACATTAATTGAATTTACATAGAATCATAGAATTGTCTAGGTTGGAAGGGACCTTTAAGATCATCTAGTCCAACCATCAACCTAACTCTGATTAAAACCCATCACTAACCACTGTGTCAACCCGTCTTTTAAATACCTCCAGGGACGGTGCCTCAACCACTTCCCTGGGCAGCCCATTCCAAAGCTTAATCACCCTTTCAGTGTAGAAATTTTTCCTAATATCCAATCTGAACCTCCCCTGGTGCAACTTGAGGCCATTTCCTCTTGTCCCATCGCCTGTGACTTGGGAGAAGAGACCGACCCCCCCTGGCTACACCCTGCTTTCAGGGAGTTGTAGAGAGCGAGAAGGTCTCCCCTCAGCCTCCTTTTCTCCAGGCTGAACACCCCCAGCTCCCTCAGCCTCTCTTCATAAGACTTGTTCTCCAGACCCCTCACCAGCTTCGTTGCCCTTCTCCGGACCTGCTCCAGCACCTCAGTGTCTTTTTTTGTGGTAAAAGGGGCCCAAAACTGGACACAGCACTCGAGGTGGGGCCTCACCAGTGCCCAGTACAGGGGGACCATCACCTCCCGAGACCTACTCACCACGCTGTTCCTGATACAGGCCAGGATGCTGTTGGCCTTCAACATAAAACATACAACACAGTGAAGGGCAGTCATGTGGGCGGTTCACAAAACCAAACTGGAAGTGCGAAATTGAAGAAAAATTCCTGCAGTTTGCAGTTTGAGTCTTAGATTCAGGTGTGAGGAAGTTACTCGCAAAATGCAAAAATTAGGCAGATTGCTCCACTCTCAAAAAGCAGCTGTGGTGGTGTCAGTGGCGTTATCAAGGGCTCCTTCCAGAAAGCCAGGGAGTGACCGCAGACCCCTGTGTTTGTGTCTGTCTTGTGCTGAAGCTGGATCTGGGTTTCCTATCAGCTTCGCTATGATCTTTCTTGCTCCCTGCTTTGGAGAAAGCTGCATCGTAACTTGTCCTGCTTGTTGAGGTTGAAATTACGACTATAATGGATGTTGTAAAACAATAAAGACTGGAATGAAGCATTGGCACTTTTTATTTCTTGACAAAAAGTACAGGCAAAGGAAAGAAATGAGAAATAGAGGAATTTTGCATTGTGTATGAGACTACGGCTGAAAGTTTAGCAGTCTTATGTAAAATTAATTTAGGGGAAGAATGTATCTTTACAAAAGCTTTACCTTTAAAAATAATAGCTTGCGACCCAGAATTTTTAAAGTACTATGTACTATGTCACCACTTCTTCTGTTTTCTGAGTATATTTCTTTTTGCAGCTTTCAATTGTTCTTAGGTTTTCTTTTTTTTTTTTTTCCTAACATGCAGGCTTTGAAAGGATAAAGTGCTTGCTTCCTTGTTTACCTAATTAATCAAAACCACATGTGAACGGACTTTTGCTTTAAATGAATAAAACAAAACTTGAAATCTAAGAAAAGATAGACATTTCAATAGGAAAAGAAACTGAATAAAGGAAATTACAGGAAAAATATTTAAATTGTAATATCTGTGTAATAAATACAAATATATAGTCTTCTGGTATATTTGCACTAATTGTACACAATTTACTTAATTTCTTTTATTTTAAGGCCATGGAATGTCCTTTAATATAGATTGTAATGTCTGTTCATGTTTTGCTGGAAACTTGATATGTTCTACGCGTCAGTGTCTGACTGAGCATAGTTCGGAGGATGAACGTCGGAAGTTTACAGGTAACTTTCCAAACTCTGGAAACTATAAGCTTCATATTCTTAGAGCAGGGGGTTAGCATCGAAGCTCTTTCTACAGTATTAATGGAAAATACCTGATAATTTGTTATTAATATCTTCTTTTAACTATTTATTTTTCTCATGTCCAACCTGCACTTCAGAAAAAACACGAACCTTTAAAAAAAAAAAAAAAATAGTACTGAAAAATAAAACCTCAGGTAATATGTAAAAATAGGAAGAAACAGGGTAATGCCACTGGGGACAAGAGATAAGGAGATTGGGGGAAAAAATGGAGAAAGTTGAGTAGAATTAGCAAGGATGCAGAGCATAAACTTCCCTTCCTACTATTTACCAAGTGCATATGTGCTACAGCATTGCTAATTTACAGGAGGGAGGAGGTGGTTGAAGAGACAGCATTTTCTGGAAGTCAGAGATATCTCAGTGACCCCTTGAGTATCTTCTGTCATGGAAAACAACTGTACACCAAATTCCTGTTTTGTGTGTTGCTTTTACAGGTTTACCATGTAACTGCGTGGATCAGTTTGTACCAGTGTGTGGTCGGAATGGACGCACATATCCAAGCGCATGTATAGCTCGCTGTGTTGGGCTCCAGGACAATCAATTTGAATTTGGATCATGTATTTCCAAGGATCCTTGTAACCCTAACCCTTGTAGTAAAAATCAGAGGTAAGAGCAGAATATGTTTTTAAGCTTTTATTTGGCATCATCTGCTTGTGAAGAAGATTCACTTTTTCTTTGAATGTGTTGTATACTGTAGTGACATTCTACTTTCAGGATACTCCAATAAAAGTAACTGTTTGAAGTAGCTATTTTTATTTATCATAGTTAGTAATGGACTGTGATAACTGGCAATTCTTGATTCTGTCTATGTAGTGCTGTATCATTTAAATTAATTATTCAGATCTCACTTTTAGCAATAAGAGAACTGCTGTATACTTTCAAAAACGGGGAGAATCAAATTTTGTTGAAACAGCAAAAGTGTCATTTAACTACTTCTTTTTTTTTTTACACCTTCTTCTAGTAGTTAAAAAAAAAAACAACCCACACCAGAATTCAAGACTTGGATTCAGTCTTGCTTATTCGGTCAACAGTCTGTGCTTTTTATCTCTAAGACAGGAAAATATCAGTCAGTCTGGAAGACTTGAGTTTCTCTTAAATAGGCTGATATCTTGTGAAAACCATGTCTGTACAATCTCTGTTTTTCAAGGTCAGAAAAACCAAAATCTGTAGAGATGAACATATTAAAACAAAATATGCTCTGTACTAGTGTCAGGAGAAAAGAAAATCTGACCTTTCTTACAGAAATCAAAGTCTGTGGTTCATAATATTGGTCTCTGTCTTCAATTTTCTCAGTGTTGTGCAATACTGCAGTCTCCTTTGAATTTGTGCATTTTTCTGTTTTGAAAGCAAGCCACCATAAGAAGTTGTGTAATGCTGTGCTTTCATGAAAACTGATTATAGCAATTTTATTTTTTTCCTTTTTTCTGCACTTTAAATGCATCGATGCAGAAAACTGCAGAGAAAACGCTGTAGTTTTGTGCCTGTAATTGCCATTATGGCATTGAAAACTGCCATTTCAAAGCTGCATTGTGGATATAGACTTTTTGCCTTTTGTATTTTTAATTTGGAAAGTATGGAGAGGTTTTTCGGTTTGACAGAATAACCATTATGCTTAGAACCTCAACCTGTAGTTTCAGTAAAGGACCGTACACAATGCATTTTTTCTGGCTCAGTTTGATAATGTAGCATAAACTAAACATGCTCATTTTAAAACTGAACTCTCTGAAGTGCTTCAAGTCTGTTTAAGATCTTATATTCCACTTGTAAAGTGTTTAAATCTCAGAATTTCTGAGTCTTCTCTAATACAGAAGGAAAATGCTTAGGACAGCAGCACTCAGAGAGAATAAGGATCCATTGTCCATAATCCAGTGGTAGCATTGTTGTCATTTATAGAAGGAGGAGATTGTTAAAAAAGCCATTTGACCTTTCATCAGTCTATTCATCAGATTCTACTGGATGGCATTTCTCTAACAGAGGGATGTCTTGCAGGGTAAGACCGTGGAAGGTAGATATTTAATATAGAGGGGAAAGATTTTCTGCTGTTTATTGCTCTGTACTTCTTATTTGTGATGGCTTGAGAGGGATGACATGCCAAAAAAGGAAATTGTGTTAATACTAGATTTTTTCCGTTTGTTTGAAGTCATCCCCAAGATTGGATGCAATATAATATACCGAACGTACAAAGCTAGAATCCAATTAGGTATTTGTAATTGAAACCATATAATCTTGTAAGTCTTGGTTTCGCTACCTTCTCAACGAAGGGTGAAGCTAGATCTCTGCAATATAAACTTTTTATCTTGCAGTTCACTATTTTCATGTTCTCGTTTCCTCTAGTTTTCCTTAAATATGCATTTGCAAAACGAAGCTTGGGAGTCGGTAAGAAGTTTATCCAAGCCTTTTTCGAAAATCCATTGAAAAACTTGGTAAAAGATTAATTTTAGTGGAAACTGTAGCTGTGTTCACGTACATTGCCTAAACATGGTGTGAGTGAGTTTCAGGTTTGTGATGAGACCCGAAATTTGCTATTCAGAATGTTTTGTCACATGTTTTTCCTGCAGCTCTGCTCAACCATAGTTAGCTCTGGAAGAATTTTTACTGAAAATAGTTTCACTGAATATTTTGAGAACTTTAAAAAAAAATTCCTATGACATGATATGAAATTATTATTACTTTACGCAGGTGCATACCAAAGAAACAAGTTTGCTTGACTAGTTTTGAAAAGTTCGAATGTAGCCAGCATGAATGTGTGCCAAGGCAGTTAAATTGCGACCAGACACGGGATCCTGTTTGTGACACAGACAATGTGGAATACAATAACTTGTGTACTTTGTACCAAAAAGGAAAAAGTTTAGCATACCGAGGACCATGCCAGGTAGGAAGTGGTTCTAGCAATAAATATCAAATCTTCTTTGTTCTTTAATCTTCAAGTTTGCAATATTCTGGTTTTTATAGCTTACAAAATGTTTTCACTGAAAGTAATCCTTTAAAAATGTAATTTTCACTAGTATAAAAAAATACTCTCACAAAATTGTATTCAGAATTTTGTCTAGTGTGTCTCTGCTTTAGTTAACAGTTAAAAGTAATCAAAGGCGTTACTTACGCTTTCTTGGGGGTAATACTCTGATATTTATATTAAGTCTTCCTATATTTTTCACTATTAAAGCTTGCACTGAAGTACGTTTGCCGTAATTAGTGCAGTTCCTTGGTTAGCTAAATGCTAGTTTTCACCAATTTGAGCTTGTTTTAAATAAAAATTAATGCCTGGTCATTTAAAGTCTTTAGCGTTTTGTGTGATTGTGCCCAGGTTTTCCAAGTTCGTTGTTCAGGATCTATAACCTAAGTTTTGTTGGTGACTAGACAGTCTGCAATATTTTCTTTAGTTAGTCTGGATTGGATTAGTCAGATTAATCCCTGAGAAGGGATTAGGATTAGGTTTAGTTCTTACACCCCACCACTCCTTACAATGTTAGAGAAACCTATTTCTGTCGTAGAATCATAGAATGGTTAGAGTTGGAAGGGACCTGAAAGATTGTTGAGTTCCAACCCCCCTGCCATGGGCAGGGACACCTCCCACCAGACCAGGTCGCTCAAAGCCCCATCCAGCCTGGCCTTGAACACCTCCAGGGATGGGGCATCCACAGCTTCTCTGGGCAACCTGTTCCAGTGTCTCACCGACCTCACAGTGAAGAATTTCTTCCTGATATCTAATCTAAATCTCCCCTCTTTCAATTTAAAACCATTACCCCTCATCCTATCGCTCCACTCCCTGATCAAGAGTCCCTCCCCATCTCTCCTGTAGCCCCCTTCAGGTACTGGAAGGCTGTTATAAGGTCTCCCTGGAGCCTTCCCTTCTCCAGGCTGAACAACCCCAACTCTCTTAGCCTGTCTTCATAGGAGAGGTGCTCCAGCCCTCTGGTCATCTTCATGGCCCTCCACTGGATGCGCCACTTCACAAGAGAAGTCAGGAGCTAGTCTTTTCAAAGTTGCTGGTTTACCATTGACACGCTGTTCGTCTCCAGGTTTTTCTCAAATGATCAAGACCTCAATTTCTCAAATTTAAGACCTCTCTTGGTCTCAACTGACGGATATTCTTAGAAGTACTGAGAAGTACTGAACATTTTTTTCAGGGTTTTTCTGTATTCTAAATGCTCTTGCTCTTTTAACCCACTTTTAGTTTCTGCTTTTTCTGTCTTTGTACCTTCTTTTTCTCGCCCTTTTCCAGCAACCTCATTAAGTACAGATAATTCCTCTCGTTGCACATCAGATATCTCGTGAGATATCAGAAAATGTTCAGCCCTTGAACAGTAAGAATCAAAGGAATATTGCATGGCTGTTTTTCTTTTTTCTCCAGCAGTTGCATGTCTAGGTTTATCCATGTTCATGAAGTCTTTGACACATGTAGCTTTTAAGTTTTCACTCTTCCTTTTATAGGGAAGATGTCTGCAAGATATGAAGTTGTTGGGAGTGCTCACATTTACTTGTCCCCTATCTCTTTTGTCGTTAGCTTAGGTGTGTAACATAGAAACTGTAATTGTCTTGGTATTTTAGAGGATATACAGTGATCATACAGCTATGGTGACTTAGTTGAATTATTAGTTAGTTGGATAAAATATTTAGACGTTAGGAAGAAATTATGGAATGAGTTGTGTCATTTCACAAGACTTTGGACAAAAGTATTTGTCGTACCTTGTCTGCAAGGAGTCAGCAATTCCATTTGCTTCTATCCGTGTTCAGAAGCTTACTTTCATTGGCATTTGACCTCTTGAATATACTAATATACATGCACAGGTGGGATAGGAGGAAACTATATGACAATTTTCTTCGGTTTTTACATGTGTTTGAATCAAGTGACATACTAGATATGTTTTTCTGAGAGAAAACGGACACAAATGTATTTTTATAGATGTAAAGCTCAGTAATAAATATTTTTGACAAAGGTGTCTAGTAATGGATTTTATTCTTCTGAAATAAATTTAGCTTTTCAAATAATGTATTATAAATACATAGAATCATAGAATCCTTTAGGTTGGAAAAGACCTTTAAGATCATCAAGTCCAACCGTAAATCTAACACTGCCAAGTCCACCACTAAACCATGTCCCTCAGCACCACAGCTACACAACTTTTAAACACCTCCAGGGATGGTGACTCAACGTGAGTGTACACACTAAACTTTAAGAACGCAAAAACTGCACTGAGATGAATGAATAAATATATTATTAATGTCATTAAAATACTAATCAATAAATACTACACTAGCAAATATTTTATTAATCAATTTTATTAATAAAATGATATTTTATAATGATACCTTATTATAATAAAATTATAATAATCTTTAATTAATTTAATAAGTAAGATAATTTAAATGACATGGTCATTTTATGTAAGCATTAGCACAGGACAAAAAAAAAAAAAATGTTGTTTCCCAAAACATGTCTTACTGTATATTTCTCAGATTCCAACTTACATTTTTCTGTCACCTTCTTTAAGTATTTATTCTTTGTGTTTATTACCCATTCATAAATAATAATACTGGCAGAGCATTTACTCTTTTTGGAATGTTTAACAATATTATCAGCAAATTCCCATTAACTTCGGGTTTGCTAATGTTAAAACTGCTCTGAGGTTTTGGCTGTAGCATCAATAACTTGACCTTTGAAACATTTCTGTGTGTTTTCAGCTGTTTTGCAAATCAGTGGAACCTGTTTGTGGACATAATGGAGAAACCTACAGCAGTGTCTGTGCTGCCTATTCCGACCGTGTGGCTGTTGACTATTATGGCCACTGTCAGGCTGTGGGTGTGCTCTCAGACTACGGTTTCCATACGGAATGTGCCTTTGTTAAGTGTCCCCAGCTTTCTGCTACTGGCTGCAAACCGGTTATTGCACCAGGTATGTTAACTCGCTGTTGAAGTTTTACGGCAGGTAGGAGAGCGTCTCCAGGCTACGTGTATAAATCAGTGTGTATTTGGAACAAAACGTATGCTTTAAAATATTGTCTTCCATAATGTCTTTGAGACATCTAAGAGAAAGGTTGAAGTTAAGAGATCTTTACTTAGGGCTAGAACAAGCCGGTATCAGGACTCAGCTGAGTAATTCTGAAGTGGAAAGGCCATGGTTTTAGGAGACATACTCCTTCAATCTTTAGAAACTTGCAGCTGTGCCCATAGGACTGGTGTGGGAGAACCGAATGAGGCCTGTGGTGTCGAGGGTAGAATGGCACTGGGAAGCGGATGAGCAATTTTTCGGAAGTGGCAGCAGAGATACCACACTGGAATGCCACACTGTCGTCAGAGTTCCCAGAAGAACAAAGATTATATTTAATTAAAAGACGAAGTAAGATACCGTATGTATTTACAGTACTGTGAAAAGGGAAGACAGGATGGGTAGTTTTGCCATTGTGCTCTTTTGAATTTTTTTTTTTTTTTTACTATTTTCACAAATACTTCCTTTATGAAATAGTCAGTAACTAATCACAGATAATACACAGAGCAAGGAAAGCTCAGCTTTTAAAAAAAAAAAACAGGTTAATGAATTTTTCTCATTCACTGGTTTGAAAAAGGGTCTTTGTGCTTTGGAATTACATTTAATATTGTAAAAGTCACAAATGAGTATTATATATAATAAGTTGGGAGGTGTGAATTAAATACACGGTCATGGGTAGAAAGTTGAAATATTAGCCCTTTGGTTTCTGAGATAGTGAGGAAAGACTGTGGGAGAAATATGACATGCTTCTGTGTTAAACACAAATCTGTCAGACAAGCCCTTCCCCCTCTCCTCATTAAATAAAGATTCTAAGCTCCAAAGTGGTATAACTGCATAAATTAATGTTTGCAGCGTGCATAATTGCTTCTGTCATGTCCTAGCTATTCCAGCTCTTGAAATTCATCGTATCAGTATTTGCGCATACCTGCATCCGTACGAAACCTTGCCTTGTAGTACACACAGTGCCTGCGGTTTTTAGCTTACAATAGTGTTATCACCTGGAAACACAAAAATTCATCTTCTTCCTTCGTGTTGATAGTAGTAAATGTCTGCTGAAAGGTTACTGCTTTTGCATTATAAATGTTTTTCAACATTAAGTCTTAGAAATCGTGCAATCCTGTTACCAGATTGAAAGCTTTACTTTGCTTTGGTAGTTTTGCTGTTTTCATTCTCAGTCAGTCTTCAACTTTTGACTTACTCTGCTTACTTAAAAAGACTATTTGCTTTTATTTCTGAGATATAGGGGTTTTTTTATTCACATAGGAGCCTGCTGTCCACTGTGCGCTGGAATGCTGAGAATCTTGTATGACAAAGACAAGCTGGATACTTTCGCAAAGGTAAAGAGTTTAATCACGCCTTATGTTAAACGGTACATGGAAAAGTCAAGTTACTGTATACTCTCTCCTGAGGAGTTAACACACAAAACCAATTATTTTTCAGTAGATAGTGTGTGATTTGATTTATTTTTTTCCCTTTATACTGTTCGTACTTTCCTTTATTTCTTATTATCAGGTACAGAAATTGAATTACAGTGCAAGGCAAAAGCAGAATTAGAGTAAGCACAAACAAGTACATTCAGGCTTGCAGTTTAAATGACTTGTCATAGTAAAGACAAATGGTACATGAAATGTATCTATTTCATGGTAGTAATACAGTGGATATTTGTTATTTATGGCCTCGTTTTTAAGATTATTCTTCTAGCTCACTATTTCTTAATGCAGGTAACTTAGTTCTGATACTGTCTTATGTTGAAATTGGATTCTTTTACGCTCTTGGGGTTACCTAGGTAGTCGTCACTGATTTTGTTGCTCAAAATGCTGGGTTTTAATTTAACATCTCTGTAAGTTAAGACACCTGCATCCTTCACTGCTGCCCTTTGGAAACCTTCAGTGCAAGATGGATCTTCTGATGTTGATTGTCTGTCACTGGACACAACACACTAGACCCAGACTCCCCATGTGGTGTATGAAAGGATTGCACTTTATTGACCCCTGCTTTTATGCTTCAGTACGTGGCACAGAGCAGAACGCTTGATTTTTGGCAAGACATCACAACAAAATAGAGCAATAGGACTGTGATGCTTAGTGAAGCAAAACAATTCATGTTTGCATCTGCACACGATTTTTATTTTTTTTAAATATCAAGAAGAAAGAGAATTTCCCCCAAACAGTATAAAATTACATTAACCTATTTATACGTTTAGAAGTAAAGACAGTTAGCTATTGTTGTAACACCAGAGAAAAAAATCAGCTTGAAGAGGACCCCTGGAGGGGTCTAGCTCAACCCCCTGCTCAAGGCAAGGTTAGATTAGCTTGGCCAGCTGAGTTTTTAAAACCCGCAGGAGTGGAGATTCCACCAGCTGAACACTGCTGGGGTCTCTCTGGTTCGTCAGTGTGGCCAGGGGGGAGGTGGGGAGTGTGTAAATAAAGGGGGACGATGACTTCTGCTGGCTCTGTTCTTCCTGTTGCAGCCCCAGCGTGTGGTTGGCTTTCATCTCAAGGGTGTGCTGCTGATTGATGTTCTGCTGATTTCCTCTCAGAGATTCTGTGTGTGTGTGTGTGTGTGTGTGTGTGCACATGTTGACCAATTTTGCTGAGTAACAGCGTCTCTTAGGTCACGACTGCATCCTGGAATGTCCTCCAGTTGTCACCTCTCTGTATCAGGGACACGGTGGCCACTGCAGCCTCCCAGTTCATATGTCGCAACATGTGGCTGCGGAGAAGAATTTTTAATTTTAGTTAGAAGGCAGCTTTCTAGCTAAAGACGTTTCTTGGACTTACTCAAGTAGTTATTCAGGTAGTTGGTGATAACTACTCTGCTCTCACCTACTGAGTACCCTAATACCTGCATTGGGGTACCTTGAAGTTGCTTTTTTTCTTCTTTTTTCCCCTCTCTTTTTCTTCCCTTTGCCACCAGAGTCTTCAAGTTTTCAGAACTCGTATATAAATATATGTATATATGTCTTTACGTTTAAAATATGTCATGTCTCAAACTTTCAAGTGCTTAGCAAATACTAGAAATTACAGAAGTTTGACTGAAGCTCTGTTGTTTGGAAGCTTCAATCAGAAGAAGTCATCCAATAAGCCCCCAGAGCTGACCTCTAACTGGTCACAGCCACCCAGAGACTGTGCATGGTGTGACACTGCCCTGAGCGCACAGAGTTAGAAGCTCTGTGCCTTTGTTACGCCAGTGTGAGTCAGAGGCCAGATAGATGGTCCCAGATAGATGGAATCGTTGCTAGAACTGCTAGCATACACTTCAACCAGCCCGAGAAGGCGAGATGTAGTAAAGTATCCCTTATTTTAGTTCAGACAGGTGGTTCATGTGAGAAAAAAACCTGCTTCAATTCCCAAAGAGTTCTATAAATCTGACGTTTTTTTTTTTTTTTTCCCCCCCCCCACCCCTCTGGCCTTTTTTATAAGAAGCATTAGAGATCTGCTAAAATTCTAATCCAGTCTTATGCCTTTGATTTCTAATCTAAGACATTAAAATCGAAGTTTGACACTACCGGTCACCCTGTAAAGTATCCACGTGCTTCCATTTTAAGACTGTTTAACAGGGTTTGCTGATCAGTCATCACATCAGGCTACATGTTAATGGGGCTATGACAAGGAGATCCTTCAAAGATGCGGTAAAAGAAGTGTTGTGTGACACCTTGCAACTTTGATTCATGTAGTCTACTTGGATTTCCCAGATTTCCATTCCTGTACCAATGGTCTTAAACGAAGCTACAGTAGGATAAAAAGGGTGGATCCTTTGTAGCTAAAGCTAGAAAACAGAACACAACAGAATGACCAGAAGTCACAAGTAAACTATTTGTGTTGGTGTCTGTACTGTTCCAGAAGTGACCTGGAAAAGGTGAAAAACCTTTAAGCTGGGGCAGTCTTTAAATAGACTGAGCATCTACAATCAAATAATTATTTGTCAGATACACCAGAACAGAGACAAGAATTAACTTTAAGAGAAAAGTATATTTACCTGGTCGTTACGTAGTGATCTTGAAATGTCACGTGTTCCCATATATACAGACATATATCCCTGTCTTCATAAAGCCGTAGCTTTTCATTTCTGGTGGCTCCAGGAACAGGTTCTGTGATGGCAAAGGAGTGCCAGCTGGTAGGGCTGCTCTGCCTCTTTGTTTCCCAGCAGGGGAATACAAGCTGCTGTAAAAGAGAACCATTTACATGATTTTGAGGTACGTGGTACATTTACACACTAACCATGGAGATGGAGAACAACACATATCAAAACCGTGGTTAATTTAAGAAGTAAAATATTTTCTCCGCTTCTTCCTTTCACATCTTTTATGTTTGGAGTGGGGGGGGTGGGGGTGGTTTTGGTTTGTTTTGGCTGAAACAAAATTTCTGGCATGACGTAATGTTATTAAAACTGAAGAGGGATGTGATTTTGAGTAATATCACATCATCTACGAAGTTCTTTGTTTTCTTCTAGGTAACAAATAAAAAGCCTATAACAGTACTTGACATACTTGAAAAGATCCGCCTGCACGTCTCAGTGCCACAGTGCGATGTGTTTGGATACTTAAGCATAGAATCCGAAATTGTGATTCTCATCATTCCCGTGGATCAGAACCCCAAGCCACTGCAGGTAGACTGTGTTATTATTTTGTTTACCCAGCATGGATTTACTTCATTTTTATATGTGTACACTTTACTGTACACTTTACTGTTTTCAATATAGCAGTTTTAAAACTGTGTGTTTTCCTGTGTACTGAGTATACGGGAACTTCTCTAGTGATTCAAATCCAAATAGCTAAGATTATGGATGGTAAAATGTGTCTTGAGAATCCTGCTTTTCCGATAAGAGGCTTTTGAGTGTGGGTAATTAGAGGAGAGAGGTGAAGGAAGGCCAAGGATACAGTAGTATGATTTTTATTTTAAAATTAATAAACGCAGAACCCTCAACTTTCTATCCCTAAAATAACAGAAAATGCAAATTGATGAAAATAAATAAATTACTGAATGACCTCTAAATTTAATATTAATTGTATATTAAATGCATACCTGTGTATGAAATGGTACTCCTTTGCCCCCAGTGGTGTAATGGTTAAAAGTAAATTGAAGTATATATGATATTAGGCTGAAGCACATCCTACATATAGATACCACGTTACTACATTGTGTGTGGCTTGATATTAAACAGTAGTTCGTACCAAAGAGGATGTTCTGAGACCATCCTGGTTTGGATACTCCTTCCCACCTTAGGGTAAAAAGTGCTGGGAGATCCCAAAACGCTGTTTCGACCTTAAAAAGGAAATAATGTTACAATAAGCTGCCCGGCTTCCTGTGTCACAGCAGGTTCACGCTAGCAAACAAGAACCTAACCCTCACAGTACTAAACTCTAAAGGTAAACCAAAAGTGCAGCTCAAAGTTCTTACAATGTTTTCTGGGGAGCAGTTCAGAGCAATAGAAGCAGTGATTTGGCTGCGTATTGCGTTATTATTATTGTCTTGGAGCTGTTGCTTCATTTTTACTTTCTGCTTGTTAACCTGGAAGACCAGTGAGGTGATCTACTTCATATTAAAAGGAACACAATTCCTTGCCATTTTATAGTTGTTTCTTGCCTGGCCCTGCTGACAGCACTTTATAATTGAGTCCCTTTGGAGAGGAGGTGCTCTGACTGTCACCTGACAGTCATTCTGTCTTCATTCTGTCACCTGACATGTTGATGTAAAATGAAGGATTTGGCTTTGAAAAGGAAGGGGAGAGAGAACCTGCCCACACTCTCTCTTTTACAATACAAACAGAATTCAGGCAGGTTCATTTCCTTGTTGTTTATTTTCTATTGACGGCTGCTTTCCATTTCCATTTCATTTCTCCAGTCTAATTTTCCATGCTCGGTATTGCTTCTGGGAGGGGGCTAAAGTTACGGCACAGCGCGAGGGGATCGAATCACTGCCATAAACTTTGCAAGCTGCCGTATCCAACAGGGTAGTTGTTTCTCAGGCAGACATATTGTGTGTATTTTGCTTTGCCCACGCTACTGGAGCGACCCTGTTACGGCCAACTCGCGTCTCCTTCTTTAGCAGAAATAGCCCAAAATGTTACCAGGGCTTAGGAAACAAGGTGTTGAGCCTCGCCGACCTGGTCAGCTCTCACTCCATCTGCAGCAGACTCTGATTTCAGAGAGTCCTCCTCTCCCCAGGAGAAGCCACCTGAAACCGGGGAGGAGCTGCTCATCGCGCTGGTGACACCCCTTGCTGACCTAAAGTTCCTCAACTTTTCAAGCTTTGGGCATCCAGATACAGAGTTTGTCAAGTTAAAACTTCACCAGAGGCAGCTTCCAAAGCTGTCAAAGGAGACTTAGCACTAAATTGATTCCTGGGTTGCAGTAGAAAGTAAAGTGGAAAAAATGGATTTTTCTAACATAAATTCATAATTATCATCACGTCAGCAGGGGAATGGAAAACCCTCAGTTTTCTCAGGTTTTCCTATTGCTTCCGTTCTTCTCTTCCCTTCCCATAAAATAAATCAGTTTTCCCTGATTTAGAAGAAAAAGCCCAATAAGGAGAAAATTCTGATTTTTTTCACTGCTGCAGCCTTCGAGGCAGGATCTTGGTCGATCAGGAAGGAAGTCCTCAGTTTTAGAGGTACTTACTTTAGTTATAATTTACTGTGAGCTTTTTGGCATCAACATTCAAAACACATCACCCACAATAACTTGTGTGGAGCTTCCTTCCTTCCCTTTTGCTACTGCTTGGCGCTTCCACACTAGTTCTCATAGTACCAAAATCTATGAGAAGAGCTCCCGTATGTTTTCTAAGAAATACTCCAAAAAATGATATAAATCTTACGTGCTGATGGGAATAACTGAGATTTTTTCTTTCCTGGATTTTGCTATCTAGCACCGTTTTCGCATTGGCATGGCAAGAAGAGAAATAATAACTTCCTCTTTTTTTTTTTTCTTTTCCTTAGATTGAAGCCTGCAATAAAGAAGCAGAAAAGATAGAGTCACTGATAAATTCAGACAGTCCAACGTTAGCATCCCACGTCCCGCTGTCAGCTCTAATTGCATCTCAAGTACAAGTTTCTTTTAGCATTTCTTCTCCTTCTGTTAAAGTGGTGCCTGTTCTGCACTCCCTCTTCGTAAGCCTTTTATTCACCTTGTCAGGATTAATATATTATATATAAACTGCTTAGAAAATATGCGTTAAGTATTGAGGTGTTTTATATTGTGAAGGACATTCAGAATTGTTGCTCACTGAACCAGAAAACACAAACTACAGAAGATCAGATGAACTAATATTTTTCAATGAAGTACTAGAAGTATTTGGAATAATGTGAAATGACGATTCTTTTATTCCTTACTAGTCAGATGACTGTTTCAGAACAATTAGATGGTTTTCCATTGATCTTGGAAACATAAAAAATACTCCGTAAGGTTCTAATGTTATGTATCTATAATTTTTGCAAGAAGGGATCTTATAGAGGTTTTTTTTCAGCAATGAACAGAATGGTGGTTTGAGTTTATTGAAGAATGTTAATTTTATATTATTCAGATGCATATCAGTGACAACAAAAAGCATGCACATATTTTAAACATCATTTTTGGAAGAAAAAAAAATTGCTGCTACTTAATTACCTTACCAAAAATTTAAGAGTTTATTCTCGTGTAAATATGCTTTCATATTTTATTATGAAGAAAACTAACTAGCCCTGGGCCTATTTCAGTAGACGTCTTTACTCGGACTAGTGAAGATTCGCAGGACATGGGGCTCAGTGCTTGTAAAATGACAATCAAGCTCTATCCTAGTACCTGACTTCAGTGAAGAAATATGTTCTTTTTATAGTTTTGTACATTTCAGAATCTCATATTGGATGCAAAAGTATAAAGAATCTCAGTATCTGTATTTAAGTGCCATTTAAAATATTGCAGTATTTGCATGTTATCTAATGAAATTTATACTTTAAAATGTTTATACAAACAGTATGTTTTATTACTTATTGTATTTTATGCACCTGACCTTAGTCTACATGAAGTATTTTATATCAGTATTATGATAGCCAACTTTGGAAGTATATAAAGAAAAACTTATTTTTGCCAAAATGCTGAACTTTGAAAGAAAGCACTGAAAACTTTTTCAACATGTATGTTGTTGTAGCATGTTTGTAGCAATTATTTTCTGCTAAATCTTCTAAATGCAAAAGTATTAAAGCTTTTTATTTTAATAAAACACTTTGTCGTGTGTCCTTGTATACAAATGCATGTAATTATATATAGAATTCTGCAATACAGTATATATTTTCTCTCTATATATTCTCTATTTTCTTTCTCTCTCAAATCAACACTTAAAATTAACTGTGGTTACGTCCATCGGTGACTCACACAGTTTAGTGTTTCCAAATAAACTACATTTCAAGGGGGCATTTACCAAATCTGTGTCACACGCGTGTAAGCTAATCGTCTGACACTCACAGCATAAACTATGGAAGAATGTTGACGTCCCCTGCCATGGGCAGGGACACCTCCCACCAGACCAGGTTGCTCAAAGCCCCATCCAGCCTGGCCTTGAACACCTCCAGGGATGGGGCATCCACAGCTTCTCTGCAACCTGTTCCAGTGCTTCACCACCCTCACAGGAAAGAATTTCTTCCTGAGATCTAATCTAAATCTCCCCTCTTTCAGTTTAAAACCCTTTAAAAACCTCATCCTGTCACTACAAATAACGCCAGGAAGACTCACGCACACAATCATCACAGTCTGGACACAAAGAACTTGTCGGATACCTTGATAATCCATCTGTTTCTGGAATTTCTTCTATAGATTCTTTAGAAACTTGGATGGATTTGAAAAGTTCTTTTTGAGCTGAAATGGCCTTGGATGATCTCACCAGAAACTGCAAGCAATTCAGCTGGTCTACTGAATTCCTTAATTTTTCCAACTCGTTAGCAAGTTTCTCTTCAACATGCAGCCTGTTAGCTTGCTTAGCATTTAGCTGGAGCAATCCCATGACTGCTAAAATGAAAGGAATTTTAAATGCCTTAAGAAAATACATATATACATGCCATACTGGAAAAATAAGTTAGAGTTTAAAAATACACTTTTGTGGAACAGAATATTCACAGCTCTAAAAAAAATAAATATCAGTATATATTTTCTTCAATGAAAGACAATACCAAAAAAGCCGCCTCAATATTGTCATCTGGAAAAGGCAGAATTTAAGCCCAGAGATTTTTAAATTCACGTGGGAGCGTCCAGCACTTGCTAGAAAAAGAGGGAAGGTTTTGACTGGTATCTAAATGTGTGCAGAACCAATGAGATTTTGTATCATTCTAAATTCTTGATCGTTAAGTCCAGCATCCAAAGTGTACGGGGCTGAGGTTCCTTTTCCTGGATGAACAAAAGTCCTTCAGTATTTTCTAGGTTTTCTCAAGATCTCCCGACTACTTCAGAGGAATGAAGAAACTATTTACTTAACGGTTTAGAATTCAAATGAACCAGGAGAAAACACGGAAGAAACCAGTTTTTACTGGAAAGTAAAAAAGTTTTTACTTTTTTACTGGAAAGTAAAAGCCCAGTTTTACCGGAAAGTTACGAAATTTGTACCTAATGGGGACAAATTTAATACAGGTTTCAGATGAGTTTTCCACAGAAGTGCTAACGATCTGCCCCCCCCCCCCCTCTGTGTGGCAATCTGGGTTGGCTTAAGAAGGAACGGAGACAGCACGAGGGCACTTCAAAGCAGCACAAGCCTCTTTGTTGCTTTTATAACAGGACTCAGCTGAAACATTCACAAAACATTACTTTCGTGTCTGCTTAAAAGCAGAGTTAAGGTCAGGAACTGGCTGGGGAGAGATGCTTCGGTTTGTTTAGTTTGGCCCTTCCCAGCAGAAGGGGCAGCCATGCCTGTTTGCACACCCCCAGCAATGGATCGACCACGGGGGAAAATAACCTGAGCCAACGAGAGCGAGGGATTCCAGGCTCATGCTTCTTGATGAGTTTTGAGTCCAGCAGGAGCCGGGATCTCTGAAGGTAACAGTTGTGTGAGAGGGCGTGAAATCGGCACTTACAGTATCACAGAATCATGGAACGGTTGGGGTTGGAAGGGACCTTAAAGATCATCGAGTTCCAGCCCCCCCTGCCACGGGCAGGGACACCTCCCACCAGACCAGGTTGCTCATCACCCTCACACTTAGAAGCCCAGTGTCACATCATAGCCCCGCTCTTCTTTCATGCTCTACTTTTGTGCTACTTTACCCAGTGTCATAAGGTGGAGATTCGCGTGTACGTATCCTGACTGAAAGGTGAAGTGTTATTTATTCATCCTTACTGAGTTTTATGACACTTTTCCAGGTCTTCCTTTCATGCATAACAAAGTATATTTCAACACTTTTCAACGCAACCACTATTTCTAGGAAGCCCTGGGACCATTTCCCTCTTCAGACTGCCTTTTTCACAATATACACATTAGAGCCTTTAGAATATCTTTAAATACTTCACAGAATCACAGAATGATACGGGGTTGGAAGGGACCTCTGGAGATCATCTAGTCCAACCCCCCTGCCAAAGCAGGTCCACCCACAGCAGGTCACACAGGAACGTGCCCAGGGGGGTTTTGAATGTCTCCAGAGAAGGAGACTCCACCACCTCTCTGGGCAGCCTCTTCCAGGGCTCTGCCACCCTCAAAGGAAAGAAGTTCCTCCTCATGTTTAGATGGAACTTCTTACGTTCAAGTTTGTGCCCGTTACCAGATCCTCCCTCAGCCTTCTCTTCTCCAGACTAAAAAGACCCAAGTCCCTCAGCCTTTCATTGCCTTGCACTGATACAGGTTTTATTTAAATAATGAACGATAAAATAGACTTCTGCAAGCATAACCTAGCAACAGCTTTTATGATCAATAAGTTCTTTAGCTTCTACAAGGAAGGGAAAAACAACCAAACCTTTACATTAGTCCATTATTCTCAAACTAACGGCTACTGTTATTTAGAGAGAGACCCGTGTATTTTAAGTACATCTAGTTTTAGCACATCGCTGCCACGCAATCCCGGGCACTCGAGGCCCCCTCCATTCTGCATTCTTCAAAAAGAGCAAAGCTACGCTCAAAAACATTCATTCTAGACACTTTGAAGGAGACTTACCCGACGGGCAACAGTCGAATGTTGAAACAGGTAAAGCTCCTGTAAAAGGGTGGGGTTTTCCTTACGATTCCTAGGACATAAAAGAGAAGAAAAAATTAAAGGATAGCCTTTCCTGAGGATGCAAGAACTCATGAAATACCTCATCATAACCTCATCGTGAGTTATATAAAGAAAGGTTGTTAACTGTGAAATTTTCCTTAAATGATCAGAACTGTGCTCTTCAACGTATATGTAAGAGCACACAGTTATGATTATCATATATAGGTATATATAACACATCTATGAACCTATAAATGACTTTCCAATCGGTTTGATTAACAGGTACCTGTTAATGAGATCTCAGCCCATTCCTAAAACAGAATAAATCTGTTCTTCCCCGAAAGCAGTCTCTGATTTGCTTACCTCAAAGCCCGTTTCTGCTTCGTTTGGCCAGGTCCCGTGAGGAGAGTAACCTGAGCCAAAGGGTGTTGATGGTTCTGTAGCTCTGGCGGTACCTAACGATCCCATAGATTCTCGCTGTAAAGAGCCACCCTTGTGTTTTGGCAAACGCTTTTTGTCGTATCTGGCAAGTTGTCTCCGTTTACTTCTTCGTGCATCAGCTGCGATACATCCCAAGGCTTTCCATCTGGTTTCTTCAGTTCCGATTCTCCTCCTAAACCAGCATTCCTCTAAAGCACTTCTGATCCATCCTAGAGGATTAATTTATTTAATTAGCAGGTTAGGATGTACAGCAGCACCAGAGGGGTTCTTTGCAGAGCCTTCTCACCAGTGCTGGCGTGGTGTGGTTTCAAATGGAAGCCTGCTCTTCAACTCGGTGACAGCGGAATGAGCGGACGGGTACTGTCTGGTGTATAAATTTACTTCTTAATCAATTTTTGAACTGCAGCAGCAGGAGTAACGTTAGTAAATATATATAAGGATATATTCACATGCACATATATACATGCACGCACATATATACACACAAATATACCCATATATGTGTATAAATGTATTTATCTCACAGCGCCCCGTGTCAGGGTCTGCATCGGCCTCTTCAGGAAGAGCACATTTGGCCACTGGGGAGAATTTAGTGATTCGTTTTAGCAAAGAATCCAAATTCTGGGAGTTAATACTTTTACCTTTGGATTTCAAGCGCAAGCAGCAATCAAAGACGCAGGACGAAACTGTCTGATGTTGTATAATTCATACACAGCCCTGCCCGGCTATACGCGTGCGAAAAGGTTAGAAGGATGTCTGTGGATTGTTGCATTCCAAAATGCACCCCCATCGGCAGCGGTTGATTTTCCTCTGGTTGAGCAACACCCTGGTTCCTCCTGGTCAGGGCACTAGGAGCGGCTCCCGAGTTAGTCATCGAGGTTATCCACCGCCGACCAGCAGCAGAAGTTCCGTTCCTCTGGCAGGAGAAAGCGAGTTTCAGTATCTACAGCCATTAATGGCTTGCAGAAGCTGAGCTGTGGCTGTGCTGTCATTAGCCATGGCTGCGTGCGCTGCCAGCTCATCCCGGCACTGACCTCACCCGGATCATCCCGACCAGCACCTGACCGCACGCTCCCCACTTGGCCGGAATACCGGACCCACTGGGCAGCCTGGATGGGGTTTTTATGCCGGAAAACAAATGTTGTCACAAACACATGTTTCTCTGGGCGTGTGCTAAATCTGTTAGGCTGTGCATTTTGCTTTTTTTAATCAGATTGGAAGTGGCAAAGTAAACTCTGGATCAGCAGCTCATGGCTTTTCCTGGTGTTCTCGTAGGTGCTGCTCAGACCTCTAATGCTGGACTTAACCATGTGCCTGGAGCTCACTCAAGACCCAAAGATGAGTCAAAGAAGATGTGAGAAATGCAAAAACACACGCACACGAAGACAAAGTAACTTACATTTTACTTACATTTAGGGCTACAAAGATGATGAGGGGCCTGGAGCATCTCTCTCACGAGGAAAGGCTGAGGGACTTGGGTCTTTTTAGTCTGGAGAAGAGAAGACTGAGGGGGCATCTGATCAACGCCTATAAATACTTAAAGGGAGGGTGTCAAGAGGATGGGGCCGGTCTTTTTTCAGTGGTGCCCAGGGACAGGACAAGAGGGAACAGGCACAAACTTGAACACAAGAAGTTCCATCTAAACATGAGGAGGAACTTCTTCATTTTGAGGGTGGCAGAGCCCTGGAAGAGGCTGCCCAGAGAGGTGGTGGAGTCTCCTTCTCTGGAGACATTCAAAACCCGCCTGGACACGTTCCTGTGCAACCTGCTCTGGGTGGACCTGCTTTGGCAGGGGGGTGGGACTTGATGATCTCTAGAGGTCCCTTCCAACCCCATGTGATTCTGTGATTTTAATTTTCCCAAGCGATATGGAGAGGATGTGTGTCTTTGATCTCTGGCTGCTGCTACTACGGTCTAAGACAACACGGCTCCTCAATTCCAGAGCTCTGCTGCGTGGGTTTTATCCATAGTAGCACCCTCTGCAGCTCTCAGCATGGAAATTGTCACTGTCTGGTCACGTAACTCAAGTGTTGGATAGAATAATATATTAAAAAAAAAATTATCAGATGCAGCCTTCTCTGTGCAATGGAAAACCAGTAGGTTTAGATTCCCTGTTTTCATAAATCCCATTTGATTGAAACTTCATTTTCTGAAAGGCTCAAGGTCACAAAACCATAAGCTGGCATTTAGAAAGCTTTTATAACTGAATTTTCTAGGGTTTTTTGTTGTTTGTACGCCCCAAAAGAAAAATGTTATTTGGAATTGCTGATTATTTCTTCAGCTTACGGTTAACATAAGGCACTATGTAAAATTAAATTACATGCAACTAATTAATTAAATTACATGCTCCTCCTTGTTGCTGTGTGCTTTGTTGCAGCACAGGGAAGACTAGGGGCACTGGAAAAGTTTAGAGAGCTGCTCACAGAGTTCGGTACAGTCATTTTAAGAATATGAAAATAGATGGATATCTCTTTTTCCATATTCTTGGAATCTTTCCACAATTTCTAACATGACATAGCTCCCCACCATCATTTCCAGGTTACTTTTGGTTTTTTTTTCTATTAGTTGCAATGACTCTGACTTGAACATTTAACTGTCATTACAAATGAACATTTCTTACAGGACAAGAGAAAATGGGCACAAACTTGAATATATGAAGTTCCATCTAAACATGAGGAGGAACTTCTTCACTTTGAGGGTGGCAGAGCCCTGGCACAGGCTGCCCAGAGAGGTGGTGGAGTCTCCATCTCTGGAGACGTTCAAAACCCACCTGGACACCTTCCTGTGTGACCTGCTCTGGGTGGACCTCTTTGGCACCGGGGTTGGACAAGATGATCTCCGGAGGTCCCTTCCAACCCCGTATCATTCTGTGAGTCTGTGATTACACAGCACTTAAAAATTCCAAACAAACTTTGGCTACGTGGTTTTTGTGGCAATTTAGAAAAACCCGTTCTTTAAAAACAGAAATAAGGTTTTGATCTCCTCTCGGGCAGAGTGCACTCCTCTGATGACAACGCAACTGTGCGCACTCCATTACTTTGTCTTACGTGAGTTGCTTGACGTTACAGCACAAATAATGGACATCCCCCTCTGCCTCTGGCATGGGTGAGCGCTACCTTTCTCATTGGGTGCACGGCAGCGGGTGGAGAAATGTTTTATTTCCACAGCAGCTCTTTTCTTGCGTCCCATTCAACTAATTTGAAAACTGCAGAATGTTTAACTGAATGTAAAATACCCCTCTTACCTCCAAGCTGCAACGTGAGCTCGCGCGTCGGCATCACTAGCGCATCCGTGGCTGCGTGGCTCGGCATATTCTCCTGATGAATCCCACGTTGCAAGTCACAAACTAAGTTTTCCAAGTCCGGAGGTTTTAGTTAGGGTTGTGGTTGGTTTTTTTCTCCAAACAAAACAACTGTTGTGGTTTCACAACTTTCCGTTCGAATTCTGAGGCCAGATGTAAACTTCCCCTGCTTATAATTAAAAAAAAAAAAAAAAAAAAAAAAAAAAAAGAAGGAGGAATTCAGTTAGCTGACTTCCAGTGTGGATCTCAACGCAGCTAGCAATTCCTGAGTATTTAAGTATTTAAATACTTAAAACGTAGTACCACAGTAACAGATACCCACCTCTTCTGCGCAGTACGAGGTTTGCCCTCATTATTTTACAGCTAATGACCACCACGGTATTAACAGGGCACATAGAGCTGTGACCCTGCCTAGACACCCCGACCAGAATGTCACCCACGTTCAGCTCTTTGGTCAAAGTCAGTGAAATTATGGTCTCCAATCATACCACGAAATGTGTTAATTATGAAATATTGCCTTTCTAGCTTTAGAAGGTTGCAACAGGAGAAACTGTACAGGCAGAAAGAGTCAGCGGCGTGAAACTGGGCCCCTTACCACAAAAAAGACATTGAGGGGCTGGAGCGGGTCCGGAGAAGGGCAACGAAGCTGGTGAGGGGTCTGGAGAACAAGTCTTATGAGGAGAGGCTGAGGGAGCTGGGGGTGTTCAGCCTGGAGAAAAGGAGGCTGAGGGGAGACCTTCTCGCTCTCTACAACTCCCTGAAAGGAGGGTGTAGCCAGGGGGGGTCGGTCTCTTCTCCCAAGTCACAGGTGATGGCACAAGAGGAAACGGCCTCAAGTTGCGCCAGGGGAGGTTAAGGAAGGATATTAGGAAAAATTTCTACACTGAAAGGGTGATTAAGCATCGGAGTGGGCTGCCCAGGGAAGTGGCTGAGGCACCATCCCTGGAGGTATTTAAAAGACGGGTTGACATAGAGCTTAGTGATGGGTTTTAATCAGAGTTAGGTTGATGGTTGGACTAGATGATCTTAAAGGTCCCTTCCAACCTAGACAATTCTATGATCCTATGAAACCATATACAAATGCTTATTACAAAGGCTAACAGAAAAGAGAAATCCCCATCCATATGTGATGTAATGGGGATGCACCACCACCAGCAAGCTCAGGTGTTGAGGGATATTAGTTGTTTAGCATAAATACTAAGTTTTAGTTAGAATAGATTACTAAGGATCATAATATGGTTTGATTTGTGCTGTTTGCTTAGTTTTACTTAGCAGGAGTAGCTAGATTTGTGAAAGCCTGTAGCCACGATAGACCTGTTTTTCTTAGTAATTTTCCTAGCAGCTGGTTCAGTGCTGCTTTTAATCTTTTAGTATGGGGAAGATGTTTCTATCACACTGATGTTTTGGTACTGTTTCTCCCAAGACTGGGACTCTTCAGTTCTCCACGTTCTGCCAGTAAGTGCGGGTGCACAAGGAATGTAAACCGGAGGATAAGGAGACTCCAACCCTCGGCTGAAACTGCAAATCAACAAGGTAAGAGCCCGCCTGCCCAGACGCAGAAAAAAGAATCCAGTAAGGTGTTACAAGACCCCAGACCAAAAGTCACCACTGGACTAAAAGACACATGGACAACACATGAAGAGTGCATGAGGGGCAAATGTGAGGGGCAAATAATCACCCCAGGATTTCTTTGTTCATGGTCTCTCTCTTTGGAGGTGCCCAGCCCAGGCTGCCCTTGCCGCTGTAACTTCAAATTAAATTAATTATTTCATACAATCCAACTCCTGAGACTCGGCAGTGAAATTCTCTTTTTAATCAACAAATGCTTTCTGGTAGCACTGCTCAACAGTAGCAACTACTAGCCCTGAAGCTGGATTAACCCACCTACTGTATTCAAACCGCAGAGGTCGGCGGCTGAACTAGCCACCTATGGTTCCTACATTGCCCACGGAGAGAAATAAGGAGAGCCTCATTTTCTGGATGAGTCATCTGGTGCATTTTAAATAGGCGTTGTAGGGTAAGAAAGACTGGACTTACCCAGGTTAGAAAGAATGCCTGTCTGGTCAGAGGAGAGCTGCTCTCGCTGACCTCAGGAACAGGGCATGGGGTAACTCCACGTAACCAGGAGACATTTCATTATTCTTACAGTGATTTTTAGCCAGGTTTACGCATGCTCAAAAACACGCAAGGGCCTGATTACAATCTGGTAATACGCATCCGTCACATTCACGGAGAGAAGTTTCTCTTGGCAAGTGTGTAAAAGCTTCAGAGGCAAACAACATGGGTGTGGGCAAAGGCCAGAGACTCAGAAGTTCTCTTTGAACTTTTCGCTTCGTTGTTATTGCATCCAGGATCTGTGCCTTACAGAAGCGCTGCTTGAAGCGCAAAATGTCACCGTGACTGTGACCCTTCCACCCCGTATTCATTTTCTGTTAGGCGGTTCGAAGCAGCACGCTCCCACTCGCACTTAAAAAATGAACAAAATAAAATCGAAAATACCCACATTAGCAAGCAGGCTGAGTTAACACCACCGGAACAAACTCTGGACATGAGCTAATTATTCAGTACTTGTTCTCAACGCCATGATAAAAATTTCCAAAACTGAATAGCTCACCTGAGTTTCCTGTTGTACATCAGCCATGAATGGATCCAGATGAAGATGAGGATGCATGGAGCAACTGCGTCCTCCCAGGACACTCTGATTTTTAGCGGCAGAGGAGATGCTTCAGACCAGCCCACAGCAGGAACATTTATCCTTAGTAAATGCACGTGCAGCTGCTGGTTTGGCACGTGCTCCCTGCTGTTTGGTAACGTTTTACTGCGTCCTGCAATAGACTCACATTATTATTGACAGATGTCACTTTTCCAAGGACACGTTCAAAGGATGTGAAGGGCAACCAAAAAGGTTTCAACAAGTACATAAAGAGTAAAGGGAAGACTGGGGAAAATGTGGCCCCTCTGCTAAATGCAGCAGGGAGAGGCTGGTGACGCAGGACACAGACAATCACAGAATCTTCACGGTTGGAAGGGACCTTTGAGATCATCCAGTCCAACCATATACAAAAAAAAAAAACCACCACCACCAAAACCAAAAAACAAACAAACAAAAAACCCACACACCAACACAACACCAAACACAAAACAAAACACCCAACCCAACAATCTCGGGCACTAGAGCATGCCATGTCTACACGTTTCTTAAATACCTCCAGGGATGGCGACTCCACCACCTCCCTGGGCAGGCTGTTCCAGTGCCTGACCACCCTCTCAGTAAATTCTTCCTAATATCTAATTTAAACCTCCCCCGCCGCAACTTCAATCACTTCCTCTGGTCCTGTCATTATTCACTTGGGAGAAGAGGCCAACACCCACCTCTCTGCAACCTCCTTTCAGGTAGTTGTAGAGGGCAATGAGGTCCCCCCTCAGCCTCCTCTTCTCCAAACTAAACATGCCCAGTTCCTTCAGCCTCTCCTCATATGACTTGTTCTCTAGACCAAGTCTAGAGAACTTGTCTCTTGTCTGCAGACGAGGCCGAGGCCACCCTCACCCCAGACTTCACTGGTAAGACCAGGCTTCAGGAATCCCACGTGCCTGAGACCAGAAGGGAGGTCCATAGCAGGAAAGACTTACTCCTCCTTGGGACATCCCTTCAGCGTGTCTGAATACTTGACAGGAGGGAATGGAGAAGTGGGAGCCCAGGGCACCTCAGCAGAGCCTGCTGACAGGAAGAGAGGCCGTGGGCACAAATAAGAAACCTCAAACTCCACCTGAACAGAAGGAAACACTTTTACTGTGAGATTGGTCAAACACTGGCACAGGCTGCCCAGAGAGGCTGACTGTATCTTCCACCCTTGAAGACATTCAACACAGGAATGGACACAGCCCTGGGCTCTTGGTGGCCCCGCTTTGAGCAGGGGTCGGATTAGATGATCTGAAGAGGTCTCTTCCCACCTCAACCATCCCGTAATAAAGCTCTGAGAAACTGAAAAGTAGCACTCTATCTGCTAAGCATTTTGCTGGTCTCCTCACTTATCTTGCATTTTAAAAATGTGACTATTTCCAGTATTTGAAGCTCTAACTCATGCCGTATTTTCTCTTTGCAAGTCAATTCCAGATCCACAATTCCATCACAGTGACACGAATCACCTGGCAAATATCGGGTACCGTTGACCTGCTTTACTTCGTGCGTCCAACCCACCTGTAGCCACTCCGCAGCGCCGCGCAGCATCCACCAGGAAGGTACTTGACACCTTAGAAAAAGAAAATGACACTGACTCAGCAAGAAGGTTGAGTTTGTCCACTCGGAATACACCTGTCAGAATAAAAGAGGCTAAAATTCCAGCTGCCCCCTCGTGGCTTGAGCATCGTGTATTGCTTGGGGAATTCAAGACGCAGTTTAACGACGAGAGCTCTGTGGTTGAAGAGAGTCAAGTGGGTTATACACGTTATAATTATACACATTATACATGTATATACATGCGTAATTATGCACCTATTACCCGTTTCTCAAAGGTACGTATTTTTCCTCATGTATTACGGCCGTTCCTGCGTTGTCAAATGAAAGGTCCTGCCTCAAATTCACGGGTCAGGGAAAGGCTCTCAGCCAAACCCCCGGTGTCTCTGCTGTGAGCAGGTAACACCCACATCGTTTGTCTGGAGTTTAGCGTGTTCACCTTGGACTGTTTGTGTTAAAGCTTCGCATTTATTTTTTAAGGTTTGTTTTTATTTATGGCTTCAAAACACTAACCTTTTAATACAGAAATCTTCTGCTCTCCAAAACATGTATCATTTTCACAGGTTCAAAATCACTGCCGTTATATCTTCAGTAACACAGAAGATTTTTCATAGATTGTATTACTTTGATGATTTTATTATTTATTTTTTTTTACAAGACAGATCTAGCAAATGCCAAGGGTCTTTTTAGAAATGCTTCCGTGGACCCACGTAACAGGAGCTGAAAGTTCAGCGGTTCCGAAGTTGTACGGGGTGTTTGGCTCAGATTTGCATTTGCTGGAGGCAGTAATACCAAATTTCTGAGAAGGAACATGACTTTCCTTGAATTAAATTCAGAAATAGCTAGGCACAGTGTGGGAAACATTTCTTTTGACAGATTCAGGGAGACACCATGCTCTTGCGGTTCTAAAACAAAACTTCAACCCTACAATTAAAAATATATAAACACTGGCCGGGGTTGTGTTCCCCCCAGAAATCCCGTAGGTGGCATCACAGCACAAGTTCAATTACATTTCAGCTGCTTTTAATTTAGAAGGAATGCAACTGGTTTGGGATTTATTTTTTTTTCCAATTTTTTTTTTTTTTTTTTTTAAAAGCTTGTGCTTTCCTACAGCTTCAGCTCTATCTTCTGTGCCACATCATTCTCAAAATCAAATCCGCACGGGCCTGATAAGTCTCTCTGGCTTTACATAAATTTACTTTCTCCTGCCGATGGCCATGGGGAAGTATTCAGGACCTCTGCAAGAAGGTAACTCTCCAGTACCATGAACTGGAATGTTGCTTTTGAAGGGTCTTTTGAGAAGCACACCTGACACCGAGGACGTGTACGGATGTATTAAATAGTTGGCACGGAAGTAGGCCAAATCCACAGGGATGATTTTTGTCAGTAGCAATCTCTATAGTTCGTTTAACTGGGTATTTCAAGAGGCTAATCAGACATAGACATGGAGATATATATTAATATATATATACACACACACTCTCTCTCTCTCTCTCAAGGTTTCAACCCTTGTAGGCAAAGAAACGAGTATTTTTAAGATTCTTGGAAAACCCTGGTTGTTCAAGGATCTCGTGTGCACAGACGTGAAAATATCACAAACTACAGTGAATTCAGCATCATCGCCTTAACTCAGAAGAGGGAAATGAGAAAAGCACGTTATAGCTGGAGATGCCACCGGAGAAGACCAGAAAGGACAAGAGAAGCTGAAGCTTCTGCAGTGTGTTTGGTGGCGTCCCAAGGCGCTGGACCATTTGTCTGTCATTCAGAAAGGACATCATGTGTTACTAGTACATTAACGGCAGAATAATAACCAGTAGATGTCAGCACTGTTGCTTTCTCTGGTATCGGTGGTCTCCCCAAGGGGAGGACTGAGAAGACAGGCAAGGCACCAAGCTGCGCACCATGCAGGCTGTTGGCTCTGAAACCCCCCCAGATACACACACAGAGAGGCTCAGACTAAACCCAGCACCCAGTATGGCTCCCGTGATTTCTTCAGGCACGTTCTCCAGAAAAGGTCCCTCCTTTCAGGGACCTCCGACCCAGCTCCCGGAGGTCTTAGGCTGCACACCCCCCATATTACGGGCTGCAGCTCAGACCCCTCACGGACATGGGATAGGTGAGCAGTAGCTGACTTGCCATACAAGCACAAACAGTATATTTTTATTTGGCTGTAAGGAGGGAAGTGAAGGGGGAAAAAAAAACAAAACAAAAAAACACATCCCTGCAGAGTTTATCACTCTCAGGGTGATAGGGTGACAGGGCTTGTCACCAAGGTAGTATTTCCAGCACAGCTCATCCCTCCTATCTCAGCTGGGTCTGACTCTGAATTCCTCTGTCCAAAACTGCCTCAGTAAATCTTTGCCCTTTTAATTTCTTTACAAGTTCACCACCTTCTTCCACCCACAGAGAGGGAAGAGGGGCTGGCCCCACCAGCTAAACATCTCATAATGACGTGCCTGCAATCAAAAGTTTTATGGCTGCAGATTTCCCAAAGAGAAATCTGTATTTCTCAGCATCACAGAATCAGAGAATGATATGGGGTTGGAAGGGGCCTCTGGAGATCACCTCCTCCAACCTCCCTGCCAAAGCAGGTCCACCCAAAGCAGATTGCAAAGGAACATGTCCAGGGGGGTTTTGAATGTCTCCAGAGACAGAGACTCCACCATCTCTCTGGGCAGCCTGTTCCAGGGCTCTGTCACCCTCAAAGTGAAGAATTTCCTCCTCATGTTTAGATGGAACTTCTTTTGTTCAAGTTTGTGCCCATTACCTCTTGTCCTGTCCCTGCGCACCACAGAAAAAAGACTGGCCCCTTCCTCCTGACACCCACCCTTTAAGTATTTACAGGTGTTGATCAGATCCCCTCAGTCTTCTCTTCTCCAGACTAAAAAGACCCAAGTCCCTCAGCCTTTCCTCATCAGAGAGATGCTCCAGGCCCCTAATCATCTTTGTGGTCCTCTGCTGTACCCTCACCAGCAGTTCCCTGTCCTTCTTGAACTGGATGTTGTCATATTAAGTCCCAGCCCTCAAGTTCTTCAAATACGACACTGCCTCTTCTCTGCACCAATGCTGCCCCACAGCTTTTCTTCCACTAACAAGTTTGGCTCCAGAAGTAGGTCCTTACATGCCAAAGGCAGTATCTCACAGAGGCTCCTACAGCATCCCTTCTGCACCACCTTTCCTAAAAGGTGCCACTGCTGGCATACCACGTGCTGACAGCGGTAACAAGCCCAGTCCACAAGTGAAAGCCTCGCACGTCCCATGACACGTTTTGGGATCCGGTATGGAGGTAGAAAGCGAAAGGGTCACCACTGCGGCGGGCCCGTCAAGTCAGAACTGCTGAAATGAGAAACGTAGGCACTAAAGCAAGGTGTCAGGTCAGATTTTAAATGCAGCACCACAAAGTTCTGCTTCATTCATGAGTACCCTCAATTTGTCAGGTCAGATTTTAAATGCAGCACCACAAAGTTCTGCTTCATTCATGAGTACCCTCAATTTGTCCTTCTCACTATTTTGCAGAGGAAGGAGTGAAAATTCTTCTTTAAAACAAGCCCATGCACATTTTCTGAAGGTTTTTTTGGTGGTTTTCTTTTTTTCCCCCTTGCATTAGACTGCAGCTTTTTTCTCCATTTATCTGGACTTTGCTGCTTGGCATCAAGTATCTTTCCTTGAAAAATGTCCCCACAGTTAAGTTTGACAAACATATATTTAAAAATGGCACCGCCAGCTACAGTAGAATTACAGTTTTATAAGAGACATTTTTAGGGAATTGCACACCCAAAATTATATTTAACAGCTACTAAGCTTTCCTGAACAACCTAAAAACAATGGGGGGGAAGGGGGGAAAGGCTTGACACAGTGGTGAACTGTAGTATTCTACACAAGAATACAGTACTGAAAACCAGTCACAAGGGTGTTTGAGCTTTTGTCCCCTACCAAAACATCAGTTTATCACACAGTAACTTAACCCCCAGCACGTGTGTACAGAAGAAACATGACTGAGTCACATTATAATAACACTCTCTCCTGCTACGTATTCAAATAGCGTTACCAGACTATTTCACAAGCACAATTTTTCTGCTCAAAACCCCAAGATGCCCCAACAAAATATTTCTCAAACACAGAGGCTTCTCCAGACCAATACACTCCAGAAGCAGAATACATGCAAGTTATTTCCCTTTTGTTCCCATAAGGAATGATAAGTAAGCAAGTACTTGCTTACAATCATCCTGCAAAAACCAACCAACCCCTGTTCTTCCCAACTGGACATCTTTTACAGTGGAGCAGAGCTTCATCCACGTGCTGTAAGGGCTTGCATTCGGGAAGTCCACGGCACAGGGCAGCTCCTTTGGTAGGTTCCACATCAGCAGATACCAGGAGCATACAGGCTCTGCCCGAAGAGAAGTGCCAGAAAGGCATTTCTCACACACGTAGCCCTAGACAGTATCTTTCCAGACTTTAAACTCTCTAAGCGAATGACTTCCCGTGTGAGAAGCCTACGGCAAAGGCCCAAGTTAAAGACACTGATTTAACTTGGCTGTTTTCAGGCCCTTCAGCTTTCCTGAAAACCAGGACCACACTGTGTCTCAGTCACTACTTTCACATTTCAAAATTCATCTGGTTTTCGTTTGTTTCTACAGTTCTCATTTAATGAAAGGAAGAGCATTTAGCGATAGCAAATTAGCAGCAATATTTAAGAACATCAGTCTCTAGGAAAATACACACCTGCCAGTATCTGAGATAATAAAAGATATTGCTATAACGCACTAAGGTCTACCTAAACCATCTGGATCTAAGTTCTTAGTCTTACTGCCCTTTTGTGTCTTTTAACAGCTATTTTGCACCAAAAGAAACAGTCCATCTGGTTCCCTGAATATGTTAAGAAATGGCGGGGGGAAGATAGGTAATCATTTGCACACACACCTAAGAGAAAGTCAGAAGGCTGGTTTATTTGAAACCGCAAAATCAAAGTCCAATAAATAGAACGCTTGACATCACCACTGGACACTGTAGGAAAACTCTGGAAAGGCTGGACTGCTGCTGTGGTGCCCCCAAGCATGGATGAACCCTGAAATGACTTCCCCACTCCACCTCACGCTGTTGTCTCAAGAACAATCTCTAACCCTTCATGGCAAGCCCTCTGCATGCTGCCACACTCCTCCCTGCCGGAGCTTCACCTATACCCGCAGAGCTGCCCCAAAAATGACAGGGCTCACTCACCTACCAAGGTTTTAGGAGTGAAAAGGAGTACCTAGATTTCAGAACTTCTAGGGAGCATCCCTTTTCCTCCCTCAAAGTCCTTCAAACTGGTTCATGAACTGTGCTATGCCCAAATATCTTCTCTTTTCTGTTGTTTTTAATGAGCTATTCTTAGGGTCTAAGAACACACACTGCTTCTTACTCACTCTCACTCTTTGGGGTGAGGCATGTGGCCAATCCCATAAATGGTGCTTCTGTTTGTTCAACACTGCTATTAAATGACTGGGTTTTTCCAAACAGCAAGATTCTCTCCATTTAAGTTAACTGTATGTTACATACGCACATCAAAATTCTTTGAAGTTATCAATATGAAGATACCAAGACCATATCCAAAATAGAATTTCAAACCCCTTATAGAACAGTGGACAGTCACCAAATTCTCGTAAAAATGTCATGCCCTTTTAGAAACGGTATAAAAACCAATTCTGTATCTGCTTTAAAAACTATTGCACAGGGAATAAGTATGCTTACCACTTAAGAAAAATGGAAATAAGCTTGGGCATATGATATCACCCTTTCCTTGTAACACTGGCGCAAGTGAACTGACAAAAGAGCCTGCTCTTTTTTTGTTTTCTTCTGGGAAAGAAGGGTGGGAAAAGGGGGATGAGAGTATGAAGAAAAAAATAATGCAGATTATAAATGGCTGTTAATATATTGGAGGCGATGTTTGACAAGGCAGATAAAACAAAGCATATGCAGAAAGAAAGGATCATACTAAACAAGGATGGAAATAAGCTTGGGCATATGATATCACCCTTTCCTTGTAACACTGGCACAAGTGAACTGACAGAAGAGCCTGCTCTTTTTTTGTTTTCTTCTGGGAAAGAAGGGTGGGAAAAGGGGGATGGGAGTATGAAGAAAAAAAAAAATAATGCAAATTACAACTGGCTGTTAACATATTGGAGGCGATGTTTGACAAGGCAGATGAAACAAAGCATATGCAGAAAGAAAGGATCATACTAAACAAGGACTCTTGTGGCCACCAGCACCATAGTTTGCTCTTCAAATGAAGCGAACCTTCCCAACAGCTCCTCTGCAATTTTTAATAGGGATGGTAGCTCATACTGAGCAAGATGGTCTATTTGGGTTTTATACTATTCTTATGCTCCCTATAGGACAATAAAAACCAATCCCGACACGAGTACCATCTGTTCAGGTACTCTTGATGCTACCAATTTATCCAGTTTCAGTTTGTACAATTTCTGACTCAAGCCACATATCTAGTTTTCCATGGAGGAGGCACTGCTCAGTTACTACCTCATGCAACAGCAATTTAAAGTAAAACCCAGATTATTCACCAAACTTTGGTGATATTTGGATAGGGCTTCTACAGCTAAGTGATGTGCACAGAAGTCCCATAACTCCAAAGCAATCTGACACTCTCCAGAGCAGTTTTGGCTTTTGGAAAAGAAACCAAATGCTGGTAGCAAGCTTTGAACAACAGATATTTAAAACAACCAGGCTTCAACACCCACAAAAAAGAGTGAACACTTCTGATTAGCAGATCTATTTGACAGATAATAACACAAGCATTTCCAGTCAGTTCATTATAACACTTCAATAGGCACTCCCAGCCCCTCAATCCCCCACCTTGTTAATACCAGTTAAGAGACTACAGGTCACCAGACTGAACTGGCACAGGTATTTTTAACTGAGAAAAGAAAATAAAAGATTGCCATGTATTTTATTGCTACCAGTGCACTGGGAATTTGAACGGGCAATGGATGTAAAGGCTACAATCACCTCTTCAGTAGAGAAAATAAAAACAGGGTTAAAAAAATAATTAGGACTTAAAACCACAAAAAAAATATTCAAATAGATGCTTTTCACATAGTTTACCTCAGTATTTTAACCAACATTATACATTTTATTGTTTAGAAAAGATGACCACATTGCAGAAAAATAAAATAAAATTTGTTTTTAACAGGACAAGTGTTTTACATGGTGGTATAAAAAGTGTAATGGGAGCCTGGAGGAGGAGAAAGGGGAACAGAACCAAAAAAAAAAAAAAAAACCAGAACCAAAACAAACCAACAAAAAAAAAAAATATACCCCACTAGTCCAGAAAAAGTAAAAAGCTAAAACAGATTCCAGATGGGCAAGTCTGAAGGTTTTAGCTTTTTCAAATACACAACTATGTGTGCCTTTCACAATAACAGTCACAACTGAACGAGACGTTTTGTACTACTGCACCCTTCAACAGGCCAGTCTACAAGTTAAAAAACAAATAATACAATAAACTGCTAAATTCGTAAGTATGCAATTATGGATCACTTTTAGCTGTTACAAAAAGCTCGTTTACTTTTCTAATGGTTCATCTTGTATCTTCAAACTGTGCTTAATATTTTTTAGTTCAGACATACTGAAACCCAGCAGCACAGATGGTTTGTGATTATTTATCGCTTTTAAGCATATATTCCTCCTTTTTCCAAAGAACGATGCAACATCAATTTTCCACGCATATAGCAGCGAGGAAAGTAATTCCATCTCTTTTTTAGAAGGATATGGCCTCTCGTGGAAGTAGTCTGTCAAAAACTGGGTTTGAGCCTCATATGAGTTGTGATCATACTGTTTAGGATCTACTGCTAGAATGCGAAGATCCTCGCTAGAAGGAAGCTTCTTCATCTCAGTCCTGCTATTAATCTTCTGTCGTTTGAAAGGCACTACCCCTGAATTCACTTCTTTTTCTGGAGACAGAGCTATGCCAGTACTTAAGCTCAGAGGCTGCTGTTCCTTATTCCTTTGGTCTTCTGCAACAAAGCAGGAATCCGATTGCTTTCTTTTCAGGATCACAGAGTCATGCTTTTCACCATTCACAAACAGTAGCTCTTTCTTCTCAGTACACTCAAGCTGCATCTTCACGCTCGAGTTGCTGTCTTTGGGAGCACTTCTACAACGGAGCAAATGTACAGCAATAGCTGTGAGAGTCATATTTCCAGTGTACACACCGCAACAGTGGATGCACTTGAAAGCAGGAGACTTCAAAATTGTATGTACAGTTGGCATGATATGATGCCGCTCTTTCAAATGCATTTCATAGGTTTCTTTACTAACAAACGTACCAAAGCAAAAGGGACAGGTTAACACTTTTTTGGTGCATCTGTTGTTCACTTCTGCCGTCTGAGGCTTCACTTTGATGTAAACAGGGACGAGTGTCCTTGAATTTAGCCCAGCAAGCACCGCCAAATGCACTTCTCTTTCACCAATGTCTTCTTTTGGTAACACTGTACTGAAATCAAAGTGTGGAAATACAAGGTCACCCTGAGCATCGTTACCTAGTTGAAATCCTCTGTTGCTATAATCTGCATGTAACTGCTTTTTCCCATTGTGTGTTGTTTTGTTGTGCTCCATGAGGCTTTTTAAGTCATGGAAAGTAACTGTGCAAAACAAGCAAGCTAAGCCATGCATCAAGAGATGTTTCATGAGCTCTTCCTCACAGAGAAAACATTTACAAGAGAAACACCGGACTGTCTTTTCCGTCATCCACCTCAGAAAGGGTGCACAAGCTGCAAGTTTGTCAGGTTCCAGGGCTTCCTCCATTTTCACTTCCCCATGTTTGTGGGCCACCTCCATGTGCACCTGGTAGACATTTGATGGGAAAAGCTCATTGCAAACAGGGCACGTCTTCCACTGTTTGGCCTGTCTGACAGCCTGACTTGTTTCAGGGCCAGGTGGGGAGGCTTGTAATGATATATTTTGAGAGGTTAAAACCACTGGAGGAGACGGTGCACCAGCCAGTGGCTGGGACAACTGAGTTACTGGCCCAGACTGCATTAGTTGGATGGGCACTTGTGGTGGCGTAACAGTGGCTACTCCACCATCTGGAGGTACAGGCAAAGTAACTGAAACTGGGGCAAGCGTGTATGTAGGTATCCCATTAACCTGCTTACCAGTTGGAATCAGCTGCCTAAGTATAGAACCTGCTGTCAAAAAAGTTGCATTTTGAGAAACTGCAGGTTGAACTGGCTGATTTACTGGGATAACTGCTGGGGCAACGGGTTGATTAAGCTGAAGAAACCCAGGCCTGACAGGCTGCCTGACAGGAACAACCCCAGAGGCAACAGGCTGGTTAAGCTGGAGAACCCCCGATGCAACCGTCTGCCCCACAGGAAGGACACTGGGACCAAGGGGTCTATTCACATTCCCAAGCGACTGGTTGATGGAAAGAACTCCTGGCGCAACCGGTTGATTCACAGGGATGACTCCTGGTGCAACCGGTTGATTGACAGGGCCGACAGGTTGAGTAACAGGTAACGTTCCAGCTGCAACCGGACCATTTATAGTCCCAATGGGCTGATTAATAGGAAAGAGCCCGGGCCTGACAGGTTGATTAAGAGGAAGAACTGCAGGGGCCACATTTCTACTTACAGTCCCAACAGAATGATGAAGAGGAATAGCTCCAGTTCTCACAGGCTGATTAAGGGGGAGCCTATGGGAAACAATGATAGGCTGGGAAGGTGATGGCTGAATATTAACGTTGTTCTGACCTACAGAAAGATTGCTAGAGACAAGAGTAACATGCGAGGGGGTAGCAACCGGAGCAGAAGTTGTATGTGGAAGGCTACCGGAGGCACTTGGAACAGTCAGTGATCTGACTGTGTTTTGAACTGCGTTTGGCTGCACCACGCTCTGGTTCTGATTATTCTGTGGAAACGCAAGCTGGATGCAAGCTGGAGCTGTGACAGAACCTGCTGGGGCAGCAGGGGGTCCTGCAGGTGGAGCAGCCACTGCCGCATTCTGGGGAGGCTTTGGAGCAATATGCATTTGTTTCACAAGTCCTGGTTTCTTAATATGTTCTGAAATCACCGACCGAAGCTTGTTCTCCAGGTCTCGATGTGTTTCAGCTGTCAAGACATGATACATTAAAGAATCTTGGCTGTTTGCAGAAGCATTACATTTTTTACAGTAGTGCTCAACAGAATTCTCTTTACTTTCATCGGGTTTCTGGCCAAAATACGTACTTATTAGATTTTGAAAATGGTTCATCAGCACATGTTTCTTCATATTATAATACAATGTGTCTGTAAAGTGACATTTTAGACATGTAAAGTTTATGATGTCACTCCTGAATTGTTTCATGCCATCCAAAATGCTGACTGTATAGTTCTGTATTCTTTTATTAGATGAATGAAACATCCGGATATGTTTTCCCACTATTTTGGGATCAGAAGCAAACGCACATTTTGGGCAAGGAACCACCAGCTCTTGGTCCATTTCATCCTCATGGTAACGGTGCAAGTGATTCTTGAATGAAGTGAGCAATTTTGACGAGAACTTGCATAAACTACAGCAGTACGGCTTTGTTCTGTATCTCTGCAAACAAAACACAAACATCCACTTAGAAACTGCCAGTTCCTAAATCCCTGTTATCTGTTTGTAAGCAAGTCTGCACTATCACCTGTCAAAAACGCCTTCATTGGATGTATAGCACGTGTCTTCTCAATTTCATGGAGATCTGTTTTTGAAAAGCAGACTTAACAAAATGAAATACTTAGAGGGGGAAACATTTATGCCCTTTTTGCTTCTTTCTAATTTATTAAGCCTTAAGTGAGTTCATTTCTACTCCGGTTCACAAGAAGCAACTCTGACGCCGGTTTTTAAAGATGGGAATCACAGAACAAGCTAAGAAAATTTTGTATGCCACTGTACATAGGAGGTGAAGCCTCAACAATTAGGAATAGCAGCCCTTTTAATATGACACCTCAAAAGCTTTATTTAATTCAAGGCCACTTCCTATCTACTGGAGAAAAAGACAGTAAAGAGAAGGGGTGAGGTTTATTTTTGTGTATTTCAATACCCCACCCTTCACTGAAAGTTCTCCAAAAGTACCTCTCCCAGCAAAGCCACAGAAGAGTAATATAATAACATTCTTTTGGAGCCAGATTAATAATAGAAAGGAATAAAAACCCCTTTTATGATAAAGCAGCAATGACCTCTTCATATCATCTCAACATACTGGACTTCCCATGACAGTGATTTCATGAAGAAATTTCCTCTAGCACACTCACTATAGACTGTACAGATTCTTCTCAGAAAAATACTTTAACTGTGTGAAAATAAACCTATCTTCTACTCAACAGTGGTTTGCTCCCTCAATTACAGGTCACTTGCAGCATTACTTTTTGTATCCATACAAACATTATTTGCTCTTTCCAAAATACTGGTAGCCCTATCAACCGTTTTTTCTCACCAGCTTCCTAGGAAGTTAGCCCCGGCCCCTGCAAGAAACTACAGCATCAGTCACAGCAACATCCAGGTGACAAATCTGCACTCTCAGACATCTAGTGGAACTTGTCTGTTGCATCAGATGTGTTTGTCACCTTACTGACTTCTGCCCCTTGCCAAACACCATCCAAAGGGAACAAGCTGTCTAGCTAGATCACCCACATACATGTCACAGACACATTATGGAGAACTGCAGCAAAAATTTGTGCTGTTATTTTTTGTCATTTCATACAGCCATAAAGGCGTCATAAAGAAGTACCAGAAGAGTCTCCTGATAACCAAAACCTAACTTCCAAATTCAAAAGACGGGGTCAGATAAAGCCATTGTCTGGCTAAGGCAGCTGATGAATACACTGTGGAGGTACCAGTGAATTATCCCCTACTTACACTCTTCGGGTGTCCGGTCTCAGCTGCTAGTAAACACCACCAGAGCAAATTAGAAGAAGCTTCAATCTTACTTTTAAAGGTATACCGAGTAGAGCAAGGCCATTGACACTATTGAACTAATGAAGCATCCAGAGCATTATTAAAAGCTGCACCTCGCTAGCCTCACTTCTGAAGGAGTCAGGTGACAAAAAGAGGTGAGCGCCTACTTTGTCTGAAGCTTAGAAAAGCTTATAATGCTTTTAAATACTGGCCCCACATGCTCTTTACTTTGTCCCCCTTCCCCCCATTTCTGGTTTGGGTCTTTCTGTCCCCACAAACTTATACCCCAATATAATACACTGCCTATACTTCCTTGTTGCCAAGTCTGAGCAATTGTTATTAGGTGTAGGGAGAACACTCTACTTTAGAAGTAAGCGGTCCAAGAGCTGAATTAATTTATTACTCCATAGTACTGATGTTTTTATTTCTTATATGAACAAGCATTGCAGTATACCACTAAGAAACTGCCCCAGTACCTGCATACTGATAAGTTTTGGGGAAATAATGTTCTATGCCTTCTTACATCATTTATTTTTTGATGGAGATAGAAATGATGAGACTTCAGCAAAAGAAAAAAAAAGTTCTGTACTTTAACTTCTAACAAATGAGGATGAATCCCAAGTCTCACTAGGCTCAAAAGACCCCAATAATAAAAAAATCCCCAAAAACCTGTTTCAACGGAATAGAAAAGTATGTGGAAGTTTGCTACTTTGACATTTTCTGTATGAAACACAGCTCTTCCACACAGATACCTTAGAAAATCATTTTGTCACCATGTTCTCCTTGCATATGCATGTAAGCTGCTATTTATGTCTGCAAGTGCTACTACAGTCTACTAATGGCATCTCAGTCTTATAGCAGATTTGACAAAATAAGAATTCTAAGCCACTTAGGAAAAATGAAGCATCTTGGAGACTTACCAACACAACCCTAAAAGGTACAAATGGAATCCCAAAAGGCTGATTAGAGACATTTAAGAAAATTCAGATTAGTCCCGCTCCAAAGAACATACCCTAGGATGCAGTAACACTTTCTGTTGTGTAGTCTCACATTCTGCACAACTTACAGGCAAGCAGAAAGACATCAAAAACTACAGCCTCCAAAAACCAAAGTTCTTCTAGAATTATTAACGTCTCCCTAAAAATAGTACTGATGGTAGAAACCACCAACTCATCTAGACACCTTCTGCAGCCTACTGAGTTTCCAGTGTAGCTCAAACAACTTATTTTCCCCTTATGGCAATAGCTTTGGAATAGAACATCCTGAAAGACAGGCTTCTTTTCTCCCACATCTAGGCAGCATGACACCAAGATACATGAATGATAATTATCAAGGAATCATGGCTGTTTAAAGAAAAGTTTAGTATCCAAAAGGCAGAGCTTGGCAAATCTGTTTCAAAGCAACACATTACAAACTCTACACTTATCTTATTTTTAGACAGAGACAGATACTACTGGTCACGATAACTAGCCGAGTCAGGATCTGTATTCCTCTCTTCTGGTAAGGGATCAAGTCTCTCTGCCTCGTCTCTCTCTAGATAATAAGGATTAAAAGCAGATTCCCTCTCTAGTGTATGATTTTTTGTTCTTTTCCATTTTCACTGAAACATCTAATAATTTTTCCTGAAGGACTGTGGAAGGAAGACACAAAAGAAAATGACCTTCATCGTAAGTTTTAGACAGGAGGCTTTATTTGCTTTGTCTTCATCCTCCTCTTCCCTGTTTCATGTCTGGGGAGGAGGGGGAGCCTCCCCTGCTCATTTAGCACAGCAGATCTCCCAATGCTAAATTTTAGTCAGAAGGTAGAAAAGGCAAAAAAGACTAAATCAGGAAGGCTGGAGCTCAGACAACCTGCTGGTTGGAGGCAGGAGATGTGGTAAAAGAAGTTTTACATGTGCATAAAGAAGAAATTAAAAGAGGCAAGACCATCATAAGCATTAAAGGAATTTATTCCCTTCACCTAAACTAAAGATAGTCTTGACTAAAGGTAACTATAAGCCTCATCTGAAGTGGTGCTAAAAGGCAAGCAGCAATCTGTCTCCAGACATAGTGAAACAAGTCACATTTGACTCCTTCATCCACAAATTCCTGTGAAAAGATGGAACCTCCAGTCTTAAATGTGTGAAGCTAAATTCAGGGAAGAACTACTGCACTCGATAGCCTCAGTTTATTTTAAAGATGGCAAAGGCAGATTAAAAGAAAAAAAAAACACTAAAAAAAAACACCTTCTGGCAAACCACCACCACACTATTCTAAACCATTATCTTTTGATTTGGGATGAAAAGAGCAGACCCACCACTATTTACATGCTGTTGACATGCCTTCCTCATGGAAGCAATCAGGAACCTTAAGACTCTTCAGAAAGATTGAGAAAAGACCACTTTTTCTTCTGGATATACTCTTATGCTCTATAGAGCATAAAAAAACCAAACACCTAGAAACCTGCTAGAATATAAAATTAATGAAATCCTTTGGTTTGTTCATCTCAACCCTGCCTTTCTCAAAGATTCTAGCTTCACACAAGATTCCAGCTATATAGAACTAAAAGCTGTTTCACATACAGAAATCTAACAGGAATATGTTTTCCACTGCAAATCTATCCCAAGCCGCTAATGATAATTTCAGTTTAACCCACTCACATCTACACAATCATATTTTCACCCTTCAAATGAAACAAGATGCATGTTGTATACAAGAGCACGTTAAAAATACACACAAGATTAGGCTAAAAAAGGCAGAACATTAGTGTGACATCTTAAATACTTATGTTCAAGGTTGTATCCTTAGAGACAGCAAAAAGTATATGTAGTCCTTATAACCAGCTACATTACAGGAAAGAACAGAGAGGAAATCAAAGATTATTCCCTGACTAACAGTACTTAAAAACCAGATATTAAGATTTTTTTTTTAACCATAAAAAAAAGTGTATTTTAACTTCTCTGGGACTTCTGAAAGTGGTGAAATTCAGCAACTCTACACGCACGTCTATCTGGAATTTTTAACATTAATATACGTACCTTCCTTTTGCCCACAGACTCCCAAGGAGAGACATCACTCCATGAAGTGTTACAAAAGTGTTTTTCACCCGGGTCAAAACTTTTAAGATTCTAAAACAAAAAAGAAAACAAATAATCTGCTTTTGCAGTCTGTTCTAAATACAAAAATAGTCTCAATACAGAGCAAGAAAAAAGGAAAAACCACACAGAGGATGAATGGAAAAAATTCATTCAGTATTCAGATACAGGTCTCAAAACTCAGTTCAAAGAAATTACTTCTTTGATTGACTTTACCTCAAACACTTGTTCATATGACTGTCACATAATATAGCTGGAATTCAGAACGCTTCAGTTACTGAAAATAAAATAGGAATGAAAATATTTACACTTTAACTCCATTGCTTCCAGCCAAGTTCCCAGTGAACACTGAAAGATATTTTCTCCTTCTACTTTCTTTCTCTTGAATATGTAATACTTTGTTATTTACTTCTACTTATTAACTTACCACTACAGTTCACTTAGCAACAGTATTAAACCTTCATAGCATTGCTACACTTTTAGTTTAGAAAAAGGAAGAGGTTCCCAGAAGCTTATTTCAAAGAGCAGCAGTATTTCTTCCCAAGCTGTAAAAGCAACAATATTACCACTTCTGGAGCAGACATGTCAGGATAAATAACTTTCTTCTAATAGCATTCTTCTAATCAATCACATCAGAGCTGTGGACGTTCCTCAAGCCAAAACCAGCTACTGCTCTAAAAATCTTAAGTTCCTCTCCAATTTTCTGAGGCTCACACATACCCAAACACAAACTTCATGAAAAAAAAAAAAACTAGATTCCCGTTTGCTAGACATTTCTGAAGACCCTAGGCTAGCTTCAATAGCACACTGGAATGTCTTAGATGAAACACAGGCTACAAATCCAGGCTTAACCCAGAGAAAACTAGCATCTCTTCTCCCCTGACATTCTCCTTCCCTTTCACAACCTCCTCTTCACTGAAAATTCTGCAAGATGCTAGAGAGGGCAAGATGATTTGACCTCTGCACGGAACCCCACTGGAACAGCAGAAGCAAGTGAAGACCATTTAAGATTAGATCATCACGAGGAGTGAAATTCATAAATCTAACAGTTTGTGGTCAAAAAAGCCTAATGCAATACTTATATGAAATTTACAAGCAACACAGGATATACTCAGCAACAAAAAGAAACAAAGCCTCTAGTAATCTAACAAATACACAATCCTACTTAACACAAGCTCTGTCTGCATTAGGCTCCTGTCCACACCCTGCAAATGCAAGCATCCCTCTGCCAAAAGGTCATGCCAGTGATAATTTAAATCAAATTAAGTTATTCAAGAACTTAGAAAAACGTAGCTAAGTTTGCAATAAGCTGTCTAGCTTTTTCAGCCTTCAAATTTCCCCAAGGAAGAGCTCAAAGTAATTAATAAACTCTTTGCATTCTAATCAACACCTAGGCACTGAATGCATCATCTATGTGCCCCTCAGCCAAACCTTCTTCAAAAAAAACCACCTGAGAAAGAATATTTGCATGTAACAAGGGAAACCCCACAGCCTTAGAGAACACGCTCTTCTTTAAAAAAAAATTTCTTTTTGGTAGAGAAAATGAAGAGACTCTAGATTTCCTAACTTTCTTCAGCCAAACACACTGGAGGAAATTACACACTGTTAACGTTTTCTTGGAAGTTTATGGCCTACCCCAAACATTTTCTCCTTTTGGTTTGAGTACTCTCCACCAAGAGAGGCTCCTAGACTTGAACACCAGTGTCCCACAAGCCAAACGTGTGTGATAGTAGGTCTAGGTAATTTTGCTGACACGGCTATTACCTACAGAGAAAGATTCACCAATAAAGATGAGCATTCTTATCACTACAATTAGTCAGTGCTGCTAACAGCTCTTCTGAAGACTTGCTTATAGCAGAGATCCAAGCCGACATCCTGGAAGCAAGCTTTGATGGGCTAACTTGTTACATCCTTCCCACATTCCTCACTTTGACAAGGAGAAGAAAACAGAACAACAGAAAGGTAAAAAGAAGGGAATAAAAACCCTCTGAAAAGCCCGATTAACCCTGACGCATAGTGGGTATTTCTAAGCTTAAAACATTTTAAAATTTAGAATGGTTCTCCCCTCTGTATCAGTTACCATAACAGCCTTCCAATACCTGAAGGGGGCTACAGGAGAGATGAGGAGGGACTCTATCTGGGAGTGTAGTGATAGGATGAGGGGTAATGGTTCTAAACTGAAAGAGGAGAGATTTAGATTGATATTAGGAAGAAATTCTTTCCTGTGAGGATGGTGAGACAGTGGAACAGGTTGCCCAGAGAAGTTGTGGCTGCCCAGTCCCTGGAGGTGTTCAAGACCAGGCTGGATGGGGCTTTGAGCAACCTGGTCTAGTGGGAGGTGTCCCCTGCCCACAGAAAGAGGGTTGGCACTTGATCTTTTAAGGTCCCTTCCAACCAGAACCATTCTACAATTCTATAAAATGCCCAGAGCTTAAAATGAAGACTTAAAAGATCACAGTATACTAAGGAAGCTAAAATAGTTTACTAAAAGAAAGCCTGACATTACAGTGTATTTAAAAGTACTACTTTGAGACTCAAACTAGTAATCTTGCATAAAAGTCTCATGTTTTCTACCTAGCAGAGATCAATTAAAAACTTGTAGCATAAAACCTAATCCATTTGGTCTCCAAGCTACAAAGAGATACTAGTTGTATGTGAAATCCCTTCACCTTCCTAAAAAACTACTGTCCATTATCATGCCTTATTAGAACAATTTTAAACTAATTTTAAGATCAGATGGCAGGTCAACTTTGTATCATATCATTTCATACCTTTTCCTAAATTGTCCAGCCTCCTCACAAAGACAATGCCCAGAAATAAATCATAATATTTCAGGGGGAAAAAAACCAAACCAAAACTTAAGCTACTTCTCACCTATTAGAACATCACACACCCTATTTTACCAAAAAGAAATGCCATCATCATATAAGCCAAGTGCAAATCAGGTTCTAAAAATCATTCTTCTTGCTGGCAAAGCAAGAAGAAATCAGTCCCAGATTACCTGGAAAAAACAAACTGAAGTTATGCGAGGGAGAATTACTTGCGAAAATTAAAGGGTGGGTTTTTTTGGCCCACATCTCATCGAGCTATTTCCAGAATGGAAATGTTCACTGGGTTCCCCACTAGCAACATTTACTAAAAATGAAACAAAAGCAAACAAACACACATCATCCCCACCCCCAAAAAACCAACCAACAACAGAACACCTTATTGCTCATTCACGATTAAACCCCATATTGCAATTAAAGTTAGACTGCAATCAATTTCATAGCAAAAAAAAAAAAAAACTAGCATCATGACAACATTTCTACTTCAAAGGGTGAAGACAGAACAGCTTTTGACTTAAAAGGTTTCATTGCAAAACAATATACAAGACAATAAAAACAGTATGAAAATGGAAGTTACTAGACAAACACACTATTCCTTGAGCTCTTATTACATTTATTTAGATATACCAAACATTGTTCAACTGCAATAACCAAGAATGTTCCAGAATTAGTTATGCCTGTAGATCCTAAGAAGTTTTTTCCCCAAATCGTGCTTAGTAGATCCAGAAAAGACACCATAGCACCCCTACAGAGAGTTAACTTGCTTTAGTACCACCATACAGAATTAATCCAAACCCTCAACTATGGTCAGTGTGAGGTCATGAACACACTGAACAGACAAAAAAGCTTGTGTAGCAGTTGGCTGAAATACAACTGGGTGTCTAAACGATAGTGTATTACTATGTTGCCACCTTTCCTGGTATTAGCTTGCCAGTCCGATGGTGTGAATTCCTCCCGCTTGCTGTGCAATACTTTCTCCTGGAAGTGGCAACAATGGTACTAGGTTCACCTCGATGGCCCCTGTACACTTGCAGATACTTTTTAAGGTGCAGAACTGAACTACAACTCAGTAGGCCAGGTTTGGTAACTTTTCCCTGGACACAAAGTTTAACAGCCTGCAACAAGATTACTGGGTGTAATTGCTCGTCTGTTTTCAGAAACACTGGCAATTTGTATATCCTTCAGAGGCTTGCCCTTGGTATGTGATGGGATGCCTTTGAGTTGACTCAAGTCTTCATCTGCTTGTGATTTAATTTAAAAGAATCACAAAAAAGCTGCAATGTATGACATAAATAGCATTTCGTTAGTCTGTGGTGTTTTTCCTAAAGCTCTAATGTTTCTTTTTGCTGAAATATTACTAGCAGAGAATATGCAGCACCATCTAGAACACATCTTGTCGAGAAACAGTTTCTTTCAATGTTATGTTCTACAATGCTAAATTCCACCCTGGCATATAGGTAGCCAGTCAAGAGTAATCCTTCAAGTAAAGGCCCCACCATAAAGATCTATGCTAGAGGAGTATCATATATATACACTAAAAAGTGAAATATTTTTCAAAGGGTTTACATTTCAGATTGGTTTACATTATTTCAAATGCTTTACCTTCAACAGTTCCCTGCAGCTGTCAAGCCCAAGATCCACAAGAATGCCCTTCACCTTTTTTCGAGCCTTCCTGATATTATCAAGATTTTGAACAGGAATTTGAAACATTTTGCACTTTTCCTGAAAAAGAAATACAAAAAAGTGATGGAATACTTGAACACAGGCACTTGCATTTAACACTGTTAGAACAAAAACTATAGTCTTTAAAAATGTACTCTTAAATATGAAAACCCAAACACCTGAAGCCAAAGAATTTCTCATTAATATTCCCCAGTGGATCACTTGCTTCCTCTTAAAGAAAAGAGAATCAGATTGGGGGGACAGGAAGGGGAGAGAATCCTTTACATTTCTTTTCTCCTATCTAAAAAAAAAGGCCAAATTTTTCTTTCAGATCTCTTTGTGTCTATATGGCAGCTATACTGTGTTTAGTGGGGGTTTTGTAAGAGAACATGAACATCAGAATTTTACTAACTTCTATTCATCCCATTTAGGAAGGAGGAACTCAACACCTTTCACTTGGAAAGTCAGTGTCAAGATGAAAAGCCTCTTTGATAATCTGGTTTGTTGTCATGTATATGCTTAAAAATATGATTGATAGTTAAATCTAAATTTCCTGCAGGAGTTCCTGCTGCTGTAAGGTGATATGCACCTTGGCATAAAATAAGCTACTACAATATTAATGCAGTAAAAAGAAAGTAAAAATGCAGTAAAAAAAAGTAATTCATGTATGGCACTGATAGCTAAGTATGTGAAGTGAGACAATTTTTTAATATCCATATGCTTTTACGTCTCCTCCTCTGAAGAAGCGTATGCAGCTCAACCACCTTCTACTCCAGAATTTGGATTTATGCCCTACTCTGCTCCCTCCAGCAAGCTGTGATAGCTGGAGTCCCACATACCAAGGAGGACGATGACTACAGCAAGACTGTAGACAGACGGATTATCTGCTGCGGGTCATCTGTTTAAAGGGTTGTTGTGCTGCACAGATGCCCATCTGTCTAGAACATCAGGAAGGGTCTGGAGCTTCCCCAACAGCTAGGCTTTTATCACTCCTCATGCAGCTGGGCTATGGATCCATCGGTTGCTTATCTTCAGCTCCCAGTACATCATAAGGTATCCCCATTGGCTTAGCTTTTGAAGTACGTGCCTTTATCACCCCCTCCCTACGTTACAGCAAAATGCAATTTAGACTGAGATTTAAGAAACTTTAAAAGGCACAGAATGCAACAGAACTACCCTGGCACTGAAAGAGGTCACTAGGAGCTTCACAGGTATTTCTTTGTTCTTAAATAGCTGGCAGAGGATCCAATAGAGTTTGAAAGATCTCAGTCCTCATTGCTAAGCAACTCATCCATCCAGGACAAGTTCTAATGAGGAAAAAAAACCACAAACACACAACAGTACATCGGCCTTGATGGTCCTGAATGTCTTGAAAAGCTATACTTCTCAAAAAAAAAAAACACGCAAGATCACTGTCAACATGAAATCTTTGCCTCAAAAGGCAAGACCTTCCTATAAACAGTTGCAAAAAGCCCTCCCACATAACAGAGAAGCTACAAGCTAAGTCCAACCAAAAGAGAAAAACAAAAACAACACACAACACTTTCTATGCTGCATGTCATCACTCAAGAGAGGAAAAAAATCAGACCTTAATTTATGTACAAAACATACAATTGAGTTTTCTTTAAATTAAAATTCAAACAACTCACATGCTATGCTCCTCTTCTTCTCCCCCCAAAGGAAAGGTGTGTAGAGAGAAATGGAGAGGGAGCCCCATTTGACAGATGCTAGTCTTGTTTTCTAGTATTTTCTATCAGTAAGAACTCTGGAAGACATTCTGATACCATTGGTGTGGGTGTGGAACAGGAACCTATAGAGAATGAAATAGATCAGAGTAAGTAGTCTGGCATTATAACAAAATCCAAGGAGTAAAATTGAGACATCTTATTCCTCTTTTTACAGTGAAGTGAACCAGGAATTTGTATAGTCTCTGTTTATGATCAGTCCCTCTATGATAGCAGGTTATAGGTAACAACAGAGCTGAGAGGATGTCACCACGCTCAGATCAGTCAGAAGGAGATGTGGTTCACAGAATCATAGAATGGTTTGAGTTGGAAGGGACCTTAAAGATCATCGAGTTCCAACCCACCGCCCTGGCCAGGGCCACCTCCCACCAGACCAGGTTGCTCAAAGCCCCATCCAGCCTGGTCTTGAACACCTCCAGGGATGGGGCATCCACAGCTTCTCTGGGCATCCTGTTCCAGTGTCTCACCACCCTCACAGTAAATACTTCTTCCTAGTATCTAAGCTAAATCTACCCTCTTTCAGTTTAAAACCACTACCCCTCATCCTATCACTACACTCCCTGATAAGAAGTCCCTCCCCATCTCTCCTGTAGGTCCCCTTTAGGTACTTGAAGGTGCTATAAAGTCTCCCCAGAGCCTTCTCGTTTCCAGTCTGAACAACCCCACTCTCTCAGCCTGTCCTTATAGGAGAGGTGCTCCAGCCCTCCGATCGTCTTCACGGCCCTCCTCTGGACTCTCTCCAACAAGTCCATGATCTTCTTATGTTGGGGGTCCCAGAGCTGGACACAGTACACCAGGTGGGGCATCACTAGAGTGAAGTAGAGGGCTAGAATCGCCTTCCTGGACCTGCTGGCCACGCTTCTTTTAATGTGGCCCAGGATGCGGTTGGCTTTCTGGGCTGCCAGTGCACATTGCTAGCTCATGTTTAGCTTCTCATCCACCAACACCCCCAAGTCCTTCTCCTCAAGGCTGTTCTCAATCCATTCTCTGCCCAGCCTGTATTTGTGCTTGGAATTGCCCCAACCCAGGTCTGGGACCTTTCACTTCAATTATTAGGCACCACTGGAAACTGTTGCTTCATCTCAGTTCTTTAACTGAGACACTGATGCTACAGAAGACAATGAAGCAGACCTCCCTTGAGGCATGTCTATCTCACAAAAAAGAAACACTACTTTACACAGGTGGTATAGTATGTAACATCCATGTATCTCAAGAGTCTTCTTAACCAGTAAGCCTTATGAAATGGCAGTCACTAATCCAGAAGAAAAAACCACACCACAGAAAAACAAAAAACAGCAAACAAAAAAAATACTGAATTTTCCAGTTTTCAGGTAGCTGGTCTTCAGTCCAAAGAGATGTCTATTTCTGTGTCATATACAAGATTATTCAGCCGGTCTTTAAAAAAAGGCTGCTTGGGAGTAAGACTCCACATTACTCATCTAACATTCTCTGTATCCGTTAGACCAGCAATGCCCCATCATAAAGGTCACAAAATTTCAACCTTCTAAACTTATTTTCTCAAGCCCTCAGTTTAATCTCCCGATTACTATACAATTTATTATCCACACTCTTTTACTACTCATTTATTTCTCTTGCATTTTGGACATTCTTCAAGCCTTAGCTTGCACTTTGTTTCCATGCATAATTACAGTCAATCTTTTGTTAGTACACACCCCATTCCTAACCAGCAAATTCAACATGAAAGTACCACAGTAAAATTAAATTGGAGTTATTCTAGCCCAAGAGTCTTGATCATTTTACTGCACTGGCTACCTAAAAGACAAATTTATCTAACTGTTTTTGATTGTAGTTTCCAAAAGACTGATAATCCATTGACTTTTCACAGACAGTACCTTTTCATAAACATAACCAAGGCAAGTTAACAGCAAAATAAAAATATCGTTGCAGCAGCTGATGTTCCAAACTCGGTTCTAAAAAGGTCATTCAACCCTTGCTCAGGCATTTTTTCCATCAATCTCCTCTTGCAATTACTGTTCATTTAGTAACGCCTCCATAACAATAGAGCAAACTGGAGTTTACGCAACACTAAAGGTTCCCTCCATTTCTACAACGTTTGCAATCATATATTATAACATCCAACTATGTTCAGCTATTCAACAAAGATCACAAATGTGACACTTCCCTTCTAGTAGTACTGTAGTATTTTAACACTAGTCTAAACAACAAGGTAACAGCCTGGAGAGTATCTCGCTAGCCAAATACTACTAGTTTGCCAAGTAACTGTGCTTGACTATAATTTCTCTGCATTAGAAAAATTAAAATACTAACATTTCACCTTTTCGAAGAAGAAAGTCATCACAAGATGGAAAGTTTCTATTTGCCTTCATTTTAGTCTACTTCTTAGAACAACCATCGTTAATCTTGGAAGGGACCTCAAGAGGACACCCAGTCCAGACTCTTACTCAAAGCAGGCTCAATAACGAATCGCAACCAGGGCACTCCACCTCTTGGCCAGTCAGGTCTTGAAAACCTCCACAGACAGAGGTTTGACAGCGTCTCTAGGCAACCTCTTCCACTGATGGGCTGTGCTCACAGTGAAAGGGTTTTTTTCCTTACATCAAATCAGCACCATTTCAGTTTGTGTTCCTAAGGAAGCCAGGCACATGCAATCAAATTAAATACGGAGCTGGAGCAAGGAAGATGCACAAATGTGCCTTCCATGTGCGGGCAAATACGCCCAGCAAAATCCAACAGTTAACTAGATAATCAGGTATTTCTAGAGACTTCATGAAAACAGGCAGCTAGAAAAAAAAACTTATTAGAAGGCCCAGAGAGAAAAAGGCTGCAATGTAACCATTGCTAAGACACCAGATAACCTAAACAGAAGCCAGATCTCCAGACATGTTCCTAGGAAGCAGGCCTTCACCAGCCTCTAGCTCATAGAGCCACTTATATTATGGGAATTATAAGAGTCTTCTGGAATTTTGTCCTTTCATATTATCTACTTTGAAAATTCAATCATCATTAGATTTTAAACCTCTTTATCTAGTAACCTGTCATTAGTAACTCTAGAAGAGATTTCTACAAAGACTTTCAGGTTTGAGAATACTTGGGTGGGAAGTATTTTTAAAGGTTTGTTTACCAACTTGTATTTCAGCAGTTATCAGAGTTGACAAGGGCCAATAAAAATTTTTTTACTTTCATTTTAGTAAACGCATTAGAAGTTGATAATTCGATATTAGTTGAGAAAATAATAACTGCTTCATTCCTGAAAATTAAGTGAGAGCACATGATCTACTGATTCTCAGAATCTAAAGAACAAGAACACCGGATGGCAAAGACAGCAGCTAGGAGGATGGACAGGCTGAGAAACTGCCTGGAAGAACGTGGGTTGCTAAATTTTACTCTCATCAATTTTGTTTGGTTTGATAACCTTACAAGCCCTCCGAGAAATCGTATCTGGATATCTGCTCAACTGCATCTTACACATACAGTTCCATTCCCTAGACTCTTATCTCCGTCTTCTGAGAGAGATCTAACTGGATTTAAAGGTACATTGGCATCACCAAAGCTTATCCAGCCTTTGGAGGGAGAGAGAGGAAATATTTATAGCTTCTTATCAACATCTCTAGGTGTTTTAACAGCTTTGAAAGATTGGACTCCTGGAAAGAAAATCAGTCAATTGATAACAATGGGTAATATTCTTGTTTATTACTTTATTTGTTGCAAATTAAAATTAAACTGACTACACAAAAAAAAACAGTAATAAAACTTACTGAGAGTACTTCTGGTCAACAAAATAATGCTACTTTATCTTCTTAAATTCCAGTTTCTATCCCAGTGCAACCTGACAAATCTGAGATGAAAAAAAACTGAACTTTTTTTATGCAACTAAATCAGAAACCTTTAGGGGTCTCAAATTATAGATTTCATAGTCAAGATTATATTTTGGTCTTTTCTCGGCTATATATCACATATGCATTAAAACAGCCATCTAATCCAACACAAAGACGGCCATCATTCAATAGCTGCTAAGACAGTAAAAAGCATTAAGGTATGTGATTACATAAATAGACCCAGCACATCAGCCTGCACCCTACCTAAAAAGTAAAATCAAAATAAATTTACATCATCAACTTTAGCTACTGTGGTTTAAACATGATGCTTCATTAATACACAATCAAATCTCTGTTATCCAAGAATAGTTAGAAGAGAAGAGAAGGGACTATACCATACAAACTCATGGAGCCTTTGTAGAGCCCTGTGACTCACACAGAGCTTGACTCCCTGGGGGACCAGCATCAGCCAGAAATTGAGCCCAGCAGGACCCAAGCTCATTCTAGATGACTTGAGCATCTATATGGAGCATGCTCCAATCCTGCAGGACTCATGAGCCCCATGCATATGCGAGCAAGAGTCACACACAGGGCTCTAGGAAAAGGTACAACTGCATTTGTACTGGACTAGTCAGCCTGGTGTGACTCAAAGACATGTCGTTCAGATGCGCAGAACAGTCCACAGCACAGATAACCCACAACCTGAATAACTGAGCACGGGGACAGAATGGAAATAAATTAAGGCTGTGCTACAGGTTTCAGCAGAAAGATTTCAGTGTTTAAACAGAAGGCAGATCTACCAGTGGTCAACAAGATTTAACCCAAATCAAGAAGCTCCCAGCGGTATTATAAAAATGTGTTTGCCCAAAACATGACGTGCTCTTTGCTGTGTCCAAAGATTTGCTATGTTTTGGGGTGCTTTGGGTTCTTTTTGACAAAACTTCCACAAAATTACCTATATAGCATATTTCTTATACATAGTTTGTCTAAATATTGCCCTAAAGAAATCGCCTTTTTTGTTCACAATTAAACTGAAAGTTTATTAAAAGCAGCACCAAGATTTCTAGAATACAGATTGGATTTGGGATCCCAAGAGTGAGTATAAGTATTTTATTATAAGTCTTTAAAACTTCCTGAGGTTCAAACATGTATTTTTGACGATAGAAAATTGTTAAGGAAAACAACCGATTTCCCCCTAGTAGTTCCCCCCCAGTTATCAGAACTTAAATATGTATCAGTTGAAAGTTGTTCATAATTTTGACAGTACAGACCTATGAACCGTTGCAGCAGAAGTCAAATACCTATCTTTCATTCCATTTACAAATCAGGACAAACTTCCCACTACTTCCTCTTAAGCACAAGGCAAGCACCTTCAAATGGTTTTAATCATATGCATTGTACAGGTTATGTTTGTTTACATCATTTATAAACGTCTTTTTTCAAAAATCTATGCATTGCTGAAGTACCACAAGAATACGTAATGTAATTCTGCATTCCATTAACATTTCAGTTCTAATTTTGCACACATAATACTCCCATGCACGCTACAGGTTTCCATAAACCGTTTCAAATACCCACATTGCCTAGAACTAATTAAGACTTTTCATTCACAGACTTTGAGGCAACCCGTTAAGGTGGTTCCTTGGGAACTCTATCACTTAAGTATTGACAGAAATTACGAAGGGGGGGGAAGTGGTCCTAAACAGCTGTTTAGCAAACAGTAGTCACAAAGCAGTGAGTCTTGCCCGTGTTAAAAATTCTCATTAGGCTAATTTCTGCTTCTGACCGTGGGCAAACCCGGAAGCCCCTTCTCCGCTCGAGTGGGCTGCGGGCAGGGGAAAGGGGCATCACCCCCCCACCAGCCCAAGAGGGCTACCTCCAAGGGCGCACGGCGGGCAGCGCTGGGGTTTTGCCAAGCCAGCCACGCCGGGAGCGCCCCGCAAGGCACCGGCGGTCACCGCCCCGCCGGCAGGCGGCGACCCTGCAGGCTATGCCCCATCCGCGCCCCCTTAGCCGGCTAGGTCTCCAGAGCACGCTAATGGGCACCGACACTACCCGGCTGCCCCCAGAGGTGATCGCAAAGGGGCTGACAGCCCCGGGGGCCTGACAAGAGCCGCCCGGAGCGGTCCAGCTACCGCGGGGGCTTTAGCATAAACCCCTCCGGCGCCTCCCGGGCTTCCCGGGCAGGGAGACTCGGAAACCCCGCTGTTGCGGTGGGGCAACACGCCCGGGTAGAGACACCGGCCCCACGACTCCCCGCAGCACGGCTCGGCTCACGGACCCTCGCCACCCACCCCCCAGCGAAGCCCACTAGCCCTGGGCGAGGCGGCGTCGGGGCTCCCACCTCCCCGCCAAGGCGAGCACAGCCAGCGAAGCGACCTGAAGCCAGCGCTTACTGACAGCCGCCGGCGCGACCCCTCGCCCCTACGGCTACCGCGCCTCCGCCCGCGGAGCCCGCCCTGCCCTCGCCCCTCAGGGCGGGCCGCCTGCGGGCGCCACCTACCGGCGCCGCCGCCTCACCCCGCTGCACCTACCCGACCGGGCTGCAGGGGGAGCCCGCCGCCGCTCTGCCGCCTCGCCGCCGCTCCTGCCGCCGCCTGCCGGGTCGCGAGCCCCCTCCGCAGCCTCCGCCTCCCGCTCCTCACAGCGCTGGCCCCGCCGCCGCCTCGGCCGCCGCGCCCCTACCGCGCCGTGCCCGCCGCCCCGCCCCGCGGCTGCTCCTCCTCCTCCTCCTCCGCCGCCGCCTGCTGCTGCTGCCGCCGCGCTCAGTCCGCGCACCGCGAGGGCGGCGGCGGCATGGCTGGGGCCCGGGACCGACCTCGCCTCAGCCCCCGCGCGCAGCACCCACCGCCCCGCGCCCGCCCTCCGGCCTCCGCCCGCTCCTCATCCAGAGCCAGAAAGAGAAAATGGCGCTCGATTTATCCCAGGAAGTGACGTCAAGGCTCATTTGCATGCCAGGCAGCCAGCCAATGGGAAGAGACTTTGGCCAAAGCTCCCATTGGCTCCCCAGAGGAGCTGGGCGCGGCTGGGGGCGGGGCCTCGGGCGGGGCGGGGCCCCTCCGGCCCTGGGGCTCACCTGCCCCTCCTGCCTGCGCCCGCCAAGGGGCTCCACTGGGGACTCTCGCGAGAGCTGGAGGCGTGACATCACCCTGGAGTAGGCGGAGCCTGATGTTATCGTGCCTATCACGTGAGGTCACCACGTGACCACCCAGCAGCTCTCCTCTGCTTTGCATGGCATGTTGGGTGAAGCCTCATTTGCGTCTGGTGGGGGCTGGAGGCCCCGCCCACCTCCTCCAGCCAATAGGGCGCGGGGAGGCCTGTCAGCCAGGCTTCCCATTGGAGGAGGCCCCAGCAGGCACCTCCAGGCGTGTCTCACACCTTCCCAGGTCAGGGCTGCCCTGCCAGGCCCTGGCAGCCATGGTGGGGCCTGGGCTCCAGGAGGCTGGGGCGCCCTGGCCCATGAGTCTCTGTGGGAGCTGTGGTGCGGGTCCTGGGCAGGGGAGCCCCACCAGACACCCCTGCGGGGACGCTGAGTGGGAGCGTGGTGGCAACACGCCCGTGGCGCTGGCTCTGACGAGAGGTCCATCTCTGTAGGTCAGGCCCTTGAGATGTGTCCACCAGACATCTCCGCGTCGAGCGGCAAACACAGTTGTTACGGCTGCCGTGGCGGCAGATGGTTTCTAACCAACACAAGATGGAAACAGAGCGTGTCCCCTGTGCTGGCGGGTAACAGCCATACCACAAGGACCAGGACAACCGGCGATATCAGCAGTGTGGGTGGCTCTCCACTGCTCAGATGCCTGGTGTGGCTGTGGCCAGAGCAGGAGGCAGGTCGTGGCAGGAAGTACATTGTGGTGGAGGCACGTGGGGCCGTGCCAGAGCCCATCCTTGGCCCACCAGGACCTGCTCCCTGCCATCTTCCTGGGACAGCTTTCAGTCTTCCCCTCAAGGTTGTCCTGGCTTTGCTCAGGCCATCTCCAAAGGGCTCGCAAACTCACTACCTCAACGAGAGTTTCTTCAAGTGTTCACCATGTGAATGAAATATCATGGAAGCCAAGTGGAATCTTGCCATTGGCCTCGGTAGCCATACAGTTTCGCTGGTTGTCTACACATAGCTGACATAGAATCATAGAATCGTGTAGGTTGGAAGGGACCTTTAAGATCATCTAGTCCAACCATCAACCTAACTCTGATAAAGAAAAAACCAAAGAACCACAACAACCCATCACTAAACCATGTCACTAAGCACTACGTCAACCCATCTTTTAAACACCTCCAGGGATGGTGCCTCAACCACTTCCCTGGGCAGCCCATTCCAATGCTTAATAACCCTTTCCGTGTAAAAATCTTTCCTAATATCCAATCTGAGCCTCCCCTGGCGCAACTTGAGGCCATTTCCTCTTGTCCTAAAAAGGCAAGACATGGAGGTCAATGTGTTGCCCAACTCTCATCAAAGCCTGTGAAGGCCACAGTAGTAGACTGATTCGTATCTTGTCAAAAATTAATACTAATAAAATATTCACGTTGGCAGAAAATTACTGTTTTTTGCACTAGTGGCCACAAAAGTTATTTACCTTTGTAGTCAACACTCTAATTAAAGTACATTGAAACTTAATTAGTTCTAAGGTTTTTTTGGGTGGTAACTTTCTCTTATTAAATATTTATATAATATAAATTCATTAGCCATGAACTTTTTGCACCGTTGTATATGCAGTAAGGGCTTAGGCAAGTCAAGACTCAAAAGCATTAATGGAAAAAAGGGCAGCCATCTATGAAAGGTAAATTATTCACAGTAGATATATGACCACAATATAAAAAATTGTTATTACACAGTGTGAGGAGGAATATGTCCCATTTAGTTAAAATGTAGCATTTAAAATAAAGTTATTAGCTGCTGTCTAATAATTCACAGAATCACAGAATGATATGGGGTTGAAGGGACCTCTGGAGATCATCTAGTCCAACCCCCCTGCCAAAGCAGGTCCACCCAGAGCAGGTTGCACAGGAACGTGCCCAGGTGGGTTTTGAATGTCTCCAGAGAAGGAGACTCCACCACCTCTCTGGGCAGCCTCTTCCAGGGCTCTGCCACCATCAAAGGAAAGAAGTTCCTCCTTGTGTTTAGATGGAACTTCTTATGTTCAAGTTTGTGCTCGTTACCTCTTGTCCTGTCCCTGGGCACCACTGAAAAAAGACTGGCCCCATCCTCCTGACACCCTCCCTTTAAGTATTGATAGGCGTTGATCAGATCCCCCCTCAGTCTTCTCCAGACTAAAAAGACCCAAGTCCCTCAGCCTTTCCTCATAAGAGAGATGTTCTAGTTCCCTAATCATGTTTGTGGTCCTCTGTTTTACCCTCTCCAGCAGTTCCCTGTCCTTCTTGAACTGGGGAGCCCAGAATTGGACACAGTGCTCCAGATGGGGCCTCACCAGGGCAGGGTATAGGGGCAGGATAGCCTCCCTTGACCTGCTGGTTACACTCTCCTTGATGCAGCCCAGGATGCCATTGGCCTTCTTGGCCACAAGGGCACATTGTTGGCTCATGGTCATCCTGTTGTCCGCCAGGACTCCCAGGCCTTTTTCCTCAGAGCTGGTCTCCAGCGGAAACTTAAATGTGGCTCTGCCAAAATGGAGAAGCCCAATGGCTCCCACATAATGATCAACATTAAACTTCTGTTGCAATAAAGCATCCCCAAATAATGGTGGAGTGTTTCAAAGAATGGCTATGTTAAAAAGATTAAGCGTAAGATTAAGATTAAGGAGAAACAGTTGTGAAAGGGTCTTCCATGGCTGAACATTGCAGCAAAACTGCGGAACATCTCTAGATTTTCAGGTTGAGGTGGGAAGGGACCTCTCGAGGCCATCTGGTCCAACCCACACCTGCTCAAGCAGGGCCACCTAGAGCCGTTTTTTCCCATGAAGTCAACAATTTCAATATATAAAAATAAGTGGGACGAGGACAACAGAGTGAAGAGGGCTCAGAAACACACAATGTAAAGAAGAGTAAAAAGTAGAAAGATCAATTATTTTTTCTTAGATAAAAGTAATAGCTTTGATCAACTAAGTCCAATAGGATTCATCAATTGCATTGGAAATGTGTTTCAAGACAAGTACTTCTCCAACTAGAAGACATCAAGAAATTTGGTGATTGTGTTTTAATTACTTATAGCTTTGCTGTCACATGGGACTTAAATACTTGTTTAGTTAGTTAGCCCTCTAAGTAACATTTTAAGTAACATTTAACAGTAACACATTAAGTAATATTTTTGCATATACTGTTGGACAGTTCAGGTCTGGAGGAAGTGATAACAGCAGCGAGAGAGAGCTCTGGCAGCTCACAGTGACTTGTGAGAGCCTTAGCCCTGTCTTCTCCTTCCTGTGGGCGAGATTCACAACTTCAGCTCTCTCCCATTAGCTCTCTCCAAGCAGAACAGCAGGAGCAAAGAGCACCTACCTGCAGGTGTACAGCCAAGAGCTGGGTGGGCAGAAGGGGCTCCTCAGAAGCTATAGAAAAGTCAGGAGAATTAACTTCTGTAGCTGCCTTCCAGGTCCTAGAGTAAGACCCCAGGGAGCTAATGGAGAGAGTCCAGTGGAGGGCTATGAAGATGATCAAGGGAATGGGGAATCTCTCTTATGAGGAAAGGCTGAGAACTGGGTCTGTGGAGCCTGGAGGAGAGAAGACTCAGAGGGGATCTCATCAATGCTTATAAGTATCTAAAGGGCAGTGGTAGAGGATGGGGTCAGGCTCTTCTTAGTGATGCCCAGTGACAGGACAAGGGGCAACGGGCACAAGCTGGAACACAGGAAGTTCTGTCTGAACATGAGGAAAACTTCCTTACTTTGACGCTGCCCAGAGAGATTCTGGAGTCTCCTCTGGAGATATTCAAAATCTGCCTGGGTGCGTTCCTGTCCAACTTGCTCTAGGTGAACCTGCTTTGGCAGGGGGCTTGGACTAGATGATCTCTGAAGGTCCCTTCCAATCCCTACCATTCTGTGATTCTGTGATCCCAAACCAGTACTGACCTAGATGACTCTTCTGGGGAAGTGCAAGAGGACAGAGGGGACCTCTGTCTTTTTATGGGTATTTTCAGCCAATACATTTCCTCTTCAACTCTACATTTTCTACACCAACTTATATTAATGTAACAGTAACAAAATTCTCCTTGCTTTTGGAGCATACGCTGCAGCACATACCGGTCTCATATGACCATTTTCAAAACTGCCTGTTGAATATTTCCATTGGCCTATTCTAGAAGTTTGAAGATTAATGTAATTGTTTTACAAAATCTCTTCCCAACAAACAGAAGTTACAAGTTCTCCCTTTGCAGATTCTAACATTTAATTTGTCAGAAGAAGGTGTTTCATTGATTGTTGTAGTGTTGCCATGATTCTGGAGAAACAGAAGACCTGGGAAGAGTTTCCAAAGGAGACATGCGCCGGTCTCCCACTGCCACCCCATTCTTCTGCTCACTGCAGGAGACCTTCTGTAATCCATCCTTCCTAAGTAACAACACCTTAAAAGTTATGACTCCTCAGTTCTTTAGTTCAAACAAAATTATGTATAAAGAGCGGAAGTACTTTTCACTCAAGTCCAACTAAAATAGCGCGATGTCTACTATGCTCAGAGTTTGGTGATGCAAGCTGGCACAGACCCTCCCCTTAAATCAACCCCAAATTCCACTGAAGTCTAGAAAGCCTCTTACTGAATGTGACAGATTTTCAAACAAATTTTTATCAAGAACAAAGGAGCTTCTCTTCTAGATGAAGAAAAGGAAGCCAAGAAACGTAGCACAAAGAAAAGGCAAAACACAATCCCAGACAAGCAGAAGTTACGCAAAAAGTAACCATATTCAAAAAGTTTGGTTGTTTTTACAGCTTATAGCACATTGTCAAGTCGGTGCTGGAGAAACTAAAAGGATGACAGAGTTAAAAAACTGAGTACCATGTAAAATAAAAAACGGATAGAGAAGCTCTTTCCAGGGAGGCTGTTCTCTCATCTACCATAACAAAGCTTTTTAATCACAACTTGCTGTTTTCACTCTCTGCTATGAGATACTCTCTTGAGGACTCTTTAAAACCCAAGCTCTCATTTGGAAGGTACAAAATGGGTCTTAATTTCTGTGCTGAAATTAGACATATTAATATCGGTAATATAAACATTAGTCAATCTCTAGCCTCAGTCTTCATTAGGTAATTTAACAAAATCGATAGATCATTTCATATGCCAGAACACAATATCTAGGCCAAATTAACTCACCCTTGGTATTTATCCGTAAATCAGTTGTATTAGTTTGGATACTTAATGAAATTACCTCTTCTCATATTCTATATGAATATTTTTTTATATAAGCATAATGTAAAGATTTCCAGAGGAAAAATTTATCACAATTACTTGTTAATTGTATCTGAAGCAAGATCACTTTCTTTACAAACCAAAACAATGTCTATTAAGATGCTTTTACCTACAAAAATAGATTTAAAAATAGTGTTAAACTAGGTGAGTTATTTGGCTAAAAGAAAGATGGATCTTAAAAATCCAGGTTGTGTTGTAGAAAATAATTAATAATTCAGACAAACTAAAAAGTAAAGGTAAGCAAAAAAGAATGAGGAATCTTTCCAAGTCCATCCACTAATTAGCATTTAAGGCACTAATTCACATGCAAAATTAATCAAATTAATTTTAGAAATAATCTAATATTTCTGAATGTCAAATATCATCAGCAAATTTTCAGTTTCATTTACATTAGAAGCAGTTTGGCCAAATTTGAAAAAAAGTATGTCTAGGAAAATTAAATGTATCTGGTCAAAAAACTTCCATCATAAAATGTGTGCGGTAATGCAGGAAATCAGTTCCTCACAGGTGCAAATCGTTCTACTTCGAGAATTTCAGTGGGGAACACGATCCAGTCTACTGCATGTTGGGTAGGACGGGTCCAAAGGGCCTGCAAAGGCTAATTTCTCATCCTACCTTTTGCATTCACTCACCACGTGGTGTTTCAATTCGCAATTTCTGACCGTGTCCTCCTGAAAATGAGACACTTCTCTCCATGGTGGAATTTTAAACCTTGGGCTGACGAGGCTCCTACAAAAAACACAGAAAGAAGTGGACTCCTTAAAAGGGGATCCGGATGTGATCAGCGTCCATGAGCAGGGGACTCTCTAGGCTGTTCTCTCAGAAGGCTGTTCTGTTGGTAGATAGAACCACTGCACTTAGCGTGGTCTCTCTTACACGCTTTGAAATGTCACAACATTTCTCAGCCACCCATGCTCCCATCCCCACTTCTGTGTCTGGTCTTCAACACAGGACAGAAATGTGCTGTGTGCATTAGTTCTAGACACGGTTGTAAAAGATGTGGTTGCATATAATACAGGATTCATATAAAACAGATTTGACCAGGAGTTGAGTAATGCACAAGAAATTATCTATCTCCCACAGTGGTCTAACAAACTACTTAGGAGAGAGACAAACATCATCTGGTCAGTTATTAGCAAACTCAGGTTTGTGGTATGTTAAGTACTTCCACAGCGAGACCAGACAGTTCCTCATTAATTAGGACAAAGCTCAAAAATCCTTTTTATTTAATGGAAAGATCACAAAATTCTACAAAGAACTGCAGAAGATAGGAATCTCAATAACTGTAGCCTTTTCTAGAGGACAGAAAGAAGTGGCAATCCCTAATTCCAGATCGTCTCCCATCGAGGGTAACCTAAGGGTGCAGAATTGCTGACTGGCTTATCAGTCAAACGGTTGTGAACAGCAAGCAGCCCATCACCTTCAAAAAATGGGAGGAAGCTTAGGTGCTGAAGGAAGAAGCAGAAACAGCAAAGCTGTCTTTTCATTTGTTTTTAATTGTTTCTGTAGATTCTGCACTTCCTGTGGTTGTAGTACATTTTGTAAGGAAATTGCTTTCTTCACGTATACCTTAACCTTAAAACAGAAGGGTGATTTCAAGGAATGGGTGGGAGTTGCACCCATTCTTAGCTCTTCCATGGTGCCAATCCTTGTAACTGTGATATACAACCACTGATGTGCTTCCCCCAGGCATTCAGCCGATGAAAGGGTGTTCTTCTACTTAGCTGCATGGGGAACTGGAAGGGAAGAGTGCTTTGTGGAGGAACTATCATCTAGAGGTACCAGGTGTTTCCTGGCTGCAGCTGACCGTTGGGGAAAATAAGTAAATTTTGAGGGGCCATTTGTTATTTGTGATGGAGTTGCATCCTTGGAGTAAGTATCAGAAGTTCTTCAAAATGAAGGATGTGAAATCTATGAATAGAAAACAATTTACTTGGGCTTCTACCACAATTAGTTCAATATGCACAATGTCATTATAGATCTAAAACCTTTCCTACATTGTCATCTGGGTCATGAAGCCAGCAGGCTGTCTATAGCTACAAGCTACGTTGTTTTTTTCATATTTGTCTCTGCTGGCATGAGCCAGTTCACAGATCAGCCCAGTGCAAACGTGTGTCCAGTCAGGCACACATTGGGATGGTCTAACCAGCTTTAAGCCTGCACAGAAGTAAACATCTCTGCTAGCACCTTTCAGCTAGCAATGCTCTTCTAACCAGTCAGGCAGTTAGACTGGTTTTTCGTCCATATTAACCTTTAGACTCCAGCTAAGTGTTTGTCGTGACTTCACTGAGGTCTGCTCTTGCCTGTAAAAAATAAAAGGCCACAAGTACTGTGTATCAAGATTGAGAAACTAATTTTTAAATATTTAAACTACTTGGAAGCTGTACTTAAAAAGGCCCAGATTTTTAAAGAGAAATAGGGAATAGTTTTTCTTTTCAGCTTTGTAAGCACTCTTGCAGCTTGCCTGTCTCCCTTTCCAACATCTTTTCCTAAACAAAGATCCCAGTGGATCCTAAAACAGACCGTTATTGCCCACGCTTTTCCATGCTGGAAAAACTATCTTGTGGCATAATATTGGCACTGCAGCCAGATAGCTATATAGGAAAGGGTGCAGAAAAAATAAGTTGTTTTCTAAGAAGGTAACACAAATGTATCCGTTGATATTGATTTATATTTTAATCATCTGCCGGGCCAACAACAGCTTTTACATTTGCCCTTCTTGTCCGATATTTCGTAACTTAGTGTAAATAAATGCTTCAGTGTTTTTGATCCTATCTTAAAGTAGATTTTTAGAGTGCTACCGATAATCAGTTCCAAAGTGCACACACTCAGCACCTAGGTAAATATATACCTATCTGTCTGCATGTCTGTGAATAGCAGGGCGCTTCGTGCAGAGCTGTCTTGGTGTAACGCTGAGAGCTGCTGGCTGAGAGTCTCTGCCTCAGAATTAGAATGAAAAATAGCAGTGTGGTTGGAGTTTGTTACAGCTTGGCTGACTAAGAGGATGGAGCGGATGAGCTACAGCCAACTATGAAAAGCCTCTCAATTGCAAGCCCTTGCCCTCGTGTGGAATTTCAGTCATCCAGATATCTTCTTGGACAGTAAAACAGGAATGTGCAAGCAGTCCATGAGTTTCCTAGGCTCCACTCATGACAATTTCTGAATGCAAATGCTAGGTAAGCTGACCGGCTAATGCACTGCTGACCTCCTTCCCAGAAACAGGGAGGAAGTAATGGCAAATATGGCTGTAGACAGCAGTTTGGGTTGCTGTGAGCACCAGGTGATCGAATTGAGGATCTGGAGAAAGGCCAGGAAGGTAAGCAGCAGACCTGAGGCTTGGACTCTGGAGGAGCAGACATTGGCTTATTCAGGGTAGAAAAGAAGCAGGGTAGGTAGGGCTCCCTGCTTTGCCATTGAACAGAAAGACAAAAAGAGAGCATACAAGATGGGAAACAACGGCAGGAAAAATGTAAGTGCAAAGGTATTCTGGATGAAATCAGGAAGGCCAAAGCCAAGCTGGAACTAAAACTTTTCTAGGGATAAATAGTCCAACAAGCAGGATTTCAACAAGTATATTAGCAGCTGGGAGGTCAAGAGAAAATAACCTCACTCTTCTCAAGCGAAGTGTCCCCTTAGACCTACGTGCATACCAACATGGTTCGTAAAGGCGAGGGACAGCAGAACAGCAACTAATTAGAGAATCTAGATGTTAAATCTGTCCTATCATCACCTATGATTTCCTCCTTTTATTTTACTCCCTTTCAAACAGTAAGGACTCCGGCATCTTTTGTTGTTGTTATTAATTTTGTGATCAGTTCCTAGTTCAACCACTTCAGGTGTAGTTAGGCTGAAAGGGGCAGGATGCAAGTAGCAGCAGAATAGGAGAAGGAAAAGCAAGGGATGGATCCGTTTTCTAATCCTGTTGCCATGAAATTCCAGTCTGCTCTTCTGCAAACAGAGCTTTCTAGGTACATCTGCAGAGCACAGCACGGCAGGATTTTCTAACTGTCAGCAACCACTCAGAGGAGTGCTAAAAAGCTGCAAAGGACTTTTTTAAGGTTTTTGTGCTGTCAGCCAGTGGCCTAGAGAGCCTCAATCCGAGCAATGGCAGACCTCAGGGATATGCTAAGGGTAAGAGGGGAAAATTCATGTAGTTAGTGCATTCATTTTCTGTGAAGAGCTATCACTCTTTTCACCCCATATCTTGAAGTCAGTTAATCACAAACCAGGGCAAGGCTCTGTGGCATTCGAAGTTATTTGTGTTTTTACCTGTGTATGAGAGATTTGAGAAAGGCTGTAGGGATGGCCATTTGAGAACAGAAATAATTTGAGCAAAGTTGTGTAGAGCCTTTCTAAACACACGACTGGTACAAACCTAGTTGTCATTAGTGTTCCTGAGAACAAAAACTGGTGAATCACTTTACTGGATCACCACCTACCAAAAAAAAAAAAAACCAGAAAACCGCCCCCCCCCCCAAAAAAAAAAAAACCAAAAACAAAAACAACAAAAAAAAACCCTCACCCACACCAAACCAAACCAAAAATGAGTTAGGAGTGAAAAGGGCAAATCAATGGGTTCTTCTGAATTTAAGTTACTTGTATCCACAATCTTCCAAGTCACCCAGGCGTGCTAGTTCAGCGCACCTCAGTTACACATTTATTCCTGTGCTTCGAAACTATTGGACTATTGGAGGGCATTAGCAGTGTTATCTGTAGCTCATCAGACAGAACTGACACTTCCAGTAAAAAGAGATAACAATAGACACGTACAGCAATAAAAGTAGTTAACATGCATCAATATGCTTCTCCGTGAGGTAAACTGATGCATTAAAGCCTTTTATTCCATTAAGGTACTCTGATTCTCCACCTAAAGGAATTTTTGCTGTCTCGTAACTCAGGATGAACAGTCAAAGACTGTAACTCAGACACTGGCCACCTGAACGTTAGGCCTCCAACTTCTGCATATTCTGCATAATATTTATTCTAACATTTCTGCAGTTAGGACAGTTAGTTAGCTGTAGTACAGTATATTGACTGTATTTTAGTAAGTATATGACTATATCACAGCTGCCTGACTAATCTGGTAGCCTTCTGCATTGGAGTGACTGCATCAGTGGACAAGGGAAGAGCAACCGATGCCTTCTACCTTGACTTCTGTAAGGCCTTTGACATGGTCCAACACAACATCCTTGTCTCTAAATGAGAGAGATATGGATTCAATGGATGGACTATTAGATGGAAAAGGAAGAGGCTAGATGGTGGCATCCAAAGAGTTGCAGTCAATGGCTCAATGTCCAAACGGAGATCAGTAGCAAGTGGTGTCCCTCAGGTGTCTGTATTGGGACCTATACTGTTCAATATCTTCGTTAATGACATCGTCAGTGGGGTTGAGTGCACTCTCAGCAAGTTTGCACACAAAGCTGAGTGGTGCAGTTGATACACCAGAGGGATGGAATGCCATCCAGAGCATCCTTGACAGGCTGAAGAAGTAAGCCCGTGTGAACCTCATGAAGTTCAATGAGGCCAAGTGCAGGGTCCTGCACCTGGGTCCAGGCAATCGCCAATAGCAGCACAGACTGGGGGAGGAATGGATTGAGAGCAACCCTGTGGAGAAGGACTTGGGGATACTAGTGGATGAAAAATTGGACATGAGCTGGCACTGCGCTTGCAGCCCAGAAAGCCAGCTGTATCCTGGGCTTCATAGGTAGAAGCATGTCCAGCAGGTCAAGGGAGGTGATTCACCTCTCTAATTTGCTCTCACAAGACCCCACCTGTAGTACTGCACCCAACTCTGGGGCCCCCAGAACAAGAAAGATATGAACCTATTAGAGCAGATCCAGAGGAGGGCCAGAAAAATGATCAGAGGGCTGGAGCACCTCTCCTATGAGGACAGGCTGAGAGAGTTGGAGTTGTTCAGCCTCACTCTGCCTGCTGATCCACCAGATCCATGTCTGAGCACATGCCAGGACCTGTTGTCTCTTCACACTGAGCTGGCATCAAAATGTTGAGACTCTTTAACTGAACAGACATACACCGGCAGCTTTCTGCACTACTTGTACCAGTTTTGCAAACAAATTACCAAGTGTGTGCTAGAAAAGTGTTTTTCATAGTTTATCACTTTAAAAAAAAAACAATGAAGTTCCTTTGCATCTGAAAAACATCATCAGTAATTTCATCACACTGACATTCTGAGGTGGTTTCAGGTGGGTGTATAAAAAGCAAAATCCTCAGACCTTTGCAACTATCTTCCAGTCTCACAGGGACTCTTAAGGCTTTTAGTGTTGGACGGCCTCCTGGCCAGCCAAATCCTTACCCACACCAGCATGATCAGCAATAACCTTCCTCTTCACTAAAGACCTGCAGAATTAATTTAAAAACCCAGTGACCTGTCTTCACACTCCTGAAGAGTAAAGCTTATCCCCACAGACAGCAGTGCCACGAACAGCGTCACACTGACCCACCAGTGTTTTGTCTCTTCACCACAACCAAATGTCTGTCTGTGGTAGAAATGCCCTTATTTACATAGTCTGAATGTATATACCAATTTTGGAACCTTCCTTCCTCTTTCAAGACTCAAAATACTAAATCCTAAAGAAAAAAAAGAGATTTCCCAGGATTTTAGATAAGATCTGAACATCTTTCCCACAAATGGAGGAAGGCAAATAACTCTCAGAAAGACTGAAGTCACCAGTGACCTCTGAAAGTTTTACCCCATGGCTGAAGCGGGTTTTGTATCCTGCATAAACACAGCCCACTGTGCAGCTCGGGTTCAGCCAGAAAAGGGGATGCGAGGGCAATAGCAGCAAAGGGTTATTTGTATAGTTTGTAAGAGTGGTTGTTTTTCTGGCTGTGATTTGGGCATAGATCCAAATATACTAGGTCTGAAAATGACCAACCTTTCTACCACACCAGTGTAAGCTCCACTCCCAGGTTTTTCGAAGCCTATGTTATTTCCATGGAAGTTTCTTAGCACTATCCATCCCAGTCTATGGCTCTGGTCAAACTTTGGCTTTCCTCCAGGCTGCGGCTGCTGAAATCGCCCCCCCATGTATCCGAGAAAAGGGGCGGTGTGCAGTCAAGTCACGGCATGACCTCATGGACATCAGCTCTGGCACAGGTAGGGGACGACTAATAGGGGTGGTCTCTGAGCTGCGGAGTTGGTTTCTGCCATGGACTTAGACAAGACCAGCAGCCCGAGGTATATCCTTCAGTGGTAGAGGAGGTGTCATGGACGCCCAGCAGCTGTGCCCCAGGATGTGCTTTGCCGTCTTGCTTGCCTGGCCACACTGATCACTCCTACTGAGCCTGCTGGCAACCAGCACTCCCAGGTCCCTTTCTGCAGGGCTGCTCTCCAGCCACTCCTCTCCCAGTTGACACTGCTGTCCAGCATTACTCTCTCCCAGGGGCAGAATCCAGCTCTTGCTCCTCTTTCATTTCCTGCCACTGGTGATCGCCCAGTGGGCCCATCTATCTCAATCCCTCTGCAAGACCACCTGGCCTTCAAGTGAGTCAACAACACCTCCCAGTTTAGGATCATCATCAGACTTGCTAATGCTGCATCCAACTCCTGCAGCCAGACCATTGCTAAAAGGATTGAACAGAACTGGCCCTAGAAAGGAGCCCTGAGGAGCAGCGCTGGGGACTGCTCGCCAGCCAGGCTTAGTAGCCCCAGTCACTGCAACCCTTTCAGCCCTGCTCTTCAGCCACTGCGCCAGCCAGCGCAAAGGCTACCTGCTCATCTCACACTTGGACTACTTGTCCACAAGGATGCTGGGAGGGACAGCGTCAAAAGCCTTACTACAACCCAGAAAAGCTACCTTCGCCACCGTCCCTTCATCCCTCAGGCAGGTGACCTTATCATAGAAGGATATCAAATTAGTCAAACAGGACTTTCCCTTCGGAGAACCCACATTGATTGTGCCTGATGATTGCACTGTTCTTAAATGGCGTGATAGGACCAGGCATAATGGTTTTAAACGGAAAGAGAGTAGATTAGATAGAAAGAAGGAATTCTTTACAATGGGGGTGCTGAGAGAAGAGGAACAGCCCCACGTTTGTCCTTGGGAGCAGAGTGGTAGAGCAGGTGTCGTGGACGCCCAGCAGCTGTGCCCAGTGCATGGCCACCAAGGGCAGGGACATGCCCCTGGACCTCCTGGGCGCAGAGACTGCCTGGGGGACAGCACCCCAAAGCCCTTCCTCCCAAGGACGCTGGCCACAGGGCTGCGGGGTGGGGCTGGGCAGGGGGGGCCCCGTCACCCCCGTGTCACAGTGCCATCACCCGGCAACGCAGCAGTCACAATGCCCCGGCCAGGATAAAAGGCAGCATCCTCCTGTGGCCCGCTGACAGAGCCGGCCTGAGGGCAGCCAGAAGACATCGAAGAGGAAGGCCTTGAGGAACCACCGTACTTACCTGGTAGGGGCGGAGGGAGGAAGGCCGGAGACGTGTTCAAAGCCCACCTGATGGATGGATGCATGGAAATCCTTTTCAGCTGGAGAGCAGTGGCAAGACCAAGGAAGTGCTTTCTGGAGGAGCACTGCAGAGCTGTAGGAAATGGGATGCGGAGAAGTTGCAAGGGCTCCCAGTGCTTTGGAGGCACCCACTGGTGTCCTGCCAGGCGCGGGAAGGATTCTTGCTCCCAAGGTGAATCAAGGTAGGGGCCTTTGGCCACTCTTGGAAGCCCCTGAGATGGCTCCAGGGTAAGGGAAAATCGGGCTTGAGCATCTATCTCCGGGGAGGTGGGACCAGCCTGTGGGACGAGGAGGCAGGTCTTGCTCACATGCTCAGGGAACAGCCGATCGCCAGCGCTGGGGTCAGGAAGGAATTTTCCCCCGGGGCAGATTGGCACTGCTCCCCGGGGGTTTTTTGCCTTCCTCTGCAGCATTGAGCATGACCACTTGTCAGGGCTCCTCTGCTCCCTTTTGGCTGCCTTCCCTTCTGCTGCTCATGCACCACGAAGGTGGCCTCTCGTGCCCTGCAGCTGGGGGGAGGAAGGCTTTTTTTCCCCCTGAGGTGGCCTAGCAAGCGTCCCCGGGGGTTTTTTTGCCTTCCTCTGCAGCACTGAGCAGGGCCCCTTGACAGGGCTCCTTTGGGCCAATTTGGCCAGGAGCCTGCTGCTCCTGCTGCACGAAGGTGGCCCTCGTGCCCCGCATCCGGGGGGAGGAAGCTTTCTAGACTCCCAGGCGGGCCCCCAGGGTGGCCCCCGGGGGATGCTTCTTGTCCTCTGTAGCATTGAGCACAGCCCCTGCTCAGGGCTCCTCGGGGCCCTTTGGGCTGGCCTCTTGCCCGATGCTCTGGCACCTCCCGGCCACCACTCCTGCCCTGCCTCTCTCGGCCTCTCTTGCCCATTGCAAGCTTGGAGCGGGAGCGAGCTCTGCTCTTCCCTTGGCTCCGTGTCCCCAGGGCTTCTGCCTTGGCCAAAACACCCTCTGCTGGGAAGGCCGCCGGCCTTGGGGCACCCTCCGCAGATGACACTCGACCACTCTCCCTGCCTGCAAGACAAGCCCAGGGCACGCACCAGAGCGCTTTTCAGCCATCACTGGCCAAGGAGCACAGCGGCGCAGACACTTCTCAAAGGCAAAAAGGGGGCTCCTAATTGCTACGCCTCCTACTTTGGAAAATACCTCTCGCTACCACTCACCTCCTCTCCTTCTTCTTGTGTGGGCTCCGTCCTCATCCTCATTCTTGACGTTCTCACTCTTCAGGAGACAGGGGCTGCTTGCCCTCTAGTCTTCCTCCTACTTCCCCTGCCTCCGTGGCTTCCCTTTGCCAGACGGGATGGTTTTCCAAGCTAAACTGAAGAATGCATCAGCCCGCTCCTGGCTCCGCACGCGCCTTGTGTTACTGCTTGTGAGCATCACCTCTGAAACAGATTCAGAAATACAACATAAAATATACTATACAAATAAAGTCCCATTTCTGCTTGTAACCTTTCGCATTTGTGTCTTGAAAGTGTTCTTGGAGCTGAAAACCCCCCGGCATTGCAGGGAAATAAGAGTCTTCTTATTCAGCTCATGGTGAGCACAGGGAATACAATAGAAGAATAGAATAGAATAGTTATGCTATATGATGCATATAGTTATGCATGACCAGCTCTGACCTAGGGCTGAGGGCTCCATCCAGGAGAGCAGGTCTCTGCAGTGCAGGTCCCAGGCCCGTCCAGGAGACAGGGGCAGAGACAGGCACATCTACACCATCCCTCTGGCAGGGACTGAAGGCCCCAGGCTGAGCTGACACCCAGCCCCTGGGCCCTTGCCAGGAGACGGTGGCGTTGGGGGTCCCCGGAGAGGCCCGTCCCAGGCAGGGAGGCCTATGAGCACCCCAGGAGCCTGCAGAAGAAGACCTGCACTGCTCCTGTGCTCTCCTGCAGGCATTTATCATGGGCCACTTTGCAGACAGAGTATTGGGCCAGATGGACCTTCACTCTCATCTACTCTGCTTTTCTGGCTCTTTGGGTTTGTCATGTTTTTCCAAGGCAAACAGCTCAGGCATTTCTAAAAAGGAGTACAAGGAGGGAAAAAATCCATGGGGAAATGAATAGGTGTCGCTCACATCAAAAAGGTCTGCAACCATTTAGATTTTGGAGCACCTCCTGCTTCAGACTGAGGGCTTCACCTTTGAGCCTCCCTAGTGCCAGAGATGGGGGTGGGGGGGGTTGCCACCCTCTTGTTTGATGCACCCCAGGATGTGCTTTGCCGTCTTGCTTGCCTGGCCACACTGATCACTCCTACTGAGCCTGCTGGCAACCAGCACTCCCAGGTCCCTTTCTGCAGGGCTGCTCTCCAGCCACTCCTCTCCCAGTTGACACTGCTGTCCAGCATTACTCTCTCCCAGGGGCAGAATCCAGCTCTTGCTCCTCTTTCATTTCCTGCCACTGGTGATCGCCCAGTGGGCCCATCTATCTCAATCCCTCTGCAAGACCACCTGGCCTTCAAGTGAGTCAACAACACCTCCCAGTTTAGGATCATCATCAGACTTGCTAATGCTGCATCCAACTCCTGCAGCCAGACCATTGCTAAAAGGATTGAACAGAACTGGCCCTAGAAAGGAGCCCTGAGGAGAAGTGCTGGGGACTGCTCGCCAGCCAGGCTTAGTAGCCCCAGTCACTGCAACCCTTTCAGCCCTGCTCTTCAGCCACTGCGCCAGCCAGCGCAAAGGCTACCTGCTCATCTCACACTTGGACTACTTGTCCACAAGGATGCTGGGAGGGACAGCGTCAAAAGCCTTACTACAACCCAGAAAAGCTACCTTCGCCACCGTCCCTTCATCCCTCAGGCAGGTGACCTTATCATAGAAGGATATCAAATTAGTCAAACAGGACTTTCCCTTCGGAGAACCCACATTGATTGTGCCTGATGATTGCACTGTTCTTAAATGGCGTGATAGGACCAGGCATAATGGTTATAAACGGAAAGAGAGTAGATTAGATAGAAAGAAGGAATTCTTTACAATGGGGGTGCTGAGAGAAGAGGAACAGCCCCACGTTTGTCCTTGGGAGCAGAGTGGTAGAGCAGGTGTCATGGACGCCCAGCAGCTGTGCCCAGTGCATGGCCACCAAGGGCAGGGACAGGCCCCTGGACCTCCTGGGCGCAGAGACTGCCTGGGGGACAGCACCCCAAAGCCCTTCCTCCCAAGGACGCTGGCCACAGGGCTGCGGGGTGGGGCTGGGCAGGGGGGGCCCCATCACCCCCGTGTCACAGTGCCATCACCCGGCAACGCAGCAGTCACAATGCCCCGGCCAGGATAAAAGGCAGCATCCTCCTGTGGCCCACTGACAGAGCCGGCCTGAGGGCAGCCAGAAGACATCGAAGAGGAAGGCCTTGAGGAACCACCGTAGTTACCTGGTAGGGGTGGAGGGAGGAAGGCCGGAGACGTGTTCAAAGCCCACCTGATGGATGGATGCATGGAAATCCTTTTCAGCTGGAGAGCAGTGGCAAGACCAAGGAAGTGCTTTCTGGAGGAGCACTGCAGAGCTGTAGGAAATGGGATGCGGAGAAGTTGCAAGGGCTCCCAGTGCTTTGGAGGCACCCACTGGTGTCCTGCCAGGTGCGGGAAGGATTCTTGCTCCCAAGGTGAATCAAGGTAGGGGCCTTTGGCCACTCTTGGAAGCCCCTGAGATGGCTCCAGGGTAAGGGAAAATCGGGCTTGAGCATCTATCTCCGGGGAGGTGGGACCAGCCTGTGGGACGAGGAGGCAGATCTTGCTCACATGCTCAGGGAACAGCCGATCGCCAGCGCTGGGGTCAGGAAGGAATTTTCCCCCGGGGCAGATTGGCACTGCTCCCCGGGGGTTTTTTGCCTTCCTCTGCAGCATTGAGCATGACCACTTGTCAGGGCTCCTTCGCTCCCCTTTGGCTGGCTTCCCTTCTGCTGCTCATGCACCACGAAGGTGGCCTCTCGTGCCCTGCAGCTGGGGGGAGGAAGGCTTTTTTTCCTCCCGAGGTGGCCTAGCAAGCGTCCCCGGGGGTTTTTTTGCCTTCCTCTGCAGCACTGAGCAGGGCCCCTTGACAGGGCTCCTTTGGGCCAATTTGGCCAGGAGCCTGCTGCTCCTGCTGCACGAAGGTGGCCCTCGTGCCCCGCATCCGGGGGGAGGAAGCTTTCTAGACTCCCAGGCGGGGGCCCCCAGGGTGGCCCCCGGGGGATGCTTCTTGTCCTCTGTAGCATTGAGCACAGCCCCTGCTCAGGGCTCCTCGGGGCCCTTTGGGCTGGCCTCTTGCCCGATGCTCTGGCACCTCCCGGCCACCACTCCTGCCCTGCCTCTCTCGGCCTCTCTTGCCCATTGCAAGCTTGGAGCGGGAGCGAGCTCTGCTCTTCCCTTGGCTCCGTCTCCCCAGGGCTTCTGCCTTGGCCAAAACACCCTCTGCTGGGAAGGCCTCCGGCCTTGGGGCACCCTCCGCAGATGACACTCGACCACTCTCCCTGCCTGCAAGACAAGCCCAGGGCACGCACCAGAGCGCTTTTCAGCCATCACTGGCCAAGGAGCACAGCGGCGCAGACACTTCTCAAAGGCAAAAAGGGGGCTCCTAATTGCTACGCCTCCTACTTTGGAAAATTCCTCTCGCTACCACTCACCTCCTCTCCTTCTTCTTGTGTGGGCTCCGTCCTCATCCTCATTCTTGACGTTCTCACTCTTCAGGAGACAGGGGCTGCTTGCCCTCTAGTCTTCCTCCTACTTTCCCTGCCTCCGTGGCTTCCCTTTGCCAGACGGGATGGTTTTCCAAGCTAAACTGAAGAATGCATCAGCCCGCTCCTGGCTCCGCACGCGCCTTGTGTTACTGCTTGTGAGCATCACCTCTGAAACAGATTCAGAAATACAACATAAAATATACTATACAAATAAAGTCCCATTTCTGCTTGTAACCTTTCGCATTTGTGTCTTGAAAGTGTTCTTGGAGCTGAAAACCCCCCGGCATTGCAGGGAAATAAAAGAGTCTTCTTATTCAGCTCATGGTGAGCACAGGGAATACAACACAATAGAATAGAATAGTTATGCTATATGATGCATATAGTTATGCATGACCAGCTCTGACCTAGGGCTGAGGGCTCCATCCAGGAGAACAGGTCTCTGCAGTGCAGGTCCCAGGCCCGTCCAGGAGACAGGGGCAGAGACAGGCACATCTACACCATCCCTCTGGCAGGGACTGAAGGCCCCAGGCTCAGCTGACACCCAGCCCCTGGGCCCTTGCCAGGAGACGGTGGCGTTGGGGGTCCCCGGAGAGGCCCGTCCCACGCAGGGAGGCCTATAAGCACCCCAGGAGCCTGCAGAAGAAGACCTGCACTGCTCCTGTGCTCTCCTGCAGGCATTTATCATGGGCCATTGGAGGTTCCCTTTGTAGAATCCACACTGATTGTGCCTGATGTTTGCACTACTTTTTAAATGTAGTTATAGGACCAGGCGTAATGGTTTTAAATGGAAAGAGAGTAGATTAGGTATGTTGATGGAGTTCTTTACTGTGATGGTGGTGAGGCACTGGAACAGGTTGTCCAGAGAAGCTGTGGATTCCCCATCCCTGGAGTTGTTCAAGACCAGGCTGAATGGGGTTTTGAGCAACCTGGTCTGGAGGGAGGTGTCCCTGCCCGTGGTTGTAACTAGATGATCTTTAAAGGACCCTTCCGACCCAAATAATTCAATTGTTCTATGTAATACAAACTGTGTTCATTCCCAATAGTAATGCTGTAAAGGTTCTGACTGATAAAGATGACACTCCTAAAAAATTTTGTCTTTGCCACATTACTACATAGTTCTCTAAATATACAGTGTTTACTGGTATAATACAGGCATATTAGAAAAACTTGAAGAAGTTCTACCAGTTTGATTTAAAGTGTTAGTTGACAGGTGTATAAAATTAAACTATAAAACTATAAACTATAAAATACTACTATAAAATACTATAAAAACTACTAAAAACTAGAAAATTATCCTGTAAAAATTAAACAATCATCTAATGAGGAAATGGCACCTCTTTTCTCACTCTCTCCCCACTCCTTTCATACATTTTCAGATCATACTTGTAAAATTCCATGGTATCTTTATTATACCTAACTCCAGTCTGCCAAACAGTCACGGCTAAGCCAAGCACATCCCACGCCACTTCACTGACCCATTTCTTGCAGCAGCAGCAGGTCCCACAGATGCCATAGGGGACCATGCACAACCTTGGGGAATAGGGAAGCCTCTGCCTGTGCCAGGGATCTGAAACAAAGCATCTGTAGATTAAATAGGTCTTGAACTTGTTATGCTATAGCACAGCAATAGGGGTGGGCAAGATAACCTGATGTGAAGTCTCTTCGAGCTGCAGTTACTCAGAGAACTTTTTCACTTTTTTTAAACAGGATGCATGGCAGGTGGGTGAAAGGAGTGATTTGGAGTGCGTTCTCCTTTTTCTCTTCTGGTGCACACCCGTGTACCATCAACTCTTTCACGATGTCTGGCTTCCCTTGAAATCGCTGACCTCTTTGAGGAGAGAAAAGAAAAATAAATATTGTCAAAGCCGGTCATCTGTAAAGATTAAGTAAGATGGGGATGTAGCCTCAAAAATGAAATGTGGGGGAAAACAGAGTTACGTGAAATAAGCGTGAAACAATGTTATTTGCGCACTATCAAGCAAACCTTTGTTACAGCTAAGAATCATCCAGGAGATGGCACATATTCAGATATCAAAACCGCTAGGACCTGGAGATCAGAAATGACCACAACAGCACCGGACACGGTGCTGTTTTACAGATCAGTTCTTTTCTGCCTCTGCTCATCTCCTCTCACTTCGCTGGGGTTGCAGCATCCCATCCCACTCTTAAACCGACTGGAAATTTCCCCAGGAAGATCAAAAAGCCAAAGTGATTGCATAGGTCATAAAACTTAAGGGCAAAACCTACGGGAGAAAGTAGAAGCCAGTTTGACCATTTGTGCTGGCAAATTGCATGGTTTATCTACCATGAATGACAAGCATCTAATGAATCTGCCAGCAAACAGCCCATCAACATAAACAAAAATTAAGAATTCAATAAGGGAATACGCTCAGAATAATGATTTTTAAGATCCCAGAGATCTTAACACAAGAGGGAAACGATTAGCAGGAGTTATACACCGAAGGGTAAATGGCAGCCTGAGGGTCTGGGACTGGCCAAGTGGTAGCATTCATTTCTACCCTAACAGAAGTGCTGACTCCCACTGACTGCCACCGCTGTGACAGAAATAGAAATGTATGAAATGTCAAGCTCTTAAACAAAGCGGTCAGAGGTACCAATGAGGAAGTTAGAGTTCAGGCATCCAAATCCGAGTGACGCACAGAGAGCACCTAGCTGTCTTCTGTTAGCCTTCCAACACCACTGAGCCTACAGAGCTGGTCCCAGCCTGCTCCCTCGCAGGTTTTTCCGCCATTCTTTGTTACAAAATGCCAAAAATATATATTTTTTTTTTTTTAAGAAAAGTATAATTTCCAGTGGAAACTTTGCAAGCAGAGGAGAGTTTGGGAGAGGAAAGAGTCATAGGTATTTCCCCCTTTTCTTGCAACACGTTTCAGCGATGACAAGAAGAAAAACACTTGAACTGACTTTCCATTGACCAAATATGCACAGTTTTGCTGCTTATCAGCTGCTGGAATCGTGTTCTTCATGCAAAGGCTCTTTGAACTAACTAAAGTGCCAAATTTAGATTTGAGTTTTGCAGCAAGGCCTGTGTTAGCAGGATGCAATAGCTCTGCAGCAGCCCTGCAGCCTGCCCCGTCTCTCCTCCCTTCCCCCAGCAGAGGTGGGGGTCTCCCATAAACCAGGTGCCGGACCCCATTCCTGCCTAGGAAAGGGAAGCTTCGGTGAAGCTGTAGTTCTCAGGCAGGGGGGAAATCTGAGTACGGATAAGGTGAATAATGGCATCCAGCCTGTGCATTTTCTGCAGGACACAGTACTCTCTTGCTTCTCCCCCAAAATCTTCTGTAACGAAACTGTGTCCTGGGCAGTGTTTCCTCTTCTTCTGTGGCAAACCTCAGTGCTTTTTGATGGTAGATGAAAAGGGCTCCCATATGTGCTGTAAAGCTTCATAACGTACTACAGGGGCATATGGTGGTGTTGCCCTCAGTTTCAGATATTTTGGGCCCAACACCTACTTGCTGGGAAGCTGTTGAGTCCTGCTCGACACCTGTAGTGACTGCTGCCAGGAGGGGATCTCCAGCCCACGTGGATCTCCTGCTCAGGGCTTGCCCATGTGTGTGGTGGCACACAGCTTCTTGGTGCAGCACCTTGCAGCCCGGCACGTCTGTATTTCTGTGTCTGCTCTGAGCTCCACTGCCCACTTTCACACCCTGGGTTCTTACCAAGTTTCTGGGCTCTCCAGTTCAAGAAATACAGGGAACTGCTGCAGAGGGCACAGCAGAGGGCTACCAAGATGATTAGGGGCCTGGAGCATCTCTCTTATGAGGAAAGGCTGAGGGACTTGGGTCTTTTTGGTCTGGAGAAGAGAAGGCTGAGGGGGGATCTGATCAACACCTATAAATACTTAAAGGGAGGGTGTCAGGAGGATGGGGCCAGTCTTGTTTCAGTGGTGCCCAGGGACAGGACAAGAGGGAACAGGCACAAACTTGAACACAAGAAGTTCCATGTAAACATGAGGAGGAACTTCTTCACTTTGAGGGTGGCAGAGCCCTGGAACAGGCTGCCCAGAGAGGTGGTGGAGTCTCTGTCTCTGGAGACATTAAAAATCTGCCTGGACACGTTCCTGTACAACCTGCTGTGGGTGGACCTGCTTTGTCAGGGGGGTTGGACGAGATGATCTCCAGAGGTCCCTTCCAACCCCATATCATTCTGTGATTCTGTGTTTCTCTCACTGTGTTTGAGGTCCTGTGTGGTGGCAGAGACCATGAGACATGAGTCAGCAGCAGCGATGAACGATTTGGCTCTCATGCCTCTTTAATGAGGAGATGGTATCTGAGCCTATCACTGCTTACTGTTTTGCTTTTGAACATTCACTTAATTATTCAGCATTTCTTTCAGGAGGCTCACACTCCATAGGCTGTAATAACCATGTGGAATCTATACTAGCACTGCTAGCAACAGGCAGACCAGCCTACACGTCAGCTCTTCAAATCTGTTGTGCTGCCTAGGGAAAGAAAATACGTAAAGTAAGCATTTTGGTGGCTCCTTCTTTATATATGAAGTGTGAAAAGACAGTGTGAAAATTGGCCATCAATGCAGCTATTCAGAGTCCATTAATGACAACCTCAACCTTGGTGTTTTGGGGGTAATCATTAAAGCCTGGCTTGATCGTTGCTCAGGAAAAATGACATGGTCTCCAGGCAAGCACTCAGGCAAGGCAGATTTACTGTGTGAGCAGCAATCACTCTGCCTCATCTTCAACAGACTTTTCTCACTAATATTTGCCTGTTTAAAAACCTCAGGCTAGAACAAAAATGTCAGGCACTCCCTTTGGTGCTCAGTTGAGCATTTAAGAAGGTATGAGATTTCTCTAGCACAGCTGATCCTTTCTTTCCATTGGTCTGTCAAATGAGAGATGTAATTTTCTTTCCATACCAAGGGACTTATGCTGGATTTTATTGCTTTCATTCCAGGTATTTTCTAGCTATAAGTTTTTAGTGGATGGGGATTTTTGTTATCCATCCAGGAGTTAGTCCAGGGCTGGGTTAGGTACTTCTGCACTGTCACATTTTTGCTTTGAATTGTCTACTTCCTCTTTGGGAACACCATGCTCTAGAAAAGCTGCAAGTATTTAGCCAGTCTTGGCTCCTCCTAAAGCAAGTACTTAAACATAGGCTTAATATTACGATGATTTATTTCAGTGTTATTAATTGTTCACAGTATGGGGAACAGAACATCTCTCATGCAAGGGGAGACTGAGAGAGCTGGGATTGTTCAGCCTCGAGAAGTGACAGCTCAGGGGGACTTTAGCAATGTTTATAAATATCTGGTGGGAGGTGCAGAGAAGACAGAGCCTGGCTCTTCTCAGTGTTGTCAAGTGACAGAAAAGGCAACAGGCAGAAACTGAAACACAGGCAATTTTGTCTGAACAAAAGAGAACACTTTTCTACTGCAGGGGTGGTTGAACACTGGAGCAAGTTGCTGAGAGAGGTTTTGGAGATATTCTTTCGAGATATTTGAAGCCTGACTGGACACAGGCCCAGGCAACCTGCTGTAGCTGACCTTGCTTTGAGCAGGAGGGTTAGACTGGACAGTCCATGGAGGTCTCTTCCCACCTCAACTGTTCTGTGCTTTTGTGGTTGCTGCAGCTTGTCATCAGGCCAACATGAGAAGAACCCAAGCTCCCTTGGATTCCCTTGCTCGGTTTTCTTTTGTCAGGAGCCACCCTGTGTTCCTAGGGGACTCTTTTTGTTCTGATTGCAACCAAAGATGTATTAAGCTGCCTAGAGCCCAGCAGTAGCAGCTCCTCCTTCTTCGCTGTTTGTTTGAAGCCTCTCCTCAGAATCAGGTGATGATTTTCCATGACAAGTCAGCAACGTCAATAAAGTTAATGCGGTCTTGTGAACCACAGCTGTGGACTGCTGCAAAGTCCTGAACCAAAGTTTTCCACTGAAGGAGTGATCAGTAGAAACAGAGAAGCCTCCCTCTCCTGAGACACAAACCAGTGGAGATACTCACAGACTTCTTGGTCTAGCTCCGAAACAAGCACCTAGCACCCTTGAAACCCTCATGTTAAAGAGAGTAAATTCTGACTTCTGGCTGTAGTGTAGGAGCCAGGAACAGACACACGTGCAATATTGCTTTATTCAGAAGCCACTAACACGCCACCAATAACAAAAAGTTTATAAATCTTGCAACAGCAGAGGGTTTAACAAAAGGCTACAAATATTGCTTGAACCTGGACAATGAAATAATCATCACTTGAAATGACGCCAGGCTGTCCCAGGTAACTTCCTGCAAACTGTGACAGCCCACGGATCCCAGCCACAGAACTTGTCCTCTTTACAGGACACCACAGATCTCAACACATCTGCTGTAGCACTGCCATTTTACTACACCCATTCCCATGGCTTTGTGTTCTCCCTCTTGATTTCCTTACCTATTCCTCAGAGCCAGAGAGTAATTAACTGAAATCAACTACAAGCGTTCTCCATTAGAATTTGTTTTCCAGTAAGTTTGAGCACAGCCCACCAGCTAAGATGGACCTGAAGAACATACTACCAAAAAAAAAACCAGAAGTAATTACCACTCTAGACAAACATTTCTGCATTTTTACTCTTACAGTTTGAAGTGTGATGCTTTGTTGGCCAGGTGTTTAACCTTTTCATCTGCACTTATCCTCTTGCAGAGCTAGACAAAAGCTGGACACAGTACTCGTAAGACCCCACCTGGAGTACTGTGTCCAGCTTTGGAGTCCTCAACACAGGAAGGACATGGAGCCATTGGAACGGTCCCAGTGAAGGGCCACGAAAATGATCAGAGGGCTGGAGCACCTCTCCTATGAGGACAGGCTGAGCCACTTGGGATTGTTCAGCCTGGAGAAGAGAAGGCTCCAGGGAAACATAATGGCCTTCCAGTACCTAAAGGGGGCTATAGGAGAGATGGTGAGGGATTCTTTATCAGGGAGTGTAGCGATAGGACGAGGGGTAATGGTTTTAAATTGAAAGAGGGGAGATTTAGATTGGATACTAAAAAGAAATTCTTTCCTGTGAAGGTGGCAAGACACTGGAACAGGTTGCCTGGAGAAGCTGTGGATCTCCATCCCTGGAAGTGTTCAAGGCCAGGCTGGATGGGGATTTGAGCAACCTGGTCTGGTGGGAGGTGTCCCTGCCCATGGCAGGGGGGCTGGAAGTCGATGATCTTTAAGGTCCCTTCCAATTCTATAACCATTTTTTGATTCTATATGGGACAAAACGGCAAATCTTTGGGCAATATACTAATTTCTCTTTGTAGAGCTTTTGTTCTACGTTTCTTGGCTTTACATATGGAAACAAGGCTTAAGGGTAGATTTGCCTTCATAACAAATAAGTAATATATTGGGCAGAAAAGAAGATTTTGGTGAGATTTGCATCTTGGTTTTCTAATCTCCCTGGCATGATGCCATTTTTGTCAGTGGCTTTTCTGACTCACACAGGAAAGGAGACCGTTGTCCTCCTTTAGTTAGGTGTTCTGGAGAGGTTTTGTAAACTCCTCGCTGTCAGCCTGTCTGCAGTGTTTGTCAGCAACTCTGCTGCAGAAACACTTCTGTTTTGGAAAGACACAAAACGCATACACACTTTCAGGGCAAGGTCTTGGAGGGGTCAAACTGATGAGCTAAAAATAAGCAAAGGAACTATGTGCCCTCATTTCCCCTTCAAAATTAGCACCTTATAGGACCATGCCTTTGGGAAAATAACCAGACTGGAGGGATAACCAAAGGCATATCTTTACTTTCAGTCTAAAACTCCGTATTGCTCAGAGAGAGTGTAACGTTCATTCATTGCCTTTACAGCTATAGAAGTCTTGGGGTTACCATTTCACTGGTAGCAAAGCTGAGACAACTTCCCACCGTGCTTCCCTGGGAAGCCAGTGGGGGCTGAGGCAGAGCACTGATGGTGGATGGGGACAGGGACACAGCTGCTCCCACTCACCTGCTCTCGTGCCATTCTCCAGATAACCCCCTGGGTTGCTTCTTCCTTCCAGTTTGTCCCATCCAGTCATTTTTAAGATTTCCATCTCTTCTAAATCTGGTTGCTTTTGCTTTGTTTTCCTCATCACCAGGTTCAGAATGGCTGCTCCATCCCTGGACACCCAGAGCAAGTGCTAGGGCTATCTCTCTTCTTGAACAAAGTCCAGTTTCTGTGACATTAGCTGCGGCGAGCAGAAGAGATCAGCTGCCCTCACTTGCTTCACAAGGGAGTAAAAGTATTAGGGCTGACAGTGAGAACGATTTTGGTTGGGTTTAGATGAAATCTAATCTATGAACTGCAAACCTAGTTTATAGATGTCCAAACTAAACATGGAGCAGAGATAATCAACTTTGTTCTCGTTGCTTCAAAAGCCTAATATGTAGGTTCTTTGGGTGGTGGGTGGTTGTTGTTTTTTTCCTTTTTTTAACCTTTAGGTAGAGTCGGGACAGTCACACATTTTATACGGCAGAAACTAAATATGGAGACATCAGTATTTTGTGGATTCATTTATCAAGTATCAATTAACAGGCTCCTGTCGTTCATTCAGAAGTTAAGAGCTTTATTGCCAAGTTGCAACACATTCACAACTACCTTTCACTCACTGGCAAACAAGCGAAAGCATCTATTTAAAAGTGTGTCTTGTCCTGTGGAATTTAGGAAGAACTCCTGGAAAGACTGAACAAGGCACGCTGTGGGATTTTTCACCTACTCCAAGTTAGGCAAGTACTAATGTGAGCTACAGCTTCAACATGTATCCTAATAAGTGTGATGCACACATTTATAAGATCCTGAGTCTTATCCAATACAAGCTCTAAACGGCTTATAGGAAAATCCTATGGACACACATAGCCCATATCCTCTCTATATTCTTAAAGGCAATCAATCTTCAGAATATGCTTCAAGGGGATTATTATCGTGAATTTCAGTGTTCTTTGCTGATCTGAACACCCTGCTTTAACCTAAAAAGACTTCAGACTATTTGCTATATTCTGGAGCTTATACTCGCTGTCTTTTAAAATATTTTTGAAAAACTAGAGCAACATACTGTAGTGCAACCTCCCCTACATTGTCTTTCTTTACTTCCCCATTAACTAATGGAATTAAATGTTCCTTATTTCTGGTAGAATTCCTTTTTACTACCTTGCTAGTTATAACTTATTTTGAAGCTTCAGCCCTTCTGACTTTATGCACTCATGCTATTATTTTTTACTTCCTTTGAGCCAGAAAGCTTTATTCTACTTTTTATATGACTGCCCATCCATTTCCAAATCTCAAATGGCTACTAGGGCATTCTTCCCTCATGGGACAATAACAGAAGATCGGCAAGAGGGATTGTAAACATGCTCAAGTGACTTGCAGCTGGGGTGCTGAAAAACACATATATACTCATCGTTGTTTGGCCTTGTGTGTTGGACAAGTAGAACATCTGTGTTTAGATAACTCAGGCCTGTGATAGACTTTGAGGCACTCTATTGAACATGCTTGAGATTCCTGCCTTGCTGCGGGAAAGACCAAGGCACAGTGGTAAAATATGCCTGCGTGAATTTCCGATATACAGGCACAACCAGCACGGTCAGTGATCCTCTAGCATGGACCAAGCTCAGTGGTGCCTGTGGTCTCGCTTGCGTGCTTCTGCCCGGGTGCTGCTTCAGAGATCCCCTGCCTGGCGAAGTAACAAAAATAAACTTACTCTTTCCATTCCATCCGTGGTTTTGTGGTTATTCCTGCATCCTGCTTGCCTGCTGCTTTTTGTCCACCTTTCAGTTTTTAATACATTTTTTCAGTCACGGTCAATGCTTTGCCCAATTTTATCCAACAGATGAGTAGTTCTCCATTCTTTCCTGTTTCCAGTTCCCCTGGCACAACTGTAAATTTCTGAATATTAAAATAAATACCTTTTTTTTTTTCAGGGTTGTAACTTTATTCACCTTCTTGTGGAAAGAGTTCCCCCATTAGATTAGGTTCTCTAGAGGATACCCTGTCCTGGTCTTTGTCCGCTGAAGGCTGCTCTTTGAACGCCACTATCATTATTTTGCTTCCCTCTTCCTTCCTGACCTTAGAATAACAGACACCATCACTTTGCGATTATTTTTACCCAGATCACTCAAAAAAAAAAAAAAATTATTTCAACATAGAAAGCATAATTTTATTTGAAATTTGAGCTGCAAGAATTTTTAACTCAGTGCTGCACTATGTATGTTTTCTTATTAGAAAACTGCTCTGGTTGAAAGTCCTACAACTGCAGCAGCTTGAAAGCTACTTAACAGAATGTCACAAATAGCATTTTTGTTCTTCTTACATACCTTGTGCTAACAAACCTCCCCATGTGTGGCAAACTTATTAGTCTGAAAGAGGAAGTGGTGAGTCTGTACCAAACTAATCTTTCAGTAACTATGGCAGTCTTTTTTTTTTTTGCTATTGGCAGCCTCCATTTTGAAGGGAGTGAGTTTTTGATTTCATTTCAGTGTATCAGTAGGCTGGCTTAGAGTTTTGCCATCATCCGCCTCCAATTCATTTATCTCTTCCTGTAATTCATCCTCCAGCTCATACTCTGAGACCGATTCAGTATTATCATTCCAGTAATCACCTTCATATCTGTCCAGTAAGTATTTCTGTGGCGTAATGTCATCATCAGGAGGATTCCTTGGTTTTTTCTTTTTCATTTTCTTTTTAATCTTAGAAAGCTGCTGCTCCTGCTCTTCCGTCCAGGCAGTGCTTTCTAGATCTCTTGAAACTTTCAGTCTTTTGTAGTCCATTATCTGCTTATTCAACAGTTCATGATCAATACCAAAAAGGTTAGATCGCATGGGTGAGTCTGAAGACTGAGTTGTTGAAGAGAAGAGTTTACTGTGGAAAGGAAAAGAAATGTTGTAGGTTTTTTCCCCTGTGTGTATTTTAAGGGGCAATGCTAATTGTGACAACTTGAGCATCACAGAAATAAACTGGGGTTTTCAGTTTGACTTCATTAATGCACTGTGTTCAGCGTTGTGCTCCCTATGTTAAGAAGGAAGAGATACCACCGTACCACGTGTCCGAGGACAGGCTGTGTATAAGCCTGTCAGCATCTCAACAGATTTATTGGGAGGAAGCCAATAAAGCAACTACATTCCAGATAAAACTGCTTGTTTCTGGGAAAAGGTGTGCGTAGGTAACAGAATGAGCACTGGAGCTGGGAGCCCCAAGGAAGTTAGACTTCTCCCAGTTCTTCTAAGAAGTGAGAAGCAGCAGCCTGTGCCCAAAACATGTCAGACAAACATATGAATGACAGTATATGGCACATTAAGCTGGACTTAAGCATTTCCACAAGACACAAACAGAGGAAGATGTTAGGTTAGTCCATCACAACAATGATTTCCCCCAAGGAGTTGTTTCTTATTTGCACCTGATGAACCATCCTGTGAGATGTTAAGGCACAAAAGGCATTTCCACCAACAGACTGTAGCACACAAGTGCAAGGCTCTTGGCTTTGAGAGCATCCGGTCCACAGAATGATCATTCCAATAGATTGTTTGGCCCTATCCCTCAATACCAAAAAATCCCTCACAGAAGAATGCTAAATTAACTTACTTTTTGTTAACTTTGGGAGATTTGTCAGTAAACTTGTAACTCCTGTATAACAAACCAAACTGATACCAGAAAAAAAGTGGCCAAGTAAACGTAGAGCTTTTATCCCCATGAGAAAATTAACACCAAGAAACAAGTATTACTGCTACAAAGCATTTTTAAAAATTTAATTACCACAAACACATTGAGTCCTGAATTCTTAGAAATTCTAAAAAAATTTCTCTCGTAAAAGTAAAGATACTAATACCAGAACAAGTAGTGGTTCTGCAAGTAGCAAGCCTGATGACTCTGTCACTCAGAGTACAGGCATCAAACGCAGCTGATTTATAAGACTGTGTTCTGATACCACCTTATGGGTTAGTTGCCTCTGAAAGCGTATACGTTGTGCTGTTACAAGTGACAATTCAGTCATTCTCCACTGCTCATCAGAGGCCCAATTATATATCAAAAATGGGCTTTCCCTTTCCCTATTTGCAAACCTGTGGTCTGCAGCAAGGTACCTGTGTACAAGAACCAGTGACAAAGCAGCCTATGAAAATGTGTCTGCATTAAAATATGAAAGCAAAATAGAGCATATATAATAAGAAATAGTTTCCCTTGATTTTAATAAATGGGTGTAACTTTGGTAAAGAAAGCTTAAGCCACAAAATAAAATGCCGTCCTCTGCATTTAATTTCTAGGATGACTACACATTAGTTTTTGTCCTAAGCTATGCTGTAGCCTCTTGGGCTAATAAAAGGGCCCAACTGATCTCCTTAAAAGCTGAGATGCCTTTTCAGTAAGGTCTTCCAAAAAGTCTCTCTTCTACTTTCTGTTTCCTCGTAACACCATTTGCTCAACTCTGAGATAACAACAAAGTACACATCTAATGAAAACATACTTTCTGTCACATCAAATAATACCCAATTCAAGCTGGCCAAGAGAGGTGAAAACGGACACTTGTAAAATTCTTATTCAAAAAACCCACCTAAAATCATTTTGAGATGTTTCTTCTTCTTCTGGAGGTCCAAAATCAGCACTTGACAATAATTCCTCGATCTGTAAACACGTGAAGACAACAGATATTAAAGGTCCTGTATTAAATTCACTTTGCTCACACCTACACAAGAAAGAGACAAGTATTTAACAGCAAATATTTTATTTTCTACATGTTTGGAATATTTAGCAAAACCATTTCAAAATAGCCCTTCCTCCATTAATATGGAACTGATTATACTTCTTGCCTGGGAAGTTTGTGTCAAATAGCATAAGTGATCCAGGGATTCCTACAAAGCTTTTTTGCCACATGTACATTCTGAACAGTTGGCTAGGGATTGTGTGACATATATAATTTTTGTTTTATTTGGTCTTACTTCAGTCTTGTAAATCCTTTTTCATAACACCCTTACACTAAGATTTTTTTTCACGTCTTCCCCCTTTCTGCAAGCTTGTATTTCCATTACGTGTAAATATTGAGTTCCCAACTCCCTTTTAACGTGGCACCTAACCAGTAAAACCTGCAAATCTAGTATATTCAGTGCTTTGAAACTGTACCTAATTGTGAAAATTTTATCTCATTTGGAATTTTTATTCCTACTTTCCTTTACATTACTTCTCTTCTAATTCAGCATATTATTCTAAGGAGTTGAATTGGATGGTCCTTCCCTGTCTGTCAACACTCAAAAATCAGGTTCAGCCATGTTACTTCAAGCCCTGTTATTCGAATTTGTGGATTACATGAATCTGATGGTCCACAAAGTGTGATAAGATGATCCACCTAAGTGGTTCCCAGAGCATTCACTGACAGAAGTTATAAAAGGAGGATTTTTACTTGTCTTACGTGGTTAACTCTTGGTGCCTGTGCACTGAACTTGAAGGTAAGGTAGTTCAGGGGTTTTCTTCTTCAAAAAGAGTAAGTGGTCATTTAACAAAGTTTGAGAAACAGTGATTAGTGGAAGAGGTTCTGCAATAATCAACCTGGAAGGCAGGACCTGCAGGAGTAGATATCTGTAGCTCCATCTAGGTATGGTAATAATAGAGTAATAATAGTAATGACACAGTGCTTCCATAGTCGCTCATTACTTGTTGCGTAAATTTTTTGTGTTGATTAGGGGGGAGCATAATACCGAATATAAACAGCTTTCAGGCATGTTTAGTTCATTTCTGTTCTTGTGCTTTCTGTTGATGCTAATGCAGGTGAAAAATATTTGCCCTGTGGATCAGTATATTGGCATGAAACTCTGAATTTTTCTGACCACAGAAAGTTCAAGCAGTTCACTGCATTTCTAGACAGTCTGAAGTTCTTGTTATCCCTCCCAGCTCTGCTAATACATACCATATGAGCCCATAAGTCACTAACAGTAATTGGTTGTAACAGTAACACATCTAAGAATAAGGCACTTCAGGGCACAGAAATATGAACATGCTGTTTTCAACTAATGTTCTTTCCATTTACATCAACAGCTCGAGGAGATCTTTTCAACGAAATTCCACTCACTGGTGTCATCTTTCTCTTCTAGAAAGTTCACTATTTAAGACATCTCACTTCACAGTCTTAATGACAGCAAATTCCCACAAAACATCATTATTCTAGCAGTATTTCAACTAATTAAAACTATCAACACCTTAACAGACAGGTAATTTTACACATGAAAAAAGGAGTCATGTGAGTGAGCTTACACCTTCCATGCAAAGATCTGCACTTCCCTAGAAACATTTAAACAACTGATGGAAAAAGGTTGGGGTGAAAAAATAAAAATAAAAATCAGTGATTAGATTCAATGGAATTTTTAAACCACGTAACATTTAAAATGTGGAATACAGCTCCTCAGACCTCATTTCAATAATCATGTATACCAGGCAAGAGACAACTGCCTACTCTGTATTATTCCTTAAAATTTTAATTTCATTCTTTAGGATTTCTTTATTGGCCTAATGATCTAGCCTACAAACTTCTATGAAAACTTCACTTCAGAAATTTTAATAGTAGCATCCAAAAAAGTTCATGAGGCAATAGCTACAAGGAGTTCTTTACACTGTATGTAAATATCAGTCGTACTCAAGATTCTTTGCTAAAACACTTTGGTACATGAAAAGGAAAGGGTATAGACAAATTCTGGTATTTAATGTAGATTGGTAGAGCAATCCAATGATCAGCTGTCTCTGTATTCCTAAGCATTATGGTATGCTAAGTCACCATGTTTGCATATCATTGTATTTGTACATTGAGACACAGATTACAATTACCTCTTTTACAGCTGCAGCTTCTTTGTCTTTTACAAATACTATTGGAGGTACATTTCCTAGAATCTGCTGACTCATCAGAAGATACCTGGCAAAAATACAGCATTTACCAGTGTGAGTAACAGTACAGTACCTCCAGGACAGATAAAATATGTTAAATTAATTCCAGCAGTACTGCAAGTTTCAGGATATGGTTTGCAAAACTGACAGTCTGATGGGTGTCCATTCAGGTTAGTGGTAAGCAATACATCACCAAAGAATCCCAACTCTGACAGTGTAAAATCATACAAAAAATACTAGCTGCAAATCCCACTAAGTATTGACGATATGAGATTTGTCTCCTATATGCACAAGCTGGTGCAGGTCTTTCCCTACTTCATTCAGCTTCCTTATTCCCACTGTAGGGGTGAGAGCAGCTGAGGATAGAGCCCTCACAGCAGGGCAAGACAACCTACATGCTAGCTGCAGCAAGGACTGACATGGCTCCCCTTGTCTTCTTTGCAGCCAGCAACATTCCTCCTCAAAGAGTGGAAGCTGTCGGAAGTAGGAGAGAGCATTGTGCTGGAGCAGGAATTACACAGCCTTGGGAAACAGTGGGAAAGGAAATGGCCCTACAAGCGTGCTTCAATGCCACCTTTCCCATGGGGTGAAGTCCTGATCCTACAACAGACCAGCTGGATAGCAGAGGGTAAGTCACGGAAAGAGGGAGAGAGAAAAATCTCTGCGATATCCTGAAAACTCATTGGACCCTCTGCCAAAAAGAAGGGTAAAAGAATCAAATACACGGTAGCATCCCAACATTTATTTTTTAGTATCAGTATTGTGAAGAATTTCTGTAATATCAGTCATCCCTTCTGGTGGTCCAAATTGTCCCTAGTGATCAGAGTTGCCCAGTGAATCTGTCAGGAGATAGTTTTAATTGCCAGTCCTCTTGTGCAGCATCCGATTCTGGCCTACTGTCGTGCACAGCACGTCCAGCCCACCATCACTAGTACAACAAAGTGAAACTGCATCCAGATTCCCCTTTCTTCCTGCTCAGCCCAGTCCTATCCTAGGAAAGCACAGAGGCCAATGAGCCAGCTGTGCTTCAGCAGGACAACACACAGCTGGGCTGACACAGCCATCCTTCCCTGTGAGGTTCACCACAGGAGATGCCCTGACTCCAAATATCTAAAAAGCTAAATCCGATACAGATTGTTAGAAATAACTTAAGAAATAGTACAAGTTCGTGGCTATGAATTTATGAAGTGGTCTAACTCTTTATCCCACAGCAGTACCGTATACGAGGAGCACTCTTCCGCAGTACACTTTCAACATAACTTTCTTTCTCCATAGTAGCAGTGGAATTCCAGTACACACGACATGCTGAAAAGTTTGATGCCAGGGACACCTGCAAAAAGACAAATGTTTCTTTAAAATTATATCTATATACATACACACACTTCATATACAACAAAGTCTCTAATTCATGAGTAAGCATACAGTGACCCAAACTGGATATGTAAAATCTTAGGAGAATCTCTTCTCCCATCTCTGCTCTTAAGAACCATAAATTACATGGTTTCTTTATAGAGGTAGAGTTTAACGCCAAATAAGATTTACATTCAGTACCTGAAAGGACTGTTTTAATTTAGGCAAGCGACTGCCTAATCTCCCTTTCAACTGAAATTAAATGGAGAAGTCTGTCAAACACAGACAGCACTATGCTTAGCCAACGTAATGGTGCTACCATCACAAATAGTCCAGAATGACAATTTATGGCATGCTGTTTTGGAATACAGCTGAAAGTATAAGTTTCTGCTAAAGAAGGACCTGTGACACAGCCTGGTTTGTTGTCACCCAGAGTTTGGTTTTGAGATTGACAGAAGAGAGGACACCCTCCATGGCACTGTAATGTAAAGAGTCTCTCCAGTTCCAAAGCCTGCAAGGAACCTCCAGTGTCTGACCCTCCAGCTCACTAACAGGTAATATTCACAGCTGTCATGCACGCAATTGAAATTGTACAGTGTGCAGGGACCAAAACACACATGAGACAGACTGACACTCTTCCTGAAGAATAAACCTCTGAAACACAAACTGGATTCTGAAAGATTTCTGTAACTTGTCATTCATGGCATCCAGCAGCGTCTTACAAGTTCTCACTGTGAGAGTGAGACACTCAGCAAACTTCTAATAACCTATCGGGCTCAGCGAAAGGAAGGAGCCGAGGAAGAGGGAGGAGAAAGCATAAAACTACCCATTGGAAGGCACAGTTCAGAGGTCATCTAGTGCAGAAACCAATTCTTCAAACAAACAGGTGTCTACATACGTCAGCAGAAAAAGACAACTCCATCAGAGTATTCCCACGAGCGAAAACTGCATCACAGTCTGCTGTTGACAGCGCTACTCTTTCCTAGGGCAGAACGGACTGACCCCAAAAACCAAAGTAGATACTGATTTTTTTCCACCACCAAATAACTCCTCCTTCAGGAAACCCACCACTTGTTAAAAAAAACCAGTATGATCATTCACCAACTGCTTCTACTGCAGGATCAGCCCTCCCCAGTTCCCACACTGAGTCTAATGTAAGCACATAAACAACCCTCTCTAACACAAGCCATTTCTTCATCATCGCATGAGCAATGTTACCGAGTGGATAAAAGTTTGATGTACCAGGCCTGAAGCATGATTCTTATCTGTATTACTATTATATGATTTTAACTCTTGATACCAAAAAAAACCCAAATTCTGATGGACTGCAAAAAGCCTACTAGATTTCTTTTGATAACGGAAGTAATGATATCAGACCAGAATCAGCTCAAGAGTAAATCAGGACTGAGTCTCAGCCATGTCCCAGTGCAGACCGAGCACTAGGCACCACATAGTTATAAGAAAATCTGTACTATATTTGGAAGAAGGCTGTTTCTTTCCCTCTCTCATGTTTTGTTTCATTTACAGCAATGCCTCCTGATAGTGCTGTGGCTTGCCTGCATCAGCCAGTATTTTTATGTGCAGACATGCCACCCAAGTTAGACAAGCGATCCTCAAAGCCCAAGAGAGAGAGAGAAGGTCTATATGAAGGGTACTGCACATATAGAACCAAAATATTCAGCTTGACCATGTCATTTCAATCACTTGCCTAAAGACAGAATGAATTCTGGTATCATTTAATCCTAACAAAACAGCAAACGTAGAAGAAAAAACTACATATAACAAACAAGAATATGGAGACTGACTTAGTTCCTGAATCGGAGCTTCAACATCCCTTTCAAACCCACGAATTATGAGAACACTAGCTACAACTAGGTACAAATTCCAGTTCTTTCTGGAACCTTGCTTGCCAATGCCATTTTCTTGAACTATTGAAAGGCTTGCCTTTTTTTCAACTAAGCTCATGTCCCACTTAGGTCTTCTGCCTGTGTAAGGATGCTGTTGAGGGACACAAGGAGGTATTAACTCTCCCACAGCTCCAGGAAGAAAAGACTCCTGGAAAGATACACTTACGTTGGTAAGACCAGGCTCCTCCTTCTGAAGTAACAAAAAAGAAAGTCATACCAGGAGAATCACCATTGAGTTGGCCTAAGTTGCATTTGCATTATAGTGGCAAAGGTCTACTAAGCCAGGGACAGCAGCGGCAAAGTTCTCCTAGCGTACCAGGTGAATCCAGAGCCTCATCTTGCTCTGCTGTGCCCCATCAGGAGCAATGCAGTAAAATTCCTCCTGCACTCATCACAACACCCAGGGAAGGTCCTTTAGCGTGCTGCACTGACCTCAAGGCGCAGTCAGAGCGGCTCAACACATTGCTGTAGCTTGGGCACTTGCCTTGCAGATTTCCAGCTTGAGATCATAAAGTTCTTGATTAACTTCACAGGTGGTCACCATCTCTGCCACAGCTTTGTGAATAAGACCGTTCAAGACTCTGCAGCGTATGTTATCTTCTTTCCTAGTTTTTGCCTGCTCAACTTTCATGACAGAGTCCAACTTGGTTGGTTTATACATCTTTAAAAAAAAATAAAAAACCCAAACAACACATTAATCAGTAGCGCTTAGTGACATGGTTTAGTGATGGTTTTTTGTCAGAGTTAGGCTGATGGTTGGACTAGATGATCTGAAAGGTCCCTTCTAACCTAGACGATTCTATGATTCTATGATTAGGCAATTACATAAAGTTTTGTGCACTCTACTAAGTACGCTCTTAGAATGCCATTATTGCAGCTGCAATGGATTTATATAGGTCTTATGTATCAGGTGTTTCAATAAAGAATATTTATGTTCACAAAACCTTTAACCCTCACGTATTACAGCCAAGATTCCCGAGTTCATAATTTTGTAGCGAGTTATACAGCTCAATAAATCCGTTTCCTAAAATACAGCATGCATTAACTGCACAGCATCGCTCGCTTGAAAAACAAACTTCAAAAGCTTGTTTTCCATAAAAGTAAAACTAGGCTGGTATACAGAAGCCTCAATCTGGATCAGTTCTCTGCTATGGGCTCAAGAGCGTGCAGGAGAGCCTTGGTGCTGGCGCGGATGAAAGATCAGGGAAGAAGAAACAGCCATAGGGAGCCAAACGGCTTCTCTTGACAGCAATCCCGGCATGGCACCGTGAAACTGGACCCTAGTGTTCATTCACAAAAAGTTCTGCTATTTCTCCACCGGAAAACGCGTTTCCCAAAGTTAGACATAAAGGCAGAAGCACAAGCTTGTGCCTCCTGGCACAGATAAACCCAGCGCCTTACCATTTTAGACCCCAAGGTCGGGCTGTCATACCAAAACTTCTTCCTTTTGGAGAAAGGAAAGGAAAGGAGCTGTTACCTCTCAGCAGCTGAGAGAAACAAAGGGGTTCCCTCTGTAAGGAAAACCCCGCCCGCCCGCAGGCCCAGCCACAACGCCCGGGTTTTCCGTGTCCGAAATGCTTTTACCCCAGCGATGCGGGGAGCGGCGCTTCCCGCCCACGGCGGGGGCTGCACCGGGAGGAGAGAGCGGGGCACGCAAGCACCGCTACCGGAGCCCCACGGCCACCGGAGGTGGGACCCCTCTCACACAACCGCGCCCGGCGCCCGCAGACCACCCCCCGGCTACCGCCCGCCTGGGGCACGCTGGCCAGGCCTCAGCCGGCCCGCACCAGGGCAGGCCCGGCAGCCCGGCCGGTCCCGGCCGCCTCAGCCCGGAGCGAGGCCCGGCCCCGGCCCCGGCCCCGGCCCCGGCCCGGCCAGCCCCCCCCCCCCGCAAACCTACCTTTTTTTACGCATCATTTTCTTCAGCAGGTTCCTGGAGTCGCTCAGGGCGGCGGAGCTGCGCAGCGCCCGGCACCACCGCGGCACTGCCGCCGCCCGGGCGCCCCACATGCTGCCCCAACGACCCGGCACGGCCCTGGAGGCTCGGAGCTCCCCGCGGCGCGGCGGTTACGGCGGCGCCGGCTCCCCCTGGCGGCGCGGCGGCCCGGGCCTGCGGCGCCCCGGCGGAGGCGGCGGTAAGGGCCACGGCGGCCCCGGGAGGGAGGGAGGGAGGGCTGCCCTCGGGCACAAGCGTGAGGCGAGACCGGGGAAGTCTCTGGGCCCGAGCTGGTTGAAGTGCATCAAGGGATCACAGAACCATAGAATGGTTTGGGTTGGAAGGGACCTTAAAGATCATCCAGTTCCAACCCCCCTGCCACAGACAAGGGGGACACCTCCCACCAGACCAGGTTGCTCAAAGCCCCATCCAGCCTGCCCTTGAACACCTCCAGGGATGGGGCATCCACAGCTTCTCTGGGCAACCTGTTCCAGTGTCTCACCACCCTCACAGTAAAGAATTTCTTCCTGATATCTAATCTAAATCTCCCCTCTTTCAGTTTAAAACTGTTACCCCTTGTCCTATCACTCCACTCACTCTCTGGTAGAGAGTCCCTCCCCATCTCTCCTGTAGGCCCCCTTTAGGTACTGGAAGGGGCTATAAGGTCTCCTTCTTCTTCTTCTATAAAGAGCCTTCTCTTCTCCAGGCTGAACAGCCCCAGCTCTCTCCACCTGTCTTCATAGGAGAGGTGCTCCAGCCCTCTGGTCATCTTCATGGCCCTCCATTGGACTTGCTCCAACAGGTCCTTCTTATGTTGGGGGCTCCAGAGCTGGATGCAATACTCCAGGTGGGGTCCCACCAGAGCAGAGCAGACAGGCAGAATCACCTCCCTCGCCCTGCTGGCCACGCTTCTTTGATGCAGCCCAGGATACGGTTGGCTTTCTGGGCTGTGAGTGCACATTGCTGGCTTATGTTGAGCTTCTAGTCCATCAACACCACCAAGCTGGTGGACTACGCTTACACAGAGACAGGCAAGCCCCGTGCAAAGATACCTATGCACAGGCACTTCTGTCTGCACCAGTGAGTTCTCTTGGAAGCGAAAGTAAACATGGTTCCACAAAAGCACTACCCCTTTTCCTGCAGCATCAGAGGAGTTGGACTAGATGCAGGGGAGTTGGACTAGATGATCTCTAGAGGTCCCTTCCAACTCTGACAAATCTGTGATTCCGTGATCAGGAACAGCCGGTCCAATGCACCGACTGTGGCCTCAAATATGATTCAGTGCTGGGTTGATGGGCAATTTTAAGAGGAGGCGAGCAAAATCAAATACACCGACACAAGATGCAAGTTCATGACAAAATACTGCAGTTTTCCACACAGAATCGCTTCTGGTCATTTAAATAAATTAAACCCATGTATTATACTTACACATTTTATCCGTATAGCACACATGGGTTAATTACTTGAAGAGCGATCAAATTACTGTTTCCTCACTCCAGGATAAACACTAAAGGCATTCACATTAAATGCGGGCCGTTTTACAGTGATACTTCATTAGGGATAGGAAGACCTGTAAGACCCGCTTGTATGCTTTCCACCATGTTTTCCATCATAAGGCGGCGTGTCTTTTTGGTGGCACTTCCAATGTGAGGAGTTATTATAACATCCTTCAGCTTTAACAAAGGGTGATCCCTGGGAAAGGAAAAGAAATACTGAGCTAGTCACTCACAGACAATCTGTTATTTCGTCACCTGAAGGCAGCCAGAGAAATACTTAAAATAATAATTAAAAACTAATTGCATGATCCAAGCATACTCAGAGGAGTTGAAACTCCTGCCTAGCTTGTGGTTTATTTACGCAACAAGTCCTCCAAATGAGTCACTGTGAATTTCGTTTGGCTAGGACAGAAGGGTTGGGGACATCATTTCAGTAGGACTAGTGCACATACATCATGTACTCCTACTAACAAAATCATGTAACTTCTCACATGCTCACAAACCTGTACTTAGTTTGAACCACACCCATGCACACTCGTTTATATTTAACTTAAATATATGTCCTACCTTGGCAAAGGTTCAGGATAGGTCACATCCAGAGCAGCTGCCTTAATAACTTTGTTCTGAAGGGCTTCCACCAAAGCATCCTGATCCACAACCAGACCTGGGTTACAGTAAGAAGGACACCCTTATTTTCATACTCCTTACTGCTCTCTCACCATCCTCTTGGGGACAGTGGTCAGGCAAATGGCAGGGCTAGCGATGGTCACAATGCAGAAGCAGCAGCAGAGAGAGAGGGTGGTGAAGCGGGGGGAGAAAGCTTGGATGGGTGCATCAGAGTTGGACAGCCAGGAATTTTGAAAGGCAGTACGTACACCATAAAACAAAGTACAGGGCCAGACTTCAGGGTGGGCTGTGCCACCTTGATGTACATTAGCAACAACACTGCCCTAAATAAATAAAAGGCTTAAGTAGGAGGTTATACAAATATACATGGACTCCTGACACTCCAAGCTCACTAACATTTTAGAGATCTACTTGCTCACAATTGCGGAAATGCTTAAATGTTTTGCTGAGGTATGACCATGGACATCTAAATAGTAGAGAATTTACTGAAAACTTTAGAGTGACAGGTTGGGTTTTCTCAGGACTTTTTATGTCAGGAAACCATAATGCAGTTTTGGTTATTCTGCACCTTACCTCTGCTGATATTAATGAGAGTAGCAGTGGGTTTCATCAGCTCCAGCTCTCTCTTCCCAATCAGTTTGTGTGTCTGTGGAGTCAGGTTCACAGACAGCAACACAAAATCAGACTGGTGGAGCAAATCATCTATCTTCTTACAGTAAATAGCTCCAACGGCACTTTCCTCTTCCTTGTTCCTGAGGGGAAGAACCCAAAATTAAACTGCAGTAGTAAGCAACAAGAAAAAGGTCAAATCACCATTAGAGAAAAGGTTTCTTAATTGTTTTCTTCACTCTATACTGCAAAGCACTTAGCTAGTTATCTGACTGAAACTCGGGGAAGAAAAATGTTAAGCTGTTTCCCGCAATACCAAATGCACTATAAACAAATGTGCAGTAATCATAGAATCATGAATCATAGAATGGTTAGAGTTGGAAGGGACCTTAAAGACCATGCAGTTCCAACCCGCCTGCCATGGGCAGGAACATCTCCCACTAGACCAGGTTGCTCAAAGCCCCATCCAGCCTGGCCTTGAACACTTCCAGGATGGGGCATCCACAAATAAACCTGTAATATACCTGTGAGGACGGAAAGTAAGAAATGAGGATCCTGTAAATGCACTGAATAAATAATAAAACAAATACATTTGTGTCACAGCTTCTGGCTGTGACGGAGACGTTCCAGGGAGCTGCAAACAGCTTTACCTCTGATTCCTGTTGTGGTACAAAATCTTCATTTCGAAGGCTTTGGCTCTCTCAGCCACTTTGTAGCCAATGGTGCCCATTCCCACGATCCCCAGGGTGGCCCCGGAAAGCTCAGCCCCCAGCCAGTCAGCAGGGAAATACTCTGTTTCGGGGGAGACTGCCATCTGATGGCCTTGGCAGAGGGAAAAGAAGGAAAAATGCCATGTAAAGGGTTGCCTGGTTCCTGGCATCTGGTTACTTTTTTTCCACTTAACTTTTTATTATAAGATAAGGCAGAAGCAGAGGAGCCGTAGCATAATGTTATTGTGTTTCTGGGCAAGAAGTGAATAATGCTGCACTGGCAAGGTGACATCTGACTTTGCTTTCTCGCTTAGGATGGAAACATATCCAGCCCCTCTTTGGCAAGGTGAGGCCAAAGCAGCAACCTCCCTCCCTTCGGTGTACGTCAGACACCTGCCCATCCTCTTTCCCTGCCTGTAGCACAGATTATTGAGCCACTGAAATGCACCTCGGCAACACAGCTTCTTACTCATGGTGGTTCATCAGCAGGGCTAATGAAACTGGCAGCGCCACGGATGTCACCTACACTGTAAACACCGAATGGTGCAACCGATGAATCAGTTGTAGTACTGTCAAGACTTTCAGTAAGGCCAAAATAGGATTCCCAAACATCTTGAAGATACACCAAAGTTGGCAGGAAAAAGAAACACAGAAGATGGTGGACAGATTTCTGGACAGCTTGTTCGTAATGACTCAGATACATGTCAGTTTGGCAGAGACAGCTTTCAAGCCTCCTTGAAAATATCTCCTTTTAATCCCCTTTTATTAAAACTTGAAAAGCAAGACTGCAGTGAATTAGTAGAATGAGTAAGCGGCTAAGGGAGAAGAGGCCTGAATTTAGGGCTATCCGAAAAAGGAACCCATCTACCTTGCTGATACGCCTGTTTGGAAATGGTAAGCACTGTGTGCAAGTTATTGTCAACGTGACAGATTTGTCTTAGCTTTTTCCTGTGTTTCCACTTTTAAGCTTACCTTTGCACCAGCACACACTTCCTAACTGCGTGTTTTGAAAAGCCACCTTTCCTACAAAAAAAGACTAAAACCATTTCAGTTATTACCTTCCACAAGTCTCCTGGAAGACGCCAGCATCAAGGCCATCCCCAGGTCTGCAGTGTCAGTGGAAACAACGAATGGAGTGTTGGACAGTTTCACACCGTAGCTGGAGAGGAGGTTCAAGTCCAGGTGATCTATTCCCACTCCAGAGCTTGCAACTATCTTCAAGTTAGGCAAGCTCTGGAGCAGCTCTTTGTTAATAACTGGTTTGTGATACCACATATAAACCGCTCTGATCTTTTCACTGAGAAATTTCTTGTTTTCAAGATATTCTTTCATGGTGATGAGACGAAAGTGTTTCTCCAGAAATTCAACGTGGTCCTCATATACTCCATGCTTCCCTCCTATACAGTCAATTAGCACATAAGGCAGTTCCTGACCCTCCATGCCCTACAAAAACAATGAGAAACCAAAAGGACATAAAGTGATCCATTATACCTTTTTTTTTTTCAAAAAAAAAAACCCAGGAGTTGATTGGCTCCATTGCATTTTGTTTTCCCACTTGATGACAGAACTGGCTAAAGAATTTCACTCCCACACGCAGAACTTTTCTTCTGTTTTTCCTGTGTTATTCAGAAGGATGTTCAGTTTCTACATAATCTTATTAATAAGACAAGAAAACATTGTTTCTGGCACAGCAGCTCTGCTAACACTTAAACAAAAGAGCTACCAGATGTTACTCCTGTTCGATATTCAGTATTTAAAGGCCAAAGTCTTGATAATTTAAGAATGCGGCCATGTGAGTGGAAGGGTATCTTTTAGCCCCCAGGTTCTGCCTTTGCCACCTATGCAACCATATTAAGTAATTAGCATGAATGAGATTATCCCAGGAAAAGTCTTGTTTAACATAACAGAGCTATAGTTTGTCAACTATGAACTTTGGAGTTATCAATTTGCTTTCTGAAAGTAAGTTTATGCTTTTTTCCCCTTGGTCTCCTTCTGTGTCCCGACAACTCTTCGCTCCGCCAGCTCTGGAAAGAATCAAGGCTCTTATCTCGGGTTAAAGCCAGGAGAGCAGCCTGCTGCCTCTCAGCTCCTCAGGACGCACAGCCCCAGTGACAGAGGTACAGAAAAGACAGAGACACAGAAAAGCTGGTGGTGCTTTTTTTCCTGGCCGAGCACAGACGGGATCCCCGGCTCCAGGGCTGCTGAGACAAGGGGCCACTGCTCTCCCACTGCCAGCTTCACAGGGGTTGGAAGGGACCTCTGGAGATCATCTCGTCCAACCCCCCTGCCAAAGAGGTCCACCCAGAGCAGGTCACACAGGAACGTGTCCAGGGGGGTTTTGAACGTCTCCAGAGAAGGAGACTCCACCACCTCCCTGGGCAGCCTGTTCCAGGGCTCTGCCACCCTCAAAGTGAAGAAGTTCCTCCTCATGTTTAGATGGAACTTCTTATGTTCAAGTTTGTGCCCGTTCCCTCTTGTCCTGTCCCTGGGCACCACTGAAACAAGACTGGCCCCATCCTCCTGACACCCACCCTTTAAGTATTGATAGGCATTGATCAGATCCCCCCTCAGCTAAACTTGACTAAACAGACTAATCCCATTTCAGCTTGACAGGACCAGCGCCCCCCTCTCCTCCCCCAAGCCCCCAGCCGCCGGAGCGCGGTGCAGTGGCCGATTTTCCAGGCTTAGGGCGGGCTGAGCCCTTCCCGAAGGCGTTTGCGGTCGTCCCGGTAGGAATAGAGTCAGGAAGGTGCTGGCCCGGCGGCCGCAGGGCCCGGTCCGGCCATGAAGGACGGCAGGGAACGGGCCGGCTCCGCTCCCGGGGACGCCAGCCAGGACGGGCCGTCGGGCGGGGCCCCGGGAGACTCCCGGGAGACCCCCGCGCCCCGCACGCCCGGTCCTACCACTGCACCCCCGACCTCCCGCTGAGGCGCGGAGGAACCCCGGAGCGGGGGGGGGTGAGGGGGGTGCGGCGCTCCCGGTGTCCCGGCCCGGGGAGGGGGATGTCCCGCGGCGCCTCACGCAGCACTCACCGCGCCGGCCCCGCTCCTCGCTCGCCGCCGCCTCCGCCGCCGCTCCGCCGGGCCGTGGGAGGGCGAGGGCGGAGCGGGGCCGCCCCGGCTTGGCACCGCGCCGGCCGCCCAAGGCGGGCTGCCCGGCCGCCTGCGCCCCTCGCCGCGGGGGCGTCCCGCTGCCTGCCCCCTGCCCGCAAAAGTCCTTCCGCGGGCTGGGGGGGAGCGGAGGGGTGCCGGGGCGGCGGGAGGTGTACCCCAAACCCCTCGGGGGAGCCGGGAGAGAGCAACAGGCGTTCACTAATAATTCTGTGTTTGTACAAACGTGTGGCATTTCTGCGCCGTTACCCGGGATTTTGCATTAAGTCAAGCGCACTAATTTTTTTCCATACTGTCTTTGAATAGCAGCTGTGGCCTGGTCTCTCCTTCATAGAATCATAGAATTGTCTAGGTTGGAAGGGACCTTTAAGACCTTCTAGTCCAACCATCAACCTAACTCTGATAAAAAACCCATCACTAAACCATGTCTCTAAGCACTATGTCAACCCGTCTTTTAAACACCTCCAGGGACGGTGCCTCAACCACTTCCCTGGGCAGCCCATTCCAATGCTTAATAACCCTTTCCATGTAGAAATTTTTCCTAATATCCAATCTGAACCTCCCCTGGCACAACTTGAGGCCATTTCCTCTTGTCCTATCGCCTGTCACTCTTTGCTCGTTACACTACGTGCACGTGTGTCTGACCGGCAGACACCAGTGACAGATCTCACTGCACAGGAGGGTCTTTTCCAACCTCAAAGATTCTAAGAATACCCTCAAAACCTCTCTTCGAGGTGCAGATGCTCAGTCACTGCGGCTGGTTTTCCCGGCTACAGGCAGTCCTGTGCCTACCCCAGCTGAGAAACCCATCAAAAAATTAGCTGACAAGGTTACTTGGACTGTAAATCCCCAGTGATGGAGGCTGCCAAGTACTGCTTCAGTACTCCGTTCACGAAACCTGTGCTGGAGCGATCCTCCTTGCTGTGCAGGGGATCAGCAGGCACTTGAGGGTGCCTGGCTCTGTGGTGGGAACATCTCAGGAGCCGGGAAACACCAGTGCTGCGGGAGCCATGGACCTCTCAACTTCCTTTCCCAGGCTTATTCACTCAATCTTATTGTCCTTTTTCTCCGTAGTATTCATCCATCCTCCCCACTAGTCTCATTCCCCTCATACCCATCTGTGTTCCCAACAGACCTGGTCCCTTCCCTTCTAAAAATAATTTCCCAATATAAGTATTGATGAGAGATTCCTTTCTTCCTAGGGTTTCCATTGCAAGCTTCAGGTCCTCAAAATAACCAGCAATTGCACACTGCTGTCTCAGTCCCGACTACTGTTGTGCTTTGCAAAAGACTAGATTACAAAATCGTGTCTTCTCAAATTCTACTGAACATTAAGGCTATCAGGTTTAACACCAAATCCTCTATAAAATGACCAATGAAAAGATAAAGCATAAGAAAACCTTGTAATAATCATACAAACCCATAAATTGTTCTTGTTATCCTGGTGATGATTTTTGAGTATCATTTCCTTATGTGGATTTCAAGTTCAGACAGTTAAACTTTAAAGAAAAAATTCATTAGCTAGCAATATAGAGCTACAGCATATTAACTGGATTCTTAGTTAAGTCTACTCGAATTTTCTTCTTTAAAAAAAAAAGCAACAAACCCTAAAATGCCTACACATTCCCTGTTCCACATCAACTGCTTCCAGGTTTGCTGATAAGACATAATGGTTGATCTTTTAACTGACTGCTCAAGTTACAATACCTGAGATCAAAGGACCATTGTAAAGCTCCCCTCAAAGACACAAGTCCTTCTCGCTATGAATGGAGGAAGGAGGTCTACCACATTCTAGTAATGAAGGTTGAAAAAAAGACTTCAGGAGGACAACGTGGTGGGTTTTTTCCCTTTGTATATCAAATCAACAAATTTGAATGAACAAAATGAAGGAGCGATTAGTCAGAGAAGCAAAAAAAACCAATAATCAAAGTAATGTTACTCTTTTTTTAAGCAAAAATCCAGGCCATACGTATCAGATGTCAAGAAAATTACTGTATTATGTGGTTAGATGTGGAGAGAATCAGACGACTTCAAAGGATTTTTTGTGTAACTTGAACACCTAATTTTCAAGTTATGGTTCAGGAGGAGATATATCTGCATAGAAACATATGTGACCAAAAACATCAGGAAGCCATTTATATTTTGAATGATTGAAGAGCTGTTCGAATTACTAGGACACAGAATGTCACAGAGTAGAGTGTGAGCAGCAATCAGACAATGATTACCGTAAGCTAAGTCTGATGAAAGTAAAACAAGATGAGTGTTGCACCAGTGTTATAAGTAGATGTAATTTGTAGAGTACCTGTTAGACCTCCCTGTAGGGTGGTAAGCTGAATTACTTAGCATCGCAGTGTGCTGTTAATTTGCTATTACAGAAAGGGATCTATTACACCAGCATTGTGACAAAGTCCTCTGAAATGAAGGATGTCTGTGGGTATGGGAGGAGAAGTATTCCACACTCTGTGAACTTCATTCCCATTGTTTACTATTGCCGTTGGTGTCCCTGTAATACTGCAGGGCAAGCTGGTGTCTGAAGTGTTAATAAGGTGCTTGCATAATAATTGTTTCTTAGGAGTAGACTTTTGAAGTATTGCATTAGCCTAAAGGACTTTTGTTTAATGCAGTGTAATGCATTTCCCAGGTGGGATGCTGAAGCACGTAACTGGGTAAGAACATACATTTCCCATGTCTACATTATGTGTTAGAAAGCAATATTATATCACAGAATCATAGAATGATATGGGGTTGGAAGGGACCTCTGGAGATCATCTCGTCCAACCCCCCTGCCAAAGCAGGTCCACCCAGAGCAGGTTGCACAGGAACATGTCCAGGTGAGTTTTGAATGTCTCCAGTGATGGAGACTCCACCACCTCTCTGGGCAGCCTCTTCCAGGGCTCTGCCACCCTCACAGGAAAGAAGTTCCTCCTTGTGTTTAGATGGAACTTCTTATGTTCAAGTTTGTGCCCGTTCCCTCTTGTCCTGTCCCTGGGCACCACTGAAACAAGACTGGCCCCATCCTCTTGACACCCTCCCTTTAAGTATTGATAGGTGTTGATCAGATCCCCCCTCAGCCTTCTCTTCTCCAGACTAAGAAGACCCAGGTACCTCAGCTTTTCCTTGTAAGACAGATGCTCCAGGCCCCTAATCATCTTGGTAGTCCTCTGCTGTACCCTCTCCAGCAGTTCCCCATCCTTCTTGAACTGGGGAACCCAGAACTGGACACAGTGCTCCAGATGGGGCCCCACCACGGCAGAGTAGAGGGGGAAGATAACCTCCCTCGACCTGCTGGCCACACTCTTCTTCTATGTGACCAGGATTCATAGGACAAAAAAAAAAAAAAAAAAAAGGAGAGGCAGGAAACCTATATTCACAAGTTTGTTGTTTCAGGCAAGGCCAACCCAAGCAATGCATTTGTTTTCACTGACCCAAACCCATCGTAAAGTGTTATCACTGACCCCTCTGCTTGCCGTAGGTAAGGCCAGCTTTCCCAGCAGGCTACTGTAGCTGCACTTTGTGGCAGATCACGTGCTGTTTGCCCGTCAGAATGTTTCAGACAAATCTGAATCAACGGAGTGAACTGCAACGGATCATCTCTTTGCTCACGTGGCCACTGCATTTTTTGATCCATTTTGAGCAATCGTAAGATTGGATGTATTGTGTTTCCCAGGCGCAGCCTAAGCAGAAATGGGAAACAGCATCTGGTAAGCGCAAGAAGGTTTCCTTAACTGTATGCCAGTTAATTTGATACTATTCAATACATATTTATAGATTAAGGACAGGCAGGAAACAAAGGGCCATTTTCACCGAATTTCACTGAATTTTTTACAGTTGGAAGGGACCATAAAGATCATCCAGTCCAACTCCCCTGCCAAAGCAGGATTGCCCAGAGCATGTCAGAGCATTTTTTTTGCAATGTAGTTTGAAAAGAGAGGTAGTTGTTTCCTGAAGACGTTTTGGGAAGCTGGCCTTCAAGTGATGATTTCCAGTCTGTGGAATGCCAAGTCGTTAGGGGTGTTACCTGAGTTAACCTGTCACTCCAGTGACTGACAGGTATCTTGCTGTCTGGCGCTGGGTCCTCCTGTCTAAAGCACCCCACTGGCAGGGACAGCTGCTGTAACTAATCACCCCAGATCCTTGAAATACCTGCAAAAGTAGAAGTAAACCTCCAAGCAAATGCCAAGCATGTTCTATTGTTTTATGTGGAAGTGAAATGAAGTACTGTATCTGATTTCATGTTTGATGCTTCACAGCTGGAGAAAGTTGGCATGTGCAAGACCTTGTGTGGTTTTTTCCAGTTTTAGGATATTGATGTAAAAAAAGGTATTTTTTTTCTCTCTGCTATTTTAGCTTCTTGTAGATTTGTTTTCAGCTCTGTAATTTATTGCTTAGCCTTTTATTTTGAAAGACTAAACAACCTTTTGCCAAGGTCATACGGGTGACAATGAAAGGCACACTGAGCACCTGTACCTCAGAGAACAAGGAGGTGCCTGGGTCAGTCTTGAAATTCTTGCCTGGCCAACTTGCTGCTCCTGAAAAGCTGCAATGTCTTGTTTCCAAGAGCTGCAAGAACTGGCAACATCATCATATGATAAACTGGTGGAAGGAAGTGTCTTTTGGCAAGCACCTTCTGCAAGAAAAAGGAAGTGGAAATGACTCTGTAAAGGTAAACCATATCTCTAAGCACTATGTCTACCTGTCTTTTAAATACCTCCAGGGATGGTGCCTCAACCACTTCCTTGGGCAGTCTGTTCCAATGTTTGATAACCCTTTCAATGTAAAAATTTTTCCTATTATCTAATCTAAACCTCCCCTGGCGCAACTTGAGGCCATTTCCTCCTGTTCCATCGCCTGTGACTTGGGAGAAGAGACCGACCCCCACCTCTCTACACCCTCCTTTCAGGGAGTTGTAGAGAGTGAGAAGGTCTCCCCTCAGCCTCCTTTTCTCCAGGCTGAACAACCCCAGCTCCCTCAGCCTTTCCTCATAAGACTTGTTCTCCAGACCCCTCACCAGCTTCGTTGCCCTAATGCATGAGACTACAAGCAAAACCCTAGCTGCACTCAATGGCAGCTAACTTTGCTATAAATTTTACTGACAGGTTAAATAATCATACTATTTGTAAAGTCGTACTACATAATAAAATGCACAGCACCGCCACTCTGAGTTGTGTATTGGTTTATTTGTCTTTTGGACTTGTATTAAGACAACAGAGAGTACACAAAGACAACTGAGAGGACAGCAAACTGTTTCCTGCAAAGCTTTAGTGAGGTGGATGAGCGTTCTTCTATTAAAGAGACCCTTTCCCTGTGGACTTTGAATGATTAATTGTAATATAGGTACTATTTCTAGTGGAGAAAAGCCATGGGATGTGATTTTTTCTATAATAATAATTGCAGTAGCAAAACCAATTTGTCAAAGTGTTTTTTTCTCTTTACACTAGTGAAGCTCCCTGCTATATCTTGTTTCAAATATAATTATTCTTGCAAATGTCCAGAAGCAGTGACACAAAGGAAAACATACAGATATGGATTTTAATGCTGCGTGTGTTTTATTGACGTTTGTGTTCCCACTAATTTACAGAATGGGGCTGGAGACTTAGAGGGCTCCAAGTCTTCTTCCAAATATTTGCACAAAGTTGAAAATCCAGTGGTAGACTGCGCAGAAATTTGCTCTCACAAACATAGTAGCACTTCATCTTGAAGACTAATTTTCCTTAGTGCTAGTACTTTAAATTGTCTTCTAAAATCCACTCTGCTTGGAATAAACGATTCTGAGCACATTTCTCAAAGCTGACTTTTGTCTCAGCGTTTTGTGTCTCAGGAGCTAGTTTGAACAGAGACTTCCATATGGAAAATCAATAATATTCCCAGCCATTCCCAGCCATCCCATTACTTTGCTGGTTTTGATAGCTAATAGAATAGGAACAAAGTGAAGTATGTGATCTAAAACGACGTATTCTTTAGGACTAAGGAGCCTAGCAAGAAATGCACAGGCAATCAGAAGTTGGTTCTCCCAGAGCCACTTTAAAGCCTGCATACATCTATACGGTAGGAGGTGAAAAGTAATGTGCTCTTCCAATTTGCAAGGAAATTAAAGTGTAAAAGCTGTTTTTTAACGACATGTGAGACCAAGCCAGAGCTTTCCGTTGTCCACTTGGAATAGGTTTCTCTTAATGGGGAAGACATAAGAATGAATGCCTTTAGAGCTGGTGGGGGGAAAGAGAAAAATAAAAAGAGAGCTGTTATATCCTTTTGCCCATCAGCTAGGGAGTACTTCACTGGGCATGGGGAGACCATTAAGAGCTGCTAATATGTTTTCAACTGCTTCCTCTGTGATCATGTAGGTGGCCTTGTCAGTTTTAATGCCGAGGTGAGGTGTTATAATGACGTTCTTTAATTTTAACAACGTATGATCTCTGGAAGAAAGGAAAAAAAAAAAAAAGATACTTAAGTTACCTACTGTTGTTCGTCCAAATAAAGAAGAGTCCTACTTTGGCTTTGGACTGTATTTAAAGTTAATTTAATATTAATTTAATATAACTTTACAAGTCCCACTTACATCCGCAGAACCTGATTAGGTCTGTTCAAGTAATTTTGGATATTAAAAGGACATGTTAAGAGTTTATACTGTGCTCTTTTGTTCGGAAACCGGCTTTTGCCATTAGGCAGCAATTTGAACTATGTCAGAAGAGAGGATTAAGCCCTCCTGACACATTAACCTTACACAATGGTCTGAGCGACCATTTCGACTCAGATAATGGGACAGTGATGTCCTGGCACGCAGACATAACAAGACCGAACTCCTCCCCAGCCACAAAACAGCAGCCAGCACAGTTAACTCCATGAGGCACCATTGTGGTAGAGGTGTCTTACAGAAGCTACGAGGCCTCTGGGACCAGCAGATCTGCACGTCAGCCTTGTACTGGGGAAAGAAGCCTTTGGGGAGGGAAACCTTGGGGCAATGCAGCAGGTTCAAAGCGACTCAAGCAGCTTCCACCCATTCACAGCAAGTTGCACCTTCAGATAAAGCAATTTGTAAGTGAAGCACCGCTGCAGCTTCATATGGTGATTCTAGGGATGGGGTTTAACGCTCCCCTCGGCACACAAGCCCCCTCCTGCTGTTTCCTGGCTTCCCTTTTGACCTGTTATCAGACCCATCATCGGGGCTGCATCCCATTTGTATTCATGGTGCTTTTATACAGACCTCCCCCGCGGGGGATGCCAGATCCCTGTCTGCTCCAGGGATGCCTCCTGCCTCGGCAGGGCTTACCCATCGCATCCTAGAATCATAGAATCATAGAATTGTCCAGGTTGGAAGGAACCTTTAAGATCATCTGGTCCAACCATCAACCTAACTCTGATAAAAACCCATCACTAAACCATGTCCCCCAGCACCATGTCAACCCGTCTTTTAAACACCTCCAGGGATGGTGCCTCAACCACTTCCTTGGGCAGCCCATTCCGATGCTTAATAACCCTTTCCGTGTAGAAATTTTTCCTAATATCCAATCTGAACCTCCCCTGGTGCAGCTTGAGGCCATTTCCTCTTGTCCCATTGCCTGTGACTTGGGAGAAGGGACTGAACCCCCTGCCTTGCTGAGAAACAGGCAGAGATGGCAACCTGGGCAGTGGTTCCGGGTAGGTGACATCCAAAGCCGCTGCCCTGATCGTGCCAGTCTGCAGAGCGGTCACCAGGGCCTCTTGGTCAATTACTGCACCTGGAGTGGAATAAGATTGTCTCTGAGTGTCATTTGCAGGGAACGATCTGAGAGTGAAAAGAGAACAGAAGGGGCGAGAAGCGAATTTTCTCCGTGCCTCCTCTGTCCTGGTGCTTGCACCAGCTGTGTGGTGGATGCAGCACCGTGCTGCCAGGAACACCACCGCAGCCAGCTCGTACTTTCTCCTCAGGCCAGTAAACGGCTCTGGATGGTACCTCGGCTGATGTTGATGAGAGTAGCTGTGGGTTTCATCAGCTCCATCTCTCTTTTCCCAATCAGCCTGCGTGTCTGAGGTGTCAGGCTCACCACCACCATCACAAAATCTGCCTGCTGGAGCAAATTGTCTATCTTTTCGCAGTAAGTGGCACCGACAGCTTGCTCCTCTTGCTCTTTCCTGGTGGGGAAAAAAAAGATCACACTATATTTCAGGGCATCCGTCATGAAAATATTTTCTTCAGTGACGTCACTGATATACAAATGAAAGGATCTGATTATCACAGATTAGCAAACAGGTGGCAAAAAAAAGAGATTAATTTAGTCTCAGCTGTTTAGGGATTTCTGGAAGGCTTCAAGCCCTACAGCAGGAGATAAATTGCATGCCTGCCTCTCGGCCACTGCAGCACAGGGTCCAGGGGTTTCTTTTAAAGTTTGCAAGTGGACTAAGGGTAAGCACTGGACCAGATGGCAACACTCTCCAGGATTCCCCGTGGGCTAGGTGCACCTCACAGGACACAGTAATTGCTCAAAGCAAAGTAGTGGGATTCACCAGAACTCATCCGTGTGAGCTCTGCTCATGCTGGTGGTCCTTATCCTGTGGCATCCTCCAGTGGGCCTCTCGTTTTCCAATGAGTGGAAACAGGAAGGCAGCTCTTTGGCAGGCTCCTGGCTGCCCCAGGACTTTAACAAAATCAAATATTCAACACAAAAAGTTACCAGAGTAGAGAGAGAATGTTAGTTTGAAGTTTTCACAATAAAAAAGGGTACTTGTCATTTCTGCTTGTCTTTGTAAATTTAGCTGCCTGAATTTTGGGAACTAAAGAAGTAATGAAAGGAGATTGTGTGTACAATCTTCTGCTCCCGATTGCAAGAGAATGGCTTTGAATTATCTCCTCCCTAATCTAGAAATAAAGAAAGAAGTCACACTAAGAAAATAACTTCAGTGTAACTTTGGACCGTGTGTCTCCTAACGCACACATTTCGTTGTTTTCTTTTCAGTGTCCAGGTCAACAAACTGATTAAGTGGGTAAAGAACAGACTGGAACTACAGCCAGTTTTGCAGCATGCAGAGTGCATCTCGCTTCAGGACATAAGCTTGAAGTGCAAATGTACTTCAAAATAAGCAGGTTTTTCATTTCTGTTGCACTGTGTGTTGATTTTTCATCACAGCACTCACATAAATATTAGAGGCTGAAAAATATTAAACAGAGGGAGTTAGTGATAAATCTGCAGGGGAAAAAAAAAAAGAGGGATTTCTGCCTTATTTTCTGGTTTTTGTGGTTTGTGAAAAAATTCTGAAAGCTCTTAAGGAGAGTGTTCACTAGTACTTTTTTTAATGTGAGTTTGCTAAGGTGTCTTTGTAATTCCTGAAGTAACAAGAACGCCAAGCAAGGGTAGAGGTTTCTGGCCTCATCCATCCTCATGATGCAGTTAGGGCTAGCTACAGCAGGAACCCTCCTGCTGCAGTCTGCATATGGAGAAGATGGCTGAAAGCCACATGTGCTAGTGCTGCAGCTTCTCCCTTCACCCAGGGAGAAGTAAAGTTGTCTCAGGGTAGATCATGGTTGACAGCAGTAAATATTTGTTCTGCTTGTTGGCTGCACATTGCCTGATTGCAAGGGGATCATAGAATCATAGAATGGTTTGGGTTGGAAGGGACCTTAAAGATCATCGAGTTCCAACCCCCCTGCCACGGGCAGGGACACCTCCCACCAGACCAGGTTGCTCAAAGCCCCATCCAGCCTGGCCTTGAACACCTCCAGGGATGGGGCATCCACAGCTTCACTGGGCAACCTGTTCCAGTGCCTCACCACCCTCACAGTAAAGAATTTCTTCCTGATATCTAATCTAAATCTCCCCTCTTTCAATTTAAAACCATTACCCCTTGTCCTGTCGCTCCACTCCCTGATAAAGAGTCCCTCCCCATCTCTCCTGTAGCCCCCTTCAGGTACTGGAAGGCTGTTATAAGGTCTCCCTGGAGCCTTTTCTTCTCCAGGCTGAACAAACCCAGCTCTCTCAGCCTGTCTTCATAGGAGAGGTGCTCCAGCCCTCTCATCATTTTTATGGCACTCTGATGGACCCGTTCCAACAGGTCCATGTCCTTCCTGTACTGAGGACTCCAGAGCTGGACACAGTACTCCAGGTGGGGTCTGACCAGAGTGGAGTAGAGGGGTAGAATCACCTCCTGTGACTTGCTGGCCACGCTTCTTTTGATGCAGCCCAGGACGCCAGTTGGATTTCTGGGCTGCCAGTGCCCATATGAGATCGCATATGGGATCTTGTGCACCTTTACGTTGAAGAGCCCCTGTGCTGAACCTCTGACAAGGACCAGATTCCCCGACACCCAAGTTAGGAGAGGCCAGAAATAAAAGGTGAAATCCAGTTAAATACTTGGCAAAACTCCTACTGGTTTGAAGAGAAACAAGGCTTTTTCAAGCTCTCAGGTTAATTAGTTTTCATACTGTGCCCAGTATACCTTTCCTAGTACTCCAGTCATTCAGGGTTTCAATAAGATCACTCCTGAAATAGGGGGAAAAAAACAAACAAAAGGTAGAGTTATGTGTCACTATAGTAAGACATGATAAGAATAAAAAAGGTATAAGCTTGATTTTCCTTTTCTGTTCATATCTCCAGGAAACCCTGGAATTTCTAATATAAAACCTAAATTAAGTTTCCAAGTGTTTAATCTCCAAGTAATTCCTTACATGACTTGATTTGAGGCAACAGTTCTGTTTTTTTCTTTTGTTTTAATCTTGGCATTATTCCTTCATTTCTTGCTATATTCCTGACATAATTCCTTGAAAAGGAAATACTGAATACCTAAAGGGGAGTGTCTGCTGTAATTAGGCTCAAGACATATCTTTACCTCCGTGTCCTGTTGTGGTACAAAATCTTCATTTCAAACGCTTTGGCTCTCAGAGCAATTTTATACCCGATTCTGCCCATGCCAATGATCCCCAGAGTAGCTCCAGTAACTTCAGCTCCCAGAAAATCAGCTTCACAGTACTCCGTATCTGAAGAAATGGCAATGTGACAGCCTGCAAGAAAGAAAAACGCTCCAATATGAGAAATGAATGGGGTCCAACACGGACGAACAAGGCAAGAGAGTCTGGTCTTGGTGTGCTACTACAGGACAATTTTAAGTGTTACAAACAAATAATTTTAAACAGCCATGGGCTTTGTAACATCCTAGGTGACTCCTTAATATATCATTTTTCCCTGCCACATGTATGTGACATTCCCTTTTATTCTCACTGTAAAACAAAAAGCCTTTTAATGGGATCTCTCCTAAAAATCCTTTTGCTGCTTTAGACTCATAAAAATATTGCCCTGTTCTGCATCAAGAATCAAAATAATTATTGCCAGTATCGCTGCAGAATTTGGAACTATCATATGGAGAATAACACCAGATTTTGGTTTTACAACTTAGAATAAGAACAGGTTTCCTGTTCACCTCTGCCACTCTCCTTGGAAAGAAAAGTGTGACTTCTTTAAAAATCACTCCTCGGTAATTTCCATAATTATCTGTTAAACCTGTAAAATTTTGGTTAGTTCTATAACCCTGAAAATAAACTTATATGCCCAGACACAGCACTTATTAGTCTGTTAGTGAGGTGATGGGCTTCTGATATTTCAGTCTTCTGATACTGCCAGCTCTTCTAAAACATAAACAGAATATTGTGAAAGTATCAAAAAATGCCTCAGGGTAAAATTCAGTCAGAGTTTTCAGAGCTCTCAGAAATGCCACCAAGGATAGTTTATGTAGATGGGAACAAGAAATTAATGTCCCTTTTAATCTGTCTCCTCCTTGGGAGGTAGAAACAGATTTAGGGGGACACAAGTCTCCTTTCAGTTTCTATGAATCCTGTGGTACAGCTGGCAAGTCAAAGGTTGGTAAATTTAATAGGATAAATCTGAAGGATCTCTTCCTGAAGCAGGAGACATTCTAACCAAGCCAAGGGTCGGTCTATTTGGGGGAATAGCAAAGGAAAAAAATGAGGAAGAAACTAGAAAGGATGCTACTAGCAGGAATTGGAGCAGGCTACCTTGTTGCTCTGTAATGTTCCTTAAATTCCTCAGTTCTGCACTAACGCATTTCAGGCACTGAGAATATGCCCACCACAGAATCACAGAATGATATGGAGTTGGAAGGAACCTCTGGAGATCATCTCGTCCAACCCCCCTGCCAAAGCAGGTCCACCCAGAGCAGGTTGCACAGGAACATGTCCAGGTGAGTTTTGAATGTCTCCAGAGAAGGAGACTCCACTACCACTCTGGGCAGCCTCTTCCAGGGCTCTGCCACCATCAAAGGAAAGAAGTTCCTCCTTGTGTTTAGATGGAACTTCTTATGTTCAAGTTTGTGCCTGTTCCCTCCTGTCCTGTCACTGGGCACCACTGAAAAAAGACTGGCCCCATCCTCTTGACACCCACCCTTTAAGTATTGATAGGCGTTGATCAGATGCCCCCTCAGCCTTCTCTTCTCCAGACTAAAAAGACCCAAGTCCCTCAGCCTTTCCTCATAAGAGAGATGTTCTAGGCCCCTAATCATCTTTGTAGCCCTAATGCCCATGCCCCTGTCAGCCCCAGCTTTCAGCATATACCCTTATTCTGACCCATTGTTGCCTCCCACGCTTTAATTTCTTCTGCCAGCCTGTGATTGCCGTGATCATCTGATCTTTGGGATCCCACATTTTTGGTCAATAGCACTGTAACACTATCACATCAAGTGCATGTCTTATGTCAGCCAAATGTCACAGTCACTGAAAATGCGCTGCTGAAGAAGGTAATGAAATTTAAAGTTTCATATGTAGGAAGCATGCTTCAGTCTGTTGTTCATCTGAAACTGTTAAATTAAGTCTACAGCTATGTTTATTCTTAAAACTAAATTCCAGCTTCTAAGATCAAGCCCCTTCAATAAAGCAGAAAGTTGTATTTGAATCAAATGTGGTTAGATTCTGCTCAAGTGTTTTCAACCCAGGCTGATGACCTATTGAAAAAAAACCTCATATGATTTTATTTATACCTGGTTGAAATATGTTACATGTGCTTCTGTATAATGTAATAATTTAGGTATATTTATGATCTCTAAAATACATGAAAATACCAATTATTCTATTGTCAACAGAACATATTTAGATTTTCACATTTTATGTGAAACTATATGTACTACAGATAACTCTAGGAAAAGTCAAGTTAATGGTAGGTAAACCTCGTATTATTTTTAGAAGCCACAAAAGAACTGAGATGTTACCTTCCACTAGTCTTCTAGCAGATGCCAGCAGCAAAGCCATCCCAGTATCTGCTGTGCTGGTGGAAACAGCATGCGGAGCATTAGCCATCTTCACACCAAAGCTAGCTACAAGTTTCAGGTCCAGGTGGTCCATCCCTACTCCTGAATTCGCAATCACTTTCAAGTTTGGCAGGCTCTGGAGAAGCTCTCGGTCAATGACTGGTTTGTGCCACCACAAATAGATCGCTTGGACCTTTTTACTCATATGCTCTTTGTTTTCAAGAAATTCCTTCATGGTGATGAGGCAGAAATGTTTCTTCAGGAACGCCACGTGGCCGTGCAGTATCCCATGTATGCCACCAATTTCATTTACCAAAAGCCCAGGTAGCTCTCCTCCTTCCATGATCTACACAAAGAAGAAAGAAATAAAGCGTCAGAAGAAAGACATATAATTGTTTCCAGACATTTTAAAGAATAATCACTTTGATGTCCTGTTTCATGACATCTATGACAAGAGATCTTATAAACCACATATTTAGATACAGGGGGAAACAAACCAAGACAAGAAAGCAGCTCTTTGAAATATACTACCAATTACACACACACACACAGAAGTATTCACATAATCAAGTCTGAACAAGTTCTGTCCCTCCTCATGGTCTGTTCGGTTTCATATCGCTGCCACCAGCCTCATAACACACAAATCTTTCTCATCCATTACTTAGTTTCAGGCCATTGACAGTCCGGTGCGATGAATCTCCTTTCCTACCCTGAAATCACAAATTACCGTGTCTAAGTAGATTAGAAAAATGTTGGACCAAATCTAGTTTGTGAAAATAAGTTGCAGAACCTCAACATGAACTTTGAGTTGCCAGGTTAATTTTTAAATGCTTCATTCCAGACATTTTTGCATCCTCCTGTCCTGAAGAGACACCAGTGACTTCTTAATTGCAGTGCCTTCTCCTGAGGCTATCAAGTTAACAAAGTAATAGATGCTTAGGCAGGTGTTTTGCGAGAAGGACTTACGCACTTAAATTAAAACCTGGGGTTTTTTTTTTGCAGGAATCACTGACTGGCTGTTGGCTGTTCCCAGAGGGTATGTGAACGGACAGTTTTGTTGTTTTTTGTTTTGTTTTGTTTTGTTTTGTTTTTTAAATAGATTATTTAGAGCTATCATTGATTTTCCATAGGAATTTTGGGTAGAGTTGCAGGGAGAGCTGTTGATGGGCTGAAGATCTTGGAATCCCCTATAGCAATGCTTGTTGTTGTCTTGTTATTGCAATTCTTGCTGTTATCTCGTTAGTAATATTTCACTATTTGCATCTGAATGTCTAACTCTTGGCCTGTCTACAATTCCTGGGCTAAAACTTCATTTTACCATCCCTTCAAGAAGCCTGACCATACTGCAAATTAATGGAAAGGCTTCCTGATTTTATGGAGATGACAAACATTTCACTGAATTTTCTGACTTTGTTGCTTGCTCATAGGAAAGGGAATGTAAGGAAAAGCTTGGCCCTGGGCTGGAAGTTAGGCATGATCACTAATTTTGCTTTAGTCTGTGCCCTCACCCAAGTGATTTCAGTGGTAGACCTACTATTGTTTCATGGCCAGTCAAGATAAAAGCATCACTTTTGTCTGCATGGAATAAATCTTGGGATTTACTTTGGTTTTCAAAGGATCCCCTCAGGAAAATAAAAGATTTTTCATGATTATCTTGGCTTTGATTTAATATGTAGATGAAGTAGAGCTCTTCTTACATTAGAAAACCTTAGGCCTACGTTTCAAAGGAGTCTGCTTTCTTCAGTGTTTTGATGTAAAAATGGAATATTTCAATATTGGCTGAAAAGCGTTTCAGGATACACTCAGATTTCTGTAGGGAATTAATGGTCAATTCACCTTTAACATATTTGAGAATGCTACACAAACTGCTTGGTGTACTTGCTTATCATTATCTAGCAGCAAGTACTGGGGACAGAACACAGGTATTTTTTGAAATAATGGACTGAAGATATCGAAGTGCATAACTGCTCATTTAAAATTTTTTAAATAGATTCCTTTTATTAGTTCCACTTTATTTTTCAGAATTGTAAATAACAATACAGATCAAGTCTAACGGGATGACAGCTTTGCAGTATCATGACAACAAGAGCAGTGCAGAAACAGGTTGATTCTTTTTTAAGTGGTGCTGTAAGAAATAGTGCTTTCCCATACATATGAGATTTAGTGACATCATCCGGCACGCGTCATTTGGGAAACACTTCACTTGGAATGGGTTGGCCGTTGAGGACTGCCAGAATATTTGCTATTGCTTCTTCTGCCATCATACGCATCGCTTGGACTGTCGCGGTTCCAATGTGAGGGGTTATGATGATGTTATTTAATTTTAACAAAGGATGATCTCTGTAAGAAACAGAAAGAACAGAATGTATTACACAGGGAATTTACTCTGCGGCTATGCCATGCTAGTTGTAAAGAACTGAACCTCAGGAAACTGGCACGTTGAGATAGAAGGGCCACAAGCACAGAATCAGCAGAAAGCTGCGGGAAGCTTGTTTACCCATCTCTATTGGTCTCATTGCCTTGCCTGTCAGTTGGGCTGGCAAAGAACTGAGAGATGTGGGAAAGGAGAATAGTTTGTCATTTATTTATGATTGTGTGAGACAGGCTGAGGTTTTGCCCTTAAACATTGAGAGTCCCTACGGAGATAGAATCATAGAATCATAGAAAGGTTACAGCTGGAAGGGACCCCAAAGATCATCGAGTTCCAACCCCCCTGCCATGGGCAGGGACACCTCCCACCAGACCAGGTTGCTCAAAGCCCCATCCAGCCTGGCCTTGAACACCTCCAGGGATGGGGCATCCACAGCTTCTCTGGGCAACCTGTTCCAGTGTCTCACCACCCTCACAGTAAAGAATTTCTTCCTGATACCTAATCTAAATCTACCCTGTTTTGGTTTGAAACCATTACCCCTCATGGTATCAGTGCACTCCCTGATAAAGAGTCCCTCCCCATCTCTCCTGTAGGTCCCCTTCAGGTGCTGGAAGGGGCTATAAGGTCTCCCTGGAGCCTTCTCTTCTCCAGGCTGAACAACCCCAGCTCTCTCAGCCTGTCTTCATAAGAGAGGTGCTCCAGCCCTCTGATCATTTTATGAGATCAAGATTACGAGCACACATTTGCACATAGTATAAAACATTTCAGATTAACAGAACGGAAAACAGGTCTCTCTACCTTGGCAGCGGCTCAGGGTATGTCACATCCAGAGCAGCAGCCCTGATAACCCTCTTCTGAAGAGCTTCTGCCAATGCATCTTGATCAATAACTGCACCTGCATTGAAATGAGATCTTGCTATCGTGATGAGTTGATGAAAACGTTTTTACCTGGGAGAGGGGAAAGGTCTCAAGGGTATAGTCAGAAAAACTACAGGGTATTCAGCTTGTTAGAAAGTAAAATGTCTTTTTAATAACCATTAACCAAACAAAACAGAGATTTTATTTATTAATCTTTAATTAGAGGAGGATTATGGTCCACTGCATAAGCCTTTTCCTGGGATGTGACCGGTTTCAATCTTTTCCTTATTTTGACGCCGACTCCCTGTATTATTATAAACAAATCATTTAATCTATTCAAGCTTTCCACTCTTCTATCTCTGCTTTGCTCACTGAAACTATAATCTGTTTCATATGCTTGTTCAGTGCCAACAGATCTGTAATCTCATGTGAGGTTTCTTTTCTACATAGCTGTTCCAAATGAAACTTATGTTTTTCCTTGTACCTCATTCATCACTGGTGATGATAAACCTTTCAGTTATTTCCACTAAAAAAGCTGCCTTTAGGAAAAGACTAAAGAGAATAGAACATCTCCTGAGCATCCCTAAATTCCATAGGAACTTTGGACACATAGCAACTGATCCATGAGAAGTCATTCATTTGTAGGCTGTCAGCTACTCCATGACTCAAACCATACAGGGAAATCACAGACTGAGATCGGAGGGGAAAATTTCAGCATAATCAGACAAAACACGGCCTTAAAGGTGGAGCCACAAACAGTGCTTCCAGACTGTCCTACCTCGGCTGATGTTTATAAGGGTAGCTGTGGGTTTCATCAGCCCCAACTCCTTTTTCCCAATCAGTTTGCGAGTCTCAGGAGTCAGGTTCACAACCACCATAACAAAGTCAGATTGCTGCAGCAAGTCTTCCATCTTCTCACAGTAGTGGGCACCAACTGCCTCTTCCTCCTCCTTTCTCCTGAAAGAAAAATGCACACGCACCCCCAAATTGACAAAACTCTTCCTAACTGGCTTTAACAATCAATCAGCCCCAGGAGAGATCTGGAACAGCACAGAGATCGAGAGATTTGAGGCCAAGGTAAAGGAAAAGACATTGATAGGTACAGATTGTGGAAGGGAGGAGGGAAGGATGCGGGCCAGAGGGAGCAAGAGGCTAGAGGAGTGGTGGGACACTGAAGGAGTGATGTATGGGTGAAAGCAAAGCACGTAGGCAATATTAGGTATAGGGGGCTGGGGACAGAGTCAGACCCCACTCTTCTCTCCTGTGTCTATGCCAATCCCTGTAGAGTCTCTCCTTGCCTGACATGTGCGTTAGGACTTGAGGTGGAAAAAGAACGAAGGGGAAGTGAAGAGTGATGAGTGATCTGGCTGGGCTGAGGAGAGGGGTGACCAGCCGGGTGGGCCGGGAATGCTCCCAGAAGCCCGAAGAAGAGTCTGGCAGGCTTGAGGGCATGAGGCCTTGTTTGCTTGGACAACATCTTCATAAAGGTTACACAGCTCTTGTTCCAAACTGCTAACCAGGGCAGAGCGAGCACAGGAGGCGAGGGGGAGCTGCTTCCCAAGGGGAGCAGTAGGGAGCCAAAGCGAGGAAGCGGTGGCAGGCAGGTGCTCCTCAACTGTCACAAGTGGCTAGGAAGATAAGGGAGACAGAGCAGAGCTGTGGTTGCTGTCACTGCCCCAGACTAATTACATGGAGAAACCAGACATTCTTACCTGCGGTTCCTGTTATGGTACAGGATCCTCATGTTGAAGGCTCTGGCTCTCTGAGCCACTTTGTACCCAATGCTGCCCATCCCGATGATCCCCAGCGTCGCCCTGGTTACTTCTACTCCCAGCCAGTCAACAGCAAAATACTTTGTGTCTGGAGAGATGGCAATCTGGCAGCCTGAATGTAAACACATGCTAAATGGGTACGAACCGGCCATAAATGTAGGCTTGGGGGGAAAGAAAAAGTTTCTCACCATCACAGCAGTGAGGCTCCGGAGCATCCCTTACAAAACGTACTTGCTAATTTTGACCAGTTTATAGAAGGGCCTGGATGGTGCCATTCCCTTCAGCAGCCAGGGCTGGAGCCAGTGACACAGGGTGGCTCCCAGGTGGGGACTGTGCTGGGAAGAATGGCTCCTCAGGGAATTAACTCTTCTGTGGCCACAGTATTTTCTTGGAAGTTCAAAAATAGCTTCTTTGACACTTACCACCCTGCAAGCATTGACTTTGCCACCATTTCTCTCCTGGATCGCAAGCCAAAGCAGCTCCACTGCTTGAGTGGGGCTGACAGCTGCAAATTCCAGCTCAGCCAGGGATCTCTGTGAGTTTTTATGGAAAGAACTTGAGGTCCAACATGATGCAATAGTGAGAAAACATCATGGGGAAAGAGGTGTTATTTCATGCTCAGGGGTGGAGCAGCGGTGACAGAAACACTATGAGTCCCTGAAGACACAGGCAACTTCTTGTGATAATCTCTACTGACACCTTCCTTCCCCTGAAAGGCATTGCGTAGCAAGGGCATGTGTGGAAAGGACCTACCTTTAAGGACACAAACTGATGTTGTTGGTACAGTTTGGAATAATTTTGTCAAAAGGATTATCAGCTATTTCAATAATAATGTTGATGCTCTTCTGGAAATGCAATCCATTGGCAGAAGTGGGAAAAAAAATGAAGAGTTATACTGATTACTGCTCTAAAGATGGGGATATGGCCATTCATGCTTTCTTCCTGTAGCTCCCAACACTTGCTCCAAGGGGAAACGGAGAGGTGGTGATATTTGATTTGGATGCAATTTGTATTCAGTTTTTACAGCTATAAACATCCTACCCAGTGAATGGCCAGAGGAGAATTAAGCCCCAGACATTATTCCAAACAGGATGTCACAAGTAACTTTAAAGTGCATAATTTAGACAAAGGCCTTACTCTTGTCACCATTTCCTTAAAAAGAAAGGGGACAAAGGAAAAGCAGAGGCCTCTGAAAATGGAGTCCTCAAAACTTTTTTTCCCAAATGTAAAAGCATCCCAAATATTGATTCGCACAGATCATCTGTATCATAGTGAAAGTGATATATGCCCAAGAACTAGCTAAGACCCAGGAAAATTTAAAACATTACCTTCCACTAGTCTTCTGGCAGAGGCCAGCATCAAAGCCACTCCTATGTCTGCTGTTGGGTCCGCCACGGCATGTGGGGTGTTGGTCACTTTTACGCCAAAGTTAGAAATCATTTTCAAGTCTAAGTGATCGACTCCAACCCCAGAGTTTCCAATCACCTTTAAATTAGGCAGGCTTTCTAGAAGCTCCCGGTCAATAGTTGGCTTGCACTCAAACACGAAAACAGATTGGATTTTTGTGCTCATTTCTTTTTTGTTTTCAAGAAATTCCTTCATGGTGATAACGCGAAAGTGTTTTTTCAAAAGTTCTGCAAGGTCTTCTAGCACACCATGAGTTCCTCCTATATCCAGAATCAAAACGCCCGGCAACTGTTCTTCTGCCATGACCTGCAACAGAGGAACAGAAGAAAATACCCCTTTGTTTAGGGAAACATTCTTAAAGGCGTGGTGCTGTAGTGATCATTTAAATTCACATCTGTAAAACAGGAAACTGATGGAACTCAATACTGCTTTTAATGACACAGAATAAACCCTGTCATTTGGTACTAGCGTGGTACATTAGACAACTTCCCAATATTTTCACCAAGTGCTGGTTTAGAATATAACACCAAGGAACATCCACCCCCTGAGATCTAAATCCAGTCCTACAGAGTATTCTGAAATAGTTTCATTTTATTCCTGAATCAATATTGATTTCATACAAATCTGGAAGATCCTCAACCTCATTCACAAATATATTTATATAAACAGCGGTATGCAACAGAGGCTACTAGAAACTCAAAGTTTCTTGCCTGTTGATTACGGCTGGTGAAGCTGCAGGTAGTGCAGGGAGGCACTAAAGCTCAGATGGGTCTGACAAACGTCTGTCAGGAACGGTTTAGGTCTGACAAAATTGCACAATGAAGGGCCATCCTTGGACAGCTGCTACACTGCTTGCCTTCAGTGTTTTAAACATCTAGACCCGTGCCCGAACTTATCTCCCATAAAATTTAGCACACCCATGCCTATATGCTGAACCAGAGGTGATACCGCAAGTCCCACTGACTACACAGTCCTTCATACGAGAACTTTTCTCTTGCCCAGACAGTTCTGAGCCCAGTTCCCTCCGCAACACCCATGCAAACGTATTGTATCCTGCAATATGATAAGGGGGCACCACAGACAGACACATCCCTAATTAGAGAACTGCAGCCCTTATTGACAAAAGTGGAAGCTAGATGTCTTAACAACATCCGTGTCTAACTTCCAGCCGTGTGCCCAAGTGGCCAAGAAGGCCAACGGCATCCTGGCCTGTATCAGGAACAGCGTGGTGAGTAGGACTCGGGACGTGATTGTCCTCCTGAACTTGGCACTGGTGAGGCCCCACCTCGAGTGCTGTGTCCAGTTTTGGGCCCCTCTTCCCACAAAAAAGACGTTGAGGTGCTGGAGCGTGTCCAGAGAAGGGCAACAAAGCTGGTGAGGGGTCTGGAGAACAAGTCTTGTGAGGAAAGGCTGAGGGAGCTGGGGTTGTTCAGCCTGGAGAAAAGGAGGCTGAGGGGAGACCTTCTCACTCTCTACAACTCCCTGAAAGGAGGGTGTAGTGAGGCAGGGGTCGGTCTCTTCCCCCAAGTCACAGGCAATAGGACAAGAGGAAATGGGTTCAAGTTGCACCAGGGGAGGTTCAGATTGGATATTAGGAAAAATATTTACACGGAAAGGGTTATTAAGCATTGGAATGGGCTGCCCAAGGAAGTGGTTGAGGCACCATCCCTGGAGGTATTTAAAAGACAGGTAGACATAGTGCTTAGAGATATGGTTTAGTGATGGTTATTTTTTTTTTAATCAGAGTTAGGTTGATGGTTGGACTAGAAGATCTTAAAGGTCCCTTCTAACCTAGACAATTCTATGATTCCTACAATTCTGTTTGCTGTGCTCCACTCGCTCTAGGTCTCTATCCCATACTGTGTCCTAGACTTGGCTCCAGGAAACCTGACATTGTGCTAACTGAATCAGAGGAGTTTTCCACAGCAGTATGCTCGTTTATTCTGGGCAGGAACTTCCTGCTGCTTCAGTCTTCTGACACAAGCCTTTAGCGAGTAACCAGAATTCAAACCTGTGACATGACGGCATCATTGCAAATTGAAAGTTTCCGTCAAACTGTATTTACCCTTGTCCTGAACAAACTCAGGCTCACCCCAACCGCATATTGCAAGGCTCACAATCTTGACACCAGTCAATACTGCTGTATCCTGGCCTTGACCTGCATTCCTGCCGCAGTTCCAGTCTGCTGCAGTACACAGGCTAGAAGGGGCCTCCTTGTTAGGACAGGTCTGCAGTTCACCACGAACAGTGTCTCAAATAACACTAACCAGTTCTGAACAGCAGCAGACGAAGCAATGAGATGAATATTATAACCGTATGGCAAAGGAATATCACGTTCTTAAATATATCTCATCTATTTCTTGCCAACTGAAGTATTTTGAACCCTGGCAGCCCCACACGGTTGTGAAAACTGTGCAAATTTCCCTAGCTGTAGTCTGCATATTTCCTGGAGCATCTCAAAACACGACCTTAGAAGAATAAACTAGATTCGTCCTCCAGAATGAATGAGGCATAGAACAAAAGACAAGATTGGATGTCGTATTGTGACAGCATTGTCCAGCTTCTTGATGAGCAGAACATGATGCTCCTGCAGCAACTTACTCAGAAACGGACGGCAACTAAACCGTATGCTGTTAAGTGATGGAAAACTGGGTGCCATGTCTTACACCATTTGTTTTCGTCACCACTTCCTCCTCCATTAGAATACACCACTCACGAAGCGAGACCCACATTCATTTTAGAAGCACTTCCTAAATTTCGCAAGCAGAAAGGTGATCCAAGAGGAAGCCACAGTTCAGCAGAGTGAGAGCTGATTCAGCTTTAAACAAATCAGCTGGTGCACTAGAAACAGGCTGGTTGCATGTAAGTAATTTTCTAATTAGTGTGGGCACGACTTCAGCCATGTTTGTTGTGCACGTGGACCACTAACAGACCGCAGCTTTGGTCCAGGAACTGGGGTTCTGCTGCTACCAGGTACAACCTTAAAAAGATGACACTGATAGTAGTCAACTGAAACCACTTAAAGGAACCTTGCAGAGGGAAGGGGGCTCTCCAGATACCAACCTTGGTCTGAGGAGCGCTTAGTGTTTGTCCTGCAGCACTACCTGGGCACGTCTTGTACCTCCGTCTGTAATCCACACTTCTCCTGTGACAGTGATGTCCATGAGAAGCAGTAGCCGGATGAATAAATTTATAAGCCAGATTTGGCTGGCCAGGCATCCAGGGAATGGGTTTTAACAGACTGAATGCTTTGCTCCTGAACATAATTATTCAGATACCAGATGTCTTGTCCAGTGTGCTCAATGCGGCACCTGTTAAGGATATGACAATTTTGGTTTTGGACTAGTATCATCTGCTACTACTGCTGGACTCTCTGTTTGGTTTGTTTTGTTGGTTTTTTGGTTTTTTTTCTTTTTTTTTTTTTTTTAAGCTGCCTCTCCTCACATGCTCCGTTTACATAAGATTATCTGATTCCATGTATGCATGGAGTCAAATTTAACACTGATAAGAACGTATGTGCACTGATAATAAGTTCTGTTCCTTGCATTGCAAAGAAAACTTTGAAAATATGAAATCAGAGTGCAACAAGTGGGCAAATGAAAAGAACAACCTGCAAGTATTAACTTCAGTGACCCTATTTTTCTAAGCTGGCCTCGTTTCTTTTGTGGAGCTTGACTCACTGCTTACTTGCAGATTTGCTGACCGGCACCGCTGTCCCATTTTGGACTTCGCCAAATCACCGCAAAACAAGTTACGTAGTTTTTCCTGCCTCTGTTTTAAATTCAAGTTAACACCCTGCCTTACCCGGAAAAAATTCCTCCCACTAACTTCTCTCCAGAAGGAAAAAGCATTACCTGAACCACCGCCACAGACCTAACCAGGCCTGGTGTCTTTTCTGAGGGTGCTTCTTCCCCAGCTCGACCCTTAGGGCGGCGGGAGGAGCCGGCAGCTCCCGCCCGCCCCCTGCTCGGCACAGCCCCGGTACCGAGCGCTTAACCCCTGCCCGGCCGGCCGCCGGGGATGCCCGAGCTTCGCCGGGGGGATCCCGGCCCCTGTGGATTTTTCTTTTTTTTTTTTTTTTTTTTAGTGGAAAATACGCTTTTCTCCCTCTCTGCTGCGAGCTAACCTTTCAAATGAGCGCGCAATGTAGAATAATATCTATTCGTTTCAGGAAGTAAAAAGATGCCCTATCTCAACGGCCGGCTTGGTTCTGAAACATCCCAGTTTCGCTGCTGATCCCTGCAACGGAAACATTCACCCAGCGTGTCCCAGTACCGGCACGTTGATGGCGGGAGACGAGGGAGCACAAGGGCGCCTGTCCCGCTCTGAGCCACACAGGACTCACTTATCTTTCAAGTCACTTTACTTTTCAGTACAGCCTCGTCTAATGCTTGGGAAAAGTGCATTTTTAGAAGACTCCAGTGTCTGAATTTGTGGAAAATATTGACTTTATAGCCAGCTATGGTACGTTCATTTCAAGGTTTCAGTGTCTTCAAGCCCTCCCAGGTACAGGGATGAGGAGGAACGAGACCTGGGCACTTGACCCAAGCTGGACAGCAGGATTATTTCATATCATGAATGTCACATTCAATATAAATTAGAAAGCTTGCTCAGGAGTTGTCTCTCTCTTGATGGCTGCGATCCTGAGAACATCTTGCCCTGGTGCTGGAGCCTTGAGCCCTTCCCTTCCTCCCGAAGCCGTAGCGCTGGCAGTGTCCCACATTTGCTGTCCCCTGCTGGGAGTGCACAGCTTCCTACTGATAGAATGGGCTGAGTATAATTCTCGTATATATTTTATATTGGTATTGGGATCAATACTGGTTCTTTAGTATTATTAATGCGCATTATTTAGTCTTACTCTATTAAATCTATTTACATTTCAACCTTCAGGTTTTCTTGTTTTTTCCCAATTCTCCTTCCCGGGTGGGGGAAGGGTGAGTGGTCATTGGGTGATAGAATAATTGTCTAAACGACAAAAATTGTTGTGGGTTCTTCAAACCATAACAGCATGAAGTGTGACTCCTGCCAGGGGCTGGACAGAGCTGCTCCCACCAGCAGGGCTGGTCCTGGGTGTAGGGTACATCAGGAAGAAACACAGAAGATGGATACGCAGTTGTGATCCAGCTGGGTCAAACATACCTGTATTTTCACACAGCACTCAAGCCACAACTAGCTCATTGCTGTGGGTTAATATACTGACAAAATCTTCCATAACCAGGAGATGGATGGAGCTGCTCTCCCTGTTGCACTATCTCCTTGACCAAATCCAATGGAGGCACAGGGAGTTCTTTTAACATCCATAGAGCGGGCAGTGGCAGCCATTCGGGTCTAGTGACCTCTGTTTCATAGAATCATAGTATTGTCTAGGTTGGAAGGGACCTTTAAGATCTTCTAGTCCAACCATCAACCTAACTCGGACAAAAAAACCCATCACTAAACCGTGTCACTAAGCACTATGTCAACCTGTCTTTTAAACACCTCCAGGGATGGTGCCTCAACCACTTCCCTGGGCAGCCCATTCCAATGCTTAATAACCCTTTCCGTGTAAAAATTTTTCCTAATATGCAACCTGAACCTCCCCTGGTGCAACTTGAAGCCATTTCCTCTTGTCCCATCGCCTGTGACTTGGGAGAAGAGACCGACCCCTACCTCACTACACCCTCCTTTCAGGGAGTTGTAGAGAGTGAGAAGGTCTCCCCTCAGCCTCCTTTTCTCCAGGCTGAACAACCCCAGCTCCCTCAGCCTTTCCTCACAAGACTTGTTCTCCAGACCCCTCACCAGCTTTGTTGCCCTTCTCTGGACCCCCTCCAGCACCTCAATGCAAGGGGAGATGCCTCTGGCCCCAGACCAACACAACCCGGCCACCCATTTGGGTGCACCTGGCTCCTCAGGCAGCAGGGCTCCCCCCACAGGGCCACCCACCATTTTGGTCGCCCTCTTGGCCATTGCCCAGGCGCCAGGCCCCAGCTCAGGCCCCCCTTGCTTGGGGTTGGCTCTGCAGTGGGTGGGATGGGGACACAGAGACCCCTGAGAGGCCAATGCCTTCGCCCGGCCGTAGCCCTGGCGCAGGCGACTCTCTCACGCCCCGCCATGTCACATCCCACCCCGACTCTGCTACCTCGCCCCCCCCTCCCCTGCTTGGTACGGCCCAAGCTCTTCTCCCGCTCCCCCCTCGCCTTCACACTTGGTATGGTCCGGCGGCCTTCGGAGCGCCCTGCCCCGCCCCGCCCACTGAGGGAAGTCCCGCCCCCTCCGCAGGGCGGAAGCGCGTTTCCCAGCGGCGTGCCCCGGCCGAGTACTGCGTCACTTCCGCTTCTTTTCGCGCCGTGGCTCCGTTGCTCCGTTTCATCAAGAGAAAGAGGCCTGAGGGGTGCGGTGGGGACGGGGAGGGAAAGGGGAGGCGGGCGGGTTGGCCCTGGTGCCTGATGGCCGCCGGTGCCCCGCAAGGGCCCGGCGGGGTGGCGGGCAGCGCTGCGCCACGGCAGGCCGCGGCCGTTAAAGGCCGGCCTAGGCCTGGGCCTGCGGGGGGTTGGGTGGGGGTGCTGCCGCGGGGGGCTGGCGGCACCGTGCGGAGGCAGGCCGAGCTGTCAGCTGCCGGTTGGTGTGTGTCGTCCCGCAGGCCCGCCACCCGCCCTTCAGGATGTCGTACATGTTACCGCACTTGCACAACGGCTGGCAGGTGGACCAGGCCATTCTCTCGGAAGAGGACCGCGTCGTGGTCATCCGCTTTGGGCACGACTGGGACCCGACCTGCATGAAAATGGATGAAGTGTTATATAGCATTGCTGAGAAGGTGAGCTGGAGCTGTGATGGGAGACTGTCACTTTCTGCACTCGGTGCTTCAAATGGCTTGTGCGAAGCCTGAGGCAGGTTATAACTCGGTTTCTGGAGAGGTATTCCAGCTTTAGGAGGCAATGAGAAGGGAGACAGAAGCAAACCAAACAGCTAAAGCCATCAACTACCCTGATGTTTGTAGCATTTAATAGGATGAAAAGAGTGTTGCAGGTTCTGAAATCAAAGTTGCTGGCTGCTGATAATCCATCACTTAATGAACCTCAGCATTCAAGCAGAAATAGATGCTTGGTAGTAGGGCTGCTGTGGTTCTGGGTAATGCAGGATTGTCACTTTATAATAGGAATGTATAGTAGCTTCAGATTTCCATTTGAATAACTTGAAAAATTACTTTCGTTTGACTCTTAAAAATGGTGAGATCCTAAAATGTACAGGATGATGCTGATTAATCTATCAGTGATGTTACTTATGGAGGCAGATGGCATTCCATTGAGTTGCATGGGCTGAATTAAATTTTAGGAGCCAAGCTGTGAAGCTGTTTTAAGATGGAAACTGAATGGCTGCCAGCACCTGGTCACTCACTTAAGAACAATAAATATTGAATATGCTGTTAACGTAAGCAATCAGCTGTAATTTACTTTTTCATGTATTTAGTCAAGGTTTTGTGTAGTGATAGGTGTAGAAAATTGACAGCTCTTCTTTAACCGAACCACATAGAGAATGAATCAAAATAATCTGAACCAGAAACAGTATCTTAGGTAGGAAAAGGAGTCAGCTATTTTAGTGTAAAATTGTATACATGCTGCATAACTTGATACAGATTTCTTTTTGTGGGGTACTCCTTTCTCTTTGAATGTTATTTTACATAAATGAACTTCAGTCTCAAAAGGGCCTACAATGAAAGATCTATACTTACAGCCAAACGTTAAGACATAACAGAATCCAGTAAGGAGTTGTGACATGTTTTAATTTAGTTGTTTTGTGTTTATCATGGTGGGAGTGTCTTATGCTCAGATACTGTTAGTATCAACTTTTGGCAAGCTGCTTGGCAGTTTGGCAGACACCTTGGCAGTTAGGGGGCGACTGGGGGAAGAAAGAACAATGTAACTTCTTATTTAAAAATCTCCCTCTGCAGAAATGGCAAATTAAAGGGGGAGATCCTTCCTCATCTTCTTGCTTACAAGCCATGTTTGGATCTCTGCTGTTTTAAAGAGTGAGTAAAAGTTCCAATTGTACAGGTGTTTATGCTACAGAATAATATGGAATGTTAACATGCTGTAATTGCACGCTACATTTGAAGAAAATGTAGCCATATTTTACATTTTTTACCATGGGTGCAATATTCTTTCAGTCTGCAGCATATTTTTGGGTAGCAGTAGTAGTTATCTGTACTTTGTAATAGGAAAAGAGGATTTTTTTCAGTTTGAATCCTTTTGGAGAAAAAGAAACTAGAACACTGTATGAAACTACAAAGCGGATTATTTTCACTGAAATGTACTCCACTTACAGTTGCCTTTTCCCCCCAGTGTTGTATGAAAAAGAAGCAAGTTTCACTGAGTTTCAAAAGAAAAATGGTAATTGTAAGATGTTAGATTTTTGTTTTATCAGTGTTTCAACCAAACATCTAAGAACTGAGTTTCATAAAATTCCTCTGGAACACCTTTTTCTCCTTTCTTAAAAATAAGATATATTTAATACAGGGCTTTGGCTGCTAAATTACTTGAATACCTCCTTTTTTTAAGAAATATTGTAAAAATATTTATCTAGGACTGAATACTGTGAATAAAGATAACCTTTTGTGAAACTGGGTCACTTGAACCAGTAGGTTGTATTGGGTCAATGTGGGTTTAGGGAGGAGCGTCCAAATGTTTTGCATTTATTGAAATGTAATCAGAAGTGTAAATAGCTTTGGCTTTTGCTCAAACATCAGCTGTGCATCTGCGTTTCTGTTATGGTTGCATGAAAAGTGAGAAAGAAAAAGAAGGTGGGAGGGGAGGGGGGAAAAGGGAGCTATAAAAAAACCTAACATATTGGTATTATAGTTACTGGTGTTTGTAATTAAAGTTGAGCAAAGATAATCTATTTACTGGTGTATAGTTCTCAAAATTGTTAGCTGTAAGTATTGCTCTCAGCTGTACAATGTATTTCTCTTTTTCCCTAGAAATTTATCACAAACTTACAGCATAATTAGCAAGAAAAGAAATTACAAATATTGTCAGTACTACAAACTTTTAAGTTAGCGCTTACTGTGTTTGCAGCCTCTTTCAGTTCAATAATGGAAGTCTGCTGGCTGCCTTCGCCTTAAATTAATTGTTGCAAAAGCTAGTCTTAGTGCCTTGTTTTTTCTTCCCCCCTGTGATTTCCTTGTCCATAAAGACATCTCAATGTAAAAAAACACTGTCTAGAAACTGGTTAGGAAGATGAGAGGATGGAATCTTGGATCTTGTCTCGGATTTCCTTGGGTAATTGCTGTATGCACTTTGGGCCATAAGTTAAAGTGTGGTGGTGAGATTTGCTTCTTAAGGGGAGCTGGAATCTTAACACAAAAAAAAGAGGGGAAAAAAAAAAAGTTTACTTAGCCCTAACAGAAATTTAAAGAAGCTTCACAATTGTTGCCATTCTTCCTAGCCTTTGGTCATCTTGCTGTGGCAATCTCATGTTGTAGGAATGCATTAAATTACAATTAATTTTTTATTGGAATGACATTGCTAATGAAGTGAGGCAGGAGGGAGAACTTCAGACGACAAATGAGATTTACTTAATCTGGCATATGATTTTTTCCTATATCTGTGTTTTCTGTTTACCAGCAAAGTGTGTGGTCTCAATCAAGATAGGATACAGAATCTGTATCTGATGTTTAAGGTCCTAGAGGTTTCTCTTTGTTATAGTTTTGGGCAGTTCTGTTTAAAGATTTAATAGTTGTCCACCCAAGCAGATGCTGTGAAGTATTAAAATAGGCTGTAACTGTGGCTAGGCAATAAGGTACGTCTGTTTTTTGTATATGTGCAGTGAGTAACGTAGAATGATCTGTGAAGCTAGAGTAAGAAAAAAAAAAAACCAAATGTAACCAAACCCAACCAAAAATTGAAGCCCAACTGATGGAAGTAAATTTGATAACATTTTGAATCCGTGCTGCTCTTTGGCTTTTAGTCTCTACTGTCCTCCATCCTGTTCCCATGGACAGCAGCTACGATGTCCTGGTAAGACAGAGAAAGTTTTGAATTGAAAGATGGATAAAGGAAGTCAGAGGGTCAGAAATAAATACATTCAAAAGTAAATATCTGTCTTATTTTTCTGCTGAAAATGTTTTTATCTTCAGATGTTGAGCAAGTGTGGAGTTGTCTGAAAGGATGTCTATTGCTAGAGGGTTGTTTTGGGCTTTGGTTTTGTTTTTTTTTTCCAGAAAGCAGCTGACTTCCTGCAACAAAGCTGCTAAATGTTACTGTATGTTATGAGGTTAAGTACTTTCTGAATAAACTTGTGTTATTATGTCTTCAGCTTCTAAAATACCACAAGGCTTTTTGCATATTGTCTGGACAGTAAAATTTTGGTTTACATTAACAACCTCAGTGTAGTCTCAATTGTTACAACTGCAGCTGCTTTTATTTAATGTGGTTTGCTTGCTCAGAGTCCCATTTAATTTTTATTCTGAGATCTCCATACTGTAAATCCCATTTATAACTCAGAAGTCAGAAAGCAAACTTCTTTAGCAACCACTGCCTTCTATATAGCAATGTGGTTTTTGAACTGACAACTCCGTCTGGGGGATGGATTCGCGTCCCAGTGGATGAAGAGAGGTTAAGGTTTGGTTTGTCTCCACGGACCTACTTGCTCAAGTATAGATCAGTTCCTGCATCCATAGCAGCCTGAATCCAGAAAAGCTTCAATTGCTTTTGCTTAAAATGAAGACTAAGCTAAAGCCTTGTGAATTAGAGCAAGCTGTGTGTGAAGCCGGCTCTGAAGCTGCTCTGTACTGCTGTGTCTTGGCTCCGATACTGTGTCTGTGACACTAAAACTGGTCAATACCGTGCAGAGACATTTGGGTAGTTCTGCAGGGCTTGCCTTGTGTTGAAATAAAATGCCTCTTGGTGACAAGCCTGCCCAGTCTGGCGTGGTCACTAAATGGTAGATGTTATGGTCACTGCAGTGCTTCTGCATTAATCTTTCCATATTTAGCCTCTTACCCGTGTTTTTGCCTAGTTCATTCTTAGGCCTAAATCCCAACATCCTACTGCTACGTATATTGGAGTGTTACATGGCAAGGCCACAGGCAACCTTGGCAGCCAGCGTCCAAACTCAACAAAACACACCCTTATTCAACGCACTAAGTGGTTTTGGAGTGGTAATCTCATCAGATTTGAAATTAAGAAAGCAACGGGGAAAGAATTGAGCAACTTTTAAAGTTCTGAATTCAAATTTGAGAGTCTATATCTAGCTTTGAGGTCTGCTTTAGACTTCATACAAGCTTTTGAGCCAGCAACTGTCATTGGTTTCAATTCTATAAAAGTAGATAGCTGTGCTTTTATTCCCATGTAGGAGAGAAGGGAGATTCAGTTAATACCAGGGATACTTTGGATTACGGTGATAACTTGCATATGTGCTGTGCAGAGGTGATTTGAATGATCCTTTTGAGTCCTTTTGAGTAAGATATATGTAATAGCTTATTCAAGACTCGAATAGTATTTGAGTTTCAGAAGATAAGCTAATGCATTCAGTAACTGTGGTTCTCTTTTTCTAAAAATCTTAGGCTGATGATGTTCCTTGCTAGCGACAAGCATTTCTGGTTCTGCAACAGCTCAACTGAATTAAATATATATATAATGTAAAACTAACTTTAAAAGTTTTGTTGTTCCAGTACTACGTGGAGTACCCAGTTCATGGAAGTAAAATTTTGGTTTAGCAGTGCTTTTGTAGTGGTGCAACATATAATCTCCTTGGACTGATCTTTCAGTGAACAAAGCAGGTCCTAAGAATGATGTATTAATGCTGGGTTTAACTTCAAATCATTTTCTAATCTCCAAATGAAATAATGGTTCAAAGATTATGTTTAGTTTGTCGGAATTGCCACATGTGTTGTAGAAATTTCCCCACACAGTGAAGCTGTGCTGCTAAAAACGTCAGCAGGATGGAAGAAGAAATGATAGGAGAAAATTAAAATAGCTCTTCAGGCTTTGTTTTTAAAAAATAAAAAGCACAAAGGAACAACTGTCTCTTGCCTCCAAAGGCTAACCAGGGAGTAACTTCCGTCACTTCTCAGCTAAATGGTTGACTCTGAGCATCCCATTAAGTATCTTAGAAATCTTTCATATAAAATTGAAATGGGCATGAATGACCACTTCAGAGGGTGTTGGAATTTGGTATTATGACTAACTCGGGTTTTCAAGGCTTTACCTCCTGCCAGTTTTGGAACATGGCTTAAATGGGATGTTTTTATTAGATTATTGACAGGGTCTAGGATGATAACGGGCTCCATAAAAGCCCAGCAAAAACTACTTAAATGCTAGTTCACTCCAGAACAGGTTTTGCTTTCTTTGCTACTAATACATATTTACATCTTTGAAGTGCAACTTTTTTTTTATAGTTTAGAAACTGTCTTGAAGCAGAAGTCCATCACAGTTTATTTACTGTGTGCTTCTGTTTTTTGTAAACAAACATCTCCATACTTCTCAATTCAAGTGCCTGTTGGGATGTTTAAGTACAGGGTACACTGTATATAATACTTTTCTGGTACGGTCTAATCCTGTTTTGTGGACTAAAATAAAACATCTTTACTTCAAGCAGGTATTATGCTCATCATAGCATTTCTAGATGTTTGATAGCTAAATTAACCTGTGGGAAATACTGTGACAAACAGTAAGTTTGTCATAAATCTTAGACCACGTGTGTTACCTCAGACAGGTAATTTTGTGTAGGCAAGTGGGAAGGACTGAAATTGTATTTGTATCTAAGCAAGGATGGGGGGGCGAGGTTGTGTGTTCATGGTATAATGCACGAGTATTTGATAATACACCTTACAGTTAAAGGTTTGTGATATTTAGGTGCCTACTGAGTTATATTTTAATATGTGTGTGTGCTAATTTCTACTGTACATGTATGAGCGAAGTTTAGAAACTAAACCGTCCCCTAATTCCACTTCAGGATAAATATGCTACATCTAGGAAGCAAAAATGTGACATGGTTTTCTTTTAGGAATGAAGACATTAACTATGACATTAAAGGGGAGGGATTCTTGTGTGTTTAACTTAGTTACTGTGCAAAATGAAAACCTATTTTACCAGAATTGCGCAGCGAATAGTGTCTCATCAAGGTCTTTTTTTTCATTATCAATTACATTTTTAAGCTCCTGTTTTAGCTTTAAACTTCCCCAAAAAGCTATCAGTTTTTATTATTAAATTATCAGTTTTATTTTCATTTAACTAGCCTTGTTAAACAAACTAGATGGCTTAGAGGGGGAAAAAACGCTTGGAGGCAGGCGCCAGGGCAATTTAGATGATTAATTTTCTGAAGTCAATAAGCAGCTGACAACAGAGGCAAAATGTGTCAGCCTGGCTTGCACAAAGCAGTTACTCTACTTGTTTAGAGCTGTGCAATGTCACTGTGAGGTCTCGGTTGTACATAAAGGGCATTTGTTTCTCTGGATGTTGATGTAGCATAAGTGTCTTTCCAGTCGATACTGGATGTGAAATTAGCAACTTGGCTGTACTTAAAAATATTTTCCATGTTAATTGGTCGTTTTGGTTAAAAATAATGGCAAGACTGTTTACAGTGATTTTTATGATTTAGTATTTCAGAAAATAAATGCTGCATTAATGAAAGCTTCTGTCTTTTAATTGGTAATACAAATAATCATAAGATTTGGTAACATACTGTTTTTATATTTCCTGTTTTCTTCTGTTTAGGTAAAAAACTTTGCTGTTATTTATCTTGTGGATATCACTGAAGTACCAGACTTCAACAAGATGTACGAGTTGTACGATCCCTGTACTGTCATGTTTTTCTTCAGGTACATGATGGTTCTAGAATATAACTCGGTTAAATTTTTTGTGTGTCGAATACAGTGTCTGAGTAGATAATTTCTAAATGCTTATCAGGATACTGATGCTTATATTTTCATTGTTCTACAAAAGAGAAAAGTGATTAAATAGGAAAATTACTTCTTTTCCAATTAGCCTAGTAACAGTGTTTTGATAATAGAATACAGACTAGTGATAGTGAAAACTGTTTTTCTTCTCCATTGGTTTTAATTTTAAAGCTGAAAATCCCTGTATAGAATAGCACAATGATACAGCAGCCAAGCTTGTCAAACTTGCTTTAATGATATAATGATTAGGGTTTTTTAGAGCTAAAGTGTCTACGTTGATGAGATAAAATGTGCTACTGACAGGTGTGGAACTCTCTCTGGTGTTAGTAGAGGGAAAGAAATATAAACAATGGGGAATATGCTGAAGGATAACTGCACTGAGTAGCAATCTGGGGGTCACGTTTGCAGTCTTTGTTCTGGCTTTAGGCTAGAAATAGGCAGTAAAATGTCAAGTTGGGTGACAGGAGTGGATACTCTTTCTTTGAGACTTATTTTGCAAGCCTGGTTACGTTACAAGGACTTGTTTTGAATCCTACACAGCATTCTTGTGGGGAGTGTAAAGTTTCTTTCTGAATTATAATACCGTATTAACTTGTCTGTTGTGTGTTTTGTTTTTTTTTTTTTTCTCTCTCCCTTTAAAGGAACAAACACATCATGATTGATTTAGGTACAGGTAATAACAACAAGATCAACTGGGCAATGGAAGATAAGCAAGAGATGATTGACATTATAGAAACTGTTTATAGAGGAGCCCGCAAAGGTCGAGGTTTGGTGGTATCGCCAAAAGATTATTCCACTAAATACAGATACTGACATTTCTTTGGGGCTGCCTTTTTTTTTAACCCTATGTCCACTTAAATTTATTCTTGTGTATGTGTGTACATATATATATATTAAAAGAAAAAACCTACAAATCCTTCAACTTCGAGCATATTTTGAATTATTTAAAAGGTTAGAATTCTGTTTGGAAAAGTAAAAGGCACGAAGCCTGGAGCTCTAACTGCAGTAATACTGTAGATGAATTTTGGATTGTGTTTTTATTTTTTAAAGACTTTCTTTGTGTTGTCCTTTTGGTATGATGTATTTTTCTACACAAAAAACCTGTTTGCAGAAAAACCTTTCAACTGGTTTTGTTTGCTTTTGTTGCAGAAATATGTGGGAAAACTATCTTATAGCTTTTTTAAAATAATAAAATGAGTTTTACTTATTTACCTTAGTTTTCTTTAGCTAATTAAATTTGAGAATGGAAACAAGTGTAAGTGGATGCAAAGTCATAATGTTGAAGATGAATCATAGAATTGTCTAGGTTGGAAGGGACCTTTAAGATCATCTAGTCCAACCATCAACCTAACACTGATAAAAAAACCCGTCACTAAACCGTGTCACTAAGCACTATGTCAACCTGTCTTTTAAATACCTCCAGGGATGGTGCCTCAACCACTTCCTTGGGCAGCCCATTCCAATGCTTAATAACCCTTTCCATGTAAAAATTTTTCCTAATATGCAACCTGAACCTCCCCTGGTACAACTGGAGGCCATTTCCTTTTGTCCCATCACTTGTGACTTGGGAGAAGAGACCGACCCCCACCTCTCTACACCCTCCTTTCAGGGAGTTGTAGAGAGTGAGAAGGTCTCCCCTCAGCCTCCTTTTCTCCAGGCTGAACAACCCCATAGTGTTGAAGATGAAGGCTTATCGCTTCTGTCAGGATTTCATTATGTAGTATCTTGGTCTTCTGTATTCACTAAAAATAGAAAGAAAGCACTAGGGCGCCTTTATGAATATTTAGCAGAACTTGGAGAGCGTATCTTCCATGACTTCCCCGCAGCTTAGCTGACTCGTGACGCTGGACTTTTTTCACATTGATTATGCATACAGTCAGTTTGAAGTACTTAGTAGATTCCATAGTGCCAAATAGTAATTGCAGTTCTGGAGCTGGCTGCGGAGTCAGCAGTTGAAGAAAGGATGAGCTGTGCTTTCTCTCATGTGACCTCCAGTTTGTCTAATGGTATGCTAAAATGCGTATATACTCATGAGACTTGGGTTGATTCCACTGTGGCATGGCTTTTGAAGTTTTCTGTTTGCATTTTTGACAACTTTTGTTCTGCAGTAGTGGAGCCAGTGTTGTGGGGTTTTTTGTAGGTTGGTTTGGTTTTGTTTGTTTGTTTTTTTAAACTGATCCATGCATATTTACAGGATTAAGAAAAACCAAGCCAGACTATGGAGAAAGGAAATGCCTGTACTTTTGGTCCAGTTTGCCACAAGATAAAGTGGAACATGCTTTTTTAGCATCTCTGTGTTTTAGAGAGGATTTAGAGGATTTAGAGGATTGTGATTTAGAGGATTTAGATTTAGAATGAGTCATGAAAGTAAAATTAAATTAATCTGCTTTGCAGTGGTTATTAATTATGGAATAATTGATGGTGGAACAGACTACCGGAGGTCTAGTCCAACCTCCCAGAGTAGGTCCCACTTGATCAGGTTACCCAGGACTGTCCAGTGTTGAGTATCTCCAAGGACAGTGATTCCTTAGTCTTTCTGGAAAGCCTGTTCTACTGCCTGAGTTGAAAACAGTGTTCCTTACATCTAGCTGGAATTTCCTGTGTTCCAGCTCGTTGTCTATTAACTCTCTCATGTAAAACACCTCCAACAAGAGCCTAACTGTTCCCCATGCTCAACCACGGGGTACTTGTAGCCAGAAAGAAAACCATAGTCTTTTCTTGAGGCTGAACTAACAGAATTCTTTCAAACCCTCGTATGTTTTGTAATCCACCACATTTTGGTGGCTAACTGCCTCATAACAATATATTTCTTGAACTGGGGAGCCCCAGAATTGGCAGAGTTTTCTGGGTGTGATCTCACAGGAGTTGAGTAGAGGGGAATGACCTGCTGCCTCTGAAGGTGTGTGGCTGCAGCCTGTGGCGCCCGGGCACCCTGCCCACTCACGTTCAACTTGTCCACCAGACCCCACGCCTTTCCTACAAAGCGGGGTGCCAGCCAGCCCCTTGTGGCTGCGCTGCAGCACAAGCCTACCCTGTCCTGGAGGCCAGGCTGGGCACTTGCCTTTGGGCATCACGAGGTTCTTGTTGGCCCGTTTCTCCAGCCTGCCCTCTAGCATAGCAACCTCTCCCCCCAGTTTGGCATTGCTTGCAAATCTACACTCATTAAAGCATTGATTAGAATGATTTCTTGATATTAATGAAGAATCTGAAGAATCTATAAGAGATTATAAGTATTAACGCTCTGCCAAGGTTTTAAAAAGTATATTTATCCTTCATTAGCTGAGGTAGTCTATTTACCTGGCAATGCTTCAGTTTCTGCATTTTTTGTAAGAGGATCCCGTTAAGTTTCAAACAAAAATCTTTCATGCCAAAAGTGCCGGTGTTCTGCTGTACAAGAACCTTAAACAGATGTCCTGTTTTCTTTGACTCTGCGATGTCGTGTTCAGGACATGTTTGGTAACTAGAATTCCTGTCTCTCTCGAATTCTTTAGGCTCTTCCATCAAAAATGGCTAATGTTAAAAAATTGAAATTGGGACAGCGTGTGTTACCTGGATGATGTTATCTCCCCAGGTGGGCACGGCTTTGCGTGGGCTTGTGGCCAGAGTAACAACCGAAGAGCTGTGATCTCTGCAGATGCTGCAGAACGATCTATGTTCATTGCACCTACAAAGTTTTGCAGAGGCACCTTTGTAGTAACACCAAGTAAGATAAGGGGCGTCTTGGAATGTAAAACATTTAAAGGAGCATCAAAATAGCACTTGCAAACGTAGAAAAGTTTTGATCTTGTTATTCTGGGAACGTTTAAGTTAAAAAGGCAACAAAGAAATAGGAGGAAAATTTTAATGTTTAAATGAAACATATTTTCATACATCGAAAAAGTTTGTGACTGGGTAAGTTCACTATGTAGGCTATCGTTTTCTATCCAAAATAGTGATTTTTTTTTCTCCCCTAATAGAAGAACTAATAGTTCTTTCCCAATTACAGGAAATAGTGTCCCATTTAGATGAATAAACCCAGCTTTCTACTTGCTTTTTTTTTTTTCCTAGGGCAATAGTTTAGAAAAAATAAATTTGCGATTCTATTGCGACATGATGCAAGAGCGTTTGTTTTCGCTGACGGGACAGTGATTGTGATCTCCCAGATTGAGTGCGGTGCTGTTCTCCCTTTATCTTTCTCCATCACATCCTTGTTTCAGTGCTGCAAAGACACAGTAAGTGGGTTAGTGGTTTAATTATTCATGAGTGTGATTCAGCGTAAAAATGGGAAGATCTCTGCGCAGTTAAATACATCCCCATGGATTGTCTCTCTATATTTTTGAAAATTATTACATAGCTTATCATGCGAAAGGCATCAGAATGAATAATTGACTAAATTGTTTCAAGGTATTTATAGACTTTCCTGTCTTTCGCTGGGTAAGCAGTCCCTAAATGATAAAAATGATTGATGTGTCTGGGTTTGAATCAGGGAAGCGTGTAGCAACAGGAAGAAATCACCCACACCCGCGGAACACGGAAGCAGCGTTCTCTTGTAAATACCAAGGACACCAGCTAAGGCATCCATGGGGCCAGGGTACACAACTCGGTGTACTTTAAAATCCAAGTAAATGCAGGTATGATAAATACGTAAAGAGTATTTTCATGCTGGGCACCACCCACAGTTCAAAACTAAGTGGAAATACGTAAAATACAGTACAACTTCATAATTAAGTTTCTTTACTCTCAACTCTTCCTCGGTGTTTTCGATCCCAGCCTCTGTCATCAGGTCAGCAACGTGCTTCTCCAGGTCATCAATGCGCTCGCCCATTTCTTCCAGTAAAAAGTTAAAGATAACTTTATACGTAAGGATTCTATCATTTTCTATTTTTTTTTTTCCTTCTGTGAGAAAAAAGGAGAAGCTTTCTTCCAGATGTCTCAACCTCTTAACTTATTCCCTCTCTAACGCAAGACGAAGCGTGCACAGGGCTCTTATTATTACAAGACAACCCCACTTTCTTTTGCAACAGAGAAGTGAGTTTTTCCTGCTTGAATTTCTTTCAAATTCTAAAGTATTTTCAAATATCTTCCCCGCATGCCTGTGAGTGAACTGGAGCATTGTCTGTGCAAGAGGTTGTTTTATTTCACAGGAAAGAAAAGGTGATACCATACACTCAGCCCAGACAATCGGAATATGAGCGCTGCCAAAACCTTCTTCTTCTCTTACGCTGAAGCAGCCCTTTCCTAAAAGGTCGGGTTTCAGAAAAAAAAATGGAAAATGTACTGAATTTACAGTTTCAGGAAGCAGAGGTAGTTTTCGTGAGTACATCTGAGAAAGCTCAGAGCCCCTTCAAGTTTTAATTTCCCTTTCTGAGGGCTCACCTTCCCATACTAATGGGGCGGTTGTTTTAAAACAGTTGTTTTAAAAACACCACAGAGATATGCTGGTTTACGTGGCGTTTTTGCAGATGGTTGCTTTTTTTTTTTTTTTTTTAATGTACCTTCAGAATTTTTGCCTATAATTTGTTGCTTATTTTACTCGAGAGCAAGAACTGCAGCGCAGAGATTAGCTCACGGGGAGTTGATGCTACTTTTAGTTAAGCCTTTTTTAGGATTTCTTTCTTAGTAAAGGGAAAAATAAACGGGCTGGGGGAGTGGAGGGGGGGGCAATCCGGGGGTCTTTGCCTCATAGACGTCAATCATTTTATCTTAATTTGATGTTTAGGGGGGAAAAAAAGCCCATCCCGGTGTTAAAAACCAAAGGAGGGGGGACGCAGGGCGACCAAGCCGTGGGAACGCAAAACCTCTCCCCGCGGAGCCAAAAGAGGATATTTCTCAGCGTCATCTTTTCAGCCAGAGCTTGAAAATTCTCCTGCAGCTGATGCAGCAGATTTTCCGCCTGAGGAGGGGGGGGAAATAGAGAAAAAGCAGAAAGCAGGATGGATCCCCGGGCGGCGGCGGCCGGGACCGGTCCCTTGCGCGCCTCCTCCCGCCCCTCTCCTCCCGGCCGTACGGGGGGACCCGCCGGTGCCCCCACACCCGGCGGCGACCCGCAGCCACGCTGCCCCCCCGCCCCGCTCCCCGCCGCCGGTTTCCCCACCGGAGCCAGCCCGGCGCTCACCAGCTGCGAGAGGTCCCCGGCGCCCGGCGGGTCGGTGGCCGCCATCGCCTCCGCCTCCCCCGGTCGCGGCGGGGCGGGCAGGTGAGCGCCGCCCTCCGCCCGCCTCTGCTCGGGAGCCGGTGAATCGTTAAATACCAGCCAGCCGTGGTATTCCTTTATTTTTCCCGAGAAATCCTAACTCTGAAGGGCAACGACTGCCTGAGGATGCTGAGGTTTGATCTTTGGAGGTCTTGTGATTTCATTGACACCATCCCTGGAGGTGTTCAAGGCCAGGCTGGATGGGGCTTTGAGCAACCTGCTCTGGTGGAGGTGTCCCTGCCCATGGCAGGGGGGTTGGAACCAGATGATCTTTAAGGTCCCTTGCAACTCTAACCGTTCTATGATTCTATGACACGTTAAATGAAGAAAAATGCTTGTTTACCAGTAAGGCCCAAGTTTTGGGTCAGTTTTTTGTGGTTTTTTTTCTTTTTTAATTTTTTTTTTAAAGGTTTGCTTCCTTTCCCCCATGTAACTAGTTTTGTCACGTGGAGTGATAAAAATACCATGCTTGTCGAAGTTCCTTGCATCAGAACGCCTAAAGAGACAAGAGCGAAGGCATCAGCAAGAATTGGGCGGTGTCTCTTACAGTCACGGCGGCATGTAGGTCATCTTGGTGGTTTTCAGCTTCGTAGCATAAAAAGCTCCTGGTGCATGGAGAAGAGAAGGCTGGGGGGAGACCTTATTAATGCTTATAAGTGTCTAAAGGGTGGGTTGAAGGAGGATGGAGCTGGACTCTTTTCAGTGGTTCCCAGTGACAGGATGAGGGGCAACGGGCACAAGCTGGAACATAGGAAGTTCTATTCAAATATGAGGAAAAACTTCATGGTGAGGGTGCCAGAGCCCTGGAAGAGGCTGCCCAGGGAGGTTGTGGATTCCCCTTCCCTGGAGATCTTCAAGACCTGCCTGGATGCAGTCCTGAGTAATGTGCTCTGGGCAACCCTGCTTTAGGAGGGGAGTTGGACTAGATGATCTCTAGAGGTCCCTTCCAACTCAGACAATTCTGTGATCTGTTGCAGAGGTGTCTTGTGTACGCAGGTGTCCCGGGTGCTGTAACTGTTGCCTGATGTAAACGAAGAGGTTTTCAATTTGCTGTGCTTATACTGTTAGGAGAAATCACTGTTGGGCAATAGCTTTCCTCACTCTATTACTTTATAGATATGCCAAACACCTAACAGTGCCTCCATCCACAACAAGTTTCTTTCCCAAGTTCGGAGTGACCTCAAATGCTGGAAAGATTTCTTTCTTGTAAGCCTACCATTTAGAATCTTTCTTAATAAACTTAATTGTTTTCCTTCTTGACCTTCCCCGTCTCCTTTTGGAAGGCGTGTTCATCTCGATGGTGAGATTCTGGCATCAAAGCAAGCTTTGCTGCCTGCTTCTCCTAATCGTGGCTTTTCCTCTGTACATCCTTATCTTCCAACTCTTGCCGATTCTCCTCCCTGCCTTTCCCGTTGTAGAAAGAAAAAGCAAGTTCTGCAGGGCTTGAGTGCTCTAGCAGTGCTACTGCTCCAGAAAGGCTCTAGATAAAACAATTTGAACAATAATATGCCTATAGATATGCTTCGCATTTGTACATAGCCACCAGCAGCAACCACGTAGCTTTTTTTGTTCTGTTGCATAAATAATAAGAAACAGTTGTTGCTTTTTACCTGTTCATTTGTGGCTAATCACTCTCCTTTCCCTTAGGGCTAGATAGTAGAGCTTCTACTATTTTTTTTTTGCGTTTTTACCCCATAGCCTTCCTAGTTTTCCCTCCTGCCAGAACAGCTACATAAGCTTCCCCCTTGGGCAGCAGCATTTTCCCCGGGAGGCAGCCGAATTGGCTCGCTCTGCTCCTGTCCAGGTTTCTTGAACAAAGTCATAGAATCCTATTTGCAGTGGTAAAGAAACAGCTGGAAACGCGGAGGAGCAAGCGTTCACACAGCCAATGAGTTTGCAAGAATTGCCCTAAATCTTTGTAGCGCCGCCTTTTAGCAATGGCCGGGTTTAGGGTTCACCTGAAAACAAGCAGGATGTGGTAGAGGCTTCTTGTAAACAGCTTCTCTTGCTTGCGAGGCTGGTCAGTGGGGTCAGGGCAAAAAGCCCGTGGTGTCCAGCCAGCGCAGCAATGGAGGAAGGGGAATTAAAAGCGTGAGGGAGACCGAAGGAAATATTTCGCCGTGCCTTTCCCCTCTCCAAAGGTCTGGTTCTTTTACTTTGTGGACTCCACACCTAATTTGAATGGCCCTCTTAGTTCAACTCTTGAGCTGAATTAGGCCAATAGTCCACAGCTGGGTTTGTGGAGTAAAAACAGAAGGGTCTGTAAAGCCAAAAATGGTCGTGGAAAAGTTCCAAAGTTCAGAAAACCTAAGAATAGAAGAGACAAACTGCAAGACGAAAAAAACCTTTGATTAACAATGTATTTATTTAAAATAGAATTAGAGCACTCAGCTTTGCCCTACTGTCCTCTCTTCTCTCCCTCCTTGGAGGGCTCAGTTTTTCAGACTTGAGCTGTTACATACGCTTTCAGGGTCTGAAATCTGGGAACGTAAGATGAGGCATATTTTAAAAGCCGTAGTCCGTGATAGGCATCATCCATGGGCTAATGGAAGCTGAGCAAAAATGTTTTTTGTTCTTTTTTTCTTGTGGTGTTGCTTTCAAAAGCAGAGGTTTAACTGAGAACCAATAAACAACCAGTGCTACCGGTGCTCGTAAGAATATTTACTGCAATAAGTAAAGAATACTTCATTTACTGAAAAGGTACCAAGAAGTTCATGTTGGCAATGAATTTCTGAATCAACACAAAGAAAGGTCTGGAAGGGGTTAGAGAAAGGAACAAAAGAGAAGATTTGACAGTATAAATTCATTTTCCATGCCAAAATATGCTCTATGCTACTTTCTTTCAGTGAAAAGCTTAGACTTCAGTCACTTTCAGTTTAAATATGCCCTCTTGGTATGAAGCACATGAAGTAAAAATAAAAAATAGGGTGACCTAGAGGCTGGGGAGCCATCTGCTTCCATCCTATTTCAGAATTGCAAGCCTGTGCTGTGAACTTTTCGCATCATGCTCTTATGCTCAAATGGTATCCAAAGTGTGTTCCTCTTGCTCTTTCCCAGGGAAATTCCAGTCCCTCCAATGCTAGAAGGAGAAGTCAGGGTAGCAGGATAGGAAACAGAAGTTACACAAAGTCCCTTCTCTCTCCTCTTTGCTGACAAATGAGATTTTATATACCAGGGGTCAGGAATCCTCCGGTCACATACTCCAAGCACGTCTGGCTCAGGGCCGCTTTGGAATGGAGGTGAGGACAGAGACAGGCCGTCTCAAAAAAAAAGGCCTAATATTACATGTGTGATAAGAAATAAAACAGGGAATTTAGTCCTGGAAGGAAACACGCAGGCAAATATTCCTGGGCCACCCATGGCAGCTTGTCTGGCTGTAGATCAGAAGGCAGGATGGAAATCACACTGCAAATTTTTGGGGTTTGCTTTTTTTTTTCTTCCCGGCAGAAGCATGGTCAATTGTAAAAGTTTTCTCTGAAGGGAAAAGGGCCAGGTACAAGCTAGTGCTTGCACTGCAGTCGTGGTATTTCTGCTGCCAAATTGTAGGGTTGGGTCTTTGAGTCATGCTGTACTTGGTCTTTCCCTCTCTCTTAGGAAGCTTCTCTTGCGTCACTTTGCAATCCTTTAGAGGGACACCATGTGCAGAAAAAGCATCTGGCTTTGCTAGGTCACCGGCTTTTATATGCTGAAATCCTAAATGGGGCTGATGTTTCTTGGAAGCAAACTATTAACATTAACCTATTCCTTTTGACTCAGCATGGTGCAGTTCACTGAAAGCTTGTTCCACTGGAATACTTACTGGTGAAGATGTGGCTTTTCTTTCATCTGGTAACATCACTAGAATTAACAAGTTGGTGTTATTTAAAAGCATGGAAAGATGCGGTGAGTGAAATGCAAAGGGGAAAGGCATTCAGGTCAATGGTGCCTGACAACCGTAGGGCTTCTTTGAAAGACAAGTAATTTGAGGTGAATATTAAAAGCTTGAGTGTTTGTGCATGGTTCGAATTTCAGGCTCTGTATCTTTGAAGAGAAAAGTGTAATTCCAGCAGTCAGGAAACCTGATCTCTGATGGAAGTGCTCTGCCTTCAGCGAAAGTGTTGCTTTTTGGGACTGCTGCTCACAAATCCCCTTATTGTGAAACCTGTTCAGTCACCCCCTTTCTGCAAGTTTCTCCAGAAAGAAAACCACCAAGGCTAAGGATATTCTTTATCAGAAGTTTCTTGTGAGTGCTATGGGCATCACCTAGAGCAACGTAGCTGTAACAGAACACAGGGTATAGTTTTCCCTGTAAGTGTTCTTCACTGGGGATGAATGGAGGAGCAGCAGAAAGCCTGCTGCAGATGCTTCGACTACAGAGGCTGGTGTGGTGGCACCCTTTGGCTCTCTGAAGAGTTGTGTGTAATTTGTGGCTGTGTGAAGTCACCCATCTGGCTTCTGTTGACTGAATTACTACGTGGCGACCCAGTGGATCTCTATGTGTGTTTCCCAGGCATGTCTGGTAAGAGATGCTGCTTCCCATGCTGCTTTCTGCTCCAGCCTTGTTCCTACCGTCTTTGGGCAACTAGGGTGGAGGAGCATTCATCCAGCTGTTCCCCTCCTGGAAGGCTGCAGGAGGGAGTTGGAGGTGTTTGTCCCAAGCGGAAAAGGGCACAGGGTCTGTTTCTCCAGCCTGGTGGCCCACTGGTGGCATGCCTGGCACTGGATCTGGAGGCTGCGTTCAAATCACCCCGCATTCTTGCTCCTTACGCTGGGTGTCAGATGTACATGGTGGAGCTTTCTTGAAGAAAACGCAGCGTGTAACTTCTGTGAGGGTGAGACGAGGCAGCCTCCGTGGCACACAGATGGTGACCCGACCCCATGTGTTCAGATCCCACAGCCTTCTGAGGCTCTCTTCCAGGTACCTCATGGTCCAGAGCAGAATGTGTGCTTTGTACACAGAGATTAAATGTGCCATGTGTGGGGGAGTGTGATGTAAAGAGTATTTTTCTACAAATTTTGGTTAAAAAACCTGTGCTGGAGAGGCTAGAAGCTGGGCGAAGGAGGGAATGGTTCATTTGAAGCCACACTTTTTGCTTTTCCAGAAGCTGTAAAGAACAGTAGAAAAAGTTTCCCGTGAGCAAACTGCAGCTATGTTCGTGCTTAGATACCTTCCTTGCAGCTTCAGAGATAATTTATCCCAGAGAAGCCAAGTGGAGTGTTTTCCTGGCTGCAGGCAGCTTAAATTCACCTTGAATTAGCAGAAAGCACTTACTGTGGTTGCAGAAACATGGGTGGATTTGGACAAATGCAGGGAATAACACTGGGGAACATCAGGGTTTGAAGCAGGGAGCAATGACAGTAATATAAGAACCCAAGGGTGCGGGAATCTGATTCTTTGGCTATTTTTGTTGCGAGAAAAAGCTTGCGCTTCCTTGTCTGAAATGAAGATCCTTTGCAAATGTGTTTTTAAGGCTGAAACCTTCACCGGCCACGGCCTGCCTGCTTCGCTTGCTTTCTTCTGTGAGACATTTGTGGCAGAGAGGGGGGTGCTAAGAGTGTGACAGGTATTTCCCGCGGCTTGGCTGCTGCAGGAGGCCCTCCCACCCCTACTCGGTTCAGCGCTTCACGTGGCATTTGCCAGCAGGAGTCTTGTGGGCGCGTATTTCCAAGCGTGCCTGGCAAAAGGTCTCTGAAACAAGAAGGAGGCAGAGGGAGCGGGGGGTGCCGAGGGACACTGCCAGCATAGGCTGGCACAAGGGTCACCTGGACAGAAGGGCGCTGGAGAGCTGGGTCTCCGTAGCTGGGGGAAGAGGTGGAGCAGCATGGCCTCGGGGTGTGATGGCAGCGTGTCTGACTCCAGATCAGAAGGCTGTGTGTTTAAGTCACACATGCAATGATACTGGGTTTGTGGGGTTTTCTTCCCCACCCCTGCTGTACTCCTGGTGTGGGCAGCGTAAATTTGCTTTGTTCTGTTCTTATGCGTAGATGTCCTTAAATGTACTACAGATGCTGAGAATATCTCAACAAAAGCAGTCCAGGAGTGTGTTACACTACGTAAATGCCCCCAGAAGCACTTTGTCCTTGTCCTGGAACACAGAAAGAAAAAATAGAATCATAGAATTGTCTAGGCTGGGACCTTTAAGGGACCTTTAAGATCATCTAGTCCAACCATCAACCTAACTCTGATAAAAAAACATCACTAAGCCATGTCACTAAGCACTATGTCAACCCGTCTTTTAAACACCTCCAGGGATGGTGCCTCAACCACTTCCCTGGGCAGCCCATTCCAATGCTTAATAACCCTTTCAGTGTGAAAATTTTTCCTGATATCCAATCTGAACCTCTCCTGGCACAACTTGAGGCCATTTCCTCTTGTCCCATTGCCTGTGACTTGGGAGAAGAGACCGACCCCCACCTCACTACACCCTCCTTTCAGGTAGTTGTAGAGAGTGATAAAGTCTCCCCTCAGCCTCCTTTTCTCCAGGCTGAACAAATAGTTTGGGTGCTGTAATGCTATTGACTCCAGATCACGTGGTGGTATTTTGAGTCATGCCAAAGCTACAGTTTCTTTGTCATTTTTCTTTTCTCTCTCCGTTTCCAAGCCACTCCACAGCTTCATCAAGAGAGGGAGAAAACGAGTCAGGGAAAGCTAGGGATAGTTCTGGTGAGACTTAAGACACTGCACTTGCACCCTCACTCGTTCTTCAGAGATAAAGCTAGTATAAGGATTTCCCAAACGGCGTTTCACTCCCTGTGCTGGGTCTGGCTGGGATGGAGTTCACTTTCTCCATAGCAGCCCCTATGTGTTTGATTTGTGACCTAAACAGTGTTGATAGCACACCGGTGCTTTAGCTATCGCTGAACACTGCTTGCACGGCATCAAGGCCTTTTCTGTTTCTCAGTCTGCCCCCCCCCAGCAAATAGGCTGGGGGTGGGCGAGAGGGGAGACAGCCAGGACAGCTGACCCCAGCTGACCAAAGGGACATGCTGGACCGTGTAGCATCACACACAGCAAGGAAAGCAGGCTGGGACGTGGGGTTCTTCTGAAGTAGCTGTTGCTTGGAGACTGGCTGGGCATCGGTCCGCTGGTGGGAGGTGGTGAGGGATTGCCTTTGCATCACTTATTTTTGTTCTTTTTCTTCACTTGTTAAACTGACTTCTCAGTCATCTCAACCCATGAGTTGTTGTGGGGTTTTTTTCTCAGTTTTATCCTTCTGATTCTCTCCCCCATTCTCCTTGGGGGGAGAGTGAGCAAACAACTGGGTAGGAGCTTTGCTGCTGGCTGGGGTCAACCCACCACACTCCCTCTTTCCCATCTCACTCCCCAGTATCAGCAGCTTCTTGCTGAATACAATGATCCTGTAATTAGTAAGTATTCTGCCCTGGGGAGGGGTGAAGTGCGGGAGAGGAGGAGATGGTGCAGGGTTCTTTCTGCATCTCAGCAAGAAAGGTCCAACAAAAAATGGCTTATAAAAATAGTAATTTTAACAAGACAGAATAAAAAGATGAGTATAGATAGTGAGTAAACTTTACGTACCTTATGATGCTGGGTGCTACGCATTGGTTCAGCACTGGATGGAGCCTGGTTGGGTTTTCCTACTGGATGCCGTGCAGATCCCATCTGTGGGGAGGTTCCTTGTTTCTGGTCCTTTGAGCCATTATGTATTTTCTTATGAGAAAACAACTCTACTCCTAAAGGCTGTTGACGTGAGAACTTCTTGCTGCGCTGTTAGACACAGGCAAGGATGTGCAGGTGGCGCAGAGGCTGGTGCCAAGCGGGAGCTGCCTGAAGGCTCCTCTGTGACCCTGCGGCCACGGGACACACGCCATAGCACATGAAGAGCACGTGAGGAAGAGAAGGTTGTAGTCAGTCAGCTGGACCTGTTTGACAGAAGAACAGGATGTGGCCTGAGCTGTCTTGGTTCAGCTTCTTGCCTGTGTGATACGTTGTTTGTTTATTTCTCCGCTCGCCTGAACTTTGGCCGTTGTTTCAAAGCCGTAATGGTTTGAAGAAGTGTTCATGCATCTCTGCCAGCTGTTGGGTTGATTTCTGCTTCTCTGGCATGTTTGGTCTGGGCCTTTTTCTTCGTTTGTCCGTGGAGATGGTAGCAGTCCAAGTAGAGAGAGGACTGTAATCAGCTCAGCTTGCGTGGTCCTGGTTCCCGCTCCCCTGTGCAGAGCGTGCCACCACTGCCCAGAGGTGGGCTTGTAGGCTGGGCACGTTGGTCAGAGGTCCTCTTTGAGAGTGGATAGGGAGTTCCTTTGCATACCATTGGGCGCTCCACCCATGCTTCTACTCACTGCTCTGTTTTGAAAGGGCAGAAGGAAAAATAAAAAAGTGGTGAAGATGTGCAATAAACCAGTATCTCCCGTTAACGCTAGCTTGATTGTGTCCATCAGTCATGAAAGCAGGGGCTCATCAGTGTTTGAAGGAGATATCAGGAGATAGCTTCTGCCACCAGCTGCAGTGAGGTTGCTTTAGAAAATTGGAAGTGGAGAGAAGAGGACAGCTGATTTAGTGATAATGCATCTTGGTAGGAATGGCCAATTTCAAGGTACTTAAAGACTCATTTACTTGTTTTATGAACAGTACAGTGAATATTTCTTTTTAATCTCACCATGACTACAGTTGTAGAATGAGATATAATGTGATAATTGAAGGGAATTTGGCTACCATAGGAATTCACATAATCCTTACGACAACGTTTATTGTGCAATGTGTTCAAGGAGTGACTTAGAGCTTATCTGCACTGTGTCTTTAGCCTACACCTTGCAGGGACTTCCTGTGCTTCCTTCAGTGCAACAGCATTTCTCTAACGTAGAATATAAAATAATTTTTTTAATACTCATCTTTCAAAATCAATTGACAGAGCAACAGGCTGGTTAGAAGCCTGGCAGCAATCTGCTGGTTTTGCTCCTGCAGTAAGTACAAGTGAAGCACCGACAGCCCTGCTCATCCTGAAAAAAAACCCCAAAAAACTGCAAAGAAGGAGCTAAGGCTTCAGTCCTGAAACTGGTCCAACTTGGGTGGTTGATTCCTGTGTCCTATTGGCCTGGTATCCTTCTGCCAGGAATATAGGTATATGAAGCCAACTCTAGAAATGAGCCTCTGCTTACTCTTCTAATTCAGTGATGTAATTTGCAAAACAGAACCTTATGTAATAATTTTTACGAACTTCACCAATGTCAAAATCCCTTTGAAAGCACCCCATGTCTGTTCACCGCTTTGAGCTTGCATAAACTGTATCCAAAGATACTATGGGAATATTTCTTAACAAGTATAATCTCTATCAGATTTCTCAATCTGGAATAAATCAAAGTTCTCATTACGATTGGAGGTTTAGGGACTACGCTGTCACCAAAATGCTAACTGCTAAGAGCTAGCTTGTAACTAGTTACATACTTAAATTCAATTCTCTTACAGCAGCTTTCTTGAAAAGATTAATATCAGTCTTCAAAGACCTGGTGTGAAACATACTGCCTGCTTCTGTTTTCTGAATGGGTAATGCAGTTCTAGCAAATGGACTTTTTTTTTTTTTTAAAAGGGGGAATTTTGCCAGTCCCAGTGGAAAAATAAACGCACCTGTTCTTTTTCTCCTCGCTCAAAACCAGAGGATTGCTGTCTGGCAGTGCTGTGGTAGGCTCTGCGTTTACACCAAGGAAGCGGTCCTTTGAGCTGCCTCTCAGTTACCAATTTCCAAAGAAAACTAGTTTGATGTAAAGCTTTACAAGGCTGAGCATACTCATGTGGCCGCACTCAGACCTGGAGGTGGTGGAATTTCTTCTTGATGAGGCAAGACTCTCTTCAGCCACTTGTCATCTCCCAAGCTTTAGATAAATGGCAAAGAAGGCCAATGGCATCCTGGGGTGCATCAGGAAGAGTGTGACCAGCAGGTCGATGGAGGTTATCCTGCCCCTCTGCTCTGCCCTGGTGAGGCCCCTTCTGGAGTATTGAGTCCAGTTCTGGGCTCCCCAGTTCAAGAAGGATGGGGAACTGCTGGAGACCGTACAGCAGAGGACCACAAACATGATTAGGGAACTAGAACATCTCTCTTATGAGGAAAGGCTGAGGGACTTGGGTCTTTCTAGTCTGGAGAAGAGAAGACTGAGGGGGGATCTGATCTGATCAACACCTATAAAGACTTAAAGGGTGGGTGTCAAGAGGATGGGGCCAGTCTTTTTTCAGTGGTGCCCAGTGACAGGACAAGAGGAAATGGGCACAAATTTGAACATAAGAAGTTCCATCTAAACATGAGGAGGAACTTCTTTCCTTTGAGGGTGGCAGAGCCCTGGAACAGGCTGCGGTGGAGTCTCCATCTCTGGAGATGTTCAAAACCCGCCTGGACACATTCCTGTGTGACCTGCTCTGGGTGGACCTGCTTTGGCAGGGGGGTTAGACTAGATGATCTCCAGAGGTCCCTTCCAACCTCATATCATTCTGTGATTCTGTGAAATTTTCTCCTTGGGACTCTCCTGGAGCCTCGCTGGGTCTGTTGTGGTTGGATGTTCTGTGTGCTGGGTTGTATGTCCTGCTGGAGTCAGCCAGCACCTTAGGATGGCACCACTGCCAAAGGACATTTCCCCTGGCTGCTTTGAATACCCTGAGACCTGAACCGTGTCCCTCCCTGGTGCTGGCACAAGCTGTCATGCAGCTGCTCAGCCTGAGGAGGAGTTCAAGCCAACCTGTCCTTCCTCCCCCCACCCAGTGTCTGGCATTGCTAGTCGGTTTAGTTTGCATCAGTGGATTAACTCCCAAACGACTAGGAGATCTGTCAGTGACCAAAACTGGACTACAGTCACACAGGGACATGCTGTAATTCAGCGGTTTTACCCTTACGATTTCAAGTAAGAGTGAACAACCTAAGTTAAGGCAGTTGTCTGTTTCCAGCCGGGTTCTTTAGAGTCTTAATATTGTATGCAATTTGTTATCACACAGACTTAAAAGCGTCCTGGAATCATTCGGGAAGCTAACCCGGAGAACCGGTGTCAGCCTGGGCAGTTTCTTCTCTGTGGGTGACCATTACTTCAAGATATCTGTTTTCTCAAGATAATTTCTCAGTGTTTTCTCAAAACACTTGTATTTACATGACCAAGAGTTGGCTGCCTTGTCTGAGCTACTTTTATTTTCAGCCTGAGGCTTGTTTAGACCTTTGTGCTTAAGGAAAAAGTAACGTGGCGAGGGATCCCAAGAAAAGCTCGGAAAGAAGCTGGCGTAACGGCATGATTATAACAATGCACAAGTGATATATGGGATACGAGCCATTGATTAAAAAAAACCCCAACATTTTAAATTATGCAGTTTATAGATAATTTGGTTGTTATACTTTCTCCGAATGAGTCAGATGATCTGAAATCAAGAACTTCAGGCCTCCTCATCCAAAAATCAGAATCAAATACTTCCACCGTGTGTTTTTAACGTCGGCAACCAAGCTTTCAGGTCTGCGGAATGAAGGAGAGCCTTGTTTGAGCAGCAGAGCTACTGCTTCCCTGTAGGAAAGGCCGGTCCTAATGTTAGCACCGGTCCCCTTACCTACGTAGGGGAGTGTTTTGGATGTTTTGTGTGACGGTACCCCAAAAATGGTCTGTGTCAAATACGCTCTGCAGTAATGCGCAGGTTTATGTGCTGCAAAACACACCCAGGCGTGTTTGTACGCTGCAGAAACCTGTCGGGTGGCAGAAGTGGTTGCAGTTGAGTAAGGTGCTGCTGTGCAGGAAGTAAACAAGAGGCTTCAGAAGCCCCGAAACAAAACATTTCTTTGTCTTTTTAATTCAGCTCCTTTCCCGTCCAGACTCACAACAAACATTGACGGTTGCTGAGATACCACAAGAAATAATACATCATTCAGTTGTATCAGGAAAACCCACCTCCTTCCTCACCTCTTGGAGGAGCAGCAGGAGCAGGAAGAAGGAAAGAGGCAATGTGTCTATGGAGTTATTATGGGGAGTGCAGGGAACGAGCTCCGGAGGCAGTTGCGCAGCCACTTGTATGGTTAAAGGGATGAACCATCCGTTTTGGTGTAACTGGATCACAGAATGATAACGGGGTTGGAAGGGACCTCTGGAGATCATCTAGTCCAACCCCCCTGACAAAGCAGGTCCACCCAGAGCAGGTTGCACAGGAACGTGTCCAGGCTGCGTTTGAATGTCTCCAGAGAAGGAGACTCCACCACCTCTCTGGGCAGCCTGTTCCAGGGCTCTGCCACCCTCAAAGTGAAGAAGTTCCTCCTCATGTTTAGATGGAACTTCTTATGTTCAAGTTTGTGCCCGTTTCCTCTTGTCCTGTCCCTGGGCACCACTGAAACAAGACTGGCCCCTTCCTCCTGACACCCACCCTTTAAGTATTGATAGGCGTTGATCAGACCCCCCCTCAGGCTTCTCTTCTCCAGAAGTTTGCAGCCACCTCAAGCAGCTGTTGGAGGACGCGGTGTCCGTGCCATCGTGCTCCTCGTAGCACCCGCGGGCAGCGCCGGTTCCTCTCTGCGGGCCGGCTCCGAGCAGCGGTAGAGCCTTGCCCATCGCTTTTGGGGGGGAAGATGCGTGTCCTCACTCACTCCCCCGCCACCTTCTATCAGTGCCACCGGGGGGAAAGCCACCCCCCCCCCCCGGAAAGGGTAAGATGTGCCGATTGACAGTTGCGCTGCATGTAGTTAAAAGAAGGGACCGCGATTCTGAGAGCCACCGAGACGTCATTTTCAGGGAGCGGGACGGAGCTTCCCGCAATTCTTAGGAAAAAAGGGCGAAGTCCCGGAGGGGACGGGACGGGACGGTGGAGAGCCGGGACAGCGCGTAAGCACAGCCCGGGGAGCGGGAAGGGGCCGCAGGTACTCCCGCCGCCTCTTCCCCGGGGTGGGGGGGGCACCGAGCACCCGCCGCCCTCCAGCCGCCTCCCCCCCTCCTCCGCCACGTGTGGGCGTGCCGGGGGAGCCGCACCGGCCCGGCGGCCGGGCCTCAGGTAGCGGCGGCGGGCAGCCCGCCCGCTGGCACGGCGCCGGCGGCGACTGGTCCTCGGGGCCCGCCAAAGCGACGGGCCGCCTCCGGGAGCCCCGCTGCCCCCCGCCGGTTGCCGCCACCGCCGCGGAGCCGCGCGCGGGGATGAGCGGGGGGGCGGGAAGACGGCGGCGCGGCGCCCGCGGAACCGTCGGGGCGGCCCCGCCGCTCATTGGCGGAGGCGCGGCTGGTCATCGCTGGCGTCACGGGCCGCCCGGGGCTCTCCGCTACCGCTGGTCCGCCCCCGCCCCGAGTTGCGGAGCGGCGGCAAGGCGGAGGGGGATGGCGGCTGCCGGAGCTCAGGGAGCAGGTTGGGGGGGACGGGTGGGCAGACACGCGTGGCGCGGCGGGGAACCGGCGGCGGGCCGGGCGCGGGCAGGTGAGGGAGGCCCCCTCTCAGAGAAACGACCCGGCAGCCGGGCGGGGGTGCCGGTGCCCGTGCCCTCCCTGCCCACCGTACCTCGGGCCTGGCGCTCCGCGCCGTTGGCGAGAGGTGTCGTCAGCGGCGGAGCGGGGGCGGCTCTCCCTGTGAAGGGAGCCCGCGTGAGGGCGGCTCGGGGCGGGGGCGGCTCTCCCTGTGAAGGGAGCCCGCGTGAGGGCGGCTCGGGGCGGGGGCGGCTCTCCCTGTGAAGGGAGCCCGTGTGAGGGCGGCTCGGGGCGGCTCTCCCTGTGAAGGGAGCCCGCGTGAGGGCGGCTCGGGGCGGGGGCGGCTCTCCCTGTGAAGGGAGCCCGCGTGAGGGCGGCTCGGGGCGGCGGAGCGGGGGCGGCCCCCGGCCCGCCTGCGGCAGGGCGGCGGCGGAGGTTCGCTAGAGCCCGGCGGGCGGGCTGGGAGCGGCCGGAGCAGCCGGCGGCGGAGGCGGCAGGCTCACGTCCCGTCCCGCTCCGCTCCCCCAGGTCCCGTCCCTGCGAGAGAGGGCGCAGCCATGGTGCCGCATCCCAGCCGAGAGCCCGTGCGTGGCTGAAGCCCGGCTCCGCCGCAGAACCGCAGCGGAAGGCGATCCCTCCACGGTGACTGCCCCCGGGGCAGCCTCCCTGCGGCCCCCCGGCATGGAGGCGGGTGGCCTGGAGTGGCTGCTGGTCCCAATGCACCAGCTGGTGTCGTGGGGTGCGGCGGGGGCCATGGTGTTCGGCGGCGTGGTGCCCTACATCCCCCAGTACAGGGACATCCGCCGGACACAGAACGCAGAGGGCTTCTCCACCTACGTCTGCCTGGTGTTACTGGTCGCCAACATTTTGAGGATACTTTTTTGGTAAGTCAGGGCTTTTTTTTTTTTTTTTTTTTTTTTTTTCTTTTTGTTGTGTTGGCTTTTTTGTGTGTGTGTGTGTGCCCAGTTCTAAAGCTTCTTACTTGCTTGCTAGTTTGTAAAGCTTTGATTTTGGAATACTTAAGGAAATAATGTGTTTTATGTACTTTCTCGCCTTTCTTGGAGATCAACATACTGTCTTTCCTTAAGTGGGTGAATCTGCGTTGAGTAAAACGGGCTGGGCTCAGGAGCACTGTCTGTTACGCTTACCACATCTGATTATCAGCCCTCTGATGTTCCAAGATGCAACTTTTTAACTTGTTGGCAAAGGAAAGAGGTTTATTCTAAGTCGGGTCTTTCTTCTTGCTGACTGTACTTTACATTTCCCTTGCCCCTCTAACCCATTTCTCGGAGTGAAAGCCCTGGTCCTGCATGCTTATTCTAGCATCTAGTTGGTTTTTAATGTCATTGGGACACTTGCCATATGTTCTTGTATTTTCCCGGGATGTCAACTGGCTTCAGAGGGGGTTCATTTCTGGAGCTCCATGCACAGCTACATCTTTGATACTCAGGCAAAAGGTGGGCTGTCTTTCAAAGCAACCTCTTTTCGTTTTCAACACCACTTTCAATATTTAAAAGCAAGTTTGTTTCCATATTTAGGTCTTGTGCTGCCAGACAAAGAAAATGTTATAAGCGTGTGATGTCTGTGAATGAGTTTTAATAACTTATATTCCTCATTACTACTTATAACATGGATGCTACAATACTGGGACTGTACTTGAGAAACCAAAGATGAAATAGTCTGGGAAACTACTGCGACTAAAACCAGTTATTTTTGACTAGAAAACACTGCTTTATAGTCCACAAAGAACTGATGGGTAACAGGCTACATGCTTTTGTTGGTTTCCAGTTTCTTTTTAAAGCTCCTCTGACTCGTTAGGAGCCTCTACAGCAAAATGCAACGTGTAGGTGCTGTGCTGGAGTGGAGAAAACAGGAGGGGGCCTGTTTTGGGGACCCCAGCCAGGAGTCAAACTGAGGAGTCATCACTCGATCAGAGCTACTTGTTACATCGGACTTATGTTTTTCTGGGGAGAAGTGTATGGAGCAGCTGTTGGAGAAAGCAGAGAGCAGAAGGGAAGTAGAGGAACTGGCAGGGGGAGGAGAAGTGAAAGGTCCAAGTTGGCGGTTTGAGAAATAAAAATTGTCTAACTTTTTTGTTTCACTGGAGGGAGTTGAAATATACAAATGATTTGCACCTGAATGGAGATGCTGGCAGTTTCAGGGTAACCCAGGCCAGTGCATCTGTTAAATGAGACTTGGACGATAGAAGAACTGAAAGATCTTTAATTTGAGTTGATTTAATTAAGAGATGTCCAAAAGAATAAATACTATGGGTAATGAAAAGTTATAATTTATGTCAACGTTAAAAGATTTGTCAGCGCTTCAAAAGAGAGAGAATGCAGCTATATTGGTAAGATGATGTAATTTTTTTTTCCTGTGAGTATTTAAGCCACGTAATAGTATCGCTCCCTGGCGCATACTAGCTCTGTGTAGGCTCTGGTCATCCTGAGGCTTGGTGATGGCACAGAGTGGCTTCATGCAGCACGGGCAGAGGTGTGTCTGGTTACAGAGGGTGTGAAAAGCACACAGCTGGCTTGTGGGACAAGCCAGGGGAAATACGGGGACATATGGGGAAATATTGCAGGCATCAGTCTGCACAAACCTTTCTGTCTGTACTTACAATTAATCTTATCTCTTTTGAGTTCTGTTGAATTAAAAGACAGAAGAGATGACTTGCATAATGATAATTCAGTGTTCACTGACTAGAATATTTTTCTTCTCTTCTTACAAAGATTAGGCATCCCTGGTTGGCATTTATAATGAGCAGTAAGTTGTGAAAGCTGCAACTGAGGGTGGATATTATCCTTGTGCATATGGATGATTAAAGGAAGATAGCAGGGCAAGAGCCTCTGATTTCTGTGAACATGTTTAAAATGCACCCATAGAGCAGCTTGGCAATTCAATTTTTGCGTTAGTTGTTTAATGTCACCTATGGCTAATGTGTTATCCGGGGCACAGCACTGTAGATAATTTGGCATAAACAGCACTGTTACTTTAATGTGTATGTGATATTCATGGGAGGGAATTAGAAGGGTTTTGTTTATTTTGTTTTGAATTTATTAAATAATTTGATCCATTCAGAACAGAACTGTTCCTACAAGTAATTTTGTTTTGTGTACAATTTTTCCCCAATCTGACTTTCAAAGTACCAGTTGATGACTCCTTCCCTTTAGCAAACCAGTCCAGATCTGAATCCAAGTCTCTCTTCTGAGAACTTCACTTACATACAGCTGCTGTTTTCAATTGTTTTCAGTTTCTCTTTGTTACCCCTGGTTATTAAGCGTATGATTTGTGCCAGATTCATCCCCTCTGACTTCCCCTCCACTCTAATCCAAAAATTAGTACTTAAAGTAGTGGGCTTTAAAAACTTTGAAGTTCTAATAGTGTTGCTTTCCAGGCATTAATTATTTCTTAGATTGACTCATGGTTTTTTTTTTTTTTAATTTATTTTTTATTTGATTGGTTTGGTTTGTTTTTTTAACTTCAAATACACTTCTGTAACTCATTAATTTGTTTCTGTTGTTACTTCCAGATTTTTCTTGAATTTCATATATTCTCGAATCTGAGGCTCACAGTGTGGAATCTTATGTATTTCAGATGCACAGGCAACAGGAATAAACAGTTCCTGCTTTTTATGCTGTGTTTCCTCTGTGTTTTCACTCCTGAGTCGTGCTGGTCTTTCTGTGTCTCTCTCGCTCAGACCCAGCCCCACCTTTCCCCTATGGCTCTGCTATGCTTTGTTCACCACCTCTGTGGGGGCAATTCCCTCATTTCCTTTCTGTGAATTGGTAGATTCCATATGTGAATTGGCAGATCCATATGTTCCTAGAACTGTACTTTGTTTTCTCAGAGGTGTGTGGGTTTTTTGGTTTTGGTGGTGTTTTTTGTTGTTTGTGTTTTTTTTTTTGTCTAATGTCTGGTTTTGCAGTGGGTGAAGTTTGACCTTTCATCTCCCCTCCAAATAGAGTATTTACTTCCTAATCTTGGCACATTTTGTGTGTCAATAGAGTTGCAGCTGGTGTATTACCCTTTGACAGTAGCCAATGAACAAAGTACTGCTGAGATCAAGGATAACAAACCTGTTTCCAGTTACCTGTTCTCACAATTTCTCTCCTCCAACTAGACTGTCTCCACTGGCAAGCCATCTTTTAAAGTCAAGAGGACTCTGTGCAATGCCTCTCCTCCTTGTCTTCCTCGCCCCTAATCCCTTAGTTTCAGAGTGTGCTCACCAAACTTCTGTTTGCTAGTGATGACAGGAACCCATTATCCATTAAGTCACTTTTCATGCTTCTCTATTTCACAATGTCTCAAAATGTCATCTTTAAAGCGACGTTTCTGCTTTCACTTATCTGCGTTTGGCCTTGCTCCGTTCCAACAGTGAGTTACATGATGCCAGAACTTTTTGGAAAAGCAGTGGGAGAGGACGCGTCTGTAAGAATGAAAACAGTGTATGGATAGCAATGGGCACGATTCCACTTTGTTTATGCACACATGGCTTTTGTTTAGGAAAAAGAAATTGGAAGTTTGACTGTACAAACTTGTGGTTCAGTGTGTTGCCTGTATGTGAAGTCTTTGGCCCTTTTGAAGAGGATTCTGAAAAAAAAAAAATAAAATTTGAAAAGTAGACAGTCTGGGTTCACAGCATCACACAATGGGGTCTCGGTTTACCAGTGTGAAAAGTAGATTCTGTGCTGTGACTAGACTTGATACCAAGTTAGCTTTATTTTTTGTAATATTCTATTGTTATAATTTTATATAATGCTTGAAAGCAGTGCTTATTTTGAGGTGCCATTGTAGATGCTGGTTGTGATTTATGATTGGTATCAACTGCTCCTTTGTTCTAATCCTTCTGCTATTGTCAGTGCTGCTTCTCCTGCCAGTCTTCTCCAGACCCCAGAGGTCATTGTTTCTCTCTCCACTCTGTTCAGCTTCTGGACTGGTCAGCCTGGAGAAGGTCTGTGCTGCGGGTGAAGAGGAAGAGGCAGTGCAAAACTCAGCGCCTTTGTAATTCTGGTACATATGAAGATGTATGGCATTCTCTGAAAAATCTGATAGCAATTTTTTTTTTCCCCTCTGCATTTTTAATAAAACACTTCGTTACCTTTTTTTTTTTTTTAGCTGATGTCTTATCATACTTGCTAGAGTTAGCTCTGATTTCTTGTTCAAGACTAGCTGTGAAATATCCGAGGGGATCTTACTGATGCTCGATCTTAGAGGTGGTTAATCATCGGGTTAAGCTGTCCTAGGCTGTTCTGACAATGTAGGCTGGCTTCACAGCATACTGTGGCACTTCAACTTAGCTGTGGCCAGCACTCTGACAGCTTTGCATTGTCATCATCAAGAACGGGAGCGAGAAGGCAGGCGAGAGTTGTGTAATCAGCTGGGGGTGGAGGATGCAGAAGAACTTACTTGTGAATTCTCCCTCTCTTCCCCCTCTCTCTCTTCCCCCCTTCTTTTTTTTTTTAAAGCAGAGCTTATGATGAGATAAACTGTGGTTTCTTATCATATTAAAATCAGAATAAATAGAGGGAAGGCAACTATAGATTTCTCAGACATCAGCTGTAGGCATTCTTATTTGTATCTTGAGTAAGTTCAGCCAAAAGTACTTGTGCTCCCTGCTATTCCCAGACCTTTTTGGCCTTTTTTTTTTTTCAGTTTTTGCAATCCATAAAATGTTTTCTGTGGTAGTATGATATGGTTTGTATATTTTCCAGGAAGAAAGTATCCTTTCCAAAAGTGTTGAGATGTAATTCTGTGGGCCGCTGGCCTAAGCCTCATACAGCAACACCTTAGAAATCTAAACAGCAGAAAATAAAACTGCAATTTTTGGAGCTGTTCTTACAAAATAGTTGCCTGAAGACAAACTGTGGAAACAAGTTCTGACAGGTCAGGGAAAAGATGAAAACTACGGAGTGTGTTATTTTTGAGCAAAGGCAATTCTCTACCCATTCCCCATCAGTTTACCTTCTGAAAACTGTAATGTCGGTAGAACTGGGAGCTTTCCGTGCCAGACTCGGTGGAATAAGCTCCCTGTTATGAGTAGAGGTTTACTGAGACGAGCATGCAGCTGGAGGTAATTTATAGGAAAATGTTGGACTCGCTGTTGCCTGGGGTAGTTTCCTACATACTTGTTTATTTTGCTGTAACACCTACAGTGCTGCTTGTGGGTCAGGTCCCTGCTGTCAGGTGCTGCTTTGGCTTCAGATGGTGGGCCAGTGGTGCCTGTCTGTAGGGCTTCCTGTGGGAAGGAGAAACTTTTGCTTTGAAGACTTCTGTTACTAAAATGGGTCTCGCCAGCTTTTACCATGTGGTGAAGGTGGGACGATGGTATAAACCAAGCTGACAAGAGTGACTACAACTTGGAAAGATTGCATTACATATGGCCTGCTAGTGGAATCTCACTCAGATATTGAGAGCGGAAGAGTTATGCAATTCCTCCTCCTTTTTGTATGTGCCAGAGAGCAAGGATAAAATGCACTGCTCTTTTGTACAAAAAGTAAAGGTAAAGCAGGATTTTGGTATGCCCAAGCGAGAAGCTTGTTTTGGGTGCTCCATAAAGTCCTGGAAGTTTACGTGTCAAGGAGAAACTCGTATCAAGAGCTCCTGTTGTGAAACGAGATTGTTTCCCTTTCCTTCTGCTGATTAGATTCTGTAGTTGTATGGGCTTTCAGGACAGCTGCCATGCTGTCTCACCGGGCTGTCTGTTGTGGCCCTGGCGCTGTGTGCAGCATCTCACACACTTTCCGTGTTGCCTAGAATCTGTAGCTTCCCAAAGAGCTGGAAAAGTCGACCCAGAGCAGTGATGCCCATAGTAGCTTTGGTGGTTTCCACTCTTGGGGCGGGTGGAAGCTGAAATGGCCTTCAGGAGTGTAGGAGAAAACGGTGTGGTCAGGGTGATGGTCACCTGGTTGCACCAACAGCAGGCAGTTTTCTTTTATGACACGTCTTAGGAAAGGCGATAAGCAAACCTTTTGTGTTTGATCGAGTTTGAGCTTCTTTTGCACAATCAACATTTGCTGTTTTGTGTAGGTCCGGGACTGGAATAGCAGGATTATTGCAACAGGATTGAGCTGTACCTAGCTTTCTCCATGACTAGTTAGTCTCTGCTCTGGCTTAAATATTCACTTCCCTCGTTGTCTTCACCCTGAACATGCATTAATTGTTTTAAGGTTGTTGAGATACTAATAAAATATAAGCCACTCCCTCCCCTTTATTTACATATTTTACTAGAACAGGAAAAAGTTATTTTGTTTTTACAGTATTAGGTAAACAGTGGAAAAACCTCTTTGTCTCTGTAGTCTGACATACGAAGTCTGAGTTCCCTGAATACTGCAAATGTCGTGGTTTTTCACTTTGTCACATAATACTGTAGTTGTGAGGTGAAAATGCACAATAACGATGGTGACCTCCTCATCCCCAGGACTTCAGAGTTGTTCTTTTCTGCGAGCCCGTTCTAGTATCCTAAAGCTCTTCATTTTATAATCTGCTTTAATGTTCCTCCCCTCCCGGCTCCTGCTCGGGCAAAGAAGGGAATCACCTCTGCGAGGCAGAAAGTAAATAGAACACGGACAATAGCGCGTTCTCCCTGCAGGGCCGGCATCTTGCAGTGCTCCTGGATCGAGCTGGCTTGAGGAATCTTAAACTGGATTAGTGTTGCTTTGACAGGCCCTAATATCAGCCTGAAGTAGAGTAAGCAGCCTCGAGAGGTGTTTTGTTTTCATGGTCCTGGGCAAAATGAGTGTTCTGACTTTACTTTTAAAGTACTGAGGACCCGACGGTGGTCCTTGGCGCTGGTTTCCCCTTCAGTCGTCTTGTGGTGGTAGTGTGGTGTAGGCCATGTCCTGTTTTCTCTGCCTGTTGGTCTCCAGGGCAACTGTTTGGTTTCCTGTAGGTGGGACCTCGCTTAGAGCGTTGTGTTGCCTGCGGGACTCAGTTAGGGGACTGGTGTTTGGGGAGATGTATTTCACATGAGTATGTTTTGTTTTGTAACCTTTGTCTTTGGCTGGAGGGTTGTTACAAAAAAATAATACAATCTACAGGTATATTGCATTGTTTGAACTCTAAGAATTTTTAAATTTCCAGTTTACCTCTCTTGTGTGAGTTTTACTTTTTTTTTTTTTCCCCCCAGTTTTTAAGTGGTAGAGGATCTGCAGCAATACTTCCAGTCTTAATTCCAGTAAGGCTGTGGTGATGGCACATTGTCCCGATGATCAGACAGCAGGTGACCGTGCTTATGAGTGTTTGTAGTGGGTGGATGTTTATACCGCAAGCAATGCTTTTGTGAGGCACCCATTACTGCATGGCCAATAATCTCATCAGCAGGGAGAAGCTAACCTTGCAGCGACCTGCGCGCTGGGTTTACCATCATAATAGCTTCTAGCTTAACTGTTCTGCTAGCTCAGCCCCTCTTAAATGCCTTACTGTATTTTTACATGTAAATACATTTGTAATTGGAGATGGTTTTAAAAGCCTAATGTAAACAGTTTTAACTGCTCTGTAATACTAAGTAAGTCTTCCCCATTTTGTTTTCTCGTTCCCTGGATAAGAGACAAATAGAACAGTAGCAAATTTCAGTAGTTCAGGGGAACTCGGCCCCAGTCAGCAACACGGGCTGAATGAGTTTTGTGATCATGGGCAGGGGTCATAGGCTGGACCAAACTTCTGTTATTCTCCCCTGTGTTTTTCCCTAGTGCAGTGCAAGCCTTATCCAGAGAGCACTCTGCCTGTGATTACATGCATCAGTTTTGTTCTTTATTTTCTTTCTCATAGCATCCTCCAGATTTGTTATGACAATGGCTCTCGTGTGGCCCACCACAAATCATAGAATCATCTGGGCCGGAAGGGACCTTCAAAGGTCATCTAGTCCGACACCCCCCCCCCCCCCCCCGCAGTTAGCGGGGACACCCCCAACTAGACCAGGTTGCCCAGGGCCTCGTCGAGCCTTACCTTGAATGTCTCCAGGAAAGGGGCCTCAACCACCTCCCTTGGCAACCTATTCCAGTGCTCCACCATCCTCATGGTAAAGAACTTATTCCTAATGTCTAATCTAAATCTGCTTTTTTCCAGTTTAAAGCCATTGCCCCTTGTTCTGTCATTGCCGGCCTTTGTAAACAGACTGTCTCCAGCCTTCCTGTAGCCCCCCTCAGGTACTGGAAGGCTGCTATTAGGTCTCCCTGGAGCCTCCTCCAGGCTGAACAACCCCAGCTCCCTCAGCCTGTCCTCATAGCAGAGATGTTCCAACCCCCTGATCATTTTCGTGGCCCTCCTCTGGACCCTCTCTACCAGGTCCATGTCCTTCTTATATTGAGGGCTCCAGACCTGCACACAGTACCCCAGGTGAGGTCTCACCAGAGCAGTGTAAAGTGGCAGAATCACTTCTCTGGATCTGGTGGCAACACATCTCTTGATGCAGCCCAGGATGTGATTGGCCTTCTGGGCTGCAAGTGCACATTGCCTGCTCATGTCCAGCTTCTCGTCCATCAGCACCCCCAAGTCCCTTTCCTCAGGGCTGCTTTCTAATGCGTCATCCCCCAGTCTCTATTGATAGCGAGGATTGTTCTGGCCTAGGTGCATAACTCTGCACTTGGCTCTTGTTGAACCTCATGAGGTTTACTTGAGCCCACCTCTCCAGCCTGTCCAGGTCCCTCTGGATAACATCACATCCCTCTGGTGTATTGACAAGACCACACAGCTTGGTGTCGTCCGCAAACTTGCTGATGGTAGAAAGAAGTGGGGGACTAAGGTACATGGCGTGCAACTGCTGTTCTTCCAGTAGCTGCTGGTGGTGTCTTTGGCAGTGGTGTGGATACTCAAGGCATTGTCCTACTTTTCCTTAGCTGTATGCCATTAGGTAGGAAACACTTGGCTGTTTTAATTAGTGTGAGCTGCTTGGCTGTTCTGCCCAGGATGATTTCCGAGGAAGCTAGTCAAGGACTTTCTAGTCTCTCTCCTGTGCCTTATTGACTCATGACAAAGAAATCTCTCTGTAGTGAAATGGCTATAGTGGAAATGTTTGTTTGAGAGAGCGTGATGGTGACCCTAGTTGATTTTTACTAACATGGAGCTCTGCTATGAAAGTAGACCAAGCAGAAGAAACTATATTTTGCCAGGGTGCTATGGAACAGGAACTATTAAGACGAGGGCAGTGGTAGCCCTGCCTGTGAGGCTGTGGTCTCCAGCAGCGTGCTGGAGTGCTCAGAGAATGGCCTTAGTAACTGTGCAGGGAGGGAATTCAGAAAGCCTGTGTGCCTTATGGTGCAGGCTGAAGGAGCTAGGGAGCACAGCAGTGCGTTCTCACCAAATTCCTTCCTCAGCATCTCTGTCTTCAAGGCAAAACCTGGCAGAACTGAGCTCAGAGAAGCAGCTCACAGTGATGTGCGTGCCTGTAGCCTTCCTGTTGTAAATCCAATGTACTTTGAGGGCTGTGTATGAAAACCTTCTACCCTTTACCCCTAATGCGCTTACCGAGTGTGTCTGGTGAGGGTTGCTGAGCTTTCATCAAATAATGCAGGAGGAGGAACTTGGGCTATCAACGGTCTTCACTGAAGGGTCTCATTTTCTCAGGTAGAACCTTGTGTGATCACATAAGAGTAAGCTCTCCAGTCAAGACTGGCCACAATCCAGCTTTATCTCTCTGTGTTACGTGCAGGAAGGGCTCAATAGTCCCCACCAAGCATCATCAGAAGAGCAAGAGAAATTAAACTGGGAGGAGAGGGGAGGACAGGAGAGGACAAATGATGTATGTTTGGTTCCTACGTCTTTTGAACTTAGAATCATAGACTTCCTTACTTTCCCCCCAGCCTTGGTCCAGGTTAGACACAAATTCATGGTTTGGTGTGTTCTGCAGCCCTGGTCTTTCCACTCAGATGTCTAGAGGCAGACAGAGCACAATACTTCCCCCCACCCCTTAGGAAGTTGCTATGCTAACCTAGCAAGCTAATAGCTGTGGGTATTTATTTCTTTGTAAGGCAAGTGCTATTGTTTTTATTACTTCATTTTAAAAATGAAAAAAAATCGAGAGAGGTAAGTTTTGCACAGAAGTCCTTGTGAAATCTGTATGGAGTGTGTATGTGGCGAGGACACATAACTGGCATTAACGTGGCATAACTCTCTGGTCTCTCTGTACTTCTCAATGAATCTGCTGCTCCTTTCAAAACAATAGGTTTTCTGCTGGCTTTGGAAACAAAGACTCAAGCTTCCTGTTTCGGAATTTCAAGGATCAGTCCACAGGGATGTTGTAATAAGGTTCTTAAATACTCCTGTAAGGCGATTGTGGCTCTGAGTTACTGTCTCTGCATCTAGATTTAACAGGTGACTTTCTCTTCCTCAGCCTTTCATACCTGTTACCATTAGAATTTCCTTTTTCAGGTGCTTAGATAGGATCAAAGAATGAAAGTAACTGAGTACAAAGCTTGTCATCTTTGAAATGTTTCATATATTTTCTTTTACTTTTTTTCTTTTTAGGTTTGGAAGGCGTTTTGAATCCCCTCTTTTGTGGCAAAGCATTATCATGATCATAACTATGTTACTGATGCTGAAACTGTGCACTGAAGTACGGGTGTCCAACGAGCTAAACATAAAACGCCGCTCTTTTGCAGGTTAGTGACAGAAACTGGCTTTTGCAGAATAAATCTTTTTGAAAGCATGGTGCACTGTATTTTGGACAAAAGTTCTGAGTTGCAATCCAGTCTCCTTTCTTGATAATTCAGTGTAGCACTTCCTGAACTTCTTTTTTTAAAACCGCTTTTTTCCAAATAAATATGTAAAGCTGTAATTTTATTTCAGATAGGTCTTGATTTGGTATAGAAGTCAGAATTCTCTGCAGTATTTCGCATAACACCCTGAATATATAGCTGGCTGATATGCCATTGCACCAGCCTGGATTTTTTTTTTTTTAAGATCTTAGCTAGAATAAGAAGTTATTTTCTTCAGCTGTACTTTCTACCATGTTCTTATGTATGATTATACACTATTATCTGAAATTTTATTTTGCAATTGCAAACACTTGCTTCTGTACATAATTTATGTTCTGCTTACTGAGTTATTTGCTGTCAAAATAGAAAGTGCTGTCATATCACCGTTGCAAAACTATGTCTTTTTGTACACCATTTCTTTGGGGTTAAGTATGTGATTAGTTGGGATTTATTGGAATTGTCATATTTTTTTTTAAATTTTGATTGTTAATTTTTAAGCATTGATAATTTCAGTTGAGGGCAGAGTATTATTCTTTATTTAATGAAATGTTCAAGTTTTTTGGAAAGTCCTTGCTTTTTTTTCCCCAGATACAAAATGCGAGAGGGGTATTTTTGTGTTTCTCTGTGTTGGCTTTGACATAACATTTTATGTTACAGCTTATTATCAACAAGAACAGAATTAATGCTGTCAGCTTTTTGTCAGTTGTTTTGCCAATACGGATGTATAATTTATTCTCTCCATCTGTTCTCTTCCCTCCCTCCCTAATAATTGAGGGTCTGATTCAGTTCCAGATATCCACAGCCATCATTAGAAGGTGGCATCTACTGGCTGTGCGGTAGGGTAATCTATCTAATAGCTAAGGAAGCTACTTCCATTTCCACTCATTGTGGAGTGTAGTGTGAAACTATTCAGGTAAGTGAATTCATGTGGAAGAGGAGCACTCTAGCTCCTAAAGAGAAGCTGCTGTGTTCACAAGGCTTGTTAGTCTGGCCGGATGAATGACTTAAAAACTACTTACAGCCAGATTTAGTGGCAGTTAGAATCCAGGAAGCATTCGGGAGCGGCATGTATGCTTTCTCCCTCCTTTGCTCTGTGTGTTAGCACTTGGTGAACTGGCAGAAAGGTTTCTCTGTTTGCCCTTTCTGAGGGGAAATTATCTTCATGCGTGTTTACACACATGCTCTTGCAGGCTCCTACGGTAACCTTTGTACAAAAAGGGAGGCCATTCACTTTAGTATATAGCCCTCTTTAAACAACTCTCCCTGGAAGATGTACAGTCTCTTAAAGGATAATCAGTCTTTCCCTTACCAGGTAATGGAAACTCCTCAAGGTTGCATTGTGTCAATTCATTCTTTTCCCTGAAACTCAGCTTGTCATGTGTTTAATTACCTAGAGAGACTGATTTTTGCCCACTTTCATTGTTTGTTCTCATCAGAGGCTTGCATCCTCCCACAAACTTTGAAACAGCTAAAATCTTTTTCTTAGCTGTGATTGATTTTTAGTGAGGCAAACTATAGCGCAGTGGCTCAGAATAAACATATAAATGCACACAAAGCTACTTTAAAACGTGTCAGAAAGGTTTGTATTTCAAGCACAATAGGAGTAGGAGTGAGATCGTGTTTCTAATCTTACTCCTTATCTCTTGAATTTTATGGTGATCTAGGCAAGCTGATACATCTGTGTACTTACTTTCTTTCCGCATAGCTTACTGGGGCAGCGAGAACCTAGTTTTGAAGTCAGTGTTTTTGATTAACCTCGCAGAATCCTGAGGGGAAGGTGCGCAATTTCTGTGTGATAATATAATTTCTTATTTCTCACATGGCTGGCCTTCAATTTAAACAGTTTTCTTCATTAATTTCTATCTTCCCTTTTAATGTTCCTGCAAAATAATCCAAAATATTTAGAAAGTGAATAGAACGTTTCAGTGGGAGTTTGCTGTTTTCTTGTATTACTATTAAATGCAGTATTTACCCCCAGTCACATTAGTATATGTTTACCAGCGTGTTTTGAATTATGTGGGAGTTGCCTTTTTTCCCCCTTGTTTTTATTATTCTCACAGGTGAGATCCCTGAAGTAATAACTAGTTCAGAAGGTTTCTCCTTAAAATGTATTGAAGCATTAATGAGCAGCCTCTCCTAATCCTGAGAAGCTTGTTTTCTATTCCCTTGCCTGTTTTGTGGCGTTCCTGGGTCAAAATACGTATCAATAGTAGTTCAGTGGAACTGCTTGTACTTTCATTTATAGGGTAACTATCATAGCATGAAAAATACAGTCTCCTTGGACTCTTTTCAGTAATATTTGATCATTTATTGTAGGGTCTATACAGAGAATTTATTAGGAAAACTCATGTAATCTTTTATTTTTTCTCTGTTACTTCTCAGTTATGGGATTTCCCTTTTTCCCATTTCTCGTTCCCCCTCCCTTCTAGCCTTGCAAAGCGAAAGTAAGTTGAAAGTGGTGGAGCCCATCTTGTGCTGCTGCTGCTGCCTCCTTCTCTGACATCTTGTTCTGGATACATAAACTTTATCCTTTAATTACATGTACTGTTTGAATGCAGAGTAAGTCGTCTTTATATATCCAACTGTTAGATTATTTTTTAAACGTGGGATATATAGCCTGCTTTCAACTGGTCTGAATTGGAAAAAAATATCAAACAAAACAAGAAAACAACAAAAAACCCCCTTTATTTTAAAACCTCCCATCATAGAGGGTTCTCTCTCCTGTGTGTGAATACTTTGAAAGCTACGGCAAAGAGTCTTCAGATGAAATCAGCAGGCATGAACAATACCTCCTCATCTTTTATCCTTGATTTATCGCCACTTTGAGTGCATCTTGACTGCTTTACTTGCAGATCTCCTGGTACCATTGTTGTGGTAACAATAGCTCTCCTTATTCATTGCCCACTTTTAAATTGGTGTCTGTGCAGCCCTATGTGCGTGCTGTGTTGTTAGCTCGGTACAGAAAGGCTCAAAGGTCAGGGGTAGTTCCTTTTGTTATGGTTGTTTCTCCGTGGCATGATGGTGCTCCCATGCTAGAGAGCTAGATACTGAAAAGCCAACTGTGCACATCCCATGTCTTGACTGGAGAATCAGGACCTTTTCAGGAAGCCCAAGCAAGGTCCTCACAGGTACAGACAGCTAAAAAATATCTGGTCACTCATGAAAACGTTGGCAGTCCATGCCAGTCTCTTCATATTCTTGGAGAGACAGACACTCTGTGAAGAACTCTCTTTTTCTTTCCCCAAATAAGCCTTCCACTGTTCTCCAACAAATACTACATTTCAGTTATGCCCAAGATGTTGTGACAGGTTTTGAGCACTCTGAATGTCTGAACTATACTGAAAACCAGGGGACAATGTTTCTTAAAAGGGGGCTCTCAGATGCCTCTTCTTATAGTAAAGCCCAGGCTCCTAAGTAGAACATGGGCTCTTGTGTTGTTACATGAAGATGATTTCCTCTCGTCATTCATGCAGATTTGTCTTCCTTCCAATTGCTGGCTGTCTTAACCTGCTTTATAACTTGTACCTTATTATAGCACTCTGATCCCTTGCAGATCTCTGGTTTTGGCACTGGAAAACACTCTTGCGTAATACAGGGTTTTTAACTGGCAGAGGAAGGCTAGAGTGAAAAAATTCATCATGAAGAATGGTTGCAGATGGGGTCTGCTCTGTCTTTCTTGATACGACTGGCTTGAGCTCAGGCTTTTTGAAACTAGTTTAGAACAGAACTGTATTGTCTTAGCTGATTATACATACATATCTACACAGCGTTGCTGAGGTAACAGCTTGTTTTCTCTGATCATGAAAAGTATATAAAGTAAGAGTTAAGCTGGTTTTTTCAGTCTTCCTTTTCTCCCCCTAGGTATATTGCTGTTGCGTTGTGCGTTGAGACTGTGCTGGGACTTCCTACTGTTCGACCCTATATTAACATCATGGGGTGGGAGCCTTATAGAAAGCACAGAGACTAAAATTTCTAGCATGTTTTGTTTTGGCTTTTTTTTTTTTTATAAGCAAAATGTACTAACTGACTAAACTGTAACTAAGAGACCCACTGCTGCATTTAATCATACAAGTCTCTTTGTCTTTCCTTCCTTTCCCCCTCCCCCCCCAACTTTTTTTATGTAGCTGCAGATAGTAAGGATGAAGAAATCAAAGCACCTCCCAAGAGATCCTATCTGGGTATGTACTGTACAAACCCATTCTGCATGAAGTTGTCCTCTCAACTACATATTTCACGCTTTGCTACCTTTTGTAACCATTTTTAGAAATGATTGCATGATCATTTCTATAGAGAACGTCTGCATTACCTTTTCTTGACATACTAAAACCTGGTGCATGATTTTTTTAATTTTTATTTTAATTTCCCCCCACTCCTCTTGTAACTTTCATAGAGGAAAAGATGCTTTCAGCTCTATTTCAGAAACCAGTTTTTTGAAGACAGTTAATTCACCGCATTGGGAGTCTCAATGATATCTTCTTTTTTTTCCTTCCCCAAGCTAGACAAGCAAAATATTACATGATGCAGGGATCCATCTCTTCAGACTTCCAGTCTTCAGTTTCAGAGTTGGAATCTACATTCTTTAATTTGCCTAAGGAAGAGGAAACACTAGGTGCAAACCAGCTTTGCAGTATTTTCAGCTCTTAGCAGTTTGGAAAGACAGTTTTTGTCAAGTCACGGTAATTTTGTTTTAAATTAGTTGGGATATCGCATTAAGGAAGTTATACTGACTGGAGACAAAGAGGTTCCCCAAAATCAACTTTTAGGCTGGTTTCAGTTGAAGTGATTCAGTCTCGTGTTGATACTAGTTATGCTCTGTTGCAATGCTCAAGTTAGTAAGGGATCAACTGAAAAAACAGAGGGTAAAGAAGAATATTACTGGTGCAAAAGAAGAGTATCTACTTCTGTATTTGTCAACACACACAGTTAATTAAACTGGAGCTAGCTCTGAGAAACGCTACCAAAGAGTACTATTAACCTGAGTGCTTTCTTGAAGCCATGAGACCGTTTCTGCTAAGGTTAAATAGACTCTCTTTTAATGATTCATCTTCTGGATCTCCCCTTTCAGATTTCGGGGTAAAATGCACACTTTGGACAATTTACCTTTTTGGGTTGGATACCAGTATTTTGCAAAGCACCTTTTCCTTTTGTGTTTTCAAAACATTTATTTCTTTTTTTTTTTTTCGGATTGTATCGTTTTTCTGTTTGTCTTTTAATTCTAGTCTGTCATTCTCACTGGCTTGCGACAGTAACCAATGGAATGTAAACTTTAAGCAGTCCTGCCTTCCTTGTGCCTATAACCCTGTTGTCTTTTACTAATATTCAGCAATGCTCTATTTACAGTATCAGAGCTAGAAACAGCTGTCTGCTCCTAGTAATGGTTGAATGGATTATTTAAAAATGCTTCAAGTGGTTAAAATTAAACAGAAATAAGTAACTTAATGTGACCTTTTACTCACTTTAGATTTTTTTCCTTGTTTTTTTTTTTTTTTTGGTTAAAAAGTCATTTGCTTGGTAGTTTGATAGCTTAAAAAGTTGAGGTTTGTAGAAAAAACCAAACAGTATACCTCTTAATCCCACTGATTTAGGTCTGAAACACTTGGTTAATAAATGTTACTTGAAGTTCATTTTGGAATTGCTTAGCAGAATGGGATGAATTGAATTATCACTAAGGGGTGGGCGAGTCTGTTTAAACATGATAATTCTTATTGGTGTAAACAAATGGGAAATGTTTTTGAGGTGTTTGTGTATAGCGTACATCCTGAAGTATGTCCTGGTGGCTTAAAGAGTGGGATGCGTGGTGCTTTACACAGCATAAGTTATACTTCAATTTACAGAGGGCTTAATTGAGCTATGTCCTGCAGTGCTGTGTTCTGCTACAGCTCTGGGGAAGTTCAATTAGAGGTTGGGGAAGAGAAGTATTTGCCATACTTTCCCGTGGCAGCGCATTCTCACAATGTCTTTTAATGAGTTTTTGTTAAACTTTCGTTCAAGAATAACAAACCGGCTTTTTTGTTTTCCCCTCTTTATTTCAGTAGTGCAAAAAATGTTCTTCTGTATGTTTTTAGGCTTCAGAAACCATTATATTACTTTATTTTTCTGGTTATGTAGTAAATGCTCCTGTGTATTGCGTTTGTAATTGAAGATTGACTATCCATGAATGCTGTTTTATTGTAAAGCTGTTGAACCATTAATCTGAAAATGTACTGGTCTACCAGTGAATTTCAGGTGAACTTGTTGGGTAAATACCTAGGGATTTGTTTGATGCCTCTCTTTGAATAGGAATCGAGCTGCTGCTGTGCTCCCTGGGATTGCTTTTAGGTATGTTTTATTGTCAGTAATCCAACAAACCACTTAATGCCGCTGTTTTTCCACACGTTATCTGAAAAAGCCCTTATCTGGCACATAACTTTGAAAACTGACTTTCTAGCAGTAGTGCTGAGGGGAGTGTAGGGTGTGGGCAAAGGTTGCTACAATTTTACTGACCTAAATAAAATAAATATAATTTACAGTATGGTGGGCCCCAGAGTGTAGGGTTTCCTGCTTTCATACTGAAATAAAATTATTCCCTTCTTTTTCTAGGCAAAAGAAGGAATAAAAAGGATTAAGTAACTCCAGTTTTGAAGGAATAATGCTTTTATTCCCTTTGTTTTCTAGTGCAAGTATCTAGTGCCTGCTAGCATTTGATGGCTACCACTGAGGCTGAGCAAAGCTGCAGTTGAGTTATGTTTGGGTTGGTTTTTTTTTTTCCTTAATGAGATATTTTAGAACAAATGTGGATGAATGTCTTAATCTGTTACACTAAAATACAAGTTTTCTGTATATAAAGTTTGAGCCCTGTGATCATTGGGGCAGAAGTAACAAAACACTGAACAGGGCATTGCTCCAAAGAGGCTGTATCTTTTGAAATTGTTTAGAGTGGTCTCTGTGGTGTGGCAGGCAAGTCTTAAAGTCAATGTGACTTGTCTGAGATTTTTTTTTTTTTTTTTCCCCCCCTAGATGTATAAACATCTTGAAAGACACATCTGGTAGATCCAGAAAACCAGAGTTTTCCTTCCTTCTCTGAAGTTGGTTTTAAAACCTGCAATGTTACTGGACCCTGAACCTTGCTTTTAGCCCAAGCAAAAAGTTACCCAAGTCACATTAAGTTTTAAAACAGTAGTAATAAAATGACAAAAATTTAGATTCCCCAAATACCTGTTGCAAAAATATTTAAAACTACTACTTTTTTTTTCAGGAGAAAAAAAATGTAAAATGTCTGTGTAGTTTAAACTTCAAAGAGCTAGTATCTGTATGATAATGAAGAGAAAAATGTGAATTAAGCAGGTGCAATCTTCTGCTACATGGTTTCCACTGGCAGTGTGACAGCCTGGTAAATAACTCACACTTTCACCTCTTCTTTTGTCCACACTCTTAACTTAACTTGGGGTATCAGTTGGCTTGTGGTAAATTAAATAGGGACTCTTTATGAGGGAGTGCAGCGATAGGATGAGGGGTAATGGTTTTAAACTGAAAGAGGGGAGATTTAGATTGGATAGAAGGAATAAATTCTTTACTGTGAGGGTGCTGAGGCACTGGAACAGGTTGCAGAGAAGCTGTGGATGCCCCATCCCTGGAGGTGTTCAAGGCCAGGCTGGATGGGGCTTTGAGCAACCTGGTCTGGTGGGAGGTGTCCCTGCCTGTGGCGGGGAGGCTGGAACTCTATGATCTTTAAGGTTCCTTCTATTCTGAACCATTCTATGATAAATTAAGTGTTGGCATACTCTAGAACAGCACTAATACCCTATATGTGCCATGAAGAATGTAAACTGTATTTAATTGGCCCTCTGTTCAGGGTGTTTGGTGTGTTTGGGTTCAGCAGGGGTGTGGGGCTTGCAAGTGTGTGGGCACGGGCTGTGGTTTTTTGTGGGTGCTCTGTAAATGATGTATATGTTGTGCTTCTCTGTCCAGGCCTCAACACCCTCAGCAGAGCTGAAGACAGAGTAGAGGCACGGTTTCCCTTGGCCAGTTGTGGGCAGCGCTTTGGTTTCATTGAAAGTGTGTGAGTTTTACACCGTGATCTCTAGTAATCAGATTTCCTGTACAGCTGCTCTGCAGTTAAATATGTAACAACAGCACAGTTGCTGCTGGGATGCAGCTGCCACCACCTCTGTTAGTGCATAACCGCACATGGACGTGAAGTGGTTTAGATCCCTTCTCCACAGGATTATGTGTATCCTTGTTAGACTAATTCCAAAGTGCTTTTGTTAACCTTTTGGGGAGGATGTCCAGGAGAGGGGGTTACTTACTGTGTGAAACTAGGATGCCCAAAGGTTTTCTTTTTTTGTTTATTAATGGAGTTCTAGCTGTTGAGGAGTTCAGGTCTGCTTTGCCTGAGGAAATGGCAGCAGCTGCATTGGCATTTTGATTGTAGTTCTGCGTATGGTGGGAACAGTTATTTAGAATCATAGAATAGTTTGGGTTGGAAGGAACCTTTAAAAAGTCATCTGGTCCAACCCTCCTGCAGTGAGCAGGGACATCTTCAACTACATCAGGTTGGTCAGAGCCCCATCCAACCTGACCTTGAATGTTTCCAGGGATGGGGCATCAACCATCTTTCTGGGCAACCTGTTGAAGTGTTTCAGCACCCTCATTGTAAAAACAAAAAAACAAAAAAACCAAAAAAATATATCTAGTGTAAATCTACCCTCTTTTGGTTTAAAAGCATTACCTCTTGTCCTATTGCAACAGGCCCTGCTAAAAAGTTCGTCCTCTTATTTCTTATAGCCACTTTTAAGTACTGAAAGGCCACAATAAGGTCTTCCTGGAGCCTTCTCTTCTCCAGGCTGAACACCCCCACCTCTCTCAGCCTGTCTTCATAGGAGAGGTGCTCCAGCCTCTGATCATCTCCGTCACCCTCCTCTCGAATCGCTCCAACAGGTCTCTGTTTTTCTTATGTTGGGGGCTCCAGAGATGGATGCAGTGCTCCAGGTGGGGTCTCACCAGGGCAGAGTAGAGGAGCAGAACCACTTCCCTCGACCAAGCATCTGCCTGCTGGCCATGCTGCTTTTGTCTTTCTCTGCGTCAATATTTAGACCTTTTCAGGAGTCAAAAGACAATAAGAAATGGAGATTTTAAGGATGAAGTGGCAATTTTCAATTTGTTGAAAAGTGTCAGAAGTTCTTCAGTAGGAGGGCATACCTTTTTGCAGGAGTCTCTAGTATTATTCAGAAGTTATAAAAGGAAACAATAAGTTTATCTACTTAAATTCTATACTCTGGAGAGACATCTTCCTTTTAGAAAAGAGAACTGGAAAGGGAGGGACCCAAATAATAGTTCATGTTTGTTGAAGTCTTAATCTTATTTCCAGAATTTTGATTAGCAATGATGGTTGTACAGGTTTCTGCTGATTTCAGGCTTTAGATTGGAATGTACATATTTTATCTTCTTTTAAGATGAGACTAAGATTGGTAGGTAGTGTCCTTTGACGGATTACTTGGGGGGAAAAATGTTTTCAGCTGTGCAAGCTCTTATGCAGATCTGAAGCAGAAACAGTGAGCTTCAAGCTTCATTCAGTTTGGAAGCTACTTTTCTCCAAGTTTAACTTCTTTATTTTTTCTGTTAGACCAGTTGAGCAGACCAAGTGAGCAGAATAGTTGCCACCTGTCAGGTCATTGTCCCCTGGACAATGTTATATTAGCTAATGAAGGATACTTCCATGATAATCAGAAATACACTATGTTCCTAAATTTTGTCAGCTGTATTAGCTTTGTAATGTTTTGTGTCACGTTAATTCATTTGGCTCCTGTCATCGATGGTAATCAAACAATACACATCTCTATTCCTAGAACAGGGAGTTGAGAAGAAGGTGATGTATGTTTTTACTAGTGATCAAGGCCAGGGAGCTTGGAGGATGGTGTTATGATTTTGGGGGCTACCACACTTTAAAATTATTATTTAGCTCCCTTTAAGTTTTCAGCTTGCGGGCGGTAGGGAAAACAGCCACCTGGAGACTTGTAAAATCTCTACTGGGTCAGAATGGTTTCAGCAAGATGATGCTTGGTGGTAGAGCAGTATCTTCAGACCTGAGTTAGGGGACTTCTCACCCCTCCTTTTGCACCAGCCTTGCTGCTGCTTTTGAATGGCTTCAACATGAAAATAAAAGGCCATTCATTTTATTTACTTCCAATGCAGTTTGCAGTCCTTGTATTTATAGTTCAAAATGATCTGCCAGGTTGAACATAGCAGGTGGAGGGCTCATGCCTATTTTGAAAGCCTACCTGCTAACAAGGAGAAAGAGCTGGGGGAAAGGTGGTTGGATGGGGATGGACAGGAGTGAGTGATGCTTGGACAGTGGGGAAGCCTTTCCTTTGCACACACCGCAGTGGCTGGGGGAGCTGGGAAGGAGGAGTGCACCTATCTTTATTAAAACAAAAAAAAAAAAGAAAAAAGAGAGAGGTGGGCAGGGGAAAGAAAAAACCCTTATCTGCTACCGGGAAATTCTAGTTTTACTTTAAATTGAGGAAAAACTGTCCTTTAACACTGGGAGAAAAGAGAGAAGTGGCAGAGGTGGCTCTCCAGCTTGGCATGAGCATTAATACCAAGAGTTATCACAGGAGGTGGTGATACAGCTCAGTGCTGTGTTTCTGGAGTGTGCTGCTCAGGGTTCTCGCTGGCTCTGACTGCTGGTACCCAGTCCTGTGGCAGTCCCTGTGGAAAGAAGATGACTTAAACAGGTTCTGTTGGAAGAACTATGCGGTGGCAGAAATATTACTTCTGGCCTAAGTACTACTTCTAGTCAGTGGTGTGGTGGGGAAATAAACCTGTGAATAAAATGTGAATTTTGATTGTGCTGCGTGTATTTTAACTGGAGGAAGGAGAGCTCATAACAATGTCTAGCCACATGAGGGTGCTCTTGGGTTTCCAGATCTTGCCTGCTGAGCCACTCAAATGGAACTTGGGAGAGGAGTCTGTTCTTGTTCTTCTTTCTTAGGCTTTCAGTGGTAACTGAACAAATAAGGAATAAACAGAGATTTTGAAAAAATCTTTTCCTTCGTGGTGGGAGCCAGAATAACTAGTTGTTTTAATAACATCAGTGATGAAACATGTAAATGTGCAAATACAATCCATTTGTCTGCCCATCCTGCCCATCAGGGAACACACATGCAGCAAAGCTGCTGCTTCATTTTGGAAGATGTGAGAAGCTTTTGCAGTTGCCTACTTCTTGAGGATGCCACGTGCGGTTGTATACTTGGTCATGTCTAGGCCCAAATAGTTAGATTTGTTCTTTAAAAAAGATCACAGAATAATTTGGCTTGGAAGGGACCTCTCGGGTTGTTTGGTCCATTTTGCTTCTTGAAGCAGATCCAATTAGATGAGGTTGCTCAGGGCCATGTCCAGGTGAGTTGTGAGTATCTCTGAAGATGGAGATTCCATAACCTTTCTGGCACCTGTGCCAGAATCTGACGCTCCATGGTGATAAAGTTTTTCTTCCACCTAATTGGAATTTCTCTTGTTATAACTCATGTATGTTTCCTCCTGTCCTGTCGCTATGTGTGTTCAAGAAGACCCTTCCTCCATCATCTCTATACTCTCCCCTTAGATAGCTGTAGGCAGCAAGAAGCCTTCCCTGCTTGAAGCTGAACAGACTTGGCCTCTTCTTGTACACCAGGTACCTCAGCCCTTTAATCATCTTGGTGGCCTACCACTGGGCTCATTCCAATAGGTCAATGTCTTTCTTGTACTTGGGAGTCCAAAACTGAACACATTACTCCAGGTACAGTCTTGTGGGTATTGAATAGAGAGGAATAAACACTTCCCTCTATATGCTGGCCACACACTTGTTCAACTATAGAGCCCAGTAAGTGATTGGCTGCCTTTGCCATGAGGAAACACCACTGGCTCATGCTCAAACTGGCTGGCCAGCTGCCCTCCGCTAGTCTACAAAGCAGGAGTCAGCCCCCTGCACCCCTCCTGTGGTGTGGGGTTATTCCTTCCCAGCTGTGTGATAACCCTGAACTTCATGGTATTCCTGTTAGCTCGTATCTCCAGACTAAGATCCCTTTGGATAGCAGTGCTGTCCCCCAGTTTGTCATGCAGTCACCCTAATTTGAGATCAGTTATGAACTTAAGATCATCCAGGTTGTTAATAAAAGATGTTAAAGTGTTGGCCCTCATATTGATCACTGTAGGCTGCCTTGTAACTGCTCATAAATTGCATGTTTTTTCTTTTGAGAGGAAAAATTCTTTGAGGCTGATGATCCAGCCAATTTTCTACCGTTTTTATTGTCTGCTTACCAGTTGATATTCTGCTAATAATGGTACTGTAGGAGACTGTTTATAGTGCCTTCAGCACGGTTGTTGACAATATCCACTGCTCTCTTCTTGTCCTTAAAGCCAGTCATCTCATAATAGAAAGCAATCAGGTTGATGAGGTGCTGTTTGCCCTTGGTAAATCCCCGCTGGGTGTTCCTAGTCATCTTCTTGTCCTTCATGTGCTTTGAAATGACACCTAGGAGGACTTCTGTAACCATCCCAGGGATGAGGTTGGGCTGACTGGCCTGTAGTTCACTGGACTCTTCCTTGAAGAGAGATGTGGATTCTTTTTTTTTTTTATTTTCTTCCCCCGACCCCTGTCATAGAGCACCTCTCCCAGTCACCATGACCTTTCAGAGATGATAGAGCAGCCTTGAAAAGACATTAACCTGCACCCTCGACACCATCAGTCCCATAACTAGCATAAATCCACCAATCTAGGTGCTCCCAAACTCACATCTCCTATTCCGTGGGTATAGCTTCACTCCTATAACTTCGCTAGTAGGGCTCAGAAACTGTAGGGGGCAGACCTTACCAGCGAAAGCACATTAAAGCATTAGTAATACGAGAAAGCAATAGGTAAGTTTAAAGCCCTGATGAGAATTAGTTGTCCAGCTTTCATTGTGATAACCTGCTTTGCTGCTTGACTGATGTCTTTCAGTTTCTGTGAGGAAAGAAACAACGATTTTCTAGATGATGGCCAAGTTGCCACTTCAGTGCAAAAGGTATAGGTAATGAAATATTTAAAGGGTAACTCAACTCTCCACAGGCCAAAATAAACTTTCAAGCTGAGGTGGTTTTAGTTGTTCATACGGATGCATTGATAGCGCGCTTTTTTTTTTTTAAGTGGTTTGTAACGCTGGACGACATGGAGTGTGCTTAAAGAAGTGCTCTTGCCCAGCGCTGCCTGCTCAGACATAATGGATTGTCTAGACAGCTTGCTAGGAGAAAAAATCCTGGCTGCAGCACATTTTTTAGGATCTTGTTATAGATCCTGGCACATCCACATTTTGTAGATTTCATGTATTTTTAAAGGAGGTTATCTTTGCTTTTAGGTGAGCAGTGTAGAATCAGTAGTTGAACCCAAGAACACATTAGCAGAGTCAACATATCAAGAGCTATGTCCTGTGCAGGAGATGGGGGCACAGCTTGCACTCAGTTTCTGCTGCTGACTCTTGTACATGGGCTCCATGTGAAAGATGGACATTCTGTCACTCTGGAAAGCCGCTGGTTTCATATGTTGAGACCCTGCGGCCATCATTTGCTCAGGACTTTTACTGCTGTTTACAGTTTGTCTTAGTCTGTTGGCAGTGAGCCTACTGAGATATCTGTACCCACTGCAGTATACGCAGCGGGGGGGGATGGACAGTGAGGTGACCCAAAGTCATTCTAGAAGTGCTGAGCTGGGTGGCAGCTCTCACTTGGTCCCAGTTAAAAAGGCGTTACAAGGGGCTGGTGTGACAGCAGGGTGTCTGACATAATATGCTCTATGAACTCTGTGTTGTGGTGATGCTCGAGGTATAACCTGACCGTTGTACTCAGCCTGATTTATTTTCTTTCACTACATTTTACGTCCTATATGTTTTATTAGCCTCATTTTATTTAAAGTGTACTGGGAACATGACGTTACTAGTTTCTACTAAGCTAGAAATAGGGAATATATTTAATGTCTATGTTTCTGAAGCTCTTATTTATAAATAATTACATGTTAGCAAGACATTTCCTTATGCTGGATGTTGAAAGACACTTATCACTGAAGCATCACTGCTTTGCCATTTTCATTGCCGTATCGAGGGAAAACGAAATAAAACCTTTTCTGTTTAGACACAAATGTTATGCTTTTAACCTGTAATGCAGTACACTGACCATCCTTGACTGAAAACAATTAGGAATAGCTTTCTCTTACGGAAAGATTCCCACCTTCCCCCCACTCCACACTCCCACTTTGCAAGCAGTGATGCACCAAAGCTACATTTACTGGAAAAGGGTTTTCAAGCCCTAGATGGATGTTTAAAGTGAGAAAGAAGAAAGGTCTTTGCTACACTCCAGGTAGTTCACTTCTGGGACATGATACAGGAAATTCCATTTTATGTCCCAGCTCTGAAGCAGGAAAAGTAAGCAGTGGAACCTAGGTGATCCGGATCTGTATCCCGTGGGAGTGCTAAGCAAGAATGAATCAGGGCAGGGGGTTTAGGTGCTCCTGCTTCCCTGAATGTTCTTGGTGCTCTGTTGCCATCACAAAAAGGATGTGTGCAATCAGCTCTCTTTTCTCCTCACCCCCGCCATATAGTTTGTGTCTGTCTCTGCCCCTGAATGCTTTTAGCCTTGTAAAGGCTGGAGCTGAAACAGTCCAGTTATACAGGCTGTAAGCCAGTATCATGGCACTCACGTGGGATATGAGGGACTGAGGTGGACATTCCTGCTTGCACAGACAACTCAAGAGCGTATCAGTCTGAGCAAAGCCCCTGGGAAGCCAGGCTGCAGCCAGGAGAGAGGGGCCCCAGCGGGACCCTGATGCAAGCCTCCTAGCCCTTGGGCTATTTATGTACTCGGGTTCCCTGTCTTTGAATGCGCATGTTTGAAAGAGATGTTTTCCTCCTGACTTGGAATGGAGAAACATCTGAAATCTCAGTGTTTCCCATCTAAAGTGAAAGGCCTCCTGTCTGGTTCTACCCTTGGCTTCCCGAGTTGTCCACAGAAGCTGAGGGCAATGTATTAATTGCAAATCCATTGAATCCCTAGCTCAGGCTAGTGGATTTGACTCTCAAGTCCGAGATCTCTCAAGCCTGGCGAGATGAATTTCAGAAGAGGTGGTTACTTTAGATATTGGGACAAATTTTTTAGACATTTAGTGGTATGACAGTGCAGAGTGTTAAGCAGCACTGGCTTACAGCCACATTCCAGGTGACACCAGAGACAGGATTAAGATGGAAGGATTTTTTTTGTAAGCCATATCAGTTCCTGAATTCACTTCAGAGTCTGTCCCACAAACAGTCGTTCCTGCTTTAAGGCCCGAGGTGTATCCCTTTGGCTTCCAAAGACTCTAGAGGAAGCCTTAATATTGTAAAAGTTTCTTTCCATTTTCTTTGTGAGAGTGGTTGGGTTTGGAGCTGCTTTTGCAAATCATGATTTAAATTATCAAGCAAGAAATATGGGAATAAAATAAATTATTTTGTATCTTTCATTTACTTCACCAAAGCAAACTTGGTTCACATGGTGCTGTGTGTATCAATATAGTCATTATGTTGAAGTACGTTTTGTTGCTGATGAAGGAAATGTAATACCTATACATTTTAGTACTGATACAGCATAATATACGATGCATTTAATCATGTTAAAACTACATTAAAAGGTCATGTATTGAATTACTTGTAACTTTTATCAAGCTGGTTTTGGTTGAGAACGATTTCAAACAGAAATGTGGAATAGCTTATTTAAATTTAAAAAATGTAAATTATTTACAGTGTTTGTACTGAATGTCCATTTTGTGGAAACATGCTTTTTAAACAAACCAAATAAAGCAGAAGTATTATTTTTAGATAGATCTTTAGTAAAATTCATTTACTTATTTTTTCCTCTGGTCATCTCATCCTTTTATACTCTCAGTCATTATTCAAAGACACAGAACAAAGCAGGTGTTACTTGGCTCCCAGTCAGTTTCTTAGTGTTTGAATAAATGAGATATTTTTATTAATCTAAACTGAAAAAGTAAAAAATTGTTCTTGCAGGAGCAGACAAAGCTTTTAACTTCAAAATTCTATTTTATCTTGTTACTAGAAGAATTATATGCAGTTTCTGTCTACATGAGGAGACGACATAATGCTGAGAAGGGTTGGGGAAGAAAGGATGTAACAGCTGTTTGTGAGAAGGTGCTTCATGTATCCTCTTAAATCAACAGCAGAAAAGGTGTAATTTTTCGGTGAATCGTGAATTTATGGTGAGGGTCAGGGTGCGGATACTCATATTGCTGGTAGCGAGTGTGTGTCCCTCCTTGTGGAGGGAACTATACCACCAGTACTCCTGAAGTTCTGAATGTCTCCTTTCATATGCATTTATGATGTGCCCTACTTTCTCTTTGCTCTGCTCCGTGATCAGTATGCACTACATCTACTGCATCGGGATCCTGTGTTCCCTCCCATGGGGAGGGGAAAAAAAATCCAAACCCCAGAATTCAGTTCTGGTAGATTTATTTTTACTTGCATTGTACATTTTAAAAAAAAAAATTGGTCTTGTTCATCCTGGATGATTCCATGGAGACGTAGAAACTAGTGAAAGGAAGACAGATCCTGAGTATTTCAGGGAAACATTTTTTATTTTTAATAGCTGCTTAAAGCTGTCTTTTTTACTATTACTCATTGCAACTCAAAAGCCTGATGAGAATTTGGGGAAGCGCAACATTTTAAATATTCAGAACATCGCTGTTTCTTTGCTTGAGGTATATGAGTTTCGGGATTTTTTTTTTCCCATCAAAATCAGGACCCAATACTGCTGTATCACTCAGCCAGGAAAAAAGGGACCCTGTGGTGGCAAAGCCATTTCACTGGTGAACACTGCCAGTGCACTGTTTTCTGCCTGCTTTGGTGTGGAGTCTTTTTTTGTTGTCTTTTTAAAAACTAATTGTATTTATAAAGGGGCATAACAGCCAAAGTCTTTTGCCTCCAGCAGCGTCTGTGTGCCAGGGTGTTTGGCAGCAATGCCAGCCTAAGATATCCCTGATCCTCTTTTTTCTTTTTTTCCCCCCACTCATTCTTGCCCCCTCAGTTGTAGTGACAAAACGGTTTGTGGGATTAAGTTTTGAACCAAATAAGGGAACAGATCTGGCTTAAAATGCAGGCTTGTTGGGTTTTTTTGGTGTTAAATTTTAAAAAAAGAAAAGCCCACGTTTTGTGGCTTTGATGAAAAACGCTTCAGGGAGCTAAACAGTTGTCCTGCTGTAGCTTGAGGGGGATGAGAGGGGTGTAAATTTCTGCCGGGAAGCATGAACAGCTTGTGAGTGCACACCTGTGTCACCACCAAACTCCTCAGGACAGAACAGCTTACTTAAATCTACTACCATTACCTTTCTTTCCAGATCTTGGGAGATACGTTGACTACGGAGCATTAAACTGCAGACGCAAGGTGTTGGGAAACTCTGTGGTGTTCAGAAGTGCATCTTGCCTAACACTCGCTGCTCATGTCAAAAGCAGGGATTTATCTGTGGCCAAACTAAACAGCTGGGAAGTTGAAGGGGAAATTCTTATTTCAGGGTAGCTCTGTCTTGCACAGCTCCTCCAGTTACAGGTGCTGTAATCAGTAAGGCAGCCTGCAAGCACTCAAGTGAAACTCTGTACTGGTCTCCCTCCCTATAAATTCTTCCTGCTGATGCAATGAAGTCATTTGTGTGGAAATTCCTCCTGTTTGCTCACTGTATACAGTGATTTAGATCTGTGGAGACTGGTTGTTGTAAATAGAGTAAGTTTTAGTTTAAAGGTTGTGAGAGAGCACCGCAGGCATATGGATTCTGGAAAACCTTCTGCTACCAGAAGTCCTTTTTTAATCTTTATCTAGAAAGTCGTATGGAAACTGAAATTATTCCCAGCTTCATCTACCTACATATTTTTTAAAAAAGTGAATGAATTTCCACAGTCAACTTCATAAATGTCAGTATGCTTAAATTATGTTTATGGTAGCAAATGAGAAACTGTAAATTGAGATTTTTCTGCTACTACTGTCTACAAATTTGTGAATTGATGGTTGGAGATCAGGATTGTCACTGGTGAAGGGTCACAACTTCACAAACACACACATAAATTATTTTAGTTTGATCAAAATTGTTTTGATTGATTAGTCACAATTTGTTTGATCAAAATTGTTTGTCTGGAAAGGGCAGAATTTATGCTGAGAGGAGACGCTTCCTGACCTGACAGGCAATAGCCTCATGACAGACATGGGAAAACCTAGGTGGAAGGTCCTTAGTTCAAATCTGAGATGTTAAAAACTTGAACCTGTTTCCCAAATCCTAGCTGTATGTTTGCCTCTCTCTACATCCTCCTCCGGATTTTCCGAAGTCTTGCTTTTGTTCCAGCATAGAACAAAAATCCAGAAACACCAATTTCTTCTTTTTTCCAAATGGGATTCTTGTTCACCAGCCTACCCTATTATTCTTATCTACAATAGATATCTGAATGGAAGCCCTATGAAATGGGATTGTGCAGTCATTTTGAGGTATTACCATCTTTGCAACGCAGTTAAAGAAAACGTCTGACATTTTCATGTGTGTAGCAGGGACTGGGCAGAGGAGAGAGGCAAGTGAAAAAAAGAGCAGAAGGCTTCCCATGGTTTCCTACATGCCTGTGATGATTTTGAAGCGTCAAAACTATCGATACTAAAATGGGTTAACTGAGGCAATTGCTAGGAGTTGTTTAGCAGGCCACATGGCATTGTTTTAGCAAAGGAGGGAGCTGCAAAAGGCATTATTCTGTTAGGATGCTGAATCAGTAGGGCCAGTTTGGGGGCTAGAATTTGTCTTGGCTGGTGGTGGGTCACCTGGGTGTCGTGGTTTTGGCCTAATTTACCAAAACTAGACCGACAGATGGCCCTTCCCCCTCCTTCTCCCCCCCAAAAAGAGGAGGAGGAGAAAGAGATAAGGAGATTCAGAAGTTTAGAATGAACTAAACTACTTTAATGAAGAATTAATATTAAAATAAAAATAAAGAAGAAAATAATGAAATAGATACAATATATACAAAACCGTATCAAGCTCCCAGGGTGACAGTCACATCACCGGCAGGCACTGGGGAAGTCCCAGACTGGACTCGGCGACGGATGGGAACTGGATTCCAGCTCTGGAGTCAGGAACACACGGATCGGGATCAAAGGCAGATGAACAGACAGAGTCCTCTCTGGACGTCAGCCATCGCAGGAAGGGGGCTGACCCTTTGATCTCTCAGCTTTTATACTGAGCGTGGGGCAGATGGGATGGAATAGCCCAGTTGGTCAGGTTTGGGTCACCTCTCCTGTCCCCTCCTCCCCACCGATGTGACCCCTCTATGTTTTTTCCGTTTCCAACCCTCTAAGGGGGCAAATAAGGAAATTGGCTGCCCTTGGTTGTTACAGCAATAAGTATAAGCAAGGGCCTCCCTGCTCACCATCCCTTGGCATGGAGCACAAACATTGGGCTTATCATTCTGAGAACGAGCAGTTTTCTCCACAATATGCCGTTCATTTCAG